>NC_133932.1:53454304-54946179 GCF_031877795.1 Strix aluco
AAGTGCGCATCAGCCTGAAGTCAGCACTGGGGGACCAGGCGGTAAGTGTGTTTGCACTGTGGCACTCTTCCCATTGATTGGGCAACAGAGATGATGTGCTAATGTCCCTCAGAAAACAAGGAAGGATATAGCTGATCTTTGTGTCTGAAGAGTGGCATCAGCTCAAGTGAAGGGTTATCACATAGAAGATGTCTTGTCTCAGTTTGTGGTCAAGACTCCCCCTACAATTAGTAGATGGACATTTCTAGGGAGTGATCCCACCCATTTTAAAAAAGACAGATGAGTTGATTTATTCTGTGGAAGTACTGATTATTTTTTACCTGCTACAGGACAGAACTGGAGGGCTAACATAAGGGAACCTGTGTACCTAGAAATGGCTATATTTTTCCCAGCTATGCTGATGTGCCTAACTAAAGCCTCTACCTAATATCATCTAATTTCCCTTATCATGACTATGGTGACTGCCTTCAGAAATTATTATTAGAGCAGCATTTAAATGTGGGGCTAAAGCACGGGGATTGAATCCCACTCTGTTCTCAAATGCTCTTGATTTTGCACTGAAACACTTCAGCACTCCTTTGTAGATTTTTGTTTGCCTGTTTGCTGTAATCTTCCCAGGCCCTGATATATTTGCTGCCTCCCTGCCCTCCAACCGTTATGCAGGGACAGCTTTGTTGTTAAGATTGTGGGGGACAGTGCAGCTGCTTCTGTTTCAGATGAGGAGAAGGGCTTTCATTCCCCAGAGCTTGTCTGCTTTCCCCAATTATACCATCTGGTCCAATAAAATGTATTAGAGCAACCAAAAAAACTCATCAAAGCCAAAGATGGCTTTTAAGGTTTTAAACAGAGCACTGGCTTAGCCCATCTGCTTACCCCAGGCTGAAAATGTGCTCCTTATTCTAGCTGTGCCTCTTTATGCTAATCTCACAGAGGCAGTGCAGAAGGCTTAAGTGCAGACACTTCATTCCCGTTAATAGCTATTTTCACCTTGCAGAACATTAGTAATTTTCCAAGAACGAGTATGTCATCAGGCAGGTCATTTAAACCTGCACGTCAGAGCCTATTGGACTAGCAAGGACACAATACCATGGGCTCATTTTTCATATGAATTGATGCTCTTGCTTCTATCACTCTCTCACATGCAAGCCCTACTGGAGTTTTATTGCTTCGTAGACCGCTGAGTCGAGTTAGACACAATTCAAAACTGATATCAACAGCATGAAAAGGTTCCCTATTACAACACATTTATTAGTCATTATGGTTAATGTTTAGCTTAATATCATTTTTATGCCTGCCTTTTGCCATCATAGTCTTTTGTTGTGCAATTGAGCAGCTGTAAAACAATCTCATACAGATTACTTAATTTGAATTATTGTATGGACAGTAGGTTCCTAAGTTCTGAGGAGCAAACCATGCATTTTCCTCTCAAAACCAGTCCACATCACCAACTTGCAAGAAACCTTTTCCATTCAGTGTCTTTATTCCTTCCCAAAAACTTTTCTTACGCTGAGATCCTGGTGACATGACTGAATACTGGTATGCCAGCAGCGGGTAATGGTACATGCATGAACTGGCATAAAGAAAAGGCGGGCGGAACCTCGGGCAGGAATCTCAGCTCAATTACACAAAGCAATATCTACTGGCTGCTTTACACGGCTCACAGTGCACAGAAGCTGAGAACCCGGTACAACTGTTTGTTTAAGATGTATTTTGAGCTTCTTTGCACTGTTAGGACAGGAGAAAGCATTCTGAGTATGCCAGCAAATCTTTTTGTATTTCTGCTCTTTAACATTGACTAGAGCAGAGAGGGAAAGGTCCCCCCTCTTCTGCAGAGGGAGGGCTGTGCTGGGGTGGCAGCGGGGGCAGCTCAGCTCACACAAGCGATCTTGCACCTCTCAGCTACATACCCTGGCTCTTACAGGTAGGGAAGTTTCAATAGCCCAAAGTTCTGGCAAATTAAGCACCCAGGCTCATGGAGGGGCTGATGACAACTGCACCAGAGCATGTGCTGCCACAATTACCCTGCTAATTGTTTTCAGACTGATGACATTAAAGCTGCAGCCCTAGGATGGCAGGATCACCTGAAACACCCACAGCTTTGTTTCAGCCAGGCCTTTATGAAAGTGCCCTCCCAAGGGAAACTGCTACAAGAACCCCGTTGAATCACTTAGGGTCTGTCTTATTTAAAATAAAGGGTTCCAGGAGGGTCAGTCCTCTGACCACCACTTGAAAGGGGGACCCCTCTTCAAACATTAATTCAAAATTCCCCACCGGGTCAATGTCATTATGTGCGATTACATTGTAAAAGGCTGGCACACAAGATGGTGCTAGGGAATGGAGAGCTGTCAGCCTGCAGGTGTTTACATGCATTTTATAATGGAAAATCCTTTTTGAATCAGAGGCCAGACTTACACTGTCTTTCAAGTCACACGTGGGATCTTGGAGTGAACACGCTATAGTAGAGCAGAGGCACTTGGCAAAGTTCATTTTGCTCTGAAAGCAAAACAGCCTCTGTAATGAACAGGGAGCACCAAGGTAGGTTTCTGAGATGTCTAGGGAAGGCGTGTGGGTAGTCATTACTCAAACAGAGATCAGAAGCCAGCCAGGTACTTCCCATCCACACAGCCAGTAATGGTATTTATAAAGGCACTTGAGAGGCACAGTGGCAATTAAAATACATTAGACCGAAAAAGACAAAATGTACACTATGAAAATGCATAAATGATTAAAAAGCTAAGATGCTAAGTACAGAAAGCAGCACTAGAGGAATCAAGCCCAATTAGTTCGTGGTTTAAAAAAAAAAAAATAAAACAAGCACTACAGAGCCTGAAGATGTTGGGGATAAATGAAAAAATGAGAAACCTTACACAATAGCATCATAGGCTCTGACGGTGAACACTGCCAGCTGCCGGAGACAACAGTGGTGACAAGAAGTGCTTCAGCACAGGGGCTTCACCTGACACTCAGCAAGCAGGAGAGTGCTGGGGACATTTGCCAAGGTGAAGGTGACTGACAGCTTCAACCCTTGCTAGCAGGAGCAGCCAGAGCTGTCACAGCCCCTGCTCTGCCAGCAGTGGCTTGGAGTCACCTGCCTGTTTCCTGGGGCCTGATCCTGCACTGACTGACAACAGCAGGCTCCTTCTTCTCTTTCCTCCCATGTATTTCTCTCTCTTTGTTTTATATCAGTGTCAAGAGGAGGACAGGGTTGAAAAATGTAGCTGGGTTTTATACAGCCTGTTACAGCAGAGCTGCCTTCTACCACACCTTCTTGAATGATACTCGAGAAAGCCAGGAGCTGTGTAAAACTATCACTGACAGCATTTATAGTCATTCCTGCTCAGGTACCATAAATGCAATCAAATCTAGGCCTTCAGGGGATAAAAAAAATTGCCAGAGTTCAAACAGGAATTTTCCCTTCATGCACATGTGGTTACACAACAGACCAGGCTGCATTATCAGCTCCTGTGGTGGTTTTTGCCCCCTGTACAGCTCTCAGTTCCCTCCCCAGAGAAGCTGTTTTTGACTTCCACTGCAGATAACTTTGGACTCATAAGGCAGGCTGAGAGGAGCCTGCACACAGGCAGTGCACTTTTTATATCACCTATCAATTCTTCAGGGAAAAACAACAAATACATGTCTGCTACAGAAATACTGATGCAAAGAGTTTTTTACTGAAACAAAACAAACCCCGGACAAAAATCCCAGCTCATCAAGCAAATAAATGAGCCATCTTTGTATAATAACCCCACTCCAAAGTTTCTCCTCCTTAAAAGAACAGGTCTGCAAAAAAATTTATGTGATTAAAACAAGATCTATTTATGAAATCTTTAGACTTCAAACAGAATGAACAATATTTAGTAGGAAAAATGTTGCTCCTGCTGGTTTTGCTCCCATAAGGCAGGGAGATAGGCTGGGACTGCAGCATCTTCAGCAGCCCCATGTAAAGGTACCAGAAAATGCAGAGGGACAGCATGATGCAGTGTCTGTCAGTGGGGATGCCTGCTTGGTTATTCTCCTGCAGAGTGCCCAGATTAACAGAGTTAAAAGGTTTGAGTAGGTTCCTGAAGTGCTATCATGGCACACATAAATAATACTGAGGTACGTGCCAAGCATTACAATTGCTATTTCTTTTTTAGAATGATTTCTTAGTGTCAGATAACTTGCCATCTCTGATGAATTTCTCTTGTGCTCTTTTTGCAGTATAAATGGGATGAAAGTGAGCTCTTCTTGTTCAAGTCATCCATTGCCTATGCCATGAGAAAATACTTTGCAGAGGTGAAGAAACAGGAAGTCAACTTCCAGTGAGTGGCTTACTTAATTGTGCCAGCTATGTCTATATTGCTTCTGGCTCGCTAGTGGCATGAGTTGGTGGAATTAATTGTGCCTTCTGTCAAATGTAAGGTGATAGCAAACAATGTCAAACATCAGCTGGTGGTAAAAGGCAAGATGCCAGCTTGTTACATGCTGTCTTTTCACTCAGGAGTCTGAAGTTTAGGAGTATCATGCTAAAGTTAGGTAACTTCAGTGGATGCAGAAGGCTTTGTCTCCCATGGCTTACCAGTGGTGGAAGTGAGCTTTGAGAATTTGTGCCCAACACCTATACGGGAATATCAGGGAAGATACATTGATTAGAAATAAAGATTTCTAACTATGTGTATGATACTGTATATCCAAGAGGTTTTGGTCCAAGGAAAGATAAACTTATTGATTATAAAGCGCTAGAATTCTGTGCAGACTTACTAATCTTATCTAGGTTCACTTGCAAACATAAAAACTATCATCTGAAATTGATTTTGGTAAGAAAAACAACCCTTTTTATTAGGTCTCCTAAAAATTTTTCAAAAGCTATCTACTTAAGCTATTTGATATTACTTTATAGAACATCAGTCATATAATGTCTAGGATCTACTCCCAGCAGAATATAAGGAAGTAAGATGATTTTTTTTTTCATTTGGTACTTCATACATTGTGAGACCTTCCCCAAACACTCTCTGTTCTGCATCTGATTATGTGCTTTGGAAAATTACACCAAGGATTGTCTTAGGTATGGGGTATACTCTCTCCATCTAAAGTTACAAATTAGCACATAGAAAAAGTAATTCTGTCAGGAAAACTGATTTCACTTCCCAGTTGAGGTCACTAGGAAGCACTCAGCATAAATCAACCCCCTGGCACTGTCGATCAAACACAACTGTTCACTTGCCTGAATTTAAAGCTAATGTCATCTCAACAATTAAAAACCCCTTTCTCTTCTGTTTCTCATTCAGGATTACAGACATTCATGTTGGGGAACAGACACAAAGAGTCTCCTTCTACCTTACTGTCAGCATGCCAGGTAATATCAGTGATACTGTGCCCAAAGCTGACGTGGAAGATGCCATCAGGTGAGATTTTGCTCTCTGGGGAAAAAAAAATCAAACAACAAACCGATGAAAGGGTGGAAGGGAAATCAGTGCTCAAGTCAGCGGAGGCAGAAAGGGTGATAAGAAAGTCAGTTTTGCAGTTAGCATGGAAATAGTGGGATGAGAGAAACTGTTATGACGGAAAGAAAACAGTCCATTTATCTGATGGTGGCTTGGATAACAGCCAATGTAAAATGCTTCAGGGGGCTTGTAAAACTGCCATAACACACCTTATTGCATCATATCTTTCCAGAAAATATCATTGCTCAAACTAAAAAGAACTATCTTATATTCTGAAATACGGAGCATGGTAATGGTGTGTGCATGCATGTGTGTTTTCTTCCTCTCGTTAGTGAAAATTCAGTGCAAGAATTATTGATAGCAAGGACTCCAGAATAATGATGTATTAGAAAGACAGCCAGATGTATTTGATTATACAGAAAAGGAGAGGTCAGAGAGGGAGTTAGTTCCTGCTAGTTCAGGTCAATGAAGAGCTCTTTTATAACACCATATGACACTACTGTAAGTCATCGCTATAAAGATGATAAGTAAAACTGCAACTCTGCAGATGGTCATGGGTAATGTACAATGGGAAATGAATAGGGCACAAGTCTAAAAGCAGTAGCAACATGAGATGGGGTTGAAAAAGCAGTGACATAAGTTGGTGAAGCAAGGGAGAAGAATATGGCTATGAAAGTCACTGTCTGGTTAACACTCAATAGCAGGCACAGACAATACACCAGGAAAAGGGTTTTCAGGGCAGTGAAAAACACAAAACTATGGAAGACTGTAGGAGGGAAACCTGCAAGAAGATGTCAAAGCTGTGGTTTTCTGTTACATATCCAACAAATTTATGGATAGCCAAGAAACTTAAGGTAAAGAGAATGAGGGGCAAAATGCAAATATAGAGGGAGATCAGAAGGCTGTTTGCCTCATTTTAATAAATGTTAAGACAGAGTTTAAAAGTTCATACAGTGTCTGGACATGTTAGTTAAGCTGCAACAGGTTACGTTACTGTGGTTGTCACTCACCACCCCATGCCAGAAGGAATATGGGTTTAGCAGTACCTCCTGTGCAATCTTTTCAACTGAGCAGTTCAGGGGAAGCTCGGCATACTGGAGACTTATAAAACAACTGAAAACTGTTGATTGCTTTCCAATAAATGTGTGAAACTCTTTGAATTTGCTTTTGATGGCAGGATGTCTCGAGGACGAATCAATGAGGCTTTCAGACTGGATGATAACACCCTGGAGTTTGTGGGCATACTTCCAACACTGGCCACACCTTATGAACCACCAGTCACCATCTGGTTAATTGTATTTGGGGTGGTCATTAGCCTGGTTGTCATTGGAGTTATTGTCTTGATCATCACTGGGCAGAGAGATCGCAAAAAGTGAGTAATATTTTTAATATTATGAACATGACCATTGGGAGATGTCCCAATGATTGAATCATCAGGGTGTTTACAAACAGGTTGCCAAATCTAACTGAAGCAAGTTAAGGAATTAAAGCTTATTATCCCCCTCCCATCAACAGTGATAGTTAAAGGTTCAGCTCCCTGCCTTTCAGTGCATGGCAGCTTTGGCAGCTTGGTGCAATTTCCCCATCATCAGCAGTTTAATCAAGTCAGCTGGACACTGTGGCCACAGGGAGCTGTGGTGTGGCCAGAATTCTGTCAACCCGGCTGCAAGGTGGATGGAGCGGCCTGCTGGGAACACAGTGCCTTCTCCAACAGCAAAATTGCCCACATCCATCAGCACCCGCAGTTTTCAATAATCTTGTTGGAGGATGTCCAGTAATGTAATTTTCCTTAAATATTATTGCATTCACAGCAATATACCTGAGTAGGTTTTCTATTAATGGGGTTTCTAAGAATGTAGTAGGTTTGTTACAGTTCCCCTTAAAACCAGCACAATTCCTTTTATATAAATATTCCCAGTTAAACACAGTGTTACTTACAGTAGGGGATTCTGGGGATCCAGAAGGACTTGACCAGAACAGAGGCTTCTAATATAGAATGAATTTTCATTACAGGAGAGCGAGAGAAAGTAAGAATGAAGCAGGATCAAACTGTGATGAGGTGAACCCTTATGATGAAGAGGGAAAAAGCAACATGGGTTTTGAGCCATCTGAAGAGACACAAACATCATTCTAGAAAATGTGGGTACACTAGGGGTTTCTGGTTTTTTTCATTTCACTTTTAGCAAGACTGCCTGGCAAGGACCAAACCACTGTGGATGTCATCAGACATAATGTCTTCTGGCTGACTGTTAATCTACTCATTCATAGACAACAGCAACTATATCTGCTGTTATGTGGTAACTAGAAAACATGCAAAAATTTAAGATATATATGTCCCATGGCTTTTCTATGAACTATGAGCATAATATTACACACTATTTGTGCTGCTTTTCATAAGTGTGCTGCATCCAACTTCTCTTTCTGTGTAATGAAATGCAAAAGCTTGGAAGTATACAGTTGTATACAGACCAAGACAGGCATGAGTAACTCACATACTCCTAATGCCCATGAGGAACATCTTGATCTTTCCAGACAGAAACCTCAGAAGTGTATCTAATAGACAGTAAGAAAAAAACCTGACCACCAGAAGAACCTTAGTGATGAAGAACTCAATTTGATATGAAATAACTGCAATTTTTGCACCTTTGGAAATCTGTATCAATGTAAAATGGATACTGGATGAAGACTAACAAGCACTGGAACTTTGTTAGGAAGTTGTGACATAAGTTATTTTTCTAACTGTTTGTTTAATAAGTATTGTAGAGACCAAATAGCTCATACTTCCTCAAAAAAAAAAAAAAGAAAATTAAAAGATCTCTGTGTTATGTTGTAATCTAAAAATTGAATAAACTTCCTTAATATTAAATGATCAAAGTTTTTTTTTTTTTCAGTACCTTAGCCATTGCCTCCACTATTATAAATACCTGATACTACAAATACAAATTGCATTATTACATACCGGGGACAGTAGATTTAGGCTTGGGGGGTTCAGGTTGCATGTGAAAAAGAAAAGCTGTTCACAAGAAGAGTAGTGCAGCACTGGAACAGGTTGCCTATTCCATGCTTTGGGAGAGACTGTGGGATCTCCACCTTTAGAATTGTTCAGAGCTCAGGTAGACAAACGTATAGCTGATTGAGTGGGGGAGGACAGTCCCATTCTGAGTGAGAAGTTTGGGTAGATGACCTCCAGAGGTCTCTTCCAGCCAACATTCCTATGATTCTGTGTCTTGTAGGTCCAGTGCCATACCTGCCACCATGCCAATACAGTTGTTCTGTACATGCCAGGGTCACTGAAAGGCATAAGGTGTCTACTCAGTCCTGCATTCTGACAAAGAACCAGTAGCAAACACAAGCCTGCATGAAAAGCCTTCAGCAAATGCACAGACTCTTAAACTCATGGGCCTCCAAAATTATCAGAAACTGTAGAAAGCAGTCAAACATATATCTGAAAACATATAGCTGGACTCACAAAACACTATCCTAATATTCCACACTCATTTTCTATTTAAGAGACAAGACCCTTAAATGAGACAGTTCAAAATGGTAGGCAGATGATACTGATTAACTGCAAACTATACAGGAATGTAAAGGAATGAAAATAATTTTTCTTTAAATTGCCTACCTATACCACATATCCCATTGCCATAACATCCCCAAAACTTAGTACGTTCGCTGAACTTTAAAGATAAATAATTCAACGATATATGGTCTTTCCACTTACTGTGCAGTAACAGAAAAAGGGAATGACAAATGGAAACAATCAAATAATGTAATTAGTCATGCCAGCCATCTTCAGATCTGTTGTTTCATTTCAAAGCAATTAATTTTAAAAGCTGTGTTATGAATCAAAAAACACCATTTAAAATTGTCAACACGAAAAGCCACTAAAAAATAAAATTAGGATTTTGGAAGAACAGAAATAAAGACAGTGTTTATATTACAAAAATCAATTGCATGCATTAGTCCCAACAATACTTCACACTCTCTGTGCTGGGAGGACCCACCCTCCACTCATATTTTATCTGTGTCAGCACTTCTTCTTGACCCTTTCTCTGGATCACCGCTCCTTGGCCTAGCTTGATGCACAAGCAACATCATACCATAGAATCACAGAATCTTAGGATAGTTTGGTTTGGAAGGAGACTTAAAGGTCTAGTTCCAACCCACCTGCCATGGGCAGAGACACCTTTCACCAGACCAGGTTGTTCAGAGCCCCGTCCAACCTGGCCTTGAACACTGCCAGGGAGGGGGCAGCCACAACCTCTCTGGACAACCTGTTCCAGTGCCTTGCCACCCTCACAGTAAAGAATTTCTTCCTTATGTCTAATCTAAATCTGCTCTCTTTCAGTTTAAAACCATTACCCCTCATCCTATCACTGCACTCCCTGAGAAGACTCCCTCCCCATTTTTCCTTTCATTTGCATGACCCCAAATGTTACTTTCCCTCAAACACATGCACAGCTCCCCATGTGGGCAGGGATGTGCTCTACTAGCCAGCTTTCAGTGCTGGGATCAGCCACCACCAGCAAGCACAGGCTCTGGAGCCTCTGGCTGCCCAGAGACCTTCAATTCTTTCTCCCCTCCCCCCACATGTCTGTGCATTTCTTACTCCTTAGTTCAGGTGAGCTCAAACTGGAGCTGCAGAGGGGTCCCAGCTAGGGCTGGGCCAGCTCCACCAAGGAATGGGCAAGCAGACGTCACTTGGACTCTTAGAGGCATCACACACCGAACTAGCTCAAATATAAGTAGAGAAGAGAGGATTTTTTTCAGACCTTACTTTATTTTAAAACCCCTTTATTTTATACATATTAGATCAACATTTTACAAGTAAAGTTTAGATGCCTCTGTTATAGTTATGTAGCTTCAGATGCATTTGGTATCTTTAGACTTACTGAAGTTAACATATTTGAAAGTTGGGTGCTCTTATTTAAGTGTTAACATCAGGAGGCAAATTTCAGCTCCTCAGTAGTAAAATATTTGGCTAAGCAATTATATTCATATCATTTTCAGTTCTCTTCAAATTTTTGCTCTTCAGGTTTTATAGAGATGAGGAAATTTACCATTTACTATTGCAATGACTATGGAATTTTGCATAGTTTCTCTATTTTTACCTGTAGTAGGAATAACACACCAGTAAACATCTCAGCTGTTGCTAAGTTGCAGATATCTTAGATATGTAGCTGAGAATAAATTCCAAATCAAATGCACACTCTGAGGGCTGAAATTAAAGTCAATACTACTGGTAAGAAAACTGATATAATATTTTACCAGTAGTAATTTCTAAGTAATTGAAAGTGAGGCTATATTTAGGTTGCTGTCACTTGCAGCAGTTCTAAACTTGACTTCAAGCATCAGCTTCAAGTGATTACAAAGAAAAAACACATACAGATGAGTTATGATAATCAGAAAACCTAACAAGCATATATTTCCCTGTTTACATTTCCAGTTAAGACCAAATAATGACAGCTTGAAAGCACTGAAGGAGTGTACACAATGGGTATATGTATCTCAGTGTCTGAGAAGTCTTTTGAGACAATGCTAACAAAACTGATTATATTCTTCCACAGCATCCTTCCAAATTCTGTCACCCACAAATTGTCAGAAAAGCTTTTTCCATATGCTTCTTGGTCAACTCCCTGATTAAATGAGAAGAACACTAATATACAGAATAATAGGGGTGGCGAATGTCAGGCAGATTTCAGATTTAGCACTCGTACAGAAGACAGGTGATATGGAACCAGTATGCACAGTCATCTGTGTCTAAATCTTCTTTTTCAACCTCTGTTGTCTTCTCTCAGTGCCTCAAAAAATGGTAAGAGCTGATAAAAGGCAGGGCGTTTTTCTGGTAGCTAAATGAAGCAAAGTTGATGGGTATGGTTATTTAATTTTGAAATCATTCAGGAACTGTAATTTGCATTAGTTTTTCTTGATTTTTAGCATGCAGATTTCATAGAGACAGTAATGATTACAAGGTAAAGAAAATTAAAGTTACTTTTTATATCTATCTTATGTTGTGATAGTTTAATCTTCTTTCTTTGCATTAACATGTCCTGAGATACAAGTTATTTTTCTCATTTTTCTGGCAATTATATGAACACCCCTCCCAAAACATCACTGTCATTTTGTGGTATCACCAATAATGTCCCAAACAGTTCTTTGTTGCTGGTAAGAAACAAGTCATAGTCCACTGATATCTGACTCAAATACAGACGAAGGGAAAAAATAAATCAGGATGATTCTTGGCACAGAAGATGCAGATCTCTCAAAATAAAATGAGCATGAGCAACATTTGACTTACAACTCCTAGAAGACTCAGACGGGGTAACATACCCTTCTCATTCTAAGGGTGGGGTTATTTCACACAACTTTAGCTATCTAAAATGGTAGAGGTCTCATCTACGTTTGCTGTTTAAGATCTCTGTATAGGAAAGCAGATATCTTTTATTTTGTTGTGGCTAAGCAGAAAGGACAAAGGGCCATGGAGAGGTACCAGTAATGATCCTGTAATCATGGAACAAATTGAGTCAATTAGCTTAGCTCAGCACCCAAATTTTAGACCATTAAAATTAGGTGAGAAGAATCTCATCCTGTATATTATGTTGATGTTGAAGGGTATTTTACTGTTATTTGCTTAAATACATGGTTCTGAAAAGAAGGGAGCTAATCTTCCTTTATGTTCTGTTTCCTGTACTAACAATGTCCTGAACTGGACTGCTATATAGAATGTACTACATACAAGCAATGGCTTCTGTAAGGGATATTTGCCACTATGAACATTAGTTCAGCTATCAACAGGGACTCCTAGCGACTCCTATTATTTTGTTTTCTCCAGTTTGTATGTGCAGAGGTACATACCTCATGCCAGCAGTTGTACATTATCTGGTAGATGATGTCTGAAACCAGTTGTGGTCTATAAAGTCTGTATCCTTGAGAAACTTTCTCAATCACCTGCATGTTATCATAAAGCTCATAGGGCTGTTTTCCCAAAGTGAACACCTCCCACATTAAGATACCTGCAAAAATATTCATGGCAATGGAAGACAAGAAATGAAAGTCAAGAAAAGCAAGATAATCCCTTTTTCCAGGAACAAGACACACATGCCACATGTAACCAACCAGACATTTTAAAGAGAATATTGTCCAAAGAAATGTATGGAGATGACTGACAAGTGTGATTCTGTACTCAAATGTAAAACAACTTCTACTGCAGAAGAAGGTAAAGTTAGGTAATAAAGTTAGTTATAAAATATATTTAATGTGGACAATAATGGAGAAAAGCCAAGACATAGCTATCCATGGACTAAATTTTTTACAAAATACATACAAACACCCCCTTATATATGTATGTGTGTGTACACAGAGAGAGGGAAGGAAAACCAAAATGACAGATATAGGTATCTATGTTTCTATAAAATAATAAGAAAATTTTTACTGATTTTTTTAAGTGAGTGAGACATACACTCCTTTGGTATCAGAAAGATTTCCAAATACTTTATAGTGTCAGCTACACATACCTATGAAAACTGGATTATACTGAAGCAATAGAAACACTGGATAATATAATAATCATTAATTCATAATGACAGTTTTGCAAGAAACAATTTTTGCTGCAACTGAACATATGTGATAATCATGCCAACCATAAAGTATTATGTTAACAATGATATATAATACTGGCAGTAATGATCTTTTTTTGAAACATAAATTTATTTGATCTTTGACTTCCCTTCAGCTTGAAGACTGGAGCGTTGTAGTGTCACAGTAGGGTCAGAATAAAATGGTACCTGAATCCCTGCTTTCTCTGATGAGAACGTTAAAAAAATGTTTGTTCTCTGATATCTGCTTTTGGGATATGAATACATCAGTCAAGTTCTTTAGCCCTTTAAAGACTCATTAGTTAAAAACAACCAAACAAGAACTGACGGATCCTGCTCTCTCCTCACTTCCACTGCATCAATGGATAGTGCTAAAATGAGAAAAGACCTTCTAAGGAAAAATAATGTTTCTCATTGAAGTTAATGCCAATATTGAAGTTAATGACAATAAAGCCTGAAGCCAGGATTTCATCAGTAAGAGCAAAAAGAAAACGTATCACCAGAAAATCCAACTTCTGATTTAATCATATATACTATAAACAACTTATGAAGGGCATGAATGAGCCGTTTCTCTGCCAGAGTCATTAATATTGGGAAACTAGCTGAAATTAAAGATAAGAAGCAGCCTAGCATTTAGAAACACTTTCATCTACTTTATTCACTATTGTTCAATGTCAAGAACAGTGGGTTGCCAATCTTTCATCAACTTGACAGCTGCCAAATTTTTCCTACTGGAGGAGCAACCCATGTAAGTGGAATTTAAACCTGTTCACAAAAGGTTCCTTTTCCTTTGACACCTTTTGCAGACTTTTAGAAACACTAAACAGACTCCAGCGATTTGTAAATCATAGCTTGAAAACCACTGAAGCAAAAGTTCAAATGTATGAAATTCCTGGGTAGAAAGTGATCTGCAAACACATCTTATTTCTGCTGAGATACAGAGTCCGAGCTCACACAGACTCTTCCACAGCTGGCTTATGTACAGAGTCCACTCTGACCTCTGCAACTAACAGAAAATTCTTTTGAATTGGGTAGCACTGATTTATGGTCTAGATATGCCAAAAATACCATTTGATCTCCCCTGCCAACAGTTTACTTTACCGTATTAAACACATATATAGCAAATGAGGAGTGGACAGAGTTGCTATGTGCCTGAAAGAAAAACAATAGGGCTAAAAAAATCCAAAGAGGATAGGGCTTGGATGCATAAAAATATTAAACAAGAACATAAGCTGTAACTGCTGTTTACATTCCTTCAGTGTGAATGTCTAGCATTTCTGCTTAGTAAGCTGAGGAAATACAAATGTAATGGCATATATACATACATATTTATATGTCAAATTCCATACATACCAAAGGCCCATACATCTGACTTGCTGCTAAATTTGGTGTAGTGAAAAACTTCTGGTGCTGACCACTTCACTGGAAACTTGGTTCCTAGTGAACTTACATACAGGTCATCCAGAACATACCTACAAGGCAAGAACCAAACTTGGTTGAGACTGTGTTACAGTGAAATACTATTTACTGCTTCTTCCTTTTATACCACAAGGTTCCTAAGAAAAGCCTGGGCAGAATCTCAAATTTCCAAAGGATACCTGATAGAAGCATCAGCTATAATCTATAGAACAGATCACTGCTACCAACTTACTAGAGAAATAATGCAGGATCACAAAAATGTCTGTTGTAAGGCCATCTAGCCCACCCTCCTGCTCAAATAGGATTAATCCCAACATTAGATCAGGTCAGCCATGGCTCTGTGTAGCCAAGTCTTAAAAGCCTCCAAAGATCACAGTCTCATCGTCTCCCTGACTGGTATGTTTCTCTGTTCCACCACCCTCCTGGGGAAACAACTTCTCTTACTGTCCAACTTGAACTTCCTGAGCTACAGTATGTGGCTGATGTCTGCTGTTATATTGCCTGGCACTAATAAGACTATTTGGCTCCATCAGCTTTGTAACTGTAAGTAGCTATAGGCAGCTTTTAGATCCCCTCTTAGCCTCCTCTTTGCCAGGCTAAGCAACCTTCTCCCTCAGCCTCTTCTCAGAGGACATGTTCTCTAGACTGCTCATCTTCTCCAACTTCTCTTCATTGAGGCTGCTGATTAAGATGTTTGGCCCCCAAATTAAGTGAAAATCTTGTACACAAAGTAAACTCTGAGATTTCTTTAACAAACATGACTAGTGAAATCTCTCAACTGTGATTTGCCTTTAAGCCTTAACTTTTTGAGATAGCAGAATGACTTTATTCTAGCCCCATAACGGCTTATGGTCATTAATAGAAAGGAACCACAAAGAGCTGTATCACACCTTGTGACTTAACTTTCCTAACAGCCAGTTGTTAGCTGATCAATGCCAGTAAACTATACATACACTAACATCATAGCTTCACAAGGTCCCCGGTTCTTTTACTTACCTGCTCATCCCAAAGTCAGATACTTTCACAGTAAGATTGCTGTCAACCAAACAGTTCCTAGCAGCCTTTAGTAGAGAAACGAGAAAAGAGTTGAGTGGAAAAAATACAAAGAGGAGCAAACCCTGTCATGTCTTGGTAATTTGCTAATAATAATTCCTGTCCTCTAACATTTCAATGAATAATGACATTCTTTGATTGAAGCACTTAAGTTTGGAACTGTAAGGGAACAGTAAGTAGCTCTCTTATTTCATTTTCTGACTACTGGTTGAAAAAAATTCTTTATCATTACCCTGGATTTACAAATAAGGACATTGAGGGATAAGGAAACAGAGGTGAGAAAACCCACATTCACCTAGAAAAACAGTAATAGAGCCAGAAATTAAACCCCATTTTTCAAATGTTATCCTACTCCAGGGTTCTTTTCAGTAGTCTCAGAATTTACCAAGGCATCAAAAAGTGAAAAACATAGATTGGATTATTCGCAGTGCACTATAAACAGAGTGGAGCAATGAAAGGTGATTTAAACAGCTTGATTTATGAAAAGTTCAATATAAGCCTAGTTCTGCAAATGATCACTTGAGAACATTTATCTAAGGCTGTATTGTCTGCCTGCATGCTTATTAATTTCTGTAATACAGTTTATATCTACAGTTTTCAACCTGAAATCAAGCTCAAGTTTTTTTTTTTGTTTTTTTTTTTTCTGTTTTCCCATGGTGCACAACCAGTTTTCAGGAAACTGACAATATTTACAACTTGAATTCTGCTACTTACATTGTCTGATATTCCTGATTTCTGAATCAGGGTGTGAAAATTGTTGAGGCATGGATTTAACAACTTCATTTACACATAAAGACAATTCTTTGAAAACATCAACAAGACATTTAAAATGCTGCCTGAGGAGACTGCACTCCTGTTGGAAAATTAAGCAAGTCTGCAACATAAATTGTCAAAAATCTTCAAATACAGTTTTGTCTAGAGTTAGAAGAGAAAACAGGGCTACCGACTCTGAAGCACAATGCACCAGAAGTTTGGCTGGGTTCACTTTTAATAGGCCAATAAAATAACAGCTTATTTCCCCAAAGCCAGCATTCTTGACAGCTAAGTTTTGTATAAACTTTTGGTCCAAGTCCTTGAAAGACCTGATCCCTTAATCAAAAGCAACTTGGAATACTTGCTTGAAAACTGGCAGATAAATGTATTTAAAAGAGACAAGTAGCTGCAGACTTTCAAATTCTGCTCCTGTTTGCAATGCACCAGAGTAAATTCCAGTTTATCCTAACAATGTTCACAATTTTTTTTGTAAGAGAAATAGTTCCCTAGTAGGTAAATCTCTAACTAATCAAAAAACAATCTAAGGGACCCAAATCTTTAATATTGCACCACATTCTCCTGGAGGACTACAACATCATTGGACAGAACCCTTTACTTCAGTGGACTAATTTTACAATTGGATGTCTGTACTGCTAAGTGGTGCATAAATCCTCAAGGTTACAGCCCATAAATGCAGGCAGCACAGTAGGCAGTGCTGTAGTAGACCCGTCAGCTCATCTCCGAAGCAGAGAATATTAGCTTGTGGGCAGTGCCATTCACCTGTTGCTCATTCAGAGCTGCCTTGTATTGAGTCAGCAGGGTGTCTCTGTTCAGCAGATCACAGTGTTTTCTGGGGTGAGTGCCAACAGAGCTGTGGGTGATCCTGAGGGGCAGGACTGCCTAGCATTAGGTTATCCCCCTACCTTCCCTGTTTCACTTCTTCCATTTGATAGCTTACCAAATCTCTATGTATGAACTGGCAGCTCTCCAAAAATGCCATAGCATCGCAAACATCATAACATATTTCCAGAAGCTGAAGGGATTGTAGTTCCTTCCCATGACTCCTTAAGTAGCTAAGCAAACAGCCATTAGGCATGTATTCCGTCACTAGATAGGTGGGATATGATTTTGAGCATACACCATACAGTCTAACAAGTTTGGGATGATTAAGTTTCCTGAAATAAATAAAAATAAAATAATCAAAGAATAAATGGAGATTCTTGTGCATTTCTATAAGTTTTGTTTTTCAAATATTAATACGATATACTGAAAGAAATTATTGAGACTGGATATAGTCCCATCTCAGACTTCAAATATTCCTTTTCAAGAAGACTGAGTGTTCTGCTGATTACTTTGAAACTCAGTTTTGGTGACTATCAGAAGAAGACTCAGTATGGATGAAATGACAACTTTGTAGTCAAAAGCCAAAATAGTATTTAGCATCGCAAAAGTGCAACCTTATTGGTGGGAGAAAATAGATCTGAGTTGGTGGGGTGGACCTTAGACCTTAAGGTTTTCTACTAAAATCATGCTGCAAAATTTTCACATTGAGAATTGTAGTCATATCAGACAGTTAACTGACAGGAATGTAGTGCATTCCTTCAGGAGACGAGATATACGAAATATTCTTGAATTTGTATGCTTCAAATATCATCTCATGGAATTTCACTGGAAATTCTAACATCCTTACCTCTTCAGCATCAGAGAGTAAAACTTCAAGTCTCATGTACATATTTGTGGCATTTCTCAGTTATTGATCTGTCACTCAATCCTACCTGCAGGATGGCAGGAACAGCTTTCTAACTGTTTCTGTATAAATGCTAGTGAAGCAGAGTTTTAAGTGACATATGTGGAACCTCTAAAGTTGTGGAAGAAATGTTAATTGAAAGCTTTGTAGATGACTGTATCAATCTTTGTGAAGCTCTTTTGGTAATACTTCAAATATCCTATATGGTTACCTGTTTAGCTTGTGTCTAATGTACTCAACACTACTTAATGCTGTTTTTAAGAGGGAATTCTCTTTCATGTGTGTGCTATACGTTACTGATTAATGTCTGGAGAGATCATTATTTCCAAATAATTAAGCAACGCCATATCTTACATCATGGTCTGAGCTTCTTCTATGAATTCATCTTCTGACATTGCTCCCTCTTTAATCATCTTTACGGCCACATCATATTGTCCCTTCCACTTTCCCAGGTGCACCACTCCAAACTGACCACTCTCTAGTTCTCTCAACAGGACAATTTCTTCTCGTTTCAGCTCCCACATTCCTAGTGGGACAAAAGAAATTCCTTTAGCAAAAAAAAGTACAAATGAAAGTGTGGTATCCCCCACATGCAATGTTGTTGTTTTCTTTGGAGGGTTGCAGAACCATGCAGCACTGAAGCATGCAGCACCTATCTCTCAGCTTTGTGTTTGTGTTATGGAAGGGGACTACATGTCCTACAAGTGTTGTTTGCTATTGCTTAGGTTTAAGCCTTATAAAGAGAATTGAGAAAGATAAAAATGATGATATATTTTCAATTAGGAGATTGGAGAACAAGTATTACTGTGCCAGGTAATGTGGCAGAGGGAAAGAATGGCCATAACTCAGATGTGCTGGGGAAGGAAGCATGAAAGGTCTTGCACAGTTGATATAAGACCTGACATAAAATGCCTTAAAAAGGACACAACATAAAAGTCGATATAAAATGCGTTTGCACTCAAGTTGCCCTGGATGTAGACTAGATGCACTTGTAGGAAGGGATACCCTGTTCCATAGAACCATAAAGTCTCAAGGCTACACTGGACAAGAGGAAACTACAGAAGGAGCTATTGCTTGAAAGACCATCCTTCCCAAATTCTCACATTGCTTCCTGCATGGACAAGTGGAAACGGCCACCAAACAAAGATTCTGTAACCTGCAAGCCTGAATGCAGTAAGAGTCATGATTTTCTGGTTATTCTATTTTTGGTGGCCAAGACTGACACCAGTTTCGAAAATGAAAGTTATCTTCATACCATTTCCTAATGAAGCTGTGGATGGGACTTTATTTACTTGAGTAGACACTGCATGACGGAGCCTTGTCACCATACCTACAAAGAAAACCTGTTAAAGGTCACAATATATACATGAGTCTTCCAAAATCAAAGAAAACACAGGGAAACAAAAACCTCCCTCTCCCTGCCATATTACAACCATCCAGGTCATGACACATATTCAATATTCAGCAGCTGCTGCATCGCTTCACAAGATTGAAAATTCTTCTGTGCTTAAGGGCTAGTCCAGCAGAGGTATTGCAAGAGGTAGTACAACACCAAAAAGCACTACAGCAAAGGAAAGCAACTGTATTGTTTGTGATGTTAGATCAAGTTCCATCCAAACTCTCCCAAAAGATATCTCAATATTTAGAGTATACAGTATTGGAAGAGATTCACCATAATGCTAAGAAGTCCAGAAGCCTAAGTGAAAGCCTATCAAGTAGAAAGAGCATATAGGATTACCAGCTGAGTTGTGCTGATGGTAGTGTATAAGCTTGGGAATTGATTCAAAATAATAATTTTCAGCGAGATAATACTTGTTCTCAGGGGTTTTGTGCACATGGTAATGTCTGACTGCTCCTTTTTTACTTCTGAAAAACAACACAAAATGCAGTAAATGTCAAAGCCTTGCAAAGTGTCTTCCAGCTGATGTGTTAATAGATTAGTTAGTTGCTGAATGAACTGCAACACTCCAACTGGCCACATAACAAAATACGTAGTAGATGTCACCAGAAGGACTGTTACATTTACCTCTGTCTGCTTTTCCCCCTTTAACACCTGCTGGCTTTGTAGTACAGGCTCCTAGCACATTGGAGTCTTCTGCTGCATAATCTAATGTAGTGTGATGGTTAGTACTTGTCTTCCAATAGTTAAATCTAGAGCAAAAGACTTTCATATACTGCCCTTGCGATGGTTCTACATCTAATTTTGAACGCCTTCCCCTTCCCTTCCTTCTCTCTCACTCTTCACACCCAACTATTCTCCTATTATGTGCCTGTTACCCGCCTATGTTTAGATGAGACAATTCTGGACCCCCATTCCCCTGTTCAGGCAGCCATTGTTATGTATGAACTTAAATAACTAATATGACCTGAATGTGCCCAAGGTTCACCTTTATCACAATATAGAGATTTTGTTGTTGACCAGTCACACCAAGCAGCATGCCTATAGCACACTCATAGAAATTGTACACATTCTTTGGATACTTACTCAGGAACCTTGCTGAATACAGACACAGTATACATTCCTGCTTGGCTAGATTTCCGAACCATAAAAGCACCTTCTTTCCCCTAATTAAAAAAAAAAAAAAAAAGTTACAAGGAACAATGAGGTTGGGATTCATTTCAGTGAACTTTAGGCTTTTACACTGTGATGTCCACAAAGGAGAGAAGGAGATATGACTCATCTGACCTCCTTTAAGGACTACTTTAAGACAAAATGAATTATGCCTTAAAAATATTTATTTCTCTCCACTAAAAAGAGGGTCAAGATAACCGGTTGTGGTATCCTGCTGCAAATGTTTAAAATTAGGTGAGTTGTACCCCAGCCCGGACATGAAGCAAGCAGTCTGACATTTTGTCTTGGTGCACAGATACAGCTTTATAAATGGGAAGATGGAGAATTGTTAACCCTATCTCCTTCCTCATGTACCCTCCAGAGGTGGTACACGTTATAAGATCCAAACAGTGCCATCTACATCCCATTGGAATAAGAGCTCTCTCCACCACACAGTTCCTTTATGTAATGCATCAGACTAATGTATTTTCTATTGCCAAAGTAATCTGAATTACTGAATAAGTAAAAGATTTTCACTGCCCTCTATTGTATTTGGACTACTTTAATCTTTACTTTTGGTCCAGTCCTAACTTTTGCTATCCACATTTACTTCTGTTAATGGTTTACCATACTGGGCTGGAAATTCTGGTTTCCATAGTTCATTTAACAGCTACATCTCTAACGTGCTAGGAATGGCTCTTACAGGGAGAAAAGAAGATATATAGAACCTCACATACAGGCCAAGGTTGATTGCTGTCAAGTTCAAAGGAAACTTCATGTCCCCTTAAAGTTAACTGGAGTCAGGAGTATCCAACACCTTTTGGGACTGGGACATAACTGCCTTTCTCCAGTGATTTGCCACACTTCAATTTAATTCCTTAACCTGTGGTGCAGGTCTAAGTGAAGCGACCCTGAGCCAAGGCTCCAGAAGGGTTGGGTTATATCGAAGTTGTTAGTGGCTGAGTACTAATAGGACTGTCTGTGAGGAAGCAACAAGCCACGAGAGGAAAACTCGTTTACACAGCACACTCAAGCACAAAGCATGGCTGAGGCTGGATCCCCTCCAGAAAAGTACATGGGCAAGTTGTTCTGCAGTTGAATGCTGTAAAGACTTGTACACCTGACTAGTCCTATGGTGTTATCCATCCTTGCTCCTAGTCAGCTGCATCCAGCCAATGCTCAGTGGGCATAGCACTGAGCTTGCTCAGGCTTGTCTGCTCAGCTGTGTGAAATTCTTTTACGTCACTTAATCATAAAATCATCACAGAGGATTCCTCTAGACTGACCTGCAGAAAGAGCCACACTGGAGCAAACAACACAGGTCTAGAGGTAAAACCAAAAAGCAGAACTTTGAGGGTAAATGCACTCAGTGTGGCTTTGTTTCAAGTGTATTTTAGAGGTGCATCATTTGTTCATTTATGTAGAAGAGCCATTAATGCATTTTTGAAGATCTATTTATCAATACCAAGTTAGCACAAGAGTTTCTAGCACTCTGTAATACTACAGCTATTTGAAGAGCATCAGCATCCTCTAGCTACACAGTATAGGAAAACACAGAAAAACATTTCCATGACTGTTCATAAACAAGTGCTAAAGGATATGTAGGACCTTGTGACGGAGTAGCTGCTCAGACTGGGCACGGGAGATATTACCAGCATACCAACTGCAAAGAGAAATATTTGGCTATTATTCACAGGCTGATTTCTGAATAAGGCACAGTAGACACATGAAAAATGCCAGACATCATAAATATTTCAAAACCGCTTTTAAAAGCCAGAGAGTAGACTTGGGACTTGTCCTGCATGTGTGATTTTAGGCCACGAGATAAAAGGGAAAGCATTAGTTCCCATCTGTTTCCTCTCATCCACCCAGTGGGTCTCCTCCTGAAATATCTGGTCCTACTCTGTGACTCTGACTTTTTAGACTAAATCCTTAGAGGAGAATCCTGCAGCTTTAATGATCTGCCAGGAGCTTTACCAGCAGTAGATTGCTCTGTCTCCTGCAGACCATGACACAGCTGTCTCCCTAAAAGCTGGGAGGTGCATAATTCTCCTCTAACCTTGAACCTTCTGGTTGTCATAATATTTAAGTAAACTGAGACATCCCAAATGGAGGAAACAAGCCAAACATGTTATGTCAGATCAGTTCAGGGAGCTCCAATGAAGCCTTTTTAATAGCAGTTCACTTTTATGAAGCATCCCTTTATTAGCATACTAGACTGATTTTTCTAAATGACTTTTGTTTTTGTCTGAAAACAAATAGATTCATGCCTTTGGAAGTCTGCGGGCAGTGATGTTGCTGATGACAATATCTATAAGTATTATCATTATTACAACAGCCATCCATACGATACCATTGCTCTAGGTACAGTGGACTGTAAAGTGGAATGACGATTTCTGCCCAAAGAACCTTTTGGTTCTCATGAAGACATACTCTATATACTCACTCATGCTTAGCAATATTCTGGTGTTCTGCCAATGTCTGTTCACTGACACTGGAGTTTTCCCTGCAAAGACAAGACAACATGCTGAAATTGAAAAACTAGTCATGAAAAATACTTTCTTTGGGTTAAAAGTCATACTACGTACTTTTTTGAGTAGTTATGCCATGGTCTAAGGTGAATATTTCAAAAAATTGAGACATATTTAATTGTCTCAATTTTTTCATGACTTGGTGAACACTTATACAGTCTTTCCCCTTCACTGTGCAATGTGTTGGAAAGCCAAATATTCTCTGTGCATGCTGTAACAGGCAATGAAGTTACATATCCCTTTAGTGACCTTATGAAGAGATTGCATCTACCTTTTCAAAATTTACACGGAAGGTTTTCAAAACTGCACAACCCTAGACTTCCCAAATAAAAGTTCTTAGCATGACAGACAACAGAAGGAGTTCATGTGGCAGAAAAAGAAACCTCTAAAATAGACTCCCATGCAGAAATAATAATGGTTCTTATTTATGCTGCCTTTTACAGGATACTGTAGTAGGTTTTTCTTTTAAGAAAATCTGTGAATCTTGTTCAGTATGGTTTTCTATGAGACAGACAACCGACTATGTTTCTGTCAGATTTCCATTCAAATGCTTAGGCATACATTTAATGCTTACAATGTCATGTCATCTTACTAAAAAGGAAAAGATGGGTCTGATGTATCACTTCGACAGACCTGGATTCCCTTTAACCTGTACATACATACAATGACACGAGAGGGCTAGCAAGGCTGATTTAATGCCGAAATAAGAGTACAAAGATTGAAATCCCAGCGTCATTGAAGTCAGTGGCAAAACCCTATGTATTTAAATGAAACCAGGATTTTCAACTGATGTTTTTTGCATTTATGTATGAGTCACGAAGACAAATTATATCTAATTCTATACCTTTCAGGAAACTTTATGCTTAGTACTCAGAAAGTTATTTAAAAAGAAAAATATTCCAGAAATATTACACAATCTTTACCAGAGTGGTAAGAAAAACATTTAAGCCGTGGAAAGCTGCATATTGATTCACCTTGGGTCTTCATCATTCAGAGATAACTTTCTCAAGTAAGTGCTCGGTATGAAACCTTCATTCCTGCAAAATAAACAGTTCACAGTTTAGCTATCATACATGACTGCATCTTAAATTTAGTCACTTAAAATAGGAAAAGGGATTAATCAGAGTCACTTTTTAGAATGCCACTAACAGAAATGCTCATGGTTAAAACATTTCTGCTTTTACTTACCATGTAGAAAAATACAGAAGTAATTTGTTTTAGAAAATTACATTTCAATGAGGTACTCTTTTCACTAGTCATTGAAATGGCTTCTTCCTCAGTGATTGGCTTCATCATACGGAAGATTGGAGCAGCTGTTCAACAATTTCATTACATGCCATCTCAGTTGCTGTGATGAAGGATGCCAGTGACTAATGGGTGCCAGCAGAGTAACGCCAGGGCAAATGCAGAAAGTCAGTAGGAAGGCTCAGCACTCTTCCTGACACAATGTCAGATGCAATTGAGAAGCTAAGCTAAGTGAATACGGACAACTGAGCTACCACTTAAAGCAGCTAGCAGCATGACATGATGGACCCAAGTTATGGGGTCCAATAGGCATCTGTTGTTGTAAGGGGGTGGGCTGTATACTGTGCCCATCAGAAAAATAAATAGGGGGAATAAATTGTATATTTGAGTCTGGAAGGACAGAGAAAGGAAGAGTTTCTTTAACATAGATCTCAGTACAGCGAGAAGAAAACTGAGAGTGCATGAAAACAGGTGAAATGGGTAACACCTGAAGCTTGTTCCTGTTACATTCAAGAAAACAAGATCTTCAATTTATTTCAAGCAGAATTTAAAGATTTTGTTATGATGTATATGTGACTTGTCCTTACAGAATCAATACTGAAAAAGTCTCAGATTCTCAAGCCAAAGAAAAAACTATAAAATTCCCCCCTTTCTCTTGATCTCTCTCTGCTCCTTCATTCATCTTAGAGCCCTCTACTCAGGCTCTATAAGCAGAGATGCCTGTATCATATGCTTTTACATACCCATAAACAGTCCATTGAAGGTATTTAAGACTATATCTCAGCTTACTAATTTATTATTGTCTTTGAGTTGTCAGGGTTGCATGCTGCTTTCTTCATCCAGAACAGTAAGCCAATCGTGTGAGTTACAAAGTGCAGACACTTTACCTTAAGTTAAGGTTGTGTTATCTGTTGGTTTTCTTGGACTTGTAAACTTAATCAGTGAATTATGAGTGGATCAAGTTATTTAATTCTGTTCCAAACCAGTTTGGGCATTCCCTAGCTCAAACATTTTTCCTTTCCACATTTCTATCAAGTAATAAAATCAAACTCACCTAAACCCATCATGGGACAGACAAGGAATCTTATCTCTTCCAGGCAGCTCCTGTTTGTTTCACTGCCTTTGTCTCCAGTGTACCCTAAAGCTGTTTCTCATTTAATAACTTGGGAGCAGACACTCTTTTCTGCCCCAGCTGGATATTAATAAAAAATATCTTATTTTAAGTTGCTGAGGGGAATTCCTCCACTTGTGAACCTGAAAGAGACTAATTAAACCGTGTGCAGGATGGGGGTGCCCTGTCTTTGTGGAAAAGTATTGCTAAAGATGGGGAGAGACTGAAGTGATAAGTGATTCGTGCCTCAGCAGCTTTCACTGGTCTCCCGTGCTGTCACTGCTATTGTAATAGGAATGGTGCTGGTCTAAAGATGGTTTGTGCACACAAGAGAGGCAATGTTTGTGAGGAGAGATTTTATCTTTTTATTCACTTAAACTAAATAGTTGGGAAAAAAATGGATAGCTTCTCTGTACACAAGCCCTTCTTCAGGCACATAACAAAATTAAGGCCACCAGATACTATCTTAGCTAGAATACTAGGCAGTGACTGTTGTAAATCTTACTCAACCTGGCAGCCAAGGATGGTAAGAAAATTAAGTTGTACAGAAGACAACGAGGCTTCTAGAGAAAAGTTTAAAAGCTAGTAAGGTAATTCTAACATAGATACTGTTGTCTGTGAAGATGAGATACGCAGAAGACCATGGTCATGGAACAAAAGTATTCTGCAGGGCATACTTACCCTTCCAAATCCCTTATTTTCCAACAATCAGAATCTTCCTCTTGCAATATATAGTATCTATTGCCTCTGACAAGCCGGATAGCTGAATTTCCTTCGACTTCATAGTTGCATTGAGCCACAGCCATATTCAGAACTGACTTGTCTGCTGATAGCACCCGAGGCAGGCTTCTACTTTTCCACTTTTGAGGACAGAGGAAATAAAATGATAAGGAGATGCAGCTACATCTACATGTATGACATGTACATCATCACTTATATCTTCAACATGTATAATGATATTAGGCAAATTAATCAAAGTTAAGAAGATGGGCAGAGACAAGACGCTGTGCCTCATCCATTTAGAAGCACAGCCCAGATACTGTTGTGTTGTCCACACTTGTGAGACAGGTGAGAACAGAACCAAGTTCTGTGATAATGACACCAGAAAACTCTGAGTGGAGGCCAACACTGCTGTAATAGGAAGCTTTCATTACCTGAATTATGTGGTAGACTTGACTTGCACCAAAAGCCTGCCACCTATCTGAAGCTGATACTACTTAATGAACTGTTGCAATTCATGTGCTTTGGACACCACATGACCAAATTATGCTTTACTATAATTAAGTGCAATGATGTCCTGTTGTATCAAAAGACCCCATTGCAGTATTATAAAATAACTATGCTTTTTTTGAATGGCTTTTAATCAATAGTGTTATCATGAAGCACAACAAGCATTAGTCAATCGTTACTGCTAATCCCTGAAAGCAAAAAGCTATGCTAATTCTAAATCATTCCCTTTCCTTACCATATTTTATTGATATTTCTCTGCTAAGCATGTTGGATATAAGGAATCCCACTCCTTGGTGCCTAGCTTTCTCTGTGTAGATTTAAAGAAGTGTAGGTATGTAACTATGGGATTTATCTTACCTAGCTTTGACCCGTGTCTTCATATGAAATATGTCATCTTACAGAAGTGTCTATCTCTCATCACACAAATGGCTTGGATGAGAAGCCTGGCATTAAAGTTAGGTGACATCAATCAAATCATGGACAAAAGAACATCTAAAATTAAGGCACTGAAATGCATTTAGATATAGGGGAAATGTTATAACTGAGAAAATCCAGACATCACAATTCTTTAAAAGCAGAGAAAACTACACTTGAAACACTGACAGCAAAGGATGAGGGAAAATAAGGAAGACTTAGGAGAATGCCACCTATTTATTATTGAAAACCACTGTAATGCAATGCCAGGGAAGAATGTCAAGTGTCCTGAAGCAGGCTGCAATGTCTTTAAATCCAAGTGACCATGGCATTGTATGTTTGCTTTTCTCTTTACTGACATTTCTTTACCTAATTTAAACAAGGAGAAACCAAAGAGCCAAGTGAATGCCTGGCTGAGTCTACTGAGCCAGAAGACACACGTGATCTCTTCCTGCAAACACACAAAGTCTCAACTTCATCTCACTAAGCTCCAGTGAAGATACTCATTCTTTAAAGGGGTATCACTCACAGCAGAGTCCTCTTCATTTGACTAGAAGTAGGTCTGTTGCTCATCAAGTACTACTACTTGAACCCAGAAAGTCATATCTGACTTCAGTGGAAAGGAGCTTGTAGCTTGAGGGCCTATGTTAGGCAGGATTCGAGTGTTAGACTTTCCATTTGATTTGTAGAATAATGACAGAACTAAGATGTCTGCAGTTGTCAGAAAGATGGAGAAAATTATAATACAGAGATGAAATTGTTTTCTCTTTAAAGCATCTAGTGATGTCAGAGCAAGGTGATGTTCAGTAAACATGTTTATGAGCCGATGTACACCTCTGACATGTGGCTTTGTTAATTTTTGGAGATAAATTGTTCTTTCTTAATTTACTGTGTTTTGCTTGTGAAATGATCAGACTGTCATCTTCTGATGGAGTTTTCATCTTTTTGCATGAACAGAAGAAATTGCAAAACATTGGCCAAAGTAAACAGTATCAAGAATTATTATCACAGAAATGAGCTTTGCTTTGTCCAACCTGCCAGGGAAAAGAACCAGCCAAAGATGAGAACATCAGATTTGCATTCCTTTGGATTTCACTGCTGGATGTGTATTTGTGTGTTGCAATATTCTGGATGGACTTAATCTGTAACCTGGTGCAGATTAATGTCCTGATTTGTATCCATATATACAGCTTTCCATTTCCAGCACTGTCTGAAAGCCCCAGAGCATTTCCTAATAGTAACTGAGTGGATCTTATTAGTTCTGTTATGCTATTGTGGTTTTTATATTGTGGACTGTGTCACCGTCATCTAGAAAGAATCATAGGTGGCAACCTGAGATTCAGCTGTGATGTGCATATGGGGAACGGTTACTATCTGCAGAACTGCACCCCTACCTTACAGCTGGAAGCATGTGATGGATCACTTCAGCTTCCATAAAACTTGCCAAATACATAATCGTGAGAAGATATGTGTGTGCACTCAGTGGACTTCTAGCTGATCTACTGCAGTATTGGTCTGACCTACATGAACTATTTTCCGTTGCAAAGACACTGGGTGCCAGGCACCAGCAGAGTTGAAAGTGTTTCTTAAGCATGCAAAAGTAATGCCTCTGGTCAGTTTTGCCTACATTCCGTTGTTAACACGCTAGGTTAACAGTTGGACTAGATGATCTTCAAGGTCCTTTACAACCTAGATGATTCTGTGATTCAAAAGTAATGTCTCTGGTCAGTTGGGAAGAACGTAAGGGAGCAAGACTTGCAGAGGCTAGAGAAGTGAGGGACATGAACTGAGAGGTAAGCGGAAGGAAGGCTGGGGATACAGCGGTACCTCTGATGATCAAACTGAGTAGATGAAAGGACAAAATCTAAATGTGCAGAGAGCTTATAGAAGTAGTTCTGTGACTACATATAGACTGTTTCTCACCATGCAAAGTCCGTATTAGCTTTCTTAAACTGATTATATCATATGACTTGGAAAAATGAAGTCAAGTCGTTCTAACCAGATGTGGTAGTTATTATACCTGTATTTACTGAACCTGTTTCAGAAGCACCCGTCTGAAATCTGTCATGTCCCTGCTTTTTAAATTTCCCTTTCAAAATATCTTCTCTGAACTGAAGCAGATAATAAAAATAAATCATAAAGGCCTAGCAGAAACCCGCATGTTCAGCAGCAGATTTGCATGACTGATGAACTCTCCAGACAGACAAAGCACCTCCTGATGGAAGCCAGGCAAAACAGACCACGGTATTCAAAAGAAGTTACTCTGCTGTGTGTTCACAGTGCTATTACTTTCAAATGTCATTATCAGAAAAATGTCAAAAGCTTCTTTGTTCATAGGTTCTTTCCAAGGCTCTATTATTATTTTTCTTAAAGCTCCCTTTTACAGCTCTTGTGATTTTATTTTCTGTCTCTTGATAATCTATGTGTTTCTTAAAGCCCCGGCTGTTCATGTCAACTGTATACATAAAAATTCCATCTTTTTTCTTCTTTTTTCTTTAAGTTACTTTCTGATTAACAGAGAGAAGTTAGGAAAGAGACCCAGACTGTATTCTAAAGATATGGAAGAGAAGACAAATTAAAATAAAGCAGGAAATACAGATTCAAAAATCCCATGAGCTGAAACCCAATCTGGTTTAATTTGGAGGAGGCTGTGTAACAATGTGTGAATACACAATCAGACTATACTGTTAGTCCTTTTTAAAGAGATAAAAACATCATAACTTAAGCCACTTTGGTCTCCTCTGTTCTCTTGTCATTGTTACCTCTTACAAAACTGGGCAGTAAAACTAAGGTCAAAAATACCATTATTGCACTTGCATTTGTACAGGAGGAGATAAGGAGCAAATAAACATAGAAGCAGATCTTCCAGTTTACTTCTATTCTGCCAACTGTTGGCCTTCTTCATCAAGCAGCTGTGCTAGAGGACTCAGGCTGAATTGAGCACGAGTAGTACTTTCTGGCATCCTGGTGTCCTGTTTGTCTCTTTGGGTCTGTGAAAGCCTGCCTATCTCAGATGGACAGTAAGGCCCAGTGGTTGCTAGTGGGATACCATACTCTTGTGTTTCTGCCTGATATAGTCAAGACATAGGCAAGAGCACATAAAGAGCTCAGATGCACTTCCCATTTCATTAACTTAGAGGCTGCCTCTGTAAAGCTGGGCTAAACAGACATTCCTAAACAGGCATCTGTACTCCTGGTGCAACCACAGAGGAGCACAACTTGGGACTTGCCTGAGATAAATGCAGTTCATCTACCATTTCTCACCCACCCAAAGCAGGTATATTCATTCGCATCTTTAGCTACAATATTTTCTCCAAAGTACTATGAGCACCATTTTCACTGGGGAGGGTGGTGGAGGGGAGTTTTTGGCACCTCTAGGAATGGGGATCTCCTCCTAGAAAACTAATTTTGATGGCATTCCCTGATCCCACTGGAAATAAATGTATAAAATAAAAGACATTCCTGCAAGGCCTGAAGCCAGTACTGCCATCAGCACCTTAAAGTGAACTGATCATGGCTGAGACTTTCCCAGTTTGCCATGTGAAGGAGGGAGATGAGTCCTTCCATCTGGCATGCTGGTGGACACAAGGATGCTGAAGCTGCACTGCAGATTAGAGATCTACGCCAGCTTCCAGTGAGTGGCTGTTTGCAATTCTCCATCCCACAGCCCTCCCTACTGCCTGGATGCTGGATCTTTCCCTGTAGCCAGACACTCAAATGTTTTCACCTACCAACGTTTGAGGGACTGGAGGCAGTGGTTTCACAGACCCAGTTGTACAACACAGAGTCACATCTAGAAGAGAGGGAGAATTAAGTAAAAAATCATGAATTTAACTAAGGCTTTATCTCTTGAGGCTTTCTCACTTGCAGATCTATACAGTGGCCACAACAGCATGATGACACCTGACATTTCACCTCCCTGAGGTATTGACGTGCTTTAGCTCTGAATCTTCCAACCTCCTCTTAATTCGAGCACCATCTCAATATGTTTAAAAACCCCATCAACCATTGTTTTCATCTATGCCAAAACACGAATTCAGGGAAATTTGCGGTTGTATTTAGCTCTGTGGTTTTCCCAGTTCTGTTAGCTTATTTGTTTACATACACAGGGAAACACATGTATGCTTTATTTTTATTCTGTTTTTTTTTGAAATTGTTTCATTGACACTTTTGGTCTATGAATCAGTGATTAAGAAATACTGCTTTCAATTACCCAGAGGTTACAAGACTGAGTCTGTCTGGAGTCATCCCTACACAGTCTCCCTGTGCTCCGCTCATCTCTGTTAGCAACCTCAAGAACTTTTTTAGGAACAGATTTAGAGTGGATACAGCACGCTATCCTGTATGTATTATTATCTCAGACATAAACAAAGCATTCAGTATATAAATATTCTTTTCAATACTTTTCTCAGCTAAGCTGTCCATAACTGGTAATGAGGTATATCCTTGTCCTTGCAATTGACTGGGGTTTCATGGCCCTATTTGCTTTTGTAACAAGAAGCTAGATGAAGCTATTCAAATTACTGTTACAAATGAGTTGACAACTCTTTACATTATTCAGTGTTCAATAATGGTGAAACCGGTAGTAATAGTAGATAAGCCTATACCATTAATTTCAGTTTTCAAAAGCAAATGCCTGTTACAGGCAGTCTCATAGATCTAAATCACGTTCCTAACTGCTCACACCTACATTTTTTGGAATTAACTTTTAATTTTGGGTTCATACTTTTTTTTGATTGTGACTGTAAATGCTTAAGACCAAGGTTCAATCATGATTGAAATCAGTGGATCTATCAGTGCTCTACAATTCCAAACAATCAAGCTTTAAAAGGCTGAAGCCCAAGTACTCATAAACTGCTGTTCCCTTTCCCAAATGTAGCCTTTCACTGTTAAGCATGTACACAGACATGAGGGAATTCCCTTCTGAAAATGTGACGCCTAGGAGGGTAGCGCTTTACAAATTTTCCTCTCTCAGCCTTTACAGATAAAAACTAAAACCCCTAAATAATTGTGACTAAGCTCTGAAAAAAAATACTTCAGAAAAGCATGTTAAAAATTAAAAAAAAAGCTGCAAATTAAATCACACTGTTTAGGGGAAAAAAACATATTAATATAATTATATATTAACATAAGAGCTTTACTTCTATTTTGTTATGAAACTGTATTATTTTACACTTACCCAAACACACTCTTGTGCTAAACTTCTATTGTTCCTACCCATCCAGCTTATGGGACCTCATCACTAGAAGGGTTTTAAAGCATAATACTACAATTTCGCTAGAGATCTTAAGAATAAGAACAAAAATATTTCTATCATCTTGTTTATTTTGTAGGTGAAAATGTCACTAACTTTTTAATCAAACACAGCAGTTGTAATTTAGTGTATTATTTCTCCAAGCTACAATGTGTAGCAGCTATGATGTTAAAAGAGTTTAGCACATACATGAAAAAGTGTAAGTAGATTAGCTTTTATATTAATTATACTGCCTTAAATATCCATGTGATTTGTCAATATTGTGAAAAAAATCAATGACCCTAATCAAACAAATAAAAGAACACATTACATTTCTCCCAAATCGTACATCCAGGGGCTGTTTTACAGGTCTGGTTGCAACAGAGAAACTTCCCGCTGATGAAGAATCCTTTATGGTACTTGTTTAGTAAATCAGAATTGTCTTTAATTTCTGGAAAGCACAAAGAAACCAAAGAGAACATGACAGGCTGCAAAATGGGAGTGTTACTTATGATCAATAGAGTCTACTGCACCAAGCCATGGGACCCCAGAGTGCTTACTGACTTCTGGCTCTAGGCACATGTCCTGGTCACATTTTTATCTCTATACCATATTCCTCTATGCAAACTCAAGTCTGAAAGCCATACACCCCAGGTACCTGTTTCTTTGCGAAAGAAATCTGAGTGTCAAGAAGGAGATAAATACAGTGCAGTCCAGCAAAATACATGAAGGCAAAACAGGATCCAACAGCTATGATTCAAAATCATGGATCTTATGAAGATTTCACTATCAGTAATAACACTAATTAAAAGAAAACATTTTCATATATCAAAATACGCTATTTTCCTAGAACTACCTACTGTAAGAAAATTATATTCACTGACACTCAATATGCCATATGGCAAATCCAAATATTTATGTGTTAAAATACAATTCTTATTTAAGCACACCAAAAGGGAACACCATCACATTATTTTATGTCTGAAGCACGGCTTTACTCTAGAAAAATAGCACCAGTAGTATCACTGTGCTAGCGATACACTAGTTCTGTAAGCTCTAATGGCAATTTTGGTTTCAAAAGGTAGCTAGAAGAAATGTAGAAGGCATAGAGTGAGACTTTAAAAACTGGCTGCGTTAGGACAGGTTTTCAGTCGTGCTGCAGTGAGCCAGTGTAAACCCAAAATTCCTGAACTTGTGAGAGAGCTGTGAAAGGATTAGGACAGTCCTTCATAACAAGTGCTTTTTATACACTTTTTAAAAGGCTTGTAGGCAGTTGAGTATTTGTGGTATTCTTTGTCTCATGAGCATTACAGGATATATCACTCATGCAACCTTATTCTTCACAAATCTTGGTTTAAAAAATCTTACTGAAAATCTTGGTTTCTAGAAGGCTCAGTGTAGACGGCTGAATGCTTCTGATCTGCATTCTTCACAACTTCACTAAATTAATTTACATACCCTCACTGCTGTGTATGCAAAGGGAGTCACAAACAGAGAGGTAGCTTATACACAGGCTTACAAGTAAAACTGGGGAGGATATTTGTCTACAGCTCGTTACAGATTGCCTATTTTTGTTCCTACAATGGCCAGTATGTGTGAGGACTGCCCTATTCAATGTGAGGTTTTTGCCTTCACTGGAGTTATGCAGGGACACCCTTTTCTGCTTGTAAATTACGCTTTGCATGACTGTGATTTTTCTTCATTGAAAACAATAGAAATTTCCTTTAAAAAGAAGAGGAAAATACAAAAGAAAAAGCACTAGCAATATTGGTTATCAAAATGGCTTTCCTGTGGGTAAGTGCTATACTAGCCACAGCGGGAATGGTTGTGCTCTATTAATCTGCATTAGTAAAGGCTGAACATATGATGAAGATTAAAAATTGCCCATGAAAAATAAAAAAAAGCACTTTATTTTGGATTATTTCTCACTGAAACTTTCAGCCTTTAAAATTTCTAATCCATTCTTGAAAATACCATGCATTTCAACCAGTCAGTGCTGAAGTATGAAAGAGACTAAAAACAAGTGACAAAGAATGGCACAAAACGATGAGGCAGGAGCATTTTCCTATCTCTCCTCATGTTATTTGAATATTTTGTCACACAAAGGGATAGTGTTACCTTTATGCAAAGCTGCAAGCCACCGCTCCCGGCTCTCTTCATTAGTGCCATAGATATAGAGAAGTCCACCCTTGTACACAATCTGTAAGAGGTTTGGTAAGCCAGTATGGTGAGAGTGTACTGCCTGAAAGCGTGTTACTATGCAGGAGGGGAACAGAGAAGGGGATGGGAAGCAAAAAAATAGGCTTTGTGGACCCACATCGAACTCTCACAACTTAGTAGTGTTTTTCAGAGGTCGCTTATTACCATTTCATATAAATACTTCATATTTCATATAAACTTATTTCATATAAGTATATTCCATATAAATATATTTCACATCACTTTTAATATGAATATGAGTATGAATATAAATATAAATATAGATATAAATATAGTATAAATATGTACTGCCTTAACCAAAGTGCTTTGTGTCCTAAAACACAGTTGCAGAAACAAAGGACATCATTGAATATTTCTGGATATTCCTATCTTCTATCTACAAAAGACCTTATAGCCAACATCTTCCTTCCCATTTCAGTTTTTCCACATTCATCTTCCAGCTTCTGGCTCATGTTACCCAAGGCCAGACTGAATGCTCATGGAGGCCAGGAATCTGTCTCTGACAGCATCCAGTAACAAATACTCAGGGCAGTTGTACAGTGATAAGGGAATCCTGATCCGAAGGTGATGCATTTATACTTAATACTCTTTGAGAGGTATTTTTCTTCTGTAAATTTGTTCAGTTGCCTTTTAAGCAAATGACTAGTATCTGCAACATCCTGCAGTAAGTAGTCCTACAGCTTAGCTACACAATATGAACAGTCAGCTTCTTTTGCTTGTTTTCAACCTATCTTCTGCTAGCTTCATTTGATGTCTACCTAATAATTACTAACATCTGCTTTGCTTTTTGGGTCATGTTTAGTATTGGGCTGACTCTGTGTGTGTGTGTCTGTGTTAGGTCGGGGTTTCATTTCCCTTGTGTACTTGGCTTTTCAGTCATCTGCACTGAATTTCAAATGCCATTTTATTGCTATTGTTTGTTAGACTGAAGAGCTCTTGTTATTAAACACGTATTCCAGCTGGTAAGTATACATGACTGATCCATTTACTTCTGGTCTCCTTATTTAGTGAAATGGTGGACCCCTCTGAGCTTTTCTCTTTAACATGTTATCCATCCAATCTATTAGTCATTGTCAAGTCTCTGACCTCTCTTCAGTTTACAACATCTTTCTTCAATTATAGTCACCAGAACTAGACACAATATTCTCCTGGTGATCACAGTAGTGTCAAAACATATTGAATGCTTTTACTCAATATGTGCCTCCTTCCATGTCCAAGGATGCCATTAGTTCCCTTGGCCACAGCATCACACTGGGAATTTATGCTCAGCTATCATGATCCTAAAGTCCTCTTTAGAGATACTGTTTCCCAGAACAGAGTCCCCATCTTGTAATTATAGCATACAATCTTTTCCTCACATAACTGAATTGTGCACTCCTGACATAAATACACTAATTTAACATAAATGTGTCATTCAGTGCCACAAAACTGGGGGAGGGAGAAGGAAAAGGGAGACCGGAATGACACCTAGGATCAACCAGGCAGTGAAATACTAAGTATCTCTCATGAGGTTGCCCTTGGGCATGGCAGTTATTGCAGGCTCATGAATTAACACACTATTCAGCAACCCCATTATTGACTTTAGCAGCCTGCTGCTTGTGGTTGCACTGTTTGGCAGCAGCACTCCAGAGGGGGATCTGTGGCCACCTCTGCATGTCCCACTGCCCACAGAATTGAGATTGATGGAACCTGAGCTGGGCAACTGAAACAGATGAAAGGCAGCAAATTCGAAGTTATGGTTTTCTCATCGCATTTAATTCTTGAACGTGTGTATTGCTTTATGCAGCTGCATCTTCTGATACAAGGCATAGCTTTGGATTTCCTGACTGTGGCACATTTGAATGGTAATCAGGCAGTCAGGGGTCAAATCCTGCACTTGGTATTGAGGCCAAAAAAAAGAAGTGGAAAGAGACAGCGAGAATTAAAATAAGAATTTTCAAGTGCTTGATTCTGCCTTAAAATAAGTGATAATCACATCGTGTAGTGATCTCTATATTCCAGATAATATTAAAGCAAATATCTGATAGACCTTTGAACATAAATGAAACAAGATGATCTAAATTCTATCATAGTCAACTAAAAATATTTCAGCAACGTCACAACTTCGGTAATAGGGACTGATTTTCTCTTTAAATATCAGTAGCACTCAGCAATATCAGGTATCACTACTTAGGACAGGAACACTAAGTGTAACCTTAGGATGACTGGCATTCTTCACATGAAATGTAAATGAAACAGATTTCATGGCTAACCTGAAAAGGATATTGTCTTGCAGGAGGTGTTAATTCCTCAAGATTCACTGTCTCAACACATCGGATTTTCTCAATCTCAATTGACCCCTTTTTGCTTCCTTTTTTCTAAGAGAGAAGAAAACACAGCAGACTGTAAACTAATGTTAACACAATATAAAGTATTCTAGTTTGATGATTTTGTACAATTTTGTGTTTCAAGCTGTATAAACCATAGCTTCAGGTTTGTTAAACTTTAAAAGAAAAGTAGTAAAAAACGTTTTTGGTGCCCTACCTACATCTACTATATTGATCAAATTATTTTTAAGTCAGTTACAAGAATTACAGGACACAGCCCTACATGTGAGAAGTACAGGGTGACTGCAGGAGTACATGGCAAAGGGGGGACTAGGAGGAAAAAAAGAAGGAGCAATTAAGAGGAAAACACCTTAAGTGCAAACCAGAAGCCTAGATGTGGCATTCAAAATTTTGTTAAGGTAATGGAGCCCATTCTCACTGAGCTTCCCTGCAGTTTTGAAACGGGATGTGACTCACAGGAGTCGTCCAAATGTATGAAAAGGAGTAAAAACTTTAAAATAAGTTGCCTGGGACATATATTTGCATTCTCGATGGGAGATCTGAGTGAAAAGCCACCCTGTTGTGATATATGGTCACTTCTTAGGAAATAAGGATAGTTTAACCATCTGCTTTGTGCAGCTGAGGGATGAGATTCTGAAGTAATTACGCCTCGTACAATAACTTCTGAAGCCAGTTATTTACATCAGTTCAGAGGGAAGCCTGAACAAGGAAAACATCCCTATTCAAGACAATGTGTAAACATATGCCAACATTAATTACTTGCTTCAGTTCTCTTTGGAAGGACACAAACAGATGCTCAATGGCAAGCACAACTGCAAGAGTTGTTCTGAACAGAGACACTCTTAAGCCTGCAGCTAAGTGTTTTCCTGAACAGGAACTAGGATTTGATACCCTATAATTCTCAAAACAAAGTACACCTGTTGTTCTAACACACAATGTTTAATCAAGTTTCACAGAAGAAAGCCAGAGGAATAAGGTGACACTGGAAAATCTTAGAACAGTGTACTTAAAAAAATTATTTCTTACCCCTTTGTCATATTCATAATAAGAAAGGTTTGCTTTTGTCAGAACAAACCACCTTTTCTTGTAATTAATTGGTGATATTTTTTTCTTCTGTTGTGACTTCTTTAAAAGAAGTTCTTCTAGAATTGTTTTCTCCTCCATTATATTTCCCTAAAAGAACATCATAGTTACTTGTATTGCTATTAATAAACATAATAACACCAACTATAGAAACTGTAATAATGATGAATATATTAATTGTCCTCTATATGCTTTATAAAATTTTGTAGTAATATATGGTTACAAAGCATGTGTTTAACACTGCTTAAACAAATGAAGCTGTTTAGCTTATTCACTCAGTAAAAACAATCATAATATACAAAAATTGAGCTACAGACATACTATAGTTCTAAACAAGGCGTCTCTGTTACTTTATTGCCTGAGGATCTCTCCTTTTAAAGCTGTGCACCCTTTCTGGCAAAGAGCACAGTCTATGCACAGATGTATTACATCTGCAGCATAACATGAAAGTTATTACAGCAGCAAAGAGGATGACAACAAAAAAAGAAAACCCTTTTATTTACAGACCAGAAAAACATACCTAGTGCTGACAAGTGTGTTCCCTGAACTGGAAATTTCTCATTTCTTTCTTTCAACTGAAACAAATGCACATTTATGGAACAGTGACATATAGAAAGGTTCAAAAAGTAAAGATGTTCTTGCACTGCATATATATAAACTTATATCTATGTATTTTTTCTTAGGCTTGATAATCATACAGTAGAAAATGCTAAAAAGGGTGAGAACCATCATATTTCTACAAGTTTAGTATGGTTTCAGGTTATCTTACCCAGTTGTGAAGAAAATAGGTCACGTCCTTTGCCCTGTATGTTCTGGAGCTCCAAAGGGAAGTATTGTGCTAAGCAACCCACTTCGTTATGTCTCTGCTCACTACAGAGAGCCCAGCAGAAAGAGAAAATTTGCATGATGCTTATCACACCCACTTAGTCTATCCGCTGAATCCTACCCAAACCTAGAAGGTAACAAATTTCAGCCACTTTATTTTAAAGCATTACGTGCAGGTCCTTTTTCTGGAGTTATCACTGTGTGATCGCTATAAAATGTCTTAACTAACTGCTGCTTGAGTTAATCTGAGCAATTACCTGAACTGCCAGGACTCAACATTGCTCATATGAGACTAGGTTTCCAATCCACATTGGCTCTAACATTGTGACCATGAAGAATCCAGGGAATATCAGCTGAAGCCACACAGAGTGCAGTCTACACTTAGTGTGGCTTAGAAAAAAGGCCAAGTACTTCCATTACTACTTGTAGAAACACTAACAAAACAACCTCTGGGTTTGACAAAGTTGTGCCATGAGTGCACACCGAGAAATGTGTAGAGACAAAAGGATTTATCACAATATGTCATTTCATTTAAATATTAGAACCTTACGTTCCATAAAGTGTACCTTGCAACAGCTATTTGTTAACAAACAGTATTAAAAAATACAGGAATATATATTAAATATATCAAATACAAATTATGAAATAAATAGTAAACTCTTACAAGATTTATTAAACATATTTATTAAACAAAATTATAAATACTGATAATAGTTAAAATTTTGTTTTCTTGATATGGGAAGAAAACACATGCTTTTCTTTCTAAAGTAATTAGCTGAAAACAATATTCTGTTAAATTTAGGAACCCCATGTCTCTGGATATGACCTTGCACAGTATATGACATACTGGATCAGCTTGTGATTTAGTAGCATGCCTTCTGCCTTGTTGTCTGTGGACCTGTGGCAAGGACCTGATCTAGTTCTAAGGGTGCAATAGAAGGTTAAGGGTATAGGTTAAGAGAAATGTTTATAAGACTCAAAAAAGCCTATAAAATTGTTACATCCCTTGGTTTCTCTGAAACAGAATACTGTGTATTCAGCCTTTGAGGGAGCAGCTGCTTACATTGCAGCATATATAAGCCACTTCATTACTGGAGCGCTCTGGCTCAAGTTTAAAAACATGTTTTCCAGATTTTGACTCCTCATTACAGTTTGAGATAGAAAACAGTTTAAAACTCTGAAAAAAAGCTTTAGAGCAAAACTATTTCCTGTCCAGATCCACTGTACAATGCTCTTCTTTCTCTGCTTGTGGAAAAGAAACCACAACAGCTGAAATTATGCCAAATGAAATGTTCAACTCTTTTTTTTTTTTCTTTTTTTAAATGAAGTTACAGTTCCAGGATAAAAATGTGTTTGTGTTGCACTGCCTTTTCACTGCCCTGCTGCCTTTCCTCTGTGAGCAGACTCGTGCTGAGTCAGAATGTGCTTGCACTAAGCACTCAGTTGTGCTGAAGGGATGATCCTTTGGTGCAGAAAGTGCAGAGAGTGGCCTGCGCTGAGTACAAATTTCTGACTACCTAAAGAATTGCAAGGTACAGTTGTCCTCCCTCTTTGCTGGATGGAGCTCAATTACTTCAACTGCAAAATCTGATTTCTCCATGGAATTAAATAAAAAGCCATTAGGAATTAGCTGTAAACATTTGTTCTGTATGATTTGAAGAGACATGAAGATCTAGGGATCTTTGATTATTTTTCCATGCTTGAAATTTGGATCTTGTGTTCTGAACAGTTGTGCTTTTACTGAGGATATTTGCATTTTCTTTGTTTTCCATAACACAGTGACAAATGTAAAAGGTTTGTTCCCCCAACAGATCTTTATAGTCTTAGAAATCACTCTGTCTTTCAGAAAGAGGGCTGTTTATCAGAACCATAATCAGCAAGGAATGAGAAAAAGGGACATTCTGGAGGCTAGAGGTGCTTTCTTTAGCATTAGCTGTGACTTCTGTTTCCCTCTCTGGCAAAGTGGTTTGGATGCAGTGGTCACTGATAAGCATTTTCTGATGGTAGGCTGACATGCAGCATGCAAGTTGGCTCTTTCCCTCTTGGTAATCTTTATCTTCAGAAGAATGAGCAGCTGGAAAACTAAGATGGAAAGGGACAGCGGTTGTGACAGGACAAGCTTGGAGAAGAACCTGACAAAGCTATGGTGGCTGGGGAAACAGTCGTGTTGGAAGCACGGCTCTTGCCTCAGAAAAGCTGGCAAGGTGGAGAACCTGACTCCCAATCAAGTAGAAATATGTAAGCAAACTTATTGGGAAGTGCTTGCCACTATAGTTTGGCTCCATATCTCCAACAACACGATCCAGCAGGGGTAGGCTGGGACTGGTAAGAGTGGGTGTAGAGCGACCAGGACAGGATGATGGGGTGGGGTGGGTGGGCTAGAAAAGCGCAGGGATAGCAACAAATCTGGTGGGGAAGGCAGGACAGCAGGGAGCAGGGTAGAGCTGAGGAGATGGGACAGAAGAACAGGTAGCTACAAAACTAGCTGCCTGCAGCAGGCAGGGGAACTGTGGGGGCAAAGGCAGGGCCTTGTGTAGCCCTAAGCAGAGGCTTGGGCAGCTGGTGAGGAAAGTAACATGGTCCTGGGCAGTGGGTGAGGCTGTTGGCAGGGTTTTGTGAAGCTATTGGGCTAGAAAAGTGTAGCTTTTGGGGTGGAAAGTAAGCTCTGGGTCATCTGGTGTGGTGGCAGACAGGGGCTTGGTGGTGGTGCGAGCAGTGCCATGGTAGGGTGCAAGCAGGGGAGGGTGGCCCAGCAGATGGCTGGGCACAGCAGGCAAGGGTCTTGTCAGCTGGTGGAGGTGATGGGGCAGCAGGCATGGACCTGGGCAGCTGCTACGATTGCTGGATAGAAGGCAAAGCAGGTACAGCTAGTGGGGCAGAAAGCAGAGGCTTGAAGTGGGTCAGGGATGAAGGGGCATTGCATGGCCATGTGCAAGAGTGGGGAAAGTACTAGGGTCATGGGCTGGGAAACTAGCAGGGCAGAAAATGGGGTTGAGGTATCAGGCAAAGGTCTCAGGATGTTGGCCACATGCCAGTCAGGGTAAGCTATTGCAGAAGTAGATTACTCCCATTCTGCTACATGGGCTATCTTTGAGGAAAGCCTCCATCATCTTCCTCCATGCCTGCCCCAGGGGCATGCCTATTGGTGTGCGGACACCACAGCAGACTTTGTTGGCATTCACTGGACAGAAGATGGCCAAACACTACTTCATTTCACAGAAATAATGGACCTTTTATGGGCATTCTCTCCCACAGGTTCAGAGAGAGCTTTTTCCTTCATTTCAGGTGAACTATTTCAGCTCAGTAAGCTGTTCATTCAAAGCTCTGAAACAACACAGAATTTGGAATAATACAAAATTTCTTTCCTCTTCCAAATAAAGTAGATGTAGAAGGTGAGAGTTATTAATTCTAAAACTTCCAAGGTGTGGGTAAACATGCAAAACCAATCATCTCTAGTTACAAATTATATTAGCATTGCTAGTGAACCGTAAAATTTTTAAGTTTGAATGTTTTGATAAACTGACCATTTTCCAATCCACCACACTCAAAATACATTTTAGTTAATTAAATCAGTTGCAAAGCACTACCCCGGTGTTTACAATTTATGATTAAGGTGACTCTAACACAAACAGTGAATAAAAAGCTATCAGAAATGAGACAAGCAATTAATTTTAATATGATAAAAATGTAAACATAAAAAACTTGATCATATTTCCATTAAATCACAGTATTTAAATATAGATATTTATGATGCATCCTCTTGGTATTCATTTTAGCAAGTCATATTTAGGTTAAGGGATGGCACTGTTTCCCGATCCTGGTGTAATGGAAACCAGTGAAGGGGACAATTCAAGTACACGTAGAAAATAGTCCTAATAGTCTTCAGCTTTTCTGACTTCTAATTTTAAAACTTAATTTAAAATGATGGTTTAAATTATCCTGCATTTCATCCCTCACTTTTCAGTGAAAATGATCTGTTTGATATTGTGTATTTTTCCTCACATTACAAGACTTATGAAATCTTTGCAACATCATAGTTACTGTTCTGTATGTTAAGTGGCAGTCTAATTTCACTACATACAGTAAACTTATCTTTCCCCCCTAGAAGCGCTCTTGTTCCCTCAATCTTTTTTCTGTACAATTAAAAATTACTGAGGGTCATAACATTTGTATGCATGATATAAAATAAAAACTATTTTTTGTGGACATGCCACAATAATTCATTGTTTATAAAGGGGATATTAGTGGAGTCTAGCCTCAAGTCCCTTAAAATATTATCACTGAAGTGTGTTTAAACGTGCATTTCATTTACCACGGTTTAGGATTAGTCGTTTGTTTATAATGTACAAGCTGACTCCTATTTGAAATGGGATATTACTCTGTAGGGTGACAAATTGCATTCCTACTTGTTCATGTTGTGTTGCAGTTGCCCATAGCTGGACCTATGCTTTGAGTAGGAAGTTCAATTTGATGACTCCCTGAAGGTCAATTTCAAACTCAACTATTCTCTGTCTGCTTTTGTTTGTCGCTAACATTACGCAAACAGTACATCTTGCTGGAATAGGTGAAAACCTACTTTCTTGTTCAAAGGTCTCATCAATCCTGCACTTGGTGGCACAAAGCTGCAGCTGAGGGCTGGACCTGCCTTACAGACCTTTAGTAAGCAGGGCCATGTCCCTTAAAGTAAGTAGTCTAGTAATCTCATACTGTACAAGCTCCACTCTTTTTGTGACCTGAGCTTGCTCTGAAAGCAGTATGGACTTAATACATGTAAAATCTGTTATCCTGATAATGTGTCTTTAGAGAACTGAAGTTTTGCAGTATTTCTTAAGCAGCGATCACTTATCTAGGCAAGTAAAGCTAACAGTGTAAATTATATACATTAATAATATATGTATCGGATATGAAATAACTTCATATTATTGCCAAGCAAAGTATCAATCAGGTATCAAATGACTAAGAGATTAAAAACAAAAATAATTTTTAAGGCTTTTTTGATCACCTTCAGATCACACTAAATTTTTTTACACAAACTTGGAAGCTAGTTTTGTCGTCAATGAAACTGATTGTTTTCACACACATGCCTGACTTCAGTAGCTGAAGATTTAAGCAAACTGTGAAGTGCCTTGGCTTTGTTCTACCCAAGTTTTAAATAAAGTGTTCATGGCAGACCTATGTATGCATTTAGCCACCAGCATGGGCTCTGTGCCAAAGAGCAAGGCTGAAGTGGCACACCACCAATAGTAGTACCAAGTTGACTGGGGACTGTCTGCACAAATTGGAGACAAATATATAAAAAAAAGATCTGTGGGACCTGCAGGGATGTATTTGAGAGTGCTAAGAGATCTTGCTGATGTCATTGCAAAGCCACTTTATCATTTTTGAAAAGTCATAGAAACCAGAGGGAGGTCATGGACAAGTATTATTCCCATCTGTGAAAAGAAAGAACCAGGAAACTGCAGACTGGTGAGCACACCCTGGGAACAGTATGTAACATGTCCTCATAGAAGCTGTTTTCTTGCATGTGAAAGGCAAGAAGGTAGTTGGGACAAGTCAAGTCAGATTTACCAAGAGTAAACCGTGCATAACCAACCTTATTGCCTCCTGAGATGGAACAACGTGCTTAGTGGGTGCAGGGAGAGCTGTGGGTGTCAGACCTTGAGATTTTGCAAGGTGTTTGACACAGCCTACCCTGATAGTCTTGTTAACAAACTCGTAAGATATGGACTGGGCAGGTAGGCCACAAATTTGGTAGGAAACTTGCTAAATAGGGCTGAAAGTGTGTTGGTTAATGGCTCAAAGCTGAACTGAGTGAGCTGGTCACATGTGGAGTTCATGGGGGTTGATGGAGGGTCTGATAGTATTCATGTTGCATGTGACAGTCCAGGTGACGAGAATGAATGAGCTCTCACTGAGCTTGTGGAGTAGACCAAACCAGGAGCAGAAGTAGCTACACAGGAAGGGAGAACCACCACACAGAGACATCATCTGACCTCAGGGCCATCAGGAACTGTAGAGAGCTGCATGTGGGTTGGAATAAGCCCAAGCAGACCTACAGCCTGGGAGCTGGCTGGCAGTGACACAGCTCTGTGTCCAGGGCCCTGGGATTCCTGGTGGGCAGCAATGAACATGACCCAGCAGTAGACCCTGGAAGCAAAGGCAGCCTACAGAATGCTGGACCGTGTCAGCAAGAGTATAGTCAGCAGATCAAAGTATGTGATTTTGCTGCTCTATGCAGCATTTGTTAGGCTGCACTTGGTATACCCTGCCCAGTTGTGGTTTCCAAATTTATTAGAGAGACATTGAATAATTGGGAGAGGGCCATCAGGATCGTTAGCGTGTTGAAGAACTTGACGTACAAAGAATTGAAGGAGTTGGGTTTGCTGAGAGAAAAGAAGGGAAGAGAGGCGAGGCGAAGAGAGACAAAGAGGAGAGGAAAAGAGAGGAGAGGACAAGGCTTGGGGGTAACTAGTTACATTCTTCAGATATTAAATTAATCGAATATTAAATATCAAATATTAAAAGGTATCTAGAGATGATGGAGGCAGTCTTCACAGAGATGCAAAATGGCAGGTCAAGAGGCAACAGACAAGTTGCCTCAGAAAATTCTGTCTGGATATAAGGAAAAAATACTTCACTGTAAGAAGAATTAATATTGAAATAAGTTGCCCAGAGTCATGGGGGAATCTTCTTTGCTGGAAATAGTTGAGACTCAGTCTGACAAATGCAGGGTCATCCTTCCCGCAGAAATTTGGGCAGAAGGCTCTCTGGAGGTCCTTTTCAGCTTGGGGATCACCCTGTGGTTTTGAGCTCTCACCAGTCTGTCTTTCTCAGGAGAGCCAGCAGATGGCACGGTTCAACAGCAGTAAAAATCTGCAAGTGGCGGTAAATTGTTTCATACCGACATAAATACTAAAAATACCATGTTGATTTAGGACAAAGGGACTCGATAAGTACCTTTTCTACTTCAGAGAAGGGTATTCAGAATAGGTTTTTTTTTTAAAAAAAGTTTATTTTGTGGAAAATTTTGTATTAAGGGTGTGTTATGTGTCTATGTGCCCAAGCCAGGTAATGCAACACTGTTCTGGTAGGCCTTCCTGGTGTAGGGATAGTATGTTAACAGTGATCTTCACGGCTCTCCCTTTCTGTCAGGAAGGTCATTTGACCTGTTAAGGAGCACCTTATAGGTGCCTTATAGGTAGGCAGTCTCATGACCTCATGTACACATATGAACTTGTTGAGTGGATGAAGGACATGGGCTCTCCAACACAGCAGAGACATTACAAGTTGTCTTCAGAAAGGTTCATCACCAGTCGTCAACTGGACCAGAACATGGGACTCTAAGGAGAGAAGGCATCTGGGACCTTGCTACTTACCAGTTTAGCCCGTTTCTCACTCCTGGTGAGTGTCTGAGGAGTCCTTGGGAAACACAGAAGCACAGAGCAGGCCACACTTCTGTGTGTGGTTGTCTTCACATGAACAGAAATGGTTGTTAGAGGTGATTAGGCTCTGTCTAATTTTATTGTTGATTTATTATGCTGTTGGTGTTACCGTACTCTGATACAAGCCATGAATATATCAAAACAAATGTAACAAGATGAACTATTTCTGTGATGCAAAAGACTTCTGGTTTAATATTTGGCTTGGTAAACAGATATGGATGAGAAAGTGAGTAATTACAATGTACCACGTTCAAATACATCTGGCACAAGTGAATGGAGCAGCTGGAAGGTTTTCCCTAGCTCTTGTCAGCTTGTATGTGTGCATTATCTTAATCTCAGGGAGGAGCTTATGGAAATAAGCAGACATGTAATATAAACAGTTTTTATAAGCTGATGACTACTTGCACCTGAAGGTTTTGTGATTACAGTCGGTTTAGAAATTAAAGCTGAGTGCTTGGAGTAAAAGCTTATTTATCTTTTTAGTATTGGACTTTATAGTATTAAAATGCTGTTGCTCCTAATTACAGGACAAAGATGCAGTTTGGAGGTGCTTAATATGATGAAGTAGCAATATATTTGTACGAATGTTGGAGGGGGACAAACTGAGCTGTCAGAAGTGGCATCTGATTAATCGTGGTAGTGGGGTGAATTTGACGATACTTGTTTAAATAAATTCAGAAACAATATTCAAAGGACTTTGTGCTACCCCTGGAAGCCCACCCTTATAGCCCACCTTTGTAACACAGTGGCAGCGTATTTGTTTTGAAGAGTGGGAGGAAAAAGAGCACCTTTCCTTAAGTCATTTCTTTGCCAGGTTTGGGAGAAGAATTTGAAATGTGGTCCTTTGTTTCATGGGGAGCTTGTTTTGCCGTAGGCTGCAGGGGATTCAGGGTGGTTTCTTCTTGTCTCTGAAACTGCTCCTCTGAAATATGTACTGGATTAAGACCTGAAACCAAAACCTCTCCAAAGAATTCGTTAATCACCATCACAGTGTGAGTCTCTTTCTCTGTGGCCAGTAGTTGTCTGGGTACTGGAACTGGTGGAAAAGGATGAATGTAATGGTTCTCCACCTTTGCTTAGAGTAGGAGACAAAGCTTTAGTTCAAACTTTTATCACAGTAAAAAGCAGAGAAGAAGAGTGAACTGCACGCTTCTGCGAGGTGCCAGGACTATGCTATGGAGGACATTAGAGGGATTTTGGTGCTGTTTCTCTAACCTTACGAGTTTAGCTTTGTATATTACAAAAAATGCCCACAATGACTAGCTTAAAATGATTGTGGGTTTTTTAATGTTATTTTTGCCAAAATCCCTATTTTTTCAAAGTTCTGCATTAACAGAAATGAATTTTTGTTTGGATTTAGCCACAAAACCAGGGATCTTGAGTCTTGGAAACACTGTAACTGCATTAATGGGGTGCTTCTCAGCAATGCTAATAAGCCCACAAACTGTGGTTCTGATGTAATTACATTGCTGTTTGCTCTGGAGCTCATTTATTGCGTGATAGTCTGAGGATCTCTATGCCATGCTCCACTGCACAGCGTAAGGGTGCCCTCAATTGTCTTAATGTCTTCCTTATGTCTCGTTCATGCTTTCAATTTGAAAAAAAATTACTGCCCTCATTCCTCTTAATGTTTAGCGCTTACTGAATTTAGCAGACAAGGTGGGGCTTCAAAATTGAGTCAGTTAAATGAGTTGGTGGAAATTTACAGCAGCAAAGGTTGTCTAGTGGCCAGAAATGAAGGCCAAATGGAGAAGGACAGAACATTTCAGTCTAGCTTCATCAGGCGGGTAGAGTCTGTTGGGTCACTTACAACCATGAGCTGAAGTAGAGAGCTCTTTGCCCTGGGAGTGTTGGAATTTTGGGAGGTTTGTTTGTCATTAGCCTGATAATGTCAGAGCTCCAACACGAGGATCCAGCCATAGCAAAGGGTCATGAAGAGTAACATAGTTATTTTCAATCTAAATTCTCTTTAATGTAAAAATAATGACACTGAATAAGGCCCAGAGTGAGGACAGAAAAGGAGGAGGAGGAGAAATAGGATACATCCTCAGAAATGTGATGCAGTGCACACACTCACTGTGGATACATATACTCTTCCTGTGGTACACGTGTCCACCCTTTCATGCTCATGTAAAGATGGCAGTACATGTGCACAACAGCAGCACTTTCTAGAGAAGGAAAAAAAAAGATCTGTCCTTTCGCTTACCTGTGGTTTTTTGATCTTTAAAATGTGTTAAATGACAAAGTAATTGAAAGGGCTTAGGTTTGGTCCCCGTTTACTGAATTGAACCTTTGGATCTGAGTTTAGTGCAGTCAGGGTACTGGTGTCACCTTTATAAACAGGAGAATACAGACTTCTAAGTAAAAATGCGCAGAGAGTTCAGAGTTTGGCTCGGGGTTCCTCAGTGTGTTATACCCCAGCTAAGTGGTGTATAACTACAGAGGTAGGCAAACAGAGCTCTTACTCCTAAAAACACAGCAAAGAACCCCATTATTGCTCCGCAAAATGCACTGTCTTGTTCCTGGAGTGATACTGCTGGTTTTACTCTATTCCTTTATGAAACACCATTTGAATACTTTAAAAGCTTAGATTTCACCTTATGGCATTCATGTTTTTCCAGACTTTCTGTGCATGTTAGCAATAAAATTTTATCATTTTTGTTGACTCTCTCTGGACTACATCAATGTCCTTTCTCTAAAAGGCTGCCAAATATTTCACAGAGGATTATAAATATTTTAAAAGAACTAGATTTAATTCTGCCTTCTTGTTTATTTGTAGCCATTTGTTGGTGTTGATGGTTTAATGAGTCTTCCTCACACCCAGGCCCTCACTATGTGTTTGTGTAATATATGGGGTTCAACTTTCATGACCTGTGCAGCAAATTTAGGAAGCAATTCTGCAGTTACGCTCAAACTCTGAGGTTCATTGGGCACAAACTCATATAAAGCTGAGACAAGAAAATGTGCTGAATCTCACACCAAAGAAAACTACATAGTGCTGCACATTGATGTTGACGAAGTTTGAAAGAAAGTGCAACATCCCACTAGCTTGCTTATTTGAACTTGAATTTTGTTTGTGAGTTGAGACTAAGTTGCATAATGGCTTTGTCAAACCAAAATGTTTGCATTTGTAAACTCATCCTCAAAGGAATCCTGGCTTATTCTGTGTTGCAGATGTTCCAACCAAAATGCTGAAATAATGGAGTTAGTGCTTAAGATAATAACGACCTTTATAACCTATTCTGAATCAAATCCGAGCCATGATGACTCAGAGTAGTGAAACTCTGAGCAGATATACTGAGCAAGGGGTCAGTCACTAATGTATCAGGCCATGCATTCTTCGTATCTGAGACAACATTTGTTATTCAGATATGTCTGCTTTATGTGAAGAGCTGCAGTAAGGCTAAATGTTAAATCTCAAGATTCAGAGGTAATGGCAAGAAAAAAATCTAGAAAGGGTTGCTTCAGTTTATTTTTAACTAGTAGAAACAATAATGGACTTTTCCGATCTCTTCTCGTCATAAGAATATCTTATTGATGAGTGTTCAAATTGCAATTACAGAGCAAAAATACTAGCTGTCTGATACCTCTGTATCTGAAGTTTACAGACTTCACTTAAAAGGAAATTTTCCACTTAGAAGATGAAAACAAGAGTCTATGGAGAGATAGTTCTTTGTTATTAACTGACCTAAACAGCTTTCTGATGCATATGCCTCCTGAGAACACATATAGCATTGGTGGAGGGGGAGAATAGCCTTGGTTGTAGTTACAAAGTATTTTGATAATACTGCCTAGAATCTGAAAGGTTTCATATTTTTCAGGAAATGGTGGTTTCAAATGGGGATTTTCTCAGTGTATCAGGCTTCCAATTTAAACCAGGGGACACTGAGGTAGGTGTCCAGTGCAAGGCCAGGAGCTGGATTCCCATTCTTCTCCTGTACCTATCCCATCTCCAAAGATCTGAATTCTGGTTTAAATTTGTCTTTGTAAAAGTGCTGGTTCTGGAGGCAACGTCTGTCTGAGACCTTGGCAGCATGTAAGCAAATTTTACTTGCATTCAAAATCCAGATCAAGGTGTTGAATTTCAGCTAGCTAGGAATGCTGAGATGGTTCTCAGCCTCCTGTCTCTTGAAGCAATGTTGTGCCCAAATCTTTTGCAGGTTTACACAACAGAGAAGTAGCTCTATGTTAGAAGATCAGCTGTGCAGAGGCTGATATGCCTCCAGAGCACATGGCTATGCAATACTAGCTAGAGCCTTGCATACTGGAGTAGCTCACTGCTAGTCACAGACAGTGGGCACACTGTTAGGAAGACACTGCTTACCTCTTTCTGTTTAACCTCCAATTACCAAGTAACTGGCTTTTGGTTAACTACAGGAAACTCAAAATTTGGGAAAACAGAAACAAGTCTGGCCAAAACAACTGGGTGATGTTCATGAACATTCAGAAGAAAAACACTATTTCTAATAGCATGCCTTTTTCTTCATGAGCCTCATTTAAAAAAAAGGAAGCTGAGGTAAGGGAGAAAATGATCTGTGCAAGGTCACTTAGATTACTTTCTCCTTGGGGTTGGCTGTTGGTTAGTGGCTCACTGCTGAACTGATTTGACTCACTAGAACAGCAGAAGTGTCTTCATTTTTTGCCAGGTTGTTTCTGTGCATTACGTAAGTTACACTGGCTCATGGAGAACTCTGATGAACAACATAAAAGCTGGCACAACCAAGGTAACAGGGAGTGGGCAGCTGGCAAGAGTAAGCTGTTATGGTAGTTCACCATGTGTCATGTAACTGCTTCAGCCATAGTGCTGGTGGCAGAGCATGTCAAAGAAGAGCAGGTGTTCTGAAATTCATTGATATGGGTGATCCATTTATTCCATCTGGGAGTGGATAAAGCCAATGGCCTCCCTCTTAATTTTGTAATCTTTTGTTTTGTTGTGGGCATGTGTGTATATACAGAGAAAAGCACCTCTGTTTTGAGTTACATTCACATTATGTATACATGGGGAAGTTGATTATTTTTATGGAGAAACCATGGACAAACTGAGGGAAAGCAACCCTGTGTCCTACCTAGCCAAATGCAGACGGGAGTGTTGCAGCTATTGAGCCTTATGCTCATGAGTCAGTCCACGAAGACATGAAATCAAGCCATTAACAAATCAGTAATTTCACGCACCTTTTTTCCTTCTAGATGTTTTGAGCCATGAAGGTTCATATTATTAAACTTGTCTTTCAAACCACAAATGCCTTTTTTTTTTGTTTGTTTTTTAATGTAAGTGATTTTTTCTTGATTCCGGAGCAGAAGGGCTACCGGCAAACAGCTAGTATTGTGAAATTCACATTACTATGGCAAATGCAGCTGATGCTGAGAGGGAGCAGATGTGCTGGGCCAAGGCATAGGGAGTAGTTCTGGAGAGCCAGGAGCCTGGCTGAAGCCAGCTGAGCTCTCAGGAGGGTGCTCTGCAGTGTGTTTTCTTTGGAGACAAGAAGCTCTTGCCCTTTCTCGTCTCCTGGCTGCTCTTTCCTATTCCTGCAACCCTCTCAGTTGTACTAACATAACTGTTTGTGGTCTTTGCCATAAACTCACTGCTATGTGCTAAAAAAGATTGCATTTTCATGATGAGGGCTGGGAATTGTGATGCAGTGTTAGGAATAAGGAATTGAGAAGGAAGGAGATGGTAAAAAGATGGGAACTTCATATGTCAGAATCGCCACTAAGGGAAGCAAATAATGCAACCACCCACCGAACATTTAGAGAGAGAAAAAACACTTTTGGAGGGAACTGAAATGCAACTTCCTAGCTAGCTTCTGCCTGCTTGTCTGCCTCTTCCCTGTTCCTTAAAGAACAGGGACTGAAGGGCTGGGGAAGTGGAGGACTGAGATGCTAGGCTGATAGAAAGCCATCTCTGCCAGGTGCCAGCCAACTTCATTGCCCTGGTTCAATTGCTGACTCAACTCACTCTTCACAGTGAAAATTTTGATTGTTTTGAATCAGCAGTTTTGTTAAAATTTTCCCCTGAAAGCATTTATTCTAGTACATCATTTTAAGTTGAGCTTCATGTTCACCTCTTTCTCCTGCTCAAAACCCCATCTTGAGGTGGTGGGGCCTTCCTGGAGTTACCATCCAAGTAGTCTCTCTAATCCTGCTGACTCCTGCTCTTTGCCTCCACTTCCCAGCCACACTTTCTAAAAGGAAATACTGTCAAAGGAGTATTAATGTTAGACACATTGATTGGATTCCCCTACATGAAAATAAATTTAACAGAGTAGTCTCTCTTCATTTGTACCCCGAGCCTTGTGTTGTTTCAGTGCAGCAGTATGTGTCTTTACGAGGATGGTCATGGGGGCTGAGACATTTAGTTAGAAATATTGCAGTGTGCCTTCATCCCTAGCCTTGGGAAAACAGATTTTTTTTTTTCTTCCTTCTTTCCATTCGTCTGAGGAGAATCTTGTTTCAAATTATGTTAAAAGACTTATGGTTTCTTTTTTTCTTGACACTGCCCCAAACAAATATGTTCCATTGGCAAAAACACTCTTCATTCTTTAGTTACTATTAAAGCAGTTTTTATTCCTCCTTCTCCACCTTTTTTTTTTTATCTGGCAGAATCTCCTAGACAGAAAATGATGATCTGGTTAAACCTACAAATGTTGTTGTGGGCAGAGCACTCTGAGCTGCTGGGACACTGTTATCCTATGTGAGTGTCTGATTTGGCTACTGTGAAACAAGAGTTTGTGCATAAAACTTTCTCCAACTCTTTGATGAATAGTAGTCTGCCTTTGGAGATTAAACTCTCATTTATTGTAGTAAATGCTACTATTAAAAACAAGCACTGTTTCAGGATGAAGAACTGGCTCTGTCTGATGAACTTTATATGGCATTTGCCTTAAAGTTGGAAGATGCTTCACACGTCCTTCACTAACAAGAGTAAGTGGTGATTAATGCATCTGTAAATTGTTCTAGTTGTACATTGCATTTTAAATTGCCTGAGCATGGCCAGCAGTAACCCTGCCGCAGAGTAAATAATTGTGGAGGAGCAATGGGTGCTTGATGTCTTCCTCCTTGGAAAAAGTTTTGAGGGTCTCTGAAAAGAAGAGGTAATGTTTACCTCTTACTGTTGGTTCTCTTCTCCACTGTTTTATTTCAGCAGTATTTCATTCCAGAAAGAGATCCAGAGTCACCTGTACAGAGGCATGAGACTTCTCTTTTTCTGGGCTTCTGGTAGCATTCACACTTGGATGAGCAACCTCTCTGCCAGTGGCAGCTCTCTGAAACTCAACTTAAAGAGGTGATCCAAGGGTAACTGCATTACCTGTCCCCATAGCTCAGACACCTGTCAGTTTGTTCTTTTGAATTTATGCACATTATCTCTAGATTGATAGGTTTAGAAAAAATCAAGCTAAGCCTTTTAAAGAAAAAGCTGTGTAAAGGTGTTGTAACACAGTCTAAAGCAGCTTGAACTTTTCTGGACCTTTTCATAATATAACAGAATGAAAGGGTGAAATATAATCAGTACAAAAGTACTCAGTACAGATTTATCAATACTATTTTTCTCTTGTAGATCTCTGTTCAAAGGCCTGATACAACATCAGTTTTGTAGTGGTGTAACACTGCTGACTTTTTCTCACAGCAAAGTTTCAGTGATATAAAACAAAGCGTGGTAGTAGTAAATTACACCCCCCCCCCCCCTTTTTTTTTTTTTTTAACAAAATAGCTCTCCTTGTGCCTTGGGGGAAATACTAAAATGCACGTTTTAGTTGATGACTGATGACTGAACCATTAAAACATCACAGGAAGCATATATTAACTAAATGTCTCAGTAAATTTAAGGGCAAATAAGGGTTTTTTTACACAGTGGACAAGACAAGGCATTCAGTGAACGACAAGGTGGAAAATTAGTGGAGAAATGCATCTGTTAGATTATTAGGGTGGCATTGAATAAAGATGCAATATTACAGATTACTATTCATATTCAAAATCATTGTTTTAACTGGGAAATGATAACCACAGATTTTTGTTTTGAAACACTCTTTGTAGGACTTACTATATAATTCCAGAAGTTCAAGGTAAAGGACTGGGGTGTACTGGAAACAGCAGAAGGATTAGATGGAAATTACCAGACTCTATGTAAAATGAGAAATATCCTGCAAAGATTGCATTTCACTTGATACATGGTGTACTACAAACACCATAAACCACAAAAAACTAACTTTAGAGAGCTAAAAATGTTAGCAATACCCCTGTAACTGAGTTATACATTGAAGTAACTTGTTATATATCCAGGATAAATGGTAGAAATAATTCAGATTGAGGCTCTTTCATGAAAAGGGGAGAGGGTTTTACTATAACCTCATGCATGAGTTGAGTAAGAATATTAACGTGGGTATAAATCTGGAGATGGATTAGCTGTCCATATAATTTGATTTTCAACAACCTGTTTATGCAAATGCTGAAACAAAGTCATAACTGTATAAAATATTGCCTCATTATAGCACGTAAAGAAATCCATGGCTGCAAAATGATAACGGATGTTTTTGTTGAGGTTGTGATAATTTGTGCAGACATCCTGCAAAAACTGGATTTTAATATTTTGAAAAAGCTTTTCTTCATCTTCATAAATATAAAAAAAGTGTTCTGGACCAAATTCACCCATGGCATAAGTGAGCATATCCTTGTCTGTGACATGTATCTATGAATTTAGTCCCGTGATACTGAGACATGTCTCTAATTTACATGTTGTTTCCTTATTCCTGCCTTCATCTCCTGGCATTTTATTTCCCCATTCAAAAGAGTCACAGTGGAGCAGAATGGTTGCCATTTTCTTAATTTGCTTGTTTAAAGACACTTGCGACTTATTTAAAAAAAATAAAACACAAAAGCAAAAAAGAAAATCTGCATTCTGCAGATGTGATGGACCTGGATAGGTAGGATGCAGTGGGACAGAGACAGGGTAATGTGAGTGCGCAGACAGACTTAGGAGATGAAGGAGATGGCCTGGGAGGGGGCATGAGAAGGCCCATGAAATAGATAGTGCGGATGAAACTAGAGGTGACAGGAGAGATTGGCTAAAATGCCCACATGCCTGGTGCAGGGGATTTTGATATGATAGATGGAGCTTCCCTCATGTGGAGAGTAGGGCACTATTATTTGCTGCTTCCCTTTTGCAGTGACTATTGAAGCTGAACTGTTTACTTACATACTGAAGTTAGGAGGCTTCCTGGAAAAATAAATGAACACAGTAGGCAATGACTAAAAATACATACATATTTATTAGAGCAGCATGATTTCTAGAGGCCTGACTTGTGGTTTGTAAGTGCTTAATGGGCTGTACTGAGGCTTTCACTTGGAGTAGGGGGACAGAGGCTTTTTGATAATTGTTGTCTGCACCAGTCCCTGCATGGGAGATCATATTTGGTTTAATTGGCTGTTTATTCTAGATGCCCACGTATGGTGCTTTATATTTGACTTCTGACCCTCTCTTCTCCCATGTAATGTATACTCCTGGCCTTTCTCAATTCTTGGCTTTATTGTCCCAGATCTGTAACTGGTTTGACCTAAGTTTTGCTCAAACTACAGCTTCTTTATGTAAAGCTGAGCCATAAGAGGAGATAGCACAGCAACATTTAGATGTTGGGGCTCATCTGAGGTGAGCAAAAGCACATGGAGAAATGCACGAGCCTACACCCAGCTGGCAGCTGAACCCAACTGAGGCCCAGAGATGCTTGGCCAGTAGAAGGTATTCCTTCTTGCCTTAGCAGTTACAGTCCAGCTAACCAGGGAGTTCAGCAGCTGGTTGACCCAGATTTAATTTGCAGTTCTTTGAAAACCTCAGAGTGAGCATTATGTGCTTGTAGGAAAAGCCAGACTTGCACAGTCCTCTGCAGATGTCTTGGCAGTGCTTTCCTCAATACGTCGTTGCAGGAAAAATTGACCATGGCTTATGCTGTGGTGCTTCTCCCCCTGCTTTCCTCATTGAGGACAGCCTTTGTGAAATGTATCTTTTGTGTTTCTATTGTAACAAAACCTGTGATGTGCAGGTTTAAGGTCATAGCTTATTCTGTTCTTTCTTCTGTCCTGGAAACAAAACAAAACAAAAAAAAAAAAAAAAGAGAGGAAAGGTCTAGGAATGAAGAAGGCAGAAAAGGTAGAAAAGCTTAATAAAAAGAAAAGAAATGAGAAAAGGAGAGGGATGAAGAGAACGAACCCAAAAAGTGTAATTTTTCACATCAGGTTTAGAAACCACACAAATCAACTTCAGATGTTTGCTGCAGTGGAACAAACTATTTCTGTTATACCACTGCCTGTTCTATTAGAGCGTGTATTTTTATTTTTAGTGTAAAGTATTTGGGTTTGTGATTATTTTGAATGTAGCTAGCACCTGTTGAGGTAATCTGTATCCCTTGTTCTTCAAGGTAACTTAACAATTAGGCGTTTTATGGCATACGAAAATTTCTGTGGACACGCAACTAAACTGAAGCCAAGCTATTTACAGGTAAGGGAGTCTTGACAGAAAGGAGTACTTGATATTTAAGAGTCTCCATCTGCCTTCTTATTTGAATTAACCAAGACTTTGCAGCCTAAAAATACTGCATGTTTTTGTTACTGCATCTCTGGTATGTTGCAACCAGCTGTTGAAGTCAGCCAAAGTATTGTACTCTGCCCTCATGAATGTAGCATATTTACATTCCAGATGAATTCTCAACATGCCATGCTTTACTGAGAATCTTTAGATTTGAGCTGCTTAAACCTCCACCAGCAGTGAATTGTCATGCTTTCTTGATCTGCTAATGTTGATTAACATTTAAGTGGTATTTTTCCATGCACCATTTCAACACAGAAAAAACAACAGATAATAGATATGAAGTGTTTGTTTACCTAAATTACCTTCAAATCAGGTGAAAACCTTGGCCATATCAGTTTGTCCCATAAAATGCAATTCTAGTATTTATTTTTCTCCATTCGTGCTTCTTCTTCTAACGTGGCCTCTCCTGTTGAAGGAACACAGGATGTTTATGATGCCTTTAACATTGAGTTATCTATCTATGTTGCCACACTATACTTTGTCTTTTAGTATTTTGCTGTGGGTCTTCCTTACATTGTGAAATGTTTTGTGGCTTTGCTCTGCTCCTATGGTCCCGTGTTCTAAAATTCAGTGACTGACTTCTGGTTTTTCTTTGTCATCTGTTAGCATTTTCTTCTCTACTGAATAAGACAGACAGGTCTTCATGCAGAGATCTCTTACTCAGAGAAACTAGCCCATGGTCTGCAAATCTGAATCAATTTGAGCAAATCAGAGAAAATGGTAAGGCCTCACTATTATGAGATGAAAATGAAGCAATGCCAAAAACCCTGCAAAAATGGCATAATCCCATTCATCACTTCAGGAGTGATGCTGGGGGCAAAGGTAAATTCCTTAGAACACTGGGACAGCTGGTGGGTATATATAAGTGATTTGTGTGCTGTAGAGCTTTATTTATCATACATCTGTAGACAAGTTTAAACGTAACACTTTTCTCAGCTTCCTTATTCTTTAAGACTAAAGATTCTCTGGATTTTATAAATAAATTTTGAGGGTTTTCAGTTATGCGGTAAATGTACCATCTTGTCATTTCTAATTAGCAAGATATATTTCTTGAAATGCCTCATTTTATTACAATCACTCCTTCATTTGATACACTATATCATATGATGATATAAATCATATGATGACATGGTTCTCCACTCCAATGAAAAGTCTTATGTATATGTGTTGTTAGGGGAAGAATATCATCAATGTTCCTTTGCACAGGGCTTGTCTGTACAACTCTGACGTGCATGAATAGTTTGAATCCACTCTGACTTCTTATCTGAGAGGGACTAGTTAACATCAAATTGCAGATAATTAAAAATAATATTTAGAAAAGGATAGCAGTATTTCTTTCAAACAACTCATCCTGTTGAGGGGTCCAGTCTTGCTGACAAAGGGTCCTGTTAATATAGCTTGTTATGGGATGGGCTTAACAGTTCAGGGGAAGAGTAGGAGGACCAGCCAAGTCAAGGTAGGTGACATGAAAAAGGCCTTATGCTGCTCTGGTTATAAAACCCACTCTCCACCCTGAAGTTTCAATCCTAGGACATCTGTGCTGTAGGGCCTGAGTGTCAGAAGAGGTCTGCAAAGCTGGATGTTTGCCTGCTCTTCCTGTCCTGGTGTAGTTGTGTTCCTCTAGCATGGAGGAGCTCACTACTGGTTGCAGGGTACCACGGAAGTCTAGTAAGCTGACTGGAAAAAGAGGCATAGTTCTGCATGACATTATTCTTTATGTTGTCACTTAAATCCAAGCAAAAGGGGACAGAATGACAGCCTTTCAGTCCTTTTCCACATGTGAAAATTGATGGCCCAGACTGTTAGGAAGCTCAAAGGAAGGTGATCTCCTGCTGGTACCGTGCAGCAACAAAGGTTTTGGTCTACTGGCATAGCTGCATAAGGAAAAGCACTACAATTCATCTGATTTAAGACATACCTCCCTTAATCCCTTCAATTCAATGCACATATCTTTGCCCTCTTGAAAGCAAGCTATTCCTGCAGCTTGTAAAGATAAAACTGATGACTATAGTTTTTACACTAATCAAAACCCAGATGTGTTTGACTTTGTAATTTTGGTATAAATATTAGGGCAGTACTCTACCCCTTAGAGAAACACAGAATAACAGGATGGTTAAGGTTGGAAGGCACCACTGGAGATATTTTAGACTCACAGCCGGGTCACACAGAGTGGGCTGCTAGGGTTGTGTCCGGTCAAGGTTTGAATATCTCCAGTGACGGACACCTGCTCCAGTGCACTATCACCTTTACAGTAAAACAGGCTTTTTTCTTATGTTTAAACAAAATTTCTTGCATTTCAATTTGTGGTCATTGCCTCTTGTTCTGCCAATGGATACCAGTGAAAAGAGTTTGGCTCTTTTTTACATGCTCTCATCAGGCACTTGTACATATCAATACAATTCCTCCTGAGCCTTCTCTCTTCTCCTGGCTAGATGATCCCAGCTCTCTCAGCCTCTTCTCCTACATCAGATGCTCCAATCCCTTAAGCATTTCTGTCACATTGTGTGGGACTCAATACAGTATGTCTGCATCTCTCTTGCATTGGAGAGCTCAGAAGTGGACCCAGGTCTCCAGATGTGTCTCACCAGTGCTGAGTAGAGGTGAAGGATCACCTTCTTCAACCTGTGGACAATGGTCTTCTTAATTCAGTCCAGGATACTACTTTTGTTGCCACAAGGGCACATCACTGGCTCATTGCCTGCTTGCTGTCCATCAGGGCCCCTAGGTCATTTTGTGCAAAGCTGCTTTCCAGCTGGGTGGCCCCCATCAGGTACTGGTGCCTGGGGTTGTTCCTTCCCAGGTGCAGGAATTTGCACTTCGCCTTGTTGAATCTCATGAGGTTCCTGTCAGCCCATTTCTCCCACCTGTTGATGTCCCTCTGGATGGCAGCACAACCATCTGGTGTCAAACACTCCATGTTTCTTCACATGTTTTTTGTTTCCTTAAAAACTATAAAGGCTGTTAATAGACAATGTAAAGATTCATATTAATGTCTAGATTAGAAGATCTGCAGTGTATTTAAGATGTATAAATTAAATATATTTCAGAAGTATACATTCCTTTTCACTGAGCCTCAGGAGAGATTTTCTTTCTTAATACATACTTTTTGCTCATAGTAATGAAAGTTATGTGCATCAGAAAGACAGTGACCTTATTGGTCTCTCGTTAAAAATAGAAAAAAAAACCCCATATTTTCTTCCAAATGTCTGGTCAAATAGGAACTTGTCTTGGAAAAATTTCTATGGAGTACTAGTGTAGTATGAAATGGAAAAATTTAAATAATGGCAAAAAATTAGCAATTTTTAAGTTCACCTGCTTATGTAATTTCCTATCCTAGTAATTTTCTTGTGGCAAAGTGTGCCTTTTGTCACAAGTATGAAAGCACAATGAAAAGTGGTTTTGATTCATGTTTTATTTCCTGTTTCTGAGCAATTAAAGAATTAAATCCTTCCTGTCTTTGAGGTGAGAGGTTTTGAACGTGTAAGAGTCAAACTGATTATTTTCACTCATAACTTTGGTATTAGAATGCAATGTGTTATTAGGGCTTGATTATGCACAGATCTAGTAGACAGAAGACAGTCAGTTTCTTCAAATACAAGATTTAGGTAAGAAAGAATGCCTCTGTGATCTACAGGAATGTGTCTTGTCAAAGAAAACAGATTTTTGTCTTTGCTGTGAACCAGCAGGATGTTTTCATCAGAGAAGTTTAGGGAGGAAAAACAAAGCTTTCAGGGCAGCTTCCAGGTGCCCACACAGGGCAGTGGAGAGCCCACCCTCCTGCTCCCAGCTGCAACCCTGACCTTGGCCTCTGCATTCATCACCTCCTTTTAATCTGACAGCCAGCTCTGTAGCAAGTCAAGAGCACAAAAGTGTCTCTGTCAGATGTACATGTCTATTTGGCAGTCCCCAACCCAAGAGAGGTTGAGTCCAGGTGTCCATCCAAGCAGCAGCTTTAGAGCAGAGACCCTGCAGGATTAGAAAGAGGATCTATGCAAAATAAACAACATGTGTAAGGAAATGTACTAATCACATTATACCTTCTAATGAATCCTTTTGCTTTCCTCCTTCCTACTGCATGAAGATGAAACTTTCTGTGATAATTTTTGATGCCCTAAATAACTGCCTGTATCTTACTGTTCTGCCTCCAGTTCAGTGAGGATGAATAAGAGGTATTAGTCAGATAAATGATATCTCCAGGCTGTAATTTTTTTCAGCCAGACAGGTTATCAGTTTTCTATATTTCCCGTAAAGCATGTAGGGCTCTATAGAAATTAGCTGAACATCTGGAGGTCATGTGTAATTGATGAGAAAAGAAGCAACTCTCTCTATTTTACTCGTTCTTCAGACCAGATAAACTAACTGTCCAGGTGCTTCTCTTTCTTCACTGCCTTTACAGAAAGGTAGGCAGCAAAAACTTTTATGCAAAAATGCAGGTCTGACATGTAGCTTTTTGGAGGCTAACCTTAGGCTACATGTAAATAATGCAATGTTGAAAGAAATAAATTGTATATATGTAATAAGGCACCATGACCATCTTATCTAGCAAGTCTCTACTTACAAGCAGATAATATAGAAGGGCACATCTCCACAGCGTTTTCAGACTCATGTGGGCTTCTCTGTCCATAGGACATGTGAGCTGATCCAGGTCTGGAGCAGGGGAGCTGTGCTATGCAGCTTGGTGCTATGCTCAGGCCCAGGTAATCTATTTTTCACTGGGTTTATTTGCTGGTATCCATGACTTTATCCGTAAGACATCTGCTCCATAGCTGGCTTACATTTGACTTGCTTGCAGTGGGGACAGAATTCACTCATAACAGTCTGGATAAATGCACCCAGAGCATCCGACGAGCAGTACAAAGTGTACAGAGGAACCATTTCCTAACTGAGGAAGTGGGTGGGAATGGTTCCATCTGCAACTGCAGACAGATAAATGAAAAGAAGAAAAAGCATCAATTGCTTCAGGAATGTTTAGCTTTTTTTGACTGTTCTAATTTGTTTCTGATGGGCTGATATGAACTAGTATACTGGGGATCAACAGGGATCCATTTTTTCTGTTGCAAACTGTAGCTTGGCACAGGAAATTTCTTCCTCTCCAAGCAGTCTATGAAGCATAATAGTGAGTGTACACAGAGAAAAAAAAAATGCACAAGCTTTTGTCAGGAGTGTTATGGATGATAGAAGGGATTTTTGTGGAGTAGCTTTGAAGGAAGTGCTAGGAATCTCACCAGAGCCATTCATTTTATGAATAAGGTGTCTCCTGTGTCCTCTTTCACAAAGTGTTGCTGTATTTTTCTATTTGTTCTGTAGACTTCTATTCTATTACTAGTGGATGCTGTCCCAACACACGCCTTTATCTGAAGTCCAGTTGTTTCATACCAAGTCAACAACATGTAAGTGCCATGGCTCAAAATTATAGAGCATTGCTTCATAGCACAGAGCTCATGCCATTCAATGAATTTGCCTCAGAAAAGTACTTATTAGACTGATGCACATCATTCTGTAAGCAGAAGACACTACAGCTAGAAATTTCTCCATGTACAAAAGAATTGCTAGATATGAAGGTCCTTACCTTTCATTTGGAAATTATGTCCTGGTTTACTAAGATTGCACCAAATATATTTTTTTCTGTATCCCAAACAGAATAATTACCTGACTGCAGCGTATTTAGAAATACTAGGGACAGTGAAAATAGACCTATCTTCTGCAAATCTGGTGCTACAACAAATATGATTTTGAAATCAGGTCATGTCACCAAAACAGCAGAAGCCAGAACTGCTCTTAAGAGATGCAGTATAGGGGTGGATGCTAGACTACTTCTTAGTGAAAGAGTTTGAGAGTTTCTCTGAAAATGTAATAAAATAAAAGATAGGCCTGCATTCATTCCAATTTTAGTTCCTTACTACCTCTATCAAGCAATGCCTATACTCATCATAGCTTTTCTCGGTTAAGAGAAACTGGCACCTCCAAGATGCTGTGTAGCCTTGATCATACTAAGAAGTACCTCTTCTTTATTGTCTAGGTAGGGTGTTTGGGGTTACAAGGCTCTTAACTTTAAAACCTCAGCTGGGTGTATAACAAGTCTCAGGCTTGAAAATATGCAGGTCATATGAAATGCTGTGATTGAATTTCTTGGAAAAATTATGCCTTTAGAAATAAGCGAGCTGGCTAGAGAAAGTATTTGATGTCATCTGAGTTACTGGTAGATAATTAGGGAGGATTCCTTTAACCATAGAAGACTCAACCACAGAGACACATTCAGAAAGGAGCAGGATTTTAGGAATCGACAGTCCCCCAAGAAGTGCTTCCAATCCACGTCTGTACATTTTCTGCAAGAAAAGTTTTGCCGTTGCTGGCCTCATGCTTAAAAGCCAAGGTTGTTCATGATTTGCCCTCTCTTCAAAGGAGCAAAACCAACTAGCCAGACTTAAAATTATAGGTAGCTGAATGTCTTCTAGCAAAGGTGCAGTGAATATGTAATGATCGCCTCATTAGTTGTGGGAATAGACAAACGGTAGCTAAAAGGACAAATTACAGGATCAGGGTCTATAGGACAAATGAGTGCTTGCTTTCCAAAACCTCTCTTCTGACAAAAGAGAAAATCCAACTGCTGAGCATGTCCCTGAGTGATCTATGTTTAGGGAAGTAGCTTAGGACACAAAACACTACAGTGTTTAAATTACAAATTAATTGATGATTTTTAACTACATTGTCACATTATTTTTTGTCAAGGGAATTGTGCAGGTAGAGATTTTGGTTGTTATTTAGTACCACAGGTAACTCCCAGATGTCTCATTCCATTTTCACAGAAGGTAGTTAATGAAAAATTAAATATATTCTGGGATATTTTTTTATATAGAGGGGATTAACAAATGATATATAGAACCATTAGAAGTGAGCTAATAGTAACAACTATTTCACTTTTCAAAATAGGGTATGGTACTTAAGTAGATCCAGGAGCACTTGGTTCTCTGATGTTAAGAGACAAGAAGAGGACATTCAGTGCAGATGTGAAGTTTGAAAATTGAAAAATGGTGAAAGCTAATGCTTTTCTGACCAAAAATGTATTTAGGCTTTGGAACTCATGTCATAGGAGGTTGTTGATGCTGAGAATATAACAAGATTCATAAACCATTTGACAGAATTACAGGTTTAATAAGAACATTCAGGGTTGTGGTGGTTATTGGTTTAAAAAAAAAATTAAAAAATCAGAATGGTATCAAATCACATCCTTCTGGGTTTGAGACAGTCTCTGTTAGAAAACAGAAAAACAATCTGTCTGATGTGGGATTTCTTACTTTTCCTCTGAAGTACCTAGTGTTTGTTGCTACTTGAAAAAAAGATGCTGGCCAACTGGAGAGATGCTGAACTGATTGATTTAATAATTCCTTTCCCTATGTCTCTATGCATTGTATCATTTTCCTGTACATTTATTTAAAATGATCCCTGAAACAGTTCAAGGCCGAAGATTTGAGTCCTTTTTCTTTTATGGGCATTTACATATGAGTATGTAATGCCTGGCATGTGATGTTCCTGTTTGCATATTGTTCTTTGCCAGACCACTGTCACAGTAAACCAAAAAGCAGAGCTCATCTCATATGAAAAGATTAGAGCAGTGCAAAACCCAGATGTCTGTCTGAATTGCTTTGGCCTCTCATTTCTTCTGTCTCCACTTCTAACAAATTCCTGGGAAATAATTGATTGTATGCATTTGGTTATTTCACAGATCCCAAACTGCTATATGAAGCAGTTTCTCACTAATGAAAATAGTGATGAGAACAACTTAATGTGGAGCGTAAGTCTTTAATAATTGATTTTATCTCCAAGACTGAAGATTTCTGACAGAAGCCTCAGGTGCAAGCTTACTCTTCAGATGGTCCTGTGCATTTTTATGACTTTGAAAATTCTGTGAAATACAGTCTCAAAATTCACGAAGCTGAAGCAGGCTCCACTTCTGTGGACTCTCACAACCTGTTTCTGCCCCTGCTTCTGCTGTGTCCGTGGGGTAGTGAACAGCATCATACACAGCCTGTTTTTCAAATTAAGACTAAGCCTCATCAGTCCTGGCTTACTGAAAATATAAAACAAAAGTTATTGCCTGTCTATTCGTTTCTACTTGTCCTTCTGTCTATTTCTCCAGGTATTGAAATATGTTTACCTGCCCAGGCTCCTCTCCTGAATTTACTCCAGGACTTCTTTCCCAGGCCTGTCACTGTAGGGAAATCCCCTACTGTGGAGACCTCACCGTTGCTTCTTTCTAAATTTCTGTCTTTTTGCAAGTCACTGAAGCAATCTGCAGCAACTCATCACTACTACTGTGTCGTCTTCTCTTGCAGGGTGTGTTCAGTTTGCTTTCACTGCCATCTATCCTCACAGCTGTTGGTTCAACGCCAGAGTGCCTACACGGGGCAGAGAACCTGGATGCCGAATACAGCAAGGGACAAATTGGGTGTTCCAGGCCTCCCTTAAAGTGCAGCCATGTTGCAGTTAAAATCCTAGCACGAAGCATGAGATAAGTAATGCTTTAGGGGTGTTCTCTGGCCTTACATTTTAGTCATCAGCCATTATAGCTCTTGACCTGTATCTCCCACAAGAGTAAGTCTTGAAAGCCCATGCTAGACCCGTCAGTGTCTACATGACCAGAGTCCTATAGCAGGAGGTCAGAAATGAAAAAGTATTTTGATTCATGAGGCTGACGAGCCCAAGTGTTATGGGATATACCACTTCTGTTTGCATGTCTTATGTGTCAAGGAATTTCTAATATTCTATAATTCTAATACTTTCACATGATTTCTGTTAAGGGATATTAAAAGCAGTCACACCTCCAGCACATTTCAGGCTGGGGGATTCTTCCTGCCCAGCCACCAGAGCCCTGCCCAGAGACCAGGGGGTCTCTGTCCCAGCCAAGCAGTTGCTGCTTTCCCTTTTCCAGCGCCGGGGTCACCAGTGCTGAGCCCCGCACTCACTCCAATCTGTCTCAGCAGCCAGTGTTCAGGACATGCACCATTCCCACCCAGTGGCTGGCAGCAGGGACCCCCACCTGGACTGAATCCAGGAGCTGGCCCCATTTTGGCTAACACCTGCCATGCTGGTTGCGGGCACCTCATCCTTACAGCACTCCCACAGGATGGAGGGTGAGATTGTGCAGAGAGATAGATAAGAAAGGATTTAATAAGCAGATAGGACAGACTGTGGTGATCAGGCACAGGGCTCAGTCATACAAGCATACTGTCTAGTGATGTTTTACATGCAACTGCCTCCTTTTATATGCTTTTCTGCCTAGTCCCTCTCTGTTCCTCTCCAGTCCCTTTCCCTAAACATTCCTTAAATTTGGCACAGTCCTACTGACCCCCTTGGAATATCCGAAATTCTTATTTTCCTCTTACTTTCATTGTCTTATCAGTTACAAAGCCCAGATTGGCCTCTTCCAAACCTAGGCCTGTAATGTCTTAATGGCCCATTCAATTAGTGACTGAAGACTTCTGGTCTTTGGTATTGCCTCTGTCACTCCTTCTCTACCAGGTTTGTGTCTCTGTGTGTTCTTGTTTATTGCTTGCCCCCTTATGTGTTATTCTCTTTGGCATTGACAAGGTCCTTGATCAGATGACCTTAATGGTACATAACCTTATTTGGCACCTTCCCAATACCCTTACAATTTCTTTTCTTTTGTGATCTCATTCTGTTAGTTCCAATACCTGTAGCTCTTTAAAAAACTTATATAACAGTATTATCAACTGAAATTTTGAACCAAGTCTTCAGGCAGATTTAAAAAAATTAATAAATGTTACAGTTTAAAAAACATAATAACCAGAAGCTGCTGCATAACTATATTTCAGGATCTGGAGCATTAAAAATCAGTAAATACCATGAAACTTAACAACAGTGAAATGGTGTAGCTCCTGCTAGCAAATACTAGTATTTCTTCCTATGTTACATATACAAAGCCTTAACGGTTTCAGGACCATGCTCTTTCTCCCAGTACAGTCTGCTTTTAATTCCCCAAGTCTTCTTTTTCAGAGACCATTTTTTTTTTCCCCTGAACACTCTGATTTGCGCTACTAGAAAGCTGAGGCCCAGAAGTGAGGAGAGTCTGTGACAATGGAAGCCATATGCTTACAGTGGGGCCATAAATCCTCATGTCTGCTGCTCCATCCAGAGACAGAACGTGCATGATGTTGCTGTGCTGATGGGTGTGGACAGAAAGGAACCTGGAGAAAACACCATCTCCTTGGCCTGCCTTCCTCTCCCAGCCCCTGAGTACCCCAGCAAGTGCATTGTGTGTGTGTGTGTGTGTGTGCGCACATGTGTGCACGTGTGTGCGTGTGTGTGTGTTGTTCCGCACTAGGGGACCTCTCTGCACATGGAACTCCAGATTGCATCTTGGGTCATGTTGGGTACAACACTGTAATATGAAGGTCTCTCTGCTTTGTTATTCCTATTACCTGTTTGTGCCATTCAGCACCATTTTTACTGTGTCTCATTCTTATTGTATGCATCAGTTTTGTAGATTACTTCCTTCCACCCAGCTGTATATTTCTCCGAGACATGGTTTCTCCAAGCTCTCACCCTCTGCTTTTGATCAAAGACTCTTTGCGTGATTTCTCCCTTCTGATTGGTGGTTGACATTCCTCCCAGTTTAGTAACATCTAAATATTACATTTATGTGGTATCCCCTTACTTTTCCTGATCCTAAATGAGTACTTTAAATAAAACCAGATTTACACTGATCCCTAAATCTTCCATTAGCTGTCTCCCTGACCTCTGTACTTAGCTATTTATCATTACCCTTTGCTTATGTTCATGGAGTTTTCCAGTCCACATGACTCTTTTCATGCTAGCTGTCTCACATTAATTTTGCAAGTGAGATTTTGTAAGGCAGATTGCTATAATTCAAGGGTGGTATTTGCGCATTCTTTTCATCCACTAATCTTGTATTTCTGACAGCAAGCAGTCACGAAGAAACAATGAACATAATGTTGAAAGACGGAAGGTGCAACTGAGTTCAAGATGTGAAGCTTCAGGAACTCACAGAGCAATACAGTAGAAGCACTGTTTGTAGCTGAGGCTTCCACTTACATGCATGCAGAAGTGTTTTCCTTCTGCCATTTGTCTAAAAACACTCTGTCTGTGTGAACTACTGCAAATATGCCAGAATAGCAAAGTAAAATCAGGGAAGATTTATGGTTCCTCTTGCCAGATGGAGCAAGTGTATGTTTACAGAAAGGGGAAGAAAAGGATGTAACTGAAGTTTCAAAGGTCACAGATGGATGTTGAATAGGAGAACTCTGGGCTTGATGTTGTATGACAGGTTTTTTGCAAACACAGAGTGGAATTATTTCACCTGATTTTAAAGGTCTCAGCTGTCACTGGAGAAGAGAATGATTTTTTTGGTAATTTAGATTTCCACTTTAGCTCAAGTTGAATCAGACCTGTTGACCTCAGGAAGTAGCTTGGATGCAGATGTCTGCATTTTATACAGACGCTTTTGATCAAATGAAACTGCTTCCTGATGTTATTAGAGAGGAGGAGCTATAGTTGCTTGTTTGACCCTGTGCTATGCCGGAACAGAGAGAACAGGAAGGCTCTCATTTTTTATGCCCAAGACATACTTTTCTACAGGTCACTTTCCATGTTAAGAATAGCTGTTGGTGGTATTACAGGCATTGCTTCAAAGTGCAACCCAAATGCCTCTTCCTGTGCTAGCAAAGGGTGCAGTGCATGGACTGGAGGTGCTGTTGCTGCTGCTGCCACCTCCTTCTTCATGTATGAGTGTGAGGTAGGGCTGGAAACCTGTTTCCCCACACACTTTCATAGCCCCCAGACACATAACGGGAGCTACCGTTGCCACCACTATGAATGTAATTAAAAATATTGCTCATGAGGATGGACCAATGAACAGGTGAAGCTTGGAAACTCCTGTTCTTCGTGGATTTGTTGGATGCCACTAAAAATGAGTTTAAAGAAAGCCTCATCACCAAGAAGAAGAACATTGCCTTCTCCAGATCCTCCCCTTCTGCAGACAGTGTTGCCAGGTCCTGTAGACTTAACATGAGGGCGTAGACTACTAGATTTTTTCATTTAAAGCCAAACTTTAGATGCTGTTTTGTTTATCCAAAACAAAATCTTACTGCTTTCTGACTGTTGTGCCAGTATTTTGGGGGCCACAGAGACGTGTCCTGGAGCTTATAAACAATTCAGCAAATCAAGATAAGAGTCAACTATTTGTTACCAACAGAATGGAGCCAGATTTTCAGTACTAGTGCCATGGGAGACTTTCTTTGCCAGAAGATAATAGTTGCTTTGACTCAGTTTATAAAAGTGCACATGGCCTTTTGCATTTTTGATAGTTGATAAGGCCATTGCAATTTAGACTGTTGTCTCAGTGGAAGGACTGAATTAATGTTTATTAACTAATCATCACCAGTTAATAACTCCCTGAAATTGAATATCACATTACCTCTGACATAAGCACATTCCAGGCACCCTTGCTGCATGACTTAAGGCAATCATATATAGCTCCTTCATTTTTATGCCTCTTTATCTGTTTTGCAGAGATATACAGCTCTGTAGTTTTATTATCTTTCTTAAGAATTACCTTTATGGGAGAAAGAGACGATGAATGCATATTGAAATAACATTTCCTTATCTACTACTAACATTGTAATCAGATGCCTTTTAGTTTTTTACGGGTTCTCTTATGTGTGATGGTTAAGCACAAGCTTCTCATTGTTCTGCAGCTGTGACACTTCCCCTTATCTATGGGAAAGGCACATTGGGTGTGGGAACAGCTCAAACTTCTTGACCTTTTTGTTCAAGCTGGCAGCACATTTCCAGTTGTGACAGTGGCTGGATGATGTTGGTACCTTTTCTGCTGTGACTGAGACTTCTGCTTACCCCCCCAAAAACCCCTCAAAAACCAGCATCAGTGATAAAGGCAGTGCAACTCTAAATCCCTGAATCCAGAGAAAGCATGAGCTATGTTAGAGATCCTTTAGGGGTAAAAGTAGTGAGGAAATAACAGTGGACAAGGCTGCAAAGGCAACATGAATTTGGCTGCATTACATTCACCTTGTATCTTTGTGTTTATAGTTCTTTATTTTTTTTTTCAAGGTAGTGATAAGGTTCATTATGTCTCAGTCTTTCATCAGGGGACAGTGCCTGTGTGCAGCTACAGTATGTTGAACACTTAGGGGCTGTATCCTGTATCATATACTAGATCATTTGGGGAAAAGCACTTTGACTGCCTACCTCTCAGATGCTTGTGGTCTATGAAACTCTATCTATAGGATTTTATTTTAGAATAGAGAATAAGGCCCTGATTTTGCACCAGGCTCTTTTATAGATGACCCTTCCCTGTCTTGCTCCACAACCCCTTGGATGTTGATGAGTGGGGCACAGATAAGAGCAGGAGTCTGCACTAGCAGATCTAAATTCAGGTGGTGTTGAACAAAGCCTTTAGTTGTAGGCAGTTGTGGTTACATACATAGCTACATTCCCAATAAGGATTTTACTATCTATACTGGGGCAGAGCACAGAAGAATTTGTAGTTAGATTTAAAAAAAACCCTCAGACTTGTGTCTGCTTATGCTGTTCAGATTTCATGTCCCTGCTCCCTCTTCAAGACCAGATGCTTGTTCTCAATGGGTGTCTTTAAAACAACACAAGAAAAGCAGCAGCTCCCCAGCCTACAAGTAGAGCATGAATTGTGGGATGGCCTTGATCACCTTTGACAAACGGCCACTGAAGGGCGGGTATTTATACCCAGGCTCAGTAGTTTGTTTGTTCAGTGATCTTGCTATTAGTATTAAGGAAGGAATAAATGAGAGCAAACAAACATTTGGGCAGGATATGCATTTTTATGAGGTTAACTCATCCTTGGGGAAAGAAGGAAGGCTCTGATCAAAGCATAGTCTCATTGCAGAAATCTGACTGCAGGGGTAGTTTCATTTGTTGAGGATTCAGTCTCCAGCAGGCAGCAAGGTTGAATGATTTAAGAGACTGGCCCAACAGAAAGACAACACACAGGAAGGGTTTACCACTGCTGTGCAATTTAATAGTTCTGGATTAAACTGGTTCATTTTCAAAGCAGGAAATACACTACAGTGTTGACATTTACTGCCCTCTGGCAAGAACACAGTGTGGTAGGGTTGGGGTTTTTTTTCTGTTTTTTTCCCTCCCTAATAAAAAAGGGAGGAAACCTCTTTTTCTTTTACCATTTGTTTGTCTTTCACATAGGGGGAAAGTGGGACACTACACCAATTATTAGGTCTGTTAATAGATAAGGAGATGTCTACCCAGCCAGATAATTGGCAGAAGGGTTGGCTATAGAGACTGGTCTCTCGATTTGCTGTCCACAGTGCTCTCTTCAGAACCACATTCTTATTGAACTATCATTGCAGTTTGCTATTTTGTAAAGTATCCTCACATAGGCTTCCTTAAAGGGATACTCACACTGTGACTGTACACATAAACCAATATTTTATGTTATTGTCAATAAAATCAATTGGGAAAATATCAGTGTCAGGTTTTTCCCATATTAGCATTCCTAATGATGCAAATTAGTTTAGCGGAAAAATTTTGGAGTGAAATTCTGGCCCTCCTGAAGTCAGTAGGTATTTTGCCATCAACAGATGAAGAGAATATTCTATCTATACTGCCTGCCTGAGGCAGGTGACATTCAGATACAACTTGATGGTGTTGTCTATCTTGTTCAAAGTTGGAACCTAAGTCATGATTCGTCATTATAAAAATTAACTTTCTGGCATTGCTCTTGCCTGTGTACAGAGGAGCATTTTCTACTTCTTTGGCACTGAACTCTGTAAGACATCTGTACCCGGTAATTGGCAGGGACTCTTGTTTGCTCAAAAAGGGATGAGGTAATCCAGTAGTGAGTAAACCAGCTGATTGTTCACCAGAACAGGCCTAGCAGGGCACATACAGAAGAAAAGAATATAAATCACTGGAACAAGTAACAAGATGAAAAATTGTGTAGTACATCTGGGTATGATAAGTCATTGCTATATAAAGCATTCAGAAGTCTGTTCTGAGCTTGTTGTTTGAAATTATTTTGATATTAGCATACCAATACAGAGTGTATGCATTAAAAGAAATCCTGCCCTTTCCAACTCCCATTTTGCCCTAAGCATGGACTTTCTTTCATGTGCTGAGGGGCAGCTCCCTATGTGCATTAAAGAGGCAACCTGGATTCCACTGTTCGCTGTGGACTGGTGAGTGTCAGCCAAATGCTGTGTCCAGTTAATACACCACTGGGCTACAATAGTGCACTGTGGCCGCATTAAGTCTTTTTTTTTCAGGATGTCTGTGAAGATAGGCAGAAGCTATATTAAAGTGTTAAGATTACACTTAGTGACTATCCAGCCTGCTTGCCAGGCCCAGTTGTTCTGTTCATATACAGTTTCAATAGTCTTCCTCATTAATTGATGGATTAGTTTCAGAGCTCCCAGTAGTTGTATCTAGAATTACTATTTTACATATGTTCACATTACTAAAGATTCCTTCACTCCTTCTTTATAAACCATCTGTTTCCAGGCACTTTTAGAATGACTCCTGTGGGGGGGATTTCTTTCTGTGTTTTTCTGTGTTTCAGAAAGCACATGAGAATCTTTGCCATTTTTGGGGGTACTCATTTCACTACCTTTAATTTTTATTTTTTTAAAGGCACTGGCTTATTTTGAATTGCATCTCCACCCTATGAAGACCTCAGCAAACATATTACAAATATAATCTACTGTAGTAAAATAATGCAGAAAAATGGAAGAAAGTAATAAAAAACCCTCTTCTCTTTTTCAAGAACACGGCTTTGACCCAGTCAAACAATCCCTCTCCAAGCTTTTAACATGTCTGCAGCATCTGGCGGAAACAAGTTTTAGCATATTCAGGACACAAAACTTAGGGAAAATGCAACACATGGTGTGGGGGATCTTGGTAAGAAGACCTTGCTGGCAGCTCCTCTACAGCACACCTGAGTGTTATAATAATTTTTAGCGCTCTCAGTATTATGTAGCAAATCTCTCAAAATGGGTAAGCTTGGTTGCAGTGTCAGCCTTGTAGATTGCAGTGAGAAAGCCTTGAAGCACCAGCACCAAGTGAGCAATCAGTGATGTTTAATTTTGCAGAAAAAAAAGAGTTCTTCACTAGCTTTATCTTTCCACGGTAAGGTTTAATATGCCCTTCGTGTAAAATACGTTGCAAAAATGCTATCTAAATTTGGCAGAGATACAGTGAGACTGTCCTTCCTATCTCTTTCAGAACAGGACTGGCTGATGACTAAGGAGTATTTGCATCTATTGTAGTAAAAACATTGCAGCTCTAGGTGTACTCACTGCTCTTTTGATGACGTTTCTCCTTAATTCTGCTACCCTTTAGTCATCTTGCACTGGTGACATTAACAGGTTATTTTTCCACAATTATTTTACTTATAGCTTTACAAATTGTTCCATTTTCAGTTCATAGATGTTCATATGTTTGTTCACATACATTAAAAGAATCAGAAAAAATATTTGCAAAGATAGACTAATGATCTAGCTTTGACTTTGGAGATTTTATGATAAATAAGGTTCAAATTAATTATGGGTTCACCAGTTAGACTTACTACACATTTTTTTTTATCAATAGCTAGAAGTAGTTTTATGTATACACAGCACATCATTCAAAAAAACTATAGTTCTAAACTAAACTATATATAAACCATACAAAACTATATATAAACCATACAAAACCATATATAAACTATATTATAGTATATATAGCAAACAATATATAAACTACAGTAAACTATAGTGTTTAGAGTTTGCTTGGAAGAAATTTTAGTCTTTCTTTGAATACGTTAACATGCGTGTGTGTACCCTAAAGCTAAATGGCTGTGCTTTCCACGCTTTGGAATTTTTGTCTTAGTCCTGTTAATACTGGTCAGGTAACCTAATCTCAACAGTCACATACTTTTTTTGACATCTTAGCAGGGAAACCATCAGTTGATTTGGCATGGAGACTAACCTTTCACCCTTTGGGGTGGTCCCTTCAGGGCATAAGAGAAGGCACATAAGTGGATTAGTGTGTGGAGGCTTACATTGCTGACAGTGATTTCCATGAGCATCACATTCTTACCGTCCTAGCAGTGATACCGCCCTGAATAAGTGAAACTATCCATCTATTTTAGTGCTATTTTTGTCTTGTTCTGTTGTCTTTTCAAACTAAAGTTTTCTGCTGCATTCATATCCTCAGTGCATAGTAACATCATGTGAATGTGACTAATGAAGAGCAGTATCCTAATGGTGTTTTAAGCACTAATGGCCAATGAGTTGGCTATTTCCTGGCAGTTAATGGCCATCTGGAGGAGATCTTAATCCATCTGGTCATTAACTGCAAGGAAATGATTGACTTGGATGTTGTTATTGCTCTTAAAAATGACATAGATTTTTTCCTTCTAACTCTCCTTACCATCATGCCACTGGCTTGCAGTCCTTAAATACTGTCTCCAACGTGAATTTTTTTCTTGACTGCAGAAGATTTTTTATCTGACCAAAGTGTTTTCTGCACTTCATAGAATCACACAAATGTGAAAGTCTGTAATCTGAGGCTACAGTTTTGCATTTTTATCTACATAGGAAGAATCTTGAACCAGTGTGAAATTATGTTTAGCTGAAGGGAGTTCCGTGTACAAAAAGAGGTTTTGATCTTTCAGATGCAACTGATGACAGGCTGTGATCTTGGCAGAAAGGATATCCGTTGCAAGAGCAGACAGCAGAAAGCAACAGGAGAATAATAGAAAAAAATGGTTACGATGATCAGTCTTAAGAAAAGTAAAAATTAACATGGATAAAACCAAGAGTAGCCTTGGTCATCTTTGCCTTCACCTCACATTTCTTTCTTTATCTGCTATCTGTTTAGATATATTCCAATGCACCATTTTAAAATTTATCTTTGTTTATTATGATAGTTATTTAGGGAAATCTACATTTCTAAATCTCTCCATAAAAACTTGCTTTGCCAGGTTGTCTACAACAAGCTTGATAATAACTTGAGGTTGTGCTGAGCCCACTGCCTATCCTCACCAGATTGCCTTACTGGTTCCTTTACTGCCCCTTTTGTCTGTGCTGATTTTTGTCCTAAAGTAAGATGAAGCCATACTATCAGTTCTTTAGGACTTGCAGTTCTTTTGTTTTGTACTTGTACAGAACATGGCAGAGTTGCATGTGGTCAATGCCCACATTGTTGGGCTTGAGATTTGAAGGATTTAGGGAGAGAGTAGAGAGAAATTAAAAAGAGACGATGGTTGTGGAATAGCATCTTTGGATTATGATCCGTTGACACTGAGGAGAGAAGGGGAAAGACTGGATGGATGAGATGTCCAAAGAAAAACAAAGGTAGGTGAAACAATGTGTCAGGTAAAATAGAGTTAGTGCTGCAGTATGTGAATCAAAACAAAAGCACAGATAATTATCAATACATAGTTTACTTAACAAACAGCAATTACTCTAGAAGATGCATTGACTAGATCTGAGACCTGTAGAAGCAGCTGTTAGAAGAGTGGGTCTGTCCGATACAGAGCATTTCAAGAAGAAAAACTGGAGAAATTCTTGGCTGATCCCCATCCAAAAATCTCTATGATGGCACAGCTTATAGTGCTCCCGGAGTTATGAATAACTGATCCTAATACAGTATCTCTTCACAAACTATATGGTTTCTTTATTCTGTCAGGAAAAAAATATTACTAGAAGAAAAAAAAACAGGGAGGGAGACTAATTCATTTTTTATAATGGCTTAAGACATGGTGTTTCACACCTCAGTTGCAAATTATAATTGGATCAGGAAATTAAACACAATACTCTGTAGAAATTTAAAAAATGGAACAAGCCTGAAAAAAAAATCTTTTAAAATATGATTGTAAAATATTTATGGATACATTTGAAGCTATACGTCGAAAAATTTATGAGTACTCTGGTATGCAGAACCCACTGTTTCAGCCTCTCTTCTTTATTTCACTTTTTATGTTTTGGTTCAGTTTGGCAATAAAATGGACATATTAAGAGAGGCTTGTAAATCAGTTCTAATGTGTAAAAGGGGAACGTGGTGTGGACATACGTACTCTCACCTCTCACACTTGTGCTAGAAACTCCTTGCTGTTGGAGCAGCTGTGATTTCAATAGACTGTGTAGCTTATGTGTCACAATGTTTTTTTCTTATAATTAAGAACACATTTACAAATAAAACCCAGGAAAGGAAGGAAGGAATGTTAGGGGTGATAAAATTAAAGACTTCTGAATGGAAAGTCTTTGAAGGGCATATAATATAGGTAATTCTTCATTTCAGAGAGGGAATTTATAAGTTTAGTTTAGTTCTGATCTGTGTGTTTTCTGTATTGAGACAGCACATTTGGTTATAATGTGAGACTGCTTGCTAATGGCCAGTTCTTCAACTAGTTTGGTCCTTAATTAGGGAACTATCTAGTGGTGGTGACAGAGATTGTATTGGTAAAATTACAAGGAAAAGAACATCAAAAAGAGCTTCAATTTCTAACATTATTTAATACTTGCTTAGGAGGTAGGCAGGTCCCTGATTATCTGCCTGGACCTAGGGTTCTCTGTGGCCTCTCTGTTCACTGGCAGACTCCCCAGTTTGGAGTGGTGCCCCAAGACCAAGGCAGACCTGGGATTTGTCAGCAGTGAAAAGTCTGTCAATCATCCCCATCCCAAAACAAATGCTCTGGGAAGTCTGTATGAGCCACAGGAGAAGAAAACAAACCTCTTTGTATGAAAGGGGACCTGTAAGAGTACAGCCTAATCTTCTGGTGTTTTCACTATAAAAGTTTTCACTCTGAAAAAATACTAGTCTGCCTTTCCTTGGTCTGTGCGTAAAATTAATTCTTAGGGTGTGTAATAAAATGTGTTAACCAGCAAGCAATTTAGACCTGACTAAGCTCCATGTGCATTAATAATATCAGATTAGGCCTTTTCTATTTTAAAGATGAATGATGATTTCATGTCTGTCACACGTGTGACAGAAAATAGAGACTAGTTATGTAACAAAACTTGGAATTCTCGGTAAAAAAAAAAAAAAAAGCCTATGTCAGACAACTTCTGACATTTTTCCATACTCAGTATTTTTGGGTAATCTCTAATCCCTTTCTCTGCAGGGTGAGGCACGGCTCTGTATCCTGTCTTGTCTTATTTTGATGCCCTGGTGTAAATGACCATTGTATGAACTGGAGCATGTTGCCCAGAGATGTGCTGGAGTCTCCACCCTTGGAGATACTTGAAACCTGACTGCACATGGCCCTGAGTACTGCTGTAGCTGCCCCTGCTTAGGCAGTCTCCAGAGGTCCCTTCTAACCTCAAAGACTCTGTGATTCTGTGATCTATGCTGTTCTGTAAAGCAGATGTTCAATCTAATTCCTCTTGAGTTTTTTTGCTTAGTTTCTTTATTGTTTTCCATCGTGAAACTTCCCTTTAAATGCATGTAGACTATGCTCAGATGTAAACCACCCAGTAAAACTAGGATGATATTTATCTATCTCTCCCAATTTTAGAAGTCCATAGCAGGCGTATCTGCCGCAGAGTTGGTCGCCCTAGATGCTCCTTACAATATGTTGAGAGATTTTTAGGGTTACATTCACAGCTGTATTTTTGCTTATTTTAAGAGAAGATGAGTAACACTTTGAAGTGTCTGTTTCTCTCCATCAGCTACAAAGGCATCCAAAAGTTACTATTTCAGATAATTCAAGCTCTTGGAATGTTTTGTGTTGTTTCATTAAGTTTTTTCCAGTGTCTTTTTCCAAACTTTCAACTATAATTTCTGCTTGCCATTAGTGTCTGAACTTCATCCGCTGAAAAAGCCAGGTGAATGGGGTGTATCCATTTTGTGATTAGAATAATGAAATAGCACTGTGTTATGTTTTAGTAAATTCTCATATTTTGAAGCTTTGACACCCAGAACCTTTCTGAAATCTCTATTTTTTGTGGGCACATTTTTTTTTTCACGGAAAAAGTGGGCATAATAAAGTTGTTTACATATTTTGAAATGTCACAAACCCTACCCTACCTGGAATGAATTGCATACATTTATTGTATGTTTGCAGTACTAGATTAAGTTTTACAGAGCATTGCCACTGTGAACTTTAAACTGATTTACTTCATTTTTATCCAATGCATATAAATAAAGAGTATACTGCAGGCAAGGTCTACAAGAAGTTATCTACAATAAGTGCTCTATTATTTTGGTTTTGTGATTTCAGTAAAATTATTGCTGCAGTATTTTGATGAAATATTTGATGAAAAGGCCAACTCAAAGCAACTGTGTTATGATCAAGTGAATAACTTAGCTCAGGATGTTGTCACTGTCTGTCTAGAGTCCAAGCTGTCCTGTCCAGGCAGAACACAGAGCTTCTGCTAAAAGATGATTTCCTGCACATGCCCAGTAACCACTGTGCAGCCTGGCACCCATGGAGCTCCACTTGATTTGCTTATGGACAGTCAACTTTCCTGTCAAACAGATGTATAAGTAGCTGAAGTCAGTCAGCAGAGACCTAGAAAGGCCATGTCTGTGATCATGCAATATATATTTGAATAGTCTCTGTGAGCACATAGGAAGATGGTGTTCCTGCTTTGCTATTGTCTGGGCATTTGTGGCCAGTTCAGTAACAGCTTTTCCTTGTTGCTGTGTATGGACAGAGTATTGTCTTGTGAAGCCTCCTGCAGTCTGCGAAGAATCCTATGAGGAAAATAAATTGCGGGATAGCATGGGGATGAAACAATAGCACACTGAGGGCTTCCTGAAAAGTTGCATGAGCTTTGAATAGCTTTTAGCCTTTTTTTAGAACTCATAAGAAGGAATGTAAGTCTCTATTAAGATAGTTCAACTTGTCTCAAGGATTTGCTTTTGCTTTTGCTTTGTGTGTTAGATTCAATAGGCCTTCAAAAAAGGACATGAGCTCAGCAGCAACTTTTCCAGGAATAATCCCTAAATTGTTAACTTTTAAAAGAATAAAGCTCTACCAGAACTGCAAGGTGATCAAATGCAGCAGTAGCATTCCACTGAGGAAAAGGTGATAGAGAAATGTCTGTCAGCATTTAAACCCAGGCAGCCTTCTGTTGACCTCCTAACCCTGCTCATTTCAGCTGAATGGCCTAATAATGTGACGGTCCCTCCCAGTAACTAGCTGCGCTCCTTTTATTCAGCTTCAGAGAGATGAACGCAGGAGCGCCTTGGGGCTGTTATAAAATATCGCAGGAAGTTCCCAAGAATCCTCATTGCTTTTCTTTTATGGAAGACTGATGTATATTTTGAAAAACTTAAACATCTAACTTAAATGCACTTTCACTGTCTTTTTATTTGGCAGAGGGAGGGAAATGAAAGGCTATTCTTATGTACATCTGGAATTGCCTCTTAACTAGAAATATTTTCAACTAAGGGTAAGCCAAGTAAACACCCACTGGAAAACTTATTTTACTGCATTGCTGTTCCTAGTGGATATTTTCATTGGTTTATATTTTCAAGTTCTAGTCACATCACTTGCATGGATGAGTTTTCATACTTGTTATTGATTTCTGTAAAGAATTTTTTTTTTTGTAAAACTGTGTGATATAACCCTTTGAACACCAGCATTTCCCAGAGAATATCAGTCCAAGAGTGGTGATACCTCTAGTTTGCCTGTAATTTCTGAAGACAAGTGTAATATTTCCAGTGAAGGGTAATATTGGATAAAATTTTAATTCTTCTAAATTTCCCTTAATTTGCTTCACTATGTGAATGGTGATAGCAACAAGTCATGTCTCCATAGATTCTGTTAATTTCTCTCCTGTTTCAAATTTCCTGTTGTCTTCTGAAGCGTTCATAGGTACATAAATACTTAGAGAATACAGAGAAAAATGATGTGCTAGAGCTGTCAAGAAGAAAAAAGACGCAACGACTGTCCATGACCTTCTTCCTTCATGATGGACATTACATACTTCTGCTCGGCATACCTGAGGAAGTGTTTTAAAGATTAACCTCAAAGTGCTCTACCTCAGCCAGATTTCCCATCTTTTTTTTTCTTTTTTTTTTTTTTTTCTTTTCTGTTTGCTACCTTGGCTTTGTGTTCTACAATGAACTTTTGCTCCATTTCCACATTATGTTTATACAGCTGCCATTATAGCTTCTATTACTACAGCCATAATGTTACTAATATAGAAATCTTCCTCAACTACTACTCCATTTATCTAGTATATTACAGCTAACTTCCAAGGAACAAAGGAAAACAAATTGATTTTGAATAGTGGTCCCATACATCTTACAAACTAGCTTCTAAGTGTGTAAACAACATTTTCCTTCCCTGGTTCTTCCTTAGCCACACGCAAGTACAAGATCTGTACCTGGGCTTCAAGATGGACAAAGAAGTCAAGCACACACCACTTTCTTAAAGGTAGGAAGCTGACTATTTTTTGAGGGAGGAGGAAAGTGGGAGAAGAAGAGGAATGTAATGAACTGGGAGTGATTCATAACAAGGTAAAGTATTTCACCTTTATGGGGTGGAAAACATCTTGATTTTGAAATCTTCTACATCCTCAGTATTTGAAAACATCAAAAAAGGCAGTTACTTGTTCCCAAATTCTGCTTCCAGGACAGAACAGCACAGTGCTTGATGGGAGCTGCATTTCTGTATATGTGAACAGAATCTTTCTATTGATCTAAAACATCACTCAAGAGCAGTTCAAATTCCCCTGGCTGAAAACCAGCTGGAATTGGAAGATGTAATCCCAGCCTGGTAAGTGTGACTTTGAGGTGTTGGACTGGAAAATGGAAAGATACTTGTTACCATCTAGAGGTGACTTGTCTGGAAAGAACTTGGTCCCTTGGAAGGGTAACCATGGATTAACACTGGAGCTGATTTTGTACGGTCTTCATTGCTTTCTGGATAAAAAAAAGTCAAATTAAACCAGAAAGAGGACTGAACTTTGTCTCAACTGGTGATAGACTGGATGAGAGAAGAAACTTTGTCTTCTTTATAGAAGAGCATGCCCTTTTATTTCTAGGAATAACATTTGGGTTCTCTAATGGTTCAAAAAATGCTCAAGTGAGAGTTTGGGCCTTTGATGGCTTTGGTGAATGAAGGCTGATTAATTAAGCTTAACAGTTCTACTTAGTGGGAGTTAAAAAAAGAAGCAAAAGTGAAGTATATAAACTTGTGAGTGAGGAGGCATTCCAAACACCTTCATACATACCTGCTGTATTAATGTGAGGGCAGATGAATGAGTAGGTATTTGGGAGAAAGAATTAAACACAGACAGCTCACACAGTACCATTTTTCATCTGGTATTTCAAATGTGTTGTTTCATTGTTCCTTCTTTATTTGGCTTCTGTAGATTTGTTAATTGCCATACTGCATCTGGAAGATGAATTACAGATGCTAATGGTAATCAGATATTTTCATGTATAAATCTACTACAGACAGACTTTGAAAAAGAAACAGCATAGGGCTGCAATGTATATTTACTTCAGTATGAAGTATCTAATAATATATGCAAACAAGGTATTGCAAAAATACCTTGTTTGCATTTCTTTTAGGTAGTAGGGAAAGACCTTTACTATGTGGAATGTGTCTTTGGTGTCAGTCAGTTCACAGTAGTCTACCCACTGGCCAATTTCAAACAGAGGGACTGAAGGAGATTGCTCCCAAACAATTATGCAAGTGATAATGCAAACTTCCGGCAAATAAGAGCCCTCTACTGAGGAATACTGCAATATGTACTCCACTCTTACTGTCCCTGTGAGAGCAGGTGTTGCAGGTGCCTTAAAAACAGAGGGAAAATGTCATTCAGATTCTGCACTTCATCAGCATCAGAGAATTCACATGGGAGTGAATGGAAACACTAAATAAATGGTGACACACATCCTCTAGGGATGAGTTTTCATGGAACAAGTTGCTTTAATTGCCTGGGTGATTCCTTTAAACTAGACACATCTAAGAGTTAAGCAGATAATCAGTGAAAATCAGATATCAGTTCTATCATATATCTGTTGATCAGTATACTGATAAACATATCAGTATATATGTTCTATACTGATATCTATTTCTATCAGATTCTATCAGAGCTATAAAACAGATGTTTCTGCATAGTGCGAGAGCCGTGGAAGGCAGCCTGGGAGTTTGAAAGCAGTACGTCCCATGCAGCTTGGGGGGAACCTGGGGCCACATCCTGCAGCCCTCACTCATCTGTTAAGGCCTCCTCCACTTGGGAACAGTCCTCCACACAGCATGCACTAGTCACAGCAGTCAAGGGTTGCCCTCAGGAGTAGCAGAATCTCAGCACTGCATAATTCTTTCACATTTGTAACACATTTCTTCCTGCTAGCTGTCTAAAAGGGAATTCACTACTATCTATAGCAGTGGGTTTGATTTGCATCAGAAATTGATCTTATTTGCAGTACAAGATATAGTTGTTAGCTGCGTTCACATAAAAAGGGTAGATGAGGAATAAGATAATATCGAGCATTACAAGCATGTAACACCACCAATGAACTCTTTTGTCTTTATAGGCGTAGGTTACAAATTACTTACATATTAGAAGAATAATAAAGATAGGAAGCTGGACCTAATGAATCACCACAAATTACACATTATATGCATCATACAGGTGTGTATGAATAGACCTGTAGCTGAGTGGTCAGGACTGTATTCAATTGCTGTAATCAGCATACCAGATCTTGGCTTTGAATTGCTAGGAGAATGACTGGAGGTGCTCATAGCATGTGAAGTAACAGGAATCTAGTGAGCAAATATGTTAAATTTAGCAGAGGGTCAGAGTAACACATGAATGACCTCATGTTCATGAATGAGTTAGGAGGTGGTGGCTCTGATATAGCAGATCACTTTAATCACAAATACGCTTGCTTATCTCTTCTTGCATGACGAAGTTTCCATGCGCATTTGTACATAGAACTGGAGTTTCTAACCCAGCCCTCTGTGAATGCATACATGCAGTAAGTGGAGGTAGCTGAGTAGTATTCTAGTTGCCATAAAACAAGTCACCTTTGGCCTGTTGTTTTTGAGGTAGTTCAATGTCATGGGGATTTTGAATTTAACAACATGTAGATACACCTCCTCTTTTAAAATAGTCACCCTGTGTTGCTTCTGTCTCTGCACATTACCATAGCCACAAAAGATAATAGCTTAAAAAATTCTGAGTGGGAATTGGTGCAGTGTCTTACCTTAGCAAAACCTAAAACCAAAGGTTTGATCTAATTGACAGTTTCTTATGAGATTCTCTTGTATATTCTAGCTAAAATGACTGCTATTTTGGCTGCAATGTCTTAAAAAGAAATTGCATCCCAATGTTCTTTACATTGCAATTTCGCAGCATGGTGACTGGGTTTTTTAAATTTGGTCTAAGTTTTCCCTGGGGATTTTATTACTCTCACAGTACTTTCGGCACTTTGTTACTTTGATGGTGGACCTAATGTATGGAAGGGGAGAAGCATTTTGCTTTGCATTTGCCACAAGCACTCTTCAGTGAACAATGTCCTGTAAAATCTAGTTCCAGAATTTGAGGGATTTTAAAAAGAGTTTCTTTATATACCTAAAAGCACTGAACATGCCTCCATAAATTTTAAAAATTACGGTAGGAAGACTTTCCTACATCTTTGTATCATAGTTTGCAGTTCACTTATGACAATTAAAAATTGCAGATAACAAAAACACAAATATAAGCAAAACCAGATAAGGCTGATTTATCATCATTGCTCAAGGTGAGAGAAATGCAAAATCATTAATCAATGCCATGCAAAACAAATATATCAAGTCCTTTCAGTTTTCATAATCAACAGTGCTGTTCATCTGATAGGGAAATTGGAAGATATTTCCTTAACCTGAAGTACCTTTCTAAGAATAAATCCTTTGGGAGAATGTGGCATTGTTCTCTAGGGTAATACCATCCTTGGAGATCTGAGCTAACTTAACACTCTTCAGTCACTCTGAAGAATGGTATCAGCCAACTGTACCGAGCCAAAACCAACAGTCTGCAGTTTGGCTTGAAGAGCAGATTGTGAGGCATCCAAAATCAATTTAAAATAAGGTAAGCATGAAATAAGTGGGTTAGACCCAGTGTAAGCAAATGTTCATAAATGAGGGATTGGGTGAGGGATTTGGAGTCTGTAGTGCTATTTAGGAATCAGGCCTTGATTTAGGATCTAACTGCAGATGGAGATAAGTTATTTTGAAAGGGTCATGGAGGTTTCCCTAATTATGTATTTCTAGGCTTAGAAGTATGAGAACTGGAAAAAAAAAGAAAGAAAATTACTGAGTTATACCCTTCATTATTAGAAATTATTAAGCAGAAGCATAAAAGAATGGATGGAAGGGGAACAAATAGGGATTTGGAAGGCATAGAATAAAAGAGATGACATTTTTGAGAATTTCAGAACTTAAGTACTTCACCTCTCTCCCTGCTGTCAGAGGTGATCACCATGAACAAATTATTTCCTTGCACATGGCAAGTGAAGGGAATGTAGAAAATGTGGTCAGTGCAATTTAGCAGGATTCCTATCAGCTGATTTACTGCAGATATATTTCTGATATAGTAGCAGCTCCCAAAAAGGAAATGTAATGTTTGTTAGCTTGTTAATAAAAGTGTGTATATTACCAACATATGAATGTTTCTCACTGTGGTACTCACTGAAAATTTGACACACCAAAAATCCTTTCAGTACAGAGTTATAATTTGATAGCAATACTAAATTGACAGCATTGAAGATTAAAGCACAGAACAATGTGCAAAGGACACATTACACTTAAGAATTTGATTAATGATTGAAAAGAAACTCCTTCTAAAGCTTTCTAACATTAGAAAACATACGCCAGTTGTGGAGTATTGGAATTTAACTCATGTGTATGTAATATTGTTATGGCATCTCCAGTGAGACTACCATACATCTCAGATAGTAAACCACATCTTCTATTAAATGTAATTACTTCTCCCAGCAGTAGTGCAGCATAATTCAATACAGAACAAAAGCTGTTTCCTTACTTGTAAGTAATCCCCGTCACAACCTGCATGGTTAAGGTGTGACTGAAAAAAAATGTAGTTAATAATGGAGGGAAGCTTCTAAAGATGAAAGCAATATGTTATGCCAAAACAAAGAGATTGAATTAAATAGAGAGAAAACTGATCTAGAGAGAAATCCTTTCTAAAGGTTAATGCTACAGGATAGCAACTAAGGCAGAAAGGGGGTTATTAAAAGTTATTTAAGAAATAGACAGTGTGTCTAAAAGCCTAAGGGACCTGCAGAAAATTTTAGAAGACCTCCTTTCACCTTGAGGAAAGAAAGACACAGGGTTGAAATATTTCAATTCAGATGAAGCAACAACCCCAGATGGGATACTTTGTGAACTCTGTAAGATGTGGTAAGTCATTGACTAATGTGGCATAATAATTTAAAATGTTTCTAGGAAATTGACATTTTCCAGGCAGTGTATGAGAAGCAGAAGAAAAACACATCTGGAAAACACTCTGATTTTACTACATGGCTGAAGGACATCTGAAGGAGTTGCTTGTAACTCTGAAGACAGAATCTGTCTGCACCTGAGCTAGGCACTGTAGAAGTCAGTGGAGGCAACCAGACTTGCTAGGACACAGTACTCATTTCAAAGCATGTACGTGTACTTGGTCCAACAAACCTGTATACTTGTTTGTAGAAGTCTAGTTAGTGGAAATTAATTGTCATAGGTACCAGTAATTCCCTTGGATACTGTGTGATTTGGCTCAGTGCAAGGAGTTTCAGAGGTTCGGTTGGGCTTCAGATTTTCAATGCACAAGACTGCTAGGTTCCCCACCACCAAAGCTAGAAATACTGTTTTGATATTTACTCCAGTGTGCTTGTTCAGAGCACGTGTGTACATGCGTGCATGCATATGTATACACAAAACCGAAAAGTAGCGTATAGAGAGCTGCAGCTCTCTGACAGGGCTTACACACATGCACAAATGTATCCTTAACACTGCCTTTGAAGGAGGTGCTAGACTCTTCTGGGGAAGTTGCTCATTGTTCAAAATTACCTTGCTGACATCAAGTGAGTTGTAAAGCAGCCTTAAGAATACCCTAAGTCTGTTATGCTGCCTTGTTTGTGTCTGTGAGGTTGGAAACAAGGAGAAAAGACACCTTTCTAAATGTGTTCTTACTAGCTGTCCCTCAGATGGCAACTGCATCTAAGACTTACAGATGTTAATCAAAGAGGCGCCTGTGACTGAACAGCTCACTGTACAACTCTGTGAAACCCCTCTGCCCAGTTCAGTGCAGTCTTTCTTATGTGTCTTTTAGAACTAGGTGTACTAACCTTGATTTTTGTGTCTCACTGTATTTCAGTGCTGACACCCTTTATTCACACCAAACCTGGCAGTGGGTATGTTGGTAAATCTGTATTCAACTCTCCTTAAAGCTTCTGTTTAGCCCTACAAAAATAGCATTCTGGCAAATGACAAGATGACGAGGTTGCAAATATGTGAGATACTGCTCTTAATAAAAACAACAAAAGTCTGTGGTTGAGCAGAACAACGTGCTGGTGGATTGACAGCTCACTGCTTTCATTTCCTCTTCAGTCTCTGAGTACTGCTGACACTACTGTGCTTTAAAGAAAAATGCCCACAGAACAAGTTTATATTACAAGATTATTATTTACATGTTCAATGTCATCTATCAGATCTGTTTTGCCACCTGCTGGAACTGATTTAGGACCCACTGCTCTCCATCTTTTTATCTCAGTGGGGCTGCACGCCCACATGCTGCTAGGGGAGTGCAGGGGCCACCCACAGAGAGCAACCTGTGGGGAATAGCTGTGCCCCCGATGGTACATGTTCCAGCAGAGTGACCCAGATGTTGTATTGCAGCCTCTGACCGCTTAGCTCTCCTATACTCTCTGTGTAGTAAATGGATGATTAGGATGGTCAGAATATAGGGACGTTGTTTTTCCGTGATCATCTCTGCAGTCCTAATTCCCTTGCTAAGAGGTTGAGGATAATCTGTAAGTTTGCTCAATACTTTCAAGCAAAAGAAGCAGTAAGCAGAATTTTAATAGTTATGCTATAGTTCAATTGGTCTGGTCTGTATGTCTCAAGATACTGGGAATTATTGCTTAATCCTCAGCACTGGAAGAAGGCAAGCAGACCCACTGGGGATTAAATGCAGTAGCCAATAAAAGTCATACTCTATGAAAATATTACAATTAGAAAGACAGCCTTTCCAGATAGCTTTCCTTGAGCTTTTACAAATGTTTAGACAGCCTAATCTAACCACATATTTAGAACAGCTATTTTCAGTGAGACCCTTGCGAACTGTGCTGTTAGTTTGCATTCTTGGCCCAGGTTAGCAATGGAAAACATTTCTTATCTGATTTGGCTGTATTTATAAGTGAAAGACACGTAAAATGTATTTTATCTTTTGAAACCTTTTTTTACAAAAAAATAACATGGTTCATAATGTATCAGAAAAATTGCCTGTGAACATTTATGTAATTGTCTTTGATGCTACTCTGCAACTTTTTTGTAAGCATTTTATGTGTAAATAGCAACATAATTTACATATATAATCCAGGTTTATATAGCTAGTTTTCTCCAGTATTATAAACAGACTTCAAAGTCTGGGGATAGAGTCAAAGCTCTGCCATTTAACCATGAAGCCAGAAATTGACAGTCCAGCAAATGGCCGTAGGAGCTACATTTATATTTACATGTAATTTTAAATGATCTTTTATATCACAACATTGCTGTTTCCAACCATCCCTTAGAAAATTGAGGAGAGGAAAAATGGTCCCATATAAAGTCAGAAGTTCAGTATTTTGGCAGACTGGTACTAGTGATGTGTAAATCAGAATTGTCAGAAAGGACCTGAGAGAATAAATTCTCCAGTAAGCATTATGTGTCCTTTATTAAAAGTGTGCTCTTGATACATCCAAACTGCATATTACTTCATAAAAAATCCAATATGTTGCTTTGGAAAACAGTATTCAAGTTTTAAATGAAGACAGAGTGATAGTGAGGACCTTGTGGGACAGTTCTGTGCAGACAATTAAATGTATGTCGTAAGAATGTAAGATCTTATCTGAATGGGACTATCCACTTTTTACAGACTCCTCTCCTTTGTATAATTTTCTGCATTTTAAAATACATACTAGAGTATTTCAGCCATTTCTTATCCATAGTCCATGCAACAACAAAAGGTTTTGGGCCATCCTTCATATACAGTGTTTGAGAAAAGCCTGGCTGCACAGATTTGGTTTGAAAGTAGAGAGAAAATGGCCTTATCTCATGGTAGAACCATTTTAGGTCAACACTGAGAAAGAGTGAATCTGAATGTATTCAAGAAAAAAAAATTCTTGTAAGGCTTTTAAACTGATTTTAAAAGAAATAAATACTTCCGAACAAAATAATTTTCAGAAGTATTTAGAAAGAATATACAACTTGGTTCCTATAATTTCTTTTCATATTTAAATGTCTGCTTTATTCAAAGATCCTGATGATGCTAAACAAAAACTAGAACTTCACCACACAGCTTATTGACTGATGGTGACTGTTCAGTTTGAGAACAAGGTACCTCTGCCCTAATAATTGCAGCCTGAGGGACACTTCTTGATAAGACTTAAAATGAAAGCTGTTGATATTGTTGTCATAAGTCATAACTGTGGGCTCATCAGCTTCCTTACACCTTCCTGCAGCCTTCAAAGTATAAATTTACAAACATACTCTCAGAATTTTAGATCATAAAGTTCCTAAGTATTCCATAATGCTTGTGCTTTTATTAAATGGTCAAATTTTTCTTAATTTCCATCATGCACATCAATCCCTCAACCTCTGCATTAATTGCAAAGTTGGAATTGGAAAGGGGACGTTTCCATTGACATCAGCAGGAACAATTTCACCTGGATTTATAGTTCTTTTTAAATCTCTTTTGCAAGTCTAAAATTTTAACTAGCCCAGAATAAAGTTCTTTTTCCCAAAATATGACAATAGCACAACAATAATAGGCCTGTAGTTACACTTAGTGTGATAATTCTTCTCCAGATGAGTTTGTATTGTGTATTGCCTACTTTTCCAGCCTTGGGGATCATCAGTGAGACTGTAATGGGGAGACAGAGTTTCTCTTTGAGGAAGCAAAGTAGTCACCCTAAGTCATTATGAGTCTTGATGAATCTTCATCATGGTGGGATCCTCTCATCCTTTCTCTGTCTCATCTGATCTTTTGCTGTGTTCTGCTTCCTCTTTATTGTATTCAGAACAATGGTCAGTGGGGTGGTATGGATGCCAGAGAAGTAGTCTTAACGTGGAGTCCAGCTTGGTGGAAAGATTCATCAGTAATTATCTGTTGAAATGTGTTTACTGTATTTGCTTTGGTCCCTCAATAGCAGAAGAAATTTAAATCAGGGAAGTCAACGTTGCTTGCATCAAAGGTCACAGAAGATGCAGATCTGCACATACCATTCCTAATAGCATACATTTTGTAAGCCTTAGGTAGTCCCTTGGACAATTTGCATAATGTTGAATAAAAGAGGGACAGGCCCTCTCCCTGAGGTCAAGAGACTTATGTCCAGATTGCTTCAGGCCAGCCTGCCAGGCTACTATTTATGAGCAGGTTGGATGAATCTGGGCTATGTAGTATTTGGCCTGGCATCTCCTCTAAGCTCCATGTGATGTTTCTGTGGCTTTAAGTCATAATTATCCCTTTTTATTACTTTTTAACCATCATTATCCTTAATGACTTAATTATTAGATGATAATTATGTATGTACCATGCCTTGGGGCATGGCAGGAAGACACTTGTGCATGTTTGAAGATGCAAAGCCTGCTTGAAGACTGTTGTAAAGCTCTGTGTGAGGGGAATCAGGGAATCCCCTTGCCACAGTCTTATTCATTGATAAAGAGATCTCTGGAGTGAACTATTGCCAGAACCATACCTGGGTGTTGTCTTGGCGTGAGCTAATGAGAGTGGTCCAAATTAGCGCCAAGGAGCAAAGTAAGCATGAATTAGGGCGGAGGAACAGAGATCCAATACTCAGAACTCTCTGTCTCTTTTATATTTAACAATCTAGAGGCATCCTCACTTTCCAATCAATCCTGAAAAAATTGATTAAAGCCTGCTTATTGGATTAAAATATGCTTTTTAGTGTCTTTTATAGAGCATTGATAATTATTTTTTGAATATCTTACTACATCTCCAGCTCTTTAAGATTTGGTACCTGTCAGATAAGGACTTTTCCTGAAGAGCTTTCTGTCAAAGTGAAGGCATCACAAAAGCGAAAGTTGAAGATTTAGGTAGAGCTGATGGGGTTTTTTTCAGTGTTTTAAAACTTGTTCAAAATTTTATATTAAGTTAACTACCATTTTCTAATATGTCACAGCAGTGATATATTCCTAGAAGTTTTTTAGCTAGTTAAGTTTTCATTTCCTTTCGACTCATGTCTGCCTGTTTTCTTTGTTTTTTTTTTTTTTTTTTCATTTCTTGCTTTTAATAAGTAAATGTTATTTCAGAATCTAAATAGTGCTCACTTTTTGTATTAGAAATTCTTCTATCAAATTTCTCCTCTGCATTTAAAGATTAACCCAGCAGTTGATATGAACTTAAGAATATCTCATTATTTTACTTGGTTCTTGTCTTTTCCCTTTTCTTTTAAAAGACATAGATTTGCTTGTCGTTCCCTGACTGCCCTCCTGAACCTAGAGGATTTTTTTACTAATACCCTGGCCAGAAGGCAGTGCTAGAGGCTTAAGTTCATGGTGTATTCATTGAATACTACCAGCAGAGTAATTCCCAGATGGATGAGGAGGTCTCTCAGAGCTGTTGTGACATCATGAAATACTCTGTGTAAAACCTCATGGGTTACACGGCAAAGTTAACTCTTCTACTCTACCATACTACGACTGGTGGGTGATCCATCAGGCTTTCTGTGTCATCTGAGCACAGTTGCAGAATCTGACACTTGGGAGCAGATGTGGAGAACAGCAGGCAGCAGTCTGATCCATAAAAAGATAGGTTTGTATTGGGTGTGAGACCAGCAGGCTCAGAGATGAATGAATGCCAGGGCACTCTCTGAGCTGCTTCAGAACTTCTCCTGTCCTTTGAGAAGACTTGATGGCACCCGGTCTTTTGAACCCCAATGTCTGCAGTGGATGGGCGTTACAGATAAGTAGATTGTTTCACACAGGTGACTGACCAGATGATGATGGATCTGAAGTGTTCATTTGATCTTGGTATGCAGGCAGATAGAGCTGGAGTAGCACTATCAAGTTGGGGATGAAAACTCTATAAAAGCCAGTTGGCCAGGTCATCTTTTATTTTGTTTTCAACAGGAAATGCAGTGTGAGGTTGACAAACTGTGTTTATGTTTAAACATTATTGACAGCAATAGAATATAACAGAAAGAGGAAATAGGGTTTCTTGGAAAAGGACAGAAGTGCTTTTGTGTTTTAAGTGTGAAAAAAATCATCCTATTAGAGCTGGGATGAACTTTGTGATATACATACTTTAGAGTATACATTTATTTCTCTAAACTTCCTCAAGACAGATCAATAATTCTCCCCTGCTGATGTCAGGGAGCTGATTTACCCTTTTACTGACCTAGTGTTTGTGAATGTCAAAGCAGTGAAACCAAATGTAAATAATAAACATTTCATTCCCATACTTTGAGTTGCATGAGATGGGTTTTATTTTCAGATTACTGAGTTGTTACTCTAAGGTGTCCTCAAATAGGTGTAAGTCCTGAAATTAACTTTCGGGGACTTGCTGTCATTGTAAACCACCGTGTGCATACTCTCAGGGTGTTCACTGCAAGGTCAATTATGGTGAACCTTGTACATGTTCTCAGACCATCTGTTATATAGGAATATATTGCTCCAAGAATGTTGCTTCAGGGTGCTACAGAAGCCAGCAGGGAAATAGCCTGTAGAAAATAAATATATAAACCCCTCTGTTGTCACCCTCTTGCTGTCATACTTCCCACAATGTGGTTTCAGTTTGCCTAGGATTTGTATCGAAATTAGCTCCCTCTGAACCTCTTCATTTCTACTTCTCTGCCTGTTATCTCTGATCTGTTAGTTGCCTTTATTTGTGAAAATGTCTGTATGGGGAGTGGGAGTCTTAGTTTGGGAGAAATGCTGGGTGAAGGCAATTGTTCCAAGGAATTTTTACTGCTGAAAGTTCCTGCAAAAAGTTGCTTTGTTTTCAGCAAAGATAGGGAGAGGCAGGGAGGGTGAATACAGGTGTCTTTATGTTATCTTGCGTTTCTGGCTTGGCCTTGGAGTTCTTTGCTGGCCTTGAGGGGCAGGATGTTTTCACAGTATACTCTGGCCATACCCACTGGGTCAAGAGTCTGGGACTTGGGCACAGAAATTGTTCCCAGGCGTTGTTTCTGCTTATTTCAAGGCCTCATCTCCCTGACAGAACATCGGAACTAGGAAGCAAGAAGCATCTGAGCCCTGGAACTTGGCCAGGCACTTAAAACTTGAATTATTCTGTACTACTTTTAACTAAGAACTTTCTGGAGTAGACTGGATATGATTAAAATGTTCATAAAAAGGCTAAAGGCTAATTTATGTTCTAGGTAAATACATTTGGTTGTGAGACTAGTTTTTTCTGTCATCCTGTTATGACAGACAAAGTCATGCCTACACTTCCACTGACTGCTTATGTTGGTGAAGTGTAGCCTCGTGTCTGAAGTGCAAAGATGAAACTAAGCTTTCATTTTCCTCTTCTATCACAAAGCTTGCCTACCTCAAAGAAGTTTTGTGATGGGTTGGATGAAGCTCTCCAGGAGCACCACATCCTGTGGTAAGGACTGCTTTACAATATATCCTTGCATGAATTAATCTTTAACTGATGAGGCCTGTAATGTGTATTTGCTCTTTGACCTCTAAGAATGCAACAGTCACTAGACTAAATGAGTATTTTCTCATCTAACAGCTGTTCTATGCTGCTATTTTCATCATTATATGGCTGTGTCAGATCTCCCTGATGTTTTGTAGCTGCTCTGCTGCCACCATCTACCCTACAGCCAGTTGAATTATATTGCTGCAGGACTCTACAGTACCAGATGAGAAAAAAGGAAATGTTTAAAGTACAAGCTGTGTTGTTGCTCTTCCACATGGAAATATCTAACATCTTGTTCTGTTTGAAGAGTAATTGCCAGCTGGTGCTACCTTGTCCATTGCAGCAGGAGTACAGAAGTGTGTACAGCAGGAACAGATAAGGCTCTTTAACTTGTTTGAGACATTACCAGAGACTGTAAGGTTAAGGATGTTGATATCATCTGCAGTCACATCTTTCTCTTGAGAAATTCTAGGCTTGATGTGCATAATTCAACAAATGTCTATTCAGTTACACAAGCTGGTGCACGCTGCACATACCCTTAAGTCCCAGGGTGATTTAGCAACAGTGCCACGTGTACTGAAGAAAATGAGAACCTATTATAATTTTCTTCTTTACAGGCACCCATGAGTTCATCCATTTTGCTTGCAACTCATTCAGGATTCAGCAGTCTGGATATTCCCTGTGCTTTGCAGTTATACCTCCCTTTCTTAACTGTACAGTAGCAGAGGATGAAGTGTCAGATTGAATGTAGACATTGAACTGTTAATGCTGAATCCACTCTCTTGGCATCTGCCTCTTTCTTGTCCTTAACTGTAAGACCTCTTTTATCTTTCTGTTCAGTTTGCCTCATTTCTCTGTAGAAAGGAGCAAGGACTTACAGAAGTCACAAGTGAAATAAAGGCTTGTGAATGCTATTACATGCCTCTGTAATTAAAGTTTGATTATTGTTCCAGTTGTGCCCTCATTAACGGTTATGTAAACACAGATGGATGTGAAGACAAGCAGACACAGAGCTCCCATTATTGTAGATAAATATGAATTACAGGAATCCAGAGAAAGGTCTCGCTCTCTGGATCAGGGGCTGTGTAGGTTAGGCTCCTTAGAAGTTGGAGTTACACAAACGGATGCAAAGGAAGCACTGAAACCAAAGAAATGCCAATTCCTTCATACTTGGGCTAACTAAAGCTGTCACTCAGCACAGCAGCCATCCCTACACTGGTTTTCCATCTTTCCAGGCATCAGGGATTACAAACGTGAACTAGAGAAGAGTAACAAGGCAGCTGTGCTCTTCCCAAGGTTGGGGCAGAGCCTTCCAAAGACAGAGCAGTTCAAAGGTGTGTTCATCTCTCAAAAGTTCAACCAAAAATGTTTGTTTGTGATTTTTATCTGCCTTTTGCTGACAGCCCTCCTACTGCTGCATGTCGTTAACCACAGAGTCCCTCCTCTGAGCTGGGCTGCAGCGTGGTGTGGCTGAGAACTCAACCAGTTGGATATTGTCGTTCATATTTGCTAAAGCTAAGAGTTTTCCTGCCCTTCAGCCAAGGGTGTGTTTGTAGCTTGTGTAGACATTCCCTAGTGAACTTTAAGCTAGCTAGATTGAGGAATGGATAGCAGTTTAGCCACCACAGCCTGGAGCGCAGTAGAGGTACAGCACCCAGTTGGGTTGGCCCACTTCTCAGGCAGGTTTTTCAACCTGCCCTCAGCTCTAGGTTTGCTGCAGCAAGTAGCCAATTAGGCTATCTAACTTAAGGGTATCTAAAGGGTAACCCTAGGAGATGAAGCAGATTTCTGGCTGTCATGAGAGCTGGCTCTGGAGGTGGCTGGTTGGTACTGCTCCCATCATGCCACTAGCACAGCTTTGGCAGAGTCTTGTCGTGCTCTGAATCTGAGACTCTGCAAATTGGATTTTACATGTTTTTCTAAATTTTATCAGTCCAGGTTAGCCCTTAGTGTGATGTTTCAAGCATTCTACTATTTGATAGAAGTTTCTGATGCCAGCAATCATTGTACTAAACATTGTTTTATTGCAAAAATATTTTTAATTTAATAAGTACTTGATAATTAACTTAATAATGTGTACTGAGTGACCTCAAATTTCCATAGAATTGCTGTGTCATGAGTGTCATACTAAATCTAAATTAGATTCTTGTTTGCAATATTTGAGATAATTGACCCAATTTTTCTATGTAATTTTCAGAAAACAAAAGTTCCTCTCTGTGTGAATTATTTAGAGGAAATGTACAGATCTGTTCATAGAATCCTCTTACAAATACTTACTTAATGACCTTCTTTGAGAATTATATTATTTCCCTGAACATTGTGCCCTGCTGAAACTTGAAATTATGCGGAATTCTCAAGAGTGAAGTATCTGGTGAAATACTACTTTACTTGAAGTAAAGGCAATGAGCCACCTTTATTGATCTCCACTTCTAACTTTGCAATCTGAGACTGATCAATTTAATCTGAGTTATTTAAGGCATATCCTCACAAACCTTCCATTATCTGAGTAGTCCTATTGATTTATGACTTACTCTTGTGTTAGAAGGCCTGAAATATCTTCCTTTTGTATTTTGTTACATTTCTCCAAATGAAGATGGCTTTTGAGGTGTTTCCCTTTTACTTTTGTATGGCAAATAGTGACACTAGTCTGGACCTATCTGCGAGTGTAAGTTATTTTCAGATAGCTGAAGGAATTTACTGTCTCACCTGAACAAATTTTAGCTTGAAGAATATGAGTTGTTCAGCACTGTCAAGAAATTCTTCTGTTCCTTGGGTGTGTTTGCATGCAAGAAATGTGTAATCTAAATATGGTAGAATTTTTTGAGTTCTAGTCATCTGTACTGGTCTTTTTTCTCTTTATGTGCTGTGAAGTTCAAGTATAGAACCTGCAGTGCACCATGGTAAGCAGTTCTGGTAAATAAGCTGCACTTGGTCTGCATATTCTATCTTAAAAATCAGTGGAAAGTACCAAGAAAGTATGATTAATCTGTTTTTAGGAATATCTAACAAGTTCTAGGTCTTTTATACGTCCTCTTCCATAACAAAAACAGAGTATGGGAATCAGTGAATTAGGGTTTCTGTGCAAGGTATGTGAGAGTGATATTTTGGAATAGAGACTCATATGCTTAATATGTTATTGAATAAATTATACATAATGTTTGCAGATAAATAGATTTAAACTTCCTTTTATCTGTATTGTTCAACCATGTGAGACATTAGTGTTGATCAATATTTGAAACAGAGTTAACTAAACTATATTTTTAAGTTCTTGGAAAGAGCTGACTCATTGCCACAATATTAATCTATTAACTGCTCACCCAAAGGTGACATAAATTTTTGAATTCTCAGTTCATTACACAATATTTATACTTGTTGATGTCAGTGGAGCTGCTTATTCAGCTACAAAAGTAGAGTCATGTAAACAGACATAAAAACTTTATTTAAGTATTTTTTTATACAGTGCTACATTTTAAAAGAAATACAAATCCAAGCCATGCACAGAACTGAGCAGGTGGTTCTACAATAGTAAACTGAGATAAAACAAGAAACCAGAATGTGAGTATTGTTAACTTGTGTTCATATATTAAATGAAAACATAGGGCATAGTCCTAGGAGGCGTCTGGTCAGACAGCAAGTCTGTTCACTGCTGTTGCAGGCAGCCTGCAATATAATCTCAACACACTTCTGAGTTTTGAGCTCCAATGGTAAAGTATTTAAATTGTTCTCAGTACAGCAGTAGATGGGAAAAATCATAAGAAAGCTGTGGGAGGAGCAGGGCTGAGATGGTGCTGGAGGGAGCACTGATTTGTGTTCTGAATTAGAGGAGAAAGACAATAGCAATAGGGATGGGGACAGTGGTGCAGATGGTGAAAATGCTGTTTCCCAAAAATCCATCATCAGAGTTGCTCTGCTGTCCTATCAACTGATTTCTCTTGCTTTGCCTTTGCTTTCACTAACAACTTCGAGCTAGATTTAAAGTCCTCTGCAGTTAACAAAAGGGGTTTTTCCTTCTTTGCTAGTCTTCGTGTCTGAATCCTAAGGGAGAGACTAGGGTTTTTTGTCTTCTGCCGGCAGCATGTAATTTGCTCTTGTAAATGAGTCTGATTCAGTGCCTCAGGGTCAGCTCAGTCTTCCTGCCAAAAAGCCCACTGAAGCCAGAGGTGAGTAAACTTTTTTGATGAATGGTTTGCTCTGAGAAAGATGCAAGTTTGGTCTTTCCAAATGTATTTGTAATTCAAAGTCGAATTTGGTAAGTAACAGTGACGAACTAAAACACACACAAAATATTACTGAGGTGTTTCCCTCCAACATTTCCAAAACAAACAATCTTGATTTTCTAGTGCTACATTGCTAAGAGTCCCTTAAGTACAGTTTGTGGGCCTCGCAAGGGCAGAAAGGCAATCACCACTCTCACTGTGAGGCTGGTGATGTGAGACCCCTTGGGTTTGAACCGCTTTCCTTCTTGATTTAGAGCAGAGACCTGAGCTATGCTCTTGTTCTCTAGAAGTGTGCCTTCCTTGCTGATTTGCAGAACATACTACCACAGGTGCTTTTCACTCTCCCTGCCGAAGCTGTTTTACTTTGTGTAAGCAGTTAAACACTCGCTGGGTTGACAGGAGGAATTCCATAGTTGGTATTTAAAAACCTCAGTGCTGCTTCTGGGCTTTCCCTTGCTTCTGCCAACTTATGAAGTGGAGAGGTGATGCCTGTGAGAAGCACAGAAGCAGTCTGGCTGATGGCCGGAGGGAAGGCTTGCTCCAGGTGCCTGGTCTGGCTGGTGAAATTTTGCACCAGCCCTGCCAGGGGAACAGAGCAGCTCGTCCCTGAATGGTGCTGGAGACAGGCTGTATAAATATCCCACTCACCAGGCTTTAGGGCACGAGGGCATGAATTGCTTCTTGCCTGTTTTGTGAATCTGGGTGTGTTTCAGATAATGATCCCATAAATGAGAGATGTTGAAGGCCAGGCACCCCCTCCAGTTATCTACAGGTCAATAGAAAGTTATTATCATGCAGTCCTGAGACTATAGTGGTTATTTTTTGTTTGATCCCTTATGCTGAAGCAGTGCATCCAAGGCTATGGCATATTCATTTATTTTAGCAGACTTTCAGCTCCTGCAAGGAGATGGATATTAGTATCAGAAGGGAAATGGAGACATTAAATGAGATTAAGGTGACTGTACATAAGCATTAGATAACATGTTAATTTAAAATGATGAATGGAATAGTTAAAGTATTTTAATGGTAAACTACAGTACAGACACAGAATATCCCTCGTAGCACGGGGCCTGTGAAACTGTGAATATCGCTGGCAGCCTGGGTGCAGGGAAGGTACGAGGGAGAGAAGCAGGTACACAGAGAGGGGAGCTTTTTCACACCCAATTCAAAGAGGTGAAATTCCTGCTATCCTTGTATGAACCAGTGTGGGCTGGGTGGGGGAGGAATCAAAAAGAGAAATAGATTGCTTTCACAAAACAAGTGGCAAAAGACAAAGCTAAAAAATAATATACATATGTTTTTAAAACATGACTCAGTTAACTGACAACAGCTGGAAAGACTGGATTCAAATAATTTTCTCTCCAATGTTTGTTTGTGATGAAGACTTAAGAAGAAATTATGCAAGCTAATCATAGTTACAGAAGCATGACTTGTATTTAAGAGAGCTACTGCTTGGACATCAGAGGTAGGAGACCAGTGCTCTGAAATGTTACTTACGTGACTGTTTCAGGTTAACACCTGTGGAGTCTGATTCTGCAAGCCCTAAGCCATGTGAGAGTGGAACCAGTCTCCTGAACACAATATATCATATGAGTACAGCAATATAGATTCAACATGCATAATTATCAGAGTCTCTGACTGTGTTATAATTTTAAATATTAGATCTCCATTTTGGTTTTAAACTGTCAAATATACAGAGAAAATGCATGCACATCTTGCAGCAGAAATAATAATTGTGTTTTGCTGCAATAAAAATAGATTTTATCCTTTTATATCTGTAGCTTCATGAGCTTTCATTTAAAAAATCTAAATCTTGTTTGTCATCAAAAACAGTTTATAACTTTCCTTTTAAAATCTATTCAGAAAACCCTATGCCACATAAGATAGAACACATTAAAGAAAAGTCAGTCTTTCCCTTTTCTTTCCCTCCCTCTCTTTTTTTTAAAGAAGTAACTTAAAATATGTGTGCTGTGTAAGAACGTGTGCTGAAGTTTCATGTTTCAGGTAATCTTCTTTAAAATAATGGGAGTCTAGATTGCATCAGTTAGTTTAAAAACTGCTATGCTATTGGTAGGGACAAAATGGGATTAGAGCCAAAATTTGACTGTGTTACTGCCAAAGTCTGTATCAGATTTAAGACACATGCTTCTGCAAGCTTCCATGAAGGTTGTGAAAAAAGTTTTAATACCGAGTTGGATTACAGCTCTCGAGCTCAAACATTGGCCATTACACTACCATCTTAAAAGCCTGCTGTAACACGGAACACAGAATAGAGCAGATTTCTTACATTTTCTGGACCACAGATGGATTTTGAATGCCGCTTTGTTTCTTGATGGAAGATATATTAGCTGCATTAACTGGAATCCAAACCTAATCACTTGTAAGTGCGTATGTGTATACAAACAGTTATATATCTATTTAAACCCTTATCATGATTTTCTTTCAAGTTTATCTAAAATCTGCTCTAAGAAATTACATTCTCTAGATGAACTTGCAATTGTTTTGAGCAGTAAAGAGCCAGATATTTACTCTCGGATGTTGGAATCCTTTGTGAGTTTATAACAGAAATTCTGGAAGCTTTTCTTTTATGTACTGGTGATAGAGAAATGAATTTTGAAAGAGACGCCTCTAGCTGTATGACGACTGCATAGTAACCTGTGGATTTTAAACATCAGAATGTACAAACCGTGGGCAACTGTGAATATTTTCATAGTTTCTTTTCTACATCTGCTGCAAGGATCTGACTATGAGAATGGATCTGTGAAGGTAGGTGATTTTTATTTACTGTCATTCTTAATAATCCAAATTGCCAGAATTACAAACATTTAACATGCAAGGTGGTGGTCTTTTTGCTGTTTTGGTGCTTGGGTTTTTTTTTGTGATGATTTAGTTGCACAGATGTTTAGCAGCCATAGAGGAAAGAGAATCTAGAAAGAAATATTTTATGTCTTTTTACTAGTTGTTATTATTAAGTACTTGTTGCATACTTTGTTCTTAAGTTAAACTTTTAGTGTCAGTCATGCAAGGTATAAAGCAAAATCTAAACAAAAATGCAAGTCACAGCATTTAGAATACTTGTTAAATACACTTTTTAAATTCAGGTATTTATAATTGCAGGAATTAGTATCCTGGTACTGAAAATTTTCCTCTAAAAACACGTGTTCATCAGTTGTTCACTTATTTGCCAGAAATCAGAGAAACATTTTTCTTTTGTTTTATTGGGACATGTTATCCGGGACTTTAAATTAAGCAGCAACTAGTAATAATAGAGTACATTGCCTGGGAATTAGCCTTTCTTCTGAATATAATACATGCAACAAAATTTAAGCTGAAGCCTCACCTTGAGAGTAGGATTTTTCAGGTCTGACTTTCTGAGACACTGTGAGAACATCCAGGACGATCATTTAGAAAAATCAGAACAAAAGCTGGAACAAGTTTCTACAAGTGCAATGTGTCCAAAAATGATTAATTCAGTGTGTGGTCCAGAACAAATTATTTGTTTTTCACTAACAGACCAAAACAAGCTAATAATTTTGTTTTCACTCCAGAAAACCTCCTGCTTGCAAGCGATGGCCACACACTACTCTGTGAACTGCACTGCATGCTGACCTGTGTTTTAGAAAAGAAATGCTAAGTTATGTGCTTAATTGCAGACTGCTGTTGCCAGCACAACAAGTTAGAAGTGGTGAGCGATGTGTGCCTCAGGATGACTAATGACCAACCCCTTTGCCTGCTCACCATTCACAGGCTTTTAATTTACAACCTCAGCAATAAGTTCTTTGAAGGCATTAGGACCAGACTAATCAGTCTTGTATACATTACCTTTATGCACTGCATGACAAATCACTGGTTTCTTACATGTAGGAATCACTATTTAAACCAGAAAGCACTTTCTAATATGGAATACTAATCATTGTATAATTGGCAGTGATGATAATCCTCACGTGGGTCACAAGTTTATTCAGCATAATAGTAACCCACTAGTTAGTCCTTTAATTAAATTTTGAAACCATATCCACTTTGCCTAGAATAAATGCAAGAGCTCTTCTTGTTAATTTAAAATGGTTTATAGTTTATTCACTGTGATAGGATTGTCCATCTAACATATGTACATCTCTAATTGCTTTCATTGAAACTTGGCTACCGCTCTCAAGCAGCCAGGTTAGCCACGGGGTACTGTATATAATAACAAATCACTGTTAGATTATCCTAAAGGTATCACGTAGATCACACTAAAAAGGGCTGTGTTTCACATGCATTGGCTGCTGATTGCCACAAGGAAATTACTAGTTTTCCGCTTGTTCTGGCTCTTTTTTGTGCAGACAGAGATTTTTGGCTAAGCTGTTGATTATTTTTCTTTTAATGTTTTACATAGTATGTTAGATTTCTGGGTTGTTTTAGCATGTATGACCTGTGGGCTTTTGTGTGTGTATGTATGTGGATATAGCCCACAAAAAGTCTTTCATGTTACAGTGTTTAATGGTACACAGGGTTATGCCTGTTCTTACCAACTGCACCTCAAATTGAATTTGCAGATCACAAAAATGATGTATTGCATTCACCTGCCATACCTTATTTTTTAAAAGTTCTTTAAAATTAATGGCAGTATTGCCTGGATAAAACCTTCCAGGTCAGGATGCAGGTCATATGCAATTAATGAGACCCAAGAAGGGTTAACCACGAGCAACCTGCTCTCCCCCCCCATTATATGAGTTCAAGTAGATGAGCTCTGCCCAGGACACCTGAAGTTTTAAACCTGTTGATGGTTTAAACCATCAGATGGTGTCAGTGTGGTATCATGCGATAGAGTTTTGGGGACGCTGAGGATGTAAATACTCTCTTATCCCCCTTTCACAAATATCCTAATGAATGCCGTGAATGTTAAAAAGCTTATGTACAAGCTGCCGTGATTCAACAAGTATCTCTGTTGGGCTTGGCTTTTCCCAAGCCTTCAGAAACACCATCCTCTTCTGGGTACAGGAGTCCCTTTTACCCCCGTGTGCACCCCTGCCTGTCAGGTCCAGCTCCTCCTTCCTCTCTCCATTTCTGGCCTGTTCCCATCCCAGCATTTGATCATGTTCCCTCACCTCCAGGACTTAGGGTCTCGGTTTCCCTGCTGGGCTCCAGTTCATGCTCTCTGTGTGCCACCCTCCTTCCTCCTGGCTTCCTCCTGGGTGGGGTTGTCTTGCTTCTCTCTCAGACCCTCAGGAGGTCTGTCCAAGTTCCTCAGAGACAGCCCTACCAGACCCTTTTGCTTTCCAGTCATGTCTGACCAGGGTCACCCCTTCCCTCCCCTATCACTATCTTCTTGCTTTTTCTCTGTGACCACAACTTCCCAGCTTTCCTTTTCCTGAGTCCAGTTTCTAGTTCTGGTCTCCCCAGATGCTCTCAGCCTCCTTGGCCAAGTCTTGCCCTCTTTCATCAGCTTTCATCTCCTTCCCCTTCCACAGGCAAACCTGGAAGCTTCCCTTCCCTTGTTGCCTGACCCCTGTGACCTGAGGGAAAGAAGGGGCAGGTCCTCTGCTCTCAGCCCCATGGGCTGGACCTGTGGTGGTCTGTATCCATGTCCTGCTCCACTCGTGAATGGAGTGGGGTCAACACAGGCCCCATATGCTGAGCGTCTAGCTGCTAAATCCTGGCAGGTCTCTGCTGTTGCTCTCGGAGGTTTTTACATTTGGGTGGATTTCTGCAGAGATAGCAGTAGACACATCTGGGCCAACAAAGGTTCCTCAGGTGTCAAAACTTCATATCTGTGATCCACAGTGGGGAAACACCAGACATTTGCAAAGATGAGATTGCCAGAAAATGTTTTTGTGCAGATAAAGGAGCTTCATCCTCAACTGCAGTCAAACCTTTTTGACAGAGAAAGAAAAAAAATTATTAAAATCATTTTGAGGCAGACATCCGGCATGGAAAGTTTCAGCCTGAACATCTAATGTCTGGCAGTGTTATAAACAACTGGAAAACAGTTTCATGATGGGAAGCGGTGGGCAGCCTCAGGCTGCGAGAGCGCGGCTGCACAGGTGTCAGGCAAGGCTCCTTTGCTGAACTCACATCAATGCTGGCAGCAAGCCCTCTGCCTCACACACCAGTTGCATGGTTCAGCATGCCAGCCTGACATACAAAGTCCTCACTGAACAATTAGATTTCCACATGGGTTTTCTGAAGACTAAGCATTTTTTTTATTTTTTTTTTTCATCAGGAAATGCTTTAAAAATTCCTTGTTGAAGTTTTGTCCTGACAGTCTCTTACGTTTTGGAACCCCTCAGCTAGGGAACCGCAAACTTCACTGTTTCTTTTCCTGTCTCTCCCCCACACATTTTTCCTCTCCTAGAGCAACGACAGACATAGGCTACTTTTTCCAGAATTTTAAAATTAGATGCGAAGAGCTATGTCCTATATTCATAAAAGCTGAGGTGAACTTTTTGCCAAGAAAAGCCAATGATCTGTCAGAGCTGCTTCTGCCTTCCAACACTAAAACTGCCTCTCTGATGAGGTTGCAACGTCTTGATCTCTCAGAATTTGAGTCTCATTGCTCCCTGCCCTACTCTGCCCCTTACGTTATTAATAAAGTGTTAAGGGGAAGGCAACAGAAAGGGATAACTGGTAATGCCCAAGTTATAACAGGTTCACAACCTTGTCTTTTTGCAGAGGTCTTCTCCCCATGGTGAACCATCCTTTGGTTCATTAGAGAGAAACCCACAGCTGATAGGCCTGAGGAGTATCACTGAACTAGAAATCTGCTTTCTGATCAGAAGACTGAGGCATTAGATATGCTTAGCCCAGGAGGTAAACGTGGCTGCTCTCTGTGACATGCACTCCTTTTCCACAGTTAACCTTTTTCACTCTGCGCTAAACATCCATACAGCCTTGAGTGGACATTTTTGCTTTAACAGCTCTTAGATTCAGCAATCTTGTATTGTCACTGTGAGCTGGACAGACGTGAAAGCCACTTTTCAAAGACAGCTGGTACACAGTCCTTGTTTGCTGGTGAGAGTGAAACAGCACTTCCTCACGATCCTCAGGCCCTGGACCACCTAAGTGGAGAATGCCTTGCCCTTGGGAAGGCATGGAAATACTGGCGAGCCATCATACCATTAGCGGAAGGAATCGGGAAGCTCTTTGCTTCTCTCTCTTCCTAGAGCCAGCTACAGTCTGTCTGTCTGTACAACCAAACAGAGCTCTGCAAAGAAACCTGAGCAGCATAGCTGGACGTAAGATTTTGTCTCTGTTATTACCACCGACACGGTTTTTCAGATAGATCTACACAGCTCTCTAATAACTGCTTGCAAATGTTGCTCAGTTTCTAGAAAAGGCAGATTCTAACAAATTGTCTATCTCAGGGGTTATCTTCCTCAAAGGCAACAATTTCTCTGTTCAAAATAGGCTTTTTATCCTCACATCCAGATTCCTTTCAAAGTTAGCAAACTTTTTAAAATAAGGATTATGAAATTGTGGTTTTCAGAAGTATTTTATTATCCCAGCTTTGTCACTGCTGCTTTTGATTCTCTGTGATTACCATCTCTGATAGGCACGATGAGTCAAAAATGTGGTAAAATGTACGAAAATGTACTTGCTGCATTCCTGCAGAAATTGTTTGTGCTTTCCCTTCAGGAGTGGGAAGCTATCAGGGAGGTTGTGAGAAAAGCCAATTTGTTCTGACTTATCTGTTACTGCCTTGACAAGGTACAGTGAAGGATAAGAGAACAATTCTGTATTGTTGCCATGCCACAAGGCACCCATCCTTGGCTCTTATCAATTTGGAAAGGGAACTACTAACACACTGCTACTTTATCAAGAGCAGTTCCCACTTGTGAGAAATAGCAAAAAAATTCCTCACAGCTGCTGTTCCAGTTCAGTCCATCTCAGCTAGGATTGTAATGTCTGAGGATGGAGCAGAGCTCTGAAAAGTCCATCAGGCTGTTTAGATTAATCAGATGCAGCATTTGAGAAATTCATTCTAATAGTCAGCTGTTTGAAATGAAGACAGTGCTAATTAAACTTTGACATCAGTTGCGGCTCACATCTGAAACTGTGAAACCAAGGGGAAGCAGGAAGGCAGGTTCAGAGGGCAGTGGAGCAACTTTCTGTTAATTTGTGGTCACAAGGCAACCAAAACAAGCAATCAGCTCAGGCTCAGTGAGTGCTGCTTGTCTCTGTTTTCTGCAGCCTGCTTGTGCTTTCTCCCTCACAGGCATTCATGTTGTTTCTAACCACTGATGTGGTGGTATTGATGCAGGCTCCCACAGGAGGCAAACAGAGAAATAGTCTGCTTGAAAATGGAAAAAGCTCTGGTGCAAACTCTGGCTTGTGAGACCTCTGCTGTTATGTCTGCAAATTTTGTTCTGATCAATACTGTCCCTACTCCAGACTAGATCTGAGTACGGTTTGCTTGTGTCTTATCTCCTGCAGACACTGTATTTGTATTTGGAAAAAATAAATAAAGTGTAGTTGTTGTAGGTGATAACTCATTTATTCTTATTCACATTAAAAACCTTCTACAGTAGCTTTTATAGTTATCCCTAAGTGATGGGGATCTGTGTTTCTTTTAGACGTTTCTCTCAGGGCACGTAAGTCCAGTTACAAAACTGGCCATTGCTGTTTCTTGTGCTTGGCTTTGAGAAGTAGTCCCAAAATGACTGTATTGCTCAGCTGTGCTGGGGGGAAAAAATGACCTGAGATATTTAGCTTCAGGGAGGTAAGTTTGATATGATATCTTTCCTACAGAAATCCTTATTCTTTAGGAATTCCTTATTCCTCCCACTATGTGCCGGTCCCTTATCTACTTCTCCATCTGCTCCCTACCTCCCCAGCATGTTTTGCAAACCTTCACAATTCTTGTTGGGATTTGAGGAATGAAGACAAAATGCTGTGTGCCCCCACTACAGTTGGAGAGACCCCATTTGCCCATGGGAAGACCAAGCAGAATTTGCTCTTTTTTTGATGTCCTCGTGAAAGAGCTATGTATGGGCTTTATCCATGATTAGCAGAACAATTGAGCAGGGTATTTTAGTTTGCTCACATTAAGAAAAATTCAGCTTCCTGAAGGACATCTGCAATTTTTTTCCATTTTCCCCCCAAATGTGACTTAAAGTGTGTGACCACTCAGCTAGCAGTAGAATGCTGTCTAGGATCCTTGCTGCTTCAGTGGAGTCATACCAAGTATGACAGACGTGCAGTTGAACACATGGGATTTGGCAATCCAATGTGGGTGCCAGATGGGTTTGGAGAGGGGTGGCTGCTCTCTTTATTATCAAGATGCCAGGATGGCTTTGTCTGAGCCATGCTTTCAGATGACTAGCATGCTGGGTTAGTTTTGAGAATTCATTGTTACCTATGGCAGCGTGGTCACTACTTGCACGCAGTTGGGGAGGGAATTCTATTTGAGTCAGGTTGGATTGCAAAAAAGTTGCATCAAGTTACTGTATCATATGTCACGTTACATGTAGAGAATGTGCCATACAAACAGGCAAAACTTTTCACTTTAATTAGCAATGTGACTCAGAAACCACGTAATGATACTTTCCTGAACTGCTAGGGAAATATTACTTAATAAAAATTACAATTCCAGGAAAATGTGTGCATGTGATTGGGGTAACATAAGTTCATTCAGTATTGGCAATGGCTTTGCTTTGTGAAGTGACATTTTGAAACCTGGCTGTCCAATTGGCTAGTCACATTTCCAAAACATTTATTAAAGTGTCTTGGGGCAAACCCAGAAACCAGTGAAAGCACTAACCGAAGGAACCTTCATCACATTAAAAAATATTTTCAAGTATTAAAAGAATACACATTCATCTGATTTCATTCAGGTCTCTGCTTCTGAGCCATTCCAAAATCACGATCCAAACCCCACTGACTTCCAGAGAATGGACAAATATCAAAAGAAAGTGACTACAGTGTGGACAAGCTCTTTGTAAACACATATAATATGATATTTTTGACATGTGTACCCTGTCACAGTGTTAGACCAGCACATAACATTGTGTATGATGAAGTGCTACGTAATGCTTCTAGCTGTGCTCTGTATTGAGCATCACGGCTGCCTGAACAGACTGCAGCAATGCCAGATGATATGAACAAGCATACAAGTAGAGGCTCAGAAATTGTACTGTAAGACTCCCAAAGCTGCCAGTAGCATTTGGGACATATCAATGAGTTAGCACCCTGGACATTTATGACAATCCATCTGACAATCCATCTGTGTCCTTTCACTGACCAAGCAAATATAATTTGCATGATCATTGTAAGAGGGACCTAAAGGTAAACTCTCAATATGTAGATGACTAAGCTTGAACAGGAAGAAACTCCATACCATAGCAGACCTACTCTTTTCTTCCATCTCCCCGTCCGACTTTTCCATCACTGATGACAAAATGATGCGTAGTGAATGTTTCTACCTTCAAAAGTCACACTTCATCTGTTGTGAGGATATTTCCCATGAGAGACAAAAGACCTGGCTGTGGGAAGAAATATTTGTTTAAGGAGAGTTGTAGTTGATTCTCAAAGTGTTTGGTGGGTGGAAAAAAACCTCCCTCATTTTGGTGTAAAGATCTAGCTGGCTAGAAGTATATAGTTGTGAGAGGAATTTTGATAACATCAGTTTCTGATTGCTTTGGACATGAAAAAGAATATGAAATACTCTGAAGTTCATGCTTTCACAAAATCATGTACAATTCTGATGTTTTCAGTTCTTTGCTTTGAATATTTCTGTTCATTCAGATCAAGAACACAGCAACCAAAATATCTCATCTCTGAGACTTTTGATAATGTAAGCATGCTACTAAAATGCAAGTCTGATTTGTTTGCTAGCAACACAAAAGATCTATTCTAGTTCAAAAGGCCATTCAAAATATGACAGCTGTTCTTTTGAAGCTATAGGGTACCTAATGTGATTTAGTTGTGAAAACATATCCTCTTCAGCTAAAGTAGAAGCTGTTTTTTCACCACCTTGACCACTAAGTTTAGGAAACAGGTAATTAAGTCTCCTGTCTTCACTGGAAGTAAGGCTGGAGCCCAAGGAGACAGACTCACGAGGATGGGAGTCTGGAGGGAACTTTTTACCACACTGAACATCAAAGTGGAGCAGTCTAGAAGTTGCTTCTCCTCCAGTTTTGGATCTTGGTCAGATGATGTACTGACCAGGTTTTAGCAAAAGAGGCCCTCAAACATCACATCTGTATCAGTGGGAAATGTGACAGTCTCAGATAAACGTCTCCCTGTCAAGCCCCATGCCCCCTCATACAACACCTGGTCAAACTATTATTTTTACCATTTCACATTCCTCCCAAACCCACATGTAACATAACTGTCAGTCCTTCTTTCTGTGCTCTGGCAATTCTCCACTGCTATTCTTACAGGACAGTGCTCTATGCAGTTTCTCTTTCAGCAGCCGTGACACACAGGACTTCAGGATGAAGGGGTGTGATCACACAGGTGCCCTTTCCTGAGGGGATGCATGGCCAAGGCCAACACTCTAACTTTTGAGGCAGACAGGAGAGGTTTCGCCTAGGCTGTGGGTGGGGGAAGCAAAAGTTTTTTTCCCCATGCCTGCTCTTCAGTCCTTGAGCTTTTTCTGGGCAAGCAAGCACTGATGAGGGTAGAGACGTGATCTTCAGGCTTTCCACTCAGAGTATTATTTCCTCCTCCACAGGCACAGCAGGACTAGCTGTCTGGGCGTTACAGCCAGGTGATGCATGTCTGACACATGCGTATTTTTGCTGGTGAGAGTTATATGGAGTCTCCCTTTGATGCAGTTGCAGAAAATGCTGTAGTAGTGGGCACAGCTGAAAATATTAGCAGGCAAATCAAGGCATCAATTTTCTGAGGAGGCTTTGGAAAACAAAAAGTGCTACTGTGGTACTTCGCCTCTGAGCCCCCACACCCCAATTTCTTTGACTATCATATGTCTGATGCAATCCTAGGGTTTCTCAACTGTAGCACAGTCCTTATTTTATATTCAGGGAAAGTGTTGAGGCCATTTTCAACCTCTTAAAGAAGAAATTCAGTCCAGTTGCATATTTTTTGCTACATACTTAGAGACAATACAGCTGTATGCTTTCAATAAAATTCTCACTGGAGAAAGGACACTTTTAAAAAAGTGACAGCTGGAAATGTGCCTTACAGCACCTAAACTTCTCCCCAACATAAACAGCATATCCCTTCAGGTTATTAATGCTGTAGCTGTGATGATCAAGTGAATGTTCAGTCTGGATGAGGCAGTACACTGAGAGAGCCTAAACTTTTTTCTAAGTATTAGAACAGATCTGAGTATTTGTTTAAACAGTCACCATTTGAAGGTGGAATGAAGTACTGCATGCTCCTGAAACTTCATATGTGCTTCTGATAATGATGGCAAAGACTGTAATCGTTACTGAAAAATCCCATAACAAGCCCATCTGTTTCAGAGAACAATATTAGTAGGAAGTCAAAATATGTGATTGTTTTGTCTCTCTGTGGTCATGTTCACTATAATTAAAAATAGCTTATTTGTGCACTAATAATGCACAGAGCATCATGCTTCCAGAGCGGATACAGTCAGGGATGTGACTTCATATATCAGAAGTTCATAGCTGACAGATAATCAAAATTCTTATTTTATTGGAGCTGTTGAAAAGTAGATGTTCTTTCTCTCCTCAGAAATGAAATACAATGGTGATGATAAAATTAGTGCAAACTAGTATGTGTCAGACATGTGGTGGAGTTAGACGCCTCATGCTAGATGTTTATAGGGTGATTCAGTTGCTTGTTGATAAGGCAGTAAGTCACTTCTGCAAGCCTGATGTTTTCAAGCTGCAGAAGATTCTCTCACTATTTTATTACCCATTATGCAACACCCCAAGGATACAAGATGCTGAATTATAGACAATATTTGTTATGATAAAATTTGGCAATGGTTGAGCCCTTGCTAGCTCAAAATCATGGCCCATCACTCTGAGCAATATTTTCTGTGTTTTCTTGGTACTCCCTTTGGATGAATGCCTTCCTCTGTTTTCTCTCATCTTTTACTTTGGTCGTAGACACCAGGTTAGGGATCGTCTCTTTAATTTGCGTTGTACCTGACCCCATACTCCTAGGAGCCACAGTAATGCTAAAAATACTACTAATGATGATAATCCTCAAAAGGAGTTCCTTTTATTGCAGAGACACCAGACAAGTTTGTCATCGTCACCAGGGAAATCGTCAAACGAGAAACCTTGTGCTGGTTTTGGCTGGGGTAGAGTTAATTTTTCTCATAGTAGCTACTATGGGGCTATGTTTTGGATTTGTGCTGAAAACAGTGTTAATTCAGGGATGTTTCAGTTACTGCTGAGCAGTGCTTACAGAGTCAAGGCCTTTTCTGCTCCTCATACCACCCCACCAGTGAGTAGGCTGGGGGTGCACAAGAAGTTGGGAGGGGACACAGCTGGGACAGCTGACCCCAACTGACCAAAGGGATATTCCATACCATATGACATCATGCTCAGCAATAATACTAGGGGAAGGTTGGCTGGGGGGTTCGCTGCTTGGGGACTGCCTGGGCATCCATTGATTGGTGGTGAGCAATTGTTTTCATTTGCATCAGTTGTCTTTCCTGGGTTTCATTTATCTTTTCTTCAAAAATTTTCATTATTAACTATTATTATTATTATTATTTCATTATATATATTATTTCATATTATTACCTCAATCCATGGGTTTTCTCACTTTTACTCTTCCAATTCTCTTCCCCCCCGATCCTGCTGTGGGGCCTGGGCGAGCAGCTGTGTGGTGCTTAGTTGCCAGCTGGGGTTAAACCATGACAGACCTTCAGACACCATGGAGATCTTTGTCTTGGCCTCACAATGGCAGGAGCTGCCCTGTTTTCCTGCCAAGAGAGAACAAGACTTTTCCACAGGAACTCCCTTGCAGTTCCCTGGCCACATCAGCTCACAGTCTGTGTGCTGTGAGCCACAGCATGGCTGGGCAACTACCCCATGGCTTTGAGGCAGGGAATGAAGTGCTTTCCTCTGTACAGGCAGCCACCACTGTTGGCCTTCAGCCAGTCCCAGGTCCTTCAGACCTTGGTGAAGTTGCATTTTCTGGTTGTTTATATTTATGTACCTGAGAAAAACTGGCTGCTCTTCCTCCTAAATTGCTTGTGCTTTCGATAGAGACGGGATTTTATCTCATTTGACTGCTCTCAGTTGAGTGGGATTCAGGTCACATAACTTCAGCTGAGCTAGTGACTTGCCGACTTCTCCTTCAGCATCAATGGAGAGAAAGAAGCAGTTTGGAGGCACAGTTTATCCAACAGACTTTAGAATGAGATGAACGTGTACCCCATGGACCTATTTTTCTCCATTAACTATAACAGGGATCTCAGATAATGAGTTCATATTCAGTCAGGTGAATGACCCGCAGGATCAGATTTTTTTTTTATTTCTCATAATGTGGGGTTGCAGGCAGCTGTAGGCACTCTACCTCTGCAAGATGAACCCCTAACTATGATCAGCTCATACACTGTCATTAAAACACCTTAGGGAATACATCACGGAAGAAAATAAGGTTACTTTCAGGTGCAGTGTACATAGCAGCCAAGTTCCTTGGTATTTTCATGTGGCGATGAATCATCTACCTAGTAATTAAACTGGTTTGAGTCTAGTTCTGAGAATAGCCTTCGAGCAGGACTGGAATGGGGGGAATTCAACTTCTGGTTGCATCAAGTCTTTGTCTTTTACGTGACTTCTCTTGAACTGAATGCAGCTGCTACTGCTGTATTAAGCACGCAACACTCACATAAAGGTTCAAAATGTCTTCATATGCTGTCAGTACTCTTTGTTGATGTCCAAGTGCCCTCATTTTGCAATGAAACTTCCCCCCACTGCTATTAGTTAATTTTGAAAGATTTAGTCTGAACTTAGCTTAAACTTGTTTGACCATGTTTGTGATAGAATGACATTAAGAGAATCATCACTCTGTGTCATGCAGCTACAATCTGCTTTCCCTGGCAAGATAAAGCTGTTACCTTCTTTTTATTGCTTAACTGCTGAGAGGATGGATCATAAAACAGTGCAAAGTTATTGAGAGGTTCCTTAATCATTTGTCCTGGCCCCAGATGCAGTGATAATGTTGAAGATTTCCATTGGTATCTATGCAGCACTTGCCTCAACAGTATCTGTAACCATAACTCAGAAAAAACATTCCTTTTCAGAAGAGCTCTTACATGTGTTTAGCTTTAAGCAGAGGTTTATGTCCCACTGTGGATAAAGACGGCGAGGCTGGGGCTTAAGGAAAGTAGTCATCTGTGTAAGCTTTCAGGATGCATTTCCTGGGTCTGTGGGAATGCTTGAGCACAGAGTGAAATGCAAGCAGGACTTTCCTCAGGTTGAGCAAAATATGGATTTCAATCAACCTTTATTTTTGCCTTCTCATGTACACATGAAAATATTCACCATGCATCTCTTTTCTTAAATAAAAATACTGATAGTTACTGATGGCCTTGAAAATAATTAACTTTGGTTCTTAGGCATGTGTTTGTGCTATAGATCCTCAAATAAATTTAGGAATTTATTGGGCCTTTCTTTTACTATCATATTCTACACATCTTTACTCCATTATTCAAAATAACTCCAGGAGATCCTGAAACACAGCATTAATGCAAAAACCATCTGTGTCAGGCTGAAAAGAGTAGTAGTGCAAAAAAAGGGGGTTCTGCAAACGTGGGTTCTGCTGACTCACTCAGACATGAGTTTGAAAAGGGTAGGGTATTTTTTCTTAGGCAAGACACCTAGGAGCTTGTCAAGCATGGAGAAAAGGTGCAAACTGCTCAGCTGCAGCACCTGGTAGGAGATTGTCAATACTAATTCTCAAGGACGGGACCAGTTTGAACAGTTCAGACTATGTGTGGGATTGTGCATCTGTATGACATGATGCATAAGACAAATATTTGACTAGCATAAATCAATGGGGTAATGAACTCTGTGTCTCTGAGGCCACTGAATGTACCACCGCTTTTTCTCTTGTTCCTTTCCAATGTTAACTACTTACAGGGTGTTTCTGGCATCTGAGATTGCTAGCAAGAAGATAGATAGTCCATTATGGTTTCTTTTGGAAGGACAAAAATTGTAATTATCCAAAAATCACAATGCTAACCCACGTTATCATTTCCTGATGTCAGTGATGTTGCTCATAGCCCAAATAGAGGAAAACAGATATTCTTCAAGTTGAAGAATAGTTTTGGAACATATGAGAGGTCAGTATTATGAAAAGCATACAACTTCATTAAAATATAAATCTGATTTCTCTCTCTGGGTATGGGATCCGTTCTTAGATAAGATACTTCAAAAAATGATATTAAGAGCAGCAGTAAACTGCAGATATAAGAATGAACTACTTAAACCTACTACTTTGATATTTGTTACTGATGAGTTCAATGTAAACATTTCTTGTAAGCAATAGCATTATGTATTTGGTTGACTACAGGGTGTACATTATGAGTACTGAAAGCTTAGGACATTTGGAGCTTTCCAGTGGTATCGCTCCACAGGTAATTTGTTCATTTTGGGAGCGTGTAAAGGATGCTGCCCTGGCCCTTTGCCAGTGGCTCATTGTCTACTTTCTCTCTCAAGCCTTAATGTATATTTTAAGCTTTCTGGGGCCAGAGATCATAGTTTTGCTACATATGGTAGAACCATGCCAAGTGCAGTGAAGTCCTGCTCCACATCTAGGTTGCAGCCATTAGAACCAACAGCTCCCACAATGGTGACAGCTCATCCCAACTGACTACATAAATCTAGGTAAACATAAGGGAAGTGGAGTGAGACCACAGCAGGGAAAAAAAATGGATGTTCCTCTGCACCAGGTGGCTGAAGAGCTCAGCCTGAGGTAGGTCTCATTAGACCCCCAACTGGCAGAATATGGGGAAAGGAGTAAAAATAAACAACATAAAAGCATAGTGGGATCCAAGTAGTACAAGATGATGAAAGCAGAATAGAGAATGGAAGTGAAACCTGGAAGGAAGGACTGTATTTATCAGAGAAAGCCTAAAAAAGGGAGGTAGGGGTATCTGAAAAATGGGACATAGCGTGTGCAGATGACTACAGTCAGGAGAAGCAGACAGACTGTGGCCTGTTCCTCTTGCTTTTTGTGAGGAGCTGGATCTCCCAAAAATGTCAGTGGAGGTTTGACACCTCTGCATGCTTCCCTCTGCTCTGTGGCTGAATGGGAAGCTCCCCTCCTGTTCAAATGCCAATTTGAACTGCTGTCCACTCGACATCACTGTGAGAGGGGATAAAGTCCTTGATCATCACATGAGGGGTAGGTTTGGGACACTGTTGAACTTAACACCTTCCTCCAATTTCACATTTTGCAACATTTATTCACCCTTCTGTGGAAAGCTGCACTCTTCTAAGTGGAGCTTTTCAGTCAGCCAGAGTATGTTTGTCTAGATCTAAGCAAGGCTTGAATTTAAACTGCAGTATATGAAAGAAGTCTTCACATCTGCATGGTGCTAGCAGGCCTACAGCACATCATCTATGGCATCATCTGAGATCATAAGAGGTACTGTGTTTTCATGTGATGCTGTCCTTTTCAAAACAGGATGACCAGAAATGAATGCTTCGGAAAAATTTTGTGACAACATGCTATTTGGTGCTCCTGTGCTGTAGCAAGAAGGTGCCCAAATGAAGCAGAGCAGCCTGTGGTGTCCAAAGCCATAGGGCTGTGCCCCACTGATGGGGCTGCGGCACCTTCCATGCTCTTTTCATTTTATAAACTTTTAGTTTTGAATGCTTTTAAGTTGTGGATAGCTACCTCTATGGTCAAAGTGTGTAAGGTTGAGGGATGTCCTCCTACATGCTGAACAGTCAGTCTGTGCTCTAGCAAGTGTTTAAAACCGCATTTTAGGTGAGAGTATTGTAGTAGTCTCAAAGGAGTCAAGCCAAACACATAAGGTGGTATTCACTGTTCCTGCTTTGGCGCTTAGGTAGACTGGAACAAAATTAGGTGCTTCTCTTCAAATGTTTTATACCCCAGATAGCTGCAGTGAGATTTGTTTCACCGAAGATCCACCACTGTGATCTGGTGAGCCTGGGCTTGCTGGGCAGCCAGCAGAAAGCCTTTCAGTGTGATTTCAAATTAATCATGCTCTAAAAGTGTCTATATTTCTCTCTCTTGGCTATAGAAGGAGCTGAGAGTGACTAGCTCACAGACAAAATAGATGTCCACACTGTAAAAACCTACAACTATTTGGGATTCAGACCTCCCTTAAAAGCTAGCAGTGTCTTCAGCTCACCATCGTGCCTAGTGTCAGCAGTGCTCAGAGGGAGACCGTACTTTATCTCAATGCTGCTGTTGTTATGGGAAGGGACATCAGGAAATTCTGTACTGGATAGGGATTCCTGTGAAGAAGTTATAAAGTCAGCTGTAAAATCTGTTCCCTCCAGGAAGAAGCCAAATACAAGAAGAAGGAAGACAATTATTCTGGCATTGTGATGGTAGGCAACTGGTGATCCAGTCAAACTGCAGAGCTTAGGAAACATGAAGGAGTAGAGGTAACAGATTCCCTTCAGGACTGAATAGTCCAGGCAATGCTGAGCGGGGTTGGAGCTGACAGAGAAGTGATAACTCAGTTCCAAGGGCTCTGTGTGTTTTGGATGACTATGTTAATTAGGATACATTTCTGATGACTGCAGGGGGAATTCTGTAATGAGCACTGCTCCTTCCATTTCCTTTAACCACACTTCTCCAACTTCCAATATATGAAAACCAGTAAGAGAAGGAACAATCTGCACACACAGTCAGGCTTTATCAATAACACTATGATGCATCAATATCAGAGATACTTTTTCTTAATTACCAGAATTCAAATCCTATTGAGGTATTCTATTTTTTGGTATAAAAATGACTTCTACTAATATAACTTGCTCCCCTTTTTATACAGTAGTACTTCTGAAGGCATAAAGTTAGTTAATTTCGGTGTATTCAGCCCACATTAAGGAACTTGTACAGCTTTAAAAATACAAAAAATACTTAAAACAGTACAAATTCTTGCTTTAGATAAACCCAGAGATCTTTGCTTACCATAAGGAGGCATGTATATTTTTTTCTGTACTCTTTCATCTTAGGTTTAAAACTTACTTTGTTCATATAATAATCATTAATAAAAACTCTTGATATTTAAGTAAATGAAATGGAAAAGCTAGTCCCAACCTATTGACTCTTACAAGAAATGCAGGGATATGTCTTCCAAGTTACAGAATACTGCATCTCATTTTACAGGTTCTCTGTAAATTCAGTCTAGTTTAGAAATCTTGGATGCTGATTCAGCTAGAACATCTTTTTACAACAAAGAGAGAACAGAAGTTGTTAATGGTTAATAGAGTTCAGTTTTAATATCTTTGGTTCCATTACCATGCCAGCACTGGTCCTACACTTGCACGTTTTGCAAGGTCAGGGAGACATTTTGTGAATGGGAGTGAATGAATATAAGCTGTAGTTCTTAGAACAAATGATGCATTGACCCCAAGCTGAATTTCAGCTTTCCTAGATCAGCAAAATTCTGGGTAGCTTGTTTGTAAAACTATCTATCTTGAAATTCAGTTACTGGTGCTAAGTATTCACATTCCTTCTGAGCTATTTGTCCATAAGTATTGAGATGGGCTTTCCAGTTTTCACCAGATATGAGATTTATGAGAAATCATTCACCTATGAAAAACAGCCATCTCTATAATGAAACATGGCAGCTTGCTAGAGCACAATACAAAGTTCTGTACGGACATAAAAGAAGAGCAAATAACTTATTCTGAGTTAACTACATAAGGAATTTTAGGTCAGTGGAAGGTAATTACCCCAAAACGAACTTGGCCCATATGTACAGGCTAACATCTGTATTGTTGCAAAATAAACGCCACAGATGTTTTAATAACAAGTAACAGATGTGCTCAGTGCCTGGGTTTCAGATCTCATCTAAAAATGTTCCTCTTATAGGTGACCCTTTCCCCCGCCCCTTCTTCAGTCCTATACAGTGCACTCACTTGCTACTGGTTCACACTGCAGACTGCTACACACCTCATCACCAGCTTCCTATACTTCAGCTTTGCTTTTAAGAACTGGCATTTTATTTATGACAGCTGACACTGCAGCCCTTTATTTGCAAGTCAAAAAGTGCAGTCAACTGCATGACCAGAGAGTACAGCTGAGAGCACCAGCTCAGCGGAACACAGCCATTTACAAAGATAACCTTTTACTTGGGTTGGAGGCAACAGTTTTCAGCTGATCTGGTGAGTCAGTGGAAATAAATACTCAATGCCTTGATAAAGGCACAAACACAGATGTCAGAAAGCAGCAGCCAAAGAAACCAGTATTGCTATGGGGTGCTGTGCAATATTAAGTTTCTGTTAAACAGGTATTTCTAAAGTGAATAACAACTTTACACTGATGGGGTAGGTCTTTGTAAGGAGCATTCTCCTGTGGGAGCAGAGAATGGTCACGTACATCATGCAGGTGCAAAATGCAATGACTGTGCTAACGCTGCAGCACAGCCACAGCACGGAGGCTGGACTGCGGGCCGCTTTGGCTGACTTGGGCATGACCCAAATGCTAGTCAGGATGGGAAGTGACAGATCCATCCTGCACTTTGCAGCATGTTGAATGTTGTGCTTGCCCACCATGTAGGTGGGCCATTGGACTTAGGGCAGCTTCCAGCTGTATCACCTGCCCCTGCAGTTGTGTCTCATGGCTGGCACCAGAGTTTTGGGTGGCTTGCTGAAAAGGCACATGGGCTGTGGTCACCAGCTGAACTCATTCAGGTTGTCTAGAGGGGTGACCCAGGATTCACGCTGGCATGGCTGGCCAGCTCAGGCACAGCAGTGATGCAACTGGTGTCTGCTGGGTTCCCTGGGGACCAGGGATAGAGTAAATGCTGCTTTTGTCAAATAGCACTGAGGGCTGTGATGGAAAGGGTGAGGAATTGGGTATCTCCTCTTCCCAATGTATATGGGCACAAATCCTGCAGATCAATCTGGTGCTGGGCACTGTCAAAGCCCAGGACATCTCTGTGTGCTCCTGTTTTCCCGTGTACTCTCGGCTGTCCTTGGTAATGTGCTGCCTTTTTGTACAAGTGCTCCATATGCTGCACCAGGGACAGGCAGTAAAGGTACTGGCTTTCTGACTTCCCCTTCCCTTTCAGAGGACATCTCTGTCAGCATTGGAGCGGTCAGAGCAGCAGATCAGGAGAGCATCCAGCCTGGAAGAGCTGCTTCGCATCACTCACTCTGAGGACTGGAAGCTGTGGAAATGCAGGCTAAAACTCAAGAGTCTGGCCAATTTAGACTCCCGCTCTGCATCACATCGCTCCACCAGATTTGCTGCTGCTTTCTATGATATCGATACACTGAAAGGTAGGTGCAGGTTTGTGTCTGAGTCTGATCTCAGCTTCAGGACCCCTGATCCTCGTGCAGTGAAGCGTTAAGTACTGGGGGTTTCCTAGAATACACCCATATTGAAAACAGCAGGGCAGTCATGGAAAATGACTTTGTATGAAAAATTATCAGGCAACAGCCTGAGTACGCCTCCCTGTTTTGTGGCCAAATCAGGCTTATTGTTCTCTGTAGACTCTCCAAAGGAAAGAAGTATTAAGTATGGATTTGTCAGTTCACATAAAGGAGGGAAAGTCAACGTGCAAAGAAGAGGTTGGCATGAGCGGCCGAGGGGCTGGCCAGCAGCATTGTGCTAAATCTCAGAATTTGCTTGCAGGCAGAAACAAATGAGCTTTACTGCAGGCATAGAAATCCTTTTTTTTTATTAGGTGTGGTCTGATACAGGGCACTGCATCAGCAGCAGTGTCTGGGTGGGAATTGCAGAGGAACGAGGTATTTCCCTAATCTCAAGCTATTAGATGAAGGCTCTCCAGAGAGAAATAGATCTTGAAAGATCCAACTAATGCCTGAATGTGGGGAATCATAATCTCTTCCCTCAGCTGCAGCAAAAATGAATACTGTTCCTCATAGGTGAGAGACTCAAGAGGCATTATATGTTCATAAACGTAAAATAAAGGATCAGTTACTATACTTTAGTCTAGCAAATGGGTATCCTGCAGCAAAGCTACACTGTAGCCTAATGAAGGACAGACGGAGCTATCCTTTTTTGTGCTGTCTTTACCCTGAAGTGATATGATCATATCACTTCCCTTTTGGGAAATCAGGTATTGCTGATCCTGTTCCAATACCACTTTTACAATAATCAGAGCCACATTTGCACACCATTACTCAGCTAAATTATGGCTGAGCAAAGGCCTTAATTTACTTCTCTGAGACACAGCAAAGAAATGCAGACATAAGTACCAATCTGAAAAGGTACTTATTCATTTCACTTCACATACTTTTCATTTCATAGGCATGGTTTTTAACTTCTCATAGAAATTTTGTACAGAAAAAAGCTAAATCCAATGCACACTGCAAGAACAATTAAGAGGGCTGTAATTAATGATAACCACTTTGTTTACATACTTTTACAACTCTACACAGCAACATTAACAACCCATAGTTATTAGAAGTGGTACCCAGTGTCAAATGATATAATTCTTGACTATTGCTTTTTTAGTGAGCACCAGCCCTTCTAAAAAATTAAAATATTCCTTTTATCAAAACAGCAAAACAACAGAGGATGCTATCAAATGTTACTGAGGCAGTGCATAACGCAATGGGCTTTTTTCAATGGCAGAATAATGTTACTCTGCAGGTAATAAAGTCAGGTGACTATAGTCATATAGATGTAATTTTCTGCTTGGAACAGCTGCTAGGTTGCTTCCTACTTTCCCTTTAAAAGTCTAACTCTAGACACAGAGATGTCAGCTTTCTCGTTCAAAGTCAAGCCACTGAAGTTTAAGTTAAAAAATGCCTATTGGGTCATCTTCTCCATTCTTCCATCCAAAGTGGAATTATCCCAGGACAGAAACTACTTTTGTTCTAATATCTTAATATGTTCAATGTACTAAAGCTCCTCTTAAAAAACCCAAGCCTATAAACATGTATTTCTTTCCCACACCCTTTCCAGTCATTAAGCATTGACCTTTTTGCCAAGGGCATCTGTTTTGTTTTAATAAAGTGTTCTGACGAGAAGGCTGGGTCAAGACTCCTCCTTGTTTCACTGCCACACCATCTTCCAAGAACCCCAAACTTCATCAGGGCAAATTCAGGCCTTTAAAGTTCCTCCTTTCTAGAGCTTTAACGATGAACCCACTGAAAGCTTGTGTCACCCTGTCTAACCACAGCCTCCCCCGAGAAGCTCAGCTCACCTAGGACTGCAGAGCTTTCAAGCTGGAGTCTGTATCAGAGCCAAATTTCTCAGCAGCTGCCCTGTGCTTGCTCTCAGAAAAGATCAGAGTGACCACGGTGCTTCTGAACAAAATGTGACACCCGCTTCTTTGACCACCCCTTTCTATAACAGCCCTTCTTCTAAAGAAGTGGTTAATAAAGTGAGGACGTGTGCAGTTGGAAAGGTCATCACCACTTACACTCATTGAAGTGACATCTGAAGTGATTACATGCACATACCTTAATGAGTTTGGCAAACACTTTGTTTTCTATATTAAGGCCTAGGATTAGATTGCTGTTTTGATAGACTAACATCACTCTAGAAAATTCTATTGATTTTAGTGATTCTTCTCTTCATCGATGCTGTAAAATCAGAATTGGACCCCAAACTCTTAGTTCTTGTCCTTTTTGCATGACTGGAAAGTGGGGAGAATCAACCCCAGGGAAGGACTTTGCAGGAATAAACAAACTGATTTAAATATACACAATCAGTTGAAAAAAACGTTAAAAATAATAAAGAGAAAATCAGGTAGGGAAGAGAAGTAAATGCTCATCTGAAAACAAAGTATAGCATGTAGACTAAAAGTATTCCAGATTTTTTTTTTTCAGAACTTCCCTGTAAATGTATGCACTGCTTACATAATAGTAGGGAAGCAGACTGCATTGGAAGAGAGACCAATTTTCTTAATAGTATAGAAGTTGCTTTTGATCTTTCAGGAGCCTGATGGAGGGGGACAGACAGGAAAAATATTTTTCATCATTTTAAGAAGGACTTAGAGCATAAGCACTGATGACTCTCGAGTAATACCATAACTTGAATCAAATAAGCAAAAGCCAAAAAAAGCAGGGCCACCTCTTAACAAGTCTCGAGGTAATATTATGTAAATGTCACTGTTTTGTCCCTCTGGTTCAGTTAGTTAATGCATTATTTCTTCTCACAGTCAGAATTTGACAGATCAGTCTAAAATAAATTACTAGTCTACAACAATTCAGTATTTGAAAGATGCCACAGTATTTTGAATAGATAAATCATGCTTGAATTCATATTCCTGTTATTCAAACTTGAACCCCCTGATGGTACTGAGGTGTGAGACTGTTTGTCTTGGATTTCATTAGACATTTTGGAAACGGTGCTCGCTGGCTGACATCCAGTAGGAGTATTAATACCCTCTGACCAGAATCTGTTAATCATTAATATGCTTTTGCAGTCAGGCCCAGGCTCTACTGAGTCCACGGTGGGGTACACACAAAGAGAGGATGGAATGACAATAAGGGTGTCTACCCTGGAGAAAAGGAGAACAGGGTGTGGGCCATCTTTGTCAGACAGACAATGTGGAGCTGACTCTTGTCTAGGGGAAATCGATGCAGCTCTACTTAACCGGCTGGAATTAACAGAGATTCTGGTCATCTGCGTTGAAAGCTAAAGGCGGATAAATGCAACGACCTCTCTGCCAGTGCAGCTGGTGTAAGTTACTGGGATAATTTTGCTCTCAGACTCTCTCTGGTCCTTAGATCGATCCAAGTAAGTGCAAATCGATCCAAGCGAGTGCAAATGGCCTGCCAGCACTTCATTTTTATTTATATAATGCTTCTGCCTCACTAATCAGAGGTTTAACTTTGCCACGATTGCTCATAAAAATGGTGTTTTCTCCAGTCATAGATGAGGAATGGCAAAAGACTCAATGCGTGCCAAGGGAAACCTGCGTGGAAGTTGCCAAAGAGCTGGGTACAACAACCAACAAATTTTTCAAGCCTCCCTGTGTGAATGTGTTCAGATGTGGAGGCTGCTGCAATGAGGAGAGTCTGAGCTGCATGAATACAAGTACAACTTACGTGTCAAAAACGGTAAATGAGGCTATTCATCTGCTTTCTTTCTACCTTGGCTCTCCAAGAAGGGAGGGGAAGGAGGATGTTTGGTTTCTGAGATCCTGTTATGAAAGATCTGTCTGCACTATCATAACAAACAGAAGAATTAATCGTTTATCCATGTGGAGTGAATGCAGGCATGTGCAATACCATTTTACATTCATGTGGCATTATTAAAAATGGATATATTCATGTAGAGATGGAAAATCGGGCCCTGAGGAAGTGACTGCAGGCTCACGTGATGTAAAGTTGTTTAAACCTTCTTTAATGTATTGTTACTTGTACCTGGGACCTCTTGAGAGTGTTGGTTCATGAGAATCCTCTGCACCAAAGGATTAAGAGAAACTCCAGGAAATTTTGCTGTGTGAGGCCAGGAGTCCAAGTGCTGCATTTTCTAAATTGCCATCAGTGTCAAAAAGGCTGGCTAATAATTTTGGCAGTTTTGCGAGCCTAAAAAAGGAGACATTTTCAGCAGGAGAGACCAGATGCTCTCAATCTGAATGCCTCAGGATCTGTATGTCCCAAATCACAAGTCACTTTGGAAAAGAAAGGCTTAAAGCAGTAGTCAAGTACTGCTTAGGTGCAACAGGTGACAAATACCGGAGTTTTATGATCAGTGCTAAAAAGTGAGCATAGAGTAACCAGAGCTTCTTTCTGTAGACTCCCTCTAGTGTCTATATACAGAGATACCTTGCTCCAGTGGGTGACTGAGCGGAGCTCCAAGTTCAGTACTTTCAATTAGCTCTATGGATGAAGCCATCTGTGTCCATACCTACAGAGGAGCCCAGGAGACTGGTCCTCATTGATTAATCTTCAACTTGTGTACCCCTACTTAGAGTTGATAACAGCTTTTTACTTGGAGTAATATATTAAATTCTACTTATAAAAAAAGGCTTTTCTTTAAATCAGAACAAAGATCGAGGGCAGTTGTTTTAAAAAGAAAATTGAAGTCCTCATGCGGAGTAGGTCCAATTCACTTCTGTATTTGTTTCAGGTTTGTTGGAATGTAATTCCACGGTGTCCGGTTGTACTGGAATATAGCTCAAGTAAACTAAATTAGGGCCCATCCTTCTTGCGTCAGTGTTCATTAATTGCTTTCATTCCACACTAGAAGGAGAAAGCAGTTATGAACTGTTGGCCACACACAAAAGACATGTGATCAGCTCAGGGAGCTAGGTCAGGCTAAAAGGTATTTATTTATTTATGTGTTTTTGGAGCAGCAGTTCATGAGTTTGTTGAAAAACTGAAGTTTTGAGGAGTGTAACATTCTTTTAGCATCCTCCAAAATAACCATTCCCTCAAAAGCTCCCAGATAAGTTCCACTCTTGGATACACCACCATTACTCCTCTATAATGAATGGAATTACTCCCCTACTAGTGAGAGCACTTCCCCCCCCTTGTTTTAAAATATCCACTGAAAGATATTCATGCCACCCAAATTTAGACACTGTGACACCTAAATTTAAATCTCTAAGCAGTCTGGCTATTTTTCTCAGCCCTTGCACGTGGATGCAGCATTAAGCCAAGACATGCTGGCACACAAAGACATACCCTATGCTTTGGTTTCCATGAGAAGGAAGCTGGCTTGGGGCTCAGAGGGGGTGTGGGTCACTTCAACAGGTCCCACACGTAGCTGCCTAAGGAACCAGGGCTTCCATGAGGCTACTCAGAGATCACTCTAAACAATCTGGATGTGCTACTTGGTTCCTTAGGCTCCTGCTATAGTTAACCGCGAGATCGTTTCCAGGATGATTCCCTGCAGGAACTCAGCGGAAGCAGAATGAACTCTCCTCTATTTACTCCTGTTTCTTCCCTTTCTGAGGAGGCTGTGGGGGTTAAGTTAGGCCCCTAAAGATGCACGCTGTGATTATAACCTAGGACAGTTAAACAGATGTCTCCATAAATTGCTGAGATTTGACTAATCTGAGAATAAAGTTCCCAACAGCTATATCTTTTCCATTTGGCCCTAGCATCCAGAAGAGGCTTTTGAGTGTGTTTGCAAGTAATTTTGAATGGCCTTGGGTGTTTAATAGCCGGCAATACAGCACTAGGACCACCATTTTGGCAACTTCCTACCTTGGTGGGCATTGCTTACTCTTTAAAACCCTCAGTGCCCACCTGCTCATTTTTACCTACAGTAACTATCTCTAGGAAAGAGCAAGGGTGGGTAATGGTGGCAAAGAATGAGGTTTAGATTTAAAACTCCAAATATTAACTGTATAATGGAAACTGAAAAATAAATGTTATTTCACCCACCTAGCTCTTTGAGATCTCGGTTCCCTTGACAAGTGTTCCTGAGCCTGTGCCAATCAAAATTGCCAATCACACAGGCTGTAAGTGCCTATCAAATACGCAGCGCCATCAGTACTCCATCATACGAAGATCCATCCAGTACCCAGAAGAAGATGGGTAAGTTCCCTCATTTACAAACTTCTACACTTCCGCAGTCCAAAGTATTAAATGTATTTTGTTCCAATTTGGTCATTATAATGGCCCACTCACTTTCTGTTGTCCCAAGAGTTTTTCAAAATGACTTGATTATCACTCAGGGTTTGAAAGCTTCAACTAAACCTGTGAATTATAAATGAATGGACACCAGAATCCCACAAACAGCAGGCTAGTTCAGCAGCATCTGGAGTCATGAAGAGATTTAGGTGCTTGAGTAGGGACTCAAAGTGCACTTCTTAGCACTATGCTCCACTGGAACTACTTCGGTATGTGTGTATAGACTTTTTCAACCTGACAGGAGAAACCTTGCTCACGCATTATTTAGCCAGGGCAGAGAGAGTGCTGTGCTCAAGCTAAAGCCCTCTGCCATACCTCATGACACGTCGGGTCAGAATAAATGTGAATCGTGGCTTTTCACTTTCTGGTCCAGTCCTGATTTGCATCTGTCAAACTCATTGGCTGGAGAAAAGTTATCTTACATCCAATATATGGTATAATGTAACTGTAGTCCTAGTGAGAAGAGGCTACATTAATTCAACAAAGACTCTAGAAACAGCTCAGATGTCTCTGTCTAGTCCTGCATTTAGGCTTGCTCCCATAACTGCCCTTCAGTTAGACACCTGGTCTGAGGGAGAGGTGGCATTTTGGTGTAGCCTCTCCAGCCCTCGTCACTCAGCCTGCTGACCACTCTGAATCTTCTTCCTACACAAATACAGAAGAATCTCAGCCTTCTTCCAGTTTGTGAGTTCCCCTCCAAGAGCCAAGTGCCTAAAAGTCAAACTGGCCCGTCTGACCCTGAAAACAGTCCACTCTACATCCTTAAGAATTGGCAAATTTAAACTGGAACTGCACTTTCCAGCAGCATGTCAAAACTGAATACAGTTACATGGCATGAATACTGTAAGACAAAGACTACTCTGCATGGCATAGAGCTGTGTTATGGAAAAGTGGAGCTGATAAACTGTAGCTGTTTCCTAGGGATGTAATCTGAAATGTGTGCTGTACCTGCTCTGTGTGGCTGCTGGGAGCCAGACAGCTCAGCCCTATCAGCAAAACTATCCAGTTCCAAGGTTTTCTGTTCGCAGTAGTAATGCACACAAATGCCATACCTTCACGTAGTACAAGTGGCAGACCCAGCATACCAGCAGGCTCATTTTGACAAATGACTACACTGATGTTTCTAATTTTTTTTTTTTTAATTCTTATCTTTTTTTTCTTCTAGATGTCCCTTCACCAACAAACTTTGTCATAATGGGTGGATCTGGGATAGTGACAAATGTGAATGTGTTGTAGATGTACAGCACCCCAACAGACGAGAAGGTAAAGGTGAAATTACAAATGGACACTTTTGCTTACTATCTCCAGGCTGCTTGTGTTTCATTTTGGTTTTGTCCCATTTCTTCATTGAGAGAGTTATAGTTTTGACTCCATGTCCCTAGATAGACTTGGCTTATGGTGTAGAAACTCACCTGAAAATAAACACTTGTATGTGCTTATCCCTATCTCATGTTTTTTGTTTGGACATTTACTCCCTCTATATTAGCAATATGAATAGGAAATAGGAAAGTATTAAAAAGGGTTAGTGAAGGAAGCACCCTGCATAAATGTTTATTTTACATGGGCCTTAAATTGTACGATGGCCATTAGGGAAATCTTTTTAACTGTAGAAAAATATATGCGCTGGAATATATTGTATGGGTAAGGTGCTGAATGTGGGAAATTCTTAAGAACAGACTTAATCAGGAATAAGATAGGCAAAATCAGTCCTGCCTATTAGCTCTAGTCAGTGCAAAAAGATTATATGACCTTTCAAAGTATCTGACTACTTTTTATGATAATATTAAGGTATCTAGGAAGCTTTCAACCTGATATGCCATACATACTCAGGAGTATGCATGCATACCCTTTCAGGTCTGTGAAAGGAAATGGAAGAGGGTAAAATTTGTAGAAGTGTACACTACTTCCCTTCCCCGTCTGCTTTTCCTGGAAAACTCTGTCAAAGAAATTTGCAGAAATATTCTGGGGGGTAACTGTGTAAGTCTAAAGATACTAGCAGTAAACATTAAGAGAAGTTAAAATTTCTCCAAGCCCTGTATAAGGTTTTTTAAAAAATTGTTTTTCTCAGGAAATTGTACCGGTCAAAATAAAGTTATGATAGCACTAGAGCAGACGGACACAAAAGGAATCCCTGCCTTTGTGGTTTAACTTATATGCAGCAAGCAAAAGAATAAGCCATCCAAGGCAACAATAAAAGCAAGCTGGCAAGCAATTCCTAGACTAGCAAGCTAAAATAAAACTAAATAACCTCATAAACTGGTCTGATAATTACAATTTCCTAATGTTAATGAGCAAGAAATCAGTTGCACAGTGGTTTCTGTAGGATCTGTTCTCACTCTGGATCAGATCATCTGACGATCAGGTTAGGTAGTTAAGCTCAAGTTAGACTTTTCACTCAATAAAGGATTAGTACTCTGTATTTCAGAGAAAGTCCAAAGGACTGTGAATAGCCAGAGTCCTCTTAACTCAGCCTTTTGTAAGGTCAGCTTGGAGCATTAAAAATTGTGGCTTGTTGAATTATAGCTTTTGTTGACATAGACTCAGTATTTCCTCAGATAAAATATCATTCTCTGAAGTACGTTGTCTTTGGCAGTGGCTGGGACAAAATAACTTAAAATCTGTCTTTGAGGTTGAAACAAAGTGAGACCAAAACACTCTACACCACTTCACACTTGGCAGGCTTTATCACTCAAGGAAGGGGTTTGTCTTCCAAGAATTTGGGGCAGACTCCTTCCTCCCTTCCAATAGGACTTGGGTTTTATTCTGTCTGGATATTGGTTTTCCAGCATTAAGTAAATAATAGTGAAGGTTTCTTTCAAGTAATATGCAAGCCTTTTCTGACCACTGAAATCAGAGCTGAGGTTGCAGAGGTCACGGACACAGGTTACATTCCGCATTCCACATTCCAGAGCTAATTGTAAAACTACAGGAAATTACCTTCCCAATGACACATTATATGCCACGACCTTTAACCGGGGATGTGCTGCTAGCATTTTAATAAAGCTTTCACAAAATGTGTTCCCTTTTTGCTAGGATTAGACTCATATTGTACTCCAGATGTGTATTTTGAGGGAAGATAGATGAGGTATTAGACAGTGCATTCACTTGGCTGGGGTTTTGTTTCTGAAGCAAAATATTTTCTTCTTTCTTTAACTGACAAGTGTCCATATGCACCTTATCAAAGCGCTAGACCAACTCGCACCTTACTAGACTTACTATTACTTCTGCAAACATTTCCAATAATGAAGTACATTGAGTAGTGAGTGTGATTGTTTGCATGAATGTGCATTTTTGTCATGGGTATAGACTAAATCCTTTTTGAGATTTTCTTTTAAAACGTGCTGTCCAGCAAAGATTTGTGCATTCCAATACATAACTCTATGTTCTTTTTATATACAGCCCCAAAATAAATCATTTTTATGCAGGGTTCAACCCACAAGAAATAGCAGTATTAGAGTAAGTGAAATAATCAGCCCAATCCTCTCAAGTCCTTTTCTGCACTGTAAGTTACAATAGAAATTCTGAAGATTAGTCTCTAATAGATTCCTGTGTGAGCCCTAGTGACTGCAAAGAAAGAGTTTCTTCAAAAGCAGGATTCAGACATGTAAAGCTTACTGCTAAAAGATGTATGTGCTATTGCAGGACTCCCTCCTCTTGCTGAGCTGGCTATGTGTGGACAACATATGGAATTTGATGAAGAAAATTGTGAATGCATCTGTAGACAGAAGTGTCCCACCGATTTCTTTCAAAGTAAAGAGAACTGCAGCTGCTATTTGTGTAGGGAGAGCCAGGAGAGCTGTGCTCTAAAACACAAGATATTTCATGCTGAAACCTGCAGGTAAGTGTTCCTTGTCATTTAGTGTCTACGCTGCAAGATCTGAATTAGCTTGTGTAGATGCTGGAGGTGCGAGTGCTGAATTAGCTAGGAGGTCCACCCGGGATAAAGTACCTTGCTGCAGTTAGGGAGATAATAATAATAGAGACGATATTTACAATCCTTAAGTCATAGAAGGAGTCCAAGTTTTATTTACTTAACAAGTTATAAAGAAATCTGCACAAGGATGCTATTCAACTACCAATATTCCTTTTTTTTTTTTTTTCCCTAATCTTAAGGGAATCATGGTTAAAACTGTGCTACAAGTGAAATTACTGTGTGACACAGGGGATTTACAGTGAGATATGGAGTCTTGCATTTGTAAGGAGGTAGAACCCATCCTGTGCTTTTTGTCACAGCTGAATGCAGACTCATGTACGTCTAGAGACAAAAGCTCCATTAATTGGTACCCACACCATACAGCTCATTCTTTATCCAGTTTGCCCTCAGACCAAGTGATTTTCTAGAGCTAATGCAATTTTGTACACATCCAAAGCAACTCAATCAGCTCTGATTCCACTGAGAAGCAGGAAAAATGTTCTGGGGCTGTTACACTCTGTGCTTTCCTTAATTCCTTTGTGTAACTAGTTTTGAGGTGTCTTTGCCAAAACTTAGATAGAAAATGCCCTCTTACAATACCTATTTTCATACATTAGTTTATTTTTTAAATTTCTCAGAAAGTCTTGGTCCCATGTAGAGACCCAGGAGTACGCATGCGGTCTGAAAGTTTATGTAAGGACAGCCAGCATCCAGTTTCCCTGGGTACTTTAGCAGAGCTGTAGTTCACTGAATGGTCACCCACAGGGTCCGTTCTCATAGACTTCATAGGTTCATTCATGAAGAAGGAGCTGTGGAAGAAGTAACCTTTATTTCTTTAGGTTCAGCTTTGAAAATACAGACAAGCACAAAATAGTTGACAAACAAGTATAAAAATAGCTAAAAGAATCAGCAGAGCTGAAAGTGAGCAAGACAGTCTTGGTCATTTATGTGTTTCAGACAGGTGGGAGGGGATCAATGCAATAATTTGTTTACATGAGTTTGGCTTCTTGAAATTAATATGATGTGGATGCAGGACTTCTGTGCCAGACTTTTATGCCCAGTACTCCTGAAGGACCAAAGCTGAAGCATCAGGTGAGCTAAAGTACTTCGCAGAATTTGAGGGCAGCACTATCCAGTGCTGACACTCTGGACTTCACCGCTCTCAAGAAATGAAAGCATTACTTAGGTCATCACTGTGGACAAACAGACAACAGCAAGACATATTGCTGTAGACAAGAACTGTCAGGGAGCAAAGTCTCGTCTCCCTATGTTGTAGGGTGTCGACACTTTCCCAAACATCATCTAGAGAGTGTTGCCGTGTTAAGTGATGAAAAAGCTGAAGAATGTGATGGTGAAGAATTATCATACTACAATGCTTCTCTCTTTTTGCTTTTTTCTCCTTTATCAAACAGCTGTGAGGACAAATGTCCATCACAACCCAGAACATGCCCAACTGCAAAACCAGTGTGTTCCAGGCATTGTCGTTGTCCGAAGGAGAAGAGAGGTTCTCATGGGTCCCAAAGCAAAGAAACTCCTTGACTGAGCTTTCCCTATTCTCCAAAAATCCACTGCTTTGCAAAGTAGCTGTCACTGACTTTCAAATCATAGTAAACATGAACATCTTCCACATTAATAGCAGAACAATGAATCCAGTCTGCATTTATTTATTAATCACTAACTGCAGGTGAATCCTCTGGGACATCGATAAACGTTCTCTAAGAGGTAACAACTGATGAATTGCTGGCTGCGTGAAGGAAGAGTGGAAAGAGCCAGTTCAGTGTTATGGAAGATGAAGCTGGCATATTGGATTTAACAGAGTCACAGTCATCAGCCAGTCTTTCAGAGATTGAGACTAGATAATCTTAGCCTCTGAATCCTTAGCTAATGCAGCTCCTGGGTGAAACCTTCTTCAGAAATTCAGTGTACAGGATTTGGCTTCTAATAGGTTCAGCACTGAGTTATTTGATCTACTGTCCAGCTTTGAATATCATCTTGAGTTTATTGTACAACTACTGTCAGATGTGCCATATTTAAGTGTATATAAGAAAATAAATACATCAGTTATTCGAGTGGTTTTGATTTTTCTCTGTTATTTTAAAACTCTGCCAAACAAAAAGAAAATAAGCAAAACCCCAAAGTCATCTCAAGAACAACCTTCTTATGTTTGTCCCAATGGGACTGGCTTCTGCCCAAACCCAGGTCGAAACAAGGTCACTTGATCCAATAGTTTCAGTAAAGAAGAATCATTTTCCCACGTCTGCCTGACAGCCGTGTGTGATTTATTTATTTGTTCCCGGGGTAGTGTGTTAATCTCCCTAAGGGGATAACAGCCACACGAGTACTAACACTTCAGTGATTTTTGGAAAGGCACAGTTCACTAAAAGATGGTTTTCCTTTTAGCTGACCATGCTATGAAAATACCTCCTTTGCACTGAAATTCCTTTCACCAGTGTGAGGCCTGAGTAACAGTGCTTTAACCAAATTGAGTGCAAGGACAACATTATTTTCTGAGCCACTGAAGTCTGGACTGAGTCAGTCCAGAGAAAATATTGCGAGCAATAATCCTGAACTGGAAGTCTTGACGATTGAATAATTCTTCCCCTTTGCTGAATTCTCCAATTCTACGCTGCACTGTGAATGAAGCGAATAGAGCAAATGAAACAACTGGTACAGAGGTGGAAAGCCCAACACAACACAGGGAATAGAAAATGGCTTTTTGATGTGCATCTGAGATTTTTTTACATTTATATAGTGAAAAAATAGATTGCTTTAAAATAAAATTAGAGCCAAATCCTATAAGATTGGCTGAATGGTTGGGCAAAGCACCAAACAATTTAACATGTCTTTTGTCTGAGTAAGGCATTTAGGATTCAACCCTGGACGACTGCTCTGAGCGTTTCTTAAGCCATCTGTGATCTAGGTCTGTGCAAACATACTGACAGGCTGTTTTTGTTATCTGTGCTGGGAACTGGCCTGGGATCCTCTGACCAAGCAACACAGTCTGACCTGTGAGTGTACTGGGTGGAGCCGCTGGAGGAGGGTTACTTACTGCTCTGCACCGGGCTTCCCTGCTGAGGGTTTTCCAGAGTGAAAGCCACATGCAACTAGCATGCACTTTGCATGGACAAGAAGGGGAACGTGACCCCAGTGCAAAACCAGGTGAACCACCTTGGCAGCAGAAGCAGAAGCACACCCTTACATTTCCCTCACTCCTCCAAGAGGCTCTAAATTCAGACACATGTACATGGCAGGTGAAGTCCCCCAGCTATACAAGTGTCCATAAAAGGAATGAACTGTCCCATCACTTCTCACCTAGCTCAGTTGGGGGCACCCCAACCTTGTGGCTGGATTGACGATAGGCTACACCATTAGCCCATTTCTCAGAAAGCCAGGGAGCTGCAGAGGCAAACCACACTCTTAACTGGTAGCACCAGAGGCATATGGAGTAAAAATACACCTTTTTGAAAAACTATAAACCAGTATTCGTACAGCTAAATTCTGTGGAAAGAGTTTAAGCTTTTGCAGTTTCTTAAATTGAAGTTTAGCAACTGGAACCCTGTATTAATTATACCTGAGTCTCGCCAATGTTGATCTGTAGAGGCCTCCTCAGTTTTCTGGCCTGACCAGTGAATATATTAACTTTTTTTACAAAACAGAACTGCTCCAACCTGAGAGACAAATAAGTCTGCTTAAACTCCAGAAGGCTCTTAGATAAAGCAGTCGCTGAGGGGCTGAAAACCATGTTCAAAAGCTTTTCTCACTGAGACAGAGAGAGATATCAACATGAGCTACCTAACCCCTAGGAGAGTGCAATAGCCATTAGGATACCCACGCTAGAAAGGTACTATTGCTGACCACCCCTGCGAACCCTGCTCTGAGGTTTTCACACCTTCCTAGACCACTGAAAAACAGACCTGTGCCTGGAGGTCTAACTCAGGACTGAAGATCCCAAGGGAAGGAGGGAGATGTTGTCATGTCCACAGGCTTCTTTCAGCCTAAGACCCTGGGTGAATTTAACCTCAAAAAATTTTGTGCTTAGCTCTTGCAGATCATTTTGTTAAATGCTTAGGAAAATATTTTTGATAGAAACATGCTAAAACAACAGAGAATGTTCTTTTACCTGTAAGGGATTTCCATTTTGCAGCAGTGATGTGCCAGAAAGATTGTGGATTCAGAACAGGTTTTAGGCTTACCGTGAAGGTGGAAAAGGAAACTGCTTGTGGTGGCATTCACTAACAAAAGTGGCCTAAGCAGTCAGCTCACTTAAATATTTATATAGTTTATAACTTCCATGCTCCTTGGAGATTCTTAGCCCTAATATCCAGAAGCCTTATGAATGTACTGCTTTGTGCTTCAAATAGGATTGTGAACTCCAGTCCACACTCAAACCACTGCAGGATAACAGACTTGGGGTGCGTGTGTGTGTGCACATGAGTACGTCCACACTAACCTCGCCTTCAGCTCCTTCCCTCCTGGTGCAGCACAGGACCTCACACAACAGCTTCTCTCTCCATTAACCCATTACAACCTGTCACCCAGCTGCCTCTGGCCCTCCAGGTCACAAAATGAGGTGGAAGTGAGCAGCCATCCTGTGCCAGGGCTGGCAGGGCAAGGGGACGCCTCTTGCCGGTGGCTGGTACTCAAGGACACCACACACACCAGGACAGCGCTGCAGCCCTGTAGCCTTCCCCTGCAAGTCAGTATGATTGATGCATCCCCCCTCGCTTCACCTGCATGCAGCACTGTCCTGGGCAGGAAAGCAGAGATACCTAAATACTCTGAATTGACCGGATTCACACTTACCTGCACAGGAACATGAAAATATCTTTCCCCAGCCCTACAAACCAATTGCTTGGGTATGAGCATTGGCCATCCTTCCCCTCCTGTTGGCTCCTGTAGAAGAAAGGCAATTCCACTTTCTGAAGCCTTGACACACCTGCTATTTGGACTGCACTCGTGCACTACTGTGTTTGCAGCACAGGAATCTTACAGCTCCTTTTATTTACAAGAAATTCCCCTCCTAGCAGATCATCTTCTCCTAAGGCCCCGTGCCAGACTCTGAATTGCAGGGTGCTGCACTTTTCCATCCCACTCTCCTGTATGATGAGAAAATGACCAAAGCTAGAGCATATGCTGCATATATGTAACATTCACTAAAATACTATGTGGAAAAGCTCAAGAGTTTAAGCACAATGCTGTGAATGCCACTGGTGCGAGATGGTCTTCACTGCCACAGCCCCAATAAGATCTGGATGTCGCTAACACCATGACACAGTCATAAATCCTTTCCATGGAAAGACAGGACTAAAAGGAGGCTCTGAGTGGAGATGGAGACATGAGTAGATAATCAGAATTTGATGAGGATTTATAAAAATTCATAATGTTATTTTACTTGAGAAATTCTGGATTCTTCGATCCATTTAAAAATATTCAGCAAACTTTAGAATAGAAATGCTTTATGTTATCTTTCATATCAATACATCAGAATTTAATAACAGAGATTTAATATAACAATTCAGAAGACTTAAATGAGGTATGTAAAATTCATAGCAGATCTGTTTTTTGACTGATGTCATTAGCTCTTAACCTATGACTAAATAACCTTCTCAGAGGGAAGGTTATTGAGCAGACGAACGTTCTCTTTGAAGTTTGAAATGCTTTTTATTACTGTGTTCAGCGTGACTTGCTTTTTAAGCATATGGACATGATTTACAGATTCCATAGTCAGAATAATAATGCTAGAACTCCCTCTTATAGCGTGTCTTAATTTTTATATAGTGAGGGAGCTCTTTAATGTGATATTTAGATTATGACATCTAGATATTCATGTGTATAAAAGGAATGAGAATACTTAAATAATAACTGTTATTTCTAAATAAACATGCATGAAGTTTCTAAAAACATCAGTTTTTACGAGGAGCTAGCTTTCACTTGCATGTGCTTTTTGCAGGGAGGGGGCAAGGAAAAAAACTGAATGAGAATAGCAAAACATGTCTGCTGCATTTGAAAGAGTCAGGAAATCATCTACTTGCAAAAAATGTACTTGGTTCTGGAAGGAGAGTGGTACGTGTGAGCTTACAAAATGCCAGGACACTGAAGAAATTCAAGCAAATCTTGAAAGTACTGCTATCATTTATTTCGAAAGTCATCGTATGTCATGTAGTGTGACATTGCTCATAGCAAGCATTATTCATAGGAAGACTGACAGACCATATATAAATTCTGTCACACTCATATACATTGCAAACATATAAATCTATACGTATTCTTTGGGCATCAACTCCAGCTGACTCTTATGGTCCCTTCCTGTTTTCCAGAAAAAAAAAAAATGTGAATCTGCTTGGGTTTTTCTGTTTTCTTGTACCACTGTAAGCCAGGAGTTATTTTGCTTTACAGTAGTGTAAGAAAAGGAAAGGGAAACCTTGAAAACACAAACCAAAATTTGTGGAAGATCCTTCAGCCACCAGTTTCCTTTGTATTTTCTAAATAACTGATAAATGCATTTCAACTTTAAAATTTTGGACTCATGGAGTGAACTGGTCTCTCTGGAACTACAAGGTGGTTACCAGGACAAGTGAATCTATGTTCTCATTTATTACAGTCTACATTAAAAAACAAACAAGTCAGGGGTTACAAATTATGCTCTGTCATTCATTTTATTTCTGTCAGACTCCTACATCAGCACTTACTCAAAAACTTCAATAAAAACATTTCACTTGGAGTGGGGGGGGGTGGGGGAGAGAAAGTCTGTTTTAAATTAAGTTAAAAAGAAACTGCTCCTTTAGCCAATAAAGCAAAATGAATACATAAAAGGATGCTGTCAGGGCTTGGTCTCTGTTTTGATTTCTATGTCATTAACACCCTTCTTTGTTTCCACTTTTATCATATTTTGCAATACTACTCAATATGAAAGGTCCTCCCAGGTTGAGAGCATTGAGGCTCCATGATTTAGCATGAACTGCTTCATTTCTTAACATCAAAAGCTACCTTTAAAATGTTTATGGCTGAATAATCAATGATTTAATTCTAGTCTCCATTAATAGATGCTATATATTTTAAAATATAACAGTGGTTAGATAAAAAATATGCAGTTATTGAAAGTGATTACAAATTAAGCATCAAAAAAAGAAGGTAACAAAATAGGAAGCATTACACCTAGTCTTCTGTCCCACTTGTTTTACTAAGTGGTATTTTTAATTGGTGAAGACTGTATCTCTAATGTGTGGCTTAGCATCGCAGCTCCAGTTAAAACGGTGATGCAAGATACCCAGACTAACTCATCAGTTTCTGTTAGTTAGTCTGGGTAACTAACTAATAGAAAGTTAGTTTTGCCAAAAACTTTCCCTTGACCCCGGATCCCGCTGTCTAAGCACACTCGTGTGCCTCCTTTGTTCTTCCTTCTGTCTTGGGAAAGAGCGTCTTGCTCCCTATGAATGGGCTAACTATTCAGAATTATGTTTGAACCCTCAAATACGGTTGTATAGTGGTTATTTATCTTCACTTCTTGGAATAAAATAACCAATACAAGTGATGAAACACAAGGAAAAGCTCAATATATATTCACAAGAACTATGCAATGCTTCCTATCAATATTGTCTCCATAACAAACTGCAATATTTTCCTCTACCTCAGTTATGAAGACATATCACAAAAACCTCCTTAAAGTCATCTGGTGTCTTTGATCTGCCATTTCCCTATGCATCCCACTTTAAAACTACCCACACCTCACTCCTAAAGTTTGCATAGCTAATAATGCCTGTGCCTCTCTACCTGTTCTCTGGAGGCCAATCACCTTGCTCTGCTCCACATTAACTAAATTAAACTCAGAGCACTTGTTTCCAACCTGCTTTAAGCTTGAAATCTGTGGCTTCTGTTTCAAACCTCAAGAACAGTTTATGTACCTGGAAGCTTCTCTGAGCCTTGCTAATTCTAACAGTCAAATAAAAATTACTGCTTCCTCCATGGACCTTACCTTGTTTTTATCTTTAAATATTCAAGGTTACAATAACACTATGAACTTGAAGAAACCCTTGTTTCATTTCATGGATTTTAAAGTATAATTACAATGAATTATTTCTGCTTTACAGTTTAAATCTGGATATAAACTATCAAAATATTGGATAGTTCATGTTTAGTTTTTATAAGAAACTCATTTTTCTTTTAATTTAAATTATAAAAAGCAGGCAGGTACTACACTAATGGGTGTCATGAGCACAGAGAACAGTGCTGATAATGTTTTGGACCATACGTGTGGTAGGAGCATTAGTAGTAGGAAATAACACATACCAGGTGCAGGTTGTTCAACTTTGCACTGAGAATATTTTGCATCCCCACCACGACAAACGCATTTTAATTTTCCAATAGCTCCATCTACTGTTGTCACTGCACCTTTTTTTTTTTCCTCCACCAAGAAGTTCTTACACTTAACTTTCAGTTAAACCCATTTTGTTAGCATTTTAATACCGAAACCCATCTGAGAGTTCTGGCACTTCAGTTCGTATTGACTCTAGAACATAAATTCACAGAATTTTTTAAGAGTTTTTCATGTGCAGTCTTAAAGGTACAAACAGAAGACTTCTAAGACAGGCCTTCTCTTCTAACACAGCTGATGCATGAATGCTAAAGCACTTTGATGTGGCCTCAAGGCTGCACAAACAGAAATTTAGATCTGCAACTAAATAGACAGTAAAATCTAGTAAAGCTGAGGAAAAGAAAAAAAAAAAAAACCAACAAGTCTAGGCTGGTCAACAGGCTGTGGCTTCATAATAACTGATACCAGATCTGTGTGTTACTGTCTCTCATTTGATCCAGATCAGGTACAGGCAGAATTGCATTTCTGTCAAATTAGGCAGATAACTTGTTAGAGAGTTGTTGCTGGTTGTACGCTGGCTGCAGGACAGATACCCCTTAGGTCTGCCAGTACAAAGGTAACCAGTCCTTCTGACGGATTTCAAATGTCGGGGAGAGTACAGCTATCGATTTGCATTGTGTGTCCAGGAACTTTTTCTGCCCCATGTGGGGAGCCCTGAATCTGGATCACTGACTTGGCTGAAAAGGCAGAAGACAGCCAGCACCCTGGCTTTGTTTGTGACGACTGCTCCTGCTAGGGACTGGGCAGGACTCTGAGACCAGGCGCTCAGGTGTCGAAATAGTCCCTGCATGGAAGTACTGAATGACTTACGCCTAGGTGGTGTAAAAGGGGGTTATTTGCGGCAACTGCCAATGCACTGCGAGCAGCTGTCCTGTACTGGTCAGGACAGAGATGTCACCTGTGTGTAAGCCCAGGGGACTGGAAGCCTGGAAGCCACTCCTGGTACATACCACCTGACTGCTCCCAAGCCCTCATGCTCTTCCCCACCTTCACTGTCCTAATTTGAGAGGGAAGGGAAGCTCTGCGCTCTGGGATGGGAGAGCAGTGTAGGACACAGAGGGTGACTGAGTGATTGAGACCTTGGGGCATGTGTGGGGGGCACAGGTTACATAGAGATGTGAGACACATACGTATGTTAACACACAGCCTTGCCAATCAGCTTCTCACTTCTGTTAGCAAATTCATCTGCCACAGATGAACTGCAACCTGTTGGAAAGGAGACGAGCCTGTAAAATGGAAAACCAACTTATTTTCTGGCATCTAAGAGAAATCTGGCTTAAATAAAATAAGCCCATTTTACAGTTTGTGTTTAATGGTAATTTCCAGCTTCTGTGGAATTTCATGAATATGGGAGAACGACTGTAAGAAAACCCAGGTACTTGAATGAGACACCCATGATTTTTCTTGGTTGCTTTGTGGGTGATATTGCAGTCAGAAACAGGATTAGCTGTACGCAGTAGAAACCAGGCAAACCCAACCTTAAGGTACTATAGAAACCTGTTACATCCTAGCACCAAAATCAACTGCTGACAGTTGGGCCCTCACTTCCTCTCTACAGGAGTCTTAGAAGTAACGGGCTCTCCAGCCTTACCATATAAAAGTAAACCAAGTGAAAGGACAATTTGTCCTCTCCTTCAGGACAAAGATTCCAAATATTGCTTTCCTCCTCATTTTGGATCATATTTAATTCCAGCAGGATCAGAAACTGAAATCATTGTGGTTTTTCAAACAGGGTGTTGAACTGTCTCTGGCTCTCTCCTGCTTGGTTTCACTAACCAATCTTGCTCTATGCTTGCATCTGTAGGCCACAATTCTCCATCCAGCAGTACTATTTTTCACTTATGTTCTCCATTTGGGGTTTCCAACAGTTTCTGCTTTCCTGAATCCATGGAAAGAAAACATCCTTCACTTTGAGCCAGTTGTGCACCACTATTCCATGTCATAAGATTTCTTTTCTAGGAGCACTGTGACTCCGTCACCATGACATCAGGCTCTAGAGCAGCCCTGCTTCGCAGCTCTTTTGTGAACTACTTTGTGAATAACTGGTTGCTTGTTTTTGTGCTTTAGGCATATTAAGTTGTCCTGGTTTAACCAGGATAGGGTTAAGTTTCCCCAGCAGTGGGGGGGAGCTCTAGCCGGGTTATTCAGATACCATGGGGACGTCACATCCTGGCAGGTCACATTTTCCCTGGCGGGGGAGCGAGGTGCACTCGTGGTTTTGTACATCGTGCTTCCCACTGCTGTATTTGGTAGCTATTTTGCTCTGTTCATTGCTATCACTATTACTGTTATTGTTATTGCTGTTGTTTGTTGTGTTGCTATTGCATTGTTGTATTAAACCTTTCCTTATTTCAGTCTTGGGGCTTTGTATTTCACTCCCTTTGTGGGGGAGGGGTAGCGGCCGTGTGGTCTCAGACCCCGGCAGGGGCTAAACCACCACATAAGTGTAAATAAATGCATTAATGTAATACACCAGCTTATTACACACAGCAAAGCCACTTCACCAAATAGTGACAGCTTTTGCTCAAGACAGACATGCAATAGAAGCAACATCATCCACCAGGCTGGGGACAGAGTAGCAAAGTCAGCCTGAGAGGAGGCTGAGAGGGAGATGATATAGCAGAGTACTGGCAGAAAGTTTTCCTGTCTTTTCAAGATCACCAAAGTAGTCTCCTTGAGGCAAGACGGCATCTGCTACCAGAACAAAGCCACAGGAGTCTCTTTAAGTCTCCTCCATCTTTTCTCTCCATTACCTCGATTTATGAGGGTGCTTTAGGGAGCACTTGAGGACCAGGCTTGGAAGCAGTAATTACTCTGCTGACACTGGTTTAACGTCTTTACTCTCTACTTTACATATCCCACAGTCTCACCCTGACCTTGTACGTGCTTTAAATGAGGGACTGAATCCACTGAGCTCAGGCATTTAGAAAGGAAGAAAATTTGATTGTCTCTTCAGCTGTTGATCCCTTCACAACGGCTTCACCTCAGATCAGGGCAGGACAGACTCTGGATCTGCCCAGGATCAGTGACAATTTTATGAATCAACAACACAATAACACAGCCAGTGAAAAGCGTGTGGTACCCCATCCTTATGAACCAGCTGTGGACAGATAATTTAGCAGCACCTTTGCTAACTTTGCAGTGGCAAAGACGCCTTTCCTTTCCATTAAGGTTCTTCCTCGGGTCCTTGGTAGACAAATTTTTCAAGGTTGTTTGAACATGACAACAGGAGGAGGCTGCAGATATAGGGGGACTGAGTTGGACCACTGACAGGTATGACATTAAGCACAACTAGACATGTTGAATGAACACAGGTGGCAGACCACCAAAGCCAACATGCCAGGCCAAATGTAGGAAGGCTTAGCCATAATACTTTTCCTGACCTCCTTCAGAAAGACGTTCAGAGCCTGTGGCCAACTGCTGGGAAAGCGTCAAGTCCTCTCCAAAGTTCAGATAAATATAGAAGGACAAAAAATCACAACTGCTGTGGCATAAGAAGAGGTTTCTGAGATTAAGTGGATCTGTCCTGTGGAAGATTTTGTAGGTCGGTGCCAGTATTCTATATTTGCACAGTGGTTGGTCAGCCTCAGCTTATGGAACATGCCAAATTCCACTTCTTTCACTGAACAGAGGGGCTGCTATGTTGTATACCAGTTACTATTTCTCTTTGGATTTTTCAAGCTTGCATACCAAGAACTACAACTTCTCTAGACAGCACACAAGAAGAAATAGTCTAAAAAAAAAAAAAAAGTCCAAATAGTTAAAACCATATGCACTGTTTATCTGAGAGCTAAAATTGGAGTGACTGGTACAGCTTGATTCTTCAGGGCAGTCTGACACCAAGGGAGGTCACCACCGTCATTTACCAGCAATCACATCATGCGGTGCTGCAGCTGAGAACCTCCAAGTGCTTTCCTCCTTCTCCTGCGCTATTTTTTTTTTTTCTAGATGTCATTTAAGGCAACTGCTTTATACTCAGGCTGCAGTTTCTTCTGAGAAGTAGGATCCCTATGGCCCCCCAGTTCCCAGTCTCTTCTTCTTTCACAGCAGGATACCTGCCACTGCAGGTGAGAAGCCTCCCCGCTCTGGCCTCATACTCAGCTTCTCATCCTGAAATTCAGGTTCTTGCCATCCCGGAGGAGCACCTGATGGTGAAGTCATATTTGCCAATATTGGTCTCGCCTTTCTAAACATGAGAAAAATTCAAACAACGAGAAACATTTTTTGTATTCATCACACTAACGTCTTTCACATCTTTCAGTCCTCAGAATGAAGTGCTTGATTTCCTCCATGGTCCTTCTTGGGATCAGCGCCTCCAAAACATGCCTGTCCAAGCTTCAACCAAACCAGGAATCCAGCCAGCACTGCAGCCTAGGTTAGCTTGTACTGTCACTCATGACACAGGTATATGCATAGGAGTGATGACAGAACCAAATCGGACAAAATTCGTTATCAGAAATCTTGGCAAGGAGTAGCAGCTGCCAAACATAATTTTGGGAATATATAGGAAAGACATGAACAACCCCAGTCTGGGGAGGTAACATCCTTCTTGGCAGTCAGCAGCAGTCAGGCCGAAGCTGGAGCTGCTAACAGCAGAGCTCCTTGCAAAGATCAGAAATACACAGCCAAGGGATGCCAGCCCAGTCTATTAGTGCACAACTCACACAACCCAGTTGCATTTCTTTAAGTTCGAATTCCTGGACTATCTGTAAAAATAATGTATTGTTTGGCTGCTTGTTCTTTTTTTTTTTTTTTTTTTATTTAGAGAGAGCAAGCTTCCAGTACTCGTAGCAAAACACTTGAGCACATTTCGGGAGTCCCAATGTGACGGAGCCAAATACACCAGAACAGCTTCTTCACCGGGGGCAGGGCAAAGCCTTTGGAGTTTTAAGGCAATTCTATCACTTCACAGCGTGCAGCTCACTTTTTTCATTACTTTGGACTACGCTTTTTTGTGTGCAAGCTTTTTCTTCTAACAGCAACCGGTCGAGGCAGACTTTCCGCTACAGCAAGAGCAACGCTGTTACAGGAGCGCGGACACTTCGCTGTCCGGTGCCCGGCTGGAGTCCCGGCGGCAGGCCTGAGGCGAGGCCCGCCGCGCCCCTCAGCCCGCGGACGCCGCGCCTCGGGCCCACCCCGCTTCCCTCACGTCCCTTCTCCCCGCCGCTTCGATTGGTTCTTTCTTTTCCCGCGTGACGCAGCGCCGGACGACGATTGGTGGAGGCGGGCTGGAGGCGGGAGCGTTTGACTGCTGGGGGGAGGGACATGGAATAGCCGAGAGGTTGCCGTGGTGACGGGGCGGCCGTGCCCGGAAATGGGCGGGCGCCGGGAAGCGCCCGGGGAGCGCCGGCGGCCGGCAGGTACGTGCGCGCGCGCGCGCGCGCCCGGACGCATGCGCCCCCCCCGGCCCCCCCCCTTCTCCCGCTCCCCCCCCTTCCCTCGAGGCGGCCGCCGGTTGCCGGGGTGATCGCCCTCTTAAAGGGCCCGCGGCGGCGGCCGCCCCTCGGTGCGTGTTGGTGGCGCTGGCGGGGGCCGCGGTGCGGCCTGTGCGGGAGGGATGGCCGGGCCCGGCGGCGGCAGTGAGGGGGCCGGGGGTCCTGGCGGGCGGGCGCCGGCGAGTGACGGCGCCTTGTGGTTCCCCCGGCAGGAGCGGGCCCGGGATGGCGGCCGGGGGCCCGGCGGGGGGGGCGCACAGCGTCTGCATGGTGTCGGACTTCTTCTACCCCAACATGGGGGGCGTGGAGAGCCACGTGTACCAGCTGTCGCAGTGCCTCATCGAGCGGGGCCACAAGGTCCTGGTGGTCACCCACGCCTACGGCTGCCGGAAGGGCGTCCGCTACCTCACCAACGGGCTGAAAGTCTACTACTTGCCCCTGAAGGTCATGTACAACCAGTCCACGGCGACGACGCTCTTCCACAGCCTGCCCCTGCTCAGGTACATATTTGTTCGGGAGAGGGTCACCATCGTCCACGCTCACAGCTCCTTCTCCGCCATGGCCCACGACGCCCTCTTCCATGCCAAGACCATGGGGCTGCGGACGGTGTTCACGGACCATTCTCTCTTTGGGTTTGCGGATGTCAGCTCGGTGCTCACCAACAAACTTCTGACGGTGTCCCTGTGTGATACGAACCACATCGTCTGCGTCTCCTACACGAGTAAGGAAAACACGGTGCTGCGAGCAGCTTTGGACCCTCGCATAGTCTCTGTCATCCCCAACGCTGTTGATCCCACCGACTTCACTCCAGACCCGTCAAGGAGGGATGACAGTACGATAACAATTGTTGTTGTCAGCAGACTTGTTTACAGAAAAGGTAATGGGGGATAAAATGTAAGTTTATTTTGGTTAATTTTTATTTTAGGGTATGGTAATAAAGATCTTGGTTAGGTACTGCTTACGCTGTATTTGTGGTATGGACTGGGTTTTAAACAGGAATTCTAAAGTGATGGTTCTGAGCTTTTTTGTCTGTGCATTCAAGAAGAAGAAATGTCCGTTTCAGCTGGCGCACGTTGGGTTCAGAGGTGTATTTCTTTTGTGATATTGAAGATAGTGGAAATTGAAATCTGTAAAATGGAAGGTTTGGCTTATATTATGGATATGATTTAGGCCCTAATCTATATATTCTGCTAGAAATGTTTTAACTGTTTTTTATTTAATCAAGCAACATCAATTTAAGTGATTTTTTTTCATATTTGTGTCCTAATAGATCACAAGTTGTCTTTTTTTCAGAATTTTGTGTTCAGCAGTGTAACTGTCTTCAAGAGACTTCTTTTTTTCCTTCTCTTGAATAGAGTTGTAGCAGTAAGCTACATCATAAGTTCTAAAATTAAATACAGTAATGGCTTGCCCTAAATTTTCTACTCTTAGGTATAGATTTGCTTAGTGGTATCATTCCTGAGCTCTGTCAGAAATATCCAGAGTTACACTTCTTAGTTGGAGGAGAAGGACCAAAACGAATCGTACTGGAAGAAGTCCGGGAAAGATACCAGCTACATGACAGGTTTGTTCTATGCATGTCTATGACCCTTAAATGTACTTTAGGGGTGGGAAAGACAACAGCAACACCCTTTTTGCCTGCCCCCTCCTCCCAAAAAACACCAAAAGCTTGAGGCTGGAGGTGAGAACTATTGAAGCCAAGGCAGATAGACCAGACACTTAACTGAAGACTTACAGAGTTGGGCTGTGATCCTGCAAGTTAATTCATAGAAATAGACCCTGTATGAATCTTCACTCGAGTCAGAGAAGCTGACTTAGACATAAATTTATCATATTTCTCTCTGAAACTGTGGTGTGTAGATCACATATTACCATATGGCATAAGTTGTTAGCTAGTTTGTGTCCCTGCTGCTTGTGAGGATGACTGCTAGTAATTTATTTTATTATTTCAGTATGAAACTCTTCAGGGTAGTGCTTATCTAGTATGTGTTCTTGTGGTACTGCAAATATGTTCCCTGGTGCTGCTGTGTTACCGAAGTGTTTCTGTGATGCATATGCATTTGTGTGTTTCTTCAGGGTTTTCTTGTTGTTCAAAGAGTTGTATTGGCAAAGACAGGGTTCTTAATTTTCTGTTTCCTTTTCTCTGTTTCCAGTTGCCCGTTCTGTACTTCAGTCAGTGATTCCTCTGATAAAATTGTTTGTTGGTATCATTCTTATTTAGCCTTTTCCTGTTTCCCAGTATCTCTTCAAAGTAATAGATCCTGATTATTGTATCGAAAATACTTTTGCCCTCCACTCCAGACTGAGATTGATCAGACCTCACATTGAAAATTCAGATAATACATCTAAACAAAGGATGACAAATCTTAACTCCATGAAGCCATGTTCTCTTACAGAACTAGAAAGCTCAGTAGCAATGTTTCGAAGGCAGTTGCCATTAAAACAGAGCAACTTCCTTCCCCAACTTTATTTTCAGAAGTTTCTTTTAGTGTAAAAATAAGAAGCAGAGTCTTCTATTTCTTTTCTTCGTTTCTGCAAAAATTTAGAGAAAATGGAACAAAGGTGTCTGTGTTCCTTGTCTCGCTATATAACTGTGAATCATTGGTACATTTTTCAGAATATGTGTAACGCTATACAGCATTATTACTGTCCAAATCTAGTGTTTATCTCTCTTCCCCCTGCTCTCTTATATGCAGGGTACGTCTCCTAGGAGCCTTGGAACACCAGGATGTTAGGAACGTTCTAGTCCAGGGGCACATTTTTCTCAACACTTCCCTTACTGAGGCCTTTTGTATGGCAATCGTGGAAGCAGCAAGCTGTGGTTTACAGGTAAAAAAAGTTAAAAAGAACTCAACTATCTACAACGCATGTATCCATTTTAAACAAAGTTCGTGATTAAGTGGTATGTGCTTGTAACATTTTATTTCATCTGAGGCTCTGTCTTTACAAAGGTGAGCAAATATTATCCCCATTTACAGATTACCTGGATGCTGAGACAGAAGGATTAACTGAAACTGCTTAAGATCCCAGAAAAAACTTGTGCAGAACTGGGAATATCATGTAAATGAACTAACTCAGTTCTCTGAACTAACCAAACTGCCTCTCCAAAATGCTATTTTGTATGTACTTCTTTACAGAGTTTCGGAGTCGTTGATGTTCATGAAGGTTTACTTTGACACTGCAGAAAAATGGCTTATGAGCATGGGTGACTGGTCAGTCAGGGCTATTGAATTGCCAGACTAAACCTTTGTACCAGAACTGTATTATTCCTGCACCAAGAGCTGGCAATTGTTTTCTTATAGTAACTGAGGATGTATTTGCTTTACTATGTAGGGATTCAAGACAAGAGTTGGAGAGAGAGAAAACAGTAAAAGCTGTTTCTGCCTAGTTTACAACTCAGATTGACAAAAAAAGTTAAATCTACAGCCATAAAGAACTTACATTCTTACATTAAAATATAAAGAAACATTTTTAAAGATTGATAAGAGTGTCTAATATACAAGAAGTTTAGAAAATGTGAGGGACTTTTTTTTTTTACTCCAGTATCCTTTGACAGTAGTTACTACCTAGTTGTGGTAGTTCCCCTGTCATCTGTTTTCCTCTCTAGAGGTGAGGAAGTTTAGCAGTTTAGAGATGATTGTGCAATGTGAGTCTTAGTAGTTTCTGACTTTCCTTTTAAAAATAATAATAATTTAGATTAAAATTACTGAACCTCTAAAGAAATTCTTGTAGAAGGCATAAACTGAAGGTGGATGTGGTAAAACTCTCCTCTCCAAGTAGAGGTAACCGTTTTCATGAGGGACTATGGAGAGAATGTCCAAAATCTGGTTATATAGATTTAGTTGTGTAATGTGAGAAACAACTTCAGGAAAGATGTCTTATAAACCACTTATTAGATGAAGTCTTCTGTTTTGTCATGCTACCAAAGAATCATTCTGAACATTTTTAAAGGTATTATGCTATGCTAGGTCTTTTCTAGGGCTTAGACCATTAGTTTGCATACAGGTAAAATTTCCAAAGCATGTCAGGCTTTATGGCAACCACTGATTGTATTTTTTTTCCCCTATTCTTCTTAAGTGCTGCATCAAAGTGTAATAGCAGTGTTATCACTCAGCTTTATTGTTATGTAGCTATATGTGCTATTTCTTTTGTTTCTTTCAAAGGTGGTGAGTACAAGAGTTGGTGGGATTCCTGAGGTACTTCCAGAAAATCTCATTATTTTATGTGAACCCTCTGTGAAATCTTTGTGTGATGGATTAGAAAAAGCTATTGCCCAGCTCAGATCAGGAACACTACAATCTCCAGAAACTGTTCATAATAAAGTAAAGACATTTTATACCTGGAGGAATGTAGCAGAGAGAACTGAAAAAGTACGTATAACCACTTCTTTTAAATTCTCTTAAAGTACATTTCTGAAACAGGTGTTTCTTTGAAACATTACTATGTACATTCTCTATGTAATCTCTCAGTGTGATTTTTCAGTGTGTTTCCTGTCAAACATACATGGTTTAAAAAGGTTCAGAAAGTTGGGGTTTTTTTCTGCAAATACATCCCTAGATTGGTGGGTTTTTTCTATTTGCACTTTTTTTTCTATGCCATAACTGCTGATAAATATTCTGAAGAACTGCCTAGATCTTATTACATTTCTACTCATATTTTTTCCAGTCTTCACATTAAGTAACTTTTCTGGCTTAATGGAAAACATGCTGTATAAGATGTATGAAAAGGAAAAGACGGAATTCATGATGTTTTGTCTGCCATGTGCAAACAAGTGGCTTAAAATTATGAGAGGTAGTTTAATGCTGGTAGGCTGAACATAGCTGAATTTACATAGGCTATGGATGTAATGAAAATAAATTCTCACACTTTTGAAATCATATTTCATAATTAGAGCTGCGCTTCAGCGTAAAAACTCTGCTGTTAATGAAGAACGTTAACTGCAATGATGTTAGAAACGACAGATCTCCACAGGCGTTTATGACTTCAGCCCCTATGTTTTAGGCAAGAGAGTAGCTGAACCCCATGCCTCTTAATTACATTGTAGTGTACTCAGATATATATCTCTTACAAGTCTCCTTGAATATCATGTACAACCAGTTTATTGTTTTCCAGTACTGTCAGCACAATTCACTTTATGATTTTGTAACTGCAAGCAATATTTCAACTGCAAAATTTTTATAGAAGTTAGTCTAGATTTCAGTTTCCTTTGTAGCCCTTTCTTAAAAAAAACCCCAAAAAAGCACAAATCTGTGAAAGAAAATGTTAAAATAATTGGAAGAAGTATGCGTAGAACTTACGTTGTACAAAAGAGTTGTTTGTTAACCCATTGTTAAGTAACATGTAGGATGAAGTCTGTAATGTTCTCAAGGGAAAACTATATCCTTTAAGCCTTTTTTGTTATGTGTAGTGGGTATTTATGTTTCTATTCTGTGAAACCCAGGACTATATTTTTATTTTTTTTTTTAATGGTTGTGGTTAATACATATATTAAGTCACTAGTAGCATGTATTTGCTTTTCATATTTATTGAATTTTAAGAATTTTACTAAGAATTACTAGTGTTTCTTTAAATGAAGATCAGTATCCTGTTATGATTTGCTTGATTGTTCAAATACAGTGATTTGGAATATTGCCAACTCATCTGTGAGTTCATCCATCTTTGTGTTGAAAATCTAGTAATTGCATGTTCAGACTTTTCCTATCACTGGTGTGAATATGAGATTAGAACCCATTCAATTAATTAAAAAAACCCAACCCTCTCTATATAATATTACATGAGAGACATGAAGATTCTTTCATTAAAGAGCCTTCCTATTTAATGAAATAATCTTGAGGTCTGACAAAAAAATAGAATATTTCTTTTCCTTTTTCTCCTTAAATAAATTAACAAATTTTGTAGAACAGTACTCATAAATCAGCACCTAAAATCTGCAAATCTTTTCTGGGGTAATATTTGTCTCATCCAGTAGTTAGGAATAGGCAATTTATTTTGCACACTGACAACAAAGTACTGCCTGATTTTTGAGGTAGAAGCAACATCGTTTTAAGATCTTACTTTCTGTCTTTTCTCCATTTAGGTGTATGACAGGGTTGCAGATGAAGTGGTTTTACCAATGGATGAGCGACTTAACAGACTAATGTCTCACTGTGGCCCAGTGACTGGGTATATTTTTGCTCTTTTTGCTGTTCTGAACTTCCTTTTCTTGGTGTTTCTGAGGTGGATGACTCCAGATTCCATTATTGATGTTGCAATAGATGCCACAGGACCTAAAGGTGCATGGACTAAACAGTATTTTTTTGGGAAAAAAGGGAGAGTTAAAGAAGAACTTCCAAGCTCCTAAACCGCTCAAATGGAGAGGAAACAACACATCAGTTGCTAAAGGTTTTAATGCTTGCTGAGAGACATTACTCTTAAAATTCTTCAGTTTCTTTCTGAAGTTCTTGGAAAGAAACTTGGTTAAATGTCTACCTCAATTTAGGATTATGTTTTAATTTAATTTTGGATTCATGCAAATTTACGGACATCTCTTTTGCACTTAAAGCTGGGAGGAGACGATGGGTTTTTATATGTGTCAAGAGCCTTTGAGACAAAAATACAAGATTTTTCTCAACAACTTGAATATTACAGAAAGTTACTGTAAACTTTAGTGGTATTTGAGACAGAAAGACACAAAAATTATTAGCTTACAGTAGTCCCTGCTAATTCCTGATATTTACTGTGATTTTTGAGACTTATTTAAAAATATTTAATGAAAAACCCAGTAAAACACATCTTTTCTCTCCTAAGATGAAAATGACACTTGAAATTAGTAATGAAGTCTATTACCATGGAAATTTCAGAGACTTCTTTCTAGCAGTTGTGTCCCAGTGACAGTGTTTTGCCTGCATAGTGTTATTATTTTGAGGTTCTTCCCTAGTCAGATTGGATCGTCCTGTTGCTAAATCAAAACTCCATAATGAATTTTTGATATTTTCAGAGGTGCTAAATTTGTCCTGTTCACTTACATGTGTGAAAGTGATGTAAAGCTTATGGCATTTTTTTAAAGTACATAGGTGAAGAAATTATATCATTTAGAGATAATACAGCCTTCAGAAACAGCTCAGGCCTGAAAACTCCTCCAGCAGACTATGCCAAAGTGTGAAGTAACACGTGTGTGTGTGTGTGCAGTGTGTGAGAGAGAGAAAAATCTGTGAAGGGCTTAGCAAGCACCATCATGCTTGCTTGCTCTCTCTCCCTCTTCCCCCCCCCTTTTTTTTGTTTTTCTTCTTTTTTCTTTTTCTTTCCCCTTACTTATGATCAAAATGGCATTTCAGCCCATCTCTGGGAGGGACAGTGTTCAGTGTGCTAAATCAGAGACACTGTCAGGCAGGTTCTGCAAGTGAAATCTTGGGAAGGTATCCCTTAAATGGAAATAACCAATAGGTATGCTTTTCATGGAAAGGAAAAAAAGTATACCTGGGGGAATAGGCAACACAACATACCAATGTGTGAGAGGGGGCATTTATCTCATTTATGTCAACCACCTCTGAAACTCCCCCTGCCTAATGCACTGTGTTAATTTCTTTTTCAACCATCACTAAAGACTAAAAGTTCTATGATTTTATGACTCTGAGTATTATGTAGTGATGGATACTTTATTAATATTAAAACTTTGCAATATGAAAATACTGTTTCCAAACCCTTGAAGGGAAGTATTTAAAACACAACTTCTGTCAATATCTTGTTTCTGTAGACATAGTTACCTTAACATCTGACATTTTATAATTTAATTGAACCTATTTTCATGAATCAGAAAGGTCATATGAAATAAACACCATAGACAAAGTCTGTGTTCTTTTACTAGAATTTTTAGCCTTTGATATGTAACATACAATATGCATTGTATTACAATTTGAACTTTCTGAACTCTACATGAAAAGTGGAGATCAGCTGAAGTGGTGCCACACAGATTATGGATAAATGGGTGGATTTAAGGTAATATTTTACTTTTCAAAGTTACTTTTTTTTTTTTTTGTTCCCAAACATTCAAGTTTATAACAACTTTTTAAAAATAACTGATTATTATTCCAGGGGAATGTTTTTTATATATATATATATCAAATAATATTTTGTTGATTCTGGTTTATTTCTTTTTGGTTTCCTGCAAGACTATAACAGTTTTCAACAGCATTGTGAGAACTTATTCAAAATACTCTCTCGTAGAACATTGTGTACTTATGAATAACATAATAAAACCTTGTTATAGTCTTGCTTACAAGACAAATTTACAGTTTATCTAAAAGTTTATTTATCTTTTCATAAAGAATGGATATTTTTCATTAATATGTGGGAACATACAATTAGAAAATACCGGAATATACTCCATATTGCTGCTTCTCATCACTGGTGGTTGGTCTTCTTATGAGAAAGGTGATTGTTAAACATTCTGCACAAGCTGCCACAAAAATTCAATCTATAACTGGTTTAACTACAAACATGCTGTTTCTCAAGTACTGCAACTTGTATTACACATAATTCTTTGTGGGACTGATTCATTTACTGGCTTTGTACAGTGGAATAAGGGATGATGTCACTGAATCATTTACAGTTTTAAAAAGCATCAGTGGGTAAAATAAAAAAGTTTAAAGAAAATAATAACAACAATAAAAAACCCCAAACAGAGATAATGAGTGTATTTAGAAATGAATAAAATAACTATTTAAAAAATCTAAAATGTTTCCGTTGTGCTTGTAGGTAACATTTGATCATTGTGAAATACTAGAGAAATGTTACCAAAGAGAGAGTGATACTATGTCTTGCATTGAGCAGAGCCTCCTGTGTGGAGGAGGAGGGAACACCCAAAAACCTTCTACATAGAAGAGACCATTGATCCGCAACGAAATTCCATCCCACAGGCACAAGAAGTTGTGTTTCCAATACATTATATGCAGACACTGTGAATTAAGGTATAGACCAAGTGGTGATAACTGAAAATTTTATGTTAAACTAGAACTAGTATCAAGTAAAGTATGATTGTAAGATTTGTCTTTCAGATTGTGTTTTAGTGGATGTGGATGGATTTGTAAGAAGGTAAATAGACTGTAACGTACTTATTTTTGTGGTCAAGTTTTTCTGCATCTTTTAAAAATAAACTTACTTTTTCCCCTTTTGATATTTCTTTCTCTTTGCTAGTCCTTTTTTTAAGTATGCTTAGGCTCATAAACAAATAATTGTAAAAGTGCATCTTTTTGATGCTCCAGTAAAATACAGTCTTTATGTAAATAGAAATAAGAACAAACAATCTCAAAAGAAAATGGTTTTACAAACTTTTTTAAAATTAAAAAATATTTAAATATTTTTAATTTCATTAACTACTGTCATCATATTTACTGTACATCTTTTATGACACTCAGTAGTGTGTTGAGTTTCACAGTTTTTTTCCTAATTACTTGAGCATTAGCATAGCCAGATAAATGGATATTTTTTGTGAAGGGAACAAAATTGAATGCAGGATGTGGTTATACATTTGAATTTACCATTGTACTGAAATTATGCTTTTTTCTTGTAAACTTAACAGATTGGATTGATTTTGGATTCTGACTTGCTTCAACACTGGCATAACTCTCAAGATGATATTTGTGCAGGATTCATTGAACTTTAACCATGCATAAGCTGGTTGTCTAGTACACGCTAGTTCTTTAAGCTGGTTGTTTAAGCAGGGGGAACTGATGGCATGCACCTAAAGAAGGAAGGAGTCATCCCCTGCTAGCACAGGCCTTAGAGGCAGACAGGGGAAAATTAATTACCTGCTGGAATTTGCTGTCTTCCTGCCCAGGCAGCAGCAGGGGTTTAGACAACCAGACCTTACGTGGCGCAATGGGTGGCAGATAGGTGAGATGAATCCCACATCTGCTTGTTTGAGAGCAACCAGTGAGTCACTGTATACATCCCTTTTTAAAAGCAGGAGTGTTGTAAGTGTGCTGACCTAAGGATGCAAATGAGGCAAGGCTTGTATGGGAAGTAGTATCATTTATTAGACCAAACGGAGAGAAGAGAAATAGCTAGGCTCTCCGTACGTCTTTGTTCTGATCTCTTCCCTTCAAGTTAAAGGATTTCTGTTTCCTTTTTTCCCCCAGTTGTCTTTGAATATATTTGATACTCACACTCTCAACTATATACATTAGAAATACATAGCTGTAATTCAAAAAGTGTCTAGTGTAAGAATAGACCAATACCTCTTTCTATTTCTTTGAGAATAGAATCCCACTAATCTTTATTTCCTTGCCAAATTCTTCAGGTCACATCTAACATTTCTCACTGTTGGCTAAAGTTAAGGTGAACCGTAGTGAAAATGAGTTGTCTTCTAAACGGGACTGCCTTTCTTTTGTGCTTATTCCTTGCATGTTTGTAAAGTAAGGATATATAAACATTAGCTTTCGAGTTCTTTGGAGGATCTAGCTAAACTGCTTCTATTCATTCACCACCTCATAACAATTTTATTGAAGGATTAATATATTTTCTGGATATTTTAATTTGACAATTACTCTAGCTGAAAGCTAGAGTGATTCATGGAGTAGTTTAGGCATCCTGTAGAAGTTCTCAATAAGGCAGGTTTTCTACGGGGGACTGACTTGTTCACTCCAGTCTATCAATGGAGTTGCATAATCCATCTCATTCAACTCACAACGATGCTGCCCAAAACAGCGAGTGAAGAAAGATGAGATTCCTGATTCTGCATTGTCGTTGCTCTTCTGTTATGTTATAGCTGTTCTCATGCCTATGTTGTTCACCTTTCTTTAGTTTCAGAAATACCAGACAGTTCCGAGTGATCACACCAGATCCTGCTACAGCTTACCTGACTACCCCCTTCACCAGTATAAATACTTCCCATGCTGTTCATCCATCTTCCCACTGATGATTTTTTTAAATCCACTGCAGTAATTTTCCTAATGTTCTTGTACACTAAAAGCAGATTAAGAGATTACATGAGTTTTTCTCAAATTACTTCATGTAACTAAAAATCTTTAGTTGTCTTGTTCTGAAGCCAGGAGGGTGATTTTGCTACTACACAAATGGAGATTGTCCTTCTGGAAGAGTCATGTTCCTGGGACTACTTCCAAGTGGTCAAACTTCCTCATGGTTTTTTAGTCCACCTGCAGAGCTCTTCACTATTACTGGAATTTCACCTTCCTTTAGGAATAAGAGAATTTCAGCGGAAATCACCTGATCTCCAGTTTCTTGTATTTTTCTGAGGGTTGTGGACTTCTACCAACTATTTGGCAGGCTAATTGTGAAAGAAGATCAATGGATCTCCTTTTCAACCAAAAGTCCATTTTCTGGTTTTCTTTTAAAAGGTGCTGTTCCTTCTTGCTTACATCCTACTGAGTGCCAGTTTTGTAGATCCCACATGAGAAAGATTTGTCCGTCATTTGGGCTGACCTTTTCTTTGTATATTTTTTTTTTTTTTCTCTGCATCCTGTACACCTTTTGCTATTCCTCTGGCTTCAGGAGGAGTGTTTTCATTTATGTCATTTTTCTAGGGTTAACTGATCATCCCTTTTTTGGTACACCTTTGTTTGCTAATTTCTCCTTTTTGTTTCACAGTTGAGCAAACTTAACTGTTTTTCTCTGATTTCTTAACTGAACTTCTCTTGCTGTGTAATCTGTATCTTCAGCTGTCTTGTGGCAAAGAGTATTAAAGTGACTAAAAATAGGTAATTTTCTTCTTTTGGATTCAGAGGTCTTATAGTTTCTACAGGTATATTATATCACTGTGGAAGGAAAGGTATATGTAATATTTATGTAAAGCATTAAGTTATTGGTAAAAATGTAATATCTTGGTTTAACTCAGAATTTTAGAAAAACTGGTTCACTTGAAAAATGAAAAAATAGCTTGGGGTGTTTTTTTCAGTCTGTCTGCACGTATTTTATATAACATTCTAGTGCACCTGGGAGTGCAGAGTGCTGAAGACAGCAAGGTACTAAGCCAGCTGTATTGCTACAAAACAAAACAAATTGCATCTAAAATGTCCAGGGAAATAATTTGCTGTAAAATTTCCTTCTGCATATCCACCATCTCCTTGGGATCTCTAAAAGAGGAGAGTCATCCTGCATTTTCCCTTGACAGGTGTGTAAATTGAAGGGTAAGAGAACCTGCGCAAGGAGGGGATTCAAAGAAAGAAATAAATCTCCCTCTGCTGTGCATATAGGAAAATAGGAATCAAGACAAGCCTAAATGAAAAGGAGATGGGGTATTCTACATAGATTCAACTAATTAACATGCAGAAAAAATTACTCTGTTCTCTGTGTAAGCCAAGTGCCTTCAGAAAGAAAAAAGAGCAGTTAAAGAAAGAGTGCATCTTCTTCAGTTTCAAGTATTACACCTTTGAATCAATGATGGATAATGTAAAAATATTTCCATTCTTTCAAACCAGTGAGATGCTGTTTGCAAGAGATATGAATGGACACCACTCTTTATCGCTGAGTGATGGAAAATACCAGTATGTTATCATGTGTTTCTGATTACATACGTTCAGTGTATTTTTTTCCTTCCTAGAATAACTTTGACTTCTTAGCCCTGGCTTTGAAAATATGTGGTTTTATTTCAGATTCTTTCATGATAATGATTTTCTTTGATATGCTTGCCTTTGTTCTGTATCTGAGTACCAGCAAGGCCTGTTACCAAGACAGGAAAGACAGAAAAGTATTATTTTTGCAGTATCTCTGAACAATTTCTGCAACTTTACCTATGTAGCTTTTGTACATGGAACTGCTACATCAAAGAATATATATATAAAATGTGGATGTGTAGGCTTTCAGGTGGTATGGAGAGCATCTATCTGAAAATTTATTCTAATTATGTGGGTTTGGAAAGGATTTTCTGTTGTTTCCTATATGGCGCTGGATGTTCAAACTATCTTATCCTTGGTATTGTTATTTAGTATCAAATAACCCATACCAAATAAAACCAGAATGTATTTTTGGTAACTGAGGAACAGCAGGTTCTGGAGGGTTTAAAATAGATGACATATGATACCAAGAATAGCCCAGTGCAATTTAGCCAACCTGAGAAACTATTTGAAGAGCAAACCAAAATGGAGAGCAGTTCTATACTCCATGCTTTCACTAACATTTATTTTGCCATTTTTGCTTTATTTTGCTTCAAGCTTTTAATTAAGATTTCCTTGGCTTTGCTGACCCATTTCTATATTGTTAAAGGCAACAGAAAAGAGGCTGCCAGGATAGCAGAAGAGATCTATGGAATAGTCCCAGGTAAAGTAAAAATATTGACATTTAAATATGTAGTTACTACATTTTTGTAACCTGAGGGTTTAAATAATTGAGTTGCCATGAAATGAGGAATCTGCTGCTAAATGCATGGGTGAATGTTTTAACTTGAAGTGCCTTCCGTTTCTGGGGTCTTTGGAGTGTCAGTATGTGTTGGCATGATTTAGGTGTGCAAAATATGAGACTCCAACAATTACCCAGCTAAAATGAGGACAACATTTGCTCAAGGCACTATGGTAAGTAAAAAAGTTGTTCTTGGAAGCAAGGCATTCTTTAGCAGGGGTTACAGATGGTTTTACTAAATAGCTAGCTTTACTTCCAGAGAATATTTAGGGAAAAATTTTAACATGTTAATTTTCTGAAAGGAGATACTAGGAGGATATAACTAATGACTTTATGAATCCAAGCCAAGAACCTCTGTTTTGTTAAATCAGATGATAAAATGAATACAGCTGAAATTATTCTGAAAAATATATGGAATGGGAATATATTGTATTTAGTAGGCTATTTAGTAGGTTATTTTTTTAATTTTTTTTTCAAAGTGATTTTACTCCTTCACATCACTGCCATATTAATGAGTAGACATGTATTTGCATGCCCAGTAATTCCACTAATTAAAATTACACAATATTTTAAATTTGCTACTAATGAGGACATATTTTCCTACCTGAAGATTCTGATCAGCATTGTGACATCACAGATTTTTATGTGACTCATTTGTTGGGCACTTACTTCATGATGAATAGTGCCATCATCAACAAGCACATGAATGTGAGCAGAACATGGGTGGTGTGAGATGGCCACCCAAAGCAGAGAGATTAAGATCAGGCCAAGAGAAATACTGCAGCAAAGCATTTTTTACAAAGCCTTTATATATAGGCATGTCTGGATTATTAATTTATTTGTTGTTCTCCAGAATATAATTCCAGTCATTTGTTACTGTCATTTTTTTCCAAGTGCCTTTATGAAATTGTAGTCAGACACATGGCAAACAGCATTTTTTCCTTCATGCAGGTTCTTATCGAAGTGCCTTGAAGTTTAGCAGACCACAACATATTTTTATCTGCAAGTTGCCATTTGCAAAAAGCTATTAAGGATAATCTTACACAACATAAGATCATGTGATGCTGTTGCTGGGGTACTATATTGGATTACAGGTGGAGCCTCACAGCCTTTTTTCTTTGCAGTGAAGTAGCGCAGCAGCAGCAGGGCTGCTTAATTTATCTGTAGACATTTAAAAAGACACAGTATTTTCAGACATGTCATTCACAACTGTGAAGGGACGATGTGCCCCATATGGGAACTATATTTGCCACACTTTTCAGGGAGGTAGGTTGCTGTGGCTAGCATGGAAGTGTGTAGCAGCATGTGTTTTCATGGTGAGGCATGTGTGCATGTGTGCATTGTAAATGCATGTGACGTGTGCTTGCACGTGCTATGCTATACACATAAAAGATTAAATAAGGCACTGTAGCTCTGTTGTCTGAGTTACTTCTGAATCTTCCTGCTGTATAAGGTCCCTGGGTTTCGTCACTTGCACTGTCTTCTAACTTTTTGAACTGAGCTTGCCTATTTGAGTCACCAGCATGATGAGGGATGTGGGCTTTTTTTGATGTTTTCAAGAAAATGTTTCTTGGTCCCTACCTGGCTCCTGTTTCCATCATTTTGCTTGGTATATCCTACTTGGTCCTTAGGAGCCTGGTTGTATATTGTGCGACCTGCCTTAGTGTGCATTTGCCATCTTCCTGGCTTAGGAGCCCAGAAACAGCTCCTTAAACAAATGGAAACAAAAGTTAAAACCAAAACCCCATGAGCTGAAGCGCACCCTGGTTCTTGGGCAACAAAAGGATACTCCCTTAGCCAAGGCTGAAACCTCTGCTGTGTCCTTGGCCTGAAGTCCCCAGGGATGTGTCTGTGCCTCTCATTGATTTCTCTCTGCTTTGGGTAATGCCTGAAATGGAGATAAATCACCCTTTCCATTCTCTGGTGTGCGGTGTAGCTGAAAAAATTAAACAGGACAAGGGTTTCAAATACAGTGCTCATGGGGTTGCTGTACAACAGAGCATGAATGCAAACACTGGTATTGCTTCTGTCCTGTGGAAATGTAAATGTAGCTGGCCTTTGGAGAAATACTTACTACACACTGTGTTGCGGTATAGTTATACATTTTACTATAGGCCAAGTAAATTTGCTCTCCACTTGAGTTGCAGGGATATAACCTGAGCTGACTGACTATGCCTGTAGGTAGTAGCTAGGCTAAGGAATTTTTTTTTCTTGGCACATGAATAGATTAAGATAAGAAAAAGGGCAAACTAGCATACATGAAGGAGTCTGAACAGTTCAACAACTCAAAAGGATTAAGGAAGAAAAGTAAAGCTTCAGGCAGAATTTATTTTTCCATGTCTTTTCTGAAGCCTTCCAGTGAGGAGGAGGATGAAACCTGCTAGTCTGAGCTGGAGGATATTATTTATGAAATTGTCAGTTCAGGAAGAAAAACTGCCAGGGACATGTAAAATTAATTTGATGGACAAATGTCTCCCTGCTATGAGTCTCTTAAAGAAGTGCAAGAGAAGCTGCAATATGATTTGTGACAAAAGCTTGCTAAGAAAGACAGAGGCTGATAGGGTTTTGAATAGGAGAATTGCAGGACTTTGAAGTCCCCGGGTGAATCCCAGCATCACTAAACTCGTGGTCTTTGCTGAAGCATGTTTTTAGCTGTTTCTAAAAGTTCTGACCAGAAGATTTTGTTTAAGTCCCTTAGCAAGTGGCCAGCTTTCTCAGGAGTCCTGAGCCCTCAGCTGCTCTGCTGAAATCAGTTTATCAAGCAGTTTCACCGCTGACCCCACACTGATTTCAGTCCCGGTCTGCATTTACACGCATCTGTTTTTTCCCTGCCCTCCCAGGATCTGGATTTGTTGCTTACCTGAATTAACTTCTATGCGTTTGCTGTTTCAGGCAGCTGGGCAGACCGATCCCCTCTTCATGACGCTGCCTTCCAAGGACGCCTCCTGTCTTTGAAAACCTTGATTGCACAGGTAAAAGCCCACAGGTAAAGAAAAGGTTGGGAAGCAGCGTAGTTTCTGTTGAATTGGATCTGTGAGTTGGTGAGCTGGTAATAGACTACAGTAGGGCATAAGAAATGCAGTTGTATAAATAATACATTTGCATGTATGCTTTTGGGCATGTGTTAGTTTGCTTAGTTAGGATGCTGGGGACAAGCCCAGGACAAAGACTACTACAGCTTGTAGCTTGCTGTATGATAAACAATGATCCTTGGGCTCTTTCTCAATGAGAAGTCTCATGTAGACTGGTCTTGGGAACAGGGACAATGTATATATCAGCTATTAAAAAAAATCGGTAGAAAGCTGTAAAAGTACATCTTGCTTTACAAAACAGCAAGCATGGTCTTCCTAAAGAAAGAGCTGTCAGCCTTAAACCCTCTGCTCCAAATGAAACCAAGAGTTCAGGCAAGAGGAAGAGAAAAGGAAAGATTATACAAGAAGGGATGAGAAGCTGGATACAAAAGTGAGCAGCCGCCAAGGGACAGGTTATGGTTCTTTGTGTTTTACCAACCATCTTCCTTACCACCGTTGCTTAAACTCAATGCCGTCACCTGGCACGAAGACGCAACTGTCCCCCACCCCTCCCAATCAAAGACAACTGCAGGGAAATTAATTCCCTGAGTGTAAACTCTGTGACTTGGCCATCAGACTTTTTATATTCAAGGTAAATAATTCTTCTATGGAAAAGGAAGTGATGGAGGTTAGGGATAATAAGGGAAAGGGCTTATTCATTCAGGGCTTTGCTGGTTTTCTGACCCCCTCTATCTCCATTTATGCTGACCTTACACCACCTTGTTAGTGGGGCACCCGGTGTTGTGGTTATACACTAGATGCCCCAGTTATACACTGGTCATGGTTACACACTGGAGAAGCACCCGGTGTGGTTATACATAATTTAGTTAATCTACCCTTTTTCCTTCTCCTGAAGACATTTAATTTTGGGAGTGAAGGATAAGGGTCCTTGGTGATGAAAAGAGATCAAGGCAGCAATGTCTGTAGAGACTGAATTGGAGCTGATTCACCACAGCTTGATAAATGTAGGGATGAAGCTGTTCATGGAGCAGCATAATCATTGCTCATTGCTTCTAATATAGTTACACTACTAGCCTAAAATTAAATATGGAGCTATACTTTAGAGTATATGTGGGGCACTCAGAAGTCTCTGCCGTAGGACCATAGCTTTCAAGAAAGCCAATGAGGCTTCTACTTCCCGGGGATGCCAGGACATAAGGGGACAATGGAGTGCTGGAGTTTTGAAAGAGCTCAGGGACTCACCAATGCCTGTTCTGGCACTGGAAGAAAAGTTTTATTTTTCAGATACATTGGAAAGAGTTTAATAACCATCTGAAAACAAGGTTTAGCATGAGCAGTGTTTGGCAAACAGCTATAGTAAGAGCTATAACTCAGTCTCCATTTTGTAAAAATGGATTGCTGGTTTGCTTTTCATTTGCAATGACTGAGTTTCCTTTTAAAAATATATATATATATGAATAACGATTGAGAATATGATTCTGTGAGAGTGTGATTCTATGAATAGCTCTCCTTATCAGGACTATTTAGAAGACATTCCTCTTGAAGGAATATGCTGATCATTAAGTCTGAAACATCTATACAATTAGAAAATGGAATAATCTCAACATTTTTTTAAGGTTTTATCTATTCCCTTGGCACTGATGTATGGGAAATTTTTAGTGACAGCCTTTACATTAATAATTCTTTCATGTAACTGAAAAACGGTTGTTTTTCTATCATAGATTGTTTTTCTATCTTAAAGTGGGTACAGTGTTTGCTTTTAATGCTCATTGCATGGGGACTGGTGAGTTTTACAGTGTTATATTGCTCAGAGACTTGTTTCTACCCGTCCAATTTGCTACTGCCTACCAAAAAGTGCATTGCTGCCATCTTGTGATCTCCGTGTTTATAGCACATCAGGTAGAGACAAAAACACAAAACATGTTACAAAACACAAGACATGGAGCGGAAAATGGAGCTGCTTCGAGGCCTGTTCTCACGCATGGTTGTGAAATCTTAATTACCAGGAGATTTAGCTGCATTCTGGGGAAAGCACATATGACAATTGCTTTCTCCTTTGTGAATATGTCTGGTTTCTGTTTGTGCAGGGATAGATGTAAAAACTGTTATTTAGGGAAATACCTGTATAAGGCAGCAGTTCTTTCTTCCGGTGCAAAAGCATTTTGTGGGTGGTCAATAAGAGGAACTGATTTGTGGGTAGGATTTGTCTCATCTGTCTTATGGTTTTGGAGGTACTTACTACTTTTGAGTGAAACACACTAGGCACTCATACACCCCATACAGTCAATGGAGGTATTTTTCAGACAGAATTCATCTGACCTACTAGAAACAGCTGGTTTGCATGGGATGAATCATATCCTAGGGGAACCTGTTTCTCCCCACTGAATGAGCCGTGGGCTCCGGCCGAGCTGCTGATACCTGTGCCAGAGGTGTCCCTGTTCAGGGAGGCGAAGCTCACCAGCTGTAGTCCTTGGTGCTGGACTTAATAGGGAACGTAATGCCACCCTCATAATTAAAGAAACGCTATGTCTTTCCTGCGATTGACTGTGCATTGTAAAGAACTGGAAACAGAAGGCGTAGCTTGTCCTTGCTTTCTCTTTAACCCCATCACCAGCTGCTGTCTTTGGGGATGAGCACCAAAGCACTGAACAGCACTAATCCAACCTTCCCTGGACACACACCCAGCGACATGGCTCTCCCCGGCTGCGGTCCAACTGCCCTTCATGCCTGTGCTGGTCCCGGGGGAGCCGCGTGGTTTGGGCAGGGCTTTCCCCTCATGCCCCCTGCCGTGCGTTGCAGGGTTTCAACGTGAACCTGGTGACAACAGACCGTGTGTCGGCTCTCCATGAGGCCTGCCTGGGTGGCCACGTTGCCTGTGCGAAGGTGCTGCTGGAGAATGGCGCTCAGGTGAGCCCCGGGGAGGCCGGCGGGGATGCGGGTGGCTGGAGCACGGGTGCTCCCTGCAGCAGCGGGGATGTCGGATGGGCTGCCCGAGCAGCAGGGCCGGGATGCAGACAGACAGGAGCATCTCAGGCAGAAACGGGGAAAAATAAAACAATGCTTTGTTTCTGTGGGTGACAGATTTGCCTTCCCTGGTGGCTGCTTGGGTCACCCCATTACTCTGTTTTGTTTTCCCTCTGTATGTGAAATGTAGTCACGATTGATGGAAAAGGAATGAGAAATGCTAGGTGAAGAAAATGACATCCCTTTTTCTCCCCCCATAACTATCACTGAGATCGCCTCTGGTTTTCTGCAGGATGGTTTGGGAGTCTCACATAAGTAAAAATAGATGTGCTTGAAGCAATGCAACATTTTATCTGCTAATAAAATAACATTTTCCTCAGTTGGACCTAAGGTAGAATACATGTTAACAATGGAGATAGAGGGATGGGTGAAATACATAATAATATATTTCATTCAGCTGGGTTTTGAAGTACAATTTATATGGCAAGAAACTGAGCAACACCAAAACAGGCAATCAAGCTATCCTCTGCAGAAGAAAATGCAATTGTTAGCTCCATAAACTGTATGCCAAATTTCAATCCCTTAGGAAGATGAAAGGAAAACCCCTTTCTGCTCAGTTTTACTTGATTTTGGTATATTAATGGCATTGCCTTTTTATAACTCAGAGAATCATCTCTATCAGCCTATTCCTGGTATAATATATAGCTCCAATCTTTTTTGGCTTTTGCTTTCCCCCTGCTCTCTGTTCATAAATAAAGTCAACAGGCAGTTGTCTAACTTCTGGGAGAAAAATATGCCATTCTGCTGCTCTTCTTTCTTGCTGTGCTCTTCTTTATTTCCTTTTTTTACCAAACCATTTACTCCGTAATATCTGTCTTACCATTCTTTCCTCTTTTACCAGTTAAACCAAAGCCCAGTGGAGAGGGAAACCAAAGAAGTAATTTTTCTTCTTCACTTATCTCCTTGATTACCCTCACTGGCCCTGTTGTGAAATGATGCTGATAGACCCCCAGTGTCTCCAGCAGCATCAGCCACATCTGCCTGATGAGACTGGGGGGAGGTGGGTGGCAGTGCTGAGCTGCAGGGCTGCAGTATGTAATCAGTCTGAAATACAGATACCCCCAAGGCATATCTATTTCTTTCTTTTTGCTGTTTTAGAAGCTGTGCAGGATGAGGGATAGTTTACCTCAGCAATTAGCAGGAGGGGAGGAAGATCAAGAAAAAGGCTGGGATCTGTAGTGATGATGCTGTTGAAACAGAGTTTTAGTTGGACCCTTGCAATTTCAGGAAGAGCAAGCCACATTTTGGGCTCCAAAATCTAAGCAGATATCCCCCATGCTGTGGTACCCGGTATATCCGCATACCATGCCAAATTGTCCACCTCCTGGCCCTGCCATGATTATTTTCCAGCCAGATCTGTTCCTCCACTGGTTTTCCATGAAGGTGAGCAAGCAGAGGAGGCACCAAGGAGCAGGGGCTGCCTCCGCCAGTGTACCTGCCTAACCTGCAAGTGCAGTTTCACGTGGGGGAGCGTGGCCTCGCACTGGCTGCTGCATGCTTGGAGACTGCTGCTGAAGATGGCAAGGACTGAAACACTGGAAATGGCAAGGACTGGCTTGTAATTGTGGGGAAAGCACCTTGTGGGAAAAGGAGTTGGCTCATACAGCATCATAAACAAGTCAGTAGTTCAAATGAACAAGAACAAATGGTACCTAGGAAGGTATCAACTGCAGATGGTCCACTGCTGAAGTACCCAGAAGAGACTAATAGGTTCTTTTTTAAATGTCAGTCTTTCTCTGCTTTAAAGGCAAGATATCCTGCTAATTAAATTCTGTGAGTTAAGGTATTTCTAGCCTGGTGCTCCGACCCCTTTGCAATGCAGCTCCTGTGCTTGCACTGGTAGCAAAGTCCTTCTACTTCCCCAGTGGCCCAGGACTTCTCTAGCCCCTCCTCTCCCATCTCTTTCCTCTTCTCCCTGATTTGGAAACCACTCAGGTTGCCATGTGCTTGCATAATCCATTGCTCTTCTCCAGTGTGCCACAGAATTAAAGACATGCAGATTTGCTGCATAAATTGCCTCTGAGGGTTTGCTATGTAGTTAAACATAACAGTTACGGTGCTGTGCACGACACAAGCCAGGGACTGTCCTGTCCCAGTGGAGAATGACTGATGGTGGTTCTTGTCAGGTTTTACATCAGAGGTGAAGGAAGGAAATTCTTTCTCTCTTATAAACATGCATAAACATACGTGCATATGAACACAAACTCTTTCAAGCTCCTTTTCTGTTTGGGATTAAGACTATGTTTCCGTGAAAATGTCTTTTGCTGGAAATGTGTTTTCAGGTGAAAGTATTAAACATAAAGTAAATGTTTTCATTTAAAAAGCAAAGCCATTTTCATCTGAGTGTGTTCTGGCTTTGGGTTGGTGCAAACTAGATGGCCATGAAGATACTCAAGTTCTCCACATAAAAAAAATTAAATCTACATTTTCTGAGCAACCCTAGGAGGACCATTCATAGCAGGCAGTGTTGCTGCTTTATGGCACTAGCTATCCGGGAAAGAGGGCAGACCTCAAAGGAGAATGTTATATATGTTGTGCCACAACATATAACTCTGAAAGTGTAAGTTGTTGACAAAATCAATTCTGAAATTAAACAAGACAAGCATCTTTTTCTGGTGCATTTCTGTTGTGCATGAGGCACGCTGCAAGGGCGTTCCTCTTAAATTGGATTATCCTGAGCATGTCTTGCTGTTCCAGGTCAATGCTGTCACCATTGATGGGATCACTCCTCTGTTTAATGCCTGCTGCAGTGGCAGTGTGGCCTGTGTCAACATGCTACTCGAATTCGGAGCCAAGCCACAGCTCGGCAACCACCTTGCATCGCCCATTCACGAAGCGGTCAAGAGAGGTAACGTTCAGGCAGTGAGTGAAGCTAACAATAACTAAGTGAGGAATACATCTTTTATTGATGTTAAAATATTCTTCCATAAAAAACTTGTCTGTACTGGTATGGATAAATAGGCTTGGCTTATTCCCAGCTCTTGGGGCTTATTGGTTGTATCTGGGTGTATTCTGCTCTACAGCACTTCAGTGATGGCTCTTCTTCTCTCCACAGGTCACAGGGAGTGCATGGAGATCCTTCTGGCCCATGAGGTTGATATTGACCAAGAAGACCTGCAGCACGGGACCCCGCTCTATGTGGCTTGCACGTACCAGAGGACAGACTGTGTCAAGAAGCTTTTGGAACTAGGTATACCTGGAAAAGGGGCCGGGGTAGAGCTACGGTGGTGTGAGCCAGCACTGCTGGTCTCTCCAGGCTGCCACTCCACTGCAAACATCACTGGTTATTTTCACAAGAGGTGTTTGAGCAGCCCAAGTCTGTGAGACTTGTTTGAGGCTATTAAAAATTTCACTTGCATTGATGAAGAATTTATGATTTCCTCAGTAAAAAAAGCCCTAATTACAGAGACGTCCCTGAGACTGTCTGAATGTGAAAATAAAATACTTTTAGTTTTCTAGAATGATGATAGGAAGCACAGACAATGCTGGCTAGTATTAGTGACCAAAATCAACTCTTGATCATGATAAACTGCCTTGCTAAACATTAACTTCACCTACATCTCAGTGGATGATGAAGACGGCAGTAAAGCTGCTTGAAAGAATAATCACTGCAGGTCCAAGCACAGCCTATGAGCTAGCATAAATTTTTGCTGTCAGTGTACATTAGCTGACTTACACCTGCTCGAAATGTGGCCCTGCTGTGCCTGGTGAGCTTAGGGCAAGCATTTCGCTTGCTGTGCTCCTGGAGTTATTACAATGAGATACCTAAAGGTGTTGTTTTTTTGTTTTTTTGTTTTTTTTTCCTCAGCAATTAAATTAACATAATCTATGTTAGATTTTATGTTATTAACAAATTTACAGAGCATATGGTAGTCTTTGAATATCTATTGGGTTGAAGGTCAAAGTGCTCAGTTCTGTCCATTGCAGACAGGGTTCAATAGCTCACAGGACTTTTACACAGCAGGTATTTGACCTGCTGAGTTTTGCACTGCTGTTATTGAGAGAAATGAGGGAGGCCTGTGTGCCATCCAACCCCTTCATTTATTGAGGCTACTGTTGGAAACCAGCCCATCTGATGTGGGTTTGGACAGTTTTTCTGCCTCCCAGATCTAACCATGCACTCTTGTTCGCTCAAGGAGCCAATGTTAACATGGGGAAGCGATTAGACACCCCCCTCCATGCAGCAGCAAGGAAATCCAGCATGGAGGTAGTCATCTTGCTGACAGACTATGGTGCTAACCCGAAATGCAGAAATGCTGAACTCAAATGTGCCCTGGATCTTGCAGTACCCAACAGCAAAGTGGAGCAGGTGCTTCTGCTTCGGGAAGGTAATGATTTCCTTTCTTCTCTTTTTTAGGTAGAAGAGTATTTATTTCCTTTACCTAACTACATTTTCTTAACTGCTTTTATAAGTAATGGTCTATATAAGTTCTCTTATCTTCTCTACCAATTTCAAACCTGCAGCACATGACACAGAAATGAGTAAGAGATCTCTGTTTTGCTGCTAGATCTGCCACCAAGTGTTAGGGTTCCAGTGGCTAAACTGGTCGGTTATTCTGTGCTTTCTTTTCCTGTCTACTGAAGGACTTTTAATCCAAGGATTAAAAACTGTTATGAGAGTTTATTGACAGATAATATTTTATTACCACCTCCTTATGTTCAACCTAGCACCGAGGCTCAATGTCCTGCTTCCCGCAGAAAAAGCGACACGAGTGTGTGTGTTCTCGGTCTCCAGGAGAAAGCAGAGCTATTTGCCAGGTGGCTATTCAGCTTCACAGCACGCAGGTCTTCCATGTGGTTCATGGGGCTGCAATCCCAGCACAAACCAGCAATGCCCTTTGCAGCTTACTTTCAGCCTTCCTACAATTAATTATGTTTCCCATCTACTGAAAGAAACTCCTGAGCAGAAATTAATCTAGATCCTCTTGTGCCATTTCCACCTGCACTACTTACAGCCAGAACTTCATCCATCCAATGGCAATATCCCTGGGATATGGACTTGCTGAATTAGGTCCCCCCCCACCTCTAACCTCAGTGTTTCCCAGCTCACTGGTATCTCGTTAGTTGGTGTATGCCTTCCCAGGGCTTTGCTGACGCGGGGGGTGAATGGTGCTCCCCCATGCAGGCAGCCTGCCACCTTCCTGAGCCCGCTCTCTCCCCACCAAGGAGCAAAGCACAATGTGCATGGAGAGCCTGCTTCCAGCTGCAGAATAGCTCTTGGATGGTAAATTGATATTGTCAATGTTGTGCACAGGCTTTGTGCTGGCTCTCCGCACACAGGTGGGTTTTATGGAGGAAATGAAACATTGGCTTAATAGCCTTCTGTCCTACTCCCTTTCTCCATGGCTTTTCATGCAGAGCTTTAATCTGTCATGTCTAAAACCTTCTGGGAGGACTTCTGCTTGAATGATTCTCACCTCTTGTGACTTCTGTCCCCATATCTGAGATGTTCAGGGCTCAGCAATGGCAGGCTGCATGAGCAGAGGCAGTGCTTGTGGTTGTCCTGCTCCAGTTGCCCTGTGTGAATGAGAGTTTGTGAAGCTAAAGAAATATCCCAATACTAATAATTTTCTCTTCCTGAACTTTGTTTTTGATTTCCACTTTCAGCTGGTCACCCTCTTCTCCCTTACAGTCAAAGGAACTATAAGGGCATTTCAGCTCCTGCTGACTCTTCATTTTTCAGAAATGAAATTTCCTCAGTTTCCTCACCTATCCTTTCAGTCCTGCTTTCAGATATTTTGCTGTTATCTAACATCTGCAACTGCCCTTTCCCCCTACTTCTGTGTTTTCTGAGGTCCTTCTGTTTGAAATAAGCACCCTAGGTTGAAGAGTTGTCTTTCTACCTCCTGACGTTTCTGCTGGGGTTACTTAAGTGGCTCCCTTTAATTGCTCCTCTTCCTAGCTATTAAGTGATGTGAGATACAAAATGTTTCTGTTTTCCTAACTGCTTTGGGAGATGGAGCTTCTTTCTTCACTTCCAGTGACAGTAGTACAAGTGCTCTTTTCTATATATCCCGTATTTTTCTATTAATTTCTTCTCAGAGGGGGCATTATCAGCCTGTTTAAACTCCTATATTTTACTGTAGTAAAAGCACAGATTATGAAGTTTACCTGGAAAATATAAAGACAGGCTTTTAAGCACACACCTCTCTCTAGTCTGGCGTTGCTTGCCAAACACTGCTGTGATCAGTACTGTTTGGTCAAAAACTGAAGGGGCAGGGCTGAGACAGGGCTTGAAAACTGAGTACCTCTGAGCGGGCGTGAAGGTTCAACCTGGAGCAGCTCCAGCAAGAGGAAAGCAAAGGGGAGGTAGGGACATGTTCACTAGCAAGCTGCATTTGCACATGCAAGCATGCGGCTGCAGAAGCAACGGAGACTCATTTCCAGGGGGTTTGTGCCTGGTGTGACCCTCAGCTGACCTGCGGTGGGGTGGGCTGGCAGCACCTGTCTGGACACCCCATGGGGAAGCCACCAGGGCAGCACTGCTGAATGCAGTACTGTGCAAGCCACTGCCCGAGCCGGCCTCACCGTCGTCCCAGTGAGTCCTCAGACAGATTCCCTACCCTGGACTCTCCAATGTTTAACAAGAGTTTGCAGCAACCTTCACCCCAAGGCAAGGGGAGGGGAAAAAAGCTTCTCATTTTTATTATTTTTTTATTCTTATTTTTAAATTTTTTTTTTTACCATTGGTGCCTTTTTGCACAAAACTTTTGGAGACTTTCTATCTTCGTGATGTTTTCCTTTCAGTCAGACTTAATTAAAATTGGATGACACATTAAGAAATTATTTTGAGGAGCACTGATAGACTGACTGACACGCATAAATATTCAGAGACAGTAAAAAAGGCTAAATTGCAGTCAGTACTTGTGCAAGTATCTGCTGAGACACCAGCAGTTGGAAGAAAGATTTTCTGTAAATTTGAACAACTAACTGTATTTGCCATATCTACCCACTTATGGCTGGTCTACACTGAGAACCCCTGCAGCTTCCTGTAATCCCTCTTGTTTTTATCCTCACAATACTGCTGGGAGTTGTCTTATATCCTGAGCAAGGGATATGCATCCTGGTGCTCTCTCTCCAGTGCAGATACCTTTATGGTATTTTAAGTATTTGCTCAAGAAAAGATGTAGAAAAGCCTAGCCGTGCATGCAGAAAAAGGTTTTTAGTGCTCATAGTTTTCAAATCACTGAACCAACTTTGACAACATAAATTAAATATGAACAATAATGTATTTAGCTCTCCCTGACTTCAGCAAGTCACTGTGTAGTGCTTCATTGGATTTGCAAATCTTGCTGGTGTTTGTTGTTTTCTGACTTATACTGGTGGTGGGGTTGGGGGTGCCTGTTCTTGCCTTTTTTTTTTCCCCCAGGTCCTGCCAGCCTTGCCCAGCTGTGCCGGTTGTGTATCAGAAAGCATCTGGGTCGGTCATGCCTATATGCAATCCACAAGCTGCACCTGCCTGAGCCACTTGAGAACTTTCTCCTTTATCGATAAGTCTGTGACTATCTTTATGCTGGAAAAGAAAGAGGAACAAATGGTTGTTTACTCCAAAATTATTATATCAAAGAAAAAAATCAAAGACATCATTTACTGTCTACTGTGGATAACAAACATTAGCTGCTATGTGATAGTGAAAATCGAAAACAGCTTTTCACAGTGAATGATATTATGGATACAGTTCCTTCACAGTCTATTGCCACATCCACTTACACCAGCCTGAGAAGTTGTAGTACACGAATAGCTCACTTGACATGTTTGTAGATGCACATGCACACATTCACCCACCCACCCACAGAGATTTCCCCTGCATTTAGTGTTATATTTATTCATGTAGTATCTGTGCAGCTTTCCCTCTTGTCTATCCAGTCTCACTGTCAAAATCAATGTAGTGGCTGCTATTTTTCCACTAGTGTGAGAATGAAAGCCTTCAGTGCCCCGCATCAGCTGTATATATAATATATTGCACATCTTTTGTCAGCTTTGACTTCGCATCCTGCCATCTCTTTCCTATAGTCTGGTGGAGTTGTAGCAACTTCCAGCAGGCTCTGGCTGTCCAGCCACTGTATGTCCCCTTGCCCTGAACCCAGATGCCCTTAATGCTAGCACATCTTGTCCTCTGAAGTGCAAGTGATGTTACCAAAGCAGGTGCAGGGGTTTGGCCCAAGCCCACAAAAATGTGTGAAAGTCTTAAAAAAACATTCATCTGTTCTGAAAAAAATCTCTCCTAAGCTATATCACTGTGTTCATTACGTCAATAATTTTTCTTAGCTTAATTCCAGGACAGAACTGCAAATGTTTTCATAGGTACAGTAGGCCAGCTTTCAGTGTTTGTCCTTTGCAAGGTTTAAAGAAAAGCAAAGGAATGAGTTGCTGCTCTTTGGGCTTTGCATGCTTTGACATTTCTCATAAGTCCTCAGACTGTAGAGCAGGAGAGAAACAGGGCCCCTAAGTATGAGTGTGCATCACCCAGATGTTCTCTTGTTGGATATTGCTTACAGGGGGAGAAGTTTACAGGCTTGTCTGCTCCCTTGTCCCCTACTAGAGGCTTTCATTACCCCCCTGGAGAAGGGATTTTTAGAGTGTTGTGACTGCCCACTGTGGTATTAATTTAAATATCATCAGGGTTAGTAGCCTGGACACAGCAGAGCTAAAAATGTTCACCTCTTTGAGCTGAGAAATGTGGGATCCAGTGACTGGTGCAATGCCTGCATGGATCTGTAAAGATTTGTTTATTTTTCCTGTGGACGTTGTTCTGAGGTAAGAAATGTTTCTTCAGACCTGAGTTTTGGTAAATGTCTGCCATGAGACAAATGGTAAGTAGAGTTAAAAGGAGAGTCTGTCTCCACTTAGCTCGACTTCACAGGTCCAAGAGGCTGATGACTCATTTTCAAGCTGTGAGATGTAGTGATTTCATTATGAGCTATGCATGCTGGTACCAATTTTCACTGCCCATACATCTTAAGTCAGGGGGAATTGGCCTGCTGGAGCCTGAATCCGGGGCTGCCTTCCAGCAGCCTTTGAGCTCCTGTCCCTGCTCCAGCAGCAGCAGCCTCTCTGGTTCGATGCTAATCCCGTAATTTCACCATGACAGTTTCCCTCTCTGAGATATAGGTCTAATATTTCCCGTACTTTCTTATGATTAATTCAGCACCAGTATGATAAATTGTGCTCCCAGCAGTTCATGAGACTGGACCTGCAATGTTAGAGCCAAAAATTAATGTAGTTTTCAGCCTGTGTTTGCACATATTGAATGCTATCTGACGGCAAGAGTTATTGCCCATAAAGTTGTCAGTGACACGAGTGACCTTGTATAGTACAGTATATAATGAATCTCAGAGATTTCAACTCTAAATTCTCAAGAGCCTCTGAAAATCAAATACTATCAAGAAAGAAATGTCTATATTAATCTGATGTCAGCAGATCTCTCTGTCTTATCTTTACTGCCAGCTCACCTGCTCTGTTTATAAGGTGGCAGTCAGAATGCCATCTGCTATCTAAATAGAGACGGAGCCTCAGCTGTGTGGGTTGTCAGATCTGCATTGCAATCAGGGGGCTAGGACAATTTATGGGATCTATTTCACAATGTGTAATACTGAATTGATTTTCTACTGCGATCATCAATGAAAGCACTATTTCACCTGCATAAGAATTTAAATTGAAAAAATGTATCTCCATTGAGGAAATACAAAGTCTATTCAGCCTCTCAGAAAGGTTTATGTTAAGAAGCAGCAGAAGCTGCCCTATATTTATTGCTGATATTAGCTTCCCATCAAAAAATCACCTCCCCTTTGCTTCCTCCTGGAGCCATCATTCTTCCTGAAATTCTGTATATCAGAGAGTCTGGAGGGAACAGAGCCTTAATAAATCAGAAGAGAAGCTCAGAAGTCCTGATGTTAAGAAATTTCATTAGAAACTTTACCTAGACTTTCTTGCTCTTACCTCAAAAGATTGTTACCCATTTAATTCTCATTGACTGTGGTTTGTGTTGTAACAATGCGTGGAGATACTACTGAGGAAATAGCTGGAGGAGGTATTTCATTTTTTTTCAAATAAGCCATCTCATGTGACAATAGGGAAAGACTGGGACAATTTGCTAGGAGACTACTGACTCTTACTGGTGATTTTTCAGAATGAGTTTGAAAAACATCAGGTGTGGATACAGCTGTTTTTCCCCAGGCAGGAGAAGGGCTGTCTCACAAGGTCTCTTTCCTTCAAAACAGGTGGTGTCTTCTCTGTCATTCTATAATCAGTGACAGAAACCAGTTATTTGGGTAAAATATGTTTTTTCTGGGAACACAAACATTTTTCTGTGCTGCAATGTCAACTGCGATACCACATCCCTATGACTTTACCCCCAACAACTGCCAGTACTATCTGCTTTGGTGAAAAGTGCTGCATATCTCAACAGAACTGATTACACAATAGGCTGGCTATTGGAAAAGTTTTTCTGAATCACAAACGCTTACTGATTCTGACTAGACACTAACTTTCAGCGTAAAGCATGAGCTTGGGCTATGGATGCTTGCTAGCTGAAAAGTCCCTGCTCCTTAGTGTATTTTGCAGGAGTGGTTTAAATACGTTACTGATGTGCAATATAAACCTGAAAGACTTCCTTTTATTGTTCTCAACCTGTTGGGCCATTTTCAGTTTTCATATCCATCTGTTATGAGAGATCCAGTGCAAACTCAGAAATGCCAGTGATGAGGACCTCACAGATCTCGACCTAATCAGATGTTGACTTCAAGCCATCATTCATTCTTCAGTGTATGTGTGTCATTGCTGGTGATCCAAAGCAAACCAAAATTAAATGGGCTTTGTATCAGCCCTGTCTTTATATTTAAAAAAAGGACTCTTTATATCAATGTTCTTTCTACCAGTAGGATTTCTGTGTCTCCAAGCATCTTTGCAATCCTTTTTATTTTCTTCCCACTGTATCTTTTCTCACACCACTAAACTCTTGTTCATAATCATGTCTTTCCTGATCAACTTTCTCCTGGATTTACATATTTCTCCTCTGTCACTAAGGAAATGATTTTTAGTTTCCTCCTTGAGAAATCTGACTCTTCAACAGCAGGCATCTTAGTGAGGATCAGCCTGTCTCCTTGTTGGATGTGTTATTTCCCTCGCTCACCAGGCTGCTGTGTTGGGGTCCCCCCCTCCAAACCTGCACATCTCAACCCTCCCTAGCCCCAGGGGAGGGCATAGGTATTCAAAGAGCCATCACCCCTGTGGCACATGTCCTGCTCATGGCCTTCTCAGCTGGCACATCCTTGCAGGAGCAGGACTGTACTAGCCACTGTGTTCGTGCAGAACTGGAGCAAGTCATTTTGCTGTGCCGGGTGCTGCCTGGGCTATCTCCAGGCACAGCACCTCCACTTGCTGGCCAGCTGGCTGCACATAGCTGTTTTCCTCTGTGTCTGACCACAGCAGGAGACATGCCACTGTTCACAGTTTGCACTAATTTGTAAAGACAGTTGTGGCGATGCTCTTCTTGCTCCCCCCTTGTTGCTATCCCAGCACCCTGACCCAAAACCTGGCTCCACAGGTTTTCTTGTAGCTTGAGAGCACTTTTTCCCAGAGTCCTGTCTGCAATCAGTCTGGCTAATGGGCCATCTCATCAGGGACATACAGTAGTGAAAATGAATAGACTAACACATTTTGAAAGGGTTTCATGAACAATGTTTCTCACGGTAGGTGGGAAAAGAGAAGTTACATTCTAATTTGGCACCTAAAAGATCTCTGTTCTGATCTCCTGACCAACCTGTTGGGCTCAAGGTGACCTCTGTCTTCTACAGTGCAACTCTGTTATTGGCATTTAATAACCCTCCATCCTCTCTAGGACTCAACTTTTCATAAAAGATGTGCTAGTTCCTGTTTGTCTGTCCGTCTGAATCTCCCATTCACAGAGTGAAATCAAAAAGGGGTGAAAATGCTAAGCTGCTGAAACTTGTGGTCATACTGTAGGAGGTGAAACTGCCCACATCTGCCTTGAGGTGCTGGCATCCCACCCTCCCAGGCAGATGAAGGTTCTGAGGGAGGCTGTCTATCCATCCACCTATGTGCTTCCTCTTCTTGTGATGGGCCATGCCCGTGACAATTTGGACAGCAGGACAAGGTGCTCACGTCCTCCAGACTCTGTCTTCCCCCAGGGAACTTGAGCCTGGTCAACATCCACCTCATGGTATTTAGATTTCTTCTAGCAACTCAGGTTGTGCTGCCCCTGTGCAAACCCTTGTGAAGGAGATCAGCGCCCCGTCTGTACCACTCTCCTCCGCTTGCTGTCTACTCTGCAGGGCAGGAGGCGCAGGGGCTGCCCGACACCTTGCTGTCCCAAACCTGACCTCTGTCTCCTGCAGTGCAACTCTGCTATTGACATTTAACAACCCTCCAGTCCTTATTGGATTGAAATTACTGGTGGTGTGTCACAGCAGGGCGTTAGGGCAAGTCTGATAATAATGTAAATGAAACACATTCACTAACTCTTAGTTGAAAAATCTGGCTGACCTCTATGCTGGGCTGACAGTTCATGATGCCTTTGTGTATTTTTTTCAGAAATTAACTTTTTCTATATGCCAATTGCTCCTCATTGTGATTTTTTTTTTAATGTTCTGCAAGAGATGTATAATACGTTAATGCCAAATACAGATTATTCCACACAGACCTTCTATCTAATTTGATTTCTATTTCTTGAAAATTCCTTTATCCTTAGATTTTATACCATTTGTAGAAACTCATGATGCACATTGCAAGCAAACAGAAAACTACATCGGGTTTGGAATTGAAAAATCTTCAATAAAAGGTACCAGGAATTGTGGAAGAAAGCATAATTTACATGTTCAGTTGAGAATAACATCTAGAAGGGGGGAGAGATGAATCAGCAGACCATGTCATTTTAGCATTTTGTTTAACAAGTCGGGCAAAGCAACACACTAATCAGCAAACCATTGCAACTAATATATGTACTTACGTGCAATGGATAAAGTTTCACGCGTGTGAAAGATTTTGAACTATTTTTTCAGTTAATTAAACTTGTATATCCAGAACTTTCATTCACAGCAATCAGCAAAACTACTGCAAATGCCAAAACCCAGCACATAGTCAATACAGCAATTTTTGTCATCATGCACCTAGTCTGTGGTATTATCTTCTACAGGTTTGGGTTACCAGAGTCACAAGCTTGGCTCACTTTCATTCAAGCTCAAAAGTGAGCTCTGAGAAATACAATTACATTCCAGCTATGTAAAAAAATAAAGTGATTTTGGTATTTGTGGTAATGAAGTACTTAATGCTTTTAGCTACAAGATGTACTGAACTCTGTAATGACTAGGAACAGGGGAAAAATGAGACTCCCAAACCAGTCTTTGCGGGGAAGGGAGGGTTTGGGTTTAAACACGTTTTCTTGAAACAACCTAATGGTCTAATATACAGGCCTTTCTAGTTTTGGCCTTTCCCCTAGATGTAGAGATTCAGTGGAAAAGATCTGAAGATGGTGAGAGAAGAAATATCCTACCCTTTAACAGCTTTTTAGGCCTGGAGGCTGCAGCTATTTCATCTGATCTCCTCCATAACACGAGCCACAGGATCTCACCCAGTAACTTCACTAACCAGGACCATGCTTTGGGCTACAGTGTGTTTTACAAAACATGGATGTCAAACAGGCTCCTCTGCCTGGCTGGCCAGCACCCCAGCCCCGGGGAGGTGGTGGGATGAGGGTTGTCTTCTCCTTTGCATACATCTCTTCTTGCCCAGAGCCAGGAGCTGCTGCTGCTGCCACTGCCAGCCAGCCAGTGCACTGTGCCGGAGGGTGGTGCCTGGCCAAAGGCTGACGAGTTCATGCTTGTGATTCTGAGAACCCAAACTTGTAGAAAATAAGATGAAAAATAAGGTCAGTAAGGACAAAAATTGCTATGTTGACTGTGTGCTGGTTCTTTGGCATTTGGTAGGTGAATTTTGTAGCATCCTACCCTATTTTTAGCTGTATGTTTTTGTGGTGGATGGTTCATTTTCTGCCAGGTCTCCCTGCTGGCTATAGAGGTTAACATGCCATAACAGTGTAAAAAATAAATAAAATGGGAAGGGAGGGAGATTTAGAGATTTCCAGAGAAAACTTGTTCTAACATGTATTTTATGTCCCAGGAGTGTGTGTGAGTAAAATGTACTTTTTTTTTTTTTTTTTTTTTCTCCTAGGAAGAGGAGAATTAAAGACTCCACAGGCCTTATGACTTAATCATTTAATGATGTCCATGTCGTGCTCCACCACCTTCACAAACATTAATGCCAACTTCTTTCTCTGTTTTCCAGGGGTGACAAGGAACATTCATTATTCTTTCTATTTGGAGAAGGGGGGGATGTATGAACTTACTGAATCCCAGAGAAAGTCAGTTTAAAGCTAGGATGTTATCAATCTTTGTTCGCTGCACTTTTCTCACACTAGATCCTGGCTAAATTCCTGTTTCACCCTAGTCACAATGAACAAATGATTATAGGTAGTGACAATGGCCTTGTGTGTCTTTGAAGGCTGGTGTAGCAATCCCCATCAGGGTGATAGGATTTATTAACAGTGGAAACAAGGCATATTTTTTTTGCATTTTATGCATTAACAAAGATAAGTACACCAACTAGTTATGGCAAGTGGGAGAGAAGTATTAAATGAAGAATATTAACAGTGTAGCTCTGGCTGAGGACTATGTTTGCATTGTATAGTGTTTGTGAATTGCTACCTGCTTAAAGATCATCCTCAAAGTCTGTTTAAACACTACTCCCTTTTCATGCTCTCTCCATCACAATGTGAACTGAAATATTTTTAAGGACACTGGCCCAGAGGCACATCCTTTGCTTATTATTTGTATGTCATTACCTTGCGGAGAGATGCTTGCTTTTAACTGATTCAGAAGGTGGGTTCCTGCTGCCTGTAGCCTGTGTATAAAGCTACTTTGGCTTTATCCCAGAAGCTTTGTGCCTTTCATGACTGAGTACCTGTCGAAGACCACTCATCCCCAAATATCCCAGAATGGCTCCTAATTAATGAGTGGGATAATTTTGGTTGGCTATTTGTGCTTTCAGTGTCACCACAGTTCTACAGCAAGGCATATATAAGAAACATGGCATCCTGAATAACTACAGTGACCAAAGAGCAGATTTTTTGGGTTGGGGTTTTCCAAGACTTCAGTGAAAACTTTCCTCTAAAATGATGCCAACAAGTAGCTCTAGCTTGTTTCCACAAGCAGGTTCCCACAGGCTGTTGGTGTAGAAAGAGCCCTGAGCCTGACACTGCTTTTTTGCTCAAAGTGCTTTCCAGTTCTGCCCTCAAAGCGCTCCCCTCCCACACGCTGCGGGCAGCCACAGTAGCAAGGCACCACAGCTGCTCTGATGGGTATCCGGGGGGACGGCAGCTAGTTTGACATTTATTAAAGTCTTTGAGCTGAAATGACTCATTCTGTGCAGAAAATTTCCCTGTCTGCTACTCACCCATTGTAAATGGATGAGAAATATCTAGGCTTTTCACGCGTGCAGCAGCTTGGAAAGAAATATGTTTTTGCCACTGACCATGAAATCACTTGTTAGGGATTTTGTTTCTTTTTTTTTTTTTTTTTTTGGATGTATCTCAGGCATAACAACTAAAAAGGCTCATCCTTGAGATATTTTAACAGATAATTCTCTTTGTCAGTATAAATCTCTGGCAAACTTTGTCAGCAGAAGAAACAGTGAGCTGAGTGAGGGGTTTGCTCCAGATATTCAGATGCCTGCCCCAATGCTATCGTGAGGAGACATGATGAGAACAATATCTGGGTGCAACATGCTCACCTTTTCAAGATGGAGAATGATTTAGAGAACTCTTGTGGTCTGCAGCTGCAGGCAGCTTCCAGGTCTGCTCAGAAGAGGGCATCTGCGTGGAGAACTGGCCCCTCCAAGCAGTCTGAGGGGGTGTGCAGGCTGGGAGGGTGCAGGAGCACGTGGGTCTGGCTCCCACTGCCTCTCTGTGCCCCTGCCAGAGCAAGAGCTGGGTGCAGACCTTTCCCTCCCCAGCACCAGCCAAAGGGCAGTTGGGGTCCCAGGGAGGCTCTGTCATTCCTGGTCTGGGACACAGGGGATGATCCTGGGACCTGATGTGGCGTGGCCCACACGCCAGGTTATGCGCAGCCTTGGGAAAGGTTGGCTGGAGCCTGCTGGGCACCAGGGATGTCCCCACAGCTGGGGGAAGGGGAGGGCCAGGTGGTCCTGCCACACACTTTGGTCTTTCTGCTTCAGCTTCAGGTAAGCCTTGCACTCCATACATCAGTTTCCAGAGGTGGTTTCCCTTCTGCTGCAACATCAGTTATTCAGATAAGCGGCCAAACTGGATGGGTGGTAATTAGGACAAGCTTGTATACTTGTCACTGTGCTCAGATCATAATCCTTTAGGAAGGGAAACTCTTATTTCTACAATATCAACATTGTGAATCAGAATCCATTAGCTATTTCAGAGGATTTTCAGCCCCATGCAAAGCAAAAGTCAAGCTGTGCTTGTGAACAGCAAAGGAAACGTCTTCCAAGGCACACTACTGCTGTAGATGGCTGCTTCTTGCAGTCCCAACTTTACATTTTCAAGACAGAAAATATGGATAGCTGCTGATCTAAGCAGCTAATCTGTCTGATACCAGATGTGTGGATATCTTGGACTGAAGATAACATTGGGAATAGTTCAGATCCTATGGGCTTGACTTAGGCTATTCCACAAGCCCTCTTCTCCACAGCATCGCATGCCATCTTCCAGGAGCAGGGCAAGGAGACAAGTATGTTGTTCAGGAGAGTCTAGTAATTTCACCCACTTTAGTAATTTGCTAATAATCTTTACCAAAAGAAAATGAGAGCACCTGCTATGCCAGCGGGATGCTGGAGGGAACAGAACCAGATGCGAGGTCCAGGGACATTTTTTCTCTCTGTCATAATTGCCCAGGCAGTTGAGCTGGCAGCATAGCTTTCTGCAGGCCATTTTTGAAAGCTAACAGAAGCCTCAGTTAAGGACAAGTGTTTAAGGGATCATGGACTAATTTTTTGCAAGCACACAAATTGCATTTTGCAGTAGTGACAAGGTGTTGGTAACTTTCCCCACGGGGAAGTCCTGGGAGACCGTGATTGTGAGAACAGCTGGAGCACGATGGCTGTTCCCATCACAGGCAGAAATGTGGAAAGAGATGTGACGTGAGGGAAATTTCTAGAGGTAAGTTCCAACAAGGTCTGGAAAGCAGTTCATGATTGTGGGTGGAAGAGCTTATTGCAATGCAGTGTGCTAGATGAGCAGTGAACATTCAACCCCAGTGAAACTGGAGAAGAGAAGCACCAGAGCAGAGTCGTCCCCTAATTGGATACCTCCATCCCATGAGCCTTTTATCACATTCCCATCTGCCATGAACTTTTTGTAGGTTTAAAGTAATTAGCTGTGCTGTCTTCTTTCCTCATACTCTTACCAGAAAGAGCCAGAGCCAGCTGAGCACATAATTTTTGGTAGAATTGTTGCTAAGACTATTAGTACCTGAAGAAATTCTGCTTGCACCAAAAAATTCGATGGCTACATTCCAGGTAAGGATCACTTTTCTCCAGTTTGTTAACAAACAAGTAGGGTTTTTTAAAGTAAGACATTTCCAGGCTGGAATAAAGATGAGGGAATCATCCCAGGAGCTGAAGATGCTCTGACTAAGCAAAGACTTCAGGACCATCCCAGGGGACAAATGTCTAGTTATTTGGGAATATACCATGATCCAAAAGAGAAATCATGCCCAAAGAGTGAAATTACAAAGTGTGGTCTTGTAGCCCTGAAAGGAGCCCCAGTTCTGAGGAATGGATGTGGCAACTGGATCCTGCACTTGTTGTGGCTTTGCCCCAGTCTCTGCCTCTCTGCTGCTGTCAGAAGATAAGCATGATCAAACCAGAAACTCCTTTTGTGAACCCTGTGTCTATTTACTCCATGAGATAAATACACATGGACCAGGACACCCACCAACAGCCCAAGATAAGTCTGCTTTTGGGCTACCAATCTGCTGTGGAGATCTCAGAGGGCTCCCTTTCAGAAAGGGTGATGGAGGGCCTGGGATGTCTGCCCCCAGGGGGAGGGCTGCAGGCTCGCCGGCCCAGTTAGGTGCTCTGTGCAACCTTACCAGCCTCCAGGAAGACCAGGCTACAGCTCATCTCTCAAGGCAGAGGTTTATGTAACACAATATGACCAAAATACGTGCAACCAATAAACAATTCCCCTATCAGTCATCAGGTCTCTTGGTCAAAGGACCAAATGGCCAAAGTCTCCCTGTCCATGAGTGACTAGGGACTAAGGTATTTCTGTCTTGTAGGCTCCTTCTTACTATGGTTGAATTTAAAGCTGTTAGCTAATGCTTCTTCACTTATAACCCCTATAACTGCAGATTTGGATGCATATGCTGATTCCTTTTAGTGGTGGAATTGCTGACATGTTTGTTAATACTGCTAAAGATACGATTATACATAAGATGTGGCAACCTAGCCACTAAACTCAAGCAATACTAAAGGAGAAAAATTGTTTTTCTGTTCCTCATTTTATGTGTTAATCATCAAACCCAATATTTAGACCACTTTCTCCATTTACACATTTTTTCCCACAACATTTTTAATATTGAAATTTCAATGGCTAAGCCACAAATGTAATTTCCAGTCAGATTAAAGTGTCAGCTTACATCCAGCATGCAGGGCCAAACCCAGGGGCCAGGAGGCATTCAGCAGTGAGAGCCCTGGAAGAGGCTGGCCCTGTCCTCATCCATATTTCATCAGCAGTTGTCCATCAGTGTGTGCCCAGGTTGCCTTCACAGATTCCCTGCTGGCAGGGTTTATGGATGATGTTCAGCTGCTGTTTGTATCTTTTAACATAACTGATTATTTTTAAAGATATGGGCAAAGAAACCCTAAATATGATTCCATATCTCTTGCATGTGTTATAGATAGGAATAAAAATGAAACCAAGTCGCTTAGGCTCATCTGAATTAGGATTAGAATTAGCCCAGGATTAGCAGTTTTGTATCTCCAAATACATAAATGCAAATTCCGCTCTAATAGACAAATTGGAAAAAAAAACCCACTTAAATTTTATTTATGTGATTTAGATTTTTGCATGGAAGTTCTTGCACTTGTACGCAAATGGTCAAATATTCAGGGAGAGCAAAACGATTTTGTTCTTGTAAATTATGCTACTTTGGGAAAGAAAAACATGAAAATGGAGATAATCTGTGAGAACAGAATTTTCGCAAACAGACTCAGAGAAATGAGGTGGAGGTCCTCCTGAAAAAATGCTGCCATTTGTTCACTGGTAGGTTTGTGATGTTTGTTTTAGACCAAGAAATTGCTTAAAAATAAAAGGGCAGTGCTCAGATATGAAACTCCTGGTGTGACTGTGACTCAGTGAAATCAATTGAACCGTGGGGGAAGGAAACGAGCCCGCTCAGCACTACGATTTCCACGCCATGCAGACAACACAGGGCCTCCAGTGGGAACCACAGCTCCCCTGACATGTGGTTTCAATATCCATAGGGTATGTGGTGATCACTGCTGCTCAGCAGACGTTCAGCTCTCTGTTTCTTGCATACCATCAGGGCTTGGCAGATAAGAGGGGTGGTTTTGCACTGTGCACATCGTCCAGGGAGGCGTGCAGCAAAGTTGTCTGCAAACAACTTGCTCGGGAGTGGTGCAGATCCGCGTGCACTCATATATCTGTGGGTTTTCTTTGCAAATCCCCTGCAGGCAGAGTTTGCTCAACTAGTTGAACTGGCTCTTTCTGTCTTGTTTTTTTGGCAAACTAAGAATTTCCTTCCTGATAAAAACGGACGGCAGGCGCCCCAATTGGGCGCCGCGTTGGAGAGGATGTGACATCAGGCACATCTCTCGCTTCGCCGGATCGCTGGCAGCCTACCAGAGCAGCCAGAGAGCTGTTTCGTTAAATCCCAACCCAGGTACTCGAGTTTCTGCACAAAGTGCTGCCAGCACCACATCCTGGTCTGCTGCAAGGTCTGTCTGACTTGTCCGTGCAGAGTCTGCTTAATAGATCACTCCCACCACTGGGGGCTCACCGGGGACGATGGAATTTGAACTTTTGAGACTGACTGCGAAGTGAAAAAACAGAAATTGGACAGACGGGGCTGAGATGGATGATGAGGGAACAAATCAAAACACCAGCAAATTGCAAGGAGCCGGAGGCCAGGCGTCTGCAATGTCTCTATCAAACTCGCAGATGAGGGGTAAGTAACACTCCTGCCTCGCCATGAGCCTTCACCTCTGCCAGCGGTGGCAGAGGGCAGGGTCAGGCTATGATGGTGTGCTGCTCCAGATGTCCTGCTTCCAGGGCAGGTCTACAGTCAGTCCCACAAAATGTCCCCATGCTCTTGCACTTCAGAGGGATTTTAATAAGCTATTCCTATTTGATACTGAATTTTTTTGTGTTTTTTTGGTGTATCACAGAAAAGAGTGTCTGATTCTGCACCGCAATTTGTACAAGCAGAAACAAATGCAGCACTTAAACCACAGCACGCTGAAAAAGAAGTTGCAGTGTGGCATGTTTGACTTAGATTAGTGCCAGCTGGAAGCTCAGCACTGGCTCAATTCCTCTTTTCTTTTTCATTCTTTTCATTCCCTTCCTCCATCTTTTCCTCCTTTCCTTTCTCCTTTCTTTTTATTTTCATTTTGCTTTTTTATTTTCCCTTTTCCCTTTTTTTGTTTTCTTTTTCTTCTTATTTTTCCTTTTCCCTTTTCCCTTTTCCCTTTTTCCTTTATCTTTTATCCTTTTCCTTTTCTTTTTTCTTTCAGATGAGCAGATCCAGGTGTTGTTGTTGCCCAGCCTGTTGCCCAGGCCAGGTCACTGTGGTTAGTTGTGACCAATGCGGCTGTGGTAACCGGTGAACAGTTATTCAGACAAATGGCCTCACTCTGATCATTGCTCTGTTTTCGGGCCCAGAGCCATTGAAAATATGACATGGTGACAAAAAAAAAGTAATTTAACTTCACATGGCAGTTTAGCTGGACATGTTCCTTGCAGCTCTGTTTTCTGAGAGGCTATTCCTTCAGCTTACGGCAAGCACAGAGGGAATGAGGTAAATTAAGATAATGCAAATTTACACTGTCCTCACTTCTTTCCTGGGCTGCTCAGGATGCTTTCATTCATACCAAATAGAAAATTAAGACCCTAAACACACAATGCAAAGAGGATCAGTATCTCTGCTGTGTTGCCTGCCTCTCCTCATGTGTGTCACTTATGTACATCCTGAGGCTGGCGTGGGAGGGAAGTATGAATCAAACCAGGTCCACACTGGAGATGAGCTCCAGCAAAATGGAGGCTGGAAGGAGGGGGATCCACACCCTGCACTGCTGCATACAGATCTTTTGGTCCTTTGAAAATCAGAGTTTAGTCCATTCTTCTTGTGTCTGCCTGATCCTTAGCAGAGTCAATAAGCTCTGCTGGTGACTTACAGCAGGAATGTATTTGGCTCAGGCTACATATATCACAGACTTTAGCGGAAAGCCTTAGAATATGAAAAATACCATTTGTAATACTGTTATATATAATACCATAGGCATACATGGATGCAAATATGCATGTAAGAGCATACCTCTCAAAACAATTTCAAAGCCTTTGCAAGCTGCACCGTGTGTGACCAATGTGGAAGGAAACCAGCTTGGGGACAGGCACAGAGGCTGCAACACCGTCCATGTGGTCAGAGGCTAGGAAAAAGTACTTTCAGCCATCACCACAAAAATGAGTGCTGTTCTAGAAAGGTCCTGTGAATGCTCAATTTCCACAGGGAGCAGACATGCATGGTTAACATTATAAGGCTTCCTCCCTATACACCATCCTGCCAACATTCATGTGCCCAAGAGATGACAGTGCAATCAAATATGACCAGAGGTTTAATGTAACCTCTGAGCTGACTGGGATCTTCAGCAGTGGAAGGGGAGCTAGATCACCCAATGCCACTGAAAGCCGGTGTGTTTTGGATGTCTAGATGGTGAAGTTGTTGAGGCCTGACTCAGCTTCCCTGTGGACTAGGGTGTGGGTAAATGTCAAATTTGGATATCCAGTCTTGTTCCTCTGTGAAAGAGCAGTTGTACATATTTTTGGCAACCAGAAATCCTTGTTCCTGTGGTAGTACATACAGTGAACACAGCTGTGCCACCCCCATACACTGGCCTTGTTCCTTCACAGACAGCTCTGGTGGGCAAAGTGTTTTGAGAGCTTTCCTGAAAGTCACTATTTTATTTCAGGATTTTAAAAGTCCATGGCCAGTTAACACTGGCCTTTGCTTAGGCTTTAATCAAAAGCCTGTGTATGGTATAAATACTGATCATTGATATTACTGACAGCATGCTTCCTGTGCTGTGCAGAAGAGAGGAGTGAGACCCCAACATCCACTGCAGCCTCCCTGCTCCTCCAAGCGAGAAACACAAGTTCCAACCTGGAGCAGGCAGAAAATAGAAACTTTGTGGTTTGCTGGAGGGTGATGCCCTGGGTGCAGGAACTGGGGAAATTTGCTTTCCCCTGCAGGGAGGTTGCCTCCCCGGCATTACTTCAGGGTGGAGGCGTTTGCTGCAGACGGAGCTCAGGCAGGAGAGATGGCAGCTTGGGGCCATGCTGTTCACGGCAGCAGATTTGGAAGTACATTGTGGCAATTAGTCATCAGACAGACCTTTAAACCCCTTCTTCCCAACATATCCAAGGCTGGTGTGAAGCTACGATAGGCCTCCACTTCAATTTAGGACAAAAACCTTGGTTCCTCTCAGTACAGAATTCACAGCTGGATTATGACATGTTGGCACATACCTCTTTTTATTTTCCACTGACATTTAGTTTTTGATGCTTATGTGCTCAGTCTTTTAATTCATTGTTAAGATTTGGCAAAATTGCAAGCTAATGGCCAGTCCATAGAGGACTATGGTGTGGTCTGGCTCTTTTTAGAGTCTTAGTAGAAACCTGCCTTTTCTCAAGCAAGCACTGAATTCATAAATTCTGCACATGGATGTGATGGCATGACTGTGCACCTTCCCCTTTGTCAGAATGCTGACACGACGATATAACAACTTGGTAGTGTGCACAAAACCCTGCCTGTATTTGTGTGGCCAAAGAAAGATCAAGCTGTAGCTCAGAAAACTTGTTCCTCAGTCTAGATTTTTAGGATTACTATAAACATGCTTCCCTTGCAACTCATCCAGATTGGGCAATGGTATTATTTTCTAAATGGGAAAATCAAAAGCTTTTTACAGAGCCTCAAACACAACCAATGACAGCACAGGCAGGATCAGCAAGAACAACAGTATTGTCAGATAAGCACCATTTGACACACATAACTCAAAGCAAAGATATTTTAGTCAATTAATAATACTATGCTTTAATAATTGTAGCATAGATTGTCTATCCTTATGAGACCAGAACCGCAGCTTCTGGAAATGGCTGTCCATTTGCTAAAGTGAAAGAAAGTTTGTGAACTCACTGGAACTATGTGTTTGTTGTGGGACATAGCCCGTGAAATATAGAAGGAGGCAGGCAGAGCTCAAATTATGCTAATAGCAAAGTACACGATGACATACATTACCCAGATTTCCTGAGCTCATTCCTCTGTTCATTTCACGTACTGGGTACCACCCATAAAGATGTATTGGGCTTCTAATTCTGGCCTTCTAATTTTGAGTCTTCTCCCAAACACAAATCACACCTGAGTTGATGAATCTTTGCCTGTGAGGTTTGAGTTGCTTCTCGGTTTCTCATTTTTTCCCTTTTGACTTTCATAGTGAAAATAATACAAGACTGGAAAAGATCACTTGACTCATGGAGTCTCATCTTGTTAGCTATGTCTATACTGCTAAATAAAGGAGATTGGGACCATTTATGTCTTTGAGACCAAATGGTGCAGAATGACTTGCCTTCACATCTTCACCTGCTTAAAGCTCAATGCTGAATTATCCTCCTGGCTTTCTTTGCTTGGCAGTGCAGATTTACCTACCAAGTCTTCACAGTCTCTGATTGTCTCATAGTCACAGGCAGCGGTGGAATAGATGGTAGGTTTCAAAGTGTCCACCAAAGACCTAGTCTGTAGGCCATGGTCAGTAGATCACCAAACACCTTCCCACTTCCCTGGCAACAAACTTATGATCTGAAGGAAAAGACCCAAACCCACAGCTATAAAAAATACATGCCAAGAGCAGGAGAAGACACCAAACTTTCTTCCCAGGGAGAGTGCAAGAGAGGGACTGGGCCCCATGCTCAGAGCAGGCACAGCCCCAGGGCTGATGGTCCCTCTCAGCCTGCTCTCCAAGGCATCTCTCCTTCAGAATTCAAAGCTGATTGATAGTCATTTTAACTGCGCCTATAATCAGGATATACTGACCAGGTAATAGAAGCTGCAGCTGCTAGACCTGCGTCCTGTCTCTAGTTGTGGTCAGTCTCTGGTGGACACAAAGTAAACCTCCTTTCTGGCCCAAGGGTCACCCAGTTATAGCTTAGATCAAGTAAATATAAACCTGGCATAAACTAATGAATGATCTAGCATTTTATAGAAGCTCTCTCCCTTTCCCTTCCCCTAACTAGTTAGCAGTCATAACCACAGACAGGAAAAAGAGGAGAAATGGTGAAAGTTGTGAATCAGCTGCTTGTTCAATCATCCCTGATGAGGCCCTTGTTCCTCAGGGCCTTGTCCCACAAGCTCACCCCTCTTCAGGCTTCAAACCCACCCTGAGGTTATTTCCAGAATATCACTGGGATTGTCCTGTGAGCCAGGAGCATGCTGGAGCATTGTTAGAGGATTCTCACAAGAGATGGTGAAGTCTTGATTATTCTGCTAGATTTTTTTAAATTACTTCTTTCAAATAAGAGCTATCACAGGGACCAGTTTGGTTACCTCTTGCGATGTATGTGTGACTACTACCAATTTGACAAGCTGCTTGTTACAGAGACCCACATTTTTGGTGTCCAAGAAGAGAAACATTAAAATTTACCTTAGTTTAGTCTATCAATGAGCCATTGCTCAGAGACTGTAAGATGCAATATGTACATATTTGCAAAAGTGTGCTATGCAGATAAGCATTGTGATGGACATCAAGTGGCTCAAAAATGTTGTTTTATAGTAGCAGAAATATCATTTTGCCTATATGAATGACTCTGGACAAATGTATTGCACAGTCATAAAAGAGTCTTGCAAGAATAACTATAAATCTATAGCAGAACTTTGTGGCCACTGTGCTGGCAAAAAGTCACCTCCCTACCTAACATAGTTATGCAGGCAAAGATCTTCTTTGTGTGATAACAATACATTTCAGATACACATCTTCAGGTCACGATTTACCTAGTGCAGAATTTTTCAATCACAAAACCATTGTAAGTCTTTATACTAGATCTTATCTTGTTTAAATTTGATGTCCTTTACTGAGCATGCTTGAAGGTGAGCGAGCAATAGCCCAATGGGCTGACACAGTTGGTTATCACCATTCCAGCACACCGTGGCATAGCCAGAAGGGTCAGGACATTGGCTGTGAGGGGTTCAGCTCCCACACGTGTCCATACCTGAGACAAGATCTGCAGATCTTGTGTAAGCACTGACATCATCAGCTAATCTGTGGAAGTTATTTTCAAGAACTATGGTGACTTATTAACTTTTGTTGCTGAAGGCAAACTTCTCACTGTTAAGCATCCTGTTCCATGCATGTGATCTAGTATAGTCCCTGAAAAACTCAGCAACTCATCCAAATCAGTCACTGGGGTTTTCTCTGTAGTTAGTGGAAGGAGAGTGAGACATCTCCAGGGAATAGCAAAATGTGTTTCCAAAAGAAGCCGGGTCACATGCCCTCTGGAAAATATTCTCTTCCTTCCCAGGGGGAACCTGGGCCATGGATGTAGATCAGACACTGTGTTTTGAGGCAATGAATGCTGAAGGAGGTAAATGGCTCCCAGAGGGATTATTGTTGTCAGCTGACTCTGAGCCATAAAATCTGTAATACTGAAGATCCCCTTCTATTAATATTTGTATGGTATATACGTGCTGTACCGCACTTTGTGGCCTCAACAATGTGGAGAATACAGCTATTACTTAAAATGCACCACTGCACAGGTTAACACCAAACACTGAAAACTGAAAGGCAAAATCAAAAGGTAACACAATTTATCTTGTACTTTGGTACCTTCTCTTGTTAGGTATTGTTGACTCTAGCCCAGCTCTGAGCAGCCATACCCTCTGCAAAACGTAGTCCTTTTGAACTAATTGGTAAATGAGCTTGTGAAAACAAAGGCACTGGAAATAATTCAAAAGGAGGGACAAGCTCAGTCAGAGCAAGGTGATGTTTTGCGAATCCCTCTCTTGTCTTCTGAAGGAGACCGCAGCTGCTCAGCACCAACATGGGATGAGTTAAAAACACTCCCAGACAGAAGACATCCTCTTGTCTCACTCCCTCCCAGCAGCTGCTCCAAGGAAAGCTTGGCAGCTCAAGTAATAAAGTAGAAGAAGAGAGGTTTGCTGGGGTCACACAGTTGAAGTAAAGTATGCTAATGAAACAATCCATGGAGTTGTTAGCCTTTTTCCTGTCTTTCTTTTTATACAGACTTTGTTTCAGACTGGTCTCCTTTACATGATGCCTCTATCCATGGGCGTCTTCTTACTCTGAAGAAACTCATCAAACAGGTATTCCTCTGCTGGGTTGATATGATCTCTGCTGGGTTTGTTCAGTGGTTGAATGTCATCTGTACTTTATTGTAAAACCTCCAGGGTTTTGGTAGTTGGTTGTAACGGTATTTTCCATTATTTCATCAGGGGAGCGATGTTAATCTTGTTACAGCAGACCAGGTGTCTCCTCTCCATGAAGCCTGCCTAGGGGGTCATGCTGCTTGTGCCAGTGTCCTGTTAAAACATGGTGCTCAGGTGAGTACTATTTCACGTCAGCATATCACTGTATATATATATATATGCATTCTGTACTTAGCTCTGCTTAAGGTACATGTTACAAAATGCACTTCTTTATAAAGCAATCCAAAAAGCACAGATATAGACAAGAGTTATTATTGTTGTTCAGATGAAGGTGCAATGATCTCATCAGTACTGAAAGAATAAGGGGAAGTTCCTTTTGTAAAGGTTTTATAATCCTGCAACAGTTAAGGGTGTATTTTATTTTCTGCACACACTAATCTCATTGATGTCAATATGCAGAGTCTTAAGCAGCGGTATAAGACTGTTAGGATCAACTCATGATAAAATGGGAAGAAAATGGAAACAATGTGCAAGTAACATGGTGAAATGGGTGTGTCTCAGGGCCTCTACTTTTCAAGATAATGTTGAAATTATAGTCAATAAGAAAATTAACTCATTATACATATATAACCTTTCAGTTTAATTTTTTTTTTTTTTTTAAAAAGGGCTGCACACTTTCAGTTAAAAATGGCCTGTTCAGGAGAGGGCTGCAGGCAGGTTTGTTTCAGCTGAGATAACCGAGAAATGGGCACGCATCTAACTTGGCAAGTTGGTAACTACTGAGAGACCCTGGAGTGGCACTGGTTAAAAATTCTTTTGCAGGAGGAGAGACTTGGGGGCAATTTTTAAAAAGATTTTTTTAATGATCTTTTTAATAAAAAAGTTGTAATCTTCAGAAGCAGTAGAGAGTTTTTAGAGGGAATGAAATAAAAAGTATTAAGAACCCTATTTTCTGTTGAGAACTGGGTAATTTTCATCAATTTTGAAATACTGAGAAGACAAAGAAAAAAGCCTGATTGTGTTATTTTTCCCCCAGGTGAATGGAGTTACTGTCGACTGGCATACTCCATTGTTCAGTGCTTGTGTCAGTGGCAGTGTGGCTTGCTTGAATTTATTGCTGCAGCATGGAGCCAGCCTACACCCACCCTGTGACTTGGCATCCCCCATCCATGAAGCTGCTAAGAGAGGTAACCCCACAGGCATCAGCACTCCTCTCCATGTTACTAGCAGCGTGTTGAAGTGGAAGATAAAGAAGATAATTTTCTTGATTTAGGTCATGTGAAATACCTTCCTAGTTGGTCTCATCATGAGTGGGGCAGTTCCTCCCACCCCTGGTGCTCACTGAGGGCATCTCAGGGGCCTCTGAGTTCATGTGGTGACACCTGGAAGGAGGGGATGCATTGTCCAAGTCAGCCACTTGTGTTGTGGACATCTGAGGGAGTCAGATCTGGCTATCTTCAAAAGCAGTGGAGAGAAACACAGCATGATTCGTCTCATCTTCAGTAGACATCTGAAATGAGTCAGATAAAATGCGAGGGCTTTAGCCTGTTTTGCTAACCGTGGCTTTGCAGCTCCCATTTTCCAGGTTGGAAACACTGGAGTGGATGAAAGTATTACACTACCATCTCTTGACAAAACATTGAATCTTTGCCAAATTACATCACTGCAATAGAGAGTTTGCTGAAAAAAGGCCTGATCTCTGTGAGTTGACTCTTCCTTTATCCCTTTTAAGGTCATGTGCAATGTGTCGAATTCCTCGCGTCCCATGGGGTAAATATAGATCACAACATCAAGCATCTGGGTACTCCCCTTTATGTAGCTTGTGAGAACCAGCAAGTGAACTGTGCCAAGAAGCTGCTTGAGTCAGGTAAAAGAAAAATAAAGGATGGTGTACTTTTGTTTCCTGTGACATCTATCTTTGGACTCTCTTTGCATCAAAGATTTAGAGGAGGTCCTGCTCTGGGACCTGGAGATGTTTCACGCTTAATGGCACTCCTGGCTTAAATGGGACAGCAGAGTAACCAGGGTCTTCTTGACTCAGGAACTCAGCTTTACAGGTCCCAACAAATAGATGGGTCATCCTGGATTTGACGTGGCTCATGGTGCCTGGAACAAGCACCATCCTTTCCAGTGCCTCTGAGTGTGATGCTGAAGTATTTCTGCATCAAACAAACCTAACTATAAGTCTAAGCACTTGGATAATTATACAAGACCATTTCTTGTTACCTACAGTAGTGCAACTCTTCTAACCAAAGGGGTCATATAACCTAAAGTACTCAACAAAGTCGCTTTGGAAAAACCAAGCAAACATCATGTAGATCACCTTTCAGGTAGGTCACTATTTAGCATGGTGATCTTTTTTGGAAGAAGACAAATACAAATTAATCTAAATATTAAATGTTTGACTACTATTTTCTGTTTTCTGTCATTTTGGTTTTGCTGCCTTCTATATTTGAGAATGTGTGGTATAAAAACATTATAAGTAGTTTTGAATTAGTTCTGAAGCTCACTCTTCTTAGGTTGTTTTAGGAGCCATTAGCCCAGGATAATGGATGGGGGAATACTCATCAGGGGTGCTTGCTTATATTCTCCTCTACCAAGGCCCTCTAGAACTTTTCCATCCTCACATTTTTTTCCCAACAGACACTTTGACATTTGGAAATCCCCCTGTCTTAAACCTCCGACACAGAGCAGGTTGAAACCCTGCAGGCATTTTAAGGGAATGGGGCATGAGGATGGGGGCCAAAGGTGGACTGTAGGTGGAAATACATCTTTGTTCTGCTTCAAGATATCCATGGGCTTGGCTGTGGATGAAGGACTTCCTCATGCACTGTTCCTCTGGAATCATTTTCTTAGTCACAACCCCACTTATCCTCTACCAGTGTGAGTTGTGCATGTGCAAACTGTAGTACCAAGACCCCAGCATAAGGAAATCCACCTCTGGGTGTATGCTACAGCATTTACAGATTATTCAGAGAAATAGCAACTACTGCAGGAAATGGAAATAGGCTATTGTATAGTCATTATTCTTTGTCATTATTCATTGTCGTCTCTTGATGTTCAGGAGCAAATGTGAACAGCGGCAAAGGCCTGGACTCCCCTCTGCACATGGCTGCCAGAAATGGCAGTATGGAGCTGGTGATGCTGCTGATTGACTTTGGAGCAGACATTTGGGTGAAGAATGATGAAAGCAAGAGGCCGATGGAGCTGGTCCCACCCGGCAGTCCTGTGGGCCGACTGTTCCTGCAAAAAGAAGGTGCCCTTTAGTACTTGTTTTATTCGTTCACCCGGGATTCGTTAGGGATAAAACACACAAACTGCTGCAAAAGGCTATGCTATTCCATGTTACTAGCACTATAAAACCGAGAATAACTAATCTTACCTCCATTCACTGACGTATGGTTGCTATGTTTTCTCATGCCAGAATACAGTGGTGCACTAACAGTGATAATGGTAATAACAATAACCCATCTTTCGACCTCTGGGTTGTGAATCTACTGCATTGGGGAGCAATCATATGAAGCTTGCAATATAGTGCAAAATAGAGTTTAGGGTGAAAAAAACAAGCACAACGCTCCTTAGAAATTAATGGTAGCTTTTTCTGATTACCTAAAGCACTGAAGTCAGTGGGAGTCTTTCAACTCCCTTGTGACTGAGATGGGAGTAGACCCAGTAGTGTTATCTGGAGTGTGCTGACAAATGCAGGCAGCAAATCATCTCTGATGGGAATTAGGCTAGCTAGTGAGCACTAAGACTGGGATCTTTGGTTATACAGTATGCTGATGGTCAGGTGCATGCCAGATACTCGTCTCAGCATAAATGCAAAATTGCAACCAGGACATTTTAAAATCATGTGATACTGAAAAAAAACCAAATATATTGAAAGACTGATCTTCTAGTTCTTTCCCCTTTACTTTTATTGTTGGGCCGAGCTCTTGTGTAGGTACAAAAATATCATTAAAATGAAAAACTCTATATTATTTCTTTTGTGGGGATTAAGGAAAATTGCACAGGACTGATGTAATGAATATATATATATATATATATGTATATACGTTTATACAGAAGGCTTTTTTTAAAGGCCAGAATTATGTGCTGAATAATCCAGCAGTATCAAACTGTAATCTTAACCTTTAGGAAGTGCTTATTTTGTACCTGTAAATGAAATAGTTACAGATCATTTAATTTTATTGATTACGAATACTTTAATGCATTATGGAGAGAAATTTTACTTACCATTCTTGAGGAAAATTAGAATAAGGTCTCTAGTGTCTACTCATTGGTGTACTTGTGTTCTTCACATATTCTCATTCAGTCAGTAAACTATACACATTACTAAATAATCTGGATTTTCATTATTTTAACCAAGTTGCTGATGGTGTGGTCCATGACTCTAGTATGCCAGTTACACGTTGATGTGATTGCTGTCATGAAAAAGACTTACACCAAGGTAAAACTGGAATAACAAAGTGATGAATCAGGCCCTGCTTAAAATAGTAGTATGAAAATAATATCACGAAAACAACTGTGCTATGCATGTTATGTATGAGCAACTGATATTTGGTTTTCCAGCCTAATCTACGGTACACACAGCAGTGACATTTTTGAGCTCTATCCCTGCTGTGTTAGACTCCTGACTTCTGTGGCACCACATGCGTCCTGTTTATTTGAGATGATAGAAAAATATTTCAGGCACACCCTATGGAGGCGTCCCAAGAAACGCTGCTCAGGCTGATCTGACATCTTGGGCAGTAAGGAACTTTTCTATGTGAAATTCAGCAATTGAAATCAGAAATGATAAATGCCTGAAGGGCATTTTGCTGCTGAATAGTGTTTTTCTGATATTCTTCAGCATGCTCTTCTCAGAATAGGGTCATGCCTGATGGACAGCTGATGTCTAACTTCTTTGGCCAGCTGAATGGTTGCAACCTGGGAGAGTGGTGTAAACATTACTCCTCTGGTTTCACATAGAGGTTTGGAAATGTGTTGTGGGGATCAGTCACCCCACCAGCCCCACAGCTGCTTGGCACTGTCACGGCTGAGCTGCTGCTCTCCTGCCCCACTGCCATGCAGGGCACCTCTCCCCCTATGCTGCAAGTGCTGGGGGGCAGCAGCCCCATGCCCGTGGCCTGGCCAGGCTGGAGGGAGTGTGTTTTGCCACCAGAGATAAGTTGGTGAGTGTGCTGACTAGCACTAGCACAGCTAGCGGACTAGCCCAGCACAGGTGTAGAACATGGGGTGGTCGCCCTTCTCAGGACTTCACCATGCTGCTGGATTACTGCATAGCCTGCTTGTATTGCAGGAAGAGTCCTACGTCTGGGTGGGAGAAACAGCTAACGATCCAAAAACACACTGTGTTTTAGAAGAGTATGCTTGCCCTTGCTAAGTATTTTCAGTGTAGTGACACTGCTTGTGTTTTGGTAAGTCTAGGTTTTGAGGTTTGTTTTCTTTTTTAAATGGAAGCTTTTGTAAATGAGATGTTTACAGGCAGGGCATTTATCTGTGGGATCAGAATGGCCAAACACACATGGCAATAGCCACTTTAACTTGCCCCATATCAACTTGTCTTGCTCTTTACCCAAGCATAGGGTAACTAACTCATCTGCTGACTCTTAGCAGAAGGGTGCAGCCCTTTGCACAGCCCTTCCAGTAGTGCAGCAGTTTTCAGCCTTGCAGAGCTGCTAGAAATGTAGTGTTCTGCACGAGGGAAATCTCAAAAGCTGATGAAGGTTGCCATGTCACCACATTTTTACTGCGGCCCCTGTTCCTTCCCACTCCCTGCACTCTTCCAGCAGCACTAACATTTCAGCTCTGACTGCCACCTTACGCTCCCCGCCCGACCCCAGCAGGCAGATGCAGCCAGTGGCACCTAAACTGTCCCCTCCCAGCTCACTTACCTCCCTCTCGCTCTCTACATTGTCTCTTATCTCCTCTCCACTCCCAGCATCCAACTCACCCTGTCCCACGCTCTCTCACTTGCAGTGCAAATGACTCTTTGGGGGTCTGAATGTTGACAGGTGCCACAGTTAAAACACCACACAGGACCTACCTCTTTCTGGAAAGGATAGGTGACCCAAATAAACATGTAATGACATTATACTTAGATTTAAAGAAAACACCGCAGATTCTTCAGCAGGGCTTTTATTTATCAACATGGGAACAGTTAATCTGGAAGGTTTAAATAAAGGATTATATAGTATTTTTTTGTTATTTGTTTGCCACTGTTATGAAATAAGTCTCAAGAAAGCAGTGGGCTGAAAACCTGGTACCAAGGACTTTGAAGGAAGCATCGATCACCTCTTCTCAGACAACATAAACCACTTCACACTCGTGCCACTTAACATGAAAGACTGACACTGCTAATGCTAACTGTGGCTGTGTAACAACAGAGAGTGACTAGGCTTGAACTGAATTGCAGGCAGGCTGATGTCCTTTGGTGGGTGCAGGTCTGGCTTTTCACTGCTGAGTGTTCTGGGGGCCACATACCCCCAGCACAAGGTGGGTTGCAGGAGGTGGGGGGAGCGGTGGCACACAGCTGCTGTTTCAGCTTTACAGTTTTGGGGCAATAAAGCCACATGCGTAACTTCTTCCCTGTCTCTTTCTTCAGGGCCACTGTCCTTGATGCAGTTGTGCCGCCTGTGCATCAGGAGGTGCTTTGGACACAAGCAGCATCAAAAAATAACTGGACTTCTTCTGCCAGACGAGCTGAAACATTTCCTTCTACACGTTTAAGGCTTTCATGTTCAAAATGGTGCCTTTAATAATACAGCAAGGTTTGTTGAGGAAGGACTCTTCTCTCATCAGTAGCGTTGCCAATGCCTGCAATGTTAATTTGTGATAGTTGTTGGTCTCTAATAAAGCCCTGGGTCCAAGAAGCACAGGACTGACCAACTTGCTGAGTCCTCACTGCCACTGCCCCCAGCAAATCCATCATTTGGAAAGGAACAATTCTGCATGGTTGCATGGTGAAGCTTGGTAATGTGACTTAAGAGCTCCCTAGAAAGTGTAGAAAATGAGCATAGCATTTTAAAATAGATCCCTTGATTCTCTGGCACAGTTTCAGAGGGCTCATGGTTGACAGCCCCTTACAGAGAAAACACATATCCCGGACCAGCACTAACAGCTCGTCATGTATATATTAAGGATACTAAGGATAGCTACACTTTCTCTGTAAGCAGCGCTCATGTGCCTGTCATTTGTGAGGGCTGTACTCACACTACTGTACAGACAAGGAAGTGGAACCCAACTGAACTACTTGCAAAGGAAGCAAGGTCCTCTGGCAGAAGTTACTTATTTTCTAAGTATATCACACTGTGGATAGATGAACACCAACCAACAATCATCTGCATTTAGGCCAGCATCTGAAGCATGCATTTCTGCCATGACAGCAAGTAGGTCACTGCTGGTGGCAGCTCCCTACAGTGCAGTCATAGTGGGGAGAAAGTTTTTAATCATCCATTAAATTCACTTATTACTGATGGTTTGAGACATAAGGGAGCCACACTTCAGAACTACACATTTTCTCCTTGTAGCATATTATTTTTCAAGGACACGGGCTAACAGGCTATCAGCTGCAGGTATTGAGTGCTCCCCCTTTCTGCCCTGAAAATTAGGTGATATTTCCTAAGCATTTCTCAGCATGCATCAGAAAAACAACAGCTTTTATCCCCTTTCCCATCCAAGAAGAGAGATCATCTTAAGAGTGAGATATTTTTTTTTCTTGGAGAAGTGCTCCCTCATTCATAGCATTTTCCATGGGAGTGGTAATAATAACACCTCTAATATGTGGTCATAAAACAAACAATGAAAATACTGAAATTAAAGTCCACTCCAAATTAAAAAGATAATGGATAATTTCTGCCCCCGAGTTGGTTGCTGAGTTGCTGGCTCAGTGTATGTCTCAAACAAACATGACATATGTGGTTCTTATTCCACTGAGGTCATAAGAACAAATATTTCCTGCAGCTAAACTTTAACTTTGGGTGTTTTCCTTTCCCTCCCACAAACAAGTCCTGCTGCCACAACCCAAAGTGCAGTTATGACCACTCTGTGCCTCCCCAGGTTCCTCTGGGAATATTGGCTGCCTGACACATTCGAGAGTGAGGATGCTGAAGCTCCAGCTCTTCTGTCCACCACCCTTCCCCCTGTTCAGCTTTGAACCATGGTGCATCTGCATCACCTGGCAGCAGCAGCACACCCACCACTTCCCCTGAGGGTCTACCACCACGTCGCCCCTGCATTGGAGGGGAAGGCCACAAACCTCAGCGCTCTTGGAGACTCTTTTCTTATTCATTTTGCTGTGGAGACTCCTGCAAGACTGGACTTGGTGTCCAAAATCTGTGATGACGTCATTAACGCCAGCAATGAGATGTAGAGAGTCCTCATCTTGTAAGTGGAAAGACTGGCAGTCTTCAAATACACAAACTTATTTTGACGTTTACTAGTGTGCCAGTGTGCGGTGCAAGCCTTCCTTTCGCACATGGGAAGTTAAAAAGGATGGATGAAATGCTACCTGGATGCTTACATTTGATGTAAATTACAATTCAAACCCTTGGCTGGACAACATGACTGCTGGTATCCAGTATGATGGCTTGATTTTTTTGTGCTGACCAAACACAACAAGCGCAGTTCTGTTGGTTTTGTGGGGCACTAAATTGTACCTAACAGGACAAAAAGACAACCACAGTTAGGTCCATAACTCCCCATGTGACAGAGACACCTAGAAACCTTCACTTTATCCAACCCCATTCATCAGACATAATTTGAGCCATGTACAAATTCACTGGCTGGTTTAAGATGGCCTTCTATAGTCTTTCCCTCCTGCTGGGGAAGAAAAATAGACATCTGTTTTCATAGGCCAAATAAAAGCAGGCATCTTGGATGTGAAATGTGGATCCTTCTAAAATCAGTACCTGGCCTAAGCTGAATGTGCATTGAACAGCCAGGGAACAGACAACGAACCTAGTGCTTAACTTTTGAAGATTAAAGTGTGAAGAATCCCTGCTCTGCAGACACATCTGAAAGCTGAAGATCCAGCTTATTATATTTTAGATGATGAAGAACCATTTTTTTACATACTAATTTTATCATTTACCTTTAAGCATCTTATGTTGTAACTTCAGCCAATGGATTTATAGGAGTAATGCTAATATCATGAGAAAATTGCTCCAAGAAGGTGGTGAGAGTGTTACTTCTAGGTAGCTTTTCTGGAAATTCTGTAGTGTGACTCTGTTTACTTGAATCCCTCTGATCAAGGATTCTGTGTGCTCAGCTTGTATCATCTCAGTATGTTTGCTTATTTATTTTAACATAAATTGTGATCAATACTGGTGAATTACAGCTTTATGCATCAACACTTACCCAGTTATAAACTGTAAAAGTTATACAAGATGCAAACTGAATAAGCTTATTATAGGTGAGGTTTGGATCTTTTTCTATATTTGAAACCATTCCAAATGTAACACAGGACTTGAAAGATTGTCAGGAATATATTCTTTACTATTATTTTGTTGGCAGTTTAATGGTAGTCAAAACCACAATTGTATAGGATATTTGCTCAGAAGTAAATGGTTTATACTCTTTTTTTTTTTTTTTTTTTTTTTTTTTTATTATTTCCCCATTCATTTTTTAAATGATAGCACTAATTTTGTGGGTTGTCTGATAGTATGGAAGTTTGGACTGAACTCTTAAGTGTTTGCAATCCTGCCTACAGACAGATAGTGTACAGAATAATTCCTTCAAATAGACCTATACTAAAGATAAGACTAAAATGAAAATACTATGCAAATCTTGTATTTTGATGATGTTTTAAGGTAGAGTTGGTCTCTTGCAATTCTTTTTCTACTCATTTGAGGGGTAGGGAAAAGGAGTCAGAGATTTCAGAAAGTAGGAAAAGATCTAAATTAAGATGGTCACAGTCTTTAGTTTGGTTTTGGTTTTGTTTTTTTTTTTTCCTGATTTGTATCCATTTGTTTCTCCTGTGTCTTCAGCAAGAGACATGTGTAATGATCTGGGTGCCCTTGTGTGTGCATGCACAACAAGAACCCTTTACTGGAAGTGAGCATGCAGAGTACGGTCAGAAGTCCAAGGGGTGTGTGCCAGCATCCAGCGGGTACACTGTGGGGCTGGAGAGATGTGGGAGGGCAGTAATTCCCTCTTCGTTAGATGCATCTGTGGGAGTCTCTGCCCACAGAGACCAGCTGAAAGAGACAGGGCAATGCCAGAAAATTGCTTTACAAGATGTTCCTGCTGGATACAGGGCTGCTCATGAAAACTGTGGGACTAAACAACCAACACCTCAACAAAAGAAGACAACTGATTTAAGCAAGATATTTCTCTATTTATTAAAAGATGTCTGATGCAACAAATCATTGCAAAGTTATTTTGGCTCTACAGTAGTTGCTATGTGGGATCAGCCATGTCCCAGGACTCAGTTCTTCATTCTGCAGTCGCATACAAAGGTTCACAGCTGCCCTGTCCATTTCTCACAGTTTCATTTTTTTCTCTTAACTGGAAACCACAGACATCCTAATCTAGTAAATGCAATATACAGTTTTGAACATATGCAGAGAATTTTTGCCTTTTGCCTCTTCACTGACATGAATTCATTTTAAGATGACTAAGAAGGAAATAAATTTTATTTTACTAGTTTAGCAAAATGGGACAGACCAGCTGCAAAATAGCAGATTAGTGGTACTAGAAGAAAGAAAAGAGAATGCTTGTATCCCTGAATTGGGTATACTCAATTCCCCTCAGACTCATGTTCTTGAGAGCCACAGGTCCAGGACTTGATGCTCCTGAAGCTACTTTTTCTTGCTTAACACATGCACTGTATCTGTCAAAATGGAGATTCCCTTGCCCTGCAGTCCCAGCCTGAACCCTGATAGCTTTGAATAAAAATTCCCAGGAGTTATTTTTCTGCACATAGAACAATTATTTGTCATTCCTTGATACATTGCTCAGCTCACTGCTCCAAGGGATACTCACTTTCATGCACGCAAGCAACATTTGATGCAAAAGTGCTCTTTCTGGGGTGCCCCAGGGAGTCCACTTTTCTTTGAAATGACAACAGTGAACTATTGCTGTGAAGAGAAATATTTCAAATTCTTACATCCCCATTCAACATGGTAGCCCTTATTCCAGCCCTACCTGAGTGCTCGGGTAGAACACCTGGATAATATCTGGCTCATGTCACTGTGCAACAAGGTCTTGCTTCTTTTCTATGCCAGGTGAAGCGTTTCCTTTCTGAACTATTGCCCTTTGTATTTTTAAAGGGCTTGAAACTCATTAATCATCACTGATTCAAGAGACACAGGGCTAGATTTATGGCTTTAGCGCCTGTGAAGTAAAATTGAGTTTGTAATCTGTCAGCTGTCTCACTTCACAAATTAAACTGCAGAGTCTCCGCTGAGTTTGGGGCTTTTGAAATCCCCAGAGCTTTTCTTTCTGTGGTCTGAAAAATACAGCAGGATCAGTTAAAGCAGCTCTTTGTCTCATGAAAGAACGCTGACTCTGAGTTCTGAAGGTTCATACAGGCACTGATGTTATGAATATGACAAGTATAGGGTTATCTTGTCACTGAAACTGCATTTTTTGTTAACTTATTTTGGGGAATGGGAATTGTGTTGGTTTTTCTTTGATTAAATAATTGTCCCAAAACACGAATTGTTGGTGTTGCAAACTACTGCATGGAGAAAAGCTCCCAGCAGCTGCTTTGTTCTCCCCAGTCCTCCCCAAAGGTATGTCACCCCTGTACATGACTCCCCTTTTGCACCCTCCTGACGAGCATGAGGAATGAGGTTGACAAACTCTTTGTCCATTCCAACTGTTTATATATAATTTTTGGTACAGCTGGTAGGCGACACCTCCACCTTTCCAAGTCTCTTCATTGAGAACTATAGACATCTCTTTCCAAAATAACTCCGTATTCATGGGTTCAGAGTAGGTGACAAATATATTTCTGCTCCTCAGCTGATTAGACCTCGGTGAGCATAAGGGGTGCACATATCCCGACTTCCTCGGAGTTAAATCTGTTAATTCATCCCATAGAAAAGTTGAAGCACTCCTCAGGGCCTGGGAGTACCAGCTTACTCTCTTTGTTCACTGATCACTGGAGGGGGGATGGCTTTGCTCATAACTCCAAGTCATTTTTCTAGTCAGCCAGACACCCTATCCAAAATCTTTTCCTCATAGAGCAAAGGTTAAGAAGCAGCTTTTTCTCTCTTTCAAGCTATGATTACTTTTATTATTTCTGAGGCTAGAAAATAAACAAAACCAACCCCAAACAATTCAATCCAAATCAAGTAAATTTTCCATTTTTCTTGCAGGAACAGAACAAAACACGTGAAAAATATTATCCACCAGTTGGGATATTGGGACATATTCCTTAGAGGTAATGGAAGCAAATTCAAAACCTGTCCTAGAATGAAATAGACTCAATCTCTATCTTTGCTATTCCTGGCACTTTGGAGATAGATCCTCCTCATTTTTGGTGAATCTAAGGCTCTCTCTCACCCAATTTATCCAGCAAGACTGTCTGACTTGAATTCACTAATAGTTTCTCACTGATAGTGTCTCAGTACATGAATGCAGAAGACCAGACGTTTGGATTAGGGCATCCCTGGGGCAGCTGTCAGCCCCAGGGGGCTGAAATGGGGTCCTGGACCATGGGCAGTGTGGGGGGTGCCCCAGGGGCCTGACATGGGGCAGTAAATTCTGTTGGTATTCTCAGGGCCTGGACATCTGGGCAAGCCATTCAAATTCTCATCATCCATGGCATCCTATAAAGGTCTATAACTCCGCCACGTATTTTGTGTATGGTTAATTCCCCCAATTTGTTCTGCAAGAGTTTCCAGATAATTTTATCTGGGAAAATGAAAAATTGTTTCTTACTCTCTCCTTTGTACTCCCTTGATAGTCCTCTATCTCATCCCTCCTTCATAGCCTCTTCTTTTCCCATGTCGAAGACTCCCAGCCTCTTTAACAACTCTTTGGACTGAAGCTGGGTGACCATAACACTGTGATTCTATTTGTAAATAAAGTATCATCTCCAAAAAAAACCAAAGAAAAAATAGCCAGAGATATCTAATCCTTCACGGCTGCTTTCCTTGTGTGCCCTGTAGTGTTTTTCAGATACTTCTTTGTTCCTGGCTCATATAACCAGACAGCTTAATCCAAAAGAAATGCCTAGTGAAAACACCCTTAGCTCAGTTCCTGAAGGAGTTTTACACATGCTCTCTCCTTTCAGTTATCTCATTTCATAAAAATGATCTTAATTGTTTTTCACGCTAATCCTGGATTAAAGCGAGAGTGCTACGTGCAAAGCTCCGGCAAAAGGCATAACACAGAGAGCTCTTCTTTTCCTGAGATACGGAAGAGAGATTGTGCTTGATCCCTGAACACAGTCCAGAGTTTGTGTCTGCTCTTCTGTGTGCCTGGGCAGCTGAGCAGAGAGGTGGTCAAGCAAGGCATTTTTTTCTTGTTAAGCATGATGATTAAAAGCCCCCAAACCCCCAACTCCTGTGAACCACAACTGAAAGCCAGAACATTGAGAGATGTGGGATAGGAGTAACCGAATACATTTCTGGCTTGGGAGGCTGGGATAGGGATTTGCTGCCTTTCCCCAGCCACTGCAGCTCCCTGGTTCTAGCTGCCTGCTGCCCCAGGCACAGGAGCCTTCCTGGGGCAGGAGGGCGACGGTTGAAAAACGGCTGCCATGGGGGCTGTCAGCCCCGCTGCCTTTGCCCACTCCTCCGGACAGTGCTAGGTTTAGCCAGCAGATGGTATTGCTGGCACATGCCTCTGCAGAAAAGTTTTGCGAGAGGAATAATCAGGGAAAAAATAGAGCTAGGAGAGTCGTGGTGCTGGGACTGAATGCAGCCTCAGGCTCACATGGACCAGAGAATCGCTCATCATTGCCACTTCCATCTGAAAGCCATGCAAGTTTTGTTTTTTACTGCCCTACTATTGCCCAGCTTTTCAGCATCATTTGTCTGAAAGTGGGATTCAGCAGGATGCATACAATGCTCAAGGTTTCTCTTAACTGATGGATTAACTGCGCTTTATATTTACATTCCTTTTATGGTGAAGACGAATATTTTTACCATTCATAGATGCTGTGAAGAAAGCACTGGAGAAGTCTGGAAAAAATGAACGCAAATGCTCTTGCTTGGTCATTGGTTGTTAATGACCTGGTAATTAGAGCTATCCTGCAGCCCTCCCAATCTTAAAAAGGTCTGCTCTTTGACTTAGTTTTTTACATAGCAGCTTGCTTAAGATATTTTTCCTCCAACATCCATTAGCACCTGACAGAAAAAATATCAATTCCAGAAAATGGAACATCCATACCTACTGATACTATGTATAATTAACCAACAAGATGTTGAAATCTGCCTTGGTGTTCAGAATGAGTACTTACTGGAGTATAATACCCTTCAAAACCCCTTCTCTCTTCTAAGGAAACAACTGCTACTGCCAGCTTCCTAATTTCACAGGGTGGTTTTTAGCAGGTTCTAGAGAGCAGCTCTAAGTAAGACTCCTTCTGGTAATTTATTTGGGGCAAGACTGCTCCTTGGAGCTCCTTTGAGCCTTCTTCTAAAAAACATGCAGCACTGGACATGACAAAACCATTTGGTGTCACAACCAGGACTTGTCACATCTGTGCTCCATGCCGTGCAATGACTGATTTCAGGGAAATGTCTTACTTATCTCTAGAGAACATGTCTTCTCTAGAATGTTTTGTTTATACCACGTTCCATTATTTTCAGCCCAGGAGATGTATGCATTGCATATGATGCTCTAATTCAGCTTCACATCTTAGAAATAAACGCCTTCACATACTGACTACATGTAGGCTAGGCCTTTTAAATGTAATATATGCTGTGAATTATTATGTCAGATCATCATGCATCCTTCTAGGTAAAGTAATTTGGTAAGACATACAAGTGGCTTCCTGAAGATATACATTTGCCTTGTGCAAATGGAGGCAGTTACTTTGATAGTTCTCTCATTTCCCTGAATCTTCTACAGGAGCTGCCTAGTGAGGAAAAAAAATGTAGGGGGCAGGAATGGCATCATAAAATTACTTCTGTGCAGCAAATTGCTGCTGGCTGGTGTATATAGGGTGCAAAGCTCCTTCACCAGTTTTTTCTAGCTCCACAAAAGCCATAAAGGAAAGGAGACAGGAGTTCTGCTTTACCTTCTATCACCCGCATGCCTCTGGGCTCACTGTTAGAAATCACCCTTGCAGCCTGAGTCTGTGAGAGGGGGAGTGCTGTAACCAGCTGGGTGGAAAACACACACCTCAGAAATCTAACCGCTGGAGAGCTTCTGGTTCATTTAGTATGGACCCCATCTTAAGTGATGCATATTTTAACACTAAGGTCCAGCTATGGTCATCTTGAGGCTGCTGTTTCCTCATCAGCTCTGTATTTTGTGTGCTGGTTGGTAATACGGTGCATGTGAGCTGGAATGAACAACCTTGTTTCATATCATACATCAGCCTTTGAAACTACTTCGGCTGACAGTAAAAGCTTAGTAGTTTAACTACCATTTTGGCCTCTTCAGACTTCTAATAAAGTGCAGATATTCTAATATAACCGAGGGGAAAAAGACTTCTTGGTGGAATTTTGTACAAATTACTTCTGTTCTCTGTTCCGATCACTTTAAACAATTTTCTCTCTAAGATCCCATTCTTCCTTTCACTAATGCACTTATTGACTCATATCTATGGAAGCACCTTGCCTCCTGGCTCCTTTTGTTGCTCATTACATGTATTTATTGCTGCATTTCTCTGAATCATTTTCATTAAATTCTGCTTTATGGTTATCACAGAAATCTACTGTTAGTATACAGTGCCCTTTCATGCTCATAGCAAGTGCAAATTCATTCTGTCTCTTAAATTTTATTAATCTCTTTCAATCATTTAAAAATGAAAAAAAAACAGTTAAGTTACTGCAGGATTTTGCCTCTTTCCATTAACGGCAAAATAAACCTAATTTCCTGCAGCTTTCTGCTTTATAGCTCAAAGCTTTGGTGTGGATTACTTTTTTGAGAGCTATTATGATTGCCCACAGGCAGAACAAGTTCACTAAATTATCAGCTGCTGAATCTCCAAAGAAATATTCATTGGGGAAAAACTTGAAGCTCTTTGTCTGCAGCATTTTGTAGTTACTTAAGAGGCATTTCTGTTCCCTTAGCCTCATGAATGGTGACCCTTAGCATTAGTATTTTTAAAGTGCCACAAGTATGAGGCATGAATGTGAACATTGTTGAGGGATTTGGAAAGTACTTTTGAAAGACTCCAAAAGACAGGTTAAAAACAAAACAAAAAAAAGCTCAAATGCACTTTTGCATCCAAATCCAGGCCAAAAAACTCCCCCTCCCCCAAAATATACACCTGTAATTTTTGGTAACTATTGTTCATGCTCCAAATAACAGTCACACAAATTCCCTTGATACCCAGATCCTCAAAGCTATTTACTTGTACACATTTTTTTCTTGGGCCAGAGTGGGAATGAGAGGTCCTATGGACTCACAGGTGGCCAGCCCTTCCTCTAATGGCATGTTCACTACCTTAGGCAATCCTGTTGCATTTTCAAACACATCTCAGGAATTAGTTGCAAAGGAATCTGGGGATTTCCACAGTTACTCCACAGTGCAAGGTGTACAAGTGTACCCTCTATCTCCCCAGTAATTCCTGGATACCTTACAGCCAGCTTCCGTGACTACAGGAGACCTCCTTTCTCTGATGTGTGGATGACTTGAGGATTTAGGTTCACATATCTACACTAGCATGGCAACACAGAGCTGGTGAGTGAGTCGACCAGGGAAGGTGCCCTCCTAGACCTGCTTCTTATGAACAGGGAAGAGCTTGTGGCAGAAGTAAAGGTTGGAGGCTGTCTAGGGTGCAGTGATCATGAGATGATTGAGTTTTCAATCCTTCGAGAAACAAAAAAAGAGGGGTTAGTAAAACTGCCACCTTAGACTTCCGGAGAGCTAACTTTGACCTGTTCAAAAGACTGATTAACAAAATCCCTTGGGAGGCTGCCTTGAAGGATATGGGAGTCCAGGAAAGCTGGACATACTTCAAGAGCGAAGTCTTAAAGGCACAGAAACAGGCTGTTCCCGTGTGCCGAAAAACAAGCAGGCGGGGAAGGAGACCGGCCTGGCTAAACAGGGACCTTTGGCTGGATCTCAAGAACAAAAGGAGAATCTATTGCCTTTGGAAGAGGGGCCAGGTCTCTCATGAAGACTATAAAGATGTAGTGAAGTTATGCAGGAAGAACATTAGGAGAACCAAAGCACAGCTAGAGCTCAACTTGGCTACAGCTGTTAAGGATAACAAAAAATGTTTCTATAAATTCATTAACAGCATAAAGGAGAATTAGGGAAAAATCTCTCTCCTCTATTGGATGTAGAGGAAAGCGTGGTAACTAAGGATGAGGAAAAGGTTGAGGTGCTCAATGCCTACTTTGCCTCAGTCTTTAGCAGTGGAACTGGCTGTTCCCTGGACACCCAGCCTCATGAGCTGGGAGATGGGGAGGGGAAGCAGATTGAGGTCAGCACAGTTGAAGAGGAGGTGGTCAGAGACCTGCTACACCACTTGGATGCACACAAGTCTGTGGGACCGGATGGGTTACACCCAAGGGTCCTGAAAGAGTTGGCAGATGTGCTCACCAAGCCGCTTTCCATGATTTACCTGAAATCATGGCTAACTGGGGAGGGCCCATTGGACTGGAGGGTGGCAAATGTAACACCCATCTACAAGAAAGGCATAAAGGATGATCCAGGAAACTATAGACCTGTCAGTCTGACCTCGGTGCCAGGGAAGGTCATGGAGCAGGTCATCTCAAGTGCCATTAAAAGTCATATAATGGACAACCAGGGGATCAGGCCTAGTCAGCATGGGTTTATGAAAGGCAGGTCCTGCCTGACAAACCTGATCTCCTTCTATGACAAGATGACCCAACTATTGGACGAGGGAAAAGCTGTTGATATTATCTACCTGGATTTTTGAAAAGCATTTGACACAGTTCCCCATAGGATTCTCATAGAAAAACTGGCTGCCCATGGCCTGGATGAGCGAACGGTCTGCTGGGTCAAGCACTGGCTGGATGGACGGTCCCAGAGAGTGATGGTCAATGGAGCTAAATCCAGCTGGCGGCCAGTCACAAGTGGTGTTCCTCAGGGCTGGGTGTTGGGACCATTTCTGTTCAACATCTTTATTGATGATCTTGATAAGGACATAGAGTGTACCATCAGTAAATTTGCAGATGACACCAAGTTAAGCGGGAGTGTCGATCTGCATGAAGAGAGGGAGGCACTACAGAGGGACTTGGATAGGTTGGATCAGTGGGCCAACATAACGGGATGAGCTTCAACAAGGACAGGTGCCAGGTCCTGCACTTGGGCCACAACAACCCCATGCATCGCTACAGGCTTGGGGAGGTGTGGCTGGAGAGCTGACTGGAAGAGAAGGATCTGGGGGTTCTAATTGACAAGTAACTGAACATGAGCCGGTAGTGTGCCCAGGTGGCCAAGAAAGCCAACGGCATCCTGGCTTGTATTAGAAATAGTGTGACCAGCAGAAGTAGGGAGGTGATAGTCCCCCCATACTCTGCACTGGTGAGGCCACACCTGGAGTATTGTGTCCAGTTTTGGGCACCTCAATATGAGAGGGATATCGAGGTGCTGGAGCGAGTGCAGAGGAGGGCAACGAAGCTGGTGAAGGGCCTGGAGAACAAATCCTGTGAGGAGCAATTGAAGGAGCTAGGACTGTTCAGTTTGAGGAAGACAAGGCTGAGGGGAGACCTCATCACTCTCTACAGCTACCTGAAAGGACGTTGTAGAGAGGTTGGTGCTGGTCTCTTCTCACAGGTGATTAGTGACAGAACAAGGGGGAACGGCTTTAAACTCCAAGGGGAGGTTTAGACTGGACATTAGGAAAAAGTTTTCACAGAAAGAGTGGTCAGACAGTGGAATAGGCTGCCCAGGGAGGTGGTGGAGTCACCATCCCTGGATGTGTTTAAGGGTCGTTTAGATGAGATGCTGGGGGATATGGTGTAGGGGAGACCTTTGTAGAGTAGGGCTGATGGTTGGACTTGATGATCCAAAGGGTCTTTTCCAACCTGAATGATTCTGTGATTCTATGATTTCATCCACACATCATCCATTCATCATGCAAATGCAGTACATGATGAAAACGGAATTAAGGATTCCCATCTGATGAGTGTTTCATAATTGCTAAAAAGAAGCCCATGGCTGATTTGGGTTCACTGAGGCTGAAGAGCATCTGGGTGCCACAGCACATCCTGATTTCTTCACCCATTGCCAATGTCAGGGACCAGACTGAAGAATGCTTTTCCTTCCTTCAGACCACTGTGACTGGGTGTCTTTCCCATAAGTATGAAGTGGAGTACAAAGCAGAGAGAGTATTTACCTGAATCTCACCCACCAAAGAGGCAGAATGATGTTTCGTGCACATCTGAAACAGCAGTATTCTCCGATTGTAGATATTATTCTCAGTACACTTGAGAATCAGAGGATGTTGTTCACAGCCCTTACCTATCTAAAGAGTCCAAAGTTTCTGTAAGCTTAATGATCCAATTGCTGGGTGAGCAAGGAAAGGGTGACAAGTTGTTGTTAAAGGAATCAGAGCAATTTGGCTGGTTTGTTTCATGAAGTATTAGATGTCATGCTTCTTGCAGAGAAAAGAAGGAAAACATGACAAAAAATATTGGTGGAGAAATGAAAAAAGAAAAAAAAATTGTCCTTCAGCTTTGTTGAGAAGGAAGAATGTCAACGGAGTAATAAGCACAATGTAATGCATCCTCCTACCCTTCCCTTTTTCTTTCTCATCTTTGTAAAGGGAAACCCTGGAGACTTTGCTGGCCATTTTGCTTAGCACAAAAGCTTTAGCTATTTCTCCAAAATACATATTTTTACCCAAGATATCCCGACTTCAAGACTGGAGTTTGGATTAATGCATTGTGTAGTACAGTCAGCTTGTTTGGAGATTGCTCAAGTTACAGCTGCTGCAAAATCAAGTTGCCCAATTGTTCATCAAAAAATGGACACTCGGAGAACATAGAAGCATTACTTTTGAGACAAGACTGGCTTCACTTGATCTCCAGCTGCAGTTCAGGACATTGGCTTTGATGTTTAAATTGTGAGGTGTTAAGGCCCCAGGTGCAAAGTTTGCTTGGCATGACTGTTTCTACTACCACTTCTTCTTGGACACTAAGAATGCTGTGAAGCATGTTCCTGCAGAGCTGAAATTGTGGAGCTTTGTCACACAAGCGCATTACTAGAGGTAAACTTTAGTAATACAAAAAAAAAGAGTGTGATTTAAGGCTGTTTTTCTGCATGGATGGTGAACTACTACTTTAATATTATAAAAACCTAGAGAATAAGCTCTCTCCTTTTTAAACACACAGGTCCTTAACCCAGGGATCTCACAGGTCAGAGACCCCAGCTGGAGTTCTTGTCACCCCTCTAGAGAATAGGTACTAACTTCTCCAATGTGGGTTCTCTGGTGTCTAACAAAGGGTAGGCAGCAGTCTTGTTCTCTGAGCGGACACAGATAAGATACAGCTGTGCTAATATATATGCTGGGGCTGTTTGCTGGTTCTGAGACCAGTAGCAAAGAAACCTGCCAGGCCCCTACCACTAACCTCTCCCTCTCCAACACAAAGTGATTGCATCAGCAATTAGGACCGGTCCTTTGGCCTGCACTAACTCCCAAGCCAACCCCTTTAAGGAACGCTACTTATCTAACAGTGTAACAGTATAGGAAGAGATTTTGAGTTTGTGTTTCTGGGAAGTTCTCTCTATAATATACTGGCAGAGTTTCTCTCCTCTGCCTGGCCAGCTGTTTACATGATACATTGAACATGATGGGTTTAAAATTCAGTGTGGGAGAGGGATGGCTGGTACATGCCACATGCTCGCATCTCTTTCAGAAGTCATGCACTGCATGGAGTGTGCACATCCTTGGGATATCTCAGGTGCCAAAATAACAGGGCAGATGAGAGATGGCCAAGGAGAAGGAAAGGCAGGGACTGTGGGCCATTAAACAGGTGTGTTGATGTCCTCCTGCCCAGGTTAACTCACGCAGCCAGCCAGGCAGGCACCAGGACTCTGTCACTCTCAGGGCTGGCCTTCTTCAGGAGAGGACTGAGCTCTAGAAGACGTAGCTGGATGAGAGTCTTGGATGTTAGTGGTAGGAAGTCTACTGGACTTAACCTGAATGCTACTGGGAAAGGCAGCACTGATGTTTCACAGCCTCCATTATTTTCTTTAAGCCTATGGTTTCTTCAACATGCATGAAGCAAAAGATCCTTTGAAATGATTTATCATCCTTTTCTCTCCTTTCTAGTGCATTTCTTACTAACCCATACTAACTAATGATCATCACAAGAACTAAGGCTTCAGGATGAATCCCTAAAAAGCTGGGCAGTGCTAGGAGTAATACTGCCCCTTCAGCCTCAGTTCAGTTTCCTTGGACTTATGAATCCTGCTATGGTCTTTAACTATGTGATAGTTGTTCTTACCCTAGACCCTACATTGTCACTGCAGACATGTGTGAAGTAATGTGGTTTCTTCTCATTGTTCAGCATGTTGGCACACTGCATCATTCATTGTAGGCTATTCAAACTATGCCCTGATGATAAGTTTATGAATTTCCTCCAGCATTTTCTTTGGGGCTGATCACTTCCACGACTGTCTTCTACACAACATTAGTCAGTGCATTGTTATAGTTCCCCAGTAAGCAGTCCCTGTTATACAGTCCGGTAGCAGAGTCACAGTAAGATTCCTAATTTTGGATGACAATTTGAGGTATCTGGCATCTTTTTTTCCCCCAGCTGTTTAGTATTATGTAGCTCTGTAAATACTTAATATGCAGCTGCTTTTCATTGCAGTTGCAACTGTGAGAAAGTTATTGACAATCAAACTAGGTGTAGAGAAAATGCATGCAGCATGACTGCTTCTTTTTAAATGCCATGTTTATGTATCTTGCCTGGCAGTATGTGCAGAGCAGTTGGTAAAGGCAAAGCAAGACCCACATCTCCAGGACAGCTTACAACACCCTGCACCAGGACCTCATCCTTCCTCCAGGAACTGTAGCTTCTAGTTCCCACAAGAAATACATCTTACAGGACTAACAGCATCTCTGAACTCCGGAGGACCAGAGGGACAAGGAGTGAATGGTGGAGATGGATCTGTTATTTCTGATAAGGGGAGATGGTGAGCTCTGCTCCCAGCCCTGTATTCTCTTCTGCCACCTCTCTTTTCCCTTTATTCCTTCTCTTTCCTTCTCCCTTGCTCCTCCCTTTGCTTCTCCTTTCCTGTGCAATTGGCAGTGACTGGAGAAATGCAAACCAGCTGTGAAATGCAAACCAATAATCCCAGCAGACTTTATTACTTTGGCCTCTGTTTCAGGCCAACACCGCATTTTCATTGTTGATGTGGCTCAAGAATTTCTTCCTGGTGGTCCAGCACATCCTGAAGCCCTTCTTTCTTTGACCCCATCACCAAACTCATCCCTGATTCTTCCTCCCTTTCTCAGTAATAGCCCACTTGTCCACCCACACCTTTCTTATGTTCAGCCTCCATCTCCATACAGAATCAATCTTTCTCTCCCTAGGTTTTCCATCTTGCTCTGGCCCACACATGCTCACAACTCCACCCCTGATTTCCTTACAAGCATTCTTTGATTTAGCTTTCCCCATATAATCTCTTTCTGCAGTCATTCCCACTCTCCTACCTCACAAGTCTTGTACTCCTTTAAGAAAGATGAGTTTCTGTTGTAGTATACCTGGGAGTCAGCAGAGAGAGCACAAAAAAATGGTGCTTGCTGCTCCCTTCTCTGATGGCCAGCCCACCATGGGCAACAGTATTTAGGAAAAGCAACTGAAAGGAGATTCTTCACCTGAAAGTGGGAATGAGGTTAATAAGGCCCACATTTCTAGCCTTTAGTTTCCAGCTGTTAGCAGCTCTCTGCAGACTGACACATGAAGGATAAAAAGATGATTTGGAGTAGTCAACATGGATTTATGAAGGGAAAGTCTTGCTTCATGAAACTGATAGCTTTTTACAACAAGATTACTGGCTCGAGGATGAGAGGAGAGCAGTAGGTGCTATTTATCTCAGCTTTAGCAAGGCTTTTGAAACTGTCTTCTGTGACATCCTCATAGACAAGCTGTTAAATGGGCAGATAAATGGGAAATGAGGTGGACTAAAAACTAGCTGAACTGCCGGGCTTGGAGGGTTGTGATCAGCATCATAAAGCTGACGTTGAGGCTGGTCACTGATGGTGTATACCAGGGATCGATACTGGGGTTGGTAACCTGGACCACAGGGCAAAGTGCACCCTCAGCAAGCTTGCAAGTGACACAAAACTCTTGCGGGAAAAGGTTCGGGGTCCTGTAACACCAAGTTAAACATCAGCCAGCAATGTGTCCTTACAGCAAAGAAGGCCAACAGCCTCCTGGGTGCATTAGGCAGAATGCTACCAGCAGGTTGAGGGAGGGGATCCTTCCCCTCTATTCAGCACTGGTGAGACACACCTGGAATGTGGCGTCCAGCTCTGGGCTCCCCAGCACTACTAAAGTGAGTCCAGCATGGGACCACAAAGATGATTAAGGGACTGGAATACCTCTCATACAAGGAGAGGCTGAGAGAGCTGGGGCCACTCAGCCTGGAGAGGAAAAGGCTCAGGGACATCTTATCCATATGTATAAGTACCTGATAGGGAGTAAGTGAAAAATAAAGTCAGTCTCTTCTTGGTGGTGCCCAGTAACAGGACGAGAGGCAGTGGGCACAAGCCAAAACACAGGAAGTTCCACTTAAACATAAAGAAAAAATTTTTACTATGAGGATGACTGAGCACTGGCACATGTTGCCTAGGGAAGCTGTGGAGTCTTCATTCCTGGAAATACTCAAAACCTGAGCAACCTGCTCTAGCTGACCCTGCTCTGAGGATGGAGTTGGGCAAGATGGTTGAGGATCTCCAGGGGTGCCCTCCAGCCTCAATTATTCTGTGATTCTGTGATTTATTCTGCTAGCACAGGTAGCTTCCAGAGGGGAAGGAGCTTGGTCCACAGTCCGGTTTGCTTACATTTCTCCATACAATCCCAACAGCAACATTCAATTACCTGCATGTCCCCTTCATTTCACACCTGCACTAATTGGAAGCAGATTTATGAGTGTAAGCCTGACCTCTGTTTCTGGCCCTGAAATGCAGTTTCATAAAAATTGAAAGGAATGTTTCTGTTTGTTTTTTGGTTTTTTGGGTTTTTTTTTGGTAGGAATTTGCAAATTCTTCTCAGAGCAGGCAACACCATTCAACTCCTCCCCATTTTTTTTTTCTAGCATTAAAACTAGTACAGAGGAACATTTTGCAGGACAGAGATCTGCAGATGTGGTGTGCAAGGCAATAGATTTTAAGGAAACTTTTCTATCTGCCTGAGAAAAATTTGCAGTGGCAAGCAGACTCCATGCAGAAACAACAGGGGCAAACTGTTCATCACTGAAGTTTTCATCTGAAAAATATGCTTATGTGGATTTTATTATTTTGTAAGCAAGCAATATGGTATTGCCACTGATGGTATTAGGCCATGATCTTTGTACTGAGTTTGCAAGCTCTCAGGACTGAGGCTTGTCAGGCTTGCTCTGTATGAATACTTTGTGACCTGCCTGCAGCTTTTTTAAACTTGGTTTAGTTGTAATAACAATTTTTCTAATTGATTGGGTGTCTGTGGGTAAAGAGTAAAGGTGTAAAATCATGCTAGCAAATATTAAAATGCCACCAGGTGGATCCTGGGGTGAGGAAGAAGAAATCATCAATGTGAACATCATTTTTCTTCCCAGCAAAAGCCTTCAAATGCTGACAACTTGCTGTAACCACCCCCCACCATCACCAATATGAAACTACCTACATTGGGGCCCAGAGGAGCAGGGAGAGGGTCAGCATAACTCTGTGAAAGGGGTGGAAAATAAGAAATGTTTGTGAATCAGCTCTGTTTGTATTGTTATTCTTTCTTCACCTGTAATAATTAAATCTGGACTAATAATGATTATACTGTTAAGATTTCAATTACGCTAACAATAAATTCTTTCAACAAAATTTTGAGTGTAACAATTCCTAGTTTTTAAAATCCAGATTGTAACGTGTCACTTGATAATCACCAACAAATCCACAGACAGTGGATAATCTTAAAATGCTCATGGTTTCCATGACTGCAACCAACTATAATCCAGGCTGTGGTAGTTCTATAAAGTCCCCCAGCAATGCAGCTTCCATAGCTCTACTACACTTGTTGAAGACTATGAGACAGACTTTTTGATTCAAACTGAGTCCAGTTTAGCTCTCAAATGCTATTCATCTAACAGTTAACATTTAAACCATTCACAATAACGTTTTGATGATTGTTGCAAAGGCTATCTCATTTTCTAAATATTAAAAAGCATTATTTGGGTTTCTGTACCGTTCTGTCACTTTGCTGAGCTGTCAGGAAGGAGCGAGAGATGGTCTGTAAACCCAGTAAGGCTGTTGTACATTAAGACTTCCCAAACAGGTAAGCTTTGAAAGAGTTTAATGCAGAAACCTACAAACTTTTTCATAGTTTTCCTTTTATTTTTCTCCTTGGATGACAAGGAATAAAATTGGGGCTGAGGTGGAACAGCTAATAGAACAAAAACATAGAAATCAAAATTGCCATCTCTGCATTGACCTCAATACTCCAAGAGATCAATGTCCTCATGTCAAGGGGGCAGATCACCTCTACCTTAATAGACTGAAAGACTCACCATATGAAGTTGCAAGACTTCTATCAAGGACTTTATCAAGTTCAAGTCATTTATCTGGAGAATTGCTGACACTGCATCTATCTTCAAAAAGCAGAAAAGTACGATCTGGACAACAAAATTGGTATGTCCTTCTTCCACAAATTACTGTCTTTGATGTTACCTGAAATTGCATGGGGAGATTCTTTAGTGGTTGAGGAGGTAGAACATAAAAATATATTGATTGTCTTAGTAGTGCCGTGTCTACATTTTTCTGTTACCATTTCTTCTTGTCCCTGACAATAGGGTAACATCATTACTGTGGGGAAGTTTGGGTTCTGTAAGCAGTTTGAGACCTGAATCATTCTGTGGGATGAAGACCTTGCTGAGTAACACCTCCTCTGAAGGGTATCCTCTGTAAGAAAAGGACTGTGACTGTGTAAGATGTCGATTTATGCAAGGGAATCTTGAAGAAAGAATCCCCAAAGATACATTGTGAGTCACATTGGTTCCTCTGCTAATATAAGACACTTAGGAGATGTGATCTGTTGTTTAGGCAAGTATGATGCATGGGGATTGTTCAAAAAGGTGGAATGACTTCTTTTATTTCTCTTCCTGTGGGATGTACATTAGATAATGCGTACCAAGGGAAAGGCAGAAGGGAATTTCTCTCCAAAATTTACACTTGTTAATAACAGTCTTCAAAGAATGCCATTGCAATTTATCAGGGAACACTCTAAATACTTGTGGTGTAGGCCACTATGGACTGCCTGCATACACTATTCTTTTTGGATTCTCTGCTTTTGGGAAAACGGACCATTATATGTTTCTCAGTTGGTCCATAACTTACTCTGCCACTAAGGCAATAAAGAGGTGTAATACTAAAAAAAAAAAAAAAAAAAAAAAAAAAATAAAATCAAGAGTTTATTCATTGAGACTTCAAGGTCAAGCTTCTCATTGCAAGGTAGGAAGCAAGAGGTTATAGGTTAAACAAATACATGCAGTCAGAATTGTTTCTTAACAACAATGTGTTCTTCTTCGTGCTCATTTTCTCTTACCTCACAGTCCCAGGATGCATCATGTCCAAAAGAACTGGAGGTGCTATGGCACTAATGGGAAGAGCCCTCATTCTGAATGGTGCCCTCAGTTTTTATTTTAGGGTTTCCTGCAGGGCAGCCACCTCAGTGCCTTCTCTCCTCTCAGTTTTATTATTCAAATTTGGAATATGAATGAAAATGTGTTTGATGGCTCTGCTGGGAAGCTTGTATTTTGGGTTCTTCACTCAAAAATGTTACCACTCTAGAGTTCATCCCTGAATGAGCAGGGGGTATACGGACTGTGAAAATAATATGAAGACTATTGCTGGAGGTGGCTATGGGATGTTACCCCATACTCTTTAGTCTTGCTTTCTTGATGCTGACGCACTCACATTAGATGTGATATGGGCTGTTGGTTATAAATGTCTTCAGGTAAGCTTACAATTTCTGTTATGTTACTAGTTTTCTACACAAAATTGCTCTCCACAACTGTTTCATGGGATCCTATGTCACGACAACTCAGTCGCTTTAATATTTAACCTCTGCAACCCAGTTTCTCACCTGAGAACAAGACAAAGCCCTCAAAATCCATGGAGCAGTATCTGAGGCCAAAGACTTCTGGGAAAACATGGTTACCCTGGAATATGTTACAGAGGTGCTCGTTCAAGCAGTGTCAGCCCTTTCTGATCCCTTGGTCTGTCTTTTCATTCCCAGGCTCTACACATGCACCAATGGCCAGGTTGGTGCTCTTGGAGGAAGCACCTGTATCCCACTGCTGTGGAGATAATTGTCCTTGCAGTTCTGAAAACAAAGACTGCAGTAAATTACTTTTCTGTACCTCCCAGGTACTTTTCTCAGAATAGAATCTAGATGAAAACTCTCTGTCTCTACAAGAAACATTTCTGCTGAAACATTAGAAAAGCTGTGACAAGCTGGAAAAGTGATGTTGGAAATATAAATTTTAATATTTTTTACCATGTGGATGACAGAGCCCTGACACAGGCTGCTCATAGAGGTTGTGGAGTCTCCACCCTTGGAGACATTCAAAAGCTGTCTGGACACGGTGCTGGGCAACCAGGTCTAGGTGGCTCTGCTTGAGCAAGCAGGTTGGATAAGATCACCCCTCGAGGTGATCATGCTCTCACACTAATTTCCCAAGCCTCAAGTCCAAGTTTTCCAGTGTCTCCTTTCCTCCTGGCCTTGTTTAACTCTGTAGCAATATAGTGTTTGTGGAAGGTGGGATCACAGTGCAGATGAGCACCCTAATCATAAAACTGCTGATCATTAGGAGGTTGATAGTACACCTTCTCCACCAGTGCCTGTGTAGAAACTCCAACCTATTAAGTGTAGATTATGTACTTTGTGAGAAATCCTACCTTCAAGTGGTTCACATTTTGCCTTCCATCAGAAAAACTCCCAGTAAGCTCTACTCTTAAATAGTTTAAAATGTGTCACTTTTCAGGGCTTTTCTCCTTGTCTTTGGAGATTATTCTGTGAGTCAAGAGACCTCAGCGTTAGGAAAACTTCCTTCATATCAAGCCTGTTTCCCTTTCCAGGATTTCACCTCATTAGTCCAGGATCTACTTCTCTGTCCCTTCTTAGCCCTCTCACCCTTCTTATGAGTCATCACCTGTGAAGTCATAGGGCAAAGTATAACCTACATCAAAGGGGACTCCAGCAAAGTTGAGACAATGTCCATCACCAAAAAGAAAAAAAGAAATAGGGAGAAAGAAAAAGGGGCCTACTGCGTGTCAACAGCAATTGCTAAAAAGAAATAATGACTGAAGCTTGCCAATGTATTGAATGGGAAGACTAATAGTGATTTCAGCTGCTGAATGACAAATAAAGTAATATTCTCCTGAAAGCAATATTTGCAGTGCCAAAGAGAGATGATAAGGTAGGATGAATAGTACAAGGAAAAGCAGAGCTGTACAAGCTTGGGTTATTAAATGATGTCCTAATAAGAGACTGGAACAACCACAGAAGGAACATGCAAATGTCTGTGAAGGATTTTTTCTAGTATAAATGCAATAAGTTACATGGCCATGCTGTTCATTAGTGGTCATGGACTGACAAAACATTAAAGCATTGTTGCTATGGTAAATGTGTTGTCAAATGTGGTTTTGGGCAACTATGCAAGATCTACCAACATGGCTCCTTTTCTGTCACATTAAAGTTAGCCTTGAGGGTGGTTTTTAAGATATATTGAAGAGAATCATGACTGATAACTGATAGTTAACAAGTCATTAAGCAAACAGTATTACAGTCAGCCTCATCTATCTATTACAGCAAGTGGCACATGCTGGGACAATATGCAGCATCTTGGGCACCCACACCCTCTCAGGTATGTACATAATTATTCTTGACCTTAAGATATAAGTAATTAGCAAGGATGAACACAGTCTTTACTGGTGCAAATCAGTAGCAATCTGCATCTGCTGAGGTTCAGTCCATCCTCACCATATTTTCTTTTTTAACCTCTATACCATATGCAAAATTCAAAAAGAAGTGTCCACTAAAAAGGAGGAGAAAAATTATTGCTCTGCAGGGGACACCTATTGGGTATACTCTCCTTTAAATGATCCTTCTGTTATGAGGAAGGTTTTTACATATAAGATATGGTGAAGTAGAGTTAAAGGATCTTCCTTTTTGTCCAGCACAACATTGCAACCCTCTCTGAGGCTGTCCCTTGCAACCATCTCTGAGGATAAGGTTGACCTGGGCTCTCTCTCCCAGCTGAGGGAATTTAAATCCTTCAGCTTTATCTCCTTGGTTATATGAGGTAGTCTGTGACAGAAGATGAGGAGTGAAGGGAGGAAAGGAATCATGACTCGCTTCATACCTGTCCTTCATCACAGGGACAAGGTGTTAAATCTGGATGAACTAAAGTGGGATTTCAAAATTAGACATTTGGCTTTTTGGTCAATAATAAGTGAACTTTGATAGTAGGAATTAATATTCTTCTGTTAGGCATCTCTCAAAATATCATCCACAGGTTGTCATTCAGCTCTATTTGGAGGGAAGAGTGACACACATTTGGGAAAACAGGATCCCAGAGACTCCAGCTAGGTTTTGAAGATGGTCCCCATTATTTTGGCCACTGTTTGGAAGGGAGAAAATTACTTGTAGCAGGTGAATACAAGGAATTCTGCTTAATAAGATACACATTAATATTTTGAATTCTGGAGCATATACAATATCCTGCTAAGCCTTCTCATGAAAGTACAATAAAATTTCTATTTAGGGAAATGCTCCCAAGGGAAAGAGCAATTAATGGAGAAAGAAACTAAGGAGCTGTCCTCACAGCCACACCAACGAGATCAATGTCTTCTGAAGTGGCATGCAAAACACTGCATTCACAGGCAGTCTCACCATGTTCAAAGGGTTTATTCGAAGAGCTGCAAGTTAATTAGAGGAAAGTTGAAGGGCTGTCAGATAATGCTAAGCTTCATTAAATATTTGCTCCCTGGCAAAACTGAGGAGAGAGACATGATACATTTGTTTTAATTGCTTTATGCTTTTACTGCATCTTGGCCACCTGAAATATTAACTGCCTACACAGATATAAATAACCAGGCATAAGACAGAAGACAGTAGGGGAGCATCACTGTCTTGGCAGGGGTTACACTAAGCCGGAAAAGTCATTAGTGAACGTATTTTTGTTTACATCAGACAGACAGACAATGTAACAATGAAGTACCCCCAGGACCCACTAGGTCTTTCATAGAGTTAGGAAATGAGAGATGAAATGTGACAAGCAGAGTTAAGCAGAATGAAATTTTCCTCCAGCTTGAATAAAATTAACCGATCTTACTTTCTTTATGCTTATTGGAACATCTTTTCTTTTCCTCTGTACAAACCATTCTCTGCTATGTGAATAAAACTTTGGGTCTTCAGAGAATCCAACAGGATTTGGATGAAACCTGTAGTATGTGGGCAAATGTGGATGCCTGCTAAAGACTAAAGTGTGTAGCAGAAGGATAACAGGGCATGAACTCAGAACAGCCATGGGATCAGAAAAAAGTCATTCAGTGCAATGGTTTTTAGAACTCTCAGATACATAAATCCATTCCCATGGTTATTTCTCCAGCATACGGATATGGTAATTAGGAAGAGCAAATAATTTCTGAGAAAGCTGCAGTACACTACAGAGAGGATTACTGGAAAGTATTTAGGGGTTTGCAGATCAAAAAAGTTTGCAAGCCACATGTTTAGCCCAGTCTAATGAGTGAAGCAAGAGTGCATGAGCGTCTGGGATCCTTTACACATTTGTGGCTGCAATTCTGAGCTGACTGACCATATACACACATCATACTCAGCCCTGATGGAGAAATATCCACTTACTAACATGGTCCTCTGATTTGCAAAGTAAATCTTTGTGGGATATCATACATTGTTTTTAGAAAGAGAATAATTTTTAAACCTACAAAAGAACTTCTATGGTCATTTATCAGTACAAACCATATTGAGTGTTTACTCACAATTCCTGCATGAAAAATCTTGACTTGGTTTGACGAAATTGCCCTGTCCAGCAAGATTTGAAGTACAGAAGGAAAAATGTCAAATAACAGGGAATCTGCCACATCTCTAGCTGACTTGTTGCAATGCCTCACCGATGATTAATTATACTTCAATTTCAAGTTGAATTTGCCTAACCTCTGCGTTCAGAAGAATGTGTTTTCCCAAGGCCCTCTCTCCCCTCCCTTTCCAGAAACTGTCAATCATTTATTTTAGTAACCAATGCAAAATGCTTATTCGAGATGCTGGGATTTGGAGGAGGCAAGAAGAAATCAGTACTGTGTGCTTTGGGAGGAAAGTGATCTCTGACCTCAGGGATGGTGTAGCGAATTGCAATCTCAGCTCTGAAACCTTCCTAGGTAAACTATACCACAGCAAAGTTGCAAGTTGCAGCTTTGAGGTTTTTTTCCTATTTACAGCTCTGCCCAGCCTTGCCTTTATCAATAAGCATCATTAAGGATTGTGTGCAAATCCTGTCATTCAGTCAGAATGAGAAAACCTTCTTTGACAGATATTTAGATACAGGAGAACAAGGAAAACAACCCTTCCCTTTCTGATGATTTCTGTGGAGTTTGACTAAAGCATGTAACATTTGCTTACAAACTTCTGGTCATCACCATCTGATTTTCCTGCCAGGTACGGCTCTGTTGCCCTTTCTAGTTTTACATGCAAGGAAACACCATGCTTACTGCTTTGATTCCAGCCTCTCGGAGAGAGAGATCATCCCTGATAAGCAGCACACACCTGAAGCAGCCTCCCACATTCCTGTTCCTGCAGGGACATGGAGAGAGGCCACACACCCCAGAGCATCCCAACTGGGGCTTGCTGTGCCCATCAGTGTGACCTGGCATTGCGGGGCCAGCCTGTGGCACTGTTGCTCTTCTCAGGTTGTATGGGGGTGCTGTAGTCAGGTCCCCTCCAGAGCACTGTTATGAGGCAGTGTTACGGAGGCTCCCAAATGAGCAACCAACCACCAAAAATAAAAAAAAATTAATTATTAACACAGTTAACTAGCTCTCCGTAAATTACAGGTTCGAATGTCTGTGAGAGGAGAACAGAACAACTTTCTAGGGTTTAATGGCAACCCAAAACGCATAACAAAGAACTCTATGGGGTTTAACAGCAACCCAAAACGCAGAACAAAGCCCCACTCCCTAGGGTTTAAGGGCAACCCAAAACGCTTTATCACTCACCTGATAAGTGAGGGCTCTCAGCCTGGAGGACCTGCTCAGGGCAGCGTTCCGACCCAAGACACCTCGAGGAGTTTCCTTGGGCAGCGTCCTGACCCAAGGGGAGAGTCCTCGACCACAGCGTGCTGCTCCAGAGCACGAGCTCAAAATGGCTCCCCCAGGGGACTCCATTTATACCCAGGCCGAATCTGACCTGTAGTCAATAGCGGCTCCCATTGGCCAAAGGCCCCAATTACCGCGAAGCCCTCAGAACAAAGGCAGCCAGGAGCTGCTGCACTTCAGCAGCCAAGAAGCTGTTTTCATTGGGCGGGGGCACCTGCCACAGGCAGTGAAGACAAAGCCACTGAGTTTTATATATAAAGTGGCTACTCTTTGATCTCTGTTGGCAAAGACCACAGCCTGCATGACCTTAGGGTGACAGGGTTACTCAGAATTCTCTCCCTCTCCCAGGGAAACAACAAGAGGGAGGACGTGATCTTCTGGATGTCTGACTCGTTCATCCTCTGGGCTGAACAGCAGGAAAGTAGGAAAATTGGATCATATTGTACATGTGCAAGGTTAAGTTGACAAAATTACACCAGTACTTTTGATCTGAGTGATACATCTTGTAATTCACCACTAATTCAATGGCAGGACAGTTTTATCAGGATTACATTACCCTGTGGAACTGGGAATCAGGGAAAAAGAAGGTTTTATTTTCTGAGGAAAGCTAAACATCTCTTCATACCCCTAGTCAAAGCACCTTGCATCTAGAGCAGCAGGATTATGGCAGTGCACACATTCCCATGGATGCAGGGACATGCATGCTTCTGACAGGCAAGGAGCCATCCTCTCCTTGTTTGTGCAGTGACTAGGGAGCTTCTTTCTGCCCATGGACATCTTTCCCACTGGTAATGGGAAGGGTGACTCAAGTCATGCTGCTCATGGTGGTGTGGAAACACCATGCATGGGGAGTGCTTGAATTGGGCTCTCCGCAGGAAGCTTTTCATGCCAGCGTTAAAAAGCAAAAGTGGACTCTGGAGGGCACACCTGACCAGCTCTGCCATGCAGCTTCCAGGAGGGACCTGTGTTTTTTTAAGTTACACCAACGACCGACCTGCAGTCCAACTAGAAAAGTTACCTCTACTTCTTGATCTAGGGATGGCATTTTTCACTCTGAACAACTGTGAGCTTCTCACTTGCCTCATTACATTGTCGTCATTATCAATGACAATCTGCCCTTCAATAATCCCCAGTGATAGTGCACATATAGCTGCTTGTCTTATTAAGTGGATGAATCCGTGTGTGAATTAATTCAGCTGCGTATTAGAAAAGCTTGGCAGAGGATACTGCACCTGGAGTTGTCTGAATCTCTTTTATTTCGGTCTGTTTTGTGATGCCCTTCTCTTCTCCATCACCGAAGTGCATTAGGTGGAACTAGATACATGTTGTGTAATTCTTGTTTAAAGAATAAAATGTGGATTTTTTCCAGTTTCCCAGGTGACAAGTGCCTTGTGACACACTCACCAGGCAAGACAACATCAGCCAGGGAGTTGTGTGAAACCTCCTTTTCCAGTTCATGGGATTTATCCTGGAAACATGGAACAAACATGGTTTCCCTGAAATTTCAGGCTGATGGGTGGTGGGGTGGCTGTTTGCACCAAATAAACCATCTGAATCTTGGGAATCTAGGATAATAACTTCTGTTTTTTTTTCCTTGGCGTTATGATATCAATTCAGTCTGTGGTGTTCCTTGTGCTTATTGGCTGGTGAAGATCTCAAAGAAAAGTTTTCTTATAGACCTCTGTGTGTGCACACAGAAGAGGTTTGCTTAAGGGTATTATATTGCAAAAAAGAAGAATAGTGTAGATTATTTGTTATCAAGATGAGTCTAACAAGACAAGAATATTCTACTTATATACTGGGAAACAAAAAAAATGGACAGTACCTTGTAAAGGACCTTGTAACTGTCTCCTGTGTGCCTCTTTTCATGCTTAACCTGAGTTGCCTGCTTCTGCCAGGTTGGGGGTAGCCAGTGAAATCTCCACTGAGGGCTGCTGTGCAGGCACATACTTGTCCTTTTTCTGCTGCATATGTCCTGTTCCAGCATGGTGCCCATCTTGGTTCTGGCAAGTGCACGGCCAGCACTTGGCAGAAGATGGAAATAAGTCTCAGAAAGATTTTGATAAGGGTTTTCTCCAGGGTAAGCGTCACCTTGTGTTCAATATGAGAAGAAGCTACTCCTGGGTTTTTTTGTTTAAAAGGATTGGATGTCTCTAGGTAGACAACAGGTAACGTTATCCATGGAAAATTTAGCAGACACCACCATATAGTGCCTTCTCCCCCCTTCCCCTCCCACACCATCCATTTTGCAGTCTATCATGATGGCTTCTTTGGCTACAGGCACATGAAACTGTAGAAAGCCTTCAGAAGTACCTGGTGATATACATTGATTTTGAAACTTGAAAAAATTTGAAATGTGTAATTTTTATGTAGTTATTTTAAAGATGGATTATTTTTTTTTTAACCACCACACAAAGGATAACCTTTCTGTTTGTTTTCTTTTTCCTAACTTTGTTTAAATTCAGAAAGTCCCTTTTCTGTCCTTTCCTCATCTATTTAAACAATCACAGCAGGCTAATGCTTTGTGAGCCTGAGTTCATTAGAGATTGCATTTTATTAGATAAGCTACATCAAGTTGCATCCAAGGTCATGGGTGAATGCAGCTTATGTCTCCATCTCAGTTCCCATCTTGTGAAAACACCAACAGTGAAAAACATGAGAAAATGAGCATGTCTTAGGTCAGTGTGGTCTGCTACCTGACTTTTTTAGATGCCTGACCCCCCAGAATGGGGTCTACTATTTCATAAAGCAGAAGAGTGGAAAAATGAGGGGTCTCAGCGAAAGATAATAAGGAACTAGTATGTTGAACAATTAGACATTTAATACCACCACTCAGAAATACAGAGAACAGAAATAGATCTCAAATCCCAATCTACTGTGGGATGTAGGCACCTACCTCTTGGCCATGAGTCCCTGCCTGGCAGTTTCACATTTAACCCATCCTTCCACTCCTCCCTTCGGCCCAAGAAAATGCTTAGTCAAGATTTGTCATAAGAACTCAGTTGGATCATCAAGGTTTAATCTTTTTCTCCAAGGCAATAAGATTAAGAGTATTCAGGTTATTCAGGGTATTGGGGTTTTTTGGTTTTGTTTGTTTTGGTTTTGTTGTTGGTTTTAGGTTTTTTTCTTCCCTCTAACCAGAGTGCCCTAATCATAAAGCTATGGGCTATTTTGCAATCTGAGATGTGCTTTGAGCTTGAGGGGAAATATGCCTATTGAAACTCTTCCATGTTCGGCAAGCCTTAGCAAGTGTATGATCTAGTAGCTAGACAGCTGGGTTTGAAGGGGGAGGGCATAGGTTGAGTGAGGAGAACACAGTTCCTGCACACTGACTCTGCCTCTTGACACACTGTGTTGTGCTGTGCTGATCCTGAGGTGACATGGTGTAAGGATATCTGGTGGACTGGGCCCCTCCACCGACACAGAGAGTTATCTAGCTTGTGGGTGCCAGGAGGATGTAACTGTGGGCCAAGAGAGGGGGGATCTGGGATTTCAAGGCTTGGAAACATTATTTCTACTTGGAGTACTTGAATCTAGCTTGGGTTCATATGGATGCTACACTAAATATGCATATGTGCTTCCAGGCTTTTCAGCATCAGATGAGACAGGTTTTAAAGGATCACAACTTTGGACTTAGGCAAGATTTAAGTACTAAAAGCTTTTTGTGGCTCCATTCCCATGTCATTTGGAGTAATTAGCTGTCTATTCTCTAGGGAAAATGAAGAACAGAAGAGGATATATGTAGAAGGTCAGCAGTTTCCCATTAATCACTTTCAGTATGGCTTGTAGATGTAAGAAAAGCTGAGCATCATCACCTGTCTTCATTTTCCCAAATGCTAATCTCATCTTCAGACTCTCTTGGTCTCTACTGCACTTCCAAAGTTTTGCTGGGACCACATCCCAAGGGAAGTCCCCAGCATTTTTAAACATAGATCTCTTATTGCCAAGTGCTTTCAGTATACTCCTTGTCCACAATAGACATATGGGACATCATCTAACATAGACACATGTAGCTTCATACATGAGCCATCTGGAGAAGAACAACAATACTACAAAAGAAATGGCTGCAGCCACAAGAAAAACATGCTCCCCTCTGAGAGGACCTTCACATAAAACAGAAGGTCTTTGCTCTGGTGCAGCTGAATTGGCTTCAACCATATTGCATGATTCACACTTGTGCAAAAGGAAAAAAGTGGATGTAAAGCCTAACATTTGTTCAAATTAATCTTTTACTTGTTCCTGTTGGAAATATTCATTTAGTCTGAAAAAAACAAAATAATGATGAGAATTTTGAAATGTTTATTTCTAATGTTTATAACTATTGGCCTTCTTTGCCCAGTATATCCTGAGGCCTTAACTTTCATCTGAAAATGCTGCAGTGTTTCAGAAATGAATCAGCCAAGGCACTTCCAGGTTGAAGTTGGTAAGTGGGTAAGCCAAGTTGTCCTTTCAAAATTATTTTAATTAAGGTACCATAGACTGAACATTCATATAAATACTCCTGTGCAAGTATAACTATTATTTTAGAAGAGTCTCAAGTAAATGTAATGAAATGCCTTTCCAGCTCCCTTTTCAGGCCTTAAGTAAGTAAACTCTTCCACATTGTGAATCCAGGTGAGTGAGGATGAGGAGGGCCAAAAATAGAAATAAATTTCCTAAATAAAACCTAAGTAGGAAGTTTGCATTGTTTCAGGGTATTTTAAAGGACTGCTCTGTATTAAAGCACTGGAAAGCATATCAAATAGAGAAATCATGCAGCCTGAGTTGATTAGAAGGTGTTTTGATGCAGTAAAAATTCATTACATACTAAAGAACGTACAGTTTTTATAGGCTTCTGGAATAAGATGGAAGAAAATACCAGTCATTGAATCTGTTATTTAAATGATTTTACTATAATACTCATCTCATTCTAATTTATAGTGTGATATTCCTTCAGATGTGATAATGGCTTGCAGATATGTTAATACCATCACTTTTAGATCACTGCATCAAACTGCCATTAATTACATTAAGATGTTACTTTTGTTAAAACGAATTTTTAAAAAGGCTTTGTAAGTTTCATGAAAGCTAAAATACCTCAAGAATTATTGAGAGGTCTCTTGGCAACAGCTGAATTCACAGCTGGAAGAAAAGGCTGTAAATGAGTCTAGTTTTACCTCCTATGCTTCTGTGACCAGCATCAATTCTTGAGCAGAACATGTTTGCTCTGTACGTCACTGCTGAAGACCAGGGCATTGTCAAGTGCCGTGGAATGGTAACTGAAATTCTTCTACATAGGAGATCACTAGATCTGCATAGGAGACCCACTGAAGCTTTGAATTCAGGTCTGCACTCAAATAAACACACTTTAGTGCGCTGTCTGTCCTTGCCCTGGAAAACCAAATGTGGCAGAACACTGCTGCTCTCGTTTCTTGATACTGCCAGAGAAGGCTCTCTTCTATCAAAATTGGAATGATAACATTAAAAAAAAAAATCAGCTTCATCGGCAAAAATGTATTTCCACTAGATAAACAAATATTTTGTGGTAGTTTCAAAGTAGTTTATGTTTAAAGTTAAATTTTTTTGCTATAATTAATCTGTAGCAACTTTGAAAGGAAAACCCATTTAAAACCAAATCTAAGACTCTTATTATGATAGCTTTAATTCTCCGCTTGTATTGTTTTCCTGTGAAACTAGAAGTTGGCAAGAAGTGACACTTTCCTAAGAAACTTTGGTTTCCACAGTCACAGTGGAAGGTTCGAACAAATTTTTCTTGAAACTTCTTAGTCTCTCCCATAGATTGTGTTGTAATGCCTGTGTCAGGGCATACATGCAACCAGAACTGTAAACTGTCTCCTCAAAATCTGCTGCCAGTGAAGAGCAGAGAGAGATTTGTCTGCCCTGATCTGACACCTGATGTCCCTAGTCCCTCAACTGTTCACTGCAGTTTGGTGGGGGAAGGCACATAGTGAAAACTTCTACTGTTTTATGGAAACAGATAGGAGCACTGAACCTAAGGCCTTCTAAATCATTTTGAAACCCTTATTCTTCATCTCAATAAGAGTTTTATTACTAGGCCTACTTACTCCAGCAAAGTAAGTGGGTAAGTACTTGTTTACAATTGCACATTGATTACTCCCTTACAGTTGTGAAATAAAACTGAAGGATATATGCAACTTTGCTCTTTCTGTTATTTGTAATTCTCTCATTTATCACATTCAATGGTCTGGAGAAAGGTATATGCCCCTGTTGAGAATGAATTTCACCAGACATCCCTTTAACTTTTGTCCTTTTTTGGAGAATGAATGTGTTCACACAACAACACTACCGGGGGTCGCAGGTTGATCAGAAGTCCTGTGCTGATAATTTTCAAGGGTTACTGTAGTCAATGGTGGGTCTTTGTGACTCAGGTCTTGGTGGTTTTTCTGTCGTGTAATTTCACTTTGGGAGGCACCTAAAAATGATTCTTATATTGTTGTTATATTTTATCCCACCAACAATTCAGCACAGACAATAGGAGGAATCAAGTTCTGCCTTCTTGGTACTTATGACTAATATCTGGTGTGCTGACAATCAGATCAATAAATTGATGTGACAGGCAGGTTGTGACCCACTCTCTCAAAAGTTCCTCAGTCTTAATTAAAAGCCAGGGCTGCTATAAATATGTGCCAAAGTGATAAGTGTGTACCTGTGTTCATGAGTACATGTATATGCACATATCAGTGACATCCTCTTCTCATCTTAGCTAAAGCTTATTTTGCTGCTGTCATGCATGTTGACTTAAAACCGCATGAGAAGAAAGTGGGAAAGGTTTGAGCTATTGCACAATGAAGGGGTGAGATAATTTAATGACCTATGATTCATGTGAAGTGTTATACTGCTAATAAGATAACATTGGAAAAATAAGCATGCTTATATTTTATAATTGCTGTTGTTGGAGAATAAATGAGTTTCCTACCCCTCAAGCTGCCTCCCTGACTTCTGCTATATAATGTTTTGTTCTCAGTATAGTCCATTCCTCTTATCACTGTCAGTTAACATGAGTCCCCTCTGGCTTTTCCTGGACTGCTTTCCTAATGGAGTTTTAAAAATTAGTTTATAGCTTTGTGTTCTAATTTTTCTTCACTTCTCTGGTTGTACTGTTTTAATTCAGCTCTGAACAGTTTTAGAGCTCGTGTGTTAAAGTAGAAAGTATAACCTTGGAAAGGAATTTTTTTAAACTACTTGGTTGTATTCCCATTTAAGATATGAAATAAACTTAGAGTAATAACACATAGTAAATGTTCGAAATAGTGGTTAAGGTTCATTGCAAGGTATAAAAAGGCATCAATAAATACGTTCATAACTAGATTAACTCTGTCAGCCCCACCTGGAAGAACACACATGTCAGAATTATAAATTATAACTCATGAACACATGGCAGAATCACAAATTTGTTTTCCAGATTTTTGGTATCTTGCTTGGACTTCAAAGATTTTTATGTGTGTAGAGAAAAATTGGAGATTAAATGATCAGTAATTACAACTAGCACTAGAATGGAAATTATTTTGTTGCTCAAAACACCTCAAGGTTTTTGAAGTGTAGTTGTTCTGTGCTGACCCCCAAGTAGTAGTGAGGAATTGGGTCACCCCACAGACACTAGGCTTATATGTCAGGAAAAAAATAATTTTGCTGGTACGATTTGACAAATTTAGGTGTTACAACAATATGCAGAGAGTGTTCAAAAATAACAATGTGCCTAAATAATGGAAATGAAAACAATTCTAAAATGAGAAAAGTAGAAATATAAAATCAGGGATATCCAATATTTTAAAGAAATTAAAAAAGAAAATATATATTCAGGCAGAAATCTTATGCCTCTTACTTTAGTTCAGCAATTAGTACAGGTGATGATATCTGCAGATAAGAACGTCTGCACAAAAACAGGTTCAAGGACAGAGGGATGAAAATGGGTTCTGGTCCTCTCTTCCATTATCTCAATCAACAGTGAGAAACATTTTTATAAGGTAATTGGAAATGATCAAGCCATTTTGTCTTAGTCTAAAAAGGTAAAAAAAATTCTTATTGACTATTTGGCATTCAGAACATTTCTTTTAATCTATTGCCCATAAACAACCCTGGCTCATCAGTGTCTCATGCCTCTATAATATATTCATCCTGTAATCACCACTTAGTGTAAGTATAGCTATGTTGATGTATGCTTCCCCTAGAAGGTAAAGGAAAACTGTTAAAACTACTCATACTCTTATTTATTGACTAATGTTTCTCATACGCCATTTCCTGCATTATCTCATGTTAAATATTATCTCTTGGTCTACTGAAGAAGAAAGGCTACATTTGTTTCCCCTGAGCTCCAGGAGAATGAATCAACAGCTGTAAATTAGGGGATTTCACTTCAGTCTAAGTCTCCTGCATCTCAGAAACACACTGCTCAGTGGGTTGTAGACTCTGGCCCAGAGAGCACAGAGAGAGAGGGGGGGGTGGGGAGAGAGAGAGAGAGAGAGAGAGAGAGAAACCTATCTATAGATATAGGTGAAAACCATGGAGTGGTTATGTGGAGTGGTACATATATATATATATATGAAATGGTTTTCAAGGGGCTGGAGAGTTGGTCAACAGAAGCCAGCAAATGGAAATTTTGCCTGTACCTGAGGGCTCAGCCTTTTTTCTAGAACCAGATTCAGAAATCAGCAACTAATTCATACACTTGGACACAGGATGCCTTGCTGCTAGAGGACATGTTCATTACACGGCAGGTTATTCTAGTTTCCATGTCCATGCTGCATCACTAACAGTGTCCCCTCCGATGCAGGAAACACAAGGAGTGCTCCCAGACTCCTGACCTAATATTTGGGTTGTCCAGTCAGTGGTGCTGCCAAGGCTGACAACATGTTGTTATGGCCAGAACACACTGTCAAAGCAAATCCAAAATGCTTTTACTGGGTTATGAAAATGTTGGTTGACAGTGGGAGATATGATTATGGTGCACAGCACAACACAATACATACAGGCAGAGCCTTTCATGGGTGAAGGAACTCATTTATATTATGAACTTTGGCTGGATGATTCAGGAGATGGAATTTAGTGATGGATGAACGAGGAATGTTTGTACAGGAAGGGATTGGCACGCCCTGCATATCACTCTTGATAGTACTATTCAATACAGTTACACAGATGATGGTCAGTTTTTAGAAGGAAAAGGGAGAGGAATGTGTGGTAGCCTGGAACTAGCCAAGGGCTAGCCTTGCTGCAGTAAAAAGAGAGAAGCAAACCCTGAGCTTTGAGAAAAGGGATGGAAACCTTTGAATCTCCGTGCAACAGGTTTCTACTTCTTTAATTAATACGATCCAAGATAGGAGCAAGAGTTTTAATTATCTTTTAACCTGTGTTAAGGAACTGCAGCTGTTAAAAATAAAAACTATTGCTTGTGATTCAATTTCATTTCAGGGCCTGTGGGATTCTTTATCTTTCAGAAAAAGTTCAGTTCACAAAAAAGAAACAAAGGGTTTCTCCACCAAAAAGAACCAGAGGTAAGGACTCTTGCACACAGCATTTCCATTCCACAAGTTTCTCAATGAAAGTTTACTTTTATTTTCTAGCATTTTATTAAAAGGTTAACTTATTTGCAAAATCAAAATGTTTTCTGACAAGAAGCCATTCTGGCAAAATGTTTCACCAAGTTTGCATACCACATACTTTTAGTTTCAAACATAACCTTTTTTGGAGGCATACACTTTAACAAAAACAGTCCAGCTTCCTTTTGTTGATCTATATCAAACAATAATAGGATTTCTCAAGCACCTTACTGGAAAAGATTCAGTCATGCATATTTCCATCTCCTAGCTTCACCTTTCAGTAGATTACGCATTTTAATCTCTCTCCCTCTTCAATGTCCACATCAATTATGTCACCCGATTCTTCATTTTTATTGAGTTTTACATCACTTGCCCATAAATCACTGGTTATTGTTGAACTATTTGGATCTCTGCCCAGGTCGTTCTCAGACCATGGCCATCATTTAGCCTGAAGGTATACATGCACCTAGATGAACTCTCTCTAGACATCCATCAGTGTATCCTAAAGACAGACACACTGGCAGTGAGAGAAGGAGGCAGAAGTGGTGCAAAAGGAAGGAGCTACTTGCATTTTGCAGCTGAAATTATTTGTAAATTGTACTGTAAACTTTCATGGAGAACTCAATCTAGTCTGAAGGTTTTTATCACCACAATTCCAAACAATTTGTTCCATCGACTACATTAAAAGGGCAAAAGGGATTATAACAGGTATCATTTCAGGGGTTATTGTAGCACTGCATTTCTTCTGTTATCTGCTCGTTACAGGATAACTGCCAGTTTGTGGTGGCTGGAGGGAACTTTTTTCCCACAGGTCAGTACTCACCAGCACCAACCCTCCACCCCAGTCCTTTCTAGGCTGGCAGAAAAGAGCCTTCAGCTCCTACCAGGAGAGAATCTTTATTTTTATTCACTGCCCAGAGGGAAACAGTGCATTCTGCCTTCATTACTTTCACACTGATTCTTCTTGCCTCCTCTCTCACCTTCCTCTCAACAACACAGAAAGTCTTAATGGTAAAGAAAAAGCCAAGATTTATTTGCCAAAACTGAACGACAAATTACTTTTTTTTTTTTGGAAAAAAGATTGCATATGAAGCTGCTTTTGTGCAAGTTTGAGAAACTTGTCTCAGAGTAAGGTACTTCACTATCTCTTATGCACAGTTTCTTCAGTACATACCAGCTGGGAAAGTTGGGACTGAGGGTTTGTAAAATCTCTCCAGCATTCCAAGTGGCAGCCTGAGCCCTGAGTGCCTTCCTCGCACTCTCCCCACCTCATAGACCTCTGAGTTTGGTTTAAAACTCTAAAGCTTGGTGCCTAGGATAGTTACTTAATGGAGGAGGAGGACTGGAAGGAACACCTCCAGCACTCTGAAGGGGTCAAAAGCCAAACAAGGTCCTCTTGGACAGGCCTATAAATCCCTGCCTTCTTCCTTCCTCACCCCTCAACACTTACCGAGTCCTTTCTCCCAAAGGTAGAAGAAAGATATATAAAGAAATTGTAAGCTGCCTAGCACAAGGTACATTTTTGTCAGAAGTGTGAACTGCAAAACCTGAAAGTCCTGAACATTTTACGCCTTCATTACACCAGACTTTCTTCTTTCTTCTTATACAGTTTCTCGGTTCTTTTCTCTGGCTTTGGAGGTAGTGAGGAGTTAGAGGCAGACAGGCAGGTGGAGGCTGTACATTTTAATTCAATGTTTTTTCCCATCTTCCCCACTCTAAAGAAAAGGAGAATTGGTTTGGTATTTTTTTTGTTAAGCAGAGATCACCTAAAAAAGTTTTTCTTTCAAAAGTTCATGCAAATTTAGTTCAATTTCAGTAAATCCTTATGCAAATACTCATCCTTCAGGATGGAAGTCGTCCCAATGGACTTAGTTAAGTCACTTTCAAAATGTATTATATTAAACTAAATTAATTCTATTTTAGGTCTGTCAGTACTGTAGGCAATACAGTGGTATATCAGGGTATCCAGGCTTATTTGGGTGCTGGAAGATGTGTAATCATATTAATATGAATTTCTGTCCCAGATGATTAGCTTCACTGAGAAACAGCATCCATTAGCACAGGTGAACTGCTGTAGGAGTGCAGCAACATTGCTTCTGGTTTGTGAGTCTAGCTGAGGCACGCTCTGTGGCATAACTTTGGGCAGAGGGAGATGTACCCCCTTAGTTCTGAGAAAGAGTCTCAACTGGTGTTTAATGAAGTTTAGCTCTGCAGTCCTCAAGCTCTGAAGATTTGCTTCTTTGCAGTAATTGCTTCATTTCCATAGTGGGGAATGAGGGCATCACCCCAGTATGAGAATGGCTGATGATACTCAGCCAGCTCAAATTCCAATTTAATTTTTCTCAAGCCCACTATGAAAAAAATGGGTTTTGTGTTCAAAGGAAGCAACTCTGCTTTAGACAAAGTAGCTGATACCTCTATCAATCTTCATATGGAGTATGACTGAATCATAGGAAGGAAGGAATAGAACAACTCTGTGGAGACAGAATACAAGACTGCCCTAGAGTATACCTGCCGGATGAAAAGTTAATACAAACTAACCCTCTGTTCCCACTTTACTTGAATAGGTTTGGAATATGGCAATAACAAAGCCTTTAAGTTAGGCACTGCAAGCATGTGAATATGGTTAACCTGCCTGACATCTCTAGCTGGAGCTAGTTAAAAGGCAGACCTTTTGTTGACACTGTTCTGAACTGGAACATTTCTTTTTAGAAATGTTCTATTAGAAGGATATCAAAGTTAAGTCTGAGAACATGTTTACTTTTGAAACAGATTTGATCCTAGAACAGCAAGACCAAAGTGCCCAGGTGCCCAGCTACATGGCAAGGAAACTCGAAGGTTGATGACCACTGCGAAACTCAGTGCTCCCAGACCATCTGCTGGTCCATGGGTACCTTCGCCCTACCTCCCACCAGCTATCTCCCCAGGTGCCAGCTCAGTAAGACACAGCCTGGGTGACCCAGGAATGACCATACAGAAGCCCAGACAGTTCAGAAACCCTGCAGGGAAGCTGGCAGGAAGGCAGGACACTGCTGCCTCCCAGTCTCATAGGAGCTTTTGTAAGTGATGTAACTTCACATCAGTCAAAACCACCACCAATGTGGCAACCCAGATGGAGCTGCCATGCAAATATGCAGCGGCCCAGGTCCCAGGCTGCAGGGAGTGCCTGAGACTGTCAATCCTCTTGGAGGGCGGCAGTGATAACACCTGTGTGTGCTTCAATCAGCTGGATGACCTGCTCAGCCTGGTAGTAAAACTCAAAGAAGAGGTTGAAATATTAAGAAGTATTAGGGAGTGTGAAAAAGAAATTGATTGGTGGAGTAGTACCATAGCACCCCTGAAGCATAAGGAGCAAATGGAGGCCCCAAAAGAGGCAGGCAATCCCTCACTCTCCTGCTACCAGGCAGAAGGAGGGGACCTAAGAGATGGGGGAAGCTGGAAACAGGTCCCTGCTCAGGGAGGCAGGAAAATTCCCTCCTGACCTCCCTCACCTTCCATGGTGTCCCTTCACAGTAGACACAGGTCCCTGGAACTTTTGAATGAAGTAGAGAAGGAGGAAGAAAATGAATCAAACAAGGAGGAAGATGAAAGTCAACCAAGGCTGGGTCGCTCTAGACCAGGTATTAAAACCAATTCTAAAAATAACCCCAGAAGAGTCACTGTAGTGGGTGACTCCACTCTGAGGGGTGTCGAAGGCCCAATACACAGACTGGACCCGCTTCATAGGGAAGTCTGCTGCCTTCCTGGGGCCTGGGTAAAGGACCTCTTGGCAAAACTTCCCACTCTAGTGAGACCCAAGGACTACTACCCTCTTGTTTTTTCAAGTAGGTAGTGACGACATTACCAGAAGTCCTAAATCAATGAAGAGAGACTTCAGGGCCTTAGGGAAACCCTTCAGTTGCAGGGATGGATGAAGAAGATTACAGGAGAATCCAACAGATGAACTTGTGGCTCCGAGACTGGTGTTACCGGCAGGGCTTTGGATTTTTCAGTCACGGGTTAGTACACAGGACACCAGATCTTTTGGCATCAGATGGGATACACCTGTCCCAGAAGGGAAAAAGGATCTTGGGGCAGGAGTTAGCTGCACTCATTGAGAGAGCTTTAAAGGGGGATTTGAAGGGGGAGGGGGACAAAACTGGAACTCCCAGACATAAGCCCCAGGGTAGATTACCACAGTTTGTGGGCTGTTGTGCCAGCGATGACCCTCACCCTGCCATCTCAGTAGAGGCAAGAGATGGAGACATGCAGCACAACAAAGATACAAGGGATATTGATGGATCAGTAACTGTGGTAACACCTGTGAAAGATCAGGCCGGACTTAGGACCTCTAAATGCAAAAAGGTGCTGGGGACATCAGCCCATCTGAAGTGCATGTATACCAATGCACACAGCATGGGTAACAAACAGGAGGAGCTTGAAGCCATGATGCAACAGGAAAATTATGATGTAGTGGCTATTACAGAAACATGGTGGGATGTCTCCCATGACTGGAGTGTGCCAATTGATGGCTACAAGCTCTTTAGGAGGGATAGACAAGGTAGGAGAGGCGGTGGGGTAGCACTGTATGTTAGGGACTGTTATGATTGCTTCGAGCACAAGTGTAATGAAGACAGGGTGGAGTGTCTTTGTGTTAAGATCAGGGGGAAGGCCAACAGGGCAGATGTTGTAGTAGGTGTCTACTAGAGGCCACCCAACCAGAACAGAGAGGTGGATTAAATGTTCTATAGGCACTTAAGAGAAATCTCGCAATTGCTTGCCCTTGTTCTTGTGGGAGACTTCAACTTCCCAGACATCTGCTGGAAATACAACACAGCAGAGCGGGACCAGTCCCGGACATTCTTGAAATGTGTGGGAGATAGCTTCCTGACACAGTTGGTGAGTGAACTGAACAGAGAAGGTGCCCTGCTGGACCTCCTCTTTGTGAAGAGAGAAGGACTGGTGGATGATGTGGCAGTTGGAGGCCGATTCAGGCACAGCGATGGTGAAATAATAGAGTTCTCTATTCCTAGAGAGGCCAGGAGAGGGCTAAGCAGAACTGACATCCTGGACTTCCAAAGAGCTGACTTTGACTTGTTTAGGCACCTCCTTGACAGAATTCCTTGGGAGAAGGTCTTGAGGGGTATAGTGGTCCAGGAAGGCTGGGCACTCTTTAAGAAGGAAGTCTTACTGGCACAGGAGCAGGTGGTCTCCAGGTGCTGTAGGAGAAGCTGGCGGCAGAGAAGACCACCCTGGCTGAACAGGGAGATTTGGCTGCAACTCATGGAGAAAAGGAGAGTTTATGCCCTTTGGAAGAAGGGGCTAGCCACTCACAATGATTACAAAGATGCTGTGAAGTTATGCAGGGCAAAAATCAGGAGGTCTAAAGCCCAGCTGGAAATTAATCTGGTTTCAGCAATCAAGGATAACAAGAAATGTTTCTATAAGTATGTGAGCAGCAAAAGAAAGACCAGGGAGAGCCTCCATCCCCTGCTAGACGCAGGAGGAAACATGGTAACAAGTGATGAGGAAAAGGCTGAGGTGCTTAATGCCTTCTTTGCCTCAGTCTTTAATAACAAGACTAGTTGTACTGAGAGAATCCAGACTCCTCAGCCAGAGGACAAAGCCTGGGAGAACGACCTCCCCCACAATCCAGGAGGAGATAGTCAGTGACCTACTGCATCACATAGACACACACAAGTCTATGGGACCGATGGGATATACCCGAGGGTGCTGAAGGAGCTGGCTGGGGTGCTCGCCAAGCCGCTTTCCATCATTTACCAGTGGTCCTGGCTGACCAGGGAGGTCCCGACAGATTGGAAACTGGCCAATGTGACACCCATATATAAGAAGGGTTGGAAGGATGATCCAGGAAATTACAGGCCTGTCAGCTTGACTTCACTGCCCAGGAAGCTGATGGAGCAACTCATCCTGAGTACCATCACACAACACATGCGGGACAACCAGATGATCAGGCCCAGTCAGCATGGGTTTATGAAAGGCAGGTCCTGCTTGACAAACCTGATCTCCTTCTATGACAGCGCGACCTGCTTATTGGATGAGGGAAAGGCCGTGGATGTTGTCTACCTTGACTTTAGTAAGGCCTTTGACACCATTTCCCACAGCATTCTCCTGGTAAAACTGGCTGCTCGAGGCTTGGATGGGCACACGCTTTGCTGGGTAAAAAACTGGCTGGATGGCCGGGCCCAAAGAGTTGTGGTGAACGGAGTTAAATCCAGTTGGAGGCCGGTCACGAGTGGTGTCCCCCAGGGCTCAGTTTTGGGGCCACTGCTGTTTAACATCTTTATTGATGATCTAGACGAGGGGATTGAGTGCACCCTCAGTAAGTTTGCAGATGACACCAAGTTGGGTGGGAGTGTTGATCTGCTCGAGGGTAGGGAGGCTCTGCAGAGAGATCTGGACAGGCTGGAGCGATGGGCTAAGGCCAACTGTAGGAGTTTCAATAAGGCCAAATGCCGGGTGCTGCACTTGGGTCACAACAACCCCCAGCAGCGCTACAGGCTTGGGGAGAAGTGGCTGGAGAGCTGCCAGTCAGAGAGGGACCTGGGGGTGTTGATTGACAGCCGGCTGAACATGAGCCAGCAGTGTGCCCAGGTGACCAAGAAGGCCAATGGCATCCTGGCCTGTATCAGAAATAGCGTGGCCAGCAGGGACAGGGAAGTGATCTTACCCCTGTAGTCGGCACTGGTGAGGCTGCACCTCGATTACTGTGTTCAGTTTTGGGACCCTCACTACAAAAAGGACATTGAATTACTCGAGCATGTCTAAAGAAGGGCAACGAAGCTGGTGAAGGGTCTGGAGCACATGTCGTACGAGGAGCGGCTGAGGGAACTGGGGTTGTTTAGTCTGGAGAAGAGGAGGCTGAGGGGAGACCTCATCGCCCTCTACAACTACCGGAAAGGAGGTTGCAGAGAGATGGCAATGAGTCTCTTTAACCAAGTAACAAGTGATAGAACAAGAGGTAATAGCCTCAAGTTGCGCCAAGGAAGGTTTAGACTAGATATTAGGAAGCATTTCTTTACAGAACGGGTTGTTAGGTGTTGGAATGGGCTGCCTAGGGCAGTGGTGGAGTCTCCATCCCTGGAGGTGCTTAAGAGTCGGGTTGACATTGTGCTTAGGGATATGGTGTATTTGAGAATGGTTAGTGTTAGGTTAATGGTTGGACTAGATGATCTTCAAGATCTTTTCCAACCTAGATGATTCTGTTATTCACACTATGAAGTTCTGGAAAGCCTCTGACATGACTACCCCAGAATGGGAGGATGCTGATGCCATGTGACATAGTGACCCCTCCTGAGCTCCCTGGTAGCATCTCTGGGAGCAAGAATTGCTGTTTGATGCCTGCACTTGTTTTGGTTTCTGCTTGTTCTGTTGCTATGAGATGCAGCAGAATGGGGCTGGTGCTGTGCTTAGGGGAAGCCTTCTGGTTCTCTTCCTTGTCAGTGCCGATCTATCTGTAGCTTGAAGTTAGCTGAGTGAAGGGCTGAGGGACCTATTCCCTGTCCTGGCTATTTACCTTGTTTAGACAGAGGATTAATCTTGCTCTGGTTCACTGCACCAACTGAGGGAAAACCATAGATTTGTAAACCAGACCCTCCCAGAGATCAAGATTCTCCCGCTCCCTCACAGAACTGTCATATATTTTAAAGAATAATCAGTTAGAATTTTTATTTTCCTCCTACTTTTGTCAGTTCAAAACTTATCAACTCAGCCTTATAATTCAACAGGAATAAACTCATAAAACCTCCAATGTCTTCCAAGGAGCCTATGACTTACACAGTCTGAGATGTTATTTTCTATTTCCCTGTACCTAGTCTCCTGTGAAATGGATAGGCCTCATAAAAGGGCCACAAACTGCACTTTTGCACTTTTTTTTTAGTCATATGTTTCTTATGTTTTCACATAGTCTCCTTACTCTTTCTCCTTCTCAGTTGTTCTTTCTATCCCATATTATGCTGAGTTGTTTTTCTCTTTCCTCTGATAGTCTTTGTATTTTTAATCTTCTTCATGTGATATACTTGCTCGGATTCCCCACCTCCTTCACCTCCTTGCCTCCTTATTCTTTGTGTTCTCTATCACATATATACAATTTCCTCTCCTCTCTTTTCCTCCACATTTCTTGGTGTTTGCTCTAACATCACCCCTTGAGCAGTCCTATGGTCTTTGCTGTTCTAAGACAGGATCCTCCACCACAACAACCCCTGGAGACACAACACTTACTGCTCTCCCACTGTTCAGCACCCCAAGTGATGTTGTGGAAGGCTCCTGTCCCCAGCTGAATATATACAGGCACTCCTTCCCAAGCCATCAGCACTCAAAAAGTGAAAAAATGCAGAGTATTTCTTCAGATGCTCTGATTAGTACCTTCAGTCAAGAGCTCGCTCTTCACTAGCTGGTGTAATTGGTAACCAGTAACACCAGTATGAAAGAAGTTATAAACTGTAGGGAGAATTGTGTGAATAACCTCCATGTGAGATTGTATAGAAGGGAAGATGATATTTATTTACAAGATCCCTAATAAATCTGACTTTATGCATGTGCACTCCTCCTCTCACAGAGTTCATTCACTCATGCTCCCACACCCCATCCTCACAAGCATCAAGATGTATGTGTGCAAGTGCACTGCACTCAGAGGGCAGGACTTTGGCTGTCAGGTCCTCACAAGTCCATCTCTGGGTTCCTCTTGACTGGTGACAACAAATTACAGTTTGGACAGACCTCTTATACCCCTTAGGAACCATCAGCTCTTATGGAGAGGTCCCTACCCCAAACATGGTGCTGGCTTCAGGACTGTAAATCTTAGGCAGGGTTGCTGCCCATTCTGTTTTTCCTTGTTTGGAAAATATGCCTGTGTTCCTGCTAGGCTAATGGGAAAGGGCATATGTGATATGTTGTATGTGATCTGTTGCCACGTCAGTGCCACCCTCCTGTTGTTAGGATGCAGGGTCTGCTGGAGAGTCAGCTGGGCTGGGGTCTTCTCAGAACACAGATCTTTTGGGCTTGCTATAACAACAGGTGCCCTCATTTTACTGCTGGAAATGGTGTCCTGGGAGTGCTATGCCAAGTATGGAGTCCTTCATTATCAGTACAGATCTTTTTAAAAATCCCTGTTCTGCTGCTTCTTCTACTGCCTAAACACAAAACTTTTCACTCATACAGCATTCACATCAATACTAATATTTTTGTATCCTCTACAAAGCCACCAATAAAACTAATATCTCAACAGAGCAACAGATTTTAGAGACAAATTAAGAGATAGGTGGCACAGTATAAAACACCATACGACAAGTCTTTATAAGTATTTAGGACTGTAACTCTGATGCATTCCACCAGTATTAGTTTAGTTTACTTTCTGTATTTTTTCACCCAGTCAAGTCACTTGTATCATTCTCAGAAGAATAAAAAGGTGGGAGCATGTGCACGTAACATAGTACTGCAAGAGTGGACAGTGTTTGACAGGTCTTAGACTGAGAAACTCAAATAGTTTTTCTAGAAACCAAACACTGACTGCAAGGTATTGGACTGGATGGCAAATACTATTGACTTCTCAGTATAGTTCAGGAATGAATTGAAATACCATCCTGTTGACACTGAGGATCTTGCTGGCTAGTTTGACAGAAAAATGATGTACACCTAACTACTCAGATTTTTGGAGGCTGCTTTCAGTATTGAAAAAGCAAAGACATTTTACATCTGTCCTGGCCAGTTTCAGTCAGACCATACTCAAAATGTATATCCAATATATACTGATGAATAGATGTATTCTTATACTTTTATTATTAGCCATTGCCATGTATTAAAAAAGACTATACTTTAATATTATTTTATCTACACCAGTTTTATATTTTCTAAGAATAAAATACTCCATGATTTGGTTTAGCAGTCTCTGGGATCTGCATGGTACTGTGAGACTGTGAGAATTCAGAATGTAAAGAATCCTCAGCAAGTTTTTCATTATGTTTGTGGCCTGAATGCTAAGTGCAGTGACAAATGAACTGTTATTGAATTTCTTAATGAAGAGACAGAATAATTTCAGAAACACAGAATAGTCTTCCCAGGTTGCTATCAAACCCACTACACATGCAGGTCTATCAGATCTTTTTCTACTTCATGCATCTTAAAAGCATAGGAAAAACCTGAGAAAAAGGAGCAAACAGCAACAGAAAAAAAGAGCAAATAAATTAAGAATTTTCATCATTCATAAGGGGAAAGTCTTGGAAAATTCAGACAGAGAGAAGGCAGCAAAACTGCAATCCCCTGCAATCATGTGATGGAGCCTGGTTTTCCTGGAGATGGCTGAACACCTGCCTGCCAATGGGAAGCAGTGAATGAATTCCTTGCTTTGTTTTGCTTGTGTGTGCAGCTTTTGTTTTACCTGTTAAACTGTCTTTATCTCAACTCACAAGTTTTCTCAGTTTTACTCTTCTGATTTCCTTCTCCACCCCATGGGGGAAGAGTGAGTGAGTGAGCAGCTGTGTGTGGCTGAGCTGCCCACCAGGGTTAAACCACAACATCCAAGAAAATAAGAAAACAACTGTTCAACAAATGGACAGGTTAGATAAGATGGGAATGGATTCTGAAGCATAAAATATAGGTAACTATACTTACCGGACACCTGATACTTTTTATGCAGGTGATTATAATTTGACATAATGACATTACTAATTCCAATGAGCGGAAGCCCACCATCATTTAGGAATGATGGGGATGAAAACAGCTTGCCCTCATCAAGCTAAAGTGCGCAAACTATAGGCAGGATACAGTATAGCTTAACTGCCCTGGAAATTGGGCAGCTCCCTGACTGGAACTGGGACTCAATACTTCTTTTTGGTTCTGTTTTTCCCTTTTTCTTAAGGCTGGGGTTAAAATGTCAGCTGTTTTGCAATAGTGCAGTAGCCTGGGCTAAGCCACAAGGCAGGGGATCTCAGCTGTCCCTTGCAGGTCACAAAGCCACAGATTTCCTCAGGATTCTCCTCCCAAACTTGGCTCTGTCACTTGGGGAGTTTTAACAGCAGGGTAAGTGCACCTCTGTGTCTTTCCACTTTCAGAAAAAGGCCATGTGAGCCATGTGAAGAGAGAGGGGATCACCAACTAGTAGAAATGAAGAGAGCAGTCTTCCAAACAGCCCCGAAAGCAAAGCTCTGAAGAAAGCTGCAGACACATGGCTTCCCTGCAGCTTGGTCGGTGTTGGTCCTGCAGGCATTTCATGATACTTGTGGGCTGCTGGGTTATGTGAAAAGTACTCCCCACACCTGCAGTTCAACATATCTCCCTAACACAGCAGCTGTACGAGCATTATAATTGCTGCAATTCTTCAGGCTTATGTAGTATTAACACAGTGGTCCTTTTTTCTAAATTAGACAGTCTCAGAGCTTATCTGCTCAGCTAACAGGCTACTAAATGATGACATTAACAAATTGCCCTCCTTCCACTCCTAGAATCAACATTATCTGCTAATTGCACAATGGCTGTTGCACAGCTGCCTTTGGTGTGTGTGTGCCAGGACGTGCAAAAGCAGATTTCCCAGAGCAGCCTGAGGCCCAGGAGATGGCACTCTTTCATAGCTCTTGTGCACACCTGATCTATGCTACAGCTGCTAATACACCAGTCAGAGTAAATAACTTTCCTTCAGAAGTGATAATTTTCTGGTAAAATGATCAGCAAATGGAATTCTCTGAGTTCAGAAGTCTTAGTGGAAAAATACCAGACGAGTCTGAAGCTTTACCTTCTGATGCCAGCGTATGAAAACTTTTCACCAACTGACAATCAGTTCCTTTACTAACTAGTGGTGTAGAAATAGTTTTTTTCTTTACTGGCAAATAATTTCATCAGCTGCTAGTTTCAGTCCCATGCCCAAGATTGGTGTTGCAAAAAAAATTCTTGCAGATAAAAGCAAAATGTAATACTTGGACTGCCACAGAAGACACACTGGGAGTGATAAATGACAATAAAAGGATATGTTGTCTGATTCTCATGTACACCATTAACCAGGGCTTAGTGGGATTTAACCAGCTAATCCCCATGTTGGTTTTGTTATCATGCCATTACAGGGAGTGTGTTCAAGTGAGGCTGCAATAGAGGAAGATAAGGCATTCTCTGAAGGTGAGGAAGAGAACACAGGAGCCAAGCGTCTGTCCACAGGTAAGCGGGGGATTTGGGGACCAGCGTAACAAGAACTTCTATCTTACTTATTTGTGCTGGTCTGGGATGTGGGCAGAGAAACTCCTGCTGTGGGCTTAGGTAGGGTAACAGAAAAGGGTATTTGTTTGCTTTGGTTACTCCACTCAGGGGGTAGATGCTCTGTTTACCAGCACAAAGCATCCCTGCCAGCATAGCTCAGGGGCCGGCTGCAGCAGTACACACATCCCTGTAGGCATACGTCCTCCAATTCTGGGGCCACGCACTGCAGATTTGTGTTGAAAATTTAGGTCTTGCCATGCATGAAGACTGTCCTGTTGACCAAGGGCGGGCTAGGATAGCAGCTAGAGAAGGGAGGGCTGGTTACACCACCCTACCTTGATGTCTGTGAAGAGGGCAGATCCTGTACATATGGCATGAGCACTGGCCTTTCTGCTTTCCAAAAGGCTTTACCCACCTAAACCCATCAACAGCTTGTGCCAAAGCACAGGAAACTGTCAGAGCCCCAATGAGAGGCCCCATCTGAATTCATCATCCAGGACCTGCATCCTTACCCTGCCACCACTCCTCAAAGTGGCTTGCTTGGCTTGTCTGAGAAAGCCTCCGCATTGGATAGTCAAGAGTGGCCATCCCAATTTAGAAGTGAACATCATTTCTCCTTTGCTAGTTGCAAATACTGGGCACAGTCTGAATGAAACCATCTGCATCTGTTTCTTAATTAGACCACTTTTTTCAAACAGGGGAACAATAATCCACTGGGATACAGGTCTTTCCTCTGGGGCAGTTTCCTGTCTTTCAATCTTGTATCCTGTTGAGTGTTATAAAAGAGTTCATTGCCATACTCTCTCTCTAGTCTCTGAACTTTTAAAAATCATCCATTAAAGATAAATATTAGACCTATTATTTGCCCCTCCCTGCCTTTAATGCAGTCATATGCAGTGTCTGCTCATGCTCTGTCCTGAAACAGAAGATGGTGGTAACATACAGGAAAATTAATGATGTGGTACAACCCTAACTTCAGTTGAGTGATACAACACTAATGAATCAACTATTTGCTTTTTTGCTTTTGCTTTCAATAAACCTCTGTTTTAATGTGAATTTCTGAAGAAAACTGAAAATGAGCAGATTCTTGAGGACAGATGCAGAATTCCTGGCTTACATGGATTGATGCTTCCCAATTCAGCAGCAGATGAAACATAACCTACCAAGAATATGTTTGCAATACAATCAAACCTCATTGCTGCGCGCGTCACATTCAATATTGCATTGCAAGAGTGCTTTCTCAGACCTTGCCAACTTTTTCCAAGGCCACAGAAACTGAAACAACATTGTTTCTCCTCAATTCATGAGTAAAGATTGCTGCATTTTTTTGTTGTTGTTGTTTTTTCCAGGATTTTTCAGTGGGCTGACGTGGTTGTCAGCCCATTGTTTGCACATTTAAGAATCAGATGCTTAAACACCAGCAGAAATGGGCAGGGACCATGACAGGTGAATGAACACATACCTTAGAGCATGTAATTAGGATATTGTGTAATCTGGGATCCCCAAGAAAGCACGTACTAGGTCTTTGTGGCTGGGACCTCTCTTGTTTGTCACTGAAAGTCTGCCCTTTGGGAGGTAAATTTACCATCTGTCTCTTCGCTTACCTTCATGGCTCAGAAGTACTGGAGAAACCTGTTGGGCTGTTCTTCCTGCACAGTCATCACCAGCTCTATAGTATAAATCACAGGATCACAGGCTAAAATGGGTTGAGAGGGACCTCTGTAGGCCACCTGGTCCAGCCCCTCACCCAAAGTGGGTCCAGCTAGGGCAGGTTCCTCAGGGACATGCTTGATTGTATTTGAGTACCTCCAAGGATGGAAATCTTGTAATGTCTCTAGGCTCCTATTCTGGGTTTTTCCCTCATTCCAGCTTGTATCCATCATCTCTCATCCCATTAATGTTCACCTCTAAGAAGAGTTTGACCATCTTCTTTACACACTCCCATCAAGGAGTTGTAGACAGCTGTGAGATCTCCCTTGAGCTTTTTCTTCTTGAGACTGAGCAGACCCCGCCTTCTCAGCTTCTCCATCTCTGTCCCTAGACAACATATAACTTTTGTAAAATTTGATTAACAGTGCCTTGCCTCTGCAACTACTGGCCTGCTCATCCCCATTCCTGATTCACTGCCCAATATTTCTTACAGAGCACCTTGCCCTGCTAATCACAGGCTGCAAAACAAATGCACTTCAAAAAGTAGTTACTGTGATTTGAGCACAGATGAAGGCAGCCTGGGAATGGCAATAAGATGGCAGTAGTAATGTGATCAGGGAATCCAACCTGTGTAGTCAAACTCTTAAAAATCTAGTGGAAGTCACTGCAGCTTTAGTATTATTTCTGCTAACAAAGCATCTAATTAAAAAACTATTAAACATGGATCAATTAATAATTTGAGTCCCTTAGATAATTTCTGCTAAAATTAACATTTCAGTTGCATCAAGAATCTTTTCATGAACCACCACTAACAAGAATATCTCTCTAATTAACTCAACGTCTAAAACAACAAGGCGATTTTTGGAGTAGTTTGCTCTTATCCCTGCATCAATTATGCTTGAAACTCTGCAATTTTATAAGATTGGTCATGCCTGTTAGGAAATAAGAAAAAATTGTCAGAGATTTAAAAAAATCATATCAAAGCTCACTCAGCTTTAATACTTTGCTGTTGTTTCTGAAATAATATGTGGTATTTGTGGGGAGAAAAGGTTTTACATAAAAGTGAAAGGGTTTCAAACCAAGTTTCAAATTTACACTTTGCAGAAGAACATCCAGGTAGGAAGGGTTCAAGGGGCTGGAGACTGCTCAGAGAAGAATCATAGGTTTTGGCCAGTAAAAAGGCAGGAGGAGGTGAAAGGTATTCCCCTTTCTCTGAAGGACCACTAAGCATCTTCATTTCCCTCTGCAGTCTTTCTTTGGGACTCAGGCTGTTCATCGTAGCAGAGATGTCCCAGTATCAGAGGGTTTTGTTTAGATACAAAGACCTTGAGTCAGAGAAGCCTCCTCATACAAACATAGTGCTTCAACACACATTTGCTCCTTTCTCAAGCCAGCAGGGTGGCTGCACTGCTCTTAGCAAAAGGCTTTAGGAGCCTCTTCTGCTACTCACTCTTTCCCTATACAGCAGGGCTGGACAGGCAGCCCACTCGCTGGTGGTGTGAGTTCCTGCAGGCAGCCTGTGACCAGCCCATCCTGGTGCACTTAACAGCTTCTAAGCTAACAGCATGACAACGACCTGGTGTGCTGAGGGATCTACAGGGCCTGACACAGCCCCCAGATAGTTCACTAGTTCAGATAGAAGGGAAATATAACTGAAACAGCAGTCCTGAGACCCCACTTGGAAAATACTCAGTCTAGGACTGAGACCAGTCATGGTTCATTCCCTCCCTGGAATAGAGCTCAACATCAGTTTGTGTCCAGATGTGCTTCTAGACTAAGACTAATCCACCAGGTTGATGATTATAAGGTTTTAAAGCTTAGAGGTTTATTTGAAGAAGTAAGCAATGTCCAGACAAAAAAAAAAAAAAAAAAAAATGCAAGCTGGCATGGAGATTTGTTTTCCCACCACCTTTTATTTTAAAGTGAGTGGTAAGAGCATTCTATGAAATGAAAAGGCTGTTAACATCTTCAGTGTCTTGTTCAATTCACTGGCAGGGCATTACCATTTTCAGCTTAACACCTTGATGCTTTGATCTTGAAAATACATAACTTGAGGGTTTTATATCCTCAAAGACATTTAGTCATCTAAACAGTTTACATAGACTTTGTCGATCACTCAAGCCCCAGTTTAAGAGTAATTAATAATCCCTTGAAATGACATGTACTTCCTTTGATATCCCCTCTTTCACAAACAGGGTTTGCTGATGCTGTGGCATCCATGGGTCACTTGATTATGAAAGCCTGGAAGATTAACATAGCCTTTCTCCACTAGCTCATACAGCTGGGCCCCTTCATGGCAGAAAGAAGACAGAAATGAAGACAGTCTAATAAAAATTCCTACATGCGCTTCTTGAATATTGCATGCATTACAGCTAGATGAAGCCTATTTCCATAAAATCACCTAGTTCTTTTCAAGTTTCTTTTCAAAATCACTACAACCAATTCTTTGTAATTCAAGGTCTGCCTATGAGCAGTCTTCATAAATCTGCTCATCCATTATCCAAACACTTTTAAAGGCCTGCATTTGAAAAAATGCCCTAAATTCATAGCTTCATTTATCTCAGAGGTTTTATCACTGCTTGGAGAGTAAGATTTTAAGGACAGAAGCTTTGTATTTGAAGGACATTTTCTAAAAGCCTATCAAATGTATATGGGAGAGGTGCCACTTTTAAAATTTCCTTTGTAAGCCCCAATGGGGCTTACACATTATACATGGAATAAATGACATTTTTCACATAGTTAAAATCTATTTGTAAATAAATGCATCAAAATATTGGACTAGCTGACTTATATGTAGTGAAAAGGAGAAACAGAGAACATCCAAGTGAGGTAAGGACCACAGCTGAAAGCAGAAAAAACAAATTATCTATTACCATTTCCCACACAGTGTACTCCAGTGTCCCCATTCCCTACCTCCTTCTTCCTACCCGGTTTGATATCTTCTGCTTTTTCACAAAAAAACCAAATTAAAACAACAATGATAAAAATAGAAAAAGAATGCTTTGGGAAAACTCTTCCCATTTCTGCCAGTTCCTATGTCAGTATGAGCCACCCTGATGACTTCTTCTGCTGTGGTACTATGCTTAAACAGAGAATATATGCTTGAAAACTGAGAGCATGTCAGCTCCTCAAAGTCTGGCTGCCTGGGCTCAGGTCCCTGAGAGGTAGACACCCCAAGCAGTCATTGATGTTTCAGTCAGAGAGTTATGGTTTCTCTGACCACTACTCAGAAAGCTGCTGGCAAACACCACCACTGCCCACAGAACACAACTGCACTGGTCTTGCTCTATGTCTTTTTTATATGTAGTCAAAGACAGTCTGAGCAAATAGCAAAGTCCCCATGGCTTGATAATGAGAGCTTTGCAGACTGTACTGAAAACAGCTATAACTGTAGTGGAAAAATTATTGACTAACCATGGAGTGGAGTACTGACACGGAATGGTGTAACTTACCTGTCAAATGCTTTGGCATATGATCACGTGCAAACAGTGTATTTTAATGATTGCCACATATCAACAGAGCTATTGTAATGGCTCCTAGGCTTACTTTTAACCCACCTTGATTGCCTGAAAAAAATGTCATTGCTTAACCCTCTTTCACAAAAATTTAAGCCAATGCTTTTTAATCTTCCAGAAATGGGGGCCCAGCACCCACATATTTGGTAAAGGCAAAGTTGCCACAGAGTTTAAAGGACCTTGGTAGCCATCCTTAAGCACCATATGGTGCATAGGTAGAAAGAGACAGAGCCTTTCCTTTGCCTCAGAGTGTGAGATATATTTGTAGATTTAGATTATTTTTTTTTAACAGAACAGCTTTCTATGGAGACAATGATGTTCTGCATAAGTTCTTTCACTCATATTTGCAGCAAACCCGACCTTTTTCCTTAATATAATGTGTGAAGCATCAGTTGTTTTAATTCTACTTCAAACACCAGCTCTCAGTCAAAAGTTTCTGTATGAACAGGGGACTAAACCTTGCACTGAGAAAGCAGAAGATGAAAGAAACTAGGTGCAAGCACTAATGAATGAATCAATCAACCGAGCACACATACCACCAAGGGGAGACAGCAGCATCTACTGATTAGAATGAGATACGAACAACTGATAGTAGGCTCTTCTTTTGTCTCGTGTGTGTACTTCCTGTGAGACTTTTCATAGATTACATTATTAGTACAATAGAATGAATACTCTCAGTATTGCTGTCATCTAGGTCCTGCTGTGATTTCCCCCTTTCTCTGAAGCTTCAGGCAACATCGGCTGCCAGAGGTGACTGCGCCCCTGCATGCGGATGTGCAGTCCTTTGCCTGAAGAGCTCAGTTTCTCATTTTCTTACAGCAAAGAAGATCAAGGAGAGTGTTTTAGATTCTCAGTTCATGTGACTGGAAACTTGAAAAACTTTTTAAGTTAATTACGTGTTTCAGTTTTCTAAACACATATCCTGTTCTGGTTTACAAACAGTGTGAAATTTAAGTGAGTGCAATAAAATGCATGAAATTTCTTGTTAATTTGTGAAGAACAATTGGTCTGGCGTTATTTAGATTTTTATAATCCCTCAAATTTCAAAGGCTTTGCAATACGGTATATAAATGCTGGTACAAGGAATCTGATATCTTCATTTGTTGCCTGTTCTTCCTTTTCTCCTTTTACTGCTGTAAATGAGATGATAGGACTCTAGAAGAGTTAATAAACAAAGCCAGATGCAAAACTAAGAGTCAGAGAAATACTTATCGATTTAATTGTGAATAGGAGAATCCTATAAATATATTGCCATTCTCTTCACATTAATTTAATCTAAACAGAAACTTCAGGATTTGCTGTAAAATGTTTCCATTGGAAGACTCCAACACTAGAAGGATTCTTCATACGCTTATGAGAGCTGCAAGGTAGGTTTGCAAAATCTATTGAGTTTGGAAAAAGTAGAAGACTTTAGAAAATGCCAGAAGCCACAGTTCAGCCACCTTGCTGTGCCTATTGGACTTTTGGAAAGGGACATGAAAATGAGAGTTTACCCCGTTGAAAACTGGAAGTGAATGAGGCCACTGCATCAGAGAGTATGGTCCCTGTGTCTCTGCAGCCTGTGTGGATTACAAATTTGGTGTTTGGGTTTGCAGCAGCACAGAGGGAAGAAAGGCCTATAGGGTTCCTGCTGTGCCAGTGGATCTGTGATGGGGAGCCCTCTGTGAACTGGGGACATGGACCAGCTCAACACCGCAACAGACTGAAGCCTAGCTAGCATGCTAGCCTGATAACACACCATGGATCACACTGAAGCTATGTCCAGAATATAAAGTGACACATTTTCCAGTCTGATTTAAACATTGATTTTGAACCCTAATTATGGCAGAAGGGGCAGTTGTTTAAAACCACCAAGCTCTTGTGTGTGCAGAACTTGGCCGGGCCCAAAGAGTTGTGGTGAATGGAATTAAATTCGGTTGGCAGCCGGTCACAAGTGGTGTCCCCCAGGGCTCAGTTTTGGGGCCACTCCTGTTTAACATCTTTATTGATGATCTAGACGAAGGGATCGAGTGTACCCTCAGTAAGTTTGCAGATGACACCAAGTTGGGTGGGAGTGTTGATCTGCTCGAGGGTAGGGAGGCTCTGCAGAGAGATCTGGACAGGCTGGAGTGATGGGCTAAGGCCAACTGTAGGAGTTTCAATAAGGCCAAATGCCGGGTGCTGCACTTGGGCTGCAACAACCCCCAGCAGCGCTACAGGCTTGGGGAGGAGTGGCTGGAGAGCTGCCAGTCAGAGAGGGACCTGGGGGTGTTGATTGACAGCCGGCTGAACATGAGCCAGCAGTGTGCCCAAGTGGCCAAGAAGGCCAATGGTATCCTGGCCTGTATCAGAAATAGCATGGCCAGCAGGGACAGGGAAGTGATCTTACCCCTGTAGTCGGCACTGGTGAGGCTGCACCTCGATTACTGTGTTCAGTTTTGGGACCCTCACTACAAAAAGGACATTGAATTACTCGAGCATGTCCAAAGAAGGGCAACGAAGCTGGTGAAGGGTCTGGAGCACATGTCGTACGAGGAGTGGCTGAGGGAACTGGGGTTGTTTAGTCTGGAGAAGAGGAGGCTGAGGGGAGACCTCATCGCCCTCTACAACTACCTGAAAGGAGGTTGCAGAGAACTGGGGATGAGTCTCTTTAACGAAGTAACAAGCAATAGGACAAGAGGTAATGGCCTCAAGTTGTGCCAGGAAAGGTTTAGACTGGGTATTAGGAAGCATTTCTTTACAGAATGGGTTGTTAGGCGTTGGAATGGGCTGCCCAGGGAGGTGGTGGAGTCCCCATCCCTGGAGGTGTTCAAGAGGCAGGTCAACATAGCGCTTAGGGATATGGTGTAGTCGGGAACTGTCAATGTTAGGTTAAAGGTTGGACTAGATGATCTTCAAGGTCTTTTCCAACCTAGACGATTCTGTGATTCTGCAATTCTGTGAACTGCAATAAGTCACTTTGTTCTAACCTGGCCTTTCCTCTTAAGCACACCAAATTAGCATGTATTTTGTGATCAATGTAGGTGTGTACTTACACTGCTTAATGGGAAAAACAGTTTCACAGAATCACAGAATGAGAATTTATGACAATTTACCAACTGAATTTAACTCCATTCACCACAACTCTCTGGGCCCGGCCATCCAGCCAGTTTTTTACCCAGCAAAGTGTGCGATCATCTAAGCCTCAGGCAGCCAGTTTCGCCAGAAGAATGCTGTGGGAAACGGTATCAAAGGCCTTGCTAAAGTCAAGGTAAACTACATCCACAGCCTTTCCCTCATCCAATAAGTAGGTCACCCTGTCGTAGAAGGAGATCAGGTTTGTCAAGCAGGACCTGCCTTTCATAAACCCATGCTGACTGGGCCTGATCATCTGGTTGTCCCGCATGTGTTGTGTGATGGTACTCTGGATGAGCTGCTCCATCAGCTTCCCGGGTACCGAAGTCAAGCTGACAGGCCTGTAATTTCCTGGATCATCCTTCCAACCCTTCTTATAGATGGGCGTCACATTGGCCAATTTCCGATGTGTTGGGACCTCCGCGGTCAGCCAGGACTGCTGGTAAATGATGGAAAGCGGCTTGGCGAGCACCCCAGCCAACTCCTTCAGCACCCTTGGGTGTATTCCATCTGGTCCCATAGACTTGTGTGTGTCTATGTGATGTAGCAGGTCACTGACTCTCCCCTGGATTGCGGGGGGGTCGTTCTCCCAGTCTCTATCATCTGGCTGAGGGGGCTGGATTCCCTCAATACAACTAGTCTTGTTATTAAAGACTGAGGCAAAGAAGGATTTAAGTACCTCAGCCTTCCCCTCATCACTTGTTACCAAGTTTCCTTCAGCATCTAGCAGGGGATGGAGGTTCTCCCTGGTCTTTCTTTTGCTGCTCACATACTTATAGAAACATTTCTTGTTATCTTTGATTGCTGAAGCCAGATTAATTTCCAGCTGGGCTTTGGACCTCCTGATTTCTGCCCTGCATAGCCTCACAGCCTCTTTGTAATCACTGTGAGTGGCTAGCCCCTTCTTCCAAAGGCTGTAAACTCTCCTTTTCTCCTTGAGTTGCAGCCAAATCTCCCTGTTCAGCCAGGGTGGTCTTCTCTGCCGCCTGCTCCTCTTAGAGTTCCTGGGGACTGCCTGCTCCTGAGCCATAAACGCTTCCTTCTTAAAGAACGCCCAGCCTTCCTGGACCCCTATACCCTTCAGGACCATCTCCCAAGGGATCCTGTCAAGGAGGTGCCTAAACAAGACAAAGTCAGCTCTTTGGAAGTCCAGGATATCAGTCCTGCTTAGCCCTTTCCTGGCCTCTCTAAGAATAGAGAACTCTATTATTTCATGATCGCTATGCCCTAGTCGTCCTCCAACTGCCACATCATCCACCAGTCCATCTCTGTTCACAAGGAGGAGATCTAGCAGGGCACCTTCTCTGGTTGGTTCTCTCACCAGCTGTGTTAGGAAGTTGTCCCCCACACATTCCAGGAATCTTCAGGACTGGTCCCGCTCTGCTGTGTTGTATTTCCAGCAGATGTCTGGGAAGTTGAAGTCCCCCACAAGAACAAGGGCAAGCAATTGTGAGATTTCACCCAAGTGCCTATAGAATATTTCATCCACCTCTCTGTTCTGGGTGGGTGGCCTATAGTAGACTCCTACTACAATATCTGCCCTGTTGGCCTTCCCCCTGATCTTAACGCAAAGACATTCCACCCTGTCTTCACTGCACTTGTATTCAAGGCAATCATAACAGTCCCTAACATACAGTACTACCCCACCACCTCTCCTTCCTTGTCTATCCCTCCTAAAGAGCTTGTAGCCATCAACTGTCACGCTCCAGTCATGGGAGGCATCCCACCATGTTTCTGTGATAGCCACAACATCATAATTTTCCTGTTGCATCACGGCTTCAAGCTCCTCCTGTTTGTTACCCATGCTGTGTGCATTGGTATACATGCACTTCAGATGGGCTGGTGTTTTGCCCCCTTCCCCCTTCAAATTTAGTTTAAAGCTCTGTCAATGAGCCCAGCTAACTCCTGCCCCAAGATCCTCTTCCCCTTCTGGGACAGGTGCATCCCATCTAACGCCCAGAGGTCTGGTGCCCTGTATACCAACCCATGATCAAAAAAACCAAAGCCCTGACGGTGACACCAGTCTTGAAGCCACGAAATCATCTGCTGTGTTCTTCGGTGTTCATCCTCATCCATCCCCCCAGCTGGAGGGATGGAGGAGAACACAACCTGTGCCCCCGACCCCTTGATCAGTTTCCCCAAGGTCCTGAAATCTCTCTTCATTAATTTAATACTTCTCCTGCTAATGTCATCGCTACCTACCTGAAAAACCAGAAGAGGGTAATAGTCCTTGGGTTTAACTAGAGAGGGGAGTCTTCTTGTGAGGTCCTTGACGCGGGCCCCAGGGAGGCAGCAGACTTCCCTATGATGCGGGTCTGGTCTACATATGGGGCCTTCGACACCCTTCAGAATGGAGTCCCCCACTACAATGACTCTTCTGGGGTTCCTTTCAGAGCTGGTTTTAATACCTTTTCTAGAGTGACCTGGCCTTGGTGGTCCTTGATCTTCCTCATTGTTTGTCTCATTCTCTTCTTCCATGTCTTCATTCAAAAGTTCCAGGGCCCCGAATCTGTTGTGAAGGGGCACCATGGAGGGTGAGGGAGGTTGGGAGAGAATTTTCTTGCCTCCCTGAGCAGGGACCTGTTTCCAGTCTCCCTCATCTCTTAAGTCCCCTCCTTCTGCCTGGTAGCATGAGGGTGAGGGATCACCTGCCTTGCCTGGAGCCTCTATTTGCTCCTGTTGATTCATGGGTGCCAAGGTGGAACTCCACCAATCAATCTCCCTTTCACATTCCCTAATATTTCTTAATCTCTTGACCTCTTCTTTGAGTTCTGCCACCAGGCTGAGCAGGTCATCCAGCTGGTCGCAGCGCACACAGGCGCTGTCACTGCGGCCCTCCAACAGCACTGACAGGCTCAGGCACTCCCTGCAGCCTGGGACCTGGACTGCTGCATGTTTGCATGGTTGCTCAGTCTGGGTCGCCACGTTCTTGCTGGTGGTGCTTTTGAGGCGAGTGGAGACCATGGCTCAGGCTACGGGTAGTTGACAAGTACTATTAACCGGTGGTTTACAGGTACTGTCTGATCACCCTGAGCTCGGTGGGCAGCTCCCACAGGGTTCTTATCTCCGAATTAACGGTGGGTGGTGCTGGTTCCGCCCACGCTAACTAGGAAGCCCTCCCAGCTTGTTACCGAGGGGTGGGTGTGAGCTGCTCTCCTCGGCGAGTGACCGTTGGTGTGTTTATACCTCACTCGAAACAGGCGCCACCGGCCCTGGGCTCTGTCCACAGCCCACGCCTCCTCAGCTGCCCGCCCACCGGCTTGCCAGTCTCCTTAGAGCCGGTTAGCCACCTTTCTGTCTCCAAAAAGATTCAAAAGTCCCCCCCAAAAAAGCTCCTTTCTAGTCCCTTTTGCCACGAAAACCCCCCAGTACGGGCTTACCTGCACTGGAGCTGCTCTCCTCGGCGAGTGACCGTTGGTGTGTTTACACCTCGCTCGAAACAGGCGCCACCGGCCCTGGGCTCTGCCCACAGCGACTGTGACAGAGCAAAGGCTGAGAAAATGAGCAAGTGAACTGTATTTTTCAGGCAAGCAGTGCTGACACTTCCTTCGTGTCCAGAAACCATAGGCTCAGCTGGGTTTTGAGCCATGGGGTTTCTCTTGAGTTGTTTTTTGAAACTTCTTCTTAGTCACAAGAGAGAAAAACCTTACCCTTTCAAACAAAGAAGTGCCTCATTTAAGAATCAGACTTTAAGAAACAAAACAGATATCATAATATTGCGGGGCTTGGGACTTAGTAGCTGGAGCTGCAACACAGCTTGCAGCAGAGGAGCTTGCAGGAGCAGGACAAGATAGGTGCTAGTTCTTACTGCTGGTAAGGGTGAGCACCTGTTAGTCTTAAAGTTCATGTTGATAGAGCACAGTCTCATATGACACAGAGATACCTCAACCAACCTTGCATGAATTAGTTTGGCTACCAGGGGCAGGACAGCAATGGGGTAATCACAGTGCCTCTGTGGTCTGAAAACCAGTAAATTCACCCAGGAAGAATACCACATGAAGAGGGCTTCTTCCAGGATCCAGGCTACTTTCAGTCTGGCTGGGTATTGGCATGTGGCACTGTACAGCCTTGACCTTTCTCCTGGAGATCAGAAAACAGACATTTAATGAGAACAGCAACTATTCACTGTCCAGCCTTCCCCCTCTGTGGGTGAGAATGGAGAAAATCCTATAGTGAGATACACTTCAGTTCTAGATCCCGCTGCCCTGGATGCCTGGCTGGGACTCCTTGAAACGGTGACACATCAGCAGTCTTTTGGGTGCTGTCAAAGCCCTGCTGTAGGTAGGAATGGCATGTGAGAGCTGAGGTTTTCTGTTACATGCTTCCCACCTCAGAGAGGAATAGGGCTTAGGAGCTCTAGAAATCATTCCAGCTTCAGGACTGGTTTTACTGGCAACTTTAATTGCATAGCAGCTGGCCAGATGGAAAAATTGCATTGGTGCAATTCTTTAATAAACCAACATGAATTGTAATATAGCCAGGTCACAGGAACAGATAAGTGTCTCAAAAGTTACATGATTCTGTTAGTAGTTCTTGCAAGATCCCTTTTTCAGCTTATGGAGAATGAGGCAATTAAGTTTGAAGTTGTTAAGAAAAAGAGACATGGGATCTTTTTAGCCGTTATCATCAAGTAATTACTGAAGGAGGCTATGCTTCCTGTAACACAAATTTGAGCAAGCAGTGAACATTTTGAGCCAACTCTGGATGACCTTGTGTTACCTGTGGCTGGAGAGAAAAGGAGGGGATGACACAAGTTTGGCTTTTCTAGTCTACTTACGCTGCTGATAGGCTTTTTCCTTATGGTGCTCAGAGACCGGGATGATGAAATTCCTTCAGTTCCAGCACATCCTTCAAGGTGCTTTTAAAATCTAGAAACAACTGTCAGGACTTCAGCTATAGCTTAGTAATATACCATAATAAGAGTTGGAGGGGGAATATGGTTATTAATCTAAAATTATATATTCTTTCAAAATCCTTAAAAAATTATTTCTTTTTGAGGAATTTCATTGTGTGTATGTTATATAGGACATTAATTACTTTAAACTCTTTTTAAACTATAGCATGGGATTGAATGGGAAAAAGTGAGGTTGTTGCATGCTTGTATTTGGGTGACCTTATGGGTGTTATTACCTTGCTTATCTTGCTTGTGTGTGGTGCCTCTTCCAGGCATAAGATGATGGCACGTGCTCTTCATATTTTAAATGAAACTTTTTTGACTTTTATGGAATTATACAGACTGAGGTAATCCAAAATATTTCAATAAATTTTTTCCATAAACTCAGTCTTTCTCCCCTGAAAAAAAACCTCCTTAACTAAGAATTACAGATACCAAAACACTCTCTTTCGACATTTTCAAAAGGAATAATTTTCATTTTTCAGTCTAAAATGAGTTTCAGTTTTAGTAAATTTGAGTAAAGAAAAATCCTAAAGGTAAAACAGTTCAAAAGAAGTGAAAAGATGTTAAGAATAAATAATGCTCAACATGAAATACCCTGCCTTTAACTATTCTTCTCAATTAGCATTATTGAAATCATTTGCTGAGCGAAAGCTTAATTTTTTCCATGGATTCTGACCAGGCAGGGAAAAAAAAAACCCAAACCAAACCAAACCAAAAAACGCCACAGTTGTTTGTATCATTCTACTTAAAACAAATGACAGAACAATTTAAGAAGGGTGTGGAGGTCCCTGAATGCATCCAGAGGAGGGCAACAAAACTGGTGAAAGGTCTGAAGGAATGTCCTGTGAGGAGCATCTGAGGACTTTGGGTTTGTCTAATTTGAAGAAAAGGAGGCTGAGGGGTGACCTCATTGCACTCTGCAGCTTCCTGAGGAGGGGAAGTGGAGAGGGAGGTGCTGAGCTCTTCTCCCTGGTACCCAGTGATAGGACATGGGAGAATGGTTCAAAGCTGCACCAGGGGAGGTTTAGACTGGACATTAGGAAGCATTTCTTTACCGAGAGGGTGGTCAAACACTGCAACAGGCTTCCTAGAGAGGTGATTGCTGCCCCAAGACTGTCAGAGCCATTTGGACAATGCCCTTAATAACATGCTTTAACTTTTGGTCAACCCTGAATTGCTCGAGCAGTTGGACTAGATGATGATTGTAGGTCCACTCCAAATGAAATTTTCTATTCTATTCTATTCTATTCTATTCTATTCTATTCTATTCTATTCTATTCTATTCTATTCTATTCTATTCTATTCTATTCGTTCAGTAGGCAGATTACCTGTGTCTATGGGAAGAACAGAAACTAAGAGTCGTGATCCCTTACAAATTTAAAACATCAAAGACATAGAGCCTTCTTTTTCACACAGAAAAAAATATTTGTCCTAGTGATGCAAAGTATTTAGAGACTTGTGTCTTGTATTTCACTGGGTTTGGTGGGATTTTTTTCTATGTCGTCTATATTTTAAAATCAAAACATCAACCTTAGAGAAATTAGTATTTTTAGCCCAACTGATGGCTTACTTTTCCACTTTGACGATGTAGATGTTAGCATCCTCAACTAACCTTCTCTAAATCATTAAGGAAACATGTTAGCAACACCACCTTCTTTCCAAGCTAGATGCTTTTACGAGGGGTCCAGAGCTGACCCAGAGCCTGCCAGCAGCTAACTTCTACTCTGCAATAAGCCTGTTTATTTGCACCCTACATCAGGAGCTCTAGATGTGCCAGAATGGACTACGAGGGCTTCCTCCAGCATGAAGGAAATCTTGCCACCTAAAAATAGAAATAGTTTGGAAACAAACAGGAATTTCTGTTTTTCAATGGCTTATATGACAGTCATGCCACAGCTCCAGAAGAGTGCACACATGATGTCCCTGCTTAAATGTCAATGAGGAGAAAATCTGTTCTGTTTCACAAGGTTAAGTGGAAACGTCAGTCTGATTGACCGATGTTTTTAAAAGAGAGACTCAGTATCTGGTAGAAGGACCCAAATTGGCTTTTACGCTTCATTTGTTCCCATCCTTTGGACAGCTGCATGTCTGTGAGGGCAAAGAGTTTTTCTCCACTCCTCAGTGCAGCTGTGACAACTGTCTCTGAAAGACTGCCACCTTGCCATTAATGCTCTGGAGAGAAATTATCCACAGTGTTAAGCTCACTGGCTTTATGAACTTACATGTAGGATGAATTTGACTAACGGTTTCCATGTGAAGAATTATCAGAAGACCTGCTGGCCTCATGTATTTTATAGGCACACATTTTATACAGCCACTGAACTGTGCTTGGGTCTCAGCTGTGACCAAAGCAACCAACAGGTTGCCCTCGACTAAATGCTGTAAAAAGCCCTCCCTGTGAAATAGTCTCACTTTCTTCACTTTATATACAAAGCTGGTGAGTGGAGCATATAAATCTAATTAAAAAATGGCTGATCAACTTTTAATTTATTGCCTTACTGTCACTGCAAGTCTATTCAATAATCCATTACAAAACAAAGTCTCTTATTTTTCTGTAGTGACAGTATATAATGCACATCTGCTATCAAATTAAATGGAGGAACCAAGGGTAATTCTTGCCCAATCTATTAGATGGCTTTAGCTGTTCTATTTTCATGGTCTAGTCAATTTTCAACCTACTAAGACAAATTAATCTATGCACAACTATGGCACACGCCCCAAGCAATAACTTTCAGTAGCGTGTATGCATGCCAGTCTTGTGTGAGAGGACTTGAGTCAAAGCAAAACCATGGGTGCAGATGAGATTTTTCTGATAAAAAATACATCTCGTTACTTTAGGATTTTGTCACAGAATTAATCTTTCCCATAGATGTAAAATTTCCATCTTTCAAGGGTTTTTTGGGTTGAGATTGTTGATTTAAGACTGACAGAGTATAATGACATGATACTGCCATCTACTAGGTAAGATGCTGAAACACCAGATATATTTATCAGAAACAAATATGCATATTTGGCCTCTAAGATAATTTTCTTGGTTCATGCCAAGCTTTCACATTTTTACCTAACTGCTGAGCTTAGCAGAAAACATCACTGCCCACATGAAAATGTCAAAGTAAAGCTGCTGTGCTCAGTTTAGTTGAAAGCATTGACATTTCCCTTGCACAAAAATACATCTTATGTTGTGTCCCCCTAATCCATACTGCCACTGCAAATATACATACACAAGCACATTTTTCCTTTATCATGGAATTGGATTGTAAATAAACCCATTCTGGTATGGTAAACTATATGAGTTGCACTTACTTGCTATTTAATGTATTCTACTTGCATCCAGATTTTTACTGTTTGGAGCTAGCTGTGGTAGCTGAATTTTTAAAATTTAATACAAGTGGCTGAGTGCAATAAAGGTCCTCCCTGGAAAGTGATGCTTCACCTTTACATGTATTCCCACAGAACAGCCAGCAAATAGAGAGACCATCATTACTGCCTCATAACAAATGCTTCACACGTCTGAAGTTACTTCTGATGAGACCATTTCTGAAGCTACTACTCTGCAGGAGGAAGTGCCCATTATCTGACACACCGAATTAATGCTCTTCATTTACAGGCTGACCCCATGTGTTGAGGAGCATTGTATAATGCATGATGCTACATAACTGAAGCAGGAAAACTGGAGCACAAAGTATGGACAAGAACAAGTCCCTAGCAAAGGGAAAGAGCTCTTCTAGCTTTGCTTATATCTCTTTTCTTATAAATGTGAGCTCAACTGAAATAGTAATTCAAAAGCCTCGTAAAACTGATCGGTCCATTATAGTGATCTGGCAGTGACTGTGCATTTCTGTGTACAAAGTTCTGGCCTTGCCATAAAGCTGTATGGATTGCTAAGTGATTTTTAACCTCATAGTACCTCCAGCATTGTAATAAGGTGTCCTCTTTCCAATTTTCTTGGTGGGGAATTGAGGTGCAAGTTTGCAATAGTGGCCTAGCCACACTCTCGTATTCAGGTCTCTCTTGCACAAAGTGCTGAGGAACTACAGAGCAGGCTATACAGACCTGTAATCAGAAGACTTGCATCAGTCTTTTCATAGTGATGTGGGTATGTGTGTTTTTTAAACAGCTGACTCAGGGCGCTTCATAACTGTAACTTTCTAACTAAGAAAGAAAGGTGCTCAGCACCTGACTTTCTAGGTAACTATAGGCTGATAAACTGATAATTCAGGACTAATATGTGTCAGTTCATAGGATATGTTATTTCATCAGGAATTAATTTGTGGATGATTTCAGTAGCATTGATATGAAAATCAACTCTTGTGTATCCAGCTATTTGTTTAAACAGTATGTTTTTATCTGTTTAGATATAATTTAGGGATGGGTAAAATAACAGTCATGTGGCCTGCTGCGTTCTTTGGTAACTTTAAAAGTCTAAATTTAGTATAAATTTTCTGTCATTCTACTAAGCCAAAAAATATATCAAAATACCATACATCTTACTGAATTTTTGGCCAGAGGCTCAGTAGGGTTTCATGGGACTGTGAGTCTCCCTCTTCCCATCCCTTTCGGTGGTTCTGAGTTCCCCAGACAGGGACCAAGAGGGCAGGAGGTGTCCTTGTGGTAATTCCTCCTGTGGCAGACACCTCAGCATGAGGAGACACGGAACACCAACCTCACCTCAGTGAGCTCACCTAGAGAGCCACTAGCCAGGTAGAAGAGAAAAAGTGTAGCCCCTCTGGTGTCCTTTGCACGCTGCACAGCTGGAGGTAATGAACAGCTGAAGCAGGGAAGCTGTGCAAGCATCTGTCCCTTGGCCCCACGGAGGGTGTGGGAAAGGGATGGAGTAGGGCAGGGATGGAAGATGGTGCAGGATAGGGCTAAGATCTGCAGAGAGGGGCAGAGAGGGTATGAGATTCATATTGCATCTTCCAGGATAACTGTGGCTCCTGATTGCTTTGGCATCCAGTGGCATTGCCAAGGTTTAGGAAAGTGCTACTGCCATGGATGTGGTAGAGCACTTATCACTGGCCCCACTACAGTCATTAGAGAGAAACAAAGAGTCTCAAAACTGGCTGATGCAAAGCCAGACTGGGGATTTGCCATATTTGATGATGCAGCCAGCACCCCTCTTACTTGGAGCTTGCTTTCAGAGCCTGCTACTAAGTAGTTTTGAGTTGGAGACACAGCTTATATTTGTGTTACTAAAAGCACCATGGGGACTCGTAAAAGTGCCCCTGACTCTTGCTTTCCAAGAGTCCAAATAATGTCTTAAACGAGCATCTTAGTTTGGTAAAAGCTTCCAAGATAAGTCTCCCTTACCATACTATGCCATGGCCCCTAATGGCTAATGCATTTCAGAAATATAATAATTAGTAAATAAAAACCATGGCAACATTAAAAATGAATAAATTATTTATAATCAATATAGTTACTACTGTATATGTAAGTGTTGGATGATTATGTCAGAAATTATTTCTTGCAGGTTTTCAAGCACTAACTGAAAATGGGTTTGATTAATTGGATTTGATCCTCTGATGAAATAAAACTGTATGAAATGTCTTCTTGTCTGAAACAACCTCTTGTCCCCATTTTATTCTCCTGTGACATGAAAGAAGGACTAGGTGGTGGCAAAAGTGTGCTTTCTGTATCTGATTACACACAGTTTGCAGTCTAGGTGAAAAAAATGCTAGAAAATAAGAGTAATGAATATATGTGCCCACCCAGAGGAAGAAGTGTCACATCTATTAGACCTTCATAAAACTCACTGAGCATTTAACATCAATCATTAAAGAAAATCAAAATATACGAATAGAGGCAACAATACAGATTGTGAAATTTTAGTGTCTACTTTATGGAAAAGAGAAAAGCTTCACAGGATCCCTACAACAATCTGTGTCTCATTAACCTATCATATTTAATGAATTTTCATTAAACATGTCAATTACTACTTCTATTATGTCAGCTCCAAATGTTATCCAGCTAATTAATAAATTACATTTTGGTTTATTATCACACCTTCAACATGCTGGGCAGCAGGTGAAAGCAAAAGGTTAGTCCCAGTAAAAGAGACGTGGGCAGTGAAAGTCTGAACAGAAGTTCTGGCCATCACCCTGTATCTATTTTTTTTTTTCATGATGGATGCCCCCGTGTCAAATATTAGAAAAACAGATCTGAAAGTGAATGTCAGTCTTGACAAAGGTATATCTAGCACTGTTTCAGAAACTTCCCATGAGGGAAACCCCACACCTTTCCAGGAAATCTGTTCCAGATAGATCTCCTTTCTGTAAATTAGCTTTTCTTGTAGTCTAAAGAAAATCTCTCATCCTGTACTTTAAGATCATGACTTTTTCTTCCATCCATGTGGGACATGGAAACTAGTTCATTGCATTCCTCTCTGCAGCAGCTTTTTCATATAGAAAAACTGACTTGGTGTCTCCCTTCAGTCTACTTCCCACTTACAACCTCCATTTCTTCTATAGAAGACATCTGAGACATCCTCAGTCGTAGACCTGAGCTTGTATTTGTTGCTTTTCTCTCAGTTAAGTCTTTTCTGAAGCCTGAGTCTCCAAAGTGTTTTGGCTGATGTGTACCCAGTACTAACCAGAGGTACAGGATTACTTCAGTGTGCTTTCCACACTATATGCTCAGATATATTCTCCATGAGAAAGTTTACCTTTTTAGGATGTACATAGCACTGTCAGCTAATATTCAGTTTCTGAGTTACTAGAAGCAGCAGCTCCTTTTCTGCAGGGTGCCTTTCTCCTACCTTCTTTTTGCACAGCTGATTATTCCTGCCTAAGTCAGAGTTGGATTTCACCCAGTATTTTGGAGACATAATGCCAAATGATCAACATTATTTTAAATTCTAATCCAGTTCTTCAATACAAGGTCAGTTTAGAGCACTCCTAAAGTTTAAGGAGACCATTTTCTATTTCGTCAGTAATTTTTTCTTCTTCTACATAATTAGTGAAAACAATGAATAGTTCACAAGAATTCTATAAAGCCCTGCCCAATACTTCTGTTTAGTGACATGATGACCTGTCAATATCTATTCTCTAAGTATGTTTACACAAACAGTTTAGAACCCACTTATATTAGCTTCATCTAGACAGTTTTTCTTAGTTAGCTTGCAAGGTCAGGTAAAACAGTGTGTATAAGCTTAGTGGAGTCTAGTAATGTCACATTACTGATTCTTCACTTTTCTTTAGACTTGCTACACTGTCAAATAAGGAAATTAATATTTTGATATGATATGTTATTTAGAAATTCATCTTAGCTCTTTCTTAAACTTATGCTATTTTCCCAGCGTCTGCAGTTGTTTGTTGAGTAACTCATTCCAATAGTTCTCCTGGCTCAGAAGTTGAACACAGCAACTTCTTGCTCCCCAGCAACTCCTGTGTCTCCTGTTGGAAGATGGTGCTATAATCATACATCTTCCACCTTCTGAAATGTCACCTGTCCTCAGCAGGCATTCTCAAAGAAAACCTCTGATTGTTCTGAAATTATTTCAGCCTGATCTTTAAATATCTTACAAGAAGTTTCATCAGGCCCAGCTGGGCTGAACAAAATGAAGCTACACTGTCTTTCCTAAACTTTTCCTTTTGTATTCTAAGCTGAGTTCTTGTCCTTTTGATGCTGGTGTGAGTTCAGTAAGTAATCCGGTTACAGTCACATTTTCTAGTGAAGAGTGGAGAAAAAAGACACTGAAACATTTCTGCCCTTTTCCTGCTATCCATCAGTAGCTTTAGCTTGCTGTTGAGAGCCATTCCCCTGGAGGGAAGCTAAACAGAAAAGGACAAGGGTCCATACTGGGTATCTGCCAAAGTCTTTCTACTCACTCTAATAGACTGATTCAAAATAAGGTGTTATTCATCCACACAGAACCGAGATAAAGACCTTAACAAGCATAAAGGAAAATGATAGGAATTCTGTAGAAATTTCACTCTTAAGGGTAGAAGTATGAATGCACATATATATATATTCACCTCTCTATTTTCTATTTCATTTTCAAAACTAGATTTTAAAAGGGTACCTTTTTTTTCTCCTATATTTGGAAAGTGGCCAGAAGGGGAATGGAAGGTTTGATTTCCATGACATTATATTTCCCATGTTGAAAATAATGGGAAAAGAAAGGGAAGAGAGAACATGAACATCGTCTTCCAGTGGTATGATCAAAGCATATAGCTTTCCTTCAGTTTGAAAGGGAAAGGAGCCAAGTCTGAACCAGTGCATACAAATGATATATTCCAACTAATTTTAGCCCTCTAGCCAATGACAGTGAGAGGAACACTAGAAAATTAGCTGATGCTAGTGACAAAATTTCCCGAAAAGAAGCAATGAAAAGTGATACCTGGAATGTCATTTCTTTTCAAACGGGCTGCTTATTCATCTTCAGAACATCTTTTCAACTGAGAAGTATTTTAACTACGTCATTTCAGAGTGTACATGTAATAATCAAAAAGACTTTATGGCAACATTACCTAATTCAATTTTTATGCCTATTTCGATTATATAATGCATTGGAAATTCATCTTCCTCATTATATCTTGGGCTGATTGAGAAAGTGGTAACAAACATCTGGTTAATAACAATTGAATTACAACAAAAGTTAACCATAATTATTCCCCAGTCCTTACAGGTTAATAATAGAGGGCTATGCATCCTCAGGGCTCAGTACTGTTGTCAAAATATATGCAGGGAAAATTTGGGCTGGAAATATATGCCTAGTATCAGCAGAAGAATTATGAGCATGAAATGTATGTAATAACAATTTGTTACCCAGAAGCAGTTATACTGTGGTTTTCCATTAGAAAAACAAAGACATAATAATCTATTAAATTAAAACTCCTCTTTTCTCACTAAAATCCAAAGCAACATTAGGTTGTAATAACAATACAAACACGATAATAAAACAATTAAGACAGATATAGGTTTGATGGGAACGTAAATGAATGGCATGAATAGCCAGTAAGAATTAGACAGCCTAATAAATTTGCCAAATGAGGATTGGAAAGTAGTGGAAAATAATTACATAAAATATGAGATGAAGGCACGTTTAAGGAGAGGAGAGGATGATTCCAAAGCACTGTCCCAGGACCCTGTTGCAGGATAGCAATTATGACTTGTCTTTCTCTTTTGCTGTAATTTGAGACTTTGTAAGGAAAAACTGTTTGAGATGGGTAGGGAACCTTTCCTCATGACTCAGTTTCTGCTGAGTTAAACCTGTGGGCTCCAGTACTAAATTTGGATGGGCTTTTCAGAAGCAAATCTAGCAAAAATGGCAAGTACTTAATTACTTCTCTTTAATGTGAGACATCAGGGTGTGTGCAGGTGGCAGAGCACCCTTCAGCAGCTCAAGAATAGGCAGCCAGAGTCTCTGTTTGAGGACCACTAGTTCACCTGTGGATGTCCCATCTGGAGGGGACTGCTTTTCTTATGGTGAGGTTTAGACTACAAGCCTCCTTTTGTAGAGGCAGCCTATCACCCCACAGGAGCCTCCCTGGCCCGGTTTGTGAGCTGCCTTAATGGAAACTTGAGTGCATATATAAAGAAAATACCTATTTGTGGAACTGAGATTTTAAACAAGTGTGGCAATTAATGCCAAGCTGGAGTTTGAGTATAGTAGACATGTTTCCATTGGGAAATTAACTGAGTGAGAAATTATTAATTTCACACAGCCCACCTGATGCTCAACACGGAGTTTCTTTCTTCTGTCAGTTGTGCCAAATTTATACATTTTAATGCAGCACACTCTTCAAGAAATCTGCAAAGAATACCCTTCCAAGTTTTACATTACACTACAATCACATCAACTAAGGAATAAGAAACTTTACAGCTTAATATTCAAAAAGTAAAAGGCTAAAAGACATTGCTGTTTATGAGATGCAATGAGAAAAAAATATTCTTATGCAAGGTGCCTAGATTGAACTGGTATGCAGATCAATGTGTTATCCAGCACTTGAATGAAGAAGCAGTATATTTGTTTCCTACAGTGCTGCAATCGTAAAAATGAGTCAGAGAATCAGACTATCCACACTTTTATGAATATTTATTATCTTGCCATATGGATCCTGCTTCTATTTATAAGATCTTTTAAATATTTAGTACTCTCTAAAGAGGCCCACAGAAATGTAGAGTCAAACTCTTTTTGTATACCTCATTGTATTATGTGAAATCATTTTTCATAATAAAGTAGAAAGACAATTAAAATTATTTTTACATTGAAAGTGGCTATAAAGAAAAAGAAATTAATAAAGAGTGAACTGGTACCTTAGACAATCTTTTTTTATACTTAGTTATCTCTAGTCTTATTGAAACTTCTGCAAATGAGATATTTAAATGAAAACGGATTACAACTTTATAGGCTGTGCTTTTGACAATTTTTTTGGTAAAGACCCAGGAGGAAAGACTTGGTCAAAAAAATGTGTTCTCAGTTCAAAAGTTCAGTTACACTTTGATTCTAAACAAGACCATTTGGTTGCTCATGTGTCCTAGTTTCCTTATGAAACATCTCGTAAGTATTACAGATGATGTTAAGAGCCCAAGCTATAACAGAGCATGTCTGACTCACCTTGCTGTAATGCTGGTAAGAAATTTTTGAGCCCTGGGAGAATCCAGACCCATAAATCAGCCTTGCTGTTGGACTCATTTTTCACATAACTGAGTTTCTTGAGATTTGTGGTCGCTTTAACTTCTATCATGTTTCATAGCAGAGGGAGGTTATTGGACTGTGTCATGGTCTAACTGTAATTTGGGTAAGTCATGATCTGCCCTGCTAGACCTTCCATGCTCATGTAAACGCAAACTGAAGAAGGCATCACTCCTTAATTTAGAATCCATGGATGAGGCATTCAGTGACTGCACTGGGTTCCACAGATAAGTTGCATTTCAGCAGTGGGTAAACAGTGTCTTATTCACACCTGATAACATTAATTTTTTTCAGAAAAAAAAAGGCTTTCTCTAAAGATGTATGTTAATTGGTGTCATTCTAATGAATTAATAAGCGTAAACTGTGAATACATCAGAGGAGTCATTATCTAAAAGCTATTTCACAACAGTATAGATAAGGATATTGTGAGTTAGATCTGGAGGTGGTGATATTCAGAGGCTTTATGCTGATTTGTATCAGCTTAGGGATCTTGTCCTTTGGATGAATTCCACTGCACATCAGAGAGGAAGGTACTCATTTTCCCAGGAGTTTGCCCAACTGAAAGCTATAGATCAAGCTATAACACTTTAAAAAGCAGCACTTTTGCCTCTGGTTTCAATTCAAAAGGTAGCAGGGAGAATTTTTTTTTCTATATTCAATTGTCCCTTAGTTTAAACCTCAATAATTCACCCTAATTACAGAACACTTTAAGTTTAAGCCTGAATCAAATCTCTTAGGTATAGAACTTTAAATTACTGCCGGTCTTTAAAGCAACTACCTCTTGCTTTTCCAGCTATATCTAAAAGTCCAGATTAAAGAACATAAAAGACTACACACTGCAGATCCTTTTTTTCCCTCTCACTTATACTGTTTTATAGCAACATAACTTCACTGTTTTTCCCTGGAGCTGTCCATCATTTATACTGATGAGAGAGTAAGGATAATCACCGTTGATCTGCAGATATATAAGGGAAGGGATAGGTGAAGAAAACGTACAAGATGGGTTAATTCAGAGCTGCACCAAAGGGAAACTATTTTGCCAAAATACAAGCCTCCATCAAACAACCTGCCATCCTAATTGCATCATTTTATACCATCTTCTGCCTGTCAGCTTTGAATTTAACCCCACTAGCAGCTGCTGTGACTTGAATTCAAGAAGAGATCAGCAGACCTATAGCTGGGAGGGAATAGCTCAGAGATACCACCAGGCACCAGAAGTGGGGTATAGCAGATTACCTTAGGTTGGATGCATTCTGACACCTGAATTTCAGTGTCCATATGTGAGTCTGGTGTTACAGCTCCTCTTACTCCTCAGGCAGTGAAGTCAGCTGGAGCCTGCCAGACTCTTCAGCTCACACCCAGCCTCAGTTCAACTGTCCAGATGTAGCACCTAGCACTGTGCGAGGTCATCTGGGTATCCTGCCTGGTTTAGCTGCTGGGCCAAACATGTGGGGTTATCCTCTTGGCCCTGTGCTATGCCTGAGAGTCAATTGAGAGCATTTCAAGCACTCTAGGGCACCTCAAACACCACTAGACACCTATGTAGGGGCAACCGAATCACGCCCCTATGCCTTGGCAGCTGAATAACCCTCCTGACTCCTCTGGGTGCATTACCTAGGAGTTCAGTTGTGTGCGTACTCAAAGGTGTGCAGGTTTATTTGTGATACCATGGTGTATTCCTGTGGGCTGACAGGTGGGGTAAGGATGTGTGCCCTTCTGAAACATACATGACAGGGAAGCATTTTAACTATGTATCCTAAGTCAGGGCTGCAAAAGTTGAGACCATGAGTATGGGCAGCTACTACGTATGTGCTTATCTGTCAAGTGGCATTTTAGGGCAGTGTCTTCCTATCATCCTGTGGACTTCAGCTCTGTCTAGAGGCTCTCTGCAGCCCCTATAGGGTGTTCTTACACAAAAGCAGTAGACTGGTTATTAACCAGCTTTAAACTCTTGAATTTGTCATTTCAAAGTCATAGAGGAGACATTAAATCACTTGATGTTAAGCAGGAACTCCACTTTGGTAAGTATGTCTTTAAAACAAACACAGGCGAAGCAGGAAGGAAATGTAGTACATACCAGCAGCTTAGTACTGTGATATACTCTCTCATCTCTTAAACAAATAAAATATAAGGATTATATTAGGAATAAAATAAAATAAAATATTAGGATTAAACAAAAATTAACCACACACAGTAATTGGGAGTCTGGTAACCTCCCAAGAACCAGAACATTTTAATAACTCGCAATATATAGTCTCTGAAGAATCCATGACAAGTTCATCCTTATCCCCGCCTTTTAATGGAAGAAGCACTGTTAAAGAGTCAAGAGCATTAAAGACCTCATAACAGCTTTCTGATAAGACTGTTTTAATTTCAGAAATCTTATGATGAGCGAGAGCTATATAAAGATGATGATAGCATCCACAGTTTCTTTTTTTTCCAAATGGTTATTTAAAACATCAGCCTCATTAAAACAGCTGCAGACGTAAGATCCATACTGAAATGCCTCCAGGCCAATTTCTCATTTGGATCCCCAAAACTGGCACTTTGCCAGAAGGATTGCAGAGTCTACATGATATTTATTAATTTTTAATTTTAATATTGGCATCACCTCTTGAAGAGAAGAAGCAAAAAGGACAACAAAGGGGCATACAGTTGTTAATAGCAGTGTGTCAAATTTACTTTTTAGTAAGATGAAAGGTGGTTTGAGTATACTTAGGTACCTTGGACACCAATGATCAGTGCTCGCTTACTGCTGTATGGTATTTGTACAATGGAAGCTCACGAGGATGTGCCTCAATAAGGAAGTCTTCTAGTACAAGGAGTGACATAAACATAAAGTTAGGTCTTCAGTTTTGCTTTGTTGACTTTAACCAAGACAAAAACTGCAGGTCTCAAAGCCTAGAACGCACATGGAGATGTCTTCAGCTCTGGCATCTAGAGAATACTGTACTCTTCAGGGCGGCTCAGCAAACCTTGATGTCAAGAGGAGGTGGGGAACAGAAGGGTATTTGGGAGTCTCAGAAAAAATCCCTGACGTTGTAGCATGACTTTCCATACAGCAGAGTGCAGGTGGTAGGTGTAGACATGCCAGATGGTGTTGCAGCCCAGTGGGAAGGGGAAAGAAAGATAAATTCAGCCATTCTCTGCCTGCCCCCTCAAGAGATTTTTGCATTATTCTGGGCTCCTATTTAGCTCCTGGGAAAGCCTGATAATGCTGCCTCATGTGACCCTCCCTGGGGTGGTGAGACCTCACTGGGAGAAAACATTTTAAATCTGTCCAGAAAAGCTTACCACCCCAAGGGAGACAAAATACGAAAAACAGCAACTACAAAACCCCCTGATGTCTAAAACCTATCAGAAATAAGTGAAAATACCCATCCTTTTCACAACAGAAATTATTGTTTGGTGCTCTCCTAACTCACTGCTCACCCTTGTTTATATGCCTCCCACCTACACCCTGTCCTCCCCCAGGGGCTTGCTGTAAGTCAAGGAGAGACTGAGATATGATTCCTGTTTACATGTTGTTAACAACCAAGTGCCTGAGCTCAGTCACTTCTGTTCTTTGGAAGAAGTCACATCTCTGGTCCTGCTGATAAGAGACAGAGAACTAGGGGTGACCCATTTTTTTCCCCTCTCCTATGTAGCTGCTTCTCAGCATTTACCTTTGCCTTGCAATACAGATGCCATCTCTATGAGGTTCTGTGGTGTTTGAGCCTCTCCTTCTCATCCAGAGGTGCTGGTTTCAATACATCCCTCCCAGGCTCATCACCACATGAGGCCCTGCCAGGAGGGTGACATTCTGTGGGAAGCATATGGGGATGGTGTCCCAGCACAGCCAACCAAGAACTTCCCAGGGCAGCAACTCCCATGAATCAATAAGTGCTGTTACTCCTAAGGAAAGCCATCAGTACGGTTAATAAGTATGTGCATTTCTGCTGGGGAAAAAAAAAAAAAAAGCACACTGCCACAATCAGCTGGGCTTGCATACAGAACGTGTATAAATATCCAGACCTTTCATCAGAAGCAGAGAGGGGCTGGGACACCACTGCACCGTAAGGAAGATAGGAGGAGAAACACAATAGTGGAAGCATCTAACTGTTGGGTAGGTTTCTGAACAGCAGTGTGGCACAGCAAAGACAGCTTACATGCGTATTTGTTTTCATGGCAACACATTCCTCTTGGCACCCAAGATAACAGTGCAGCAGACTCTGCTACTAAGTGTAGTATTTATATTTGGCCACATTGACTCTATTCCCTTGATTGCTTTTATATCAGATGAAGTCCTCAGAGCTCCAAGATAAAGAAGTACATAGGTGCTTTTATGAGAGTAGACAGAATATATCCTGAGAGAAGGCATTGGATGTGATAATAGTAGCAGTCTTTTTTTTTGAGGTAATTTATAACAATAATATAAGAAAAAGGAAGATCTAGTATTAAGAAGGGCAGGTTTCTGTTGTTGCTGTTCTATGCTAGCACACTGCAGATTCTCTCATTCAGTATGCTATTCAGTCCAGGGACTGATTTTATTGTCAGAATTTGAAGTGAAAAAGAGCTCCCTGGTATCAGAAAAGCTTTGAAGAGCAGCATAATATGAATTCCAGTCACGTGCATGCCCTTTCACAGGCTGCTATAGGCTTGATGATAGCAATATCCCCTAAATGTGCATTAGCATTGATCACCTGTTAGACTGGCACATATGACACCTTTAATTGAGATAAAAGACAACTTTCTTTCAATTCTTTTCCTCTCCTATGGTAATTAGGAATAATTCAGTGTTCACAGATGAAACAGACACGTGAAAGATGCCAAAGAGCAAGGACTGGTATTTTTCTTCAGATTTATTTAAAGGAGATAATCAATGGTACATATAACTATTCTTCTGATATACCTCCCTCAGCTTCCCTTCATTTCCCGGACACAGACATTCAGGTGACTTCTGCAGACAGTATTAACTTAAATTCATATCCATGTATCTTCACTGGTAGGCATCTTATTACTGCGCCCCCTCATGCTTCTAGCTCTGGCACTGACAAGGGCATAGCCAGCCAGGATCTCAGTGTCTCCTGATGCAAACGCCACTAATCATTAAACTCTCTATCCACACAGCGTATCCGTAAGGCTGAGTTATTTCTATCATGTGAATAGAAACTCATGCTCTCATACTAGGCTACACTTTAAAAAGTACGGTAAAACAAGGTTAACATTATTCTGTCTTATTCCTATTAATGTGTAGGTCCACTATCACCTTTCTCGAGTAGCAGTACTCTTTGTGTGAAAGAGACGCTGGAAGTCATCTCAAAAAAACTTCAAGCAGGTACAGACAAGTAATTTACATCTGGGCTAGTCATTGTCAGGCTCCTCTACGGTGAGCAGAGGGTGGCAGACACTTTTAGGGGTGATCCATCTGACAGACATGACATCTGCTTCAGAATGTGGGGACCAAGACTCTTGAAGTTGTGATCACATTAGAAGTAGGTATCCAACACAGCAATTGTGAGACAAACCTCACCATCATGCCTTGGTTTGCTTGTAGACATACAGAAAGCTTGTAATAGGAAGGCACTTGTGCTGTAAGAGGCTTGATGGAGGATATGCGTGGAGAAAACAGTTCCCCAGAGACACTGAAGTTCTTAATTATGTGAGAGGACTACAGATGGCTAAACTAGTTGCTCATGTTTAGCATCAGATTTTAATGTTCTTATTTAGCCTCGGACATAAATCAAACTGCAAACTGTCCCACTGAAGGACATGGCACTTCTGCAGAGGAGAGATCTTTTTAGGTAGAAAAGGTTGGTATCATAAAAAAAGCCCTTAAATTTACTATCTGTAGTTACACTTGTGAGGAACTGAGGGTAGTTGGAACACATGCGTGTCTTCTACACACACCACCTAAGACAGTGAGGAGCTGAAACCTCTTCAGCTGGACTTTCAGGGGAAAGCTAGACTCTGCCTGGATTATACTTCTCCTAGAAACACTGAGAGGTACCAAGACTGGGATTTAGTAGTAACAGAGCTCACCACTACTGCAATTAACTTGACAGTGAAAGATAGGCTTTGTTAGTGCTTCAAGACACAGTATGGGCTTCAGTGGATAATCAAAGAAAGCAGAGGTCATATTTCAAGAGCATAGGATTTACATTTTTAATGATTGTTCCTTTTAGTGATCCATATAATGAAAAGCCTAATGCATCAATCCTTCAATTGCTTAAGGAAGGAAGATATTTTTGCTATAACTCAGCATCTGGCAACTTGGTGTTGTCATGTGAAAAAACTTTATGTATTCAATACTCTTGATGAGCACCTTAGATTTAAAAGCAGTGCCCTTTTTAGTCAATCACAATCCTGAATTTATTGCTTTCACTGCAGAGGATGAATCTAACCAGACAAATAGGATGAGAATTAATGGATTAGTCTTGCATTGTTCATCCACATTCCTTCATTCATTCTCAGATCACTCACTCACCTTCTTGACATTTCTCTCAATTCAGCTTGGAAAATATCTTCAGTTCTTTTGCCAAAGTAGACTTTAAGACCATTTCAGTCATACTTTGATATATATTGCTTTTCTTTTGGACTACTTTTATTTTGGCTTGTGTTCCTTAAGTGAAGCTTACACAATTAATCTGATACATTGTGAAGTCACAATATCTCATTATGTTGTTGTATTTATAGTTCTCTTATCCTAAAAGAGCACTCTGCCTTTGCAAGGATGTATAGGTTACTTCAGAAATGCATCTATTTTTGCCATCAAAAGATATTATTCCACTACCAACTTAAATGCAATTTAAAAATCAAGATATGGATTAAATGAATCTCCAGTCAGAGCACAACGCCAAATGAGATGCTTGCCAGTGCATGGCATGTCAGATAGGAGCAGCTGAAAATGGGAGTGGAGGAAGCCAGAAGCCTCCAGAGAGACAAAAGCAGTAGGTAGCTCTAAGAGAATGATTGGTTTTTTCTGTCAGAAATAACCCATGAGGTTTCACTCTGCAACAAAACAGACCGTGCTGTGGCTGTTCCAGACAGAGATGCAACAAGCTCATTGTTTTGTATGCAAACACACTAAACCAAATCCTCCAGGAAAACTCACTAATAGACTGCACTGAAAGATAATAGGGTAAAGGATAGGTTGATAAATTAAAGTGAGTTATCTTAAAAACACTGGGTATCAGAGCTGTTACTTTGGTTCCCACAACAGTACAATTTCCAAAAAAAGCCTTGTTAACTGTTCTGTGTCCTTTCTGACCTTAGTTAATAAGCTGAAGCTCACTGGGGAGTTCTTCCCATGAGGAAGAAAGGCTGACAGTGGATTTAGGCATTGCTGATGTGATCAAAGATGTTTAGCTGCAAAAATAGTGCTGGGACCTGCTTTCTCTGGCCACAGCAGCAGTCAGACGACAAGTTCTCTGCTCGCAGCCTCCCACAGAAATTATCCCTTAGCTCTTTCTCAGACCACACTGTTAACACTTCTGTTAATGCATCCTGTGCTTTTTGCTACCATTTTCCTCAGTGGCAGGCACACTTCCCTCTTTCTATCATAGATGATATGCAATCACAGTTTCAGCAATCAGTTCTTACATGCCTGCATTTGTCTTGCCCTTCTCCACTACCAAATGATTCATCCTGTTCTCAGCCTCTGCAGTGTGCAAGCCAGTACTTGTGACACCTTTCCTATCATTTCTGCTACCCGGTTGCACAGAGCCACTGAATGTCCCCTTTACACTTATCTTGAGTGAAAGGCAGCTCTTACACTAAGCAACTTCAACAACATTTTGCTCAGCTAGGAGACTTACTTCACAGTTAAAGGTTACAGAGGCAGGTCCTAATGCCTCTCCCACTGAAATGAGCTAGATCCCTTTGCCTTTGGTGGGGACAGAATTAAATTTTAATATGTGAAAGTTCTCCTCAGAGGTGAGATGAGCTATTCTAAAGTAATTTTAAAATCCACCTGTTTAATCGGGGAATATGCCTGAAGTTTGCTGCTGTCATTCTCTGCTGCCAGATTCTGAATCCACTGCATAAACCTGCTGTTAGATCACTTTGTCAAATACTGAAATCCAGAAAACACTGAAATGGATGCTTAAACTGGGGATAGGTATTATTATTGTTATAGTATTATTAACTTTTAAGTGTTATTGTAGTAGTATTATATTGGACAGGTCTCTACTGAGGTTTTTTACCAAAAATCCTGTCCAGATCAGAACCTTCTCTTGCACTTACACAGAGGGATATCTATGACATGTAGTAAAACCATTAAGGATTTTAGAAAACATACATCAGATTTTTATTTTGTATTACCCTATGTTGCCTATTCTGCTTTAGTCACACCATGAGTAACAAGCTAATTTAAACTGGTAGTGACAAAGGAACCTGTTATATTTTCATGTCCATTACGTATCTCTGGTTTTGTAAAGAAACTGTAGTCCTAAATTATACCTTGCATGCAACTGAGGGTTCTTGTAAAGCAGATGAATGCTAAAGAGAAGCAGGGCACTAGAACCTCCATTCTACATGAGCCCTGGTGCTCAGGGTTCCCTTCATCATAAAAAAAAATAATAAATCAAACCTTTGTTGTATTTCTAAAATAATTTTTACATGGATGAAATGACCAACACTGAAATTAACTTTTAATAAATGGAAAGTTCAAGTCTTCTATTCACAAGTAGTTTCATAACCAGATGTGCTTACAACCTAACAAAAAGCTAATCTATTGCTTTGTTTTTCAGTATCAAAAATACTGTTGCTAGTGACTTTCATACCACTATGAAAGAACATCTTGTTGGGCAAAAAGACAGTAGGCCTCCAGAAATTGAATGCAGAAGTGTTTATACCTAATAAATACAGATTTATTCATATCCCTGAAAGAACTCTATTTTTCCACCCACCAAATCTTGCTGAACGTCCTGTGTTATTGAGCTTTAAGTGTACAGCTCTACAAACATGTTTTTTTGAGGTGAGCCAAAGCACTTCAGCTAGTCTGGTAACTAGCCTGTGGGAGCTGGTCTGTTATCTTCCATTGTTAATTGCTCAATGAAATGAGGTGGGTTTTTTTGGACTTTGCTGTGTTCACAGCCAGTGACTGCAGGCTACCAGGTGCTGTAAGACAAATCCATCTCTTCCCTCACACTATTTTGTTTGGGCTGCTGTGCTGTAAAGCTGGATGTGATAGTTAGAAAAGTAATTGTCTTTTTTCTTCTGTTTGTTTTCTCTTTTGCACAGTAACAAGGACATTGCTTGCCCCTTAACATAGATGTAAAGAGTAGGAATATTCACATCTTTGTTGCCAATTTCATACCCTAATATAATGTTCTCCCTGTAAACTAAGTATCTGCCTATACGTAAAGACGTACTTCAAAGCTCATCATGCATCCACAAAACATGAATCTTTGTACACATGCAAAGGTCTGAAAAGATGGTCTGTGCTTTCTGTGCTGCTAGCCTCCTTTTTTTTTTTTTTTTTTTTTAATTTGCATTTAAACTGATGGCAGCTGCTGTCGACTTGTAAAAGTTATTGCCAATATACCTGCTGCAATGTCCTCTCTGGCAGTGACAGCTGATGAAGCCATTGTCCCCATGGCTGACCTGTCAAGGCCAGTCTCTCTCTCTGCAGCTCTGTCTGCACTGTAACAGAACTTGGATGTTTGAAGCCTCTCTAAGAAGCAGACAGGTTGACGAATAGCCCCATGGCATTTGCACTGAAGCATTACAGCTCAGGTCACAAACTCCCGCCAGTACATCTCCCAGATGCTTCAGTCACAGGTGCTAGGATTGGAGCTGCGTACATTAATTTTGCAATGACGCTTGCCTTCCAGTTAAGAAGGGATGGTGTTCTTTGTCTTCTTTCTGCTTCCTTTACTTCTGAATCCCTTTTCATGAGGTCAAAAATTAAAATTAATTAAAACAGCCTTTTTATTTCTAGATTTCAATGGTGCAGAGGTTCTTTGAGGAGTGGTCAGTAGTCTGAATTTCCTATTTTAGACATATCTGCGTTTTTGGTCAGGGAGAGGTTCATTTTCCACTCCTGCAAATCACTGCAAAGAGAACTCCCCCCTTTTGGTCTTGGTGAGTTGACTGACTTGGAACCATCTCCTATCACTTAACATATTTAATACCAGAAACAAACAAGGAGCTCTCATGATAAAATAAACATCTTCAACACATAGCAGTGCCATTCACAGATGTCCTAAAGATGGAAGATTAACTCTAACAGCTGTCACTTCTTTGAGAGGCATTCTGTCTGAGGTGTGTATAGCTTTGTTACATTCAAGTCACTTTAGGCACACGAGTGACATGCTGACTTTGTCTATAACAGCTGTAACCATCACAACATATAGCCATTGCCTCTGCAACCTTGTAATCAACTTGATCTGCAATTTTACTGAGCAGAATTTATTTTTCAACAGTTACAAATGAAATTAACTGGTTCTTGAATACATATTGGTACCTTATTACTCCACAATGAAGTATGATGGGCTGAATTAGGTCATGTATGATTAGTCAAAAGAACAGAGTGAATACGCAGAATAAAGTCTGCATTATTTATTTAGATTTTAATTTGATAAACAGACTTTCAACATCTTATTTGAAGACTTTTTTTCCAATGGACTTACCACATTCATGGAAAACTGTCCTAAAGTCCATACTGTGTAACCACTTATGATAAAACATCAAGTTGAAGGAGACAACCATAAGAGATGTGTTTTGTTTCTTAATAATCTGCAAAAGAGAGTGAACAGTTAATGGAAGTAAATTAAAATAAGTGTAGTACAGTACCAGCTGTATTAAGAATAATATAAAGGAAAGCAGAAATTAAAACACGGGGCAGAAAACAACAAAATCAGATTTGTCTTGACTAGGTGTAAGCTTGTATGGGTGAGGAATTAAAATTCAACTCCTCAGTATGCTGTGAAGATGTCGTGGGATAATTTACATTTCTATTTTAGAAACCTAACTGCCCAGAAGCATTAGAAATGATAGTCAAAATCATGACATCAAGTTTCTGTCCACTATCAGTCCAGGGATTTAACTCAGGATCAGTGATAGTACCTGGCCAAGAATAAGGAGTGGAGCAGCTCTGGCTCCCCTTTCCTTTCCTCTAGAAAGCACTGTTAGCTCAGTGCTGCTGATTGTTAGCTCAGTGCTACGATCCCAGAGAGGCATACAGCTGATTTTAATTCTTTACATGAGAAAGGGATGAGCCAGGAACGAGCTCTGCACGAATAGTGTTTCATGTCACCTAATATGAGCTGTGTAAAGTCTGAACTTTTCGGGTCTCCGTAACAGACCTTTGCAAAAGATGATTCATCTCATATGCGTTAGTCTCCCACTCCTAATGTTAAGGTGAGATGAATCACCTTTTAGAGATCCCTATATTTCTTTATGGATTACTGCATTTTCTTGACTGACTACTTAGTGCCTTTAGCGTATGCTATGTGCCTAATTTGATTAACTCTCCAACTGTTTTAGAAGTCTAGTTAGGAGATTTGTACTTGATGTAACTAAACAGGGTCCTGGTTTGTTCGTAGAGGAATAAAACTGAATGCCCCTCTTTGAGACTCGTGGCAAACCTGCACTTCAACATACTGAGCAAAACACCTCTGAATTCTTTCATCCTGGACCACGTATTTTTGAAAATCTCATCCTGTACTTTTATATTCAGAGTTCTGTTAAATTTTACATTTGAAATATACCACATGAAAAAGACAAATGAGAATTATGATCCCAATGCTGCAAAATTTTTATATGTGCATAATATTACTAATTTTATTTATGTCATTGCTTAAACACTATCAGGATATAAGCCTATATTTCAACCGAGAATACAGCAATAATTCTTCAGACTTTGACAGAAAAAACAAACACTGAAAATATCTTATTATGCAGGAGGCATATAAATTTATAGAAGAAAATCTAGCTAATAGCAAGACAATAATCACTTGGGGACCCCCTAGAGATACTGTGAAGAAAAGTAAGCATAGTCATGCCATGCCACTCTACTAAGGTGTGTGCAGTGATATATGAGATGTAAACCTCACACTGGCCTGTAATCTCACTGGATGTTCTTGGTTTGCTTATTTCTTTGTCCTTGTTTTAAAGAGGACGTGAAGGTCATACTCTGCACAGAGAAGCCTTGTTAAGACTAGCCTCAGTAGTACAGACAGTAGGAGTATGGTGCATAGCAAGTTAACCAGGCACAAGGTTTACATCCAGAAGTCCCACTACAACACAGCTAAAACTGGCTTCCCTTAGCTTGTTTTTTACTATAAACTATTCATTTGAAACTCCTGGCAGGCAAGCTATGGTAAAAACTGTCTGCTGTCCTCAATCATTCATTCTGCAATGATGGGAAGGAGAGTGAAGAACGTTTCATTAACAGGACAAGGACAGTATTGTCAAGTTTCTCCAGGGTCTGTTGACAACTGCAAGATATGTTTCTTTTGTCTTCATGTCCTTAATATTTAAAGTCATGATGGCTCATAAACTTGCTAAGTAGTAACCTCTCAGTGGCGTTCATATTCTAGCAAGTTGGCTCAGACTTAAACACTTAAATAATATTTTAAGCACAGGTGCTCCTGAGGCTTGAACTCGTAAAGCTCAAACACAGAATACTGCCCATGTAGGAGTAAAGCTAAGAAAAGTTACTAAGCAGGAGAAGGAGTTACAGGGAACTCAAACTCACGCCAGTAAACCTATTGCTGTATGCCCCAATGTGACTGAGCTGTAAGACATTCATGAATACTGATGTTAGCCAGAAGGTCTGGTTTCCTCAGGTTCCCTCAATACCCACCAGGTGATTGTACCTGAGAACAAGGGAATACATCTAACTGTAGGTACTCTCCATACCCCTTTAGCCCATGAGTCATTCTCTCCATACAGGCTACAGAGAGAGCTTGGGGAATTACTTCTGCATACAACTCCCAAATTTTTAAGCCCCATCCTCACCTAAGGCGGTACTCCCATTTTATTTCAAGTATTGATGAGTGAACAAGAAGGCAGGGCAGGGTCTTGAAACTCATTGCTTTTCACATCTATTGTGAAATTTTCAAATTTAACTTCTGTAATTTACATGTTGTTTTCTAATGGATTTTGATGGTGGAAATGAGAGGTTAAAATTCTTTGTTCAGTCTTAACAGTTACAGCCCTACTGCTTTTCAACATGGGCATTACAAAGCACATTGGAGCACTGCAGACAAAAAATAGTCATTTGTCTTGCAAGGTAAATATTTGGGATGCATGGAAAATGAACCTGCAAATATCAGTTTGTCACATTGTCTTGAAGTGCAGTTCATCTGCATGTGTCTGCTTGGTACATGCGAGCCACAAGCAAATATGAGCAAGCTCTGTCCATACTCCAAAGGAAGTGCTGTGTCAGATACTTTTGTAAGTCTAAAAAAGATACTTTTTTAGGACTGGGCCTATGACAATGTCTTATGCTTCTCATCAAGATTCACAGACCTGGGCTTACAGACCATACTAGTCAAAGCAATACAGCTTTTGGTCAGGTTTCCGCCCAGGCAACAATGGCTCATGCTTACCAGGTGTGTACCATGTAAATATACCCTGAGTGCACACCTGCCTCCAAGACAATCAGTCTTGTGCTTTCAAGTCCATGTCTGTGTCGCAGAGCTTTGTCAAAACAGCTTGTTTCATTATGGTTCAGTAGTTTCAATGACGTAGCTTCAAGAAGTTTCAGTGAAGGGGCTTCTGTGTCAGACCCAAAAGTATTCTGACACCCAACTCTCATTTCAGTCTTGATTATGTCTTAAGAAGTGTCTTACACCAAAAAACAAAGACAATCTTCCTACATTGCCTCCTGCGTGGCGTATCAGAGAGGAAGATGAAGTTCTGCACATTCTTGCATAGGAATTTAACATCTGGCTTACTATTAAAGATAAGGACACAAAGAAGGTACCTCTTATTCCCTCATATGTCCATGTAGTCATAGTCATGATTGCTTGTCCCTAGTAGCTACAGTGACATTCGGGAAATGAGTCTGACCTTGATATTTTTACAGTGACACAGGAAATCATCTGTGCTTTAGTTTGCCTATGTATCTAAGTGCTTGTCTTGTCTTTGATGCTGAGTGAGAAGTTGTTTTAAGCAACTGAATGTCTGAGATGGTGTGCAAGCAGTCCAGAGAGGACCAAGTCACAAGCGACATCCTGGGATCAAGTCACACTGTCCCTGGGATCTGGATTGGACCTAGGCTAGTGGCTGGGCTGGTACCCATGTACACACCCATGTACACACGAACTTCAAAGAAAATACTATGTCATGGTCTTTCATCTGACCCTTCAAGGCTGTGCTACAACTTGATCTAAGTTCATCACAAAGTCAGTGCTGTTAACAAACAAACAAACATAACTATAACTCATAAGCTCATATAACCATAACTCATAAAACAAACAAATAACTATAAATATTGGTACTTAATAAGGATCCAAATCAAATAATACTGGGAAGATGACGCTTGACAAGAACCTCAGTTTCTGAATTTATGTCTAGCTCATGAACAATATTTGACAGCTAAATTCCCTTGAGCTTATGTTAGACAGTGTCTAGCCCTAGAGAAACAAAACCCTTTTGAGGCCCAATAGAGTGGCTCCTTTTCAGAGAATCATGTTCAATCACACTTAGGTGAAAATCACCAAAGCCGGGTTAAGGCCAACATAAAAAATAATAATCAGGGAACTAAATATGCCATCAATAGCATTCAGGAATTTCTGTATTAAAACCAACCTACATACCCCAGTAAGTATGTCACTAAGAAAAGTAGACAGATGAGTGGAAAAAGTTCAGGCCTTGGCACAGAAGTCTGCAATGTGCTCTTGGTTACTCTGCTATTCTGAACACGTGATTCATATTGTCTATATTATTGCTTGTAGCATTGTGCCCCCTGCGGCCTCAGTCATGAATCAGAGTCCCATTGTGCTGCTTGCTGGAGGATCACAGAACAGAAATAACAGCCTCTGCCTCAGAAAGCTCATAGTACTAGCACTGTGCAAGGGAGGACCAACAAGCAGATTAGAGACACAAGTAAACAAGACAACATTCATCTGCAAGACAGCCAGCAGAAGCCATGTGGCAGAGGCTTCACTGTAGTCAGAAGATTCCTGGGCTTCAAACCAAATATCTCTGGGAGAAAAGGGTGTTCACAGGGCATATGTCTTAGGTTTGAAGACTAAACACGACAGGTTATTATCCTCTATTATGCCTCTGTTTTTAACTGTCTGTAAAACGGAGATAAGTTCAGAGTCCCTCTTCAAAGACTGTGGTGGAGTCTGACTTGTTAGTGTTTGGCTGATCAGTGAGTAGAAAACTACAGAAGTTCAGAACCAGCTGCACACCTCATTTTTCAGAAGCAGGAGCTTAAAAATAACTCATTGAGAGCTGGCTGTGCAAATAGAAGGAACATGACCAAGGAATATCCATCCACTCTCTATGTAGGTTTTGAGAGCATTATAATTTCAGTAACAATGTCTAGATAGAAATACAAGAAGTTAGTAAAGATAATCTGCCACATCAAATTATTTGAGAATCTGATGCTACTTAGCTTTGAAATACATGAGATTTAGTGATCTTTCACACAAGTGTTCACCTCTTCCCATAAGCTGTCACAGATACATTTGATTTTATCAGAAGTTCACATGGTCTCAGCTTCCTGGGGTTTACAGGTGTAGAAAACATTTAACCTAACTCTAGATAGTTAAAAGCCACTTACTTACCTAAAACTGAGCACGACCAGGATATCATAAGGTAACTCAAACAGTATTACGTTCTTGTATTTATGCACCTGAACTGAGCCCTAGCTGTCTGAAGTGCCATATACATATTTAGTATCTTCCTCCCCACTTATCAGCCATTTCATTTGTTATATGGGATTACCCATTCCCTCTCATGCTGTGTACAGATTGAGGCAGTTCCTCTGCTCACAGTATGAACTATTTACTTGTATTGCCCACACAAGTGAAAATGAATCTTTTTGGTACTTCATGTTGATTCCATAAATAGGTTTTTTTTTTCTTTACGAAATTTTCTGCAAAGTATTTTGTTCTGATTTTGATAAATGTTAATAGAAAGCAGTGTGTGTAATACTACACAGGAAGCATGTCTGGGTGTCCTGTGTCTTTTGAATTTGGCATTTAGGATGGCAAGAACTTAATATTATTGGCCAGATCTCTTTCGGAATTATGCATAAAGAGGAAGGGCAGAAAAGCAAATCTGATCATTCCTGATGGGCATGAACACAAGAATCTAAGTCTTTCCTGATAGCTGGCACTATTTTCTTTATAAATCTATTTATGTTATGACAAACATGACAGCACATTTTCACTTTACATCATTGTAAAGGGATGGCAGCAGCCGTGGTGCAGAGAGGTGGCTAATGTAATAACTAGTCCACAAATAATCCAGCCTGCCAAACGTTGGTGACAAACCTCAGAGTTCAGAAATGTGCTTCACACCAGCATGCAGGAGAGTCACTGTTTCTCTGAAGGTTATCCAAGCACTTCTGCAGCTCTGCTCTGGAAATCATGAAAATGAAGTTTCTTTCCAGACAGCTGGTGCTTTTCAATTTTATCTGTGGAGAAAAGGCAGAAATAGTGCTTTCTTCAAACTGACACTTCCAGATGAAGCCAAAGCACAGCCAAAAGTTAAATGCGGTACCAAAGCTCACCATTTTTTCCTTAAAGCACTAATAATTTGTTTGGGTTTTTTGAGTAAATGTTAGGCAAAGTTTATTTGGCTTGTGAGATAACTGGGGCTGGGGCCCAGGCCTGGCCAATGCCTGTCACAGCAAGGCTGCTCCACAAAGCAAGACCAAGAACCCAGTGTCAAGGTCATTTTACTGTGTGCAAACCCATTCCTAACCATGCCGTCAACAGATAAATGCAGAAGAAGATGTGGTAATGCTTCAATGGTTTTTAACTTCTTCTTTTCCCCATACACCTGTAAAATGTCAAGCAGATTGTACAACCTATCAAGTAAATTCTCCTTTCGCTAAGCTGCACTTGTTTCCATAGCAGTTAAGTTTCCCTGCTGTGTGGCAGGAGGCTGCTTATATTCTCTGCTCCCTTATTCTTGCCTTGAGATCAGTTATAAAGATGTTGACGTGAAGCACATGTAGAAGAGAATCAAGTTACACCATCTCTGAACGGGGTCTGGCTGTCATGCCAGCTACTGCTCACCAAGGCAATTAAATGAGGTGCTACTTCTTTCCCTAAAATTAGGTGACATATTTGAAGCTTGAAAGATATCCAGGCACAGTCTCTCCATCACTTTCAGACAGATATAATGACATCAGCCAAATCCTGACACAAGTCTGAATATTTACTACCTCTTTAATAAACTGGTGTGAAGTGCTGCATGCACTGCAGAGTGCTGAGGGCTTGGGTTTGAAGAAGTTTGTTTTTAAAAGTGTTTTTTTAACTTTTTACTTGAAACATACAATAATAGTATGTATCCTGATTAAAATGAATTGTAACAGTGCATCCAAAGCAGAAAAATAATTTTCATATTTAAACACATTTGAAGATCCAATTAACCTATATTTGTCCTAAATTTACAGGAAAAAATGAATCCAGGAAGATTATTGGGAAGATAGGTTAACTCTATCAAGAGTCACATATCTTCTTGCCATCAACTGCAGTTTTAAAAAATGACACTTAGAGAACCAGGAGCCAGTAATTTTCATTTCAAAGATCTCCCTCACTTCTAAAATTACTTAGTGTACTAACATCAAAGTATTCAACAGCACTGGGCTGCATATTCAAAGTTTCCCAACTTGTTCCTATGTACATTAAAATATAACAGGGTCTTTGTAAGGCAGGCGGGTGGCATAACTGGAGAAAAAGAACTTCAGAATCATTAAATTGTTCAGTGTCCAGCTACCTCACCAAGCAGAGGAGAATAGCGAATAATATTTCCCTTCTTCCTTATCCCTCAGAAAGCTTAAAACTAGAATTTGTGTCAGGAAAATGGTTATAAACACAGGTCACAGTTTGCTTTTGTGATTAAAAGCTGGGCAGATAACCTCACACACGAGTAACCACAGCTCACATGCAAGAATTAAGAATTAATTGCCTGCTAATGGAGTTTCTGACCCATATTGTCTGCTGATTAACCATTTTAAGCAGATCATTTCAGAACAAAAAGCAGCTATAAAAAGAGAATTACAACAGATCACAAAGCCAGCCCCTCAAACTCTGTCATTCCATTCTTGTTTGCACCAGCTCAAGATCCAGCTGTTGATTTTAGCTACTCTTCAAGCTTTCAAAGACTTCGCTACTTGTTACCTTCTGGCCACAAGCCCAGAGTTAGCTTTAGGGAAATTATGTTATTTTCCAGTCTCTACCAACACAGAAGTTGCAAAGAAGCTTTTGCTATGCTTCAGGAGCAGAGACAGCAGTGCTCAGAACACATCTTTCATGAAGTTGTTGAGGTTCTGCTTCACCATCCCAAAGTCCCCTTCCACAGATGTCCTGTCAAAGGCATTGCTGTAGCCATTATTGAATATTTCAATAGAAAGAGTGAAATTTCTTTTCCCAAAACTTTTCTTTTCCATTGGAAGCTAAGACAGAGTCAGAGTCAATAACAAAAGTCATTGGACTGTACAAAACAACACCTGAGTCAGGGCAGGAGTAGTAGATAAATGTGAGGTTATCCATCAAGCTTGGAGTCATCCCACTCAGGGTCTAGAATTAGCAGACAGGCTTGCTCAAGCCTCTGTCAAGACTGGCTGACATGAACATTTGGTATTGGCTCAACATGCACTTTCAGAGGCTGAAGATTTAAATTATTATTGGCAAACTTGGATATCTTGACTCTGTAAAGCAAATAAATTCCTTCATCTGCAAGGAACTACAAATAAAACCCACGAGAATTTGTCACTTGACTTTTCTTTTTCTTCGGAAACATTCTTCATGTGTCATGTTGCTAATTACTGCATGGCACATACACAACCCGCATAACGATAGAGTTCTTCCTCATGAGTTCTTCCTTAAATTAAACCTCAGAATGTATTTTAAGCATTTGTTTCATGAAAAAGGAGACAGTCCTTTGTCTATATCTTTTGGAGCACAGAAAATGTTTCTGGAATAGAACAATACAAGTGAAATTTTCAAAAAGGCATAGAAGAGTTAGAAGCATGAAATGAGAAGGGATGGGAAAACCTCACGGCACATTTTTTTGGATTAGAAGGAACCATTTTGTTGGAACAAAGACACATCAAGTTTTGTCAAAAGCTCAATGCATACATGTTTTCTCATTTCATTTCAACAATGTCATTGTGTTGCAACCAGGTAAAAATATTTCTTCAACATGGTAATTTCATCAGCTCCATTTTACATACATTATTCGGAATTTTATTCTTATATTTACAGAAGTCCCATTAACTATGTCAATACTATCTTTAGCACTTGTATTTGAAAGTATTCCACAGTCTCCCAAACAACTGATAGCCCATGGATCAAAGTGTACCATAAATAGGGATCATACCCGAACATGCACTGTTCTCCAATCTAGCTGCATGGAATTCACCACCCCTGCTTGCTTTCCTGTGTGGACAATCAAGGGATGACAAAGAAGTGCCCACTGATTTTCTAACTGGAATAATTATCCTTAGTACCCAAATATGATGTATTTAGTTTCCTTAAGATGACTTGGCCCATAGGATCTGAAGAAGTCATGGCTAGTTTGGATTATAAGCAGAACCAAATGAAACGTCAAACCTTAAAATTGCTGGGTGCACAGTCAAATGCATTATATTTGATTAATTGCGTTGTTTTGTCTAGAAAAGTCAATGTTTCTAACACAGAAGACACTCAAATACCACAGAAGAGCAGCATGGAGCCAAATTGAAAAGCTATCCTAGAGCCTGAAATCTATTTGATACCTAGCTTTATGATAAACTTTACAGAAAAGTAAACATTCAAATGCTGAATTAAGTGCCTTAGTACCTTTAAGGAGCTGGGCTTTGTCCAATTATTCATTTAGGTTTTGGTTTTTGTAATTATGATTTAGATTTGGCAGCTGTTCTGTCTTTCTGTGAATGAAATTTTGGGGAACTAGGGTGAAGATTTTATACCATACCATGAACGAAACATGCTTATTTTGTACTCACATTATGACTAACACAGAAACCCAGCCAATACCTGATATGAGCATGTGGCAACATTTTCTTGCTCTTCTACTCAGTTTCAGTGATGCAGCCTCCACTCCTGATTTTTTCTAAGTAAAACTGCAGGAACAGTTGCCTGTAGATTGGCTGAACCTATCTGCAAGGAAAACTTCACTTTGGGAGGACTATGCTGACTGATGGGTGCTTATGAGAAACTTCTGACTGCACTGAAGATGATGAATTTGATACCATGAGTCAATTACCCTCTAAGCTGCTTGTATATTTACAAACATGTATGTACATTGTCAAGGTACAACAAGGGGGCTGCCCACCAGGGCCAGACCTGGGGTCACCCAGCTGCACGGGTCAGAGCAGGCTCTGAGCAGGGGCAGCCTGACCCTATGCAGGGCTGGGCTGGGAGAGCCCACATGACCTGCAATGCATCTGGGGGCCTGACCAATACATTTGTTAACTTAATCTCTGCTGGGAAAAAACCTGTAGATTTAAGTGAAGGGTTAAGGATGTATTGCTTTCAGCAAAAAATCAGGTTCAGCTTCCGGAAAAAGTAAAATTTCTTGATGAATTAGCTTTTCTTTGCCCTCATAGATATCAGCCTTATGAAATTGCTGTCTCTTTATATCTTGGTTGAAGCAAACATTTTGTACAAAGTGAAAGATGATGGCAAGAAAGGAGAGATTACTTCCACAGAGCCAAAGTGAAAGCACATTTTCCACCCTTATCTGAGTTCTTGAGGAAGAGGTGTCAGAGAGGGTGGCAGACTCCATCCCCCAGCCTTACAATTTCAGAGGAAAGTGCAGTGATCCTCTGGGAACTGGATCCTCCTCTGGGCTGCAAAGTCAGCAGGAAATCAGAGGCCACTGTGCATCAGCCAGACAGTGCTGTTCAGAGAAACATTATCTGGCCTTTTTCTCTTTTAGCTATCACTTGAAAGTGCAAAGGGAATATACAGCCCAATCAAGAGCTCACTTTGGCTCTGTACCCCAATCTTTTCTCACTCCACTGGCAGTTTGTCAGAGGAGACGTGAAGTAGCTTCAAGTAGGAGATTACAGTCAGTCTGCAGTGGGGTGCCTGCATGTGTTCCTGTGCACTCAAAGTCTGTTGGGACCATACCTGAATGTTGAGTTATGTCAGCCAGAACACAACAAATAGTCATCTCTTGTTTCTGAAACAGAGTTGGAAAAAGCTGTTATACATCTGCTACCCATCACCTACCCTTGACCTAAACAAACACATTGTCTTTTTCAACAAACCTCAGTTATCACCATGGAATTGTAGAGAAAGAAAAAAGGAGATAAGTCCATCATGTCTGCAAACTAAATCAGTTCAGAATCTGTTTCTAAAATGAGAGGACAGGGATTTCTTTGCACAAATGTCAGTCCCACAAACTTACTGTTTGTCTGCACTCTGATTGAAAACAGTCACAGCAGCAGACCAGAAGCACAGCGTTAAGCACTTGGTTATAGCCTGTAACACCAGATAGTACTGGTAATCATGGTTTTACAAATTTCATAGTCTAGGGAGAAATAGAAAGATATTCTAGACAGTGTTGGTAGCTTAGGTTCTGGATTTTTTTTTAATGCAGTGTCCTCTATATAGACTGTGGATAATGAAGATGAAGACAGTTTGATCTCTGTCCTGTGGTCATTTTTGAGACAGAGCTACATTCTAGAAGCATCTGTTGAACCACCTTTATTCCAGGACTGGAGTGTGTGACAATAAAACAAAATTACATTTCGAATATACTTGATTGCATTGCTGATTTTACTTCCTCTGGGGCATCAGCCTAGCTGGCCTGAATATATGCAACTGCACATTAAAAACTAACAGCAAGTGGGAAAACAGGACACACTTGTCAAGAGGAGGTGATCAATCCATTCAACAAACTAACATATTTATCCCTTTGCTCAAAATTCATTTAAGAACCTTCATTAACTGAATCCAATCTGTTTTCAAAAACTCCATTACAAAACAATTGTAAAAATATCATCCATTTCTAGATATGCCTGCCAATTGCAGAAGATATCACTGTTTCAAATTAAATTAAAGGGGACCAAATTCTGCGGCAATAGGTCTGCAGACTTTTGTATAACGGGAAGCAAGCTGAGTTCTGTTTCAGATGACATCTTATGAATTTGGAACAGCAGCTACAAGACAATGTACAAAAATAAGCATGCTTTCACACTCAGTATCTTTACGAAGGTTATTCTTTTGTACTAAAGAGCCTATAGGTTTATACAGATTATACAGATTATGAGATATTGTAATCAGACAAGGGAAGCTACTAACAATTTGTAAGAGGTATCAGGCAAATGGAGCAGGAGATTGCAAGCTCTGATTTATCTGAATTTTATTATTTCAAACTCTGGGTGTTATGGATGAATTTGAAGTTTATCATGGATCTGTTCACCGGACAAAGCTTACTCTTTTTGCATTATGTTTCTGATACTTCTACACTGAGGCTATAATTGTCTGCCCTTGACTATACATCATGATATATGCTGAGGAATTACTGCAAAATGGTATTTTAGCTTTAGTCCTTAAAATCACAAGTCAGTTGCTTCTAGTCAGGGGTTGTGTTGGCCTTTGGCAGTAACAGCGATTTTCCATTGGGCTATCTTACACTTCACAGCAGCAGGCGTTATGTACAATTGACTTTTGTCATAGGATGACTGTGATTCTTACAACAGTAGAAGAGATTCTGAAATGTTTTTAGTGTATTGCTTCTGGTGTGGCAAGTTTGGGTGGACAGCACTAACAATCCACACAGCGAAGAAAATTGGCTCCCACTGACATTTCTCTTGGCAGACAGTGAGAAGAGCTTCTTATTGACTCTTTCTCCAGTCACACAGTTACTCCCTGCTTAAAGAAGAATGAAGTAAGAAAAGTCCTTTAAATTCAGCTTTTTGTAGCTTACAGAAGTGCCCCAAGGTGCAATGCTGAGAACAAAGCCAAAATTCCCCATATGCTTCAGGGTGCCTTGGGGGATCAGCTTCCCCTGAGCTCACCCCGTGTAGCTGCTCACTGCAGGCAAGGGAGCACAGGGAGAGCTGACACTCTCTAGGCAGGACTACATGACCATATGAAACGTGGCATGACTATGTTCATTGAGTCAGGATATTACTTTTAAGAGAAGAAAGTCCCAATGAGTACCTTTAGCCAAGGGATAGCTATTGAGTAAGACAGTCTGCTTCACCTACTGAAAGTTGTAAAAGTCTTCTAATAAATGTAGAGACTTTTGTCTTCTTTCACCCTACTGTTCCCTCCAACAGTGTCTCTGGGTTACTCACAGGAACAACTTGCTGCTCCAGCTGGTCTTCCCCACTGTCTCCAGCTCTCCACATCTCCCACTGTCAAACAACAACTTCTACCCAGGCACGCCGGCCAAACTCACTGGAGTGACTCCCGCTACTGGGGTCCTCCTGAGCTGCTGCAGCTGGCACAAACACAGACAGCAGGCAGATGATCACTGAGTGATAGCTGTAGCTGTTTAAGTTTTGATCACATCACCTCCTCATGTATTTCCTGCTGTTCCTCTGCTTGAGGTTAATGCTTCAATAACAGACCTGCCTTACTCAGTGTGTGGCTCAGTGGGAGAACTTACACCTGGCATGTATTGCTGCAGTGTAGATAAATATTCCCACATATCCCATAGCCTCACACCTGAGAAACTGTTTGTCTTCTGCCTACTGGGCTCATGCTAGAGGAGGTGGGATTGAAAACTCCAGACATCTGCTTTTGAGTTTACATCATTTTCTTTGAGGTCCTGGGAGCATTTAAGGAAGGGATTTTCTATTTGTTGGCTTCCTCCAGAAGTGAATAATACCCCTATATGGTGCAGTTTTGCTGCTATCATACTCAGCTTTGGCAGGTTTGCCTCTGCAGCTGTTTTCCATTAAAGCAGAAAACACTCCTCAACTAAACTCCCAAGACGTAACTGACCTCCTAAGGCTCATCTGATGAGAAGCAGCAGTGTCATTTATCAGTAGGTGCCAGAGCATTTTAGACTTCTTGTTCATAAGTTTACAAAAAAACCCAGCCAATTCAGGCAGAGGAAAGCTTGTAGAAGGGTGTGCTTCTTGAACCCCTCTTTTGTATGGACCCACTGATTTCCATAAAATCCCATGACAAATTCCAGTCTTATTTCAAGTTTTGTTCCCATCACGAGTTTCCCATGTCAATAGGGTTCTTATTAAAATTGAGAAGGTGGTTGGGAGGGGAAGGAAATAATATGGTGTGTAAGAGCAGATTTTAGCCCGACTGGCTCCACTTTCAAACCTGCATACTTAATTTGTTCTGTTAATTGAATATTGGCAGCGTTGGCACACTGAAACATCTTTTTCGATGTGATAATGCTGCACAGCAATACCTGAAATCCAAATTGCACATGAAATCACATGCCCATAGTTTTAAATATTTGTCATCAAGGAGCTACATATAATAGGGAAAATCTCTAATTATAGCTGCTTCTTTGGCAGAAACTTTTCTCTCTGCCTTGCACAGAGACATCAATTGTCTGCCAGGCTGCAAAAATGAACCAGTAATTTGAAACCAATTAGACATGTAAATTGAGGTAGCCAGAGCACTCTATATGTCAGAAATGAAGAGGAGCCCTGGCATTTGACAATGCGCTTTCTGTACTTTGTGCTGAGCAGTGTCCCTGCATAAATTTTCACTGACAGCAAGATATCTTGTACCTTCTGACTAGTTCAACGAAAATACTGTGTATAAATGGAAACGTATTTCCTGAACTAGAGGAGAAAAAAAATAATTCTAGTTCCTGACGTGATCTGACCATATAAATATGGCAGTAAATGATACAGACATGTAGATACGGCATATAGATATGGCAGTGAGCTTTACAAAGCACTGTTTCATACAGTCCTGCTTCAATGGAAATGCAGTTAAAATTTCTCCTGTCGTCAGACATATCAGCAGCCCTGCCTCAGCCTGAGCAACCACCAGGCACCATCTCCCTGCTACATTTCACAGCATTTGCCAGTATCCAGCCGCATCTAATCACTGTAATTAGGCTGGGTTAATAAGAAATCAATTACAGCTTCTCCCTTGAGCCTCTTCTTGACTGTGTATGGTACCATTTTCTTCAGATAGATGCCCTCTAACAGCTGTATTTTGTGCTTCAAGCCCCCTGAAGGGGAGGGCTGGGAGAAGGGAGAGGCAGAGGCCAGTGGGCCTTGGCTCAGCAGCCACTTCCATGGTGACTGGGCAAGCTGCCACTGCCTGGCTGGTGGGCTGCTGGGGTGCAAAGTGGGATCCTGCCTGCCCTCAGCAACTTTTTTCTGGAAATTGGTGTTGCAAGTGGAAAAAACCCTTCCTGGAGGGCTTCCCTACTGGGTATCAGGCAGAGCCTGGCCTGGCTGTGCAGTTTGCGGGCCCCAGGCCCCAGCCATTTGATCATTTGAGGGGGGAAAAACAAACTGGAGCGAGACCCAGAGTGACAAATACCCTTTTTTTTTTATTTTCCATGGTGACGGGGTAGGTCAAAGAGTCCACATCAGCCCTTATTACGACATAGTACCAACGTAAAGCAGCTGCATGAGCCTTTCGATGCCCTGCTGACATGTGCCTTGCTGAAACTGCCTTCTGGCGTCAGAAGCAGTGGGGAGGCAAATGGAGTATTCTCAGTGTCCTGTCACAGCGTGATCCCCTGCCCTGTACTCCCGAACAGCCCCTTGCCTCACAGCTGAAAACAGAGAGCAGGACAGGAATGATTTTAATTACATTTCAACCCTGTGGGGTGGCCATACGCTCCTGTGTTGTCCGGCTCTAGCCGCCTGGATCCATCCGGATTCACAGTGTGTCTGATGTACAGTTTCCCCAGCATCATATTAATAAAGTATCAAGGGTGGTGGTGGTTGATCAGCAGAAGGAAACAACTCAACATGAAGCACAAAATGCAAAGGACTGCTTAAGAAAATGCTGCCTGAGTAAAAAGCTAGCCAGTGACTCCTCAGACAGCATTCCGTGTTTTATCTCCCATCAAAGGCCTTAACAGGCCAGTCAGAAAAGTGGGAAGAAGTCAGCTAGTCCTTTTTTGGTAGAAGACCACACATCTGATATGTACCCACAATCTGGGGCTTTTCAAACCCTGAAAAGTTTGCCACCACTTTCCTGAAGTGGACAAATGACGTTATATTTCTTTGCAGTGTGATCAAAAAGCATATCCAAAATATGCATCTTCATTTGCATGCATTTCTAAGAGGGATGCTGGAGGCTGTTTGTAAAGATCTAAACTTAGAAATATTTTCTTTCAGTGTTTATGACAGATAAATAAATCAACATGACAATATAAATGATCTCAAATCTATTCTATCTTGCCAGATGTAATATTCATATGTGCTGTGGGATCCTCAAAGCTGTTATTGGCACTTTTCCCTGCAGAGTTCACGCAAGGTTCAGGATTCATTAAATCTGTGTAAACTGGGGGAAACTACAACTCTGCTTAGATTAGAGATGCCTCTGCTCCTGGATTTGGTGCTTCAGGTTTCATCCTTATGAGTTTTCATGAGAGCTGGTCCTTGCGGGACAAGACATGGGCCTCGTAGCCAGACAAGCCCAGAAAAGTTCTGGTTCCTGACACACCTACCCCAGCTATGCACTTCACATAATTACTTAAGCTAGTGCTTTCCAGACAGAAAAGTGCAGAGGAAACATTAGGAAAATGCAGAACCGCTTCCAAATGATACAGAATAAAATACCTACTTTGGCAGAGATTTCTTTTTTTTTTTTTTAAGTGGCAAATGTGAAAATTCAACCAGTTCTTTTTTATCAAATGGTAAACAGAGTTTGGCTGACATGTATTACTTCGCTGCTTCTCCCCTTGCAGATGTTTCCCCCATCCTTTTCTTTGCAGCAGGGTGATGCCATGAATGGGGTTAATCTCATGTATGTGGTGTCAATATGCACAGCTTGTCACCCTTGGCTCCCTCTACAGTCTGTGGAAAGCAAGAGGTACCTATTTCTCTGTTGATTGTTAAAGGAGACTAATATGACCATCTCAGATTCAGGCACATATGCTTGCTAAAATCAAAAGCTGAGTTAGTCAATACTCATGTGAAATACAGTGCAGCAATTCTCAAGTTAGCAGTTCACACAGCCGTAGCAAACTGCCTGCAAACCGACAGCAGGACAGTACGAAATAATAAAATGTAAAAACTAATACAACTACAGTGAAGTCATGTGCAATGACAGTTGAGGGCCAGCAGTGACTACATGTTTTAAAAGTTTCTAGACTGCTATCAAAAAAAGATTATATAGTAGTAATCATCAGTGTCATATTGCAATATTGAACATGCTAGCAGGAAACTGTGAAACAGAAAATGGCTTTGAAGGATAGTTGGCTGGAATCTATTACTGAGCATGTGTTTTTTGCCTGTATTACACAGGGACCCAGAACATTGCATCCTACTACAACAGGCTGTGCACCAGAGACTAATAGAGCTCTGTTTGATGGAAACCCAATGTCAAGAAACCCTGTAAACAGAGATGGCCTTAATACAATTTGGCTATTTAGGTTCTGTTCTCCATACAGTGAATATTATAGAAGGCTATTCCCCTATTTCAAGCTCAGTTTCTTGGCAGTGAGAACAGAGCTGGATATTGCACTGCAGTGCTGGACAATTACAAAATAACAGGAAGAAGTAGTTACTTAGCTGCATTATCTATGCCTTCATGCTTCTGTGATTTTTTTTTACATAGTCAGAGGTAAATTAGACCAAGCTCCTAAGGATTACTGGTCTCATTTTGAGGTATTTAACATTATTTTCTCAGAAATGTGTAGTGATATCCAGCTATTCCCTGTTTTCTCTGACCCTTTAAAATTGGAGCTACTGTGTATGCTGATCATCCTGATGTAGGCTGGCATTTTGCAAGACCCTGTCAAGTTCAGCCAGAGGGCTAGCTACTAATGTGAGTCCACCAGAAATCTGAAAGTGTAGCTAACTCATGAGCTTATAAACACACCATTTCTCCCAGCCCTATGTCAAAGCACTCTACCTTTAACCCCTGTCCACTAAAGCACAACATCACAGTAGCTCAGTTAAATGCGGTATAAGCTCATTCCCTGTTCCCTCTCTCTTCCACTGGCTAATGCTGATTCCACTCTGTGCTTCTTTCTGTGGGAGGAAAAACAATAAAATATTGATCATAGTAGCTGTGAGAGTGAGGAAGGTATATTGCCCCCAGACATAAAGTGACACAAGTGAGACACAAGGTATGTGGGGACCAGGCATAAGTTCATTCCTCGAGATGAGGAAAGAACCTAAATCTCTAGGCTTTTATTTCTATAACTTAGTACACCAATTGTTTAATTCACATTCTCACTGCAAGGTATCACCTAAAAATTGGAGTAGACTCCCTGAGAATCTAAAGGAATGGTAGGTTCCCTCACCCTGTAAGTGCCGTGCATTGGGGTATCTGCTGAATCACACAAGGGAGAAGGTTGTGGGCAGCTCCTCTGCTCCTCCCTCCATCCATCGCTGTTTCTGCACCCGTGTAGTCTGCAAAGCTGCTTTGGCTGTGAAGGGCAAAGTGCTGGCAGAATCAAAAGTTTGCTCTGTTTATAAGTAATGTGCCATTTGCATAGAAAGTTCTGTGAGTAGGAATAAATTGAGTGGGATGGTATTTGTGTTTTCTGTTGCTGAGAGACTGAGAATTGCAGACATGTTCATCAGTAAGACAAAGGCCCTTAGTCATGCATCTGCTACTGAAGAGGCAATGCTGCTCTGCAGTTGTCATGACAACACTGGTTATATAAAGAGACATATCAGAAGAAAGATCATTTGCTCTGTGCCCTATATTTCAGTGTAGCAATACTTCCTCTCTACAACAAATCTGCTTTGTTATAGACAAAAATGATGTTTCTGGAAAGATAAGTAACACTCTAGAAAGCTGCCTGCTGGAATGAAATAGTTTATGGTGCAAAAGAACCTTCCAAACAAATAAAACACCTCACATGAAGACTACTTCCATAAATTGGGGATCATTGGGACCAAGTTCCACTGAATGTGGAGGTGATTTAAAAGGTTCAAATAAATTTCCATTGCAAAGATATCATATTTGTGAATAAAGCCAAGCCCTGGCCCAGTAATATCACAGGATTTAATAAAGTGCAGAGGAAGTGTTAGTCTCAAAATGCCTATAAAGCTACATCACCTTAAAAGTTTCAGGACAATCATGTGCATGGCCTGAAGTTGAGAAAAACAGACCATGTCTACTGCTCAGCTAAAGACATGGAGAAAATCAGCCTGTGACTCTGCAACCTACTCACCTGGCTAAAAGCTAAAACTGACAGGACAGTTTCATGGCTGTGTCTGACTTGTGTTATTATGTTAAATGGCGCTTTTGAAGCAAAGAGGCCTGGAGAAAAAACAGTAAGCAACCCCACTAATTTGAGAAATCTCTCTCTTACTGGAATTATATTCTTCATTATTGAAGAAACCTTTACAGTCCTCAGAGATGCCAACAGCAATGTGAGGAACTGCAAATCTGGTAAGTCCCACATGAACCTACAGAATGGCATGCAAGGTCCACGGAAAAAGGTGAAGCCTTACAGCTTTAAAAAAGTTTTTTCAAGTGCTTACTGTTCTTCTGAAATTAATCTAGCCAAGTTATGTAGCAAAGAACATTTCACTAAATTTTCCACTTGTAAGACGAAGCCTCACTTGTAACTCAAAGGGAAGGTATTTGGGGCTCCAGGGTGTTGTGAATGAAACCCTTATGCCCAGCTCCTACTACTGCTGATAGGAGTCATTTCACCCATCAGCAGAAATAGATTTCCCCTTCAAACCCCATTTTTTATGTAACAACTGAGTCCTTCTACCCAGGCTCTTTGGCCATATGTAGGACCCAGGCATCCTATTCCAGTCCTGAATTCCCGTCTCTTGCCCCATGTTCCTACCTACTCCCTTGTTGTGCCTGTGACCCATAAATCTCATGTCTGTGCCCTTTTCAGACCACAAACACAGTGCCCTCTTAGTCCCTTTTTGTGGTTCTCTCCATGGTGACCACATGGTATACCCTTTCCTCCCCGATTTATTCCTGAAAGTCTGGCAGAACAGAAGGCAGAAGGCAGAGCAGTGCTTGATCCCCTGTGAAATGCTGAAATGCAGTCCACTGTCTTAGCTGATAGAAAGAAAATGGAGGAGGAAGAACTTGGTTTGGAACAGAATTAAATAAATCATTGCTTTTAACTTGATCGAATCAATTTAACTCTTAAAATGATCCCCAGCAGATTTCAGAAGGCAAATTATTAGAGATTCAGTAGAGCAAATTATGTGTTTGAAGAGTGAACTTCATGAACTCATATCTCTGTCACGTATACTGTGCTCAGCAAACAAAGCGAGATTTTACTTCTAAAGCTTTAATGTACACAACAATAAGATCTCTGGGACATATTTAGAAGTTGATGGACTGAAGTGACTCCAGTGTTTTCTCTCTTTGCCTACCTGTAATAGCTCTCCTTTTCATATCTAAGCACTTCACAGAGATGCAAGCCATTAACTACACAACATTCCTGTGGAAGCAGGCAGGATTAGCTGCTCCCAATTTGATAGACATGGAAAATTAAGCACAAAGAGTAAATGCCCCTTCCAAAGGCTCCTTTGAAATTCAGGTCCACATAATGAATGAGAAATTAGGAAACTAAATACAGTCTGGACCTGAGGGTCTCTTCCAGTGTTATACAAGAAGACTTTAACAGGCCCAGGACCAGCTGTGTTCTTAACCAAAATCTTTCCTTCCCTAAATAGCCCACACCTCCAAGGATTTCTTAGTAATTGCTGTTCTTCTTTTATAGTTTCTAACTCATATCACACCCTCCTCTGACAGCATTTCCCCCTTTCTATCCTGCAGGCATGGAAATGGAGATAAAATAGCTTATGTTTCTGCTGTGACGAGGGAGAAGGTTGTTGGAAGGAGATTTCCTACCTATCACCTGTGTGAGGAGTCCTCTCTGCTTTGATAACTATGGGCTAAAATTTACAAAAGACACAAAATCTTTAACGGAAAGGTGAGGCTTGTCAAAAGCATTTCACACAACTCTCACCACAAGGATTTTAACTGTTCATCAGAAAAAAACCCCAGACAAGTCTGTGGAGAGGTGTCAGTAACTAACTTCCTCTCTCATTCGCCTTCAGTATGACTCACTGTATTATCAAAAATTCTGCCCTCAGCTTCAGGTTATAAAACATGAAGGAAAGGTACGCCTTAATTGAGCAGGAAATGTGGAGCTAACAGCTTCATTCACCTATATTTATCTGTCTGGCATAGCTCTGCCATTAGAATTATTTAAAAATGGGAATGGAAGAATGTGATACAACTGTTTCATGCTGAAGTTGATGTGTTTTGTTTCTCTTGAACAAAAAGACTTAGATAAAATACAGTTGAAAAATACTACAGGCCTAAGTGTAAACTTCATTTTCAAAACAGACAGTTACATATAGGGAAAAAAATAAAAATAAAAACATGCCCTTTATAAGAATCTCCTAAAGACATGAAAAAAGCCTCAGACTCTCTGGAAAGGAATTATATCCTGGATTCAAATGGGCTTTGTTCTTATTACCTTGAACCTTTCATCTTCCATTAGACTTCTGCAAAGTGAAAGAAGAGTTTGAATGAACCTTTTAAATCAAAGTCGTAACCTTTTACATCTACTTGGAATAGCTGTGAACACCTGTTAAATTACTGCAGACACCACTTTATTATTGCCACTAAGAAAATCAGAGCAGTTTGCTGTATATGCAAATTAATTCAGCAATTATATTAGGAAATGAAATCCTGTTGTTTTCATAAATTTCCACACATATTAAAACATTGATTTCATTGCTTTCCAGACACGTCTAGGAGACATAAAAATAAGGGAGAACTCAGGCAGGTAGCCCTTTTCCAATTGTTCTTCAAGCGAATTACAGCAGTTTAGTGACTTAAACAATGAAAAAAAATCAGAAGTGCTGGAGTGCTGTGGAAGTCCTTGCAGGTCATGTCTGAGCTAGTAGCCTTCATATGCACACCTCAGCTTGTGATTTGCTTGCATGCAGTACATTGCTAAATCTCTTTTAGATGACCAAGCCTTTACAGGGTGACCTTAAGTGCATATGCCCCTTGCCTCACAACTAGCCATGATTTTCCAGGGTACAAGGAGCTATAGCAGCCATGACCATGTCAGCATCCAACCAGCTATGCTGTCTACTGCCACTGCTACTGCTAGGGGGTAGATGAAACCTGCCTCAGGCTCCCGATGCACTACACGAGACAGTATTGCTCATGTGGTAACTCCTGAGATACAGAATAAAATTGCAGTTTGTCCTGCCCTTCCCTACACGTACAATCCCTCACAGATTGGTGCCATATGTAGATTTAATAAGCATATTATCTTTCATCATCGAGGCCATTAGTGAAAATATTAAATAGTACCAGATCCAAGACAGGCCAAGATAGGCCACTGTTGCCCTATATTTGACATTGTACCACTGAGAATTAGTCTGTAAGTAGAGTTTTGTACTTATGCAACAGATGCTTCTTCCAAGCCATGGCTCCTTAGACTCCTTCTGAGAAGGCATATGACACCTGCCACCTGCCCTCAGTCTATGGGGGCTACAGATGTCTCCAGATTTCATGTCTGGCACACAGGATTTACTTGCCTTCTGTTGCTGTAACAGTGCTTGTGTCCTACCAGTGTCCTGTCCCTGAATAAATTTTATAAGCCCTGCCAAAATGCCAGCTTGACCTTCCATCCTCTTCCATGGACTGGCATTTCCTGAAATTTCAGAGTAGCTTTTTTTATGTTTCTGAAATTTTCACTATTTAATGCCTAATCAGTAATGGCCTTGGAAACTCACACTTTTCTAACTCCATGTTCAGTGGATGTCTGTATAGCAGTACCAGCTGTGTGTACATTAGGATTAATCCATGGGGCAAAGACATGTCCAGGGATCATTTGAATCTCATATCACATGTCCATCTATCTTTATTCTCCAAACCTCTCCTCCTTGCACCTACATTTCCAGGAAAAAGAAGCCCTGACAAACAGGCCAGAAGAATGTTAAAATGAGCTCTACTGGTTCCTTGACCTGGAAAATCAGAGGACTACAACCCCACAGGGCTTCCTAGCAGATGAGTCTACATGCAACCTAGGAGAATATGCCATGGATTAAACACTACTGTGCCAGTTATGCATGAACACAGAATAAAAAGACAATCTCTTCCCCAACTGTGTCTAAAGTCTTCCATTACTGTATTCTGTAGGAGGGAAAGCTTTACATCTATAGCCTTCTTTTCTTGCTGTAATTGATTCACAGGTTTTGCTTCAATGTTTTTTATGCTATTGGAATTTTTTTCAACTCAGAGCTTGTAACTTGAGGCTTAGCGCCACATATTTTTTGCTTTCTAAAAGCACATTGTCTGTAAGACAACTGACAGGCATCCCTCAGGATGAGAACTGCCACAAGTGGTCTGATCTGTTCCAAACCTTTTCCTGCAAGTCATTTATTTCAGACAATTCACTTTTCATCTCTTATAAAGCAGAGGCAGTCACTGCATTTAAGGGTCAGCCAAAATAATGTTAAATTGGGTTTTTCAGCATTTATTGCTGTGTAATGTAGCAGACAAATGACTCCACTAGCATCTGTTGGAAGTGAATGTCCTTGACATACTTATGTAGATGCGTGTTAGGACCCTAAAGATAATTGAACGGTGAAGCGACATGGGCATCGTGGGCCAGCTATGAAAAGGAGGGCACTGAATAGATAAAAACAAGTATGGAAAGGGAGTTAAACCTCAGCTTGAACAAAGAAAGTTTCTGTATTAATCAGAATGGATACTGAGCTAGCTGACAGAGAACTGGTTTGGTTTGTAAGGGGTTTTTTTGTTGGGTTTGTTTGTTTGTTTTTTGTTTTCCTGGAAGATTCGTGAATTGAAACTTCTTTGCTGTATAGAAGGAGGTTAGGTGCAGATTCCACTAGGAAGGCCCCAGAGTCTGGGCTTGGGTGGCCACTCAGATGGACAGGGCTGGACACACTGAAACCACTGTGAAGGGTCTCCAAGGTTGCACTGAATGATCCAGCTCTGCAACTAGAAGCTGTATGAACCCATTAGATAGGGGCCACAGAAGGCCTCTTGCAGCAGTGTGTCTGGGAGCTGAGCTAGCGCCTGCGTGTGGTGCTGTGCTGCGCAGATGTGCCCACTTTAACTTGAATGTGGCATACTACTGCACAGACAGGACTTTGCCTTATCCCAAGACAGGGAGGTCAAATGTAAGTTTGAAAGCCCAGGTTCAAGGGCTTTTAATTTATCTCTCAATTCCTCTGCTGTATCTCCCCTTTTAAAGATCATTTTGTGTACTTAGACTTAACAAAAGACTTGCCACAGCCTGAAGTTTAGGATGTTTATAACAGACCTGGGACTCTCCCTGAATCCATGCCCCATTTGCTGTCACTATTATGAGCCTATATTCACATTTCTCACTAAAAAGAGACATATTTGTTTTGCTCTGAGTAAACAGATGACATATTGAGAGGCAATTAGCAGATCTACACTTTTCAGTCAAATTGGTTTCATTTTATATATATGGAAAAAAGGCAATCAAATATCAGCTTCATGAAAAAGCTGTTTGTCTCTTGTCTGTCATATGACGCCATACTGAGACTATCCCCCAAGCAAAATGCCTCATGGCAGAATATTACTTGAAGATCTAAGCTGTTAACACATATGCATGTATGTTGCATTAAACTCTCCAGATACAGAGAAAGCATCCAGCAGAGCAAAGTTCCAAACCTGAATTCTTAGTCTGACACTTGATACAAAATTTGTTCCATTGTTATAGTTTTCATATTTCCATATACTCACCTTACTAAGGAAAGATGATTCAAATGGTTCCCTAAAACTTGTCCTGTTTTTCTGAAACCCACATTTACACAGTGCAGCAGCACATAGTTGCTATACACAGTCAAGTGCAGCACACTGATGCACAGTCATGAATGAAAACATCTGCTGAACCTGTACGATGGATAAAGCAGGAAATACCTTTTTTTGCAGTTCCCTGTACCTGAAGAGACAGAGATGCACAAATTAATTGGACTTGCATTGGTAAAAACTTAATAACTGGTTAGGTAGACTCAGTCTCAAGAACACTTTTTATATTGATGACTACAAATGAATGGAAGCTTGTTAGCTTTCCTACAACAGAGGACTACTGCAGTAAGTCAGTAACAAGTTGCCATAGTGACCCATTACACACAGCAAAGTAAATTTCTCTGCACTTATTTGTGGACCCTTCTGTAAGGCTATATTGTCAATAAAACACCAGCCTTAAAACTAACATATGCTACTCACGTCTCCATTGTGCAATGGAGAAAGACTAGCATGTTTAGGGCATACCACACCAAGACATCTCAGTGAGGCAATTGTATTTTGGTGTTTAACTGAGTGTGATATTAGTACCAAGCAAGCTGTGGTCCACTGTCAGAGCTTCAGCATCACAAATTCTGTACCTAAATCCTTGTAAAAATTTTGTTCTCATCTTTCCTTCCTTCACCTCACATCAAATAAAATCACAATACCTCACATTTTTCAAACATTGTTTCTTATTTTAGTAGGTTTTAGTATCAGTTAATAAGACTGCAGTCTTCCATCTCCCTTTTCTGGGCTCAGTATTTCAGTCCATAGTGAGTTCCAGCATCCATGTACATTTCTTTCTCAATGTCAAAATCTTTCCCCTCCTCCACTGGGCATTTTCTTTCTTCTTTCCATATTCACACCCAGGTCTGACTGTGGCAAGAAAGTTAGGTAAGTGAGAACAAGAGGCACTTCTGGATGTCTTTGCACTTGGTGTGCATCTATGCCCAGGCAGTCCCCGCTCCCTGGCACCAGCAGAGCAAACCCCCGCTAGTCACCTGAGAGACACTTGCTGTGCTGGGATGAAGCCAGTGACTCATCATTGCTAACACACAGTGTGACCCAGTGCTGTGCTCCCAGCTGCTCCCCCACGCATCCTTCTGCTCCCAGCACAGAGAGAGAGGCTGTGTGGGCACCATGGCAGCCCTAGGACAGGGGAGAGCTGGAGCTTGGCTTGCCTCCCTCTCCCCTTTCCTGTGCAGCTTGGGTGTCTCATGTCTGTTACTGGGGCTCAGTACCTACGCACAAGCACAAGGGCAAAGAGGAGCAGCGATCAGCCATGGATGTTCATCTCAAAGGTTCAAGTGCTCCCTGAAAAGCTCAGGTACATGGTGTTTGGCACCAGGGCAAAATCAAACAGTCCATTTATTCCTCATCCCTGAGGCAGCAACAGACGGGTTTTCTGCTGAAAAGTTTGAATCAGCCCCTTTTCCATCTTCTTAGTCTGTATTGCTGCCTCCCAACAGGATTTACCAAATCCAGGCTGCTTTTATATCCTCCCCCCATCTGCTTACCACTTATATGCTGTCAGCCTGACACAACTGCAGTGTCATTCCCTTCATCCGAGAATATAAAAGAAATCAGGCAGTAGTGAGCCACTACCCATGCTTCTCCCCACCCATTTCTCAAAGGGCTAATTTACCCTGCAAAAAATGGTGAAGAAACTGAGAATCCTGCTCAAGGACTAACTGACTGACAAGAATATGTTTCCATTTAATGTTATGGAATTCCAGAAACATTTAAATCAAGTGCTATATACATGTAAAGTGTACTCTAGGACTGAAATGTCTTAAAATTCCACACAGTAGAAGCGGGAAGACAGTTATGGCATATTTCATATACACACAAAGATGTGGAGATTAAAGTAACCCAAGGGCAGCGATTATGCTCTTTGAAGCATATCTAACTGATCAGCTGAAATTCTTATCTGTAGCAAACACTGGTGGCAATCTGGATGTCTTGTTACAGTGATATGTAGTAACAGTGCCACAGTAATGAAGGGCAGTTAACTTAGACCAAGCAAGTCGCTGGTATATGACTCATTATGTTGTGACTAGAGAAGCCTGTGAACATCTTGTATTAATTTTAGTAATTTAGAATTTGTCCTCATTAAAAAAAAAAAAAAATCTGAATACGGATACAGTCTAATGACCTTTCACTAATTTCTGGATTTGCTTAAAAGCCTTGTTTGGCTCCTCTATATTTCAAAGGCTACACTTGTTCAATTGAATGTGAAGCTGACAGAAAGACCTTCAGAAGAAATGTTGGCTTTGATGTGTAAGTGAAACAAAATTCAACCCAGTGAAATTATTTCTCATTTACACCTGCTTTAATGTGTTCAGAGTTAGGCCCACTGTCCTTAAAAGTTAACATAAAAAAGTAAAAGAAGTCAGGCTCTGGAAAAAAACATTTTTCATTGAAAAGGAATAAGGCAGTACCTTACATTTAACTTTCCCATCAATAACATATCCCTGATTGAGCATTTCTGTGTGTTTCCCTGGGCATGTGGTATATGTATAACCAGGCATCGTTTCCCTTAAATGAATGCAACAGGCTAAAATTAATAGTCATCAATAAGAATATTGTCTTACCTGCCAGTCCTGGGGATTGTTTTGAGTCAGTTTCAAGTTTGCTTTGATTTCCACATCAGAAGACTGCACAGCACCTATGCTTCTGTTTGTGTACCCTGTCACCTGATGAAACTCCCAGCTCCAAGTCAAATACTTACGAGTGGAATTTAACAAAACTGATGCCAAGGTTCAGGACAAGGCTGTTTCCTTCCTCATCCCAATGAAGAGCTTACATACGTTCATATTTACAACCTGAAAACTCTCATGTTATTAGACAACTACAACAGTCCAATCTCAAGACAAGAGGATATTCTTCAATTGCCCCAACACAAGCCTCACTGTCATTTTATATGCCTGGTGATATCTGAGACATCCACATGAGACCAAATTTGACAAAGGATCTCTGGGAGACCTGGAGCTTTCCGGTGTACCACCTGGGAAGCATGTAGAATAACCCTGGGCATTTGATATAGCACCAGAAACTTATGTGGAGGCAACTGAGTCTAATCCACAGAGCAACAATACAGTCACATTGCCTCTAGTTTTTGTTTCATAATGCAACAGAAAGTTTGTCCAATGTTTCTGAGCAATATGGGTGGAATTCCTCTTCAGTTAGAAGGGATTTAAAGTAATTTCTCACATGCCTTAAGCATAAGGACATATCATGGTCTAAGCATGATATATCTCTGAATTCCTCCAACCAAAGATATTGCATTTTATTTTATTGGGCCAAGGACAGATTGTTAGTGTATGCGATTGTACATCCAGTGCAATATCTCTCAGTAGCACATACTTCATTGCAGTCAAACCTTCCGTGTCTTCTTGTAGTCTGGCTTTCTGTTAGAGAAGGCTCTCTGTGACCTGTTCCTTCTTCAGAAAACCACATTGGTTGAAGTGTGGGGTTAGTGTGTAGGACATCTGAAGAAGAAAAGAAATGTGAAGGCAATTTACATTCTCTGATCTAATAGCAATTTAATATAAAAATGCTTGAAATCCCCTGGAAGGGGTGAGTGCAGTAATGATGGATCAATAAAAGCCTCATTGTTGGGTTAGCAAAGTCAGATAGGTAGGTGACAGCACATGTTCAAACCCCTGAAGAAGAAGTTGGGCAGGAACTCTTGTATATTGATACAAGAGCGAATATCCTAATTTCTTGGCTGAAAAATATCCTTTTATGGAGTCTCACCATTTTGGTTTTGCCCTAGACTGACTAGGAGCACAGACTTGTGTAAAACCATCAGTGAGAGGTGATTTAGGAAGCTATTGCCTTATAGCCAAGATGGCAATGGTGGGAGTGATCTAAACATGTGCTGTCATGTCATATGTGATATACGACCAAGCACTCCATAAATGCAGTGAGTGATGCATCTCACCTCACATATGTTTACATGTTTATGGATTTGGGGTGATTTCAGTTTTCCAGGTCATGGCTGAATACAAGGCTGAGGTTCTCAGTTTTGAGCTTAACAACTGAAAACAGAAGTGAGGTAGTGTCTGCTACCTAAATGATTTTACTTCTTGACCAGTGCAGAGATGTGTTTATGCTCTGCTCCTGTTTTCTGTGTCATCTGATACCACCAAACTACTGAAAAAGATGAAACAAAACTAAAATTGCCAGTAACTAGGGCTGATCAAATTACAAGGAGACTTAGGGTTTATGATCTATTCTTTTTTGCTACTTTTTATGGATTATGAATGTAAACACATACATTTTAAATTTCCTCTGGTTGATTTTTAATGAAGTCCATCACTTTCACAACATGGAGAGACAGCCATTTTAGTGGGTTTACTCAATGGTATATGACCATATAGAACTGCCACAGGGTGCAACTCTTTGGATGCTGTCTACCTTTCCCAAACCCTAGGTAGCCTTCCCTTACACACAGACTGAAATAAGACCCTGTAGATGCTTGGGCAAAAGAAAATGTTAGAGTGAAGAATTCGGTCAGTCAGTGGGGTTATTTAGTGGGATGTGTTCTTGGTCTTTGATTTCAATTCAGTGAGAACTTTTTGTTCTGCATGCATAGAGTCTCTTGATCAGTCAAAACCTGTTTCTTTACAAGAACTCTGAGGCAGTAGTGTAACATAAATAAGTATGAGTTATAGAAGAGCATTTGGAAACCTAAATCTAATAAATCCTTTAAAGTACAGCATGTATCTGAACATATGAAAAGTCTCCTTGAAATCCTTTGTTGGTCTAGGGCCAAGGGACTTGACCCAAAGTCCACTGAAATCAACAGGACTCTTTCCAACAACACCATTATAACATTTTAACTCTAACTTTGTGTGAAAATAAAGTGTACTCTGGTCTTGAGTGATGGAACTACTGATTTGCAGTACCAGGAAGAAAATAGATATATACCTCCCTTGTCTAAGAACTTGCTGGCAAGCAGTCTTGGATAGGGCACTTGTCATGTTATTTTGCAGTTAATTACTTACAGTGGGGGTTTATGTCACTGTGGTTTCAGCTCCATTCAAAGATATTTTTATGGACATCCAAGTAGTTGTTATAGTTTTTCTTAGGAAAAGCAGGTGCATTTGCAGAGAGTTCCTGAAGAGAGAGCTTTACAAAATATACCTGACTAATGTGAGAATAAATTTAAATCAGCAGCTCATCTTCTGTTAGCAGAAGTGCTTGAACAGATCAGTATGCTAAAAGCAAGTTTGAGCTCCCAATATAAGCCACCTAACTCAGATTGAAAGGAAAGATTATATTGTTTGTGTATACACATCACATCACATATAAATCCCAAACCTATTCAAAGTAGTGTGATTTAGACATATGTGAGGAGTATAATATGCTCGTGGGTGTGGATAGAAGAGCATGTAATGAGAGGTTAGGAGGATCATCTTGCATTTCAGTAGTGTAAAACATCTTGAAATTGTCACAGATGAATATTCCTTCTTAGATACTGTGCCGCATATACCCCAAAAGAGATCTCAAAATCTAAATGTGGTATGTTTATGTCATCACTTGTATGTATTCCTGTCATCTGTGCTGCCACAGCACTGGCAAACCTCCCTTCAGTCTTGCACAGGACTTAAATAAGTTGTTAGGCACTGCTCAAATATACAACAGACCAGCCTCTTTCTCAAGCTACCTATCTAATGTGTGGCCTATATTCATCCCATTTAACTTAAGGCACGAAGACCAATCTCCTTAGGCTTCCTCTATCCAGTTCAAAAAGATTAACAGAATAGAAGACAAAGAATTGTAGTCACGTATAAATACCCAAACTCCAGCCAGAGTTTCCAGCAAACCAACAACTCTGTTATTACAGGATGAGCATCTAATGCTGTCAAGCAGGTGCAGGCTTTTCCTGAGAAGGTGGGTATGCTGCTAGCAGGGATACTGCTTGCCTAACATACCACTTCTGGCTTTTTTCAGATGCGCATGTTTTATTCATTCAAATGTGGAATGAAATGAATGCTGAAACTTCTTTTATTTTTCATTAAATTAAGGTATTCCTTTTTTGTCCAGGTCTAGAGGAAGGCAGGAAAAGGCTGATTTGAAAATCTAGTGCCCTTGAGAAAGGAGATGAATAGGCATTTTACTGGTTTGGACAGATAGGGAAAGGATGGATTTCAGGGGGTGGAAAGGAGGCGTGAGATGACAAATGACAGGGAAGTAAAAAACCTCTGCAGCATTTTTTTTATGCCAACAAAGAACAAAAGCAGCCAGTAGGGTTTTGCACAGCACAAATCTGCAAGGGAGGTCAGCAATAACAGTGAGTGGCTCCAGAGGTTAAATATCAATACATATTTTTCCTCGATTCTACCATAACTTGATCTCAGCCCTCAGAGGAAAATCCCTTTTTTGAGTTGTGAATGAGGCTTTTTTCTGAGGATGTAAGTACAGCTTATGTGAAAGGTTTGAAACAATAGAAACTATGAAGTGAATTGAAAAAAATGAACAAGCAAAATCTTACTCTTCTCATGCCAAACAAAAAGACCTGTTGTTGTTACTGGTTTCCCAAGCAGTGGTGTGTTTGTGAGTGCACATCTGCACTGTGGGGAGTCTTGTAGGTGTCAGTAACTCTTGCACAGGCATGAAGCCTGCCACCCATGTGCACCGCATGCGCAAAGTCCTGAAGTACTTTCTGGAAACCACGTTTCTGACATGGAGAGGCTGTAACAGCATCCAGAGTAAATTATATTTGTAGTACTAAAACTCGTCTCCAAGCATCTTCCACTTTGAAACGTCAGTGCAAAATGAATCTAAATTAAAAGCAAGATTTAGTTTAAAAAAAGAATCCAAGAAAAGGAAAGTATTTAATGACATTTTGCATTTGGTGATGTAAACTGTTTCACAGCTAAACTACAGTGTCAAAGCACAGAGCAAATTGCCACAGATGGCAATTTCCTAGATTAAAATATTATTATTATAGCAGTTTTGACCAAAATTTAGGATTTTTTTCTTTAAAATGCAACTTTAGATACCACTTAGGTTTACTAAAAGGCACCTGTTGCTCTCATTTCATTAGGTTAGGACAAGAGAGCCTGGAAGTGAAAATGAGAGATAACAAATCATACATGCAGATGAAATAGAGAGGGCTAGAAGGCAAAACATAAGACATGAGGTCACTGATTTTTACATTCATAGTTTGAGCTTTGAGATATTCACTTACTGAATTTTCTGCCTACTCCACAGAATAGCACCTCACTTGCATGTGTCTTCTATAAATATGTGCAAAAAGAAGCAAACAAGTACAAATCTCCAACACTTTGAGGAGCATGACATTATGACACTGTGGGACAGGGAGGCTGCAAGGGAGCACTCTGCCCCTCAGAGCAAGACTCTGGATCCATGTTCCCCAACGTGCCTCTCTTGGGGGGATACTCTTTTTTTAATTCTTTTTAAAATTCTTTTTCTTTCCACCCTAAGTCCCAGTTTCCATTTGAGTGGCTGGCAGCACAGTGACCCTCATTATCCATGTGCTCAGTCATGAGGCATTTGTGAGCAAACATCAGGCCTTTCCTCAGTTCCAAAGTGCATGTTTTTTCAGCTGGCAATTCATAGCAATTTATACCATAAATACACAACTTTGCTCTGCTCTCTGTTCCCTCTTCTCTTTCCCAGAAGGTCTTCAGCCAGCTGGTGGGGAATAGAAAAAGCTACCTGTGACCAAGTGACATAAGACAAGAGCCAAAGCAAAGATTTTGCAGATGGCCTGGAGGATGACACATGTTCATGCAAATATTACCTGTAGAGACACCACTAGCTGAAGAAGGATTACAGTAGAGAAAAAGATAATTTTCATTTTGCAGCCAACTGCATGTTTGCGAATAGCACTCTCACTCTGAAAGTAATACTGGAAGTAAGATCCAGTTGTCCACATATGTGTTTGAGATGCCTTAGAGTATCCCAGCTGAGCTACAGCTGCCCTTCTAGGGACACATGGATTTTCCACAGGTCCTCTGCCAAACCTGCCAACCTAGTGGGTGTCTCAGACACCTGAGGACATCTCAGATGGCACCAGATCTTGCTTGGAAGAAGCTCATTCACCCCTCTAGTCCTGCCAGTCAGCACAACTCACCCTTAGGTAGACACCTGCACTGGCTCAGCTGAATGTCTCTCTTGACTCCTGTCACAGTCTGCACTCAGAAAGCAATCTAGCTGCCCAGTCATAGATATTCAGTGCCACAAGAGATGTTCTAGGGTATCACAGACAGGTAGGTATGATCATAAGGGAGACTCACATCCTTCTGGAGAGGCAGCAGGAGCTCAGAGAGAAATGGCCTACTGCCTATTCAGCTCTACACAACTATATTCAAATTGCTCTCAGTTGACTAAAATGGGAGCTTGGACACAATGTTCATGACATACATTTAGTTGTCCTAAAGGCCAAGACAGATTTTCCTACCCGCTGTGTCTTGTAGCTCCTAGGTTCCTCTGTCACCCTCTTTTAGTAGCAGTCCTGCTGTTTGACCAAGATAGATAGAAAAGATTGATCATCTATGGACCCTCTGTTCAGTCTGGCCTTTTGCCTTGTTCTACCAAAGGGATACTGGGTCTGTGCTTTGTGGGGTCTAATTGGCCACGGGGACTACTAATTTAGTAACAGTATCGTGGTTTTTGTTTCTGGCCTCAATTCAGAGAAAAACAAAGGACTTTGGGCACATGAAGTGTCCTGGTAGCAGCTTATATCCCCATTCTTCCTCCTGGCTTCCCCTTCCTCTGTCCGCCACTGTGTATGACTAATACAGCTGTCTTGCACAATCTGCAGAAACAAAGCAATTCACAGCTATGCCTCCAGGACTGTACCCCCTCACTGTGAGCTTTTATACAACTCAGGTCTGTCTTGGTGCAAGTGTGAAGTGGATGTGTAGCTGCTTACACCAACCCACATAAGCAGGACACAGAACTACCTATCGAGGTCATGGGAGACTGTATTTTTTGTTTTATTGCACTTCTGTAAGAGAGCACCCAGTATCAGATTTATTTCTTTTTTTCTGAAAGACCACAGGATGCTTATCTCTAATTTGCCATAGAAAAGTGTGTTGAGGAGAAGGAACAGAAACTTGAGGACTGGAAAAAATTAAGACATGGGCTATACATGTCTTAAACTGTCTCATATAAAAAGAGATGTTGTAGAAGAAACTCAGGCTTTTCCCTTATGCACAAAAGAACAGATGAAATTAATCCAAAGAAGGCATATTAGCAGTGAAGGAAAAAAGTCTCTTTGCAAAACTGCAGCTGTGCATTCATTTTTGCTTTTAGAAAGCTATGACTTTATATTAGATTATTATTCTCTCTTCCCTAAAAGAGTTTTATGAGAGAACACTTCAAACAAATGATCAACCATGAGCACCATAACATATATTTCGCTAGACGTGATGTGTTTGGCACAGTGGACTACCTCTCTTCTGGTGAATTAAGCAGAGCCCAGGAAGATTTCAGGGATGTGTAACTCTCTTGCACGGGTGCATTTCTGGCTCATGGTCAACCTGATTTCCACCAGGACCCCAGAGCATTTTTCTGGAAAGCTGCACTGCAGCTGATTTGCCCCCAGCATGTACTGGTGCCTGGAGTATTTCTTGCCATTAGCCTTTGCTGAGCTTCATGAGATTCCTCGCTGGCCAGTTGTCCAGACTGTCTAAGTTTCTTTGACACCCATCTGGTGCAACAACCACTCCTCCCAACTTTGTATCATCTGTAGACTTTGTGAGATGCACTCTATTGCCTCATCCAGGTCATTAATGAAGTTGTTAAACGGTATTGGTCCCAATGTTGACCCCTGGGAGGCACCAATAGTGACTAATCTCTGCTTGGACTTTGTGCTGCTGATGACAAACCTCTGAGCCCATCAGTTCAGCCAGTTTTCAGTCCACCTCACTGTCCATGTATCTGGTCTGTACTTCATTAGTTTGCAGGTGAGGATGTTATGGGAAACAGTGTTGAAAGCCTCACTAAAGTCAAGATAAACAACATGCACTGCTCTCCTCTTGTCCACCAAGCTAGTCAACTTGTCATAGAAGGCTGTCAGGTTGGTCAGGAGTGTTTTTGCCTTCATAAATGTAAACTAGCTACTGTCTTCTAGACCTTCATACTTTTGGAAGCAGTTTCAAAATTTACTTAGAGTTGCAATTGTTGCAGAATGAAATGGTTCTGTATCTGGCGATGTTGCCTGAAAGAAGAGGATCAATGAAGTAAGGGTCACAAACCCATTTGGGTCGAGAGCACCACAACTACTGTAGAGTTGTGGGGGTTCAGGAACATGCTATTTATAGAGTCCTTGACTCAGCAAAGCCAGTCCTCAACACTTGCAACATCATTGTATGTTTTCTGTAATAAAACAATGAAGTGGACCCTGAAAACTAGCTAGAAAACCTCACAGAAGTGAGTGCTTCTGAGTTTCCTTGTGTGCCCTGGGATCTACTAGTAGTCGGAGTACTTTTAATCTGAAAGCTTGTCGAAGCCAACACAAGCAGTGAGTAGCATTAGTGCTCCAACAGCCAAGGCAACAGAGGAAGCAAACACAAGAAATGCAGCAGCACTTGCTAGGCAGGCTTCTTGCTATGCACAGCGGTAGTCAAAGCATACCTGCCTCCCACACCCTCCAGAGTGCTCTTTTATCTTCTGTAGCTGACTCTGAATAACTTTTAATTATATGAATACTCAGTTTCCTCATGTAAAGTTTGGTAGAATCTGTAGGCAGGCAGACATGCCTTCAGCTTAAGAGGGTGTGATTTTCAATGTTTAAATGGGCATGAGTAAACAGTATGAGCTGGGCCTTGAGTGATAACACAGAGAGAAGGATGCACAGACTTTCTTACTATTGAGTTTATTTTTGATCAGAGGAACAACACTGATGATTTAGTCTATCATGTCTGAAGTCTTTAATGTCAATGCAGAAAGAATAGTAATTTAAATTTGTCACCTACAACTGCCCATTTTCAGCTCTAGCCAACAGTGAAGCTCAGGAAAGAAGAAATGTAAGCTATATTGACATGAAAGGAGACTTCTTTTGTAATTTCATGGTAACCACCTGCCTCTCACTAAAAATGACTAGTATTTGATTTCAGACACAAGTGTCCACCTCCCCAATGACTAATGTTGATTTAATTTCATCACTTTGTTGTATTTTTCTTGCAGTGATAACACTATTAAGTTTATTCAATAACAGGAAAGATAAAATGGACTGCCTTGGAAGAGTTTCTAGGTCTAATTGGCTTGAGTTTGCTGACTGTAGTAAACTGTCACTTTCACTGGGTAAATGTTAAATTATGTTGGCTAAGATACGCCTGTTCAGCAGTCAGCTCTGTGACTACAAGTGGTACAACTGGAGCTAATAATTAGCTAGATACAGTCAGCTAAAGACATCAGTGTAGCTGTATAGACCCCAGCATGATCTAACTGCCCAAGTGTTTGCTCAGGATATACTTAGTATTTACCAAGTCACTGCAGCTCCCTGGCTACCACCACTCCAGGCAGCTAGCCTAAGCTAACTCAGATGTGTTCATCTGAGGTGCAGTCACAGGAGGGCTGAGAGAACAGCCTGACATAGCCATTTACCAGCCTCACGATCAGCACAGGTATCAGCACTTCATAAAGCACTTGAATACAGGTTGTAAATATTTGGTGGAACAGCAGAGACCTTTGGCTCAAAACAAAATGAACTTTCTTAACACAGATATCATGCAAGAATTATTGCTGGGAAATGGTAGTGTTGGGAGCCACAAAACCTACCTTCTGGTCTGGGTGCTGGGATGTTTTTTCCAAGACCTCCATTTCCACATGTGCAAAGCAGAAATGGAATTTACTGCCACAAGCCATTTTTTGTGTGACTTAATTCCCTTGAGAGCTGTGAGCCCTTGAGATACCTTGTGAAAGAACCACAGAAATATGCAGAGTTTTGTTTATGTAGAGTATCTGAATGAAACAGTTATGCAGGGAGACATTATCTGTTTCTAGTCTGAATGTGAAGAAGAAAAATGTATTACCCAACAGCAAATACTGATTTAGAAGCAGGCAGCACTGTCAAAAATTTGGCAGAATATTCAGAACACATGAGTGTGATGGAACCAGTAGTATGTTACCATAATTTGTAGAGAACTACATAATGGTAGAAAATCAGCCACTTACTGGCTTACTTTAAGAACACATCTTTTAAATATGTTTTCTTGTAGTTACATCACCCAAAATAATTTTCTTGCAGGAAAGATCTGTAAGCAGCAGGGCTTACTTTCATTCCTTTTATACTTTGATAATTCTGAACATAGATTAAGCAGTGTTTTTCCAGAGTTAACATGCAGGACATGTTCAGGACTTCTAATTCTGGGTGCTGAAGTGAACTGGTGCAACATTTACAAGGTATATATTATACTTTGCAAAATATTTTAGACATCTTACATTAACCGTCTTTGTTACCTTACTACCCTTCAAAGCAAACGGGCTTTTGCAGAGTACAATATAAAGCCTACAGGCCAGAGACTGCTCAGAATTCACCTAGATGCAGACAATAAGAGATGTCAGGCTCAGGAATGTTATATCTCTTGCCTTTTGCAGCTGACTCAGAGATTTCCCTGTCAAGTCAAAATCCTGACCCTGAAATCCTCTTGAGGAGAGAAACACCTTAATAATGAGTAACTGAGCACATATTAACCAGAGATATTTCATGTTTCAGAAATAATATAGATTATAATAAATATAAATAATAAAGATGTTTCTCAGTTTGAATGTGTGCAGGTTCTCATCACACTTTGTGTTCTCAGTCTTATCCCTTTTAGGCCCGTCTATTTTCAGATTGCTTAATACTGACACCATGGTTTTCACAGGGCTTTAAGGTATGTCTGCAGTTGGTATCTTTAATCCAACTGTAAAGGTAGTGTGGAAGCTGGGCTAGATGAGTACTGAAAATGGAAAAAGAAAAGAGACACAGTATTTAAAGTTTTAAGTCTTGATCTAGAAACACCTTCTAACCTTCATGGACATCCAGTTCTGTTCTCATGGGGTAAATTGCTCCAGCCTTACTGAAGTCTGCAACAAGTTTCATACAGTGGTTCACTAATTATTTATGGATCAAACTTACTTTATGATGACTCTCAGCAAAAGTAGTTTCAACTTTCCTTGTAAGTATATCACAGAATTCTTCAGAGATGTTCATACTACCTATGTGAAAAGCTTTTCTGAGCCCTGTAGTAGCCACTAATACAGTCCTGGAGATGGAATGAAAAATGCACATATCAATACTGTGTGCATGTAAACGTTACTGACTATAAGAAGTACATCATTTCCTCTAGGACTGACATATGCTTCATTTTTAATATGCAGGATATAATATGCTGCTACAGCATTATGTACAATAAAACCTGCAAACAGTGCTAGGTCTTTACAGGAAATACATGGAGTAAAGTGGGCACACATACACAAGGTGGTGCTGCAGGGCTAACACAGTGGGCGTCTACTATTTCACTGCACAGACCATTTTGTGAGAGAAAATCTCACCCATGAAAAGCTTTCTTTTCTGATTTTCTGCTTTCTGAATACTACACCCTCCACATTTCAGCTGGCCAGGAAATAGCAGTCTTGTTTCACAGAGATGGCGCAAGTCTGACTTTTGTCTTTGTTTGGCTCTTCAGAATTTTTGACACTATTTTCAGTAGTGTCTTACACATCTTTTTCACAGGACCGCAAATACCACACAGATCTGTCAGCAGAATCTTAGTCAGAACGACCTAAGGTAAAATTTTCAAAGTGCCTACATGAATGTCAAAGGATGCATCCCAAAGGTCCAAATAATTTTTTTTAAGAAAGCAAACGAGGTGCAAATTTTATTCAGAGCCTTTAATTTAACTCCTTGGAATCAAAACAGGAGACATCATCAACCACTTCTTCTGTTGAGGATAAAAATTCACACCCATGTTTTTAATAAGCACCTCCATAATGCACACTGAGATTTAAATACAATAAAAGATTAAACAAAGAGTAAATTTATTTGATACAAAATATTAACACTAGTAAAGAAGGAATTGTACAGTGTGACAAGCCAAACACTTATGGAAATCATGTGTATGTGCACATATTCCTGAGTTCATCAGTTCCATTAAATAATATCAGTTGACACCAGCAGGATTACTTGCCATAAATTTTCAGATGCTAAGGGTTGAGTTCTGTATGTTTATGCTGATGTGAGCTGGAATAGCTCTGGAACTTCTTAAGGCTCACACTGGTAATACAGAGAAGATAGCCAAATTGTTTTGTTAGCCATGAAAAATGAAACAAAAGCAAGAATTAGAATAGCAATGAACATGTGCAGAATGGCTTATTACCTGCAAGAGAGTTCTTAGCAAAATTTTAAATACAAAGGCAATCTTGAAATGTTACATCCTCTAAAGTATAGGTTTTCCTATATGATGTGCTCTGCATTGACGATACTGGCTCTATTGCCAAGTAGTCAGTCTGCCCAGAGAAACCTTTAAGGTCTCTTAAGGATAGTTAGTTTTTACATAATCACAAAGTAATTAGTTTGCCATGTTTTGTCTAACCATCAAATGGGTGCAAGTTATTTATTGTTTTTTGAAGACAAGGAAATTGCTGAACTTACATAACAATTGGATATACTGTCAAAACTAAATAGTCATTCCTTTGCTAGAGAACAAGCTTTGTGTTGTTTGTGATCAACTTGGCACAACTTGTTTGAAAATTTTATCACAAGGGCTCTCTTCCTTAATTAACACAGTGTGGCTGGGCAGGATACTTACTGTGATTGTGAAGAGAAGCAAGGCCTCTCCTTTTTCTAAAGATTTTAACACGAGTGGTCAATTTGTGATCTCAGTAGTGGTGGCATAAAAATATGCAGTAACTCTTTAATGTCACCATGACTTATTAGTTAAACCACTGTTCTTATTCGTAATTCATGTTGTTGATGATGAGACCAAAATCTGGTTCCTAGCAACTGTATCTTGAATTTTCATTAATTGATTTGTTTTCTTCAAAATTCATTTCCCTCCTTCCTTTTCCCCTCAAACCCAGACTTTCCTTAAGAAAATCCCTTCTTTCATTTATACTAGAAAGGTATTTTGCATCACTCAGTCGAGTCTGGTTGAATGCTACAAGCTCTCCACATGTATAAACTCCCACAAACAGATGATGTGCGATAAAACAAACTAGTATAGCACCTGGTGAAGCAGTATGTGGTATAAGAAAGATCAAAATTCCTGCTGCTTTTTTTAAGCAGTAGTCACTCCTGCTTTTTGGACTACATTTATATTGCACAGAGATATTCCATAGTAACTTACTTGCTTCTCAGAAGAGTGTCTGCCTTTTTATTTGTCATGCTTTGACACCATGTGGGTTTTTATGGTGTGCTGAGTGCTAAATTGCCTGTTGATTCTCATTTTGAAATATTGGCACCTCTTTTTCATTTTTGAAGCAAAGAAATAGTAATAATAAAAAACCCTCTTCTATTCCCCCACCAGCCTGTGCATTTTTCCACTGCCAGTGGGCCTTTTTCTACAATTCCTACTGTAAATTTCCATTATAAATCCAAACATGTACTGTAGATGGAGCTTTAAGTTTTTTCCAGGAAGAAGTCCATTCACATAAGCCATAGAGATGCCCCAATGATAAGAAGGGAAGGCTCACACGAGACAGGTCAGGGAATGGGATGATGCCAGGTGCATTTATGATTTGGATTTGTTCCCTTTGCATTTGTCTCTAACAGAGTAGCACAATGAAAACAAGGTCTCAAGAAAATCTTGTCTCCAACCTCTCTGTAATCCTCAGAAAAGAATGAAAGATTGATCGGAGCGCCCCTAAGAGCAGAGAACCAAAGTGTATCCCATAGAAAGGAGAGACAACTTTTCAGCTGGTTTGTTGAAAGGAACAGTGCAGCCATCATTAAGCAGAACAATGAGAATTTAATAAGTGAAAAAGATTCCTGCAAGCCACAGTGTATGTGAAAATGAAAGGTCAATGGCAAATTCTAATTAGCATAACATTTTTAATGGGATTAATCCTACCCATGTGTATCAGCAGCAGATGCAGGCTTACAAAAGGAAAACTGAGATGAGCAAGAGGTTAATTATGTAGGTAGACATCACAGGACCACTTTTAGCAATATACAGAAAAAACCTGCTGTGAAAGAGTAAAATCATCTTATTCATTTAAAAGTATACTTTTCCAGTTACTCCCTGTTCAGTTAGAAAAAAGGCTTCTAAACATGTTCACCTCAGCTTTGCTGAAAAGCCAGAGAACCAGGAACTGCTGTGTTCTGGAAGAGTAACAGTGATCTGGCCTAGCACAGCCCATTTTCCTCTGTCCACATTCCCCTTCCCTCTCTACCCCATACACACACGTGCCCATCTCCACTTGCTGACCTGATACTGTGGGCACTGCAGGATGGAGATCCAGAGCAGCCCAGTGGGCAGGGAGGGCTACATGGTGCTCATCTTTAAGATGTAGCTGAAAATACTTTGAAACACCTGTCTTCTCTAGTGTGGAGGTACAGAGATGAAGACAGTAAGTCCTGACTCAAAATGTCTCCCAAAGCAAATGAAAATTGAGTAAGATTTCACTCTGCTTTTTGAAAAGAGCAGTGCTTGCCTTTTACAAATGGCCTGTAACATAAGGTGTCCTTGCATACACCAGACTAACTGAATTCAGTTTCTTCCTCACCCTCATGCAGTTCACATCCATCTCTCTTATCTGCAAAGGAGGAGGAAGCCAGAGACTATTTTGAGGTGAGTGCGTAACTCCCTTTCTCCTGTTGTACCACCCTGTGGATCACCTGGGTCAGTCAGAGAGAGGAAGATGTCTGTACCATAGTGGTGCATGGACTGACTGAAGTCCCTCCAGTCATAGCTCCATGAATTGCCCATGAATTTTTATTAGCTCAAACACTGCACCAGTTCAGAGACCAGAAGCCAGTGATCCTCCACAGCCTCACTGCAGATAAGGGCACTGAAGGATGTTTGTGCTCATGCAGCTGGGCTCTTACAGCCCATTTCTCCAGTAAGACACCTGCACTTGTCCTCCGCTTTTGCAGCAGCAGCCCTGGCACCCCTGTCAGGGGACCTGACTTTTACTCCCAACTCATACTGAGGTGATCCAGACATATACTCAAACCTCTGTAGGGAATGCTGTAGTCACCTGGAGTATATAAATTTAGCTTCCATCTATCTGCATTATTAATAGATGTTTTAATAAATTGCTGTAGCCAGCTGGAGTAGGTCCATCAGGTGAACAGGCTGTCTAAAACAATAGCTCATACCCACCTACTGCCTGCTGTTGGGGTGCATGTATCTATCTATTTATGTCTGTAACATGCTGGAAACATTAATTAACCCTCCATAAACTATTTATAGGTGTTCCTTTTATATAAAAGTGTCATCTGAAATGCAAACACAGGTTTATCACCCTCTACTGCACTCCTGGCTTGCAACACCCCATGTCTCAGTGTTTAGACTGACAGCTGGCCTCCTTTTAATCACATCAGGGCATGAACTCCCACTTTCTTTCAAGATTATTCAAGCCACTCAGAGGTAGGTTTCCAAACCAGTTCCATGGGGTTCAGCATCAAAGTGATGGTTTCTGCAGGCAATAAGTCCATTCATTAAGTTCATAATGAAGTTACGATGTCAGCGAGAGTACTGTGTTAAGAAAAGGATCTGTATAATTACAGCCTGTGCATTATTCTAAATGCACTTTTGTCTGGAAAACCCCTACTCTTCTCAGATTGTATAATGTCATTAGTGGTACCTACTGTGTCTTTAATTGCAATTATCACTATTAACTCCCACTCTTCAGAAGCAGAAAAAAATCCCACAAATTAGATGCATCACACTTTCTTACTGTGAAATGTGGTCTCTATCTTCTTGTTACCTGCAGAATCTATGATGAAAACAGATCTTTTCCTCAGAGTCCAAATGAGATGCAGGATCAACTTATTTCTATCTATTAGATGTGAACATTGTACAGTATCTTACCAGTGATCCACTCTAAATCACCCTTGTCTTCTGAAATCGTCTTTGTTCAGATTACTGGACAAGCATGACAGAAAATAGAAGAAAGTCATTCTGAAATCCTTCTTTGATCTACTTTCAAAACCAATTTGCTGTAAGTTAGCTCCAAATTGATTTCAGGAGTTAATCATCAAATAGACAAACAACATCAATCGATACTATGTATTAGAAAAACTTCCCAATCCAACAGCTAAAAAGTTTAAGAGCTCAGAAACACTATCATTTCTTTAATATTTGACATTATCAATCATAAATCGTAATTATAAATAAATTATAAATCCTAATTTCCCACTATAAAAAGGAAACTTTTATAACAAAATTTTTAAGACAGTGTTTGCACAGCATTGAGTATAAACCAGAAGACTGCCAGTTCCCTTTAAAAATGCTTCTTCTGGTTCTGCTTTCTGTTTTTCTCCTGCAGTGCTAATTAGAAAAAGTCAACTTTTCCTTTTGATGACACACAGTCAGCCTGTTATATAGCAATATGTGGTTAGTTGTCCAAAAGGGTGCAAATGTAATGACACCAGCTACCATCAGATTGTTTTGTACCAAATTTGAGAGTGTTCGATATATGTTCAGATTATGTTTGTTTGTATGAGCAGTTTTTGTGACCCTATGGTGTTTTAATATAGTAGTAGCATCTGCAACAGCAGCATTATTAAAAAAAAAAAAAAAAACAAACAACAAACAACACAACTGCTCACATCATGAAGAGTTATCTTAACAACAACAGATTGTGCACTAGAGTAATGGAACATTATGTTAAGATAATGAGATGTCAGACACTCCTTCCAGCCACCTTAGCATTGTATCAGTGAACTCAGAGCTTTAAACACCAGTTAAGCTTGCAATGTGCATCTGTGAGACTATTTCTTTGGCTCAATTTTAAATAAGACAAGGGTCTTTTCTTCTACCTGCTGTCTGTGTTCTGTTATCTGCCTAGCTGATAGGCCAGAACTGCTCTGTTTAAAGTCTAGAGAGTCACTCCCTGCAAAGGGATGGTCTATCAAAATGAGAAAGTCTTGCATTATCACATCAGGCAGAACGATATACAGCATATTATGCAATAAGAGGTGAAGTAGAAAGAAACTGTATGTTAATATCATACCCCAAGTGCAGACTGGACTCTGTTGTGCCACATGTCCATGTGGTTCTTAGTAAGAAAACCAAGAAGCAGCTCTATCACAGCTACACACATTTCATTCTTTTTTATGTTGATACAGTGTGTTCACAGCAACCCCTTATGCTTGATCTACCAGAGAACTTGCACATGGCAGTGCTGAGCGTGGCAGTGATGAGCACTGCAGTGCCTGGCACTGCCTATTTCAGTACCTTAGGGAGCTCTCAGCCCTGCACTGGGTGTCCAGAGTTCACAGCCAAACCACGGGTATACCTGGTATCCTACGAGTAGAATTTGTCTTAGCTAGCAGCTAATGGAATGAATGAGAAAAACAGCTGAAACAAGAAAAGTTGCAGGGAGGGACGTGGCTCCCCAGGGCTCAGAGCCCAACTATAGGGACTCATGACTTTGCACCCTAACAGAAATCTGCAGATTATGCAGGCCCTGTTCACAAAACACAGCTGAAAGACAAGATGTCACAACATTAACCCAGGATGTGAGGGATGAAACAGAATGTCTAGAAGATAACGAGCACAATCAAAACCTCACCCTCATCCATAAGCAAGCCCAGGGTGCCATGGGTGCCATTAGTATGAATTTATTCATACTAATGAATAAAATTGTCAAAAACTTGGCACAGCACAGCTCCTGAGGTCAGAGCTACACTCTCCAACCTTTCCAGAGACAGTGGTGCTACATCTAAACTGCCCGTGGAGAAGGTCCTTGGAAGTCTGACTCCTTGGCCCTGTTTAGATCCAGTCCAAGTGACCAGGCATCCAGGATGAGCTAGTCCAAAACTTACTGTGCTAATACTAATCTGCTGCTGTGGAAATGGTTAGTTGTTGTATGGGTCAGAGAGAAGGAACGTGCAGATCCTGAAGCCTGGCTGCTAGAAGACTCACGTGGGAGAAGGCGTTTACAGTCTTTCTCTCCTTTAAAGATTAAATGATTAAGACACGAATATTAAATGTGACTATTGCTTACTAAATATTTATCTTAGCCAGGGCTGGACCCCAGATCTTACCTTTCCTAGGCAGACATTCTGACTGCTCTCACTTCATGTCTTGTTAATAAAACAGAAGATACAGGACACAGGCAATTCCATGCATTAAACATGCAAGTTCCAGATAGGGCTGCTGAATATATACACACTGCTTTTGAGGCACCTGTGAGTCTCAGGTGGGGGAATGAAAGTTTAAGTCACATAAATAAATGAGTGGAATTAATAGAATTTACTAGTAATGCAGTTTGTGTAACAGAGTGGTTAATGAACAGTCTTGTGTCACAGTGAAGGTGAATATATTGGCATGACCTCTAAAACATAGCCTCAGTGTTTCAAGGGATTAATGTATACTGAGTTCTTTCTCTGTGTCACATGTTCCTTTCACTTTCTTATCATTGCCAACATGTAAGCAAAATACACTCACTTTTCAGTAAGAATGTTCATTCTTGCCAATGTATTTTTGCATGCTCAAAAAAGCACCCATCTATGCCCAAATAACTTATTCCAGATGAAGGAAAACCAACAAAACATCAAAGGCAAGAATCAGGTCTCCAAGAGAGAGCACTGTTTGTTTTCTGTACATTCTAATGATTTAGTGCAGCCAAAGGGTGAAATGATGGTTATCTCAAATGATTTCACACCCAGAAAAAGTAAAGGTGCAGAACGCAGAAAACTAAATAATTTTTAGTTTCTTAGCACACACACACACATATGGCACATTTGTCAATCTCTAAATTTTATTGCAGTAATTTACGGAAAAAAAAAAGTAACTGTGTGTCTTCTTTATAGTTGCCTTTCTTTAATACAGATTTCTACTAGAACAGGTTTTCCCAAAGGTAGTTTGCAGTGGGATGTACAGAGCTTGCCTATCTGTTTCTTACTACGTATGCAGTACGGTGTCAAAGCTTAGACAGGATTCGATTTGTAAGGTAATGCCTTGTTGATGAGCAGTAACACCTCAGCTGCAGTGCAAGCAAGTCACAAGGCTGTGGGTGACTTGCTGTGCAGCTGAGAAAGGATTTCCAAATAAAACCTGCCACCTCCCTCTCAGTGGAAAGGAGAGTCCCTGTTTCCTTTTTTGAAAGGGAGAAAATGTCCCACATTTTTCTGGAGAAAGAGTGGGCATCCTCTCTACTTACTTCTGTAACAGGGAGATCAGGCTGCAGTGCCTGGTCTGGGATGTGGAGCAGGCTGATAAGAATTTATTTGTCCTCATGTGTCTTGCTGTGGTCTGGGTTTCCTCGGAAAAACTGGTCAGGCAATGTGCTCATACCTTCTAGGTAGAATTCCATTCCTCCATGAAACTGTGTTTCAGGACCCAGTAGCACAAAAAAGTTATGAAATCTACACTTCCAGGGTACTCAATAGATGAACCTGGCCAACAGGACTGGGTTTACTCTCCTGTCTGTGGCTGTTCATTTCCTTCACAGTCTGGGGGACCTGAGATCAAGGGGCTAATCACAACTACATAGAAAACAAGGAAATTTGTACCTCTCACTCCAGTGCGTGCTGTGGGCCTTTTAAGCTATAATTCATAAGCTTTCTGCTCTTGCGTTACAGGCAGCATTTCTCAGTAAACATTTGGCTGAGCCTATGAGCATCCAATAACTACTTTGCTGGAAGCTTTCTTTCCTTATCTTTAAACACAGAGTGAGGACTCCAGTTATTAAAAGAGGAGTAGCTCATTGCAAGAACATAAACGACAGCATCACCACTGATAACACACAACTCCTGCCACAACTTCTATCTGATGGCCATTGTCTGGCTGATAATATTAATGGGGTCATCCTCATGTTAATAACACAATGCCCCCTAACACTGGCGTGTTCTATGCTTATTCTAACTACAATTTGTGATACTACTGTTTTTCATTTGACTTTTACAAACAAAGTGCTTGGGAAGTCCTCCAAGCAAACTTTTGTCATTTCACCCACCAATTTAGGGACTTGTTTATCTGTTAAATTATAATATTATGAAATCACAATCGCTTATTCCTTAATGCTAATTTAAATACCCTCTTATTCTGCCTTTACCTTAAAAAATAATAGGTAGCAATCTTCACCACTTCTTACACTGTGAGGTGGACTTCATTGAAAGAAGTGGAAGTATTGTATTTCGTGGCATGCATCTAACCTTCATTTCTCAACAAGAAAGTTCATACTACATAGAAATCTGTGAAATTTATATTCTTATGCTCAATTTATTCAGCTGAGTGGATATTCTAGCACATTTCAAATATGAGCTGTAGGATATAATACAACAATAATATGCTGGTTTGCAGTTAGAAGGCATCTTACAAGGTCCCTAATTGCTTCTGCTTTAGACTCTTTGGAAAATTGCAGATATTACCATTCTTTATGGGCTTTCTGTTGTGACTGAAAATGAAGAAAAGGGATGAGATAAGTTTTCTAATAGAACCCAGTAAATGCAATTTTGGGTACATCATTACCAAGGGAATTAAGCAGAAAAATAAGTACATTCTTCTTTACTAATGTGCTTTCTAACACATGTTCAATACATCTAAGAAGATCCAGACAAGATTCACAGAAGATATTTGTGCCCTAATCTCCATCCCTTTAACCAGAGATCAGAAAATGAAATAGGAATTCAATAGTTCTGTATATTTATAGATCTGACTTATAGACCTGGGTATTTTGAGAGAAGTGTGTAGAGGCAAAGGGAAAATCCATGTCCTATGGTGTAGAATTAGGCACATAAGAACCCATTCACATGGGTTTTCTTCCTTTGAGATTTCCCCAACACTAAAGTCCAAAGCCATTTCCATTCTCAGTCACTTCCCACAAGCCCATTTCCTACAGGTGTTCTTATTTGTTACCACAGAAAGGTCAGTGCCAGTAATTTAGGTATTATGAGGACTGCCACACACATGAAATGTGGGTAATGGCCATTACCTTTATAGCTGTGACAGTCAGGGCTGTCAGTGACCTGTCGCTCTTAACAGCATTGCTGAATTTGAGGCTGTTCTTAGAAACAGCACCTTGGGTAGACTACTTTGGAAAACCACGTTATGGATCTTCCTTGATTAGCTGATGCCTGCAAAAGACAATTATTTCAAATACCTGTTCCTCAGGCATAGCTGATACTGGGACATCGATACAATGATTAAATGTAAATTCTAAGCATGAGAAAGATCTCATGTCATTTTTGAGTGACATTCAGCTACTGTGGTATCCATGAGCAATCAGCTAGGTTTATACAGCACTCTTCTCCTGAAATTCTGTGTGAATCAGTGTGCTTATTCAGCCTGAATAATTAGAAACATCAACCTTTGTCCAGTCTATGCCAGGTGAACTCAAAATAGCACTTAAAAACACATTCCTTTAATTAAAGTATTTCCTAATTAAACCCTAAATATTTGCAGGTCTTATCAGACTCCAATATAAATATTAATGAGGTGTAGCTTGTGAATGCACAGAATTTCAGAAAGCAGTTGTGACTTTCAAATTACCCAATGCATTATCTGGTATGCAGTATTGATGTATTCATTTGCAGACACCCTTCCTGGGTTTGAAAAGTTATTTCTGCCACTGATAAACCTTTAGAAGCTTAGACCGTATAAGCTCTGCAGCTTATGTTATATACATCTTACATCTTCTTGCCCAGTCTCACTTTAAGCCCATTACTACAATGCAAGGTTACTGCACTGTCTCAAGATTACTTTTCATGATCTATTCAAAGGAAAATACAAAATCCCAAAGCCAAAAATTTCCTAGCAGCATTTGACTTAAAATTAAAAACACTCAGACACATAAAATCATTAAGTTCTCTGAATTCATTAACTTGTCAAGTTCCTAAGGCACATTATATCAGTCACCTGTTTCCTACTGTTTCAAAGATGACAGAGGAAAATGAAATCTATAATATGGAAAGCACATTATAGTCAAAGTACTATGTTTCATGAGAAAGCCCTTCTGCCTGAATTCTCTGTTTTGTTTTTTTCCCCAAGACATGGAGAGAGAAGAGGGGAGACTGCAGTCACCATCTAGTGGATGCTGCCACCTCATCTGACATTTTTTTCCACTGCTTGAAGGAAATAAAAAATAATTTAAAAATACAAACCTGATTTTCTGTAATAGTAGTTCTATTTGTATAAATTTTTGATCCTAGAGGTAACTCTTTAAAGTCCTATACAGTTCACACTGGCACTCCATGGTGTGGTGTTAGCTCATGTTGTTTGGTCATGAGGCAATTCTGTTCCCAAGAAATTCCACAGTACTACATGCACATATTTAGATGTTGAGCATCATGTGCCACTGAAAACATGCTTTGTACTTTTCTCAGGTGCAGAACTGGATAAATCCAACCTAGATATGCAGGTTTAACAATGTCCACCATGCACAACTGGAGTTGCAGTGTGACATTTGGCACCACATGGCAGACACCCCACTCCCCCTCTCAACTCCACCATTTCAGATGTGCCCACTCTCTGCACTGTTTTCTGGGATCCCCTCCCCAGATCGCTTCCTTAACGTTACACCCCCTTCCTGTGGTGAAGCCCCACTGACACTCCCTGCCCTCCCAGAGAAATGATCAAGTAAATTTCTCAAATGGTCAGTTTGTTTTTGTCCTTAGCCTAAAGAGATTAGAAATTCTATTTTCTAGTTAAGTTGTCCTAGCAGTCCATTGACTGGGGATTTCTTTGGGATATCAGATCACAGCAAGGTACCTACAGTTTGATCTTTGGACATTTTGTCAAAAAAAAACCCCATACAAATGGAGAGAAGTAAATGGAAATTGTTGAGATGAACATTAGAATTAAGTATGAAAATGTCCAGTGCTCTGCTTTATTTAATTTTGTTTAGTATCCTTCCAATAAAAGATTTAAATCTGTTTTAGAGAACAGGATGAAGCCAGTTACCCTGTATGGCATAGGCTGGCCACAGTCAACTGTTCAACTCTGTGAGAGCAAAAATGACTCTTCAATCAACTTAACCTGTCATGTCTACACTCTTCAACCTGTATCAGTATGACAGTGGTATGGGAATTATCTAAAAAATTAAACCACCTGAAAACTCTACCTTAAAATTCCAGGGCTCTAAAATTCTTACCAAGTTATAAAATATAAATATCAAATATACAAGAAAGTTGTTTTAAAATCTTTCCACAGAATCTTGGCACAGACACCAAACATCTCAGAAAGCTGTAAGAAGGTATGAATATTGGCCCCAGACTCACAAACCACGTGCTTGTCACACATACATTTCAGCTGCAGTAATGCTTCTTCACTTTCCATGCCCAAAGACAATGCATGGTTACTTGGTCTGGTTTAGCCTCCAGTGAAAGGTTTAGCCTCCAATTACTGTACATTTTCCCTGAGATGTGCACAGGGAGGCATGCAGTGGTTCAATGCATGCTCAGTAACTCCAGAACTGGAAGCCGGAAAATACACAGATTTTTTTCTTGGCAGTGGTGTATCCCCAGGTGAAGCTCTCACAGCTCCCAGCAGCAGCTGATTCCAAAAGGCTCTTGTAAGTCAGAGGCAACTGTGAAAAAGATGTCACTGGAAGGGCATCTTGAGAAACTATACCTGCCAAGTCAAAAAGCATTTGCCTGTATAAAAATTCCCTCAGTGCTACCTTGGATACTCACCTGAGCTGTATCTGTGCCTGTACAGCTTCATTGGAAGGAGATCTTATCTTCTTCTCTTTTATATCTTGAAAAGCAGGGCTGATCATCACTGCCTGAATAAACACATGGAAAATTGTAAAGAGAGATTCACAGGACCATTTACATTGGGAGGCACTCTGAAGTCTGTGTAGTCCAACCCCCTGCTCATAATGGAGAAACTTAGATCAGTTTGCTGAGGGGCTTATCCAGTCAAGTTTTGACAGTCTCTGTGGGTGGAAAATCCCACAAACTATCTGGGCAACCTGTTCCAGTGTCTGACAACCCTTGTGGTGCAAAATGTTTCTTCCTACCAAATCACAATTTCTCCTGTGCTCACTGCCTCTCGTCCCACCACCACCCACCTCCAAGCAGAATCTAGCACAGTCTTGTCTCTAACCTCACATTTGATGGTTGAAGACAGCAATAAGACCTTCCCACATCCCTTCCCCTTCTCTTATTAAGACTGAACAAATGCAGTGCTCTCAGCTCCTCTGATAATCACAGATTTCCATTGGCCTGAAAAACAGAAACCTGCACTGAAATAACTTGTTGGATGCAATCAGAAGCTGGGCACAGTAACACACTGTTCCCCACAGCAGCTGTAATTTCTGCTCAGCACCGCCTTCCTTTAAGCAAGATGTCACTGCAGTCAATGGATGTTTCTCCAGAGGATGGAAAGTGGAAATAATTCAGCCAAGCAAAAAACAAGCAACAAACAAGATAAAAAGTAGGTATAAATAAAAAAGAAATATCCAGCTGTCATTGGGCATAGTCCAATTCCAGCTGAGGTCTCTATCAGGTCAATGCTTCAGGCCCAAGTCTGCCCAAGTGGTTACAGCTTAGATGTATACGTCTTGTAGTGAAGCAGGGGGTGGAATAAAAGCATAGCCTGAGTAGACAGAAGCCTCCCATACCAAGTGCATCCATAGCCCAGCTGTGAATAGTTTATCAGTGCATTCACTGCTGTGCAGGGAAAAGTGATAAATTAGAGTACCAGCAAACACAGGGATGCCTTCAGCTTTCCTGTTCAAACCCATACACGCACTTGTCAGATTTTCTGCCCTATTTCTTTCCGAGGCACATCAAAGACAAGAAGTTGAGGCAATCGGAAATCCAGTAATGACCAGGCTGGGTTTATGTTTGTACCTGTGGATGCAGTTGATGGCTGCTCTGTACCTCAGCTCTGCCTGGAGTCTGAGGCTGCTGGAGAAGGAAAATGAGGGGTTGGCACAGCAACCAGTTAAAGCAACATCTTCTCACCTCAGAAAGCCTGGGCAGGGGAAATGAAGTCTTCTCCCTTTTCTTTTACATCACTTGTAGTTGGTGCCTTTAATGTAGAGAAAGCTGTCTGTTAGAGTATTGATACTGTTCTCCATGGGCATATACATCTGGCAAAGGAGGGCTTTGCCTGCTTACACAGCTGGAAGAAGGAGCCTGCAACATATATTTGACATTCATTATCAAGAAACAGCTATTTTAATAGTGATATCAATAAGAGCCTTTTAATACTAATAACTAAGCAAGTTAACTCAGTGCTAGAAGCTCTCGAGTGATGTCCAGAGGGCCCATCATGAAAATCCTTCACCCTCCTGGAAGCCCATCCATGGCCCATGTCTGGCAGCAGCCCGTTGCTCTCAGGCTGTCCCTCTCAGCCCCAGCAGCACTGGTTGCCTCTGCCCCATGGCCAGGAGTCTGCAGGCTCTGCTGCTCGCCCAGGGGCTGGATAAGCGTGAGAGCCCCATGCAACCACCAGCAAGGCAACCAGCCAGCTGGGAGCCAGGCCACTTCCACTTTAAATTTCAACAAGGGTTTCATGAGTTGCTTTCTCTTGAAGATTTGTCTACAGGGCCTTAATCTGAAATGGGAGGTGTTGACTTCAGGCTTTTTTCAATCTCTAACTAGCCTTTATTCAGGACTAAGTTCCTATCAAGCAATGAATAACAGAGTGAGATGATGTGTTTTTCTGACATTTTCATGAGTGAATGCTGTATCATCAGCAACAGAGTATCTGAAGACCTTAAATGTTAATGCATCCTCCAGATCTTCAAATTTGATTTTCCCGTAAAATCTGCATCACCTCCTTAATCAAACATGTAACCTTTTAGTGTCTTATTTTAAACTAGATACTACAATAAATGCTAGATTTATAGAGTATAAAATGAGCAGAAAACCCCAAGACAGTAATTCCCTTACATGGGAGAGTATGAAATTACCTTTAACAGCGAAGATCTCACGTTACTGCACTGCTTTGCTGCAGCATGTATCTAGACTTTATGCGACAAAGAACAGTAAAGTGAACTGAGCATATTAGCATCAAGATAGAATTACCATCAAGTTAATACAGTGGGTTAACAGAGCCAGGAATGGACCTGTGTCCAATCCAAGTGCAGGAACACCAGTACCTTTTTTCCAGGTTAATCTTCCATGCCCAGTGAACACGCAATCCTGGCCAGTGCAGGTGCTGGACTCACCCTTTGGCAGTTGTCATCTTTTTGTGACAGTGATGCTGATCTCTGAATGGCTGGGCAAAACAATCCTGACAGTCATCCTCTGTTGTTTTATCCCCCTCTTACTGGCTATAAAGCAATTTAGGGAAAACTTTTCCAAAGTGCTCTAATAGGGATTTTCAGTGAGGGCTGTCTGGCAAAGGACTAAGTTTTTAAGTAGGCACCCAGCAAGATTTTCAAAAGTGCCTATGCTCCAAATACTCCAAGATGTCCATGGAAGTTAGGTATGCAAGGTCCTGAGCATTTGGAAAGTGAGACTCTGGTTTCATTCAACTTTTAAACACTTCAAATACTTTAAAACATATTCTTTTAAACATATTTTCCTCCATTACCCCAACTTCAACCTCTATCCTCCAAATGGCTCCCAGGCACTCCTTGACACATGGTATTTGGAAATTTAGTATTTCTAACTAGATTCCAAAAGGGGAGTGGATGTAATCCTCTTTTCAGTCGCACCTTTAGCTAATTCATCCCTTCTCTTCTGCAATTTTTCATGACATTGCTGGCTTGAATTTCTGTATGTGAAATCTTGGCTTCGCTGTACTCAAAGACAATTCTTTTGACTTGCAGACATCAGGATTTCAGTCAGTGTATCTATTTGACACTTGACCCAATCTCTGCTGGGCTTCCCAGGTGCTATCAATGTTTTCAGCTACTGCTCCGTGATCATCAGATTGGAAGAGAAGTAGGACTAAGAGCTGTATAAATCTCCACAGTCACATTGCTTTGAAGAATCACAAGCATACAACCCACACCTGAGTATTACCTGTTTGAAATGGGAAAGCTGACTGCTGGAGCTGGATCGCTGAGAATGACTTGCCTGTATTTCATGCCTGACTTTCATTCAAAGAGCCGCTTTGCTGGCATTTGCAATAAAGATTATTATTTATATAGCCCAAGTGTTTAAGAACACTGATCACAGAGGAGGACTCTACTGTGATAAATGCTATTCAAACAAAGATAGGAAAGAGCTTAGGTCTAGCCCAAGGACTTTGTAATATGGGACAAGTGATAATATAGAAAGTTAGACTGTCTGGAGAATACTAAGATAAAAGAAGTCAATACTGGTCAGCATATCAGACAGTGATGCTAGCACACTGGTAGTCTAAAATCCATCAAGCATTTCTGTATATTTCAGGACACAACAGAGAATTAAGGAGAGATTTCTAGGAGATCATGGTGTAGCTTGGTACAGAAAGAGCATCCCACATTTGGACAGTTGTGTAGGTAAAAGGAAAAAGTGTTGTTTGAAAATATAATAATAATAATAATCAAATTATAGAAGCTCAGGTATGGAAATCAGCTTCTTAATTCTCAGTGAAAGATAATATAGAAGTGAGGTAGGTCAGAAGGGACTTTGGACTTGTGGACAAAAATGCTGTTCTCTATGTCTGAGCAAAAGCTTCAAGGACTGGGGCATGGCCCCCTGTGCAGGAGCTGCAGTTAGGTTCTGGCCCTTGCCCAGGTCCTGCCTAAGCCTGACATCCCCAGCTCCATGCCTGACCTCATATCCCAATCCCCAGCCCAGTGCCTCAGCCCCACTTCAGTCCTTTGCACCCTGGCAGATACAAATGATTGGGCAACAAGGTCAAAATATGGGGTAAAATTATTTTTGCAACAACATTTCTGTGTTCATATGGACAGAGCAAGGCTGGGGGTGAAAGAGCAAGCAGAGCATATTGCAGATGGTGGGAAAGGAGAGAAGCATGGGCAGCAGCATCCAGATTCAGATATGTTCTGCAACAAGAGCCCATGACGCTGAAATAAAACCAGGGGTGAAAGCCTCGGGTGAGATTTGACTTGAAGAAGTCAGGAGGTAACAGGAGTATCCGCTGTTCATATAACTGAGAAAAAGAGTTGTGGAGGAGGACTTAGGAGGAAGAGGTTAGAGGCTGGTTTTAGTCTTGTTGAGCAAGAGCTAATAATTGAACCTCCAAAGGATCAGAGAAAACTCCAGAGGGTCAGTGACAAACACTGGAGATGTTATTTGAGCATGTGAAGGCAAGTCTAAAGTTGAGGGCTAGTGATCAGACTATCAATAAGCTACAAAACATGATTTATATCCAGGAAAAGTTCTTGAAAAATTATACCTCTTCACTAAAAACTCAATAATTTCATTATTCCCTGGAAGTAAATGATCTTGCTGGAATTAATTTCATATATTGACTGTTCTTTCTTTCTGAGAATGGAAATACATGTATTTAAGCAGTGTTTATTCCAATGAAAATGCATCACCTACATCAAAATGGGGTTCTTTACTCAAGTGTCCTGCTGTTACCAATTTCCATCTCAACAGTTGCTCATCATATCCTCATCTTTTTATTTTCCTAAATTCAGTCAGCAGAGAGGATCAAACATCCTGTGTTTAATCAAAAGAATATTGCTCACTGGAAGAAAGTCGGATTATGCTTTGTTTATTAGACTTGGCTTCAAATGAGGAGTGTATTTTAGTATGCTTAGCCTCACTAGGTACACATTGCTGCTGACTTGCTTTCCTCTGAGTTAGTAGAATTGTAAAATCATAGAACAGGCCAGGCTGGAAGGGATCTTGAACGATGATCTGATCCAACCTTTCATGGGAAAGGAAGCCTATGTGATATTATCTAGCACCCTGTCCAATTGCATCTTGAAAACCTCCAGTGATGCAGACTCTACCACGTCCCTGGGGAGGTTGTTCCAGTCAATGATTGTTCTCACTGTAAGAAATTTCTTTCTAATATTGAGGTGAAACCTCCCCCTATGCAACTTGTACCTGTTGCCCCTTCTCCATGTGGCTCCTTGTGTAGAGAGAGACTCTATCCTCTTTGTAGCCTCCTTTAAGTACTGGAATACTATAGCCTTACTTTATAGGAAAGCAAAGAAAATAAAACTCTGCTTCTTATATTCATCCATTTTGCAGAGAAGCAAGCTGTGGCTACTACTTCCTCCTTCTTTTTAGGAATTTTAATATGTTTCACCTAGGCATTTTATACTTAAGAAATTTACTGAGAAAAAAATATTTTGGAAAATCACTCTATGACTCTCAAGAATATTTTGCTTCACATTCTCAAGTGGGTGAACAGACATTTGAGATCTGTATTGTTCCTATTGAGCAAGCATTTCATCTGCATCCATGCAATTGCCTCAGAAGCAGCCACAGGCATTTTCTTTGAAACACTTCTTTCATATTTTTTGATAATATCTTCAGATTTTTAGTTGTTAGTATCTGCCAGCAATCTTCTTAAAATGTCATTATTAGCATACAAAGGATGTGTGAAATTGTCATCCCATCCTGTTCTCTCTACCTCTCAAAACACAAAGTAAATAGATATTTTACAAGTAGCTATTGACAGACAGTGGGATGCCAAAATCTATCTCCTCAGCTAACAAGCAAGGTCAAAGGGTAAGTCTTCCATAAGTATTTCACCACTTGAGCATTGCCGTCACCAAAAGGCATTGCTGAAGGTGAATGCCAGGTCTCATGATGCACGTTCCCATCCAGCCACCCACAGAACAGCTGATCGAGCCCATTTCAGCTGCATGTTCATGCTTTACATCTGTGCATGCTGATCACAAAGTAAATATGTGATGAGTAACAGGGAGGCTGTCTGCTGCCACTGCTCAGCTGGGCTGATTATTATGGAGCAGTCCTGGATACTGCTGATGCCAACAGGACAAGACAAACAAGAAGCCTATCACTCAGCTGAATCAAGCCTGCTCTGTATGTGGCCATATAAATTTTTGCAACTTATCAGAAAGATCAGAGATCATTTGCAAACTGGTATATGGCAAACACATGATGAGGCTATGGGTGGTTAAACAGGTAAGCAGGTATTTAAGACATCACTATGCATTAAATCACTCAGTGAAAATGTTTATAATATATGTAACCGTTTCACTGAATGTATGTGTGGGTGTGCATAAATAAATCATAAAGTTACAGAAAGATTAATTTTGGAAGGAACTTCCTGAGGTGAACAAGTCCAGCCACCTGCTTAAAGCAAGGCCAACTTCAAAGTTCTGTCAGGCTTCTCAGGCCTTGTCCAAATAAGGTATGCAAATCTTCAGGGATGGAGATGACACAACTCCTCTGTGTAAGCTGTCCCAATGCTAACCCATTGTAAACAATTTTCTTCTTATATCAAAGTGGCGTTTTCTCTTACTGCAACCTGTTACCTCTTGATCATGTACTGCCATCTTTCCCCTTCAAGAGGCTGAAGACTGCAACCAGTTCCCCTCAACAGTCTGCTCTTTTCCAGGCTACACAAACCCATTTCCATCAGGCTTTTCTCACACACATCATGTGCATCAGTTCCCAACCAGCTTACTGTGGAACTCCATCCAGTTTGACGATGTAAAGATATTGCATAGAAAGGCACTGTGGTGAGGGCACCTCAGGTTCCTGCTGCTGGAGAATGAAGTCCCCCCTTGTTATTTGTGCACAACAGTATGGTTCTGTTAACACCTTTTTCTTTTCCCAACTGCCAGAATAAAGGGAACTTGGGCAGTAGGTGAGGCACTGTGTTGGGTTTGGGGGTAGAACGGTTGGAGGTCTGCAGTGATGAGCTGGCACGTGGCACCCATGGTGTTTGTGTTCACTCTGCAGCCGTCACAAGACCCCTGTGAAAAGCACATCCCTTGTCCCTGAAGGGTGTCCTAATCACAGTGTGTGCTAAGCACAGCATCCAGTGTACTGGGGATTTCACAGGGTCTATCATTTACTCAACACAACAGGTAGCTCATTCGAGACAGCCTTAAGTCTAGCTGATGAGATGTAACATCCTATTATTTCAGCTAAATCTAAATCTGGTGCTGTTAATACCAAACGGCTTAATTCAGTTTAATTATACTTTGAATTTCTTACCTCCTCAAGGGAGTGTAAAATGAATCCAATTATGTTTCCTATGTGGGCCAGCTGTTGTGACACAGGGTGACTCCTGGCCCAGGCATTTATTTAGGATTTGTAGTTTTCTGAGGAGGGGAAGAGAGGGAAAACTATTAACTGCTGACAGAAGAACAGAGTGCCATAATATTATGAGCATATTCCAGGTTTTTGTACAAAACAGAGAGGGATTTTTTTCCTCTGCTAATCTGAATTTAAGCATTAAAGAAGACTGATGACAATATGCATCCATCTGCCAGATCTATTCTCAAAATAAACTCCTTCCACACAAAGTTAACACAGGAATTAACCCACAGTGAGATCCAGCTCCAACCTTTGTTATATCATGGATATAGAAAAGCTTAAAAATTTCATGACATGTCATCTTTGGCTGTTTTTCAAGGCTTGCTATGCTTCTGTGCAATTCCTGGAAAATGTGTTCCCTTTCTGTAGTCCAAGAGTAAACTGGGTGAAAACTGCTATTCAGCTGGAGAAGGTGATCCTTTATGGGCCAGTCCAGTCTCTGTACATGGCACCCACCTCACAGATGACACCCATCCCATCCTGTCTTTGGATCAGACAAAGCGTGTCCTGGAAGTTGCTGCAGAGCACAGAGGAAGGATCCCAGAGTAGCTAACATAGGTACAGGGGAATGGATCAGCTACCTAAAGCTAGGCATCTAATTCAGACTACTCTAGGGCATATGAGTCATCTCTGCTAGGCCAGCAGATATGGCACAGGGCCTACAGGGTGCCTGGAGCAGCAGCCAGGGGCCAGTCACGACATGCTATGGCATCCCAGGTGGCACTGGACACCTTTATGTAGGCAGCTGAATCTCATCCTGGTGGCATAGAACTCACAGACCACAGCAGTTACATAGGTGTCACATGTGAGTGGGTACCAACAGCAGGACATAGAAGCGCCCAACACCTGCTCAGGTGTGCCCAAACTGAGCCCTGGGTGTCTGACATTTGGGCAGCTGAAGGCAGGCAAGGGGAACCTCATGCTCTGTTAGCACGGACCATTCCAGGGAGATGTCAGGTCTGACCCAGCATCTCACCAACCAGCTGCAGCAGGAGGCAAGCAGCCACTGCCTCCTGCACTGGGGCCTGGAAGAGTGGGTCACCAACAAGTCGCTGTTTATGTCCCTGTACCAGTGGACATTTGTCAGAGGTGCCAGGAAAGCTCAGACTTGTGCAAAATGAATATCAGTTGAAAGTCAGAGAGAAGAAAAATAGTCATTGCTGCTGGTGTGGATTTTCTGTGACTCCTGATCTTCATAGATAGCTTCAAAACCTGACGCTGGGTGAACGCTTCTGCTCTGTTGCCAATATTGAATTGACAGTTCTTGACCTTCTTTAATCCTTTAGGTTTAACTTTATTTACAATTCATTTAAATTTAATGGCTTCAGGCAACCATGGGCAGTCATGCCTTACTCTCTTTACAGTTTTTGCTATGTGCAAGGACTCTCTGTTTCCCACTGTCACCAGCCTTCCAGTCCCAAAGGCTCCTCAGAAAGATCACAAGTTTTGACTTCAGTCAGAGCCACTCATTGTAGCCACAGTCTGGAAAAACACAAAGTAGCTCCAACCAATTTAGCTTGCACGGATCTACGTTTGTTTTTTTAATGGACTCTCAAGCTTGACTACTCATCCTTGTCATTGACTACACATGAATAATACATCTCGCTTGAACTAGGTGAGATGAATTCCCAGCTGCATTCAGTCATCATCTACCTGCTTCATGCCTGTGGAATACAAAACATACCCATCTATTTTTAACTATTCAAGACCAGGAATAATGCATATTATTTATATAGAGACTCGTGATTCATTTGTCATGATTGCCTCTATTAATGGGAGGGGAGGCTGCCACTACTACATAAAGTATTGTAGGGTGAGAGGCAAGTCAATGCCAAAACCATCTTGTATAATATCACATGAAATACTGTTACTAGGCCTTTAATCCTACAGCACGTAAGAGTCTGCATGCAGACTCTCTAGCCTGAGCATTCCTGGGATGGCAGAGCCTTCAGCAGCATAAGGGCCCTGCTCCTGGGAGGGATGCCATTGTGCCACTCCCCAGGTATATCTGATTTTGGATATTCCGAGTACACCATATTGTGTACCATGTGGTATATGAGTATATATATTGGACTATATTGGTATATATTCATATATTCAGCCAGTGTGTGTGGTTCCACATATTTCCATGGCAGAGACAGGGTATTGAAGGGAGTGCAAGAGGAATACTAGAAATCAATCCTCTCTGACAGACAGAAAAGGGTGGTGCAGTGCTTCTGTCCTTTCAGGGATACACTGGGAGGTGTGATGGAAATCCAGAAATCACCTATCCTTTCAGTTCCTCTGCGGCTTTCAGTTTGTCTTTTTTGTTACAGATCAACAAGGGTGTTTTCAGGACAAGAAGGCCCTTGCCTTTATAAGTCTACTGCACTTTTCCATTACTTCTCTGGATTACTAACATTAGATTCATAATATATTTCATTTATCAGTAGATGGGCTGGAAACAGTAAAAGTATTGTAAAACCTCCGATTTATCCCAGGGGACACTATTCCAGTGCAGCAACTACAAAAGATACCAGAAAAGCTGCTGTCACAGGGCCTCCTCACAAACCCTGCCATAAGTTAGGGTTGGAGCCTCTGGCATGTTAGAGAAAAGGTACAACAGCTCACAGGACCCTGGGGACTGCCAATATAGCATTAAAAGAAAGGCTATAGTCCTCAAAGGGTAGGTCACGAATATGGCTTTAAGCACTCTTTTTGCCCATTTTCATGAATTGCAAGTTCTATGCTGGACATCTCAGAGGAAAATACAAATATCATAAATAGAGGATTGCAATGATAGAGGAGGAATAAGCAAGAGGAATGGATGAATTCTTGAGCAAAATATTTCCTATCCTTTCATCCTATCCTGATGAAAGCTGGCAGTGGGCACAAACACCTGCATGGCATCCAGCTCTCCCAGGTCTGGAGAGGACATTCCACTCAACAGCAAAGGAGAGGAAAATCATAATTGTTTCATTAAAAGCAGGAAGACATCTTCACTGTAGTTTCCAGTTCACAGCACTGTTTCAAACATCAGAGGCAGCTGTGTGAGCTCCCACATGCCAGGTTGCATTGCCCCAGCAGCACAGCAGGCATGGATGCGATGGCAGAGGCAGGGTGAGCCATGAGGAGACGGATGAGACTGAAAATGGTCCCTTGGCTATGATGGACCAGAGTAGCTTTGCTTCTTCTGGAGCAGTGGGGACATCTGTGCAGTGGGGACATCAGTGAACCCAGTCTGTGGCTGGGATAAACTGCAGCCCATGAATAGGGCAGCTCTACTGACTAGGTCTAAGCTAGGAAATACCCCATTTCCTAGCCAACATCACTGCCTCACTAACAGGATCCCCTCAACAAGGGCCATTAATGGGGAAGATAATGGTTGCATGAGAGGAGAGAAGGCTTGTCAACGAGAACAGCAGAGACATTTTCCAGATGGCCATGCTGCTAACAGATCTGCAAGTTGGAGGCCTAACTGCCTTAGAATTGTCACAAAGCAAACACTTCGAGGTTATCAGTAAGTGAGGAGGTGAAACCTGTAAGCATATCGACCTAATTCCCCTGTGGGCAGCCACTTTGGTTTCCTGCCCCTCCTCATCTGTGTCCCATTGACTCTGAAGTACCCACTAAGACAAACAGACAGTGGACAGTTTGGGAGAGTCCTTTCTACCCACCCTTTATGCCAACCTATCTCCATCTTCTCAAATGACACTTCACTCTGGAAATCACAGAGGTCATTAGAGGCATTTGTGTGAACATTGTGGGTGATAATCATTATTCACACATTCCAAGCTTGGAGTGTCTTTTCTGTAGCTAAATGCAAGTGATCATTATTTTCACAAGCTCTGCCAGTTGTCTAGCAGCAGAGCACTCTTTCATCTTTGAGGATCTCATTTTGTTGTATGATCAAAGGTATTTCAACTTCAAATTAAGAACATTCATTACTAACACTCTCTAAGTCAAGTAATTTAGGTTCAGGAGAGCTTTTCCAGGGAAAATAAATTGACTGGTTTTTGTACTGTGTTGCCACACAAGAGGATTCACCCAGTGTTAAGACACTAAAAGGTCTGAACCTATCTGAATCTAGTTTTACAGATAGAATAATGTTGTTGTTTGGTGTTATGCTTGCAGGTAATTTTCTTCGTATTGCTGGTGATATTATATGTTTAGTGCTGGGAAGTTCTGGCTCTACAAGAGTCTAAATTTCAGCATAAATTAATATAATTTCTGTAATAAGAGCTAATGAGATCTGACAAAGCAAAACCAAAATGCACTGGGGAAGACAGATGACAGGAGGAAGCATGTCTGAAATAAACTTCAGTGCAACATAGTCATACTCAGACTTTCAGTGGAATAAATTTGTGCAACATTGCTTGTTCCAGTGTCTAAACTGCTATACTGGGCATAGCTGACACAAAACTAGTCTAGCTATCTGTACACTGTACTGCAGTGTGCAAGACAGATAAATCCAAAGGAAGAAATTTACCTAGATAAAATTAATTTTAATTTATGAAGACCACAGCTGAAAAAGTATTTCTAGGAGAAAAGATTTAAGAACACATTAGAGTTTGGGAAAAAGAGATGAGCAGTACAAAGCCTGTTTTCCTGACTCCATGGAAGATCATGTGTGCAATCTGTAGAAATTAGGTGTTTGGGTTAAAAGGGGAAGAATTTGTCACTGGTGTGGAATTCCCCAAGGTGCAACACACAGGCTCTGGGAGGTGTTTCCAGGTCCCTCATGTGGCCTCGATTAAGTTGCAAATCATCCCAGAGTATCAGATTTTTCTTTAAGCCATTGCCCAAAGATTTCTGATTTTTCCTACCGTGTGTTATTCACACAAAATACTCCACTTTTGACGCTATGTTAACAAGTTAGTTAACTCCGTTGCTTGGAGCTCAGTGAGTCTGTTGGTCCTTATTGGAGTTGTTCTTCACAGAAAGCGTGATTTTGCTCTGGAGAGGAAACACTGGGTTTAAAGAGGAAACACTGAGTTTAAAAACAGTTATCATCAAATAATTATTAATTTCATTGTCTAGGTGGGGCTTTGAGAAAAAAAAATAAAAATTACAGAGAGGAGAAATAACTTTCCAGCACCAGCCAGTAGCTTGCTGGGAACTCAGCAATGAAACACCTCTTTCCCTTGTACTATTGATAGACCAGCCAGTCTCTATACCCTCATGCGTATGCATACACAATAGTAAATATTAAAAGGTGGCCAAGGAGCATATGTGATTTCTATCCTCTTTTGAGAGAACATATCACAGGTGATAAAGTGTACTTTTGATTATTGCAAGCACTAATTAGGTCTATTTTTTAAAAAAAAAAGAAGCAGCAACAAGTCATTTAGAGGTTTCCTTGAAATTGTAAATATTCTCCTAATTTCCTCAGCTCTCCTCGCAGAGTAGTAATGTGACAGTTCCTAGCTCTGACTGTCACAAGAACAGAATAATAAAGGGTCTTTTTTGCTTTTGAGTCAACAGATAATTATTTTGGCAGTGGGCTACCTGTTACAGTGCAAGCAAAGAATATTTCTAAAGTTATGTAGTGATTTAGAGGAAGAAGAGGCAAATCATTGATGTCTGTTTGGTGCTGCAACATCACCTATCAGGAAGAGTCCCATGAAGAGAGCTGAGTATTTATCCTAGTGAATGGGGACAAGAGTTCAGGTTGCCAGAGTCCTAGTCCAGGCTGTGCCACTGAGTCACTCCTTGCCCCCATCCTGCCCTTTCCTTCCCACAGTCTCCCTTCTGTTCACCTCCAGTGGGAATTTCCTCTGCGTAGGAACCAACTCTAACATGTCAGTACAATGTTCAGCAAAATAAACCTTTCAGTCCCAAGGACTCAGAGCTGTTGTCAAATTACAATAGCACAACATCACATCTCAGTGCTGAGGCACATCTCCATGCCTGCAGCTGCCTGACAGCCCTCAGGACCAGGGACCTGCAGAGGGATGCCTGGCTCATTGTACCCTTCTGCAGCCCCCTGACAGGCACACACTTGGGCATGCTAGAAGCTCAGTACTAGACTCAGTTAAGCAGTCTTAAAATCCCCTGTCAGTGATAGGAATTTGGAGCAGCTGGATATGCTGTTTAATTGACGTTATCCAGGGAAGCAGCACACCTCTATGGTTGCACCTTTCTCCTTTAAGAAGTTGAGGAACCAAACATTGTTTATGGATACCTCAGCATTTTTTATAAACATGATTTGAGAATAGTCAGCCTAATTTATGACATTTCCACAGCTGCCTTATTAGGAGGCTGTGGACCCATATCTGCATTCATCTTGAAGTAAAGATGCCTTTATCTCCGTCTCTCGTTAGCCTCAGGAGTAATGCCACTGAAGTCAATCGAATTGCAACTGCGTAAAGCCAGCATAAGCAAAACCAAGTGCAGAATGCAAAACAGCATGACTCACTAGCTGAGGGAGCAGATGGATAGGCCAGGTGTAAAAACTAATAAGGGGTGAAGTACAATGCAGAGATACCCAAACCAGTTTCGTTAGTGCGAGCAGCTTACTCGAGCAGATCAAATTGGCCAGAAGGGAGCCCCGTGCTACGACAGCTGGGCTGTTCCTGATACTCAGTGGCCTTGCTTGGAGTAGGCTGGGGCATCCCTGCATGAGCCACTGCCACGGATATGCCACGAGAAAGTGTGAGGGGAAGTGAAGTAAGCTTGTCTCCAAGCTGGGATTCAGGACATGGCTATTTTTTTTCAGTTTAATAAATGTATCCAGAATGAATGATAAGGCAAAGCACATTCCAGTCTTTAGGGCATCTATTTTAAAGCATCTGCCAGAGTTTCTTCTGACCTAGAAAATGAGAGAGAATAAAACAGGACTAACAATCCCCACTGCACAAGACCATCGTTGAGTTGAAAGTATCTATGTTCTCAGGCATTCAGATGAGGATAATAATATATGAAGTAAAAGAAATAGGGAAAGAACACAGCTTCTCACGTCTTTCACTATACGAATCTCTGACATTTTCCACTACAATTTTAATTATCCATTTTTCAAATATTTATGTTTACCTATAATGCCAGATTTGGGTTTTGGAACAGCTCATTTTCAAATGAGCCTGAAATTGTCTCATAAAATAAATAGTGATGTCATATAAATTCTGCATATCCCTGCAAGTTTTTATAATTTCAGAGGGAAAAAACATGTTTTCCTGAAAAATGTATAATTTGTTTGCTTTTGGAAGGCAGAAATCCTCTTTGCTTATTGAGGGACCTTGTAGAAACTCTTCAACAGTGCACGTGCTCCAGTGATGGATTATGTCATGACACGAGGGCATTACCAGTTCCATGGCACTCTGATAATGAATTAGTACTGTAAGTCACTGGTGCTTAAGCACAGATTTTCCTTTATGAAAAAGAAGGTGTGATATATTGCTCCAAAATATAGTATCAGAAAGGATGTGCTAGTTACAATTGAATGTATGGGGAAGAAAATCCCTTGTGCTGTGCTAACATATTTGGACATATGTTTAAATAAGTTCCTATTTTTAGCAAGCCTCCTGAAGTTTACAGTTTCTCTGAATATAGAATAATCATAAAATAGAGCCAAGTCAGAGTAGAAAACATGTTATTCATCTTAGCTGGCATTGTTCATATATTTTACAGCAAAGTAAGGAGTTAAAATAAAGGACCATTGCATGCCTGTTCATGAAAAAAAATCCATTGATTTACATATGATCATTCACCATCAGTACACCCAGACTGTGTGTTTAACAGAAAACACAATGGGCAATGAGAGAAAATGACTGCCATGACTGTCTTTGTGGGTGCCCATGCTGACCGGCTGCCTTTCACCAGTGAGGTGGATGCCTTTTACTTGTCTGAAGTGCTGGGATGTGATGGCTTCAGCAGCATCACCTTATTCTGTCACCAGCTTCTTGTGCCAGCAAACCTCTCCTCTGCGTTGTTCTCTTGCTGTACTGGAGACTTTTGGTTTCAGAGCCTTTCATTTCTAGGCAAAGTTCAGCAGCTAAGTTTTCTGCTGGGTTTATTTGCATTAAATGCTAAAATCCACCAGCCATTATATAGTAAAAAGGTCAGTGGGACAGTGCAACTAACTTCATTGCACTAAGTGTTTTCATAGGAGGCTTCCCCCTGAAGAGTTAGCACAACAAAAATGTCAAGGACATGGATCAGCTACCCAGAGGGTTGTTCTAATGGCTAAAACACACCATGAGCAGCTGGGAAATTGTTATCTCATCCTGAAATAACTTGTATTGGACTACATGCTGATCTCACACTGCTAAGGAATAATGTGAGGAATAGCACAGGAACTAAACTCAGACCTATTTTCTCAAAAAGATAAAAATAAACCTCTGTAAGATTCAAGTCTGGCCCTCTTCCTTCAAGCTGGAGGTGATTTTGCAGGCACACCTTCCCCAAGGCTCAGGAAACAGCAAGTGTCTTTTGTTAGGAAGAAGTAGCACAGAAGATGTTAGGACAGCATACACGTGTGAAGTGACAACCTGGCCGGTGGCTGGCACATGGCTTTTTTACCAGAGGGAGGAGAGGAGAATAATTTCATCACTAGCCCATTTAGCACCAAATTATAACTGGTCACTGCTATGTCAGGAGAATATGAAGCAGCTGTGGATTCAGAGGCCAGTTTAACCAACGCTTATGGTTGGAGGCAAATTCCAAATCTGCAGTGCAATGAGGTCTCTTTGTTACTGGATAAAAGGTGCAGCATGGTGCATCTATACAGAAGGCAGAGAAATGGACTCTACCATGGACAACACGGTCACGCAAGTAAACCAGCACTCTGAAAAGATTCAGCAGTAGACAGCCAGTGTGCCTTGATCCCTGTGCTACAACAGGCATTAGACATAAGCTGATGGAAGCGGGATCTTTCCTTCTGACTGAATTGAAAAGAAATTAAGTACTTTTTCCCTTACGCAGTCTGAACTGAAGAACGGTACTGCAGCCACAAGGGTCTGAGCACAAAGTGTCTCAGGGAGAAGGACAGGAACTTCTTCAATCACCAACTGCAAAGGCAGGGGTTGGGAACTGCGTGGATGAGGCCACGTGCAGGGAAGCAAAGGCGTGACTGAGAAAGGATGGACAAAGCACTGGGAGAGGACCCAAAGTGGGCAGAACAACGGAGCTCTTCCAAGCACTGGCTGCAGAGGCTGGCTCAGATCTGAGGAGCAAGGAAAGTGTCCTTGCTTAGTTCTGTCATACTCAGAGAAAAGGGTATTTTTTGCTAAACAATATACTTTCTCAAGAAATACCTGACTGCTGTTACCTTCCCATCTGGACTGAATAAACAACAAAAGTTAATAAGCTACAGCATCATAAAACCTGGTAAAATTTGTGCATTTTAGCAACCCTTACAGTACTAGCTTTTGTGTTTTCTAGACATTCCCTTGACACCACAGCTTCTGACACTACCTAAGCACTGTCTTCCATGATAACAGACATACTTAGACTGTTATGCAGCTTGACAAAGAGTCATGGTGTCAGATTTTAGCTTGTATAAATTGAGATCTTTCTATTCAAATTCATGGAGCTGCACAGCTTTACACCAGTTGAAGATGTAGCCCATTACTTTCAGTTTCTAAACTGAAAGAACAGTGCTCTGGTACTAAAAACATCAGCCATGGGCTTTTTAGTTATTGTTTTCTAGTATTTTAGAATAATATGGTAAAGAAAAAATGTTTTATAGAATAACCAACATTATTTCTGTACTCTAGCATTAAACATTAAGACAGTAGTGGACAATGTAATTTTTTCTGTAGTAATCAAAATAGGTGTCTAAGTATTAAGGAAGGGAAATACATTAAAGAAGACATGCAAATCCAATTGTACAATGAAGTCCTTCCATTTGCCATAATAGATACATTTTTAAACTTATCTATGTGCAGAGATCCTTTTTAACTGTGCAAATCAGAGAAACCATAGGGACTCTTTCTCAGTAAACTTCTTATTGAAGAGTTATACTTTCAGAACCATGTTTTTCTCAAACTCTGTTGATATCTTCCTGAGCATACTGACGCTTTAGAGAGAATTTGCTTTGGTGTTGCACCAAAGAGAAATATGATCCAAAAGAGGAATGTTATTTTATAGTGTGCAGCTCAGCAATATCATACTTGTCCATACCTTACTGACTGTATCCAAAACCTTCTTTTTAAAAACTTGCTGTGTTCCTCATACATGTGTTCCCCCTATATCAAGAATCAAGAAGTTCTGAAACAGTGCTCCGATAAGGTAAAAAAAGGTATACAAACTATGAGCACTACTTATGGGCCTTATGAATAAGATTGTGAAAAGCTGCAAAAAATGTACATATTTTGTATTTCATGGATTTGTATGTAAAAAGTTTAGCTGACAAAGACTTAAGCTACAATACTAGATACAAGGCAATTTTCTTCCGCAAGATACAAAAATTATTGGATATGGGAACATACATGTCATAGGTCTTTCCACCCTACTAGTTCAAGATTTCTATATACATTTTAGGATGGTGTATTAAAGATTCGATACCTGCTTACCAACTTTCTACCCTATTTCGAAGTCATCTAATACAATGCCCTAGAAGAACAATCCGTCATACCCATATTCCCCAGGAGATAACCTGGCAGGGTGGTATAAATTAGAACCAAGACCCCTTTGAAATGCAGAGTGCACTGTTCTTTTTATCCAGATCAGTGGAAGAGTCTAATTAATTTGGCAGAATACTTGGGTCCTCGATTACAACATCTGCTCTGCTGTGGAATGATCCAGCACAACCATCTGTCTTTCACCATGCAAAGCAAGTGGCTGAGGGAAGATTTAATATTTTTTGACAGCAAAGGATAGAAATGAACATGATATCAAATTCAAAGCCGTGTTCTTCAGACCGTCAAGGTTAACTACTGGAGTTATGCATAGACCAGCATATTGGATTGGAGAGAGGTGGTTTGTGCCAGAACATTATTAGAGAAGGACAAGCAGCAAATGCACTCTATTGAAGTTCACAGGGTTCATTACAATTTTTGTCTCAACTATCTAATCAGCATCAATCCCAATATTATGCCTGAGGCATTCCTTTTTGAGGTTCTCTCAAGCAAAGTATAATCTTGCTATCCTAAATGTGGCCTTCACTGTGAAATTTGCCAACAGCTCAATATAAATGAAAAGAGTGGAAAAAAAATCTTCCTTATTCCCATGATGACAGTAATGCCAGCAAACCCCTCAGTGTATATCTAATTATGCTGACAGAAGAGTACTTCTGTCAGCTTAAATAACCTTGTTCTAAGAAACAGCTTTACCTCTACCAATTTAGGGTGTTTCTCCTGTGGCCGCCAAGGCTGCACTACACAGCAGACCTGCATATCCAATGGAGAGGACATGTCTGAGACATGAGCCCCCACTGTTCACAGCTGTGTCTTTCTAGAGCAGGCTTCACTTTGGCTCCCTCGTCTCCAGGCCTGAGTGGTCAGGCATTGCGGTATCAGCGCACACAGTTTAATAGCCCGTATCAGAATGAACAAGTGTGCTTAGTCCTTCTTTTAGAGGCCCAGATCCTGGTTTTCAGGGGCTATGGAGATCTAATGTTTCCAGTGGGAAGGTGTTGTTAGTATTGTGGCTGGAACATTTCCATTGTAAAATACCTCACTGACAGAGGTGAAAACTTTTGCAATCTGTAGGGCTAACTTTCAAGTGGATCCATTCATCTCACTGACAAAACATGCTGACAGTTCAAAGGGCAGCAGCATCACAGACAGGCATTCTGCAATCATTTCATGATGTGCAACTCCAGTCTGGAACTGGATCGCATATATAAAATGCATTAGCCGTATGGAAACTTCATCTCATTCTACCTGTCCACTAAAGCTGAACAGTAGCTTTAGCAATAGTGCCTGACATTAACAATGGTGTCTTCTTACCACCTAAGACTGGTGACAACCAACTGTCAAGACACCGTGCTATGATGCAGAAACAAGAAGTAAAGTTGGGTTTAAGGCGAGGGAGAGCAATCCAGCATTGCTCACTGATGTATCAGTACCTACTATAAGGTACTGATATAGAAGGACAGCCTGTGGCTTGTTTTGTTCATAGATTCAGTATTTCAACAAGCTCCACAGAAATATGGGTCCTGTATCCTCCTATGATCTTTCTACTTTTGCATTCAATTTGTGGTAGTAGAAAGTTTTGTCCATGTAGTTCATTGGTCTTTTTCCACCCATCACATTTTCTTTTCTCTTCTAGTTTCATGGTTGTGCCTATCAGTATTTTACTCTCTTATGCTGTGATATTCTTTTGGGTTTTTTGTGAATGTTGGAGGTTTTCTTTATTTTTTTGTCTTTTTACAAGTGCTAACAGAGGAAGCAACATGAGAAGATGAAGGCAGCAGCCTGCCATGGTGTGTTCGCCAAAAGCCATTGGGTTTTTTTCCTATCCGGACACCCACTTTCTTGCATGTTGGCTCCAAACCAGCAGTTTTAGCAGCCAATTGCTGCTGCTCAGACTAAAGAGGGAGACATTAACTGGCATATATTGCACCTTCCTAATCACATTAGAGACATCATCCAAAGCCCACTGAAGTCAGCTCATACTAATTTCGCTGGTCTTTAGAGCACATGGCAAGGTTTTCACACCCAACAGCAAGAGAGGGTATACATATGGCACCTACATACTCAACCTCACCTTTCCCCTCCCTTTCCCAAAATGAGGGAGACCCTGGAGGCCTTGCTGTTTGTTAAAGTGCTGGGTTAACATTCTGCAGTAATTTGTCTGGACTGAAAGGCAGTTACAGTAAATGTGTTAGTGGGAACATGCTCCTTTTATTCCCTCCCTCCCTAATGCCTCTGTAAAGCTGTGGTTTGCACAGACTTTAATTAGAAGAGAGGAATTTTGCATGCTTTCCAGCTGGGCTTTCTTGGATTTAATTGTCATTTTAGCTTTTATTTTTATTGATTTTGTAGCAAAACAAATTGGTATAATCCCCCAAGCCAAAAGAGATATAATCCTCCAAGCCAGCAGGGAATGTACTAATGGAAAGAGAGTTATGATAAAAATAACCTACTTCACCCTGGCAAATATCTCTATCATTCAACAGAAGTTACCTGCTGTTGTGAGGACCAAAATCTCTTATTTCCAGAGCACTATTTTGATTTCATGGTTTCAGAGTTTTCTAAAACTGATTGAATGACACATTTTTTTTTATTTATTTATTTTTTTAAAAAGTAATAACACTGGTTTCAGTCCAGACTCCAGGGTCATTTCTGATAGTCACAGTCTTCAGCAAGAACTGGGCTTAGCTGTTTTCTTCATTCTCAGATATTAAAAGTCCCCCTTCTCCCACACGATCACTGGTCTTGAACATCAAGCTGCATCTGTGGAAGTGGTTGATGTCTGCATCCGTGGCTCATCTGGCAAGAATGAATGGGCTTCATTAAGGAACATCATCTGACCGGTGACATGTCAAAGCCATGACACATAGATTACTCATACCTGATGTCGATTCTCAACACTGCCAGTTCTACACCACTCACGATGGGGGTGATGCACATTGACACCTGGCATATGGCAACAGTCTTCTGCAGTCCCAAGGAAGGAAAGGTGAAAACTCATATGTCAGCTATGGTGGAGGCAAATCAAAACTATTGGGAGAAGATATTGTAGCACTGACAAAAAGGAAATAAATCTTTTTTTCTAGTGAGGATGAGAGACATAGCTTTAGGCACAGTGGGTAAGATCTTGGTTTACAAAATTTCCCTCTGCAGTGAGCCTTAGGCAGAATTTAGGCATATAGGCCACAGGCAGCTTTCCAAATCACCCAAAATGCACTCCTTCAACCACTGTGTGTGCATTATGGGTGTACACACACACACATAGTCATCCATCTATCTATCTTGCAGCCCTGTGTGCCAAGTTCATGTGAAAAGTGTTCACTGTCCCATCAGCACAAAGCCTGTAAACTGATCTTCTGGGTGAGGGATGTGAGCCTGCTTTGGTTAAGGATGACCTTGGTCGTAGTATCATGTGCCTGGACAAATCCTGCAGCCACTAGGGTATTACGCAAGAGATCATTGGCAACACAGATTTACTCTCAGGTTGTCACTTATTCCCCTTTCACTTGTCCTGCATCCTGATGACCTGGTTGTCAATGATGGTGAACTGGGCATATGTACATACTTATAGATATGAAGGGCTTCAGGGTCACTAGAGAGATATCAGCTCTCCCAGCTGATGGTAAGTGTCTGGATCACCTACATAAGGCTACATCCTAAATTCTAGGTGTTTTATTACCTGCTGCTGCTATCAAGTCAGGAACTGATGGCACCTGAATTTGCGTTTAGAAGGGCCAATGTTTTCTTTATAGTCTCACAGAACTAGTAAGAATCAAAGGCCCATGCTATTAGTACTAACACTGAAGAGGGCTTGGACATCACAGGTGGAGGAGTTCAGCTCATTGTTAGAACTTGAAAGACACAATGCTGGGAATGGTGAATAGCTTCTGGCCTGTGGCCAGGGCTAGAGCAGTTCAGGGGCTCCGCACCATTGTTACGCCCAAAGTGAAGGCTGGGGATAGGATGAGGACAAAGGCCAGAAAAAGGTGAAAATGTAATATTAATGCTGGACCCTATACAGCCTGCAGGCCTACTACAAGAGCAATGTAAATGATGCATTCAGCCTTAGGAAGTGGTTGGATTTAAGGCACTGACAGGTGTCAGAATTAGGGTTTAAACTACCATGAACTGATGACATAAGTTTGTTGATCAGTCATCAAAAGCTTAGTATGGTTGGAACCATTTATTTCTAGGAACAATAAATTACTTATAAGTAGACATCTGGTGAAGTCACACATAAAGCTGGAGTCAGATGGTGTTTGAATTAGAGCTGAGATTAGTTTAGCACTAGGAGCGACAGGGCCAGAAAACTTTTTGATAGGTTTTGCAAGGCCTGCAGAGTTAAGATGATGGCAGACAGTGACAAATGCAAGCAACTTTTGCTTGATTCCAAAATGTGCTATGGCTAAAACTGGAGTTAGGGCTATACCAGCATTAACACTGAGCTTCTGGGCAGTAAAATCTGAAGAAGCAGCTTTGTTGGCAGGTGACGTCAATGTGATTGAATGACAGGTAGTTGGAGATGTCTGTCACTGGTCTCTAATACTAAAGGTAGATTTTGATTTGGCACTAGATTAGGCTCTGGGCTACAGAAGCTTAAAAGCTAGGTTTACAGATGGATTATCATGGGAAATTGAAGGACAGCAAAGCTAGGATAAGGTTTGGTGTGGGTAAATTAAGTGGTGTTAACAGGAGTCATTGGACTGTTAAAGATCAGGTCAGAGAATGCATTTAAGAGCACATGTAGCAATAAAAGGGCTGAAGTGCTATATTTGTCACTGGGTTTTCCAGTGACAGATGAAAAGAGGTTTGTGTTAGGTTAGTTTAATGAAAGGTCAGGCTCATATCTTTACATTTAAAGTTGGGACTAGAGGAAGAATTTTTAATGGCAAAGGCAGAAGATTCAGGGTTATTTCTGGACTCTACATTGTCCATCAACAATGTCTGGTTGTGATAAACTTTTATGATATAATGTTATTTTCATTTTTTGCAAGGATTACTAGACTCTGATGTTAGAGGAAAGGTTAGATTTAGCTTTAAAAGCAAAGGTTTAGGACAGCAGAAATTGAAGAATACAGTTTATGGCTTGTTGCCAGGAGAAGTGATGGAGTGTAGTGAGATTATTTCAGGGTGAATGACTTCATAGGAAGTCATTGCAAGATATTGTTCAGTTTTGGGAGAGCAAGGGTCAAGGAGCAAGATTTACTATTGTTTCCTGATATGGCAGACATTGGCAGGGAAAAAAACACATCAGCTTAGCACAGATGGCAGTCACCAGAGTGTTAAGGATAGGTTTGGTTTAGGGTGACAACTTCCCAGAAGAAGGGTTGTCGTCAGTAGGTGAATTGTGAAATGCTCCTAGTCCCATGCAGCCAGGATGAGGGCCAGGGTTAGCAAGGAGCCAAGGTCAAGTCAGACCAAAGATGCTGCTCTATAGTGCTAAGGCATAGGTTAAAGCAGGGCTTAGGGCATGGGAAAGCAGGAAGCAAAGATCTTGCATTGCTCCCTGGACTAGTAAAATATGCTGGTTAGAGGGAGAATAGCATGTGTTTTGATTTTCACTGTGTCAAAGGAGTATTATGCTAATATTGATTAGAGCTGGTTAGGCTGAGAATATTTTACTGATGAGTTTCATTGCTGTATCTGACACATCACATGACAAGGAGGAATATAGTTAGAAGTTAGGTGTCCTTCAGTCATCCATACTGGGACCAGTACTGTTTAATATCTTCATCAGTGATACAGACAGTGGGATCGAGTGCACCCTCAGCAGGTTTGCAGATGCCACCAAGCTGAATGGTGTGGTTGACATGCTGAAGGGAAGGGATGCCATCCAGAGGGACCTGGACAAATATGTGAACCTCATAAGGTTCAACAAGGCCAAGTGCAAGGTCCTGCACGTGGGTCAGGGCAATCCCCCATATCAGTGCAGGCTGGGGGATGCAGGGATTGAGAGCAGCACTGCAGAGGACTTGGAGGTACTGGTGGATGAAAAGCTGGACATGAGCTGACAACATGCTCTTGCAGCCCAGAAAGACAACCGTATCCCGGGTTGATTAAAAAGAAATGTAACCAGCTGGTCAAGGGAGGTCATTCTCCCCTCTACTCCTCTCTGGCGAGACCCCACCTGGAGTACTGCATCCAGCTTTGGGGTCCTCAGCACAGGAAAGACATGTACCTGTTGGAGCCCATCCAGAGGAGGGCCACAAAAATGATCAGAGGGATGGAACACCTCTCCTATGAGGACAGGCTGAGAGAGTTGGGGTTTTTCAGCCTGGAAAACAGAAGGGTTTGAGGGTACCTTATTGCAGCCTTTCAGTACTTAAAGGGGGCCTATGAGAAAGACTTTAGTAGGGCTTGTAGTGACATGACAAGGGGTAATGGTTTTAAATTAAAAGACAGTACATTTAGAGTAGATATAAGGAAGAATTTTTTTACCATGAGGGTGGAGAAACACTGGAACAGGTTGTCCAGAGAGGTGGTAGGTGGCCCATCCCTAGAAACATTCAAGGGCAGGTTGGATGGGGCTCAGCAACCTGATACAGTTGCAGGTGGGTTGGACTAGATGGCCTTTAAACTCAAACTATTTTATAATTCTATGATTCTAAGTATTTCAGAAATCAAGATTTAACCTAGAACTCAGTTCTGGGACCAAATTGATTGAAGAGGCAGCGTCATTGCCTGATCCTGCAAGGCTAGACAGGGCAAAAAAGCTGATGGTTATTTGGGACTTCTTTTATTGTCTTTGATGATTATGGACAAGCTTATGGCTAAGGTATTGTCAGAAGTACAGTTAGACTCGCAGTTAACAGAAAGAGAGTAAAGAATTAGGTTTCCATCCACAATGCAGCAAACATCATGGGGCAAAGATCGTTGCTAAATATTGATAACAGTAAGAAGAATAAACATCCAGAGTCTGACAGAGACCCCTGGACTGTGATATGAAGGCCACTGGGATAAAATGAGGACTAATTACATCAAGATCAACTGGTGTAGGAATACTTCTGTAGCTGTTGGAGACACTAGACTATGGTTTTAAAGTTTTAATATTTGTGAAAAGGTTAGGATTCAGTTTTATTGTTGTTAGGGGTCCCTAGACTATTTGGTGAGGTTAGAAATGGGCTCATTAATACTGAGGTTGAAAAGCAAGGTGGTTTAGTGTGTACTGAGTCCCTGAAAATACACAAAAGCCACAATCCCAAATAGCACCTAAATCTAATTGTGGGACCCTGTTAATTAACCTACCCGATCCTTCCACCCTCTATCGTAATTCTGGCTGGAGTTTAAAGACATTTCCCCAGGTGTTCAGAGACTTATTGTAAACCTTAAAGTGTTGAGGCTTTTTAAAAGATCTTAGACCAACAAGTCTGAGAAGTTTCTTTTTTAATTTTGGCTGAATTCTGGAAAGCTGGTTGAGCTATGATGGCAGCTTTTTTTTTTCAATAGTGTTTCAAAGACACTGGGCATAAAGCCTTCAATGATTTATGGCTATGTTTCTCATTTTAGTCCATGGAGATTATAGCACTGCCTTTTTATGAGCTCATTTGAAACTAGCACTGCTGCTACTAGGCATGGGAAATACGTCTTGATTTTTGTTGGATTTAGGTCAGTATTCAGGATAAAAGGACTTGAAGAACAATTGCTTTGATGACTTCAAATTTTGGCAACATAACAAATGGAATAGTGTTAGGCTTAAGTTTGCTAGGTAAAACTAAACAGTAATATTGCAAGATTAGAAAATGACAAAACAGGGTTAAATAAAATGTTACTTAGCCATATTAGGGTCTATAGCTGAAGGCTGTGGTTAAGGGCATATTTTGAGAAAGTATACAAAGAAAAGTATCAATTCTGATTGTTCAAAGTTGTTCAGACCATTAGGGCAGACCAGGGGGTTAGTTTCCTATGGCTCATAATAGAAGCACTATTTTAGGGTAAGGCAGATTTCAGATTCATATTTAGACTTGGTTTTGTTTAAACGGGATACATCAATATTTCCTGTGACATTATTCAGTCCCTTAGGCTAAGGTGAAGGGCTAGGGGTGGTAAGGATGAACAACATTTTAGTAACCTGGCATTGACTGTAATCTGTGGTTTTGCAGTTAGATTTTGATTTGGAACTTCGTCTGAGAGATGCCACTAACTCTTGATGGCATGATGTCACATACTGCCCTGATGATCTTGAAGGATAAACTCTTGAACACTAACCCTAACCCTAACATTAACTAGTGTCCAGTGGAACTGCAGACCTGGGCTGTTACAGCAATACAATTTACTCTTCAGATTTCTCTTGCTCTTATAGCTCATTCCCTCCCCTCCTGCAAAGTCTAAAAATTAGGCTAGCTCTTATACCTCACTGTCTAAACTTAGTCCTAATCTCAAAGATGACTCAGTCACAAGATCCCTACAGATCCCCATCTGCTGCAGAGCTGCCCATCAGCCCTTCTTCCCTTCCAGCACCAAACTTCACTCTGGCTTTAGAGGACTTCCTGAACCCTTTAGTTGTATGGTATTGTTACTATCAGTACTAAGCGCAACCCTAGACTTAAACCTAACCCATCTCAGGTATACAACAGATCCATGTGTGCTACACTGGGCACTTTAGGATTTCATATCAAAGTTAGATTTTGACATGCACTCATTATTCCCCCTTTTTCTCCTTCCCCATCTGTGGTAATGTGGGATAGATAGTCAAAAACAGATTGTGACCAAACCCTGAATATAGATGAGCAGGGATCCAGGATGTCCGGATCTGTAACAAAAAAAAAAAAAATCAGAAATAACCTCAGAGCCTTCTACCTTTCTTATAAATTAGAAGTCAGGAAAAGTCCTGGCTCCTATTTAAGCTTCAGTGATTTTTCAGTGCCTAGTTCTCTTGGAAACAATACTTCCTTTCTGCCTTATAAAAAAAGATTGGACATTGAGCAGACACGGAGTCCAGCCTGTGAGGAACAAATCAGTAGCCACATGGATGTAAATGTGACATACATTGCAGAAGCCCCAGCATTCTACACTAGCTCCAGGTAATATGGTGAAGGGCAGGGTGGGGACGAGAAAGGTGAAGGATGAGAAGAAGCAGAAACCTTCTGAATCTCATTGTTTTATTGACACTTGGATGTTTGAGCTCAGTTCTGTGTTGTGCTCATTTCTAAAAATGTGAGGTGAAGCCAGTGGGCATTTTCACAGTGCAACAGCTTCAACAAAGATGGTCACATTATTTTGGAAACATTCTCCCATGATGAAAAGGGAAAAGAAGCTTTGAAAGAGAAGCTACATAAACCTTGTTGCACATCTTGTTCAGATGTATTATTCCAGCCAATGTTAGGTGCTGCAATTGACAGCATGGACTTTGCTGCACATGACTCAATTCATATTTTGGGGATGCAGAGGATGAAAAGAGAAAAACTGATGTTAAATCATGTTCAAGATGAGAGGATTTTAGATGAGGGTTGGTGCAAACCCTAGGTTGGGTTTTTTTAAAACAGGTAGCCTTTCCAAAGAGAACACCTGAAAACTTTCTGTCCGTCTGTTTTCAGTAACAGCTGAGTCTTGAACCCCACCAAAAGTCTGTTGGCTTCTTCGTATTACACCACTTCAAAATTCCTTTCTTCCTTATTCTGCATGTATAGCCAATACCAAAACTTTCATTTCCATACTCCTTCCCCAACATAAAATTTGTACTTTAAAGTTCTATCTATAGTCAATCCCTTAGGACCAAAGAAGAAATGGATTTGGGGATCCTGCTGTAAGCATATGCCTAAGAAAGCTCTGTGACTTTCAGCTGAAGGAGAACCAGTTGAAGCATGTAAATGGGTTTGTGCTCCTGCTATTATCTAGCCTAGATATTTGTTTCCCAGATGAATAAGAAGTTGAATCATTGTTCACATGGCCTAATGACAGCTGGGAAACAGGCCTAGGGCCAGTATGGTTTAGTAAAACAAGATTTCAATTGTCATCTTTCTTACCTAATTTTTGGGACAAATGACTGCTACATAGCTAATGTGAAGAATATTCAAGAACAAGCTGCTTAAGTAGTCTCACTCTTGGCTGATACACAACATTTAAAAGCCCAGAGGGAGTCCTTGTGGATTGGAGACCAAGTGGATGGTGGTGGCTGGAGTGCATGGTACCCTTGGGGTACTGAAAGAATATGTATGGTACCAAAAGGGACTGCTTTTCCATGTACAGTATCTTTCAAACGAAAACTATCACTGCACACTACAAATGCCTGATAGATGCCACTTTACTTCAGTTCATATGCAGAAGGGTTCCAGGCGGATATCTTCTTTCCCTAGAGATGCTTTGCATTTTCTCTTTGCTTGCTAACTGTATGGCTTTGAAACAAAAGCTGTATTTTGTTCTGCACATCTAAAATGAGAGACAATATTGCTTGTGAAATGAAGAGTCAGGGGAAATCCCTCTGGAGAACAAGACATTCTCCTCCCCCATTGTGGTACAGGGTGCATGTCCTTGCTGTAGTGGACTCTGCATGCTAATGCACATGGATGGTAAGGGATGCTGCAGTACTGGCTGTTGTTACAGTGATAAACTGTACCTGCACAAAGATCTCATGTACCTGGTTTGTGGAAGTGTGTGCCTTCCTCAGGGAAGCCAGGAGGCAAAGCTGTACGCCTCCCTTCCACCAACATCTCTCTGCTATGTAAGACAAAAGCACTTTATAGAGAAAATGTAGTGCCTTTTTGTACTGGTGGCTTTAAACTGTTGCACACTGCCTCAGCTACTGTGTGGTGGGAAGCCAAATAAATCATTATACAATTAATGTAAGTCTGACACTCATGGGAGAAACTGTGTAATTAATTGTGACTAATGCAACTGTTACACTACAAAGGAGAAATTAGGAGTGTTTTGCCACTTACTGTAAAGAATTACCAGAAGGTAGCTTATTACCATACTAACTACTGCCATTTAGTCATCAAGTCACAAACTGTCTGCAGTCTGGTTTAGATATTTTCCACTTTAACGCCTCAATCCCACTATGCAGATGCCAAATACTGTTTTGAAATTATTTAGATTAAATTCTTCAAAATTCCACAGGTGACATTATCTTTGAGGACTCAGTCCAACATAGTTCTCTCAAGACAATAAATTAATTTAATGACATTCTCTATAACTAGGAGAACTGACAGGAGTTATTAACAGTTTTATGATGGGGACACATTCAGAAATGGGAACATTTCCTGTGCATGAGCAGGTATTACCCACATCCCAGCTTTTCTGGACTTACTGTTACAGGGATACTTAGGTGAAGACATGGATATTTAAGCACATCCCCAGAACCTTTCACTCATATGTATTACTTTAGCTAACCTTCAAATTAAGTTTATCAGTATGTATACTAATGATAGCCCTGCTGAAGATGATAGTAACTGATGCAAAATGGTACATCTCTGTAATGAGTAAATGTGAGATCAAGCAATCAGTTCTCCAAAACTGCTGAGGGGAATAAAAAAAGACAGAGGAAAATGAGAGACCAGTGCACACCAATATGTACAACTGGAGGTGAGAGCTAGGAAGCATTGCTGTACATCCCCCTGCGCTCCTCTGAGGACATCCCAGTCTGCTCCAGCTACTGGAAAAGCTTCTGTTGGTTGATAACATTTATTTGTTGGTCTCCTGGCTATGCTGCTTCTCTCACTGAATGGCCTAGCAATATTCAAACACCTGATATAGGAAATATTAGAGAAGGTAGAAGCTTGTAAATGAACAAAGCCTTACAAGACAAGAGCAGTGGGATTCAGTCCTAATGTTTCCACTTAGTCACCATGGTATCTTATTGTATCTAGTTATTACAGGGTGTCAATGGATGTCTGCCACGGAGAACTCTAGTTATGCAAGCATGAGCATGCTATTACAGATTTAAAAGACCCTTATTGTGTGTCTTTTCTTTGTATTTTTAAAAGACCATTTTCTTCCTCCTCAAAAAATCCTATGCAGATGGGAGACCAAGGGAGTCAGTTGGACTGTAACAGGACATAATTTCTCATGGATATCTTCAGCTACTTGTCCAAATCCACTACTCTGATTAGTAGTGCTTGAAATCTATATCCTGATACACAGGGTGCAATTTAGTTGCCAAAACACAGGCCTTGAGGGGTCCCTGCCTGGCCTCCAGTTTTTTCTACATGAGGATGTGGGTGTCCCACACGCCTTATGTCATGTCTCCACATTTCATGCCACAAAATCCTGGATACCTTGGCTCATCCCCAAGAGCACCAGTCATTTCCATGCAGGCAAGGGACTCTCACCAACAATTTGGTGTATTTGGGTGGGTGATATTATGGCCATGAGCAACAGATACTGCTGGCATCACAACCCAGCCATACTGAATAGCTCTGCCACTCATGGAGGTGAGACTCTGCCTCCTCAGAGAGCCACGCTTGCCTGGCTCCACAGCCTTGCCTCACATTGCCTTCAAAATATTTCTTGCATGCCAGGCAGCCGTGCGGGAGCCCCAGCTCCCCCTGACCAGCTGCACTTCCCCACCAAGGGCAGTGGGACCAGGAGCCAGGCAGAACAGGGCAACTTGCAGTGCTGCCCTATCATTTGTGCACCTTGTCACCTGTGTCCCGATTACACAAGAGCACTTAAAACTGGTTTCCTGCACGTCTTGTTGCACATGTCTGTGCTGCACCTCACAACACATCGCTGTTATAATATATGTTAACTAACTAACTAACTAACTAACTAAATAAATAACAATTAGCAATAGTGTGGTTAAAGTTGTGATGGTCTAAGGATAAAGGTAACTCTTTTTAGACCAATTCCTTTAAAAGCAATGACAACACAGTTATGTGGATATTTTAAAAAATATCCTATTATTTTATTTTTCAAAATCTTAAATATGCTTTTACCATGAGTTGAAATATTGCTATTGGGTGATCTTCCTGTTATAAAAGTTTCCTGTCATTTTTCTGAAGTCCAGTAGTTCATTCTCATACGCATTTTCTACTTTCCTTACCATGACTTCATGCCTGCTCATTGCTGAGGAAGATATCTAATATTAACAAAATTTTCATGTCCCTAGTTGTGCATATCAGATATTACTTCTACTAGACATAGAATATGTGTTTACCATTGCATGCTAACAATGAACTATGGTCTGTCTGATCCCTCAGGATCAAAGGACTTACAATACTTTTTTGAGTTTGTGTAATATCTAATCTACCTCTCAGGAATATTAATGAGCCAGGAGTGGGTGAGACATTTGTCTCTCTGTTCCCAAATTAAGTTTATGTAATGACTGTCTGTAATGTTTTTAAAGACATCAGTATATAAAAAATTAATTGTGCTTAGCACTTAGATACACAGTGATGTGAAAAGTGGTGCACACAATTTCCAATATTTGACATTAGAAATGAAATTAAGTTCTTTGTTATTATATATGAGTCATTGACAAGTTAATTAATTTACCTCAATTAATCTAGCTTACAGTTTTACAAAGTTTGTTCTTCTCTTTCACTCTGTCCCCTTTTCTTTATCTTCAACATTGGACAAAGTTACTTGAAGGTGTTTTCACTGAAGTCATTAAGGCTTTTTGCAGGAATAGTTTTCTGACGACAAAGATCTGCAGTCAAGAAACACTGACATTACAGTGCGCAGTCATTGTTATTTACCATCCTTGCTGTAGGCTTGGTGAAAGCAGCTCCTAAAAATGATAGCAGTTGTTGCTACAAATGTCAGTGACACATCCCACAGGGAACTGCCTAGGAAAACTCTCCCTCTGATCCTGTTAATCTAAATCAACCTGACAATCAATGTCAAGGATGACTGTCAGCCACAAACTAGCATATAAGGGAAAGAAAGGCTTCTTAGGAAAAAAATGTTGAGGTGGAAAATTTAACTAATCTTGATACTATACCTAAGGACAGTTGTTGACAAGTCTAAGGTCAGTCATCTTGAGCAGAAAATATTGAGAAATGCAGCTCTTATTGCTGGTGTTAAATCCTGGTTTTTCCTCAGGGAATAAACGGATTTTTGCAGATAGAGTTAAACTGCATGAGAGCTAAAATGTGGGAAGTAGCAATGTTTTTGTTTATATTACCATGGGTTATTTGGTGTTCTTATTACTAGTTATATGATAAAATAATGAAGTGATACAGCTTTATTTATGTTCAGTTGTCAAGGAGAAGGAACGATACTCTTCAAATTATCCAGCAGGCCTCCCAGACTTTGTGATTAACAAAGCCAATTGTCTTGCTCAAGACTTATGCAAGCACATCAACACCTGTATTACGAAATCTCACACTGTAAAAAAATTCCATTATGAACCAATTTCCATTAAGAAATACATTCTCTTTCTTTTCCAAAGAGATTATACGGCTGTAACAAGCACAGGTTGCAACCTTTGTTCTGCACCTTGTGCACTGTTGCAGCTCCAGAATGTTTTCACTTCCAGTTATGATGCTGTTTATGGCTTGTGAGCTAGATAACTCTGTAGCAGCACAGATTGGCCTGCTCTTTTGTTATCTCTCAATACTATAAAAATCAATATCCGTTGATACTAATGAATGCAGTTCCTTGATTTGCAATACTGTCAAAGATTTATTGTGAATCTCAGTAAACAGAGATCCATCTAGATGTAGGACAGCAGATATCTCCAAGCAACAAGTCACAAACGGTAGAAAAATACAAAGGAGAAACTATGGCATTTTTCACAATGTAGCTAATAAACCTACAAGAAAAGTTTGAGCTTTGAAACTTGCATTTCTATGCCATTATCTCTAATCAAATGGTGGATACTTGTATACGCCTGTATTTTCAGATTATGAGTCTGCCTTTTGGGCTGTCATTGTAGAAAACATTGAACCAATTACTTATATCTGTGTAAACTGTGAAAGGCAATGGCTGCCTGGTATTCTGAATAATGTGGTGAACAGAACTCTAGTCTAGGAACCAGGGATCTATGGGGCAGCAAAAAACTACAGCTCTGTTGGCTGCTATAATATGCAAGTGTCCATCTCCTAGAGACTGTTCCTGCCTCTTCCTTTGATCTGGGACAAAGGATATCACATCTCTAGGCTGGTCTCAGTCCTTTTCTCCTTTATTTCAAAGAGAGCAAACTGCATTCTGAGGTGCATCAAACACAGCATAACCAGTCGGTCAAAAGAGGCGATTGTCCTGCTGTATTCAGCACTGGTTTGGCTTCACCTTGGGTCCTGTTTGCAGTTCGGGGCCTCACCATTTAAGAAGGATGTGAAGGTCCTTGAATGCGTCCAGAGGAGGGCAAAAAATCTGGTGAAAAGGCTGGAAGGAATGTCCTGTGAGGTGTGGCTGAGGACTTTGGACTCATCCAGTTTGGAGAAAAGGAGGCTGAGGGGTGACCTCATGCTGTCTACAGCTTCCTGAGGAGAGGATGTGGAGAGAGAGGTGCTGAGCTCTTCTCCCTGAGATCCAGTGACAGGATGCATGGGAACAGTTCAAAGCTGCACCAGGGGAGGTTTAGACTGGACATTAGGAAGCACTTCTTTACCAAGGGAGTGGTCAAACACTGCAACAAGCTTCCTAGAGAGGCAGTTGCTCCCCCAAGCCTGTCAGTGTTTAAGAGCCATTTGGACAATGCCCTTAATAACATGCTTTAATTTTGGTCAGCCCTGAATTGCTCAGACAGTTGGACTAGATGATCATTGTAGGTCCACTCCAAATGAAAGATTCTATTCTATTCTATTCTATTCTATTCTATTCTATTCTATTCTATTCTATTCTAGTCTAGTCTAGTCTAGTCTAGTCTAGTCTAGTCTAGTCTAGTCTAGTCTAGTCTAGACTAGTCTAGTCTAGTCTAGTCTGATAGGGTCTTTTATGAAGCAGTTGGCAGCATTTTTCACAGCAAGGTTTTCCTGTTATGTGTAAAGATACTTAATAAAGGAGAGGTTAGCTGTCTTTAATATGCTTTTTACTGTGGTGCAATTAAGTCAGTATGCCTTGATTTTACTTCATGCCATCTTTTACTCAGTGTTTGAAGACTGCATTATTGCCACAGTATATAATTTTGCAAAGTTCCTACATTTTGAAGTTTTGAATTTATTTTCATCTTAAAGATTTTAGAATATTATAAAAATACTTTGCGTAACTATTGTTCCCACTTGTTTCAAGGTTATATAGACTTCATGTTACTTTATCACCCACCTGAATCATCCACACATCCTTCCTGCCAATGGGACAGTGGACAAGACTGGCATAATCAGAAAAGTTTGGGAGATTCACTTCCACTTATGCACTGAAAATGGAGTTCAGATTTAAATTATGCTCCTACTTCAAGCTTGTGAATCTAAACATCACCAATGATTGTAAAATGCCAAAGCAGTTTGTAGAGCAGAACCCACAGACCAGTCCTTCTCCCTGGAGAAATCAGGGGAAGGTCTTGCCATGGTTCTTTCACCATCAAGCTGCTGGCAAAGACTTTGCAGATATTTCTCCTCTGGTTTTGTACTACAGAGCTGGAGATAGATAATCTTGTTAGGACAAGGGAACTTACTCTCTCTGGTGCCCCATGAATTTTGGGGCCCTCCTTTGTGGATTTCAACAACTCAGAATAAACCTTCTTCTAACTGTATTGACTTACCAGAGTAAATGATCACAATTTCTCATCATGGGAAGACGTGACTTTACTGTCTCTTACAAATGTGTTTCCTAAAAGAGAGGAATTCTTATCAAGTTTCAATCAACTAAAGTTTTGCACTTTTCAAAAGGTTTCAAAAAAGTCTAGTGACAAAGGTGATATCCGGGAAAGGTGGGAGCCGGAACACAGAGATGAAATAACCTCAGCAAGGTCTCACAGGGAGAGACAGTAATAGATGCAGACGTTCCTGATGTGCAGCCCTCTGGTCTGATCTCTTGATGACATTGCCTTCATCTTTCTTGACCCAATGTCATTTTCAAAGCTCCCTATGAGTTCCTTCTCTTCTAAAATTGAAAACTATTGTATCCTACACAAATCAATTAAAATTAAGACAGGAACGTAAAACAAAACCTTACTGATACCAAATGTCTATTCTTTTTTAGAAGAGCACTGTTACTCCATGCCCAATGAGTTTTTTCTCAGTTTTCCTCTGTTATTTTTAAAAATGCTGTGTAAAACTATCCTAATTATTTGTCTGAGTAGTGTTGCCCCAATCTATAATGCTGTCTGAGCTAGTAATGTCAACTGCACATTTTTAGTGGCAGACCAGAGCTCATATCAGTGGCAAATGAGAGCCTTGAAAACCATTTTTTTCCTAATCTTTCTCTAATTCTGCACTGAATTAAGCATGCATAAAATGTTTAGTAATTTTCTATATGTCCACACATGTAGTGTATAGAGTACCTGGACTATTCTTTTCCCCCACTTCATGACCAGAGGGGGTTTATACACATGTCCATGTGATAACAAGAAGTTTATTCTATAGCCCCCTTTCCTTTGTTGACATCCCTTTTTCTCATATTATTAATCTCTGATTTTGTATTTGTTACCCGATAACTTGAACCAAAACCGGTACTTTCAAAAGGCTGTGAGGTGTCTGAAGTATGAGTTATATAGATCAAGATATGAAATTTTCCACAGTTTTATCTGAAAAAATATGAAAATATAAATGTATTACATGATTTACATCACTCCTTTTAAAGATCTATTTTAGGACTGTTAACTCCTTTAGCCACTAGCTTAATAGCTCCTGTTATCTGTGATTTCTGCATGAGTGAAATGTGGATACCAAAGAAAAGCAATACACTATCAGATTTAGTTGTGTAAATACAATTCACAGGCTGTCAGCCAGCCAAAACAAATACTGAAGGATCATTAAAATGATCATTAAAAGCATCATTACAAACAAGCTCAATTAAACACCACAATTGCACCTATATGTTAAAATTCAAGTTTAAAATATTCTTCTTATCCGATAGATGCTTTCCATGTCTTTTTTATTAATTTAATTCTTATGTCAGTGGCAAATATTTCTGAATAGAAAATTAAATACACTTTGATTTCACTTATCAACATCAAATTCTGCCACATTATGAGTATCAGCAAGGGAATGACTGTCCTTGTCCCCACTACATTTGACACCGTTGTCATTCTGCAGTGCTTACACATACACCCCTTTTATATTTCTTTTCCTTTCTTCTTTCCCCATCAACACTGAGCTCAGCGGCTGCTTTTAGTAGTGTTTTTAATGGCTCCTTTGAAGTCTGACACTTCTATTATACGAGCTAAACTGGGAACCATTTAACACCCCTTATTTCATTCTCACTATAAAAAATTGAGTGCTAAATGCAGGGAAGCACCGGTGAAAGCTGTATCCAGACCCACAGGGGACTGATTTTATTGATGGCTGCTCTGTGAGGTGTCAGTTCAGTGCCTCTTCTCCCTTCCGACGTGGTTGGGGGTTGCAGGAGGCGGCTCTGGTCATATCCATTGCCTTCCCACAGCTTCTGCTGCCCTAGCTGCTCTACTGTGTTTTGTCCGCACTAATAGTGAAAATATTTTCCAGTTAAACTTATTTCATCCCAGGTGGCTTAGCACATTGCTTGTGACTCATTCCCTGTCTCGGACTACTTCCCACAGCATCCTTCTGTCTGCAGTGAAATGTCCTCTTCTGATCAGCCAGGCTCTGCACTTCACCCTGATGCTGGAGTCAAACCTGAGGAGAAACTGCTGTGGTCCAGCACTCTATGAAAAACAGCTCTTCAGTTGACAAGTTTTTTGTGTTCAGTTCAAATATTTGGTGCTCAGTGTTTCCCAGTAAACTGTCACTTTAGAGAGTGAAACTTTAGGGAGTGATAAACCTGCAACTGCCTAATCCAGAGAACAATAATGGGATTGTAAATGGAAAAAAAAGAAAAGCAATGCAAAAAATATATTGAGTGGTCACTAATTTCACCAAAAAGTTTTATTATTACAGCAAGCAAAAGGAAAAACCTAACTGAAGGTTTTTAAAACACCACTAAATAGCTGGATATCTCTCAGTAAGAGCAAGATCTTCTGAAGCCTAGCTCGAAAGAAAGTCTGTCTAGCAAAGATTAAAGACTGCCAGGTAGCAGTAAATAGCTGACAAGGACCACAGAAGCCATTCCTAAAGAAAATGAACCTTATGTTCCTGAACTTCCAAGTGATAAAGAATCCACTAGAACAGTAATATGAAATAACTTCAAAGTATCAGTGCAAAGGACCCTGCTGTAATTTTCCCATCCTTTGTCAGGATTAAACAGGGTCATTACGCTGTTACAAACACTTCTGTTCAAGAAACAGCCTTGAATACAACCTTTAAGGGAAAAATATGCAAGGAAGTAGAGGAAATCATAGCTTGTATTCAGTTTGGTTTTAGCTGGATATACTCTTCTCAAATCATCATATTTGCCAACCGAGGGCAAAACATCACAAGACAAACAGAGCAAGAAAAGTCATGAACCTGTTTAGGCTATGTAAGCAAGATAGTCTCAATCATATCGTGTCCTTCTAAATCAGGTTTGGTAAAAATACAACTTCCTGCTCTTGAAAGATACATTTGGGCAAAACCCTCTGATGAGAACATTTTCTAGAGAGTAAAGCTTGATCAAGTTCCAGGCTGGAAAAAGTAATGGACTTTATATTGCAAAAACCATCAGCAAAGTGAAGCTAAAATGCAGCATACATGATATATATGTATCTCCAAAGCAAATAGAATCACAGAAGAAGAAAAAAAAAAAAAAACATATCCCCTTCAGCTGGCAGGAAAAAAAAAAAAAAATAAAAAAAGGTACACATGGTGTGACTTCCAGCTTCATTCAACAGGGAGAACTACTATTGCACTTTCTCTGAATTTCTACTGATATCAGAGCAACTTTTATGAGATTTGAGTTTTCTGGCTTTGAGACCATTGCTGACTCCTGTCAAACGAAGATCATCCCCATACTAGGGAATCACACACGCCATCTCTTCTACCCTGGTGGCTGTGGGCCTGGGAGGCAGCACTTGAAATCCTCCCAAAGATGTCTTGAGCTTTCTTGCTTTTCTGAAGCAACAGAGAAAAGCTCACATACCTGTTTCTGCATGTACCTGTTACATTTGCATTCCCTAGTAATTTCTGCTGGTGGCAGTGCTAGGATTTGGTGGACTTGGTAGTGTTAGGTTAATGATTGGACTCAAATATCTTAAAGGTCTTTTTCAACCTAAATGGTTCTATGATTCTGTGATTTTAATCCAGGAAAAGGGAGCAGTGGTGTAATAGCAATGTTACCAAGGGTGAAGCATTGCTGCTTATTGAAAGTAGTCAGTTATAATACCTGATGTTGGCATCCTAGACTAAAAACCTTACAGAGAGGTTTGGAAGAGGCTGCTCACATCTCCCCAGTACATCCCCAATATACAAAGTCTTCTTACTTCTGTACTGACAATGGAGAGGGGATGAGAAGGAGGAAGAAGACAGAAAACAAATCTTAAAACTTGAGGAGTTCACCACTCTGCTGCAGAAGGAAAGCAATGTGCTTTTCATGCTCTCCTCAGCTTTGTCTCTGTTCATCTTTCACTTTTTTGGAGGATGTATGTGTCTCAGTGCTACACACAGTGCAAGGAAGGCCTCTTGACTTGAGTTAATGCTATAATGTGAGAGTGAGTTGAATTCTTTCTAGTAAGCTGCTTGTGTCACAGCAAACAACAATATGAAGACCAACTTCCTGAAATCTCACAAGTTTACCAGGACTCAGAGATCAAAATGTTCTTCAAGTCTAGACTATAGGAAAAGCACTAGTGAAGTCATGTTAGTGAGAGAGCCTTCGTGCTGCTTTAGTACCATTAATATTACCAGAGACTTACTCTTACCTACTTAATGCAACATCCTGAAAAAGTTTTTAATGCTTCAGCTTGAGCAATAGCTTTACTATTTCCTCTGCTGATTCTTTTCAGAAGTACTATACTGATTTTTAAGAAATTGGCCGAGAGTATTTTCTTAGAGTAATGAATGCCTTATGAAAGATATAAACTGAATAATGTGATCTCAGGATTAAAAACATCACCAGAGAAATTCTTTGAGTATGCCTGATGCTACACAGGGAAAACAAAGGGAGGGTGTGGGACATCCTCTTCCATACTGTATGAACCCCCACAGGGGAAGGTGATTCTCTTTGTTATGAAAAGGGCGGGGAAGGACTCCTGTAAGTATCCTGGGAGCTGTGCTAGGGAAAAGCCAGGAGGCCACATGAGTATCAATCACACTCAGATGTAGACAACAGTGATGGGTGCGAATTCCCCCCACCTGCTCTGTTCCACTCTGAATCAGTAGGGTGGGTGCTGCTAGCTCATATGGCTGACTATTCAGTCTTTCCATGGGATGCTCATGGATTTACTCATGAAGGCTGACCCAATCTCTCTCTGGCAGCAGGGCCTTGGGAAAAGCAATTCAGTACTGCATTAATACAGCCCTCTGCAGTAGCCCAGGGCTCCCACAACCCCGTGCCTGGCCTGACTTCTGGCAACATTCATAGATCTCTTCAGCTCATCTCATGCTTTTGACTATAGTTGTCCACAATCGCTAATACTCTAAATGCATTTCTACAACTGTATTTAGAGTCAAGAGCTAAAATAAAATAATAAATTAACTGTTTCATATATTGGCAGGCAATGCTGGTTGTGTTAAGCTCTGGCTGGACTTGCCCTTCATTTTACAGATTTATTATTTCACTCTGAATTGCTTAGCTCACTAAAACCTTAGCCTCAGATGGAGAGAACATACTAGCAAACACTGTTTTTAATCTGCATATCTGGCTACTTCTAGAGGACATAAAATGAGTAACTGCCTTCTGAAAACAGCTTTGTAGCCTATGTGTAAGAGTCACTGGCAGTCTGTCCTGTGCCTTCCACGTTCTGCAAAACCGTATGAAAAGAGCAGTGGTCTTTCCAGTAAACAATGGACACTACCTTTTCCCCAACCAATTAGCCTTCTTATTTTAACTCTCTAATGTAAATTTAATAAGAAAATACTAAGCCAACGTAGAAGAAGGAAGTCAAGATATGTGTGCTTTTTTTATTTGTTATTTTTAATAATCTACTAGATGTCTTATTACTCCTGAGCTATAGATTAGGGGAAAACCAGGTTGGTTTTATATATGTTTGCAGTTACTGTTTGGAGCCACCTGTGCCTTATTAGGACTGTCAAGTAAACATAGTATCCAGATACACTCAGATAATAAGATGTGCATGGCTTTGTAAATAATGTCAAGTTGTCAGAAGAGATCATAACCCCTAGAACTGTAATATTGCCCTTTCTCAATGTTTTGATTTTTATTTTGCCTCCACACTTATTAAATTCATATGAACTTGGATGATATTTCAATTTGATGAAAATTTAAATTATAAATGAATTCATGCAGCTGGAAAGAAATCATCTCATATAAGTGTCATGTTTGAAGTATTGAAATAAGGGAATTTGAACCCCCTCTCAAATGAGACAAAATTATTGAGACATGTTCGGTAGTATTTGTGATGCATGCTAACGAGAAGAGACTCTGTGGCTCAGGCCTTTCTTCATAGGGTATTTGAACTTGCTGAGTTCTCCTTCCTTGAATTCCACGTAACTGGTTTTGGGTCCTCCTGTGGAAAGAAAACCCTACACTTGCACTCACCCCTATGCACCAGACTGATTTATTGACCTAAACTAGCTTTCTAATTCAAAATGAGAATTTACCAGGCTCTTTTCTACTGCTCCCTAATTCTTGGTTCCTGTCTCAGAGCCCACCACCTGCCCTGTGGGGCTTTAGCTCCTGCCAGCTCTGGGAGGAGCAGACCATGCAGTGGGCAGCAAGCTGTCCATGGCAAGGCAGCAAGGCTTGCAGCAGTGTGAAGAAACTGTCTGATTTTTTTGTGTGTATATAGAGAGGAGAAGAAGGGAATGAGACAGGCATGTGTTGAGAGCTGGAGTTTAGTGCAGTCCTGACTTCATTGGATTAATTGTATACAGTCTGTTTGTCACAAATGTTGTATTGTGCATCATGTACACTGTCTGTAACAGTGGAAGTGGGCAACTTTGCTGCCTTCCATGTTTCAGAATTGACTGTTCCCATCACTGATCTCTCCATCAGTTTGATTAACGAAGGAGCCATACATCTGGCTCGGTTGCCACTGTCACCCTCTGCATAACCAGGGCAGACTTCTTATCAATGTCATGCTAGGTTTTTTGTAGGGGAAGGAAAAGGAAGGTGCTGCAAGACTGGAGCTGTGGTCATGTCCCAGAGCATGATCTTCTGTGGACAGCAGCTCTGCGGTCACAGCAGGTTATACTGGGTCTGACCCTCAGTACAGACCCGCTGATACACTCTTGCTGCTTGGGCCGGGAGTACCAGCCCAGCACATGCACATGATCCCCCGGTAAGGGTGACAGAGTGACAGCTTGTGAGAGACTGAAGTGTCATATGACTGTCTCAAAGCTTGCTTGTGTTTGTGCAAACCTCCAAGAGAAGCTGCTCCGGCCTGTGAATTGGTCTGGGGAATGTCACCCAGGGAAGCAGGAGTGTATTGAAGGATGCACCCCCTCACTTCTTTGCAGTTGCATTGTCAAAGGGGCAGACACGTACTGAGCTGGCCCCATTGTGTAGCCATTTGTGGCTCTATTGTAGGCCAGACACCATGCATGCATTGCTAATGAACTGGTAAGAGGCAAACGTTTCTGCCCTTGAAGCCAGATGCAACAAAAACCTGTAGGACTAGAGAAAAAAAAACTAAAGGTGGGCAGATATGCTAATCAGTGGATACGATGAACTTAAAAAGGCAACAGAAAACTTTGCTCCATGTGCATCCACCATCAAAGCCAGATCCGTGTGCACCCACCACCGAAGAACTGAAGACTGAGGACCAACAGGACGCCGCTGGATCCATGGTGGTGACTATTCTTGCAGCCCTATCCCGCATCCTTGCTTTATTTCTGTCTTTTCCTTCCATTCTGTCCTATCGCTACCCCTCTTCACTTTTTTAATAATAAAAAACCTGGTTTGGGTATATGGCACTTGACCTCGTTTGTGTCTTAATCTTGCTCTTGGGATCATATCGAAACCTCCCCTGACATTGGATCGGAACACAGCTGCATCTCTCTCCCAGCACCCTGGGTCCTCTCACTCATGGAGGCACTGTGCTCTTCATGACATGGGAAGGTCACATCAACCTGTCCTGATGCAGGGGCAAAGCACTACCAGGCTGCTCTCACACTTGAGCATGTTTGTAGTATCAACTGGGAAAATAATGGCCATTACTGGAGGGAAGGATGTGGAAGAAATGCTGAGAAAGATGGACAGACGGACAGACAGATGAACAGACGGACAGATGGATGGATGGATGGATGGATGGATGGACTGTTGCTTTATGCCAATCTGGCAGTCTGTCCATTTGTAGTCCTGTTTCTCAGTTTTCCTCTCTGTTAAATAAGAACAACACTTTTACCTGGGGGATGGGGGAAAAGAATCATCCAGAACATTCAACAGCCTTACAAGAAAGCGTCTCGGTTTGCTACTTTTAAAGTAAATTAATATCTTTTATGACAGGTGGACACATCCCTCCTTCTTTCAGAAAGCCACTAGCAAAGATTTTTTTTTGGTATATTTACCTTACATAGTGAGATTTTTATTTTAAGAGTGATAATAAAACACACATAAGAGTGATTGCAGACAAGTAACAACCTGCATTACAGCTTAAGAATGAGAATTTGGAGTGTTCCAAGAATTTGGAGAATGATGAACAAATCTTCCCAGTTGTCTTAGAGCCTCAGGAAAAGCATAAACCTTGCAGCCATACCTCAGGACTCTCTCACGTCCTTACCCATTCTTAACCCTGTGGGCTTGAGAGAAAATCTCTGGGTTGCGATTGCCCCAGGAGAGTGGGGGAAGCTGCTATGGTTAAACCAGGCATCACTGATGGCCCCTTTGTCTGTTGTGAGTTTATCAAAGTAAGGGAAAACAGCCTACCAGTAGTGTTGCACTAGTGATTTTAAGGGGTCAGACAGTAGCAGTAATGATAAAAAAGACCCTAGTGTCCAGTCATATGGGACTAGACTCCAGTTAAAGCCAAGCCAAAAAATGAAGAATGACAACTCAGTATATTTTACACAAGGGTGTAGTCACTCTGGTCCACAGCCTCCTTTATCTTCCTGCCAGCTGAGGAGCCACCAGTTCCAGCCAGCATCCCTGTGTCTAAAAGGGCCTCATCATCCACTGCTCCCTGGGATGGACTCCTTGGCTACTGCTTCTGCTGCGATGCCCTCTCCCCACCCCATCCACCATCTCATCCTTTGAAGAGAAAGTATTTTCACCTTCACTTAACATCCCCCCCACCACCATGCCTTTGAACCTGTTTCATTGCTAAAGCTGCCATCCTGCTAATGGTATTTATCTCCTCCTTGTGCTCAGACGGTCCTTGTTGCCTCTTGAAACAGCAGGTCACACAATATAGGGCTTCAGCTGTAGGTGCAAGCATGTCACGAGTGGAGAATCGTGACTGTCTCCAGAAGCCCCATCATTGCTCGATCCCCTGGCATCACTGTAACCCTGTTACAGTTACAATGCTGAAAGGATCCATTCCCACAAGCCTCAGCATAGGCTCCCAGGGGAAACACTGAGGACAGACATAGTGGAAACCTGCTGAAGCTGGTGACACATGTTTCTGAGCTGCTCTACAAAGCTCTCCAGCTGCTTGGGGAGAGGCTGGTTTACATTTGACAAGAGCGAGAAAAGGTCATGTTTTGTGTCTGGTGCACTTTGCATATTTCTGCACCTCTTTTAGACAGCACCAAGCCAACGTGAGTCTCAATTATGAGTCTCTTGAAAAGGGATTTGAATGATTTTCTCATATAATAACAACAGAAATGGAAAGTGGTGTCATGGCAAAAGCATATACAGAGAGACAGATATTTCCCAACTTTTCTTTCTCTGCTGAAAGACAATGCCAGAATCACTGACATTTATGCTACAGTCTGGTCAAATGGATAAAAATAAAGTACTTATGCAAATAGAAGTGTATAGATAAATAAATAGAAAGATAAACACATAGATAGATGCATGCATATGTGCATGTATAATCATGAACAGCATGTATGTAACAGCCCAGATGTTACTCTTGATTCTAGGAAACTGTAAGTTGATATGAGAATGGCAGGTTTGGGGGAGAGAAGATTCCTTAGGTGATAAATGTAAGACAGGGTAGCTGGGATTACTCAGAGATGCTGAGCACCCCCAGCTCCAGTAGCAACAAAGCATGCTGAGATACATCAGCCTCCATCCTGGGCCTGAAGACCTCCGTGCGCTGCTCTGTCCTGGCACAGGCACCAGTGGTGCTGGTTGCAGGAGATGCTGTTTGCAGGAGAAATGGGAGCTTCCCCCTCTTGCTTCCTGTCTCCACCGGGACACCTCCAACAGTGCATCCAGGCATGATGGGAACAATGCTGCCTGTCGGTGTGAGTCGCTGAGTGGGTCAGCCTCACCCAAGAGCTATATCCCTCTGTTGCTTCCACTCCCCCTCCCCAGCGAGACCCTGCTGGAGCTGCTGGCAGAGGCCAAGGCTGCTCCTGCCCTCCAAAGGCACTGTGAGAGGAGCACAGCCTTGGGCTTGTGCATAGTGCAGGCTGTACAACATGACAACAGTCTAACACCACAGTTGGTGTGTCCACACCATGGTGCATCCAGCCCTGCCACATATATAAGTCTCTTAAAGACAAAGAAAACCAGGTGCTTTCTTACAGTAATCTAATTTTAGTTTCCAATCACCTGCAAGTTATTACTATTTTTTTAATCAACAGAAGTTTCTTGATGATATACAACTTCATTGACTTGAGTAAACCCAAATTCTCCAGTAGCAAAACACCAGGTAATACCATCATGGGCCTTGTCACATTGTGCGAGATACAACATTATGACCAAGAGTGGTGCAAGTAAATATGGTAAAGGAAATAAATCATGCTATTTCTACACCTGTTAAAACATGGAAATGAACCGACTCCACAGAGATATCTTGCATGGGCTACATTTTACCCTCAGTTTTTCCTCCCTGAATCTTAAAGATCTGTGCTCTCTAGCACCTCCTAAAATAAGGTTGACTGGTAGTCTCAAATAATTCACTTACAGAGGCAAATGGTAACTTGTTCTAAACTTATCCTAAGGGGAGATAGATCCCTACAGATACCAACTGTATTGCTTGCCAGGGTTTGTTTTTATGGATGTTTAAGTCATGTATAAAACCTATACAAATGTGTACACCATGAAAAGAGAAAACAGTAAGTTAAGTGGAGCATTTACTTCAGAAATCCTAAAATCTTCTCTCAGGAAAAAAAAAAAAAGGCCCATGGGTAAGAGCATGTTGCGTTCCAAAAAGTTGAAATAGCACAAAAACACCTAGAAGATGCTTTCCCTGGGGCTGACTCCATGGCACACAACGTGGAGCACTAGGAAGGGAGGGGATCTCCATTATCCCTACACTTCCTGCACTGCCATTCTGGGGTGATGGGAGGGGACGGCTGCCCTCCTGCCACCTGGGACACGTGTCCTGCACATCCCGATGGTGCAAGGATGCACAGAAAGGCTGAGGGAACTGCAGGACCTCTGGAGTGGAGCATGGACCTTTATCTGGTCTCCACAGACCAAAAAGACCAGTGTCTTTGCTGGTGGGTCAGCTTTCCATGCAGCAAAACCTGCACATACTCCTGATGTTGTAAGCCAAGCTCTCACAGATGGCCACGCCAGGACAGACAGCTGGTCCCTCCATCCTGGCACCCTGCATTTGTCAGCATCTGCAGTGAACAGAAACTGTTCTTTTCTGCCTCAGAGTCCTTAGGCTTGGATCTACATGAATTTAAGAGAAAAGAAGTTTCATTTCCTACAGTTTATGCCTCCTGGCATTACCTACTGTAAAAAAAAGAAAGTGGTTTATATTGCTACGTGGAAGTCTACATGTTTTTCATGAGAGAAGAAAGTACCTTATGCAGCACAGCAAAAGGCAATCTTTCCCCTGGAGACTCATATTGAACTCACAAAGCAAAAAACAAATATCTGTGAGGAAAGCCAGCTTGTTTACCCACTCTTCATTTTCAAGCAGCTTGCAGCCTTCAGCACGTTCACTCTCCATCAGAAATTTTAGCACTGGTTTTCTTATTTTTTAGATTTTTCAAGGGCTTTTTTTCTTTGACAGTCAACAAGCATTGCAAAGGAGCACTCTCTTCCCCAGCTTGTCATTTTTACAAATCTCTCTGAAATGAAATGCCTTCACACAGACTTTGTTGATACAGCAGAGAGCAGTATTTAAAACATCTGTGAAACTCATTTGCTTGGCACAAGAGTATCCTGGTGGATATTGCAAGAGTACTACTCAGTTTTGGGTTTAAAACATTTCCAGCAAAGTAACTGAGTCATTTTTGCCAATGACACTGGGTCTCCCATCTGTGCAAATCCCATCTGTCCGATTTAGATCAATCAACTTAAATTATATTAGTGGCTGTCATGCCTTTGAGAGATTTTCTCCATTCTTCAAACATGTCAGAGCCCACGGTCAGAGCACTGAGCAATGGGAGGCCCAAAAGATCTTCCATCATATCAGATTTTTCAGTCTCACACTGAAGAATAAGTAGGTCTACACTCAGTAGCATCATGATTGTTATAAATTATGAATAGTGCTTATCCACAGCCAAGAAATCTCTGATTTGTGCTGACAGACCATCATTATATTACTAGTGTATGTGCAAGTGTAGTTCCAGTCATTTACCAGGCTTGTGGTAAGGGGAACTGAGGAGCACTAGAACTGGGACTTCTACTTCACTGCTTGAAAACTTCATCACCTGCAAAAATATTTTCTCTTTTGTGGTAGTAAAATTACTATTATATGCAATATCTACATATAATGTTTCTACATATGATATCGGTAGAGCTCAATCCTGTCTTTTTTATTTATTAAGACATAAGCCTTATTTGTTTGTTTTTCCTACACATTCAGGTCACAAAGCAGATCTGATAGGAGAGTTCTGATTCATTTCAGCATGGAAATTGGGAAAATTGCTGCTTTTCACTACAGATCAATGTTCAGTGTAATGTAATGGTCTGGAACCGCTCCCATCTTTCAACAGGCACCAGCTTTACTGAGGAAGGGTAAATCACTTCCCTGTAATGTAAGCCTTGTATTTTTAAGCTGATATGTTTGATCACCCTCAGTGCTTGAAGATTATCATAACTAGCAATTCCAGCACAATTTACATAAGTCTGATGCAGAGCTAATAGAATAAAGATCATAGGCAAACCCCTGCCTGGTTTCTGCTGGGCTCCTTGTTCCACACTGCCTTGTGCCTCCTGAGTTTCAGATGTGGCCAGCAAAGATGCACCCGGCGCCATTCGCCCCTGTCCTCCTTGGCAGCCTGCAGCATGTGTGCCAGCCCTTCATTTCAACATCACCAAGTGTCCCTTGACTGAGAGTCATGTAATAGAAGTGTTTATTATTTTTGTTTCATCTGCTAGACAATTAAAGTCCTTTACATTCAATAACCTAAAATTGTTTTCAACCCCTCTAAAACTCCTGGAGTATCACCTTTACTCAGGGCCCTTCCGGTCTAAATCCTAGCAACACATTGACTTACACCAATCAAATATTTTCTCTAACTCAATAATATTTTGACTCCATTATCCTCCAACACTATGTAGCAAACTACATTGGGAATTGTCTATCAGTTTCTCCCACAGCTTCTGGCAGAGTGTGCTACGAAATTTCAGATCCATTCTAGAAGGAAACCCTATTGTAAGTAACAGCACAATAGATCCCTAGCCTCAAAGAAGATATAGATCCCTACCCTGAAGATGTATGTCTTTATATAGAGAGTTTGCAACTCATTTTCATATTGCAGAACTCTGTACATTTCCTGGAAGAGAAATATACCCATTTAGAAATTTTACTCAACAAACTTTAACTAAAAAATATTTAATATAATATTTTAATATAGAAATAAACCTTGACATTTCATTTGCTTACAGTTTTGGTAATAAGTTCAAAGAAGATGGTTGAGATTACTTTTTGGTATCAAGTTCTTTACTTAAGAAGAGCATCAGTTTCAGGTATCTCTTTTCAACATGTGAGGCTTTCTGTACTTCATTTATTTTAAAATTGAAAACTCCTATTCATAGTAGAAGCTGGACATGAATAACATCAGTATAGGCACAACCAGCTCTGGTAGTTACTAGTAGTTGCTACTATTTTCTTTTTAGCTGAGATAGGTAGGAGATTCCTGCATCAACCCAATTTGCAGTACTTACAGTTTTTGTATGACTTATTTTTCCTTAGCTGATACATTGCAACCAAAATTGTGGTCCTCTACAAAGAGATTTTTTATCAGTCTCTTTGCTATTGTCATGGAAATACCAACAAAACTGGCAATTTGATCACTAAATAGTCCCCTATTTCTCCTTGTACTTCTCTTGAGGATCAATTCACTATTCAGCCTAAAAATTGTCCAGTGTTACAAATGTATGAAGACTATTTTCGTTGGCACAACAGAGCTGTATTTGAAGTATCACAGCACTTTCAGACTGAAATTTGTTTGGGAGACAATAGGAGAGCAGCTATCCCTCTGGTTAAGCCACGCTGTGTTTTCAGAGTAGCATAAGCCAGGTGTTCTGCCCGCTGGCCCAGACAGGTTAGCAAGAAAGATCCTTGCATTTATGAACATGGTTGAAAACCCCTAACATGTATTTTGCTTTGAGAGCCACCAAATCTACCTGCAAGGGCATTCACATGTACATCTGCCCATCATTACACAGAGATGACTAACAGGTGACTGCCAGTCAAGACGTTTTCACAACATGGTTCAAAGCAATCTTCAATTGGCTACCAAAGAAATTTCCACATTTTTTTTGTGACTGCTGCTTCCTGGAAGGTGTTTCATTTTCTCCAGGAGGACAGTGAAGCTACTTTACACTTGCACACAGCAAACATCAGAAGGCTTCCGGCCCTCCTGTGCCCCACTTGTGAGAGTTTGGAGGCCTCTGCCTCAGTCCTGCCTGAGGCCATCAAACACGTGGCGCATACTCCCTGCCCATGGTCCTTGATAAGCAGAGGCCAGACTCGCACAACTGCTAATGGGTATCCTGCAAGTGGAGATTTCACACATGCAAGCAAAACTGTACTTGGAAAAAATACCTGTAGACTTGAACAAAAATAGGAATCTCTTTTGCACTGAGCTTAATTCATCTTGCGTGTCATGACCGAATACCAAATCACCCAGAACTTTGACACAAATCTATGTATGTCTTCTCCATCTGGTCACTATGCCAAGAACCACTCTTTTCAGGATTTTTCAGTCTCTACTGTTATATTATGACACAAACAGAAGAGGAAGAGGCTTTAGGTGAGACAGATGAAAACAAAAGCTTCATCAATGACTACCTTCCCTAAGTCAATGGCTTGCAAGGCAGGTCCTTTCCTCCAGTCTGTCTCTCACTGGAGCAACTTTTTCATGGTTTTCTTTGCATCCCATCAAACAAAAGAAAGTCTCCTCTCTGTCCCCCAGCTGTGTTTCATTCCTCTCTCCAGGAGTCTCTGCTCTCTGGTTCCTCCTTCTCTCCCTTCACGCCTGTCACCGCAGCCCAGGGGACTTCTGTGGTACATGTACTGCTGCTCTCAGAATGACACCATCCCTCTGGTGGCTACCACCTGCCCCAATGAACAGCAGTCAAACAAACCAGCATCAGCAGTGACTCCACCTCTTGGCTACACCTTTTTTTAAAACAAACCAAATTTTACAAAACACACTCAAAATAAGCCAGTGCAACCAAGATTACAATCCAACACAAATATTTTAATCTGTTTCTTTGATTAGGTGTTTAGGGAGTTACCAGATCCAGTGGTCACATCTCTGCAGGCTGTGCAGAAGGGTGGCTTAGGCACTCCAGGGGCCTGTTCAAGGCCGTGGTGAAAGCTGGTTGGTTTCAAACTTTTTGAAACAAGGAATTTGTAATTCCATGTTGGCTGCAGACTGCACACTTCAGACAAAGCTGCTTTGAATGCATTTTGGGCCTCCTTTTCTCCCCAGGTCTGAAAGTCATCTGTTTGAATATTTTTATTATTTTTATTTTTGCTAGGAGAAGGAACCGTTTTTGGCTTAGCACATGTTCGTCAGTCATTGTTACTATATGAGAAACTTTTTTTTTCATTTCACAGTTGTTTAACTTTACATTTCACGGTTTAATCCCAGGCTGTAGATACACTGTTAAAGCCCAACACACACAAGAGCAACAGTTAGTTGGAATATGCTTGTACAATTAGAAGTAGGACTGATGGACTTACTTACAATAATTATACACAATGTAAGATGGCCAACACAACATTGGTTTGGAGAAAAATTTCCTATGCTGCCGGACTGCCTGTGGTACCAGCCTGAAAAACACTCAGCTTTGCTGTGTTTAGTTTTGTGAGTGCCTGGATATCAGCTGTCTCCATGTTTTGTTGTGGGGAAAAATAGAGGGTGAGGAAAAATAGTGCATGCAGGTGAAGCAGCGACTACCTCAAACTGAGAAAGAGCTGCAGCAACAAAAACCGAAGCACTGATGGGAGCAGATGAGGTTGGGAGACTTGCAAGAAAGTCATCAGCAAACATACAGTTGCAAACATCTAGAATGGCAGCTGTGCTGCTGGAAGAGATAACAAATAGGAAATGGAATCATGTTTCATTTGAGATTTGAGATAACTGAATAAATTCACTTAATATCAGTGCTTCCTTACAGGAGAAAGAACCTAACAGTGCTGTCACAGGGAAGGTATTCAAGTCTGAGTGCCCCGACATCCCCCTCCTGCACTTTTTCACAGCACGCAGAGCAAAGCAAGGAGGGAAAGGTTTCATTCCTCCAGACAGCTACCTGGTGTCTGTCCTCAGGAAGGGGAATGCACTGTAGGCATATTTCAAACACCTATCCTAAAGAGTCTGGTATTACAAATTGAGTTGGCGTTTTCTTTTCTTCAGAGGCTTATCTGTGCACCTCTCCCATTCCTGATGATTCATAAGCAGTAACCTAACGCTAAAGACAAGAACGCTTCATTAGCAAAAGACTGCAATCCTGTTTCACTAAAGCATGACTCAGAAAACTCTACCAAAGAAACAGACACTTTGGTAAACAGGTATACAGCTCCCTGAATTTCAGCAGTGGGGGCAGTTCAAAAAGAAACTTTGGAAATTTATTTCCCTCTGGTTGAGTAGACTGTAACCTAGCCATGAGATTTTCACCCAAGAGCACCTAATCCAACTGGAAGATGACTGCATTTTTCCTTTATTCTTTGAAAGTTTAGATTTACTTAAAAAGACAAATTAAGAGGACCTGAACCACAACACTGAGTACTACCACCTGTGGAAAAAAAAAATATGGCCACCATTCAAACAGCAGAGATGAAGTTGGAAATATCGAGTCATCAATATAAGACTGTTTGGCCTGATATTCCTAATTCTGCTTGCAAAATTCAAAATGGTGTCAATCTGCAATATTTCCTACAGTGACAGGGAGCTGAGGACTGAGAATGGATTTGCTGAGGAATGGTACACAGTCAACTAGCAACAGCTAAACTAGGCTTCACTTTAGTCAGATGGCTTTTTTTGAAACTCCCAGGTTTGCGGACAAACTAGAAGATTGCACATTACAATGCTAACAAGACAGCCCTGCTACAAATCCTGCGTGTTTCTTCTGTGCTGATGGGTCAGTATATGATTGGCTACAATCTGGACGTTGAGATTTGGAAATCAGACTTGGGAAAGTGGGGATGATCAAGCCCAAATGGGAGGGAAAAAAAAATCTAGTTCTCACTCCTAGCTGACACACTGCTGTTTTCTCTGCTCCAGCTTGCTTGGAAGAGTTTTGATTACATGAATTTCCAATTCCACATTTCTACTGATAAATTATATATAGTCCAGAAATTAGATGTTGCAAGGTCCTCCCTTCCCCAGTAGCATGAGCTGCAAGGCAAGAATGCTTGCAACACTATCAGAGCCACTATCATGCTGCTATATCAAAGCAATGAGAGTGTGTGAAGATGATGCAAATTGTGCTATATTTATGCAGTCCAGTTAAAAACAACATCATGAGACCTTGAAAAAAATCTCTCTCCCTTGCCCTTTTAGAGAAGAGCTTAGGGAGTCCCAAGGATTTTGCCTCCTATAGGGCCCTTAGGGCTGGAATCACTGCTTTGTCTATGTTAATTCCTCCTATTGTTTTGTCTTCATCCTACTTATTGTTCAAAATAGATGGTGGAAGGTGCATTTTTGCAACAAAATTGGTAATAAGTAATAACCTCTCCCTATTTTGTAACTGTAAGAGTTCTCAGGACCCTAATGTCTTAATTAACCAATTTTATTAGCCCTCTACAACAGTCATTCATATTGGAGTGTTAGCAGGAATTATGTATTTGCTTTGAAAAACTTCTCCGGCATTAACATTCCTGTGCAACTTTGATGTAAAATTTAACTTTTTACAGTGTTCCAGAAGACCTGAACTCTGTTTCCTAAAATACACTGGAAATACTATAAAAAATACAAAAGAAAATTTTAACATGTGTTACATTACAATCAAACTGCAAAGTAACTCATTTGGAAAGTTCTCTAAAGTATAAGTAGACCATGTCACAAAACATTAAAGTGCTTATTAACTGTATGCAACATCCCTTTGCTTTTTTCATCAATACATGCAGCAAATATCCTTGTTTCAACACGCTGAGAAGTGATAATTAAAAGTTTTTGCTTTCATTCATAGAAACAAGTCAAACACTGCAACATATCTCAAAACACATATCACCTGAAATGCAGTCTGTGTCATGCCACGTACTGTAGTTTCTCAGCTCTACGCAATAGTAACTCACTTTGGTAGAGTGAAGAAGCACGAGAAGACACCACGTTGCATGCTGCACAGTACGGGCTCCTGTTATCCTCTCCGACTCACCCCAAATGATGTTCAAGCAGAGAAACTGCTTCTGAGTTATAAATGTTCTTCTCTTGTCACAAAAAGGAAAGCTTCTATCTTCTCCACCAATTTGTCACAGACTTATTTTGATTCATGAGTAGATTAAAATTAATAAACCTGCCTGGTCCAAAACTTGGCAAACTGTTTTGACACATCATTTCATGTAACTTCGTTTGGGTTTGTTTTGTTTTTTTTTTAAACACATCATAGTCATTATAGCTGGAGTGGCAAATGTGATCATTTAGAACATAGTTCTCCCTTTTTAAAGTCAGTAGGAACAACCTGTTTTACAGGACTTCTGTTATGATAAATACACAAAAAGACAGTGAAGTACTCAAATATAACAAGAATAGTACTGAAGACAAACAGGGACAAAGCTGAAGAGTCATTACAGAATGAGCCAGTTCATTTCAGTCACTGGAACAAGCTTCCCAGGGAAGTGGTCAGAATCATAAAATCATAGAATGCTAGGATGGTTTGGGTTGGAAGGGACCTTAAAGATCATCTAGTTCCAACCACCCTGCCATGGGCAGGGACAGCTTCCACCAGACCAGGTTGCTCAAAGCCCTGTCCAACCTGGCCTTGAACACTTCCAGGGAGGGGGCAGCCACAACTTCTCTGGGTGACCTGTTCCAGTGTCTCACCAACGTCATCATAAAAAATTTCTTATGTCCAACCTAAACCTACCCTCTTTCAGTTTAAAACCATCACCCCTTGTCCTATCACCACACTCCCTGACAAAGAGTCACTCCCCATCTTTCCTGTAGGCCCCCTTTAAGTACAGGAAGGCTGCTATAAGGTCTCCCTGGAGCCTTCTCTTCTCCAGGCTGAACAACCCCAACTCTCTCAGCCTGTCCTCATAAGGGAGGTGCTCCAACCCCCTGATCATCTTCATGGCCTCCTCTGAACTCACTCCAACAGGTCCACGTCCTTCTTATGTTGGGGGACCCAGAGTTAAACACAGAACTCCAGGTGGGGTCTCACAAGAGCTTAGTAGAGGGGGAGAATCCCCTCCCTCAACCTGCTGGCCACGCTTCTCTTGATGCAGCCGAGGATACGGTTGGCTTTCTGGGCTGCGAGTGCACATTGCTGGCTCATAGCCAGTTTTTTTATCCACTAACACCCTAAGTCCTTCTCCACAGGGCTGCTCCCAATTCACTCATTGTCCCGCCTGTATTTATGCATGGGGTTGCCTCAACCCATGTGCAGGACCTTGCACTTGGCCTTGTTGAACTTCATGAGGTTTGCACAGGCCCACCTCTCAAGCCTGTCCAGGTCCTTCTGGATGCCATCCCTTCTCTCCAGTGTGTCAGCTGCACCATACAGCTTGGTGTTGTCAGCAAACTTGCTGAGGGTGCACTCAGTTCCATTGTCCATGTTGCCAACAAAGATGATAAACAGCGCTGGTCCAGCACCAACCCCTGAGGAATGCCACTCGTCACCACTCTCCACATGGACATTGAGCTGTTGACCGTAACTCTTTTGAGCGTGACCATCCAGCCAATTCCTTATCCATCAAGTGGTCCATTCATCAAATCCATGCCTCTCCAATTTAGAGACAAGGATGTCATGCGGGACAGTGTCAAATGCTCTGCACAGGTCCAGGCCCATCAGAGTTCAAGGAGTGTCGGGATGATGCTCTTAGTCATAAGGTTTACGGTTAGGTAGTCCTGTGAGGAGCAGGGAGTTGGACTCAATGATCCTTATGGGCCCTTCCAACTCAAGATACTCTATGATTCTATGATTCTTGTCTATGAATCTCCTGTAAACATGGTGTGGGTTTTCCACACCTTCTTGAGTTTTCCAGGGATTAACAAAAACAGCATTGTATTTTCGATTACAGTAAATAATTCCAAGGAGAATTTTAAAAAGGAGGTGTATTCCTGCATTTTAATGTTCAGTATCTGCAAGATTTGCCATCTGTTGGGCCAGACTGCTATGAGACAGCATCTGTGTGATTAAGGAACTTCAGATATATTTCCAAACTGAAATGGTTAATGGAAGGTACATCTCAACTGAAAATGGACAAAGCACAAAATCTGCTTGTCTACCTTGTTTTTTCAATGCGCAGCTCACAGCAGACAAATCCAAGTTACAGCTCCTTCCTTGGCTACCTCACCTTTTATTTATCATGTAATACTTCTCAAGGTTTCAGCTGATGCACCTGCCTGAAGTAGTGAAAAGAATTAAATACCCTTCCTCTGATGTTTTTGCAATTTCTCCTCAATTTAGGAATTAGCTGGAGTAGATGGATGCTCTTGAAGACTCTCAGAACAGAGAGGCTGTACCAGTTCCCCATATTCCGCACCCATATACCAGTACGGAACAGCCAGCATAGGAATATTGGAGTGTACTTTCAGTATGAGCTAGAAATAAATGACTTAAGTCCTACTCCAAACTCCAACACACATCCAATGTGAGGGGCAGGAAAAAGTGTCATGTCAATCACAATGCCCACTAGAACAGCAATATCTGGGATTACATATACATCAACACATACCTGTTCAGGATTGTATTTAAAATTAGCAACTGGCTAGCATGAATGAGCATTGCTTTTCTGAGGTTTCCCACCTAATTCCAGACTGGACCAAGAAGCCACGTTTATACATCCTCTTTGCAGAACAAAGTCCATTAAACTGTGAACTCAAGAAGAAAATGTTACTTTCCTTTAGAAAGCACTACAAAATCTTTTTGTGAGTCATCACCATCAGCTGCAAGTTTAAATTCTACAAAAACTGTAAGAAAAATGAAAATATGGTAAATGCTACTTGTGTACAGGAAAATGCACTTCAGGGCATGGGGATTATAGTAATTCAGATGCCAGTAGGTTAAGCATCAATCTGTAAGTGTTAGTTGTACCAGATTAATGAAGCATCTGTGGTGTTTGCCCAGATTCGCTTTTCCTTTCAGCAATTTATCAATTGTAGCATTCTAGAAAATAAAAGCTTAACAAATTCTGTTTATGCTTCTTTTTCACATTACTGTTGCAATCTGTATTATTTAAATGGTGTTCCTCATTCTGACATTTTCCCTGTAGCTTGGAGAACAGGTGTTCAGATACAGCTCCAAGCTGTCAAAAATGAAACTGGCAATGATTTTAACTGATACAGGACTGTGGAAATACAAGAAAGTTGTAATTTTGAATAATTAAACACCACACAGGATCATCATTACCTGAAGGATATCTTAATTCAGATTTCATCATAAACACAAAATGGGATGGTGGGACTGATACTGGAGGCTTGGATTTGAGTTCTTGTGTCTTGTGTCCGAAGCATTTCTTTGCAAATCTAAGGAAACCACAATGGATCTGAACCAGAACCTACCAAGATTGCTTTCTTCCCCTCTCCTGGGCCCAAAATCAGGTGAATACTTGCTCTAGAGAGACCACATGGACAGCCTGCTGTAGGAAGAGCACATCATTATGTAGCATTGCTCCACCTGGCCCTCCTGGCTTTCTGGATAAAACTGATATGTGGGGTGAATCTATCACTCACTTTCTCATCAAGTAGCAATGGCAGTTTATTGTGTGGCTACTTCACAGTATACACACATGTACTGAAATAACATGAGTAGATGTAACTGGTTATTTGTAGTTGGGTCAGAAACAGAAAGTACATATTCAACTATCTGTTTCTTCTGGTAAGTTCCAATAGGCCAAGTCTTTTGCTCCTCACTCAAGTAAGTTTGTGTAGATGTATTTATTTCAGGAGCAAGGTCTGATCAAGACTAAAGAAAAAAGAGGCACAGTGACTTTACGTTTTTGAAAAATGAAAAAAAAAATAATCCTTGAATACTTTAAGGAAATCACAGCTTCTTGCCAGCTGAATCACCATCAAGTGTTGGCATATCTCATGGGCTAATCAAGATCAACAAAACACATAATTTACCATCCTTCTAACAAGATATTTTTAACAGGAAGCAAAACCTCCAAAAATATTTTGCGAAAAAACACCAAGAGACAGTAAAATGATGAATATATTCCATTGCTGACCAAAGAAAATGAAAGATAAACAGAAGTTACAGACATTTTTTTTCATATTTAGGTTTTCTGACATTTCAACCAACTCCAATACAGTACCAATATAGCACAACTGGTATTTACAGAATTAAAATAGAACAGAGGAAGTATTACTAACAGATCAAGAGACCCTGAACTGGCATAAGGAAGAACGTAGCAGTCCTTTGGGTGGGCTACTGCTATGCTTTAGACTACAGCAAAGACTACAATGACTGACAACTGATAAACAGGCTTTGTGTTTGGACTTCATTATTAACTTCAGCAATACCATCAGAACAAATTGCCTACTGCAATCTAAAAAACAAGTGCTACTAGCTGCAATCATACAGCAATAATTGAGCACTCTTCAGCTGTTAGCCCAGTCCTTCTCTCAGTGTTTAGGAAAACAGAGGTGACCTAGAGCATGCCAAGTAAGCAGGCTGATGCACCAGCCTTGTGAAAGAAGTAAACCAGGAGCTGTGATACCTACTGGTAAAAATCTGGCAAGCTACTTACTCTTTGCTCATACAACTGGGGGATTTCAGTACTTCTACTCAGAAGTAGCAAAGTAGTAATTGCACAGATCTACCAGGAAATCGCCTAAATCCCTCTCAGTCAGGACCAGCACGTGGAACTTCGCTCACCTCCTCTACAAAGGAGAACCTCTCACCACTGCCACACTTCTGGAGAGGTGGATTTCCTGCATTTTACTTTTCAAGTTGGATCTGCGTGTACTACTGTAGGCATTCACTATAAAAGCAGCGAAAGCAAGAATAGCAAGGTTCGAATTGAAAACTGGGACTGAAATGATTAAGAAAACAGAAAACGGGAGGTTACACTTCTCACCAGCTGCAGAAAACACAGAGCCAGAAGCTGCTGATGCTGAAGCGTGCCCCAGAACTAGGCATACTGAAAAGCATTGTTCATTTGAATCATTAACTTGAAATCACTTACCTGTGTTAACACCTACATAATGGAAATGTAGCAATTGCTGTAATACCAAGTCAGTAATTCCTCAGTGTGCCATCTTCCAGGGAACAGTAAGCCACGCACTTCAGAAATTGACTTAAGATGTCTTCTTTAAGCTCAGAAAAGAGCATTCAACTTGCTCTTCCTGGCTAATTAGAACTGATTACCTCTTCCTAAACTAATATACTGCAAATACAGACATCTTCGTGTCTTAGACAACACCCTGTGGAACTACTACAAGATCTAAACCAGTGAATTCTTACAGCACCTCTGATGCATTTTGCAGAATAGTGTTTGGTCAATTCTCAAATTTGTTCTATTATTATGACTGAACATCCACTTCCACAATAAAGCACTAGAAAAAGAACGAGCTAACACTGTCCTTTGTTAACAGAACAGCATTTATACCCTTATGCTGCCACTCCAACAGAAAGTATGAGGATCCCCGAGACAGCGCAGTGACTTAAAATGCTCTCTACAAAACCTCACACAGCCAACAAAAGCCATATAAACTAACACCTGGAAGCAGGGACAAATATTTGAGAGAACCTGAACGCAAACATTAGAGACAAATCAGTTACAGCAGGGAATCACTGATGAAATAGAAAAGTAATTAAAAAACCTTGTTCCTGGCCCTGTTGCCTCCCCACCCCTCCATTTTTTTTTTTAAATAAAATATCTAAAATGCTTGTCTGTGTTTATTTTTCTAAATGCTAAAATATTACAACCAAGACTTTTTCCTCCAAATTAGCCTAGTCCAATGTGTTTTTTCCTTGATACTTAGTTTTTGCATCTAATTAAAAAAAACTCAACATGACTGTGTCCTTATGCAAAAATTCCTGTTTTCACTATTTAAAAAAATGTACTTCCCATTTAATACCTCCTTGAGCATTCAAATATACTGTAACATTAAACCACCGTAAATAATTTCAGGATGAACATCATCAGTGCCAATGTGAATGGTGTCACTGCAACACCACCTGTGCATACGGTTCAGAGCTGTCCTGCAGCAAGACTCTGGAAGTAGAGAAGAGATGATAAATAAAGCACTATCTATGAAGTCTTGAACCTAATCTTTTACTTAATAACGTAAAAAACTGAACCTAAGAATAGGGCACAAAAACTGCTTGCTAGGAAAAGAGTATGTGCTCTTTTGGAGCACAAATTGCTAATTTATAGGATTACAGTCATTGCTTTCTCTTAATTGTCTGTAAAAGCCAAAAATAACTGCTAATCTACAATGAGGGAAAGGAAAATGAAATCTTCTATCTCAATAGTTCATGTAATCAAAATCCTATTTTGTGAATTGTCTAAGTTCTAAAATGCCCCAGCTTTACAAACTGAGTTTCATGTACTGTGAATAAATAAAATAAAAAATTTGAAAACAACCTTTTGTGTATACACTCAATTTTGGGTATCGTATCAAAACACGTTACTGATGTGCACTGTGTAATATCAATATGTGTTAGACACAAAACCTTCCAAAATGGACTGGCTGAAATCTGTGTTTCCAAGGGTGGACACACAAAACCTGAAACTACTGACAACTGAAAACTGGGAAAACAGTGATGGATCACCGTATGTTTTGTGATGATATAAACAATGAAGTTTTCACAAAAGAAAATTACAAAGTAGCCTACTGGCAATTTCTATGTAAGAAGAAAATACTGTTGCTTTGGTGTTTTTTTTCTTATATATATTTTTTCCATTTACTGTGTGATGTTTAACTAATAGATTTACTAAGAATATTTGGATTTGTGGATTTGCATTGTTCGTGCCATGGTAGTGCTTACATGCCAATATCATGTGCTATGTTATTATGTTAGGCACTCTGTCTAAGAACTCATGATCATCTATTTTACATTTCTCTGACAAGTATCATCACAACTTCTATTATACAACAGGCTACGAGTCATTACCATATTGACCCCTCTTTCATATTAAGTATCTACAGACTAACAAGAGAACCAAAACCTCAGGAGATGCAGCTTTTTAAAAGACTAAACATTCAAGACTACATATTTCCTCATATTTATTTTGTAGCTGTATTTTTCTAAAACATATTAAAATAGAAAAGATGTTCATCTGGTTTATCATACAAAGAAAATACCAACATAGTAATAAAATACTGAAAATATATGAAAGCACCAAAACATTAAAATATTCATATTGGCAAAGACTCTAAGAATATATTTCTTGCAATTTTACAGTAAAGTGCTATTCAATCCACTCAAATTAAGGAATTGGCATTTTAATAGCATGGTGGTTATTATCTTAAGGTTACAAATTTCTTCGTTACCTTTCTCAACAAGACAACAACCCATTTTGTTGGAAGCAAAGCATCTGAGTTGCATGCACATGAAACTAGCCTAAATAACAGCATCATAGTAAGCAGTGAACAATGTAAGTTGCCAACTCATTAAGAAAATAAAATACTGAGAAGCAAACTGAACAGAAAGGAGATTAGTGAAAAACTAAGAAAATGTAGATATGGTAAAATATTGTATAAATTAAGAAAGAAGACTGTGCACCAAATCGTTCTGTAGAGTTGCCTTTTACATGTTAATTCTTTTAGTAATCATATTGCTGCTTTATTAATGTTTTATTAATGCATTTTTTTAAACTGCCCTTTTCTATTTCCTAGAAATGATACTACATCTACAACACACTGGAGAGATACTGTAAGCAAAAAGACAGAAGTAGAATATGACCTTTAATCTTCCTCAATAATCTCTTCTCATATATTGAAGTCAGCAGACAAAACTAAATGATCTGTTACAAAGCCAATTTGTAGCAAAAATTAACTCTAGTAAAGAAATAATTTAAAATTTTTAGACCTCATCAAGAGTGAAAATTTTAAAAGTATGAAAGATACCATCAGTCTCCTTTTAAGTGTTTAGCATTTTAATATACATATTTACAGCAATGAGTACAAAGAATCCTTGTTAGCTTAAGTTCTCACTAGCTTCATACACCATTTCCACAACATTTTCTGAGAAATGGCAGATATAACACTTCTATGTTGCCTTCAACAGTTTTTAATCTTCCTGACTTGCTTTTTCATAAATTCCTCTGTAATTTAAGCATATTGCACATCTCAGAATAAGTTCTTACACTGACTGTTTATTAGCCTTTTTATGAACCAGTAATAGGTCATCAAAAGTCAACTCTCACAGTCCTTTCACAATTTGACTAAGAGTTGCTTTAAAAAAAAAAAAAACAAAACAGGAGTAGTGTCTTATGATTATTTCATCGGTATCTTTGGAATCAAACAAAGGTTATATTCCTGGTCGTTATGGCTGTGTATATGTTATTTGGTAGGAAATATTTACAGCAACTTTGCATTCAGATAAAGCACAAAAATAACCAATTTAACCAGTGAAAGCAATGAGCCTGAATTACCAAAATAGTTACTAAGAAGTATCTTCCTTTATATGTGTATGTACATAGATTATGAACCTTTAGAATACACTAAGTTAACTGCTTGTACCTTCTAGGAGAGTAATTCAAAATGTAAGAATGAGTATGAAGAAAAGAAATTAAATATGGTAAAGTAGTTGAATAAAGAAAAAAAAAAACTAAACAGTTTTAAATTGTGTTGTATTTGGCTTCCTCCTTCCAGTTCAGTAGTATTTATTGAGTTGTACTGTGAAAATAGATCCTAGCTCTAACATCTTCCTCATGCCCTGTTCTAAGTGTCAACTTCTAGTCATTTCCTTTGCTGGTCATTCTTTTCTTCTTTTTTTTTTTTTTTTGTCAGTAAATTGTATCATCATTTGTTGTTGTGGTTTCACAAACCTCATTTTGGCAGTTCCAGAATCCAAGCGCAGCACTGCTATCTCTTCCACTGCAACCAACCATGCTAGACAGCACATCCAGTGCACAGCAATTCTTTTTAGCTTCTCTGGGTATATGCCAGGTAGAAGCAGAAGGCAACAACAGTAACTGATAGTAACGATAAAACAACTGATAACTGCTGGAACCAGAGGCAGCGATCAATCTGTTCTTGAAGTTTTCTATTAATTTGCAGTAAATGAGTTAGCTGAAAATAGATATAGTTTCATTACATTAGAATCACTGCACATGAAAGTACTTGTTAATTTAGAACTATTTAGCCAATAACTATAAGCACAGAAAAAAAAATTAAGAAACAAGACTTCTCTTAGTGATACCTTTTCTATCACTACATACTTCAGGAATCTCTTCTACTAAAGGAGCTTCAAATCTTAAGTTATGGATAGCCCATACTGCCTATATAGGTGACATCTTTACATTAGGAAGCAAAAGATACAGCTGAGGCTCATTGATACCCTACACCTGTAATATACACAAGAGAAATGAGCAAGCTGCATTGAAAGTAGTATTTTATTAAACCACTGCCATTCAACAAAATAATCACAAAATCACTATCACTGATTTAGTTACTTTCAATTGCTGAGCTTTTCAAATAGTATAATTTATGAAGTATCAAGGAGGCTTAGTTCAAATTCTTTTTATCTCTATCATCTTTTATAATTTTGTTCAATCTTCAGCACAAAGAAATACACTATTACCTGTAAATGCACATCTTCATTGGTTTTTGCTGGAATATTAAATGCGTTCTCTTTTAATGTCAGAGAAGAAGGCTTACTACTTTCTATAACATGACACCTGAGCCTGTGAAAGGGGAAAAAAAATATGCACCAAAAATCATAAATTTAATGTAACATTGTAGAATTAATAGTAAATAGTCCATCTAACAGTTATTATATGCACTTTATTATCTGTTCTCATTGATTAATTTTCTAAATGATTATTGTAATGGTAGTCTGAAAAGGCTTCCTCAGTCCACCAATTATGTTTCGATAGCTTTTGATATGGAAAGCAAGATCAAAATTATCTGCATGCTCAGTTAAAATGTACCTTCATCACTTCAAATTCATAGCACAGGATGCACTGGATTATTCAGTCAAATACTTACTACCAGAGATGCAACAATTTATTGAACAGCAAACAAAATCTAAAGCTTTTCTTTCCATTTTAAGTCGCAGCAACAATATTTTTCATAGAGTCCACCTCTTCCAGAGTTGAAAATGCAGGAACAGAATTTCAAGTCACAACTGAAGGTTGTGGAATCCTACATGATTTATAAAATACAGGAGAAGCTCCTCTGATAACATGGAAGTCAATTAGTGTGGGAATGAATTTATTTGCTAATGAAATGGTTAAATTGAGGCTGTTGCATTTTTCTATTTTCACAGAATCATCTAGGCTGGAAAAGACCTTGAAGATCATCCAGTCCAACCATTAACCTAACACTGACCATTCTCAAATACACCATATCCCTAAGGGCTATGTCGACCCTACTCTTAAACACCTCCAGGGATGGGGACTCCACCACCTCCCTGGGCAGCCCATTCCAACACCTAACAACCCGTTCTGTAAAGAAATGCTTCCTAATATCCAGTCTAAACCTTCCCTGGCGCAACTTGAGGCCATTACCTCTTGTCCTATCGCTTGTTACTTCGTTAAAGAGACTCATCCCCAGCTCTCTGCAACCTCCTTTCAGGTAGCTGTAGAGGGCAATGAGGTCTCCCCTCAGCCTCCTCTTCTCCAGACTAAACAACCCCAGTTCCCTCAGCCGCTCCTCGTACGACATGTGCTCCAGACCCTTCACCACCTTCCTTGCCCTTCTTTGGACACGCTCGAGTAATTCAATGTCCTTTTTGTAGTGAGGGGCCCAAAACTGAACACAGTAATCGAGGTGCGGCCTCACCAGTGCCGAGTACAGGGGTAAGATCACTTCCCTGTCCCTGCTGGCCACGCTATTTCTGATACAAGCCAGGATGCCATTGGCCTTCTTGGCCACCTGGGCACACTGCTGGCTCCTGTTCAGCTGGCTGTCAATCAACACCCCCAGCTCCCTCTCTGACTGGCAGCTCTCCAGCCACTCCTCCCCAAGCCTGTAGCGCTGCTGGGCGTTGTTGTGGCTGAAGTGCCTTATTGAAACTCCTACAGTTGGCCTTAGCCCATCGCTCCAGCCTGTCCAGGTCTCTCTGCAGAGCCTCCCTACCCTCGAGCAGATCAACACTCCCACCCAACTTGGTGTCATCTGCAAACTTACTGCGGGTGCACTCGATCCCCTCGTCTAGATCATCAATAAAGATGTTAAACAGGAGTGGCCCCAAAACCGAGCCCTGGGGGACACCACTCATGACCAGCTGCCAACCGGATTTAACTCCATTCACCACAACTCTCTGGGCCCGGCCATCCAGTCAGTTTTTTACCCAGTGAAGCGTGTGCCCATCCAAGCCATGAGCAGCCAATTTTGCCAGGAGAATGCTGTGGGAAATGGTGTCAAAGGCCTTACTGAAGTCAAGGCAGACAACATCCACAGCCTTTCCCTCATCCAATAAGCAGGCCGCCCCGCCGTAGAAGGAGATCAGGTTTGTCAAGCAGGACCTGCCTTTCATAAACCCATGCTGACTAGGACTGATCATCTGATTGTCCATTATATGACTTTTAATGGCACTCGAGATGACCTGCTCCATGACCTTCCCTGGCACCGAGGTCAGACTGACAGGTCTGTAGTTTCCTGGATCCTCCTTTCTGCCCTTCTTGTAGATGGGTGTCACATTTGCCACCCTCCAGTCCAATGGGACCTCCCCAGTTAGCCATGATTTCAGGTAAATCATGGAAAGCGGCTTGGCGAGCACATCTGCCAACTCTTTCAGCACCCCTGGGTGTAACCCATCCAGTCCCACAGACTTGGGTGCATCCACGTGGTGTAGCAGGTCTCTGACCACCTCCTCTTCAACTGTGCTGACCTCATTCTGCTTCCCCTCCCCATCTCCCAGCTCATGAGGCTGGGTGTCCAGGGAACAGCCAGTTCCACTGCTAAAGACTGAGGCAAAGTAGGTATTGAGCACCTCAGCCTTTTCCTCATCCTTAGTTACCATGTTTCCCTCTGCATCCAGTAAAGGAGGGAGATTTTCCCTAATCCTCCTTTTGCCGTTAACAAATTTATAGAAGCATTTTGTATTATCCTTAACAGCTGTAGCCAAGTTGAGCTCTAGCTGTGCTTTGGCTCTCCTAATGCTCTCCCTGCATAACTTCACTAAATCTTTATAGTCTTCATGAGAGACCTAGCCCCTCTTCCAAAGGCAATAGCTTCTCCTTTTGTTCTTGAGATCCAGCCAAAGGTCCCTGTTTAGCCAGGCCGGTCTCCTTCCCCGCCTGCTTGTTTTTCGGCACACGGGAACAGCCTGCTCCTGTGCCTTTAAGACTTCTCTCGAAGTATGTCCAGCCTTCCTGGACTCCCATTTCCTTCGAGGCAGCCTCCCAAGGGATTTTGTTAATCAGTCTTTTGAACAGGTCAAAGTTAGCCCTCCGGAAGTCTAAGGTGGCAGTTTTACTAACCCCTCTCTTTGTTTCTCCAAGGATCGAAAACTCAATCATCTCATGATCACTGCACCCTAGACAGCCTCCAACATTTTGAGGAAAAAGAAACCCTAAAACTTCTCCAGAAAGACAAAACAAAACCAGGGACAAATATGTGTAATAAAATCTAAGTACCTTCCTGAGATAAAGTACTTGCACATATAATATTAAAAAGACAATAATTATATTCTCCACTACATTTAATCTGGGTTTAATAAAAAGTAAAGGTTGGTTTTGTATTCATCAGTAACATAAGTACATGACACGCTTTGCAGGTGATAAATCTAATGTAAACAATCTCTCCCTATTGTTTCAAGGTATCTCTTTAAAAAAATTGCAACATTTATGCAAGGACACTTAAGATCACTCACATGATGTAGATTTTGTTTAATAGGGAAATGAGGGATAAGCATTTGAAGCAAAGATAGAGCCAGACTTAGGCATCAAGTCTCAAAAATTCTTTTTTCTACGTTCATTTTGGCCATGGAGGGGGTAAAGGCACCTCCAAAAAACCAAAAACCCCAAACACCACTCCCCACCACCCCCCCCACCTCAAACCAGGAACAATCTAAAGTAAAAATACAGTCAAATTACTTTTTTTTTAAAGATGAAACAGCATCTCAATATCATAGCTCTAAGACTTCTAGGTGAAAAAGAACTACAGTGAACTTTTCCTAGAAATGTACAGTGATATAACTAAATGTGAACGGATGAGAGAGAAGAGTAACAGGTGTATTTAAAAGAGTGTGTGGGGAAACATATTTTCCAAGTGGTATTTTTTTCAGCATTAAATATGGAAAACATGCATATGAACATGCGACAGGTTTTACAGAAATCTACAAAATGATGATTTTCCCTAGCAGAAAGGGAATATTTTTTAATATTGTCTAGAAAACAGTTTTGCATTTCATATGTCTTCTTTCCTTCCTTTTTTCTAGAAAATTCAAGTGCACATTCTTATTTTAAAAAAATAACATACTGTCCATGTGTATTGTCACACCCATTCACATTTTTCCACTTAACTCTTAATCAGCACAAGAACAACAACAATAAAAAGAAGTGCACGTGCAGAATACCATGACATTTTATGCATTAAAAAAACCTCTAATCAGTTAAACAGAGCAGAAGCCTCAGCAATATACTTCAATCAGTAAGCACACAACTGTGTTTGGAGAATCCTTCACTGATTATGATATGCAAGTGTAATAAATCAGCTAAATGATAATGGCTAAGAAAACCTCCTGTCAATGCTCACCTATGTTCCATCACTTTGGTCCTAGGGACTTCTTTCCAAAACTGAGTCAGTTCTGGTACACCTGCTCCAGAAGACTGGTCCATTTCTGCTGCCATGATAAGGAAACGATCTTGCAGAGAAGCTGCAAAACCTGCCCTCAAAGAAAAAAAAAAAGTGTGCTTAGATAAAATGGCAGTATTACAAAGTGTATAGAGGCATTTTTGAACAAAAGAATTTTAAAATGAGAGCTTGTTTATTGCAGGACTGACTTCCTAGAAATAAAAATAATGAAATCATTCTCTTAAGCTCAACAGTTTTGATTACAGTTTTCCTAAAATTCTACGGTTTCATTTTAACAGAACTAGTTTCATCTGAATGATTCAAGGACAACCCAGAAGTCTGTAAAGAATGCATTTTCCAGCAAATTCGCCTCTGTCCTTCCTAACAATTTAGGAAACTGATTTATCACAGATAAACTCCCACCATAATAGAGCACAAGTGAGACAGCTGCCACTGCAACTTTTTTTCTTTTTTTCAGAGACAACAGAACAGGCTGCAGTCAACAGCTGCTTATGCCTGTGGAGTAGTAAGTCAGTCCGGGTAGTTACTCAAATGCTGTCTGACATCCATGTGTTTTTACAAATAATAACATTCTCATACAACAGTCAAGCAGACATGGGTGTCAGTCATACATCCCAGCAAGCACATACAAAGGTTAGTATCTGGAGCAACAGCCTGTTAATAAAACTTGTCCAAACTCCTTAAAATTTCTATTGTAAGAGTTTACTTACCACCATGAAGAGAGACTATTATATCCAGTGATGTGCCAGGCTCACAGCTACTGTTACTGGGTTTTACTCTGTATTTTTCAGGAGCAGTTGTTCTCACCTACAAACAAAAAATACAAAGCAAGCCTATAGTAAATGCACGCACAAACTGATTGTTTCATAACCTCCCTCATTCTGTAATAAATAAAATCCCCAAAATCTTAAATATTAAGACCAAGTAATACATACAGTGTTCAAAATACTTTATTTTGTAGGAGTAATCAGACACTGGTATTTCACCTTTTCCTCTCTCTTGACAACTTCTATCCTTTATTTTATGGCAAATACTATTTTTCTCTCTTATATATGTATTTAAGAAGAGCCCAGAGTATCAAACAGACTATTAAAATTTTTAATATGAAAGTATAGAAACTTTAGTTATTTGTGTGTGGAGAGAACACGAAAGATGTGGTAGAAAACCAAAGATGTGAGTCAGCTCAGTATTTCTGAAGCAAATATAACTGCATTCATTCCTTTGATGGTGACATTTACAGATAGATCTGCATCATTTTGGAGCATTACTAACTTGATCCCAGACAAGATTTAAAAAGGAGAAGAATTCTAGAAAGATGACTTTTCAGTGCTCAAGACTTTCTTTTTCACTAAGTATTAGACTCTCAGTAAAGACCTAACCATCACCATAGCACTTTTTCAGTCACTGCTCCAAAGATTTGTATTACTGATTATCCCCTTTAGTGTGGTACACATATAAAGTCAGCCAAATTTCTTTATCTGCTTCAAACATCACAACAGAATAAAAAATTTAGACTGAAAAGTGGCTTTAAGAGTATTTCTTCCTCCTTAACCAAAACAAGAAAATGTTACACATTTAGTAAAGAAAACCAGGCCACATATAAAATACTTACCTTAAAAGCCACTATGTTTTTAGTGACATTTGTGAGAACTATCAAACATTTTTTCTCTCCAGTTTCTTTGGATCCAAAATATAACTCTTCTGCTGGGCTAGCAAGAAATTTAAAAATAATTAGTTTCTTCAAATTATCTTTACAACATATCATAGAAAAAAACTGAGCACACCTACAGGAAAATAAAATACTTTCAACCCTGTAGCTACAGTCCCTATAAACAGCTTTTCATCAAAAAAGCTGTGAAAACAAAATGCAGAAATATTGTAGTGAAGCTCAGGGTTGACTCATGACCACAAGCGGACCTAGCTGCCTCAGCTGATTACTGCCCTTAACTTCTTCCATCTGGAAGAGTGTGACCACCTGCAGCAGCAGGAATAGCCAAGATATATACGGTCACTTCAGTCACTGCATCTTGGAGCAGTGTGTTAAGGGAAAGCCTCATTAATTTTAATTTATGGTAATATTAAAGAGTAATTTCCACCTCATACATCTATCCTTGTAATAGGTATAGTGCACACATAAAAGGAACAGGCAGATATCTGCAAGTGGCAATCATTTCAACCACTACAGCTAAATTCACTTGTACTTATGAGTCAGTCTTCACATACTGCTGGTGACATGCATAAATAAAGTTATTGCTCATTTTTAATATTCTTCTGTGATTAGGAGAGTCATGCATGAAATATTTTAAACCATATCAAACTATCACAACTCATTTTGGAATAGGCATTCAAATGAACACTTTTAGGCAAAAAGTAGGGCATGCTCCTATACTACTGTAAGTTGAGAGGAAACTCAAGTAACAAGTGAAAAACTCTTCTTTCAACGTGTCACATTAAGAATACACAAAGAACTGCCATACTACGCAGTGCTACAGAACTGCTTATTTGTCTGACAGAAAGCCTTTTTCAAAAATCGTGTTGTATTTTTCTTCCCTTTCCAGAATGCCAATTTCATGTTTGCTTGACCTCCTCCTCAGAAGACCTCCTTTTACAGTATCAATCCTTCCTTCTTCTCTCACTTAAACCAGTGTTAGCTGAGAAGAAAAGTCCTTGGTGCTGCAGGACAAACCTGAATGGCCATACTAGAAGCAGAGTTCAATAGCAACTCTGCGTGTGTGTGCATGCCTATGTTTTACAATGCATTAGACAGTCCACAATATTTTTTTTCTTTTTGGTGTGGAAGAAGGAAGTGTGCTGACTGCAGCAGGAAGCAAGAAAGTGATGGGTTTAAAACAGATTAATAGGGTAACTGTATCCCCTTCTCCTCTCAGCTTTTTTTCCTTCCCAAATTTTCAACTTAAGTAAATAACACTATTGAAAGGAAGGACTGTAGTTACAAAATATTTTGGGTATCTTAATACTGTGTACTATTGCAGCTGTGCATTACAGCAATTGCAAGATGAACCATGAATGAGGCAGAAAAGCATTAACTAGCATCAAAATATGCCACAAAAAGAGCTCAAGGAAAGGAACATTCTGCCAGAACCTGATCTTTGTTCCACTAACTGTGGCTATTGATAAAAAAAAAAATAGGGCTGTAGACCTGTTGTCGGTGAAATCAAGCAGTTCCGTAGTGTTGGGGGTGGGTGGGGTAGAGTTGTTGGGAGGGTGGGGTGTTTTATTTTAAATGAACATCTAGCTTCTTAACTTTTACTAAAACACTTTTACTCTGATGTGCACAGGGTAACCATTTCAGCATGTACTACAAATTCTCATCTCAATACACACCACTGCCAGACAGTGCAAGTAAAGTGCTGCTTTTTGTCTTCTCAAATAAAGTTATTTATTAAGGAAAAAGGTCAATAAAGACCAGTCTTTCATAGAAAGGTATGCAAGGCAAATGCAAGAGTGGTCTAAATCAGTGAGACAGGTGACTAGAGAATATGACTACAAAGATGAGAAACAGAAGAGCATAAGTAGCCAGCTTTGGTCACACACCAGAGCCAACAGGTATGAATCAGTGAGAGGTAAGGAATTTTCCTGCAGGGGGTCTAAGGAGGTCCCCAACTGAGTCTTCTGCAGCCGCAGTTAGGTGTGGAAAGGCTGCCAGTTCTTGGCCATTTCATGGTGCCAGAGCTGCTGTTCCTCAGCTGCCCAGTCAGGCTCTAGGCTGCTCTCTTCACAGGGCAGTGCTGGTACGAGCAAGGAAAGCAGCTTATTATACAGGCAGAACTTCCCCGGGACTTCTCCGAGACAGGTGCCTGTGACTAGTCATAAAGGGCACTACATATTATCAGTTCAATACATTTCAGTTCAGTGTCCTGAGAAAGGTTCCAGGGAAATAAACCAAACAGCAAGGACAAGAGACACACAGTCTTTTATTTTCCATTACAGCAAGACTACAAGTATTAGCACACATATAATTAGATTTACTCTTTCATGTAATTTACATGAAGTCCAACACTTCTATTCTAAGGGTAGAACTAGAACTTCGTGTGGGGGGTTTTAGGTGTTATTTTTGTTTGGGATTTTTTTTTGGTTGTATGGTTGTGGTTCTTGCTGGTTTTGGGTGGGTTTTTTTGTAGTGGTTTGTTTTTGGGGATTTTTTTTTTTTAGGAGTGGATGGGAGAACACTGCTCCTTTTGTCATAAGGACAGAAAAACATTCTTTTAAAATCATAATTCTAAGTCTATACAAAGGCATAGACTGCAGTTTCTTGTATGATGGGACAGAGGAGGTTTTTGCACAAAGGACTAAAGATAACTCAGTTCAAAACCAGGAAAATCTGACACATACAAAATATTTTTTTGATGCTAATGAGCATGTCATTATTCAAATTCATTCCAAAACTAATTCAGTATAGCACTTACAAAATTAGCTAAGGAATTACCTATAAATTAGATATTGTCTTCATTCATCTAATAGCAAACTGGAAGTGAAAATAAAAGTTAACATCTAAATCAATTTCTAAGCAAGCATCTTAATCTGAGGCAGTGAAAAGTTATATTGGCCAATTGATTTTTTTTTTTACTTTAACAATAAAAAGCAGATAAATTGCAAGATGTAAGCATCTTGAATGACAAACATCTTCTGAGCAGATATGCCATTTATACAGAGCACTTTCCACACAAAATAAATTGGACCCATTCATTAAGCTTAATTAGCACAAACTAGTAGAGTATGCCTTTACACTATCTTTAGTTAAAAGAATTCAAGCAAAATTTAACAGTGAAAGCTGTCTTAGTAAATGCTTTGGTTTTTTTAAGCCAATGCAATGTCAAACCACTGCTCTCATTACAGATAAGCACAGGTTTAACTAAATCAAATAACAGTTTCTCAATGAAACCATGAAATGCTTCTACGATTCTATGAAATGTAGACCTACTACCTAGTACAAAAAGCATGCCAATGGTGACACCAAAAGATTTGCTAAAAAAAGGTAAAACAAGAAAAATTGAGCTTTGTAAAAATAATTCTTAAAAGGATGTTTATAACTTGTTTTCCCTCTAATAATCTGAAAAAATAGTTTATTTTGAAAACCAATTAGTTCAGTACTCAAGTGTCCAAGGCACATTGGAAAAAAATTAAAGAAGGTTACCTGATATGTAATAAAGGTCCTTTAAAAGTGCTTAATGCTTTCTTTGCAATTTTTGGTTTGATCTCTGTTTTGTCAGTTTCCTCTGATTTGGAAATTTGTTCTACAGAATTCATCTGAGTAAAAATGATAGTTATAATCATTAACTAGAAACCTGGATGACACATTACAGAAACATACAGGTATTTCAAAGAATGAGGAGGGTTATTTCAACAATTTATATATTACAGACAAAGATTAATATATATTCATTCCCTGAAGCTTCCTGAAGTCCACTGAATAATTTGTTACATAAGTTACATTATGTATTGAGCATGCATGAAACAGAACTGCTGCTCTGTTTTTTCCATGTACTTTCCTGATGCCCAAAGGTGGTTATTCTTGAAAACTCCAGACATGTTAAGTTATAGTACCTCAAATATTTAAGATTATAAAGCACTGATGTTATTCTTCCATGGCAAAACTTTTCAATTAAAACAGACACCCCAATACTATCACTGCAACACTGAACAGAAAACACAGTAACTTTTTCACACTTTATTGTATTGCAGAGTTGCTAAACATATCTTCATTGCTTTTAGATGGAACTCTGAAGTATTGGAGAACTTAAGAAATAATGCTGATTGAATTGGTGCATCCAAAACTCTAGATATCTTAGTTTGAACGTTTTCCTCTATTACATTAAGAAAATACACAGCAGGCCTGGACATCTTATTATACAAAAAATGAAAGAACTCCAGAATTAAGTGCAAAACGGGGCAGGGGGAAATATAGAAGACAAAGAATTAGTAACATCATGACTCAAGATCAGCTAGCTGAACAATTTGCTTTGCCTTGTTTTTATTCCACTTAATACAGGGAGAAGACATGAAGACAATTCAGTTTATGTAAATTTGAAGTATGGGAATGAAAGGAATACAAAATTTTATAGAAAATAGGTTTTATAAAAAAGAAGCGACAACACTGATTTTTTTATAATTACAATTATATTAAAAGGTTAGTGTGTAAACACACTGCACTCGTTATGTGTGGGGCTTTATTCTACACAAATCTAAATAAAATTACCAGAGAAAAATATTACAATAGCACATGTTAAAGGTGAAGGCATCTATAGGACAGGGACTTACTAACCAAGTTTATCACTCATGGCTCCCTCTACTCTGTGGAAAGAAATATGCCCTTCTATAGAATAAGAGAAGGCATACATATATAAAATAAATCATATGCAGATTCTTGTCATCACTAAGAATTTATCTAAAGGCTGATAGTGCAGTAAATGAAGACAATGATATCTCACAGATCACTTGAAATGTTAGTTTGGAAGCCAGCCTTATTAAAAAATACTTGAATATTTATATTTAGACAGTCAACTAAAAAATAATTAACTTGGAAATAAGAAGTGCCAACCATTCTGAAACAATAAGGGAATATTTCTGAAAAACATTTTGGAAAAGAACATAACATTGAAGTGGTAAACAATGGTATACTTGCTGTGGAGGAAATAGCAATTATTATTCTTAAATATGTGAACAGAAGAATAGTGAGTTGAAGCAAAACAATAATCTACTTTTTACAGAAACAGTACCAACAAGATATGGTCTGCAATTTTAAAAGTATGTTAAAGGTAAGGCCTTAAACATGCCTTAAGATTGATACATAATGAGCATAAGTGTCAAGCTTAGTTCATTGAAAAGATTGTGTAGCAGCTTGATTATACTGTATAAAATACCATAAAATAATCATTATTTTTAAAAGTGAAAGTAAAAAATTACCTTAACTAGAAAGCTGAAGTCAGCCAAGCAAATTAAAAACAAAAACACTGAGGCTATTAAGCACCAAAACGAACTCACACTTAACAAGAGTTCTCCATGTTTCCATACTTGAGAATCAGAGTTTGGAAAGTGTGCTACAACCCAAACAAGCTACTGAGTCTAATGGTCAGAAAAATCACCATGGTTCCATGTAATGCTTCCTTTTGAACTTAAGGTCAGTGAATTTTTTTTTTTTTTTAATAGCTAGCCAAGTTGCAAAGAACTGAACTACTTCAAGTGAGCCATGTGTTTCAAATTCTTCTGACAAAAACTTAAAGCAGTAAATGAAACTGAAAGTGTAATAAAGTATTCCACTCCATTAAACATAAGTTTTGCAATTCATACTCAAAAATTAATCATGGCACTAAAGTGGTGAACTTCAGATTTTTCCTACTATTTTCAAGAGCAATATGCCCACTATCATTGCATATTACTAAATATCACTTCATATGGACTTGTGTAAAACAATGCCTTTATATTTCTGGATAAACACCACTGCAGGAAAATTATATTGTAAAACAGGATTGATGGATTAGGGATACAAGTTCTCCTGAGACTAAATGAAACCTTTTATATTTTGAGATTTTATCAATAATTTAAGAAAATAATATCTAATAAAGTACAAATATTTAAACTGTTAATATTTTCTCATGTACATACTGACTTAAGCATCTGAGAAAACTAGACGTATTTTAAGGTGTACACCACTAGATAACCCAAGATTGAAAATAAACCAACTAGAAAGACATAACTTCTGAAAACACAGAAGCTTTTAAAATTTTACTATACAATTCACTATATTGCAGAGATACTCATTCAGAAGCATGAAACTGGTCTTAGACTAAGAAGCAAGGTTGAACTGCAAGAATAATTATCAGTTTTACTGGGTTCTTTTGTCAAACTGGAGGGCAGAAAAAAAATGCTGAAAAAAATCAACACATGAAGGAAGAGAAGAAAAAAAATATATGCTTCCTGTCCCACTTCAACCATTTAACTAGTCTTGCCTCAACCTTCAGAGTTAGATACCTTTTTCTGATTAAGGTTTTGTTCTTCATTCAGCTCCCCAGTCTCCTTAGTGTCCACATCTATCTCTTCTTTACTTTCATGCTCATCTTCACTAGTAATGGGCCCATTTTCACATAAGGGAGTTTGAAAATCATCATCGACCAATGGAGGATAACTGTACTTGAATGAATCCTAAAACATAAGCGACATTTTTAAAGGACCAGTTATTTAGGATGATGAAAAGCACCTTCTCTAGTTTTAATAGTAATACTATAAATTAATTTTTTTGTTTCACATGACTTACATGCTTCACTGTCAATTTTAAGCCAAACCCCTATGCAGAAAGCTGACAGTACCAATAAATTTTATTTTCTCACTAATAGACAAATAGTGACCAATGAAGCCACTAAATTTTAACTACTGTTGTTATTTATAATCACAGCAGAACATGGTCTATTGAGGATCAGCATCCATAGCCTTAATACTGACGTTTTGTTCTTAGTTCTAGGAAACATCGTTTAAAAACTATGACAGCTAATTCTAAAGAGTGTCCCAGAAGTGATGAAAAACTTGTTCTTTGTATTTTAGTTTCACAATAGCCACAGTTTAAAAAAACCAACAAAACCCAAAACCACAAAACAACCCCAAACAATCCCTCAAGTTTAACCTGGTGTGTGGACCTTTAACATGTCCTGCAACTCAGACCTCTGTCTTTGGAATGCCAGATCAATTTAAAGACTATATTGAAGACATCCAAGTAATTTAGAAGCAGCATACTTAAGTTCTCAATGCTTCTACAGTAAAGGTATCTTTTCTATTGGAAGACCAGTAAAAAAAAACACACAGGGTTTGCTAACTAGAAATTCTCTTAACATTCTCAAAATTGTTTAATTACATCTAATTTTAGAAAAAGGGATCTCTGTTCCTACTGCATTTTCAAACATTTTTAAACGCAAAATAAACTGAATTAGTCTGTCAGCTTTTCCAGTGGAGGGGGGAAATAACATAGCTCTGACTCCTGTGAGGCAGACTTGAGCATGCCCACAGTTCCCAAACTATGCTACCAGCAGGGAGTTAAAAAAAGGTGTTTCAAGAGAGCTCACCATAAGCAAGTATGTTTTCTCAAAACAAAGAATAGTGTGATGTTATGAAGTAAAAGGAAAAACCTTAGACAGGGCCAAAGAAACCCCAAAGCAGCATACTTCCCGTTAATCTATAAATCAAGGCCTAAATTCTCTCCTGTTCAGGTTGAAGCAAGTCACAGACCTTTAGATGAGTGAAATGTACCCACTGGCTCAAGCAATATGCAATTAAGGGCCTAAAGGACAAGCTTTAAGTATCAGCAACAGAGCTATTCGCTATTAGAGGAGAACTCCAGACTGTTAGAAACATTCCAGTAGGCTTGCAGAATGCTGACATCCTCCATTTCCACATACAAGGCAGAAATAGCCAGATTACCCTTAACCAAACCGATAAAAAGCCTTTTCACTCCCTTCCAGCATATGATGAAAGGCATAAGACAAAATAACCTTAATTAAGAGACGTCAATTTTACTGAACATTTCACTTGGCCACATTAATTCACGATGCTGGATAGCTTCAGCAGCTGAACAGAATCTCATCACTGGGACTACTCAAAGTCCCACACTTCCCAATCACAGTCCATAAATTTCACTGACACAGGTTTATCTACTAACAGGGTGAAAATCTCAGACAGGCAAACAAGACAGATTTATTCAATGCTTGATACATCCATTCTACAGACTAATAGTCTTCTTTTATAGCAGATGTAGAGAATTTACACTATGTTCAGCAATTGTGGTAGAGATATCTTAATCATGGTAGTGATATTTTCTAAGATTACATGTACACAGTGGCCATGAAATGACATGCAAAACACCTGATGTATAACTTCAGAACACTGACCTATAAAAAGGGACTTCCAAGAAAACAAGCTATGGGCTATCAATTCAGTTACTAAAGTGAAGAGCACAGCATTCTAACTGCACGCTTTGTTCAATACTGGCACCAGTGGAGGGCATCTTGGGCAATTCATCCTTGTTAAATCCATCTCTGACAAAAGGAAAACTGAGCAATTGCACATACTAAAACCCTACTGTATCTACATGTCTTGCATCAATGTGTACACTGTATGTGTATCAGTCTTGCACAAAATGTTATTGAAGAGGCAACAAATCTCCCTGGCTGGCCAGAAACATGTATGCTTTAAGGACTGGACTGTTCCACCAGCAATATCAACAGCTGGAAAGGGTAGAATGTGGAATACAACAGATTGGGGATCAGGAAAACAGTGACTTAGTATACATTTATTACTAAATGAAAACCATGAGCAAGTGGTTTTTGAGCACTTAAGCCTAGTTTTCCAGACTGCTTATCAGAGCTTGCTCCTAGAGCAATATGATTGTCTTTACCGAATCATAGCTCTGGAGCAGTATGAAAACTGAGGGCCATGAAACCTATTTTCTGTTCACATAACTTGTTTCATAGACCAACACAATCATGTTGCTCTAGGAGCATGGATGAATGATTCAGAAAAAAATATTTCTGTATTTAAGACTGCCAGATATCAAATTCTCATAAAGTTAACCTATATTAGTGTGATTTACAAATTATCATTAGCAGAACAATTTCAAGAAATCTCACATCCATGAAGTGCCAACTCTCAGCCCCACATATGTAATTTATACAGGTGTGTCTCAATATCACAAAAGGACCATGAAGTGTTAATATACTTACAGTTCCACCCATGTGAGGTGGAAGATACTCTCCACTGATATACTCCTGTACATCATTCTTGTTCGTGAACTTTAACATGCTTATTGCATCTGGGCCAAGCCAACCCTTCACAATTTTAAAAGCAGCTTTAAAAAAAAAAAAAAGAGGTACACAAAGTTGTCAGGAAGCGTTTTCTTGCAGTGTATTGATAGACCTTATAGAACACAAGTGAGCTATATCCTGTAAAATATGGCAGGACCTGCTCTGAAAGTATCTGTTATAATGGGGTTAAACAGTGCATGAAAGGAGTATAATTTACACAGAAAGTATTTCATGGACATACACTTTTATATAGATAAATGCAGACAGACAACAGAATTTCATGAAAGAGTATCTTTGATTTAATTAATGACAACTTTGTCGTCTTGGATTTTAGCCCAGCAAGTACTGAGGGAGTAAAACCAATTGTATTTCAAATTTGAGGGAGGGAGGTTGGGAAAGATACATGTATACTCTTCCCAGTTGAAATATTTTGCTACTTTAAAGGACACTTGTTTAGATCTACAAAGCATTTCCAAACACCACAGTTATTTCAGTGATGGTAGAACATCAACATACAGAAAAATATAAAGCCTACATAAAAATATGTATTCTAAAAATACAGGAATAATTCTAATGTACAGGATAAGCATTAATGATAATTATTGAAGTACACACCAAAACATATGTAACAGTATCAGTGTCTGGTGTCAAGCATCTATCTTAAATTGTATATTCTGTTTTGGCTGGGTATAAGTGTCTATCATTTGTTGATGATAGTATTCCTAAATCATGAACAGATCTAGCTTTGAAAGGATTACAGTTGGAAACATTCAAGGAATAGACTGTTTATCAAGGTCTCAATCTTTAGAGATCACAGAATGAATACAGGCTCTATTTAAAGATATGATCCAAAATACAATGCTAGAAGGAAAAGAAAAAGTATGCAACCTACTGATTGAGAGATTTAAAGATGCATGTTTAAAAAATTCCACCATTCAGCTGTATCTACACAGAGCAGAAAATGCCTATTTATACTCCTATTTATGCTACTGATTTTAAAAAGTTATCATGATGTAAAAAACAAAAGCCAAACAACTCACCATTCATTATCCATGGCATTTCAAAGATCACTATCTTTGCTGAAAAGACAAAAAGGAAATAATCTGAATACCAAGTGTTATGTATTTCTGTTTAAGAGAAAGCACAGCAATATTGGTCATGTAAAAAGTGAATACTCATCTTTAGAAATGTCCATGTTCACTTCACCATAGAAGCAGTTTTGTAGAGTTGTTTTTAATATGTATAAACCTATTTCTATTACTATATAAAAACATTTGCTGTTTTGCTTGGAAGTTAACAAAATCCTAAGTTATACACTGTTTATACACTTCTAGGATACTACTTTTCTAACACAGTTACCAACAGAATCTCCCCAAACAAGGCAGAGAAAGGTAAAATCTCAACCTGATGTAGAAAAGCAACACTGAAAAGGAAGTTTAACAGGTATAATTCAGCACCTCTTCTTTCTAAAGAAAGAAATAGCAAGAGTCTTTGTAAATCCACGTTTCTTCCAAGATTTGTTTAATCAGAGAAATCTGAAAAGTTAGTACTTGGACTTAGAGCATCCCAAAATTTTTCTTTAATATCAAAAAACTAAAAACATGTTGCACTTGCCTATAAGTTTTGAACTTTGATCATCAAGTTGAGAGTTTAAGTAGTTGCTGTACAGAATTTCAATACTCAGGCACATTTTCACCTAAAATTTATAACTCATTTAAGGTGACCTAGCCTATCCACAAAAATCAACAGGCAATTATGCAGGTTTTTCCAAGTGTGCACACAAACATGCTTTATTCCTGTTTGGAGTAAACCACTGTTTCCTAAAATTTTCTATAGCCATTCATTCTTCATCCCCTGAAGACTCCTAAAGGATATAAACTGCCATGCAAGTTTGCAAAGCTCCTACACAAGTAACAAGGAGCAAAGGAAAAAACAGGACATTTCAGTTCTACTAAATGCTTATATCACTTTTTCATCTGTAAAAACATGTCTTAGGTTATTTTTTCATGAAAAGCCAGTTGATTTTTGATGAATGTAAAGTTAACTTACAACACAAAGTTGTGCTGACTTACGAGCACAAAAATATTCCAAATCTGTAACATCCATGTGTTCCATGTAGTCACCACATAAAGCATGTGCAAAAAGACTTCATCTACCCCATCATCTGCAATATTATGAAATGCTCTTATTGCACAAGTCTACAGTACTTCAGATTTAATGTACAATACTTACTGAGGAAGTTTGGGTAATAATCTGTAAAACAGTTGACAATAAACCGAACAAAATCCAAGTCCTAAAATAAAAGCACAGAGCAAATGCAATATAAGTCAAAACATCAAAAATACAGGCTTAGTTAAGCTAAGGCATTTACTGAATAGCACAAGGCACCTATATTGTAATCATCTATACTCAAATTTTACACATACTACAAACATCATTCAAACTGAATGCAATGCTTTTCACTTCATTAAACTGTTGCAGGATTGTGGTCAAACTTAGCTTTATGATCTAAGAAAGAAGTCAACAGACCTATTATTAATGCAGTAAGTTAGGTATCTAAACTTCTGTAGAGTATCAACAGGTTTTAAGCCATACAGGAAAGATACAGGAAAAATAAACCTTTAGCACCAGAGAAGCTTGACAGATTATCTTAAAGCCTTATAGGGGAGAACACTAAACATACTGAAATTTCCTGTCAATAATTTACCTAACATATTGTTCAATATACTACTGAACTCAGGATCTTCCAGAAAAAAAAAAGTTTTCCTTTTTAAGAGAATGGTTTTAGTATTAGCTTGTGGTATGCAGAGAAGTTGTGGGCAGAGGCAGCACTCGAGCTGCTTGTATACCACCCATGTTCAGGGTGCTTCCATCCAGTGAGCAGCTACACAGAAATAGTACAGGCAGTTCTCCATTGCAAAATCCAGGTATAATAGGACTACACAGAAATGGGCAAAAAAAGCATTTTATGAAACAGGTATAGACAATAAAGTAAGAGATACCTTATCACAATAAGGTACTTTGGTTAGGTGCAAAGCCTGCCATGAGTACTCATAGCTTTCCCCAGTCATCCTAACAGAAGCAACCACTACTACTACTAATTTCAGAAACAGAACAAAATATACTGCTGATGGAGGATCCAATGCCTGTCATAACAGTAAAAATGTTATGGGGAACAGCCTCCTGGAGTGATGTAAACACACTATTATAACATTTGCAGACAGAGAAAAAACTCGACAACCCGTAAGAGGATTTTCTACCCACCTGAAAGCTTTATTAGTAGCTTCAATAACTAGAAACTAACTGAAAGCTTGGTATCTTTAGAGGCAGAAGGTAGACTTTAATAGAAGGCTGTTGCTTGTACCAAATGCAGTATCCTTCATTTAATAGCATAAAGTGATAGATTTCCAAGCAATTAGAGTCTCCTGTGCATTAACAGGAATGCTGCTCTTTATTCTGCTGCCTATTCAAAAGCAGCATTATCAAATATTAGGAGGATGGAACCATTATTTTGATGAAAATCCGGAATTAGTACAGATTTCAGCAGATCATTCAATAACTGCATCTATTCTAGTTACCTAAACTGGTGCCACAAGGCATGAGCTATCAGAATTACCTGGCTGCATACCAGGGATAAAAACTGATAGAGTAGATGTCCATAGCAATGGAACAAATAAATGAAGCACACTCTAGAAAATAACTTAGAAAAACAAGTTCTTTTAGGATAAAATTTATCAATTACTCTACATGGCTACAAACAGCCATTAAAAAAAATATTCCTGTTCTGTGATAAACGTACTAACTACAAAGCAAGATCGTATAATGGGACACTTACAGACAGGAATTGCTGAAAACGGTGTTTCTGGGAGTCTCAAAGACACCACAAAGAAGTTGCTTCAGGACATGCTCCATAAGACCCAAATGAAGTTGCTTTTTCACATCAAGGAAATCATTACAATCCTTTATTCTTGTTATATAAAACCATGGCTCTAGTATTATCTTTAGCAGTATGGATTGACAGCTCTCAAGGCACATTTAAGAGCATCAACTCTGCCTTGCAAAACAGAACTACACCATATTTGTCAAAATATCCTCTCAAAAGCTTATGGCCCTGTACTGCACAGCTGCAAGGTTCTAATGCAACATTAACCATCTTGCCTGGAAAAGGCAGAAAGGAAACTTCTTTGCTTATATTTAAGTGCATTCCTGCCTTACCAACAAAAAAAGAATATCAAGATACAAGTTTTAGCCATTTAAGAAAAACCGGACAGCATGGCATTTGGCAAGAAAAATTTCAGTATTCTATAGAAATAAGATTATTTTTTTTTACCTGTAGCCAATCTATGAGATTTTTAGTTATTAGATTAAATCTATAAATATGTAATGGTAGGCAAGATCTGTCTTGCCATCTAAACCGGCTTAGATTCTGCTCCTGAAAGTGGGTGCTAGAAATGTACACTTTTTTCTAATGAACTCAGTTGAAGAGAATGACAGAATTTAGATTTTCATCTATCCACATTAAAATTATTCAAATGTTGCCTCCTTCCACCCCTCAAAAAAATTCCTTATTTTAGGTTGTCTAAGTTGAGGATCAGTAAAAATGAAGGAGGTGATATTGTTCTAATCTTCTAAACAAGCTTCTACAAAGCAAATCTTAAAGATGGCTATAGTAAGCTATGGATATGCATTTATGCTTTCTTTATAAAGATACTAATAGGTAGAAAACCAGACCTAAAGGAACAGAGAGATACTACAACATACATTCACTCCGAAATTTACCCAAGTTTAAAAAACACATTTTCATTTCCAAATTTTAGAAGACGACCTCAACCAATAAGAACGCTGTAGCTCCATTCTATGCCACTAAACAGATCAAGTACTACTCGTAGTGGTAGTATATCGTTCAGACTGTATTAACAGCAACTGTAGATAAAGCTGTACACAAGCTGATGCCCAGACTCATACCTAAGTGAATCACAAAACCCCCCCAGGTCTGGTAAAGATGACAACATAAAACAAAGATTGCACCTGGTGCACTTGGAACTAAATAAATCTAGTGATCCAGATATTAACCAGAACTTCTGCTCTATAACAGGAACAGCTTTTGAACCAGGAGATTTTTTTAATAAAACATACCTAAATCCAACTATGGAGTAATCTTAGGAGCAAAATATGTATTGAAAAACTTCTAGAAAATATACAAAAAGTCCAGATGACATTGTGCAACCAGTCAGTGCACTGATGAGTGTTGAGAAGGGAGAAGAATGTACTGGGATCAAAAATTCTATCTCAAAGCAAGGGAAATGAAAGAGAACCACAAAAAAGAAAACCCACAGCATGCAGTTGACAATTCTGTCTTCAACTACAATATATTTGCAAATAACTCCCCAAGGAGTAGTTTGTAATTTTGGTCCTCATAAAAGTGCTGACACATCTGACAGAAATACCAATGGGCATCAGCAAAGATCCCTATCTCAATTTACTAAAGTAAATGCTTAAATAAGTGAACCAAATGCATTTCTTTGTATGTTTTGTAGGTTGAAATCCATCATATCAGAAAAAAACTGTTCACAAGGAGTATGTACTAAGGCAACTGATTTGACTCCTGAAATAGATAACAGCATTTCTGCACTGCAATGGAAAACAATGGAAAAATACCATACTGTGCTGAACCTCCAGCTCAGACTAGAAGCAGCCCCACTCTACATGCCACAGCGTTGATGCCACCACACTACAATCTCAGTATAGTTTAGCATCCCTCAAAGAAATGCATATGTATGGATGCCAAGTTACGTCAGGTCCAGAGAGTGTGCAGGAATCACTGAAGCAAAAGCAAATATGGAGTGTCCTCGAACACTATGAAATTCCAGAGGTCATATAAAAACAGATACTCACATGCTTTGTGAAAGCTTTAGTAAAAATTTAAAAAATACTCAACTACTGGTTTTCTAAAGTAAGAACACTCCACGGGGAGGAGTTTGGGGGAAATTTAAACATTTCACAGCAATGTTGTCAGGATCAATTTGTTAAATATTATGGCCAAAGAGACAACCAAACCTTCTGGAAATTGGAACCTCCACAAATCACATTCTTCAAGTCTTCTACTTTTCCATATAGGCACAGGACTTAACCGTTAAGAACATCAATTCAGGAACAGTTCCTAAATACACTGAAGTTTCATATAACATACATGAAGAATTTGCTAAATTCCAGTGAGCATCTAAAATTAAACATTCTCTGAAGTTTACTTCAGGCAGGGTATTACCCAGTCCTATGTATAACAGGAAGTCTCCAAGTAATTCCCAAAGTTGACTACTGACTTGACATATGACTAATTGATATGAAAGTATTTTTATACTTATTTCCAAACACCTACAAAATGGAATTTAAGTAATTAATTCTGAAATGTTTTTAAAAATGAAGAAACTGAATTTTCTAAATTATTGTACAAATGGCAGACAGTTGTCTGGAATAGTTTCCAAAACCAGTGTAATTCTTCTTGGCTTCTTTAATGATTCAGTTCTACAATTATGTCCAAGCCAAAGGTGAAATCCTACTCAAAATCATTGGAATTTACTTATCTAATTGCAACCTTTTGAACAGTTGTCACTTTACAGAAGTGACTGAGCTACACGGCTCCTCCTTCATTTTGTAGTCCTAAGGAACATCTGGAAATGCATAAAAGCCTTTGCTAAAACAAGTGTCTCTTCTGAAAAGTTGGAATTGCTTCTTTATGTAAGGTCAAGCTTAGAAGAAGCAGTATTCAGTAAAGCTGACAGCTTGGACAAGGAACTGAAAAAGGGAGTGAAGATAATTATTCCTGAAGTAAAAACTGATAGACAGGCCTACCATTCAGAAGTCTATCACATCTGTTCAGACACCCTCATTTTTTCTCTATCTGTACACAGCCACAAGCGTGTAGATTTCTTCACCATATCAGTCTCATTACTGTAATAACATGTTTAGTTAGAGAAAAGACAGACTCCAGCTATATAAGATGAATCCTGAAAGCCATGCCAACTTGAAGAACTGCTCTTCTGCATCCAGCTAACTTCTCTTCAACAAAATTCAATGGGTGGAAAGGTGCATGCAGGGACTTAAGAAATTAACACAATTTAAATGTATGGGGACAGCTTACATAGCATGGAGGATGGAGGCAGGACCAGGATCAGAATTGTCTACTGAAGATGCTGACTTGTCAGAACAGATCATCATTCTCAAAGATCTCTGCAACTGCACCTGAGGGTTTTAATGCTTCACCATTATCCCATTTTTCCATACTTTACTATTGACTGATTCATCCAAAAAAGGAGACAGCAATGAAAATGGAGCTATTGAAGAAGTGGCAGCAATTATACTCACAATAAAGATGGCTCAGCCTATTGCCTTTTGGGTGCTTAAAAACTAAGTTCTACTACTGTCATCCACGATGACTGACAAACCAAGCTGCTGAGCTTCAGTAGCTTTTAGTTTGGTGACTGAACCAAAGTTAGTTTTCAGTGTGCTACACAAGACTTAAAGTTTAATTATGTAACAAAAGATTTTGGAAACTGCTCATGTCACAGGAACAAAATCTACATATCACTGATGTGAGCAACTGTTAAGTTATTTAGGTGTCAAGGACTGCACGGGGACTCCCTTTTTTCTGGGGACATAAATTAAATAATTCAGAAGCAATCAGACAGACAAAAATACTCACTATGTGACTGATTCCAGTTTCAGCCATGTCAAATACCACTGTTAAGGGCTTTCCATGATCTCTCTTGGCATAATGTTCTAACCAAAAAGCAACCAGCTTCTTTTTTTCAAGTTGCTGTTTAGGATCTCTTGTATGATGCTTCACTCTGAACCAAACTTGTGAGAAGAAAAACACACAAAAATTGAATCAACAGATCCAAATTAGCAGAAAACATTATGTATAGTTATACAGGATGAACAAATGTATTCACCTCAGTGTGTTCTACATTTCTACTGATTTTGTGGCCACTGAACAGCCGTAAAAACAACTGCACACCTTTCCACACACACCCCTTGTCTTGCTCACATTTTTATACTGGAACTTTTTAAAAACTGAAAATACAAAGAATTATAGCACAGAAGAAATAGAGTGGAAAATACTTTTCATATATTTAAAGACTACTTCTTACCTAGATTATAATTTCATAATTCAAATTAAATCACACAGTCCTCAGATAGAATCTATGCAAAACATAATATTGTAAGTACTGTTGGGGTTGTGAAATTTATGTTTCTTTTCGTGCTTATGTCTTCTACAACATTGTAGTTGATGTGTTTTGAAAAACTATTTATACACACCTTATGAGTTATATGAAAAGCATCAGACCTTTCAAAATGAAGTGAAAAAATCCAGAAGATGAGCAACACTATATAAATGAAAGCCCAATACATCCCCTTCTGGAATAAGAAACAAGTCATGCAGAGACAAGTTTTTCCATGAAAGTAGCATATTTCAAAGTAACATACTTTATAAAAGTGCCTGAAACCAAATTACTGATTATACAATGAAGTGATAAAAGAAATATTCAGGACCACAATGTAAAGAGTGGCCTTCATTTTTGGTGCCTCTACAATACCAACATTAGACAAGCCCTGAAAATGATTGTAGATAAACTTAATTGTTCTCCCTGAAACTTGAAAAGTCTTACTAAAAAACAAATTTATTCTCCATGTCTTTTACTTCCAATTGTAAATAAAAATATTTTATGGCGCATGTAAAGAAACAAACTTTCTTTTAAACCTAGCATATTAAATAGATGCTGTAAGTTCAGAATTTCAAAGATACCCCTATTCAAAACCAGGACTCTTGTGAAAGTAACCAATAATTCTTGAAGAACTTCTTTATACTTTAAAGTGTCTGTTTTACATATCACAATGAGAATGGAGCACGTGGCCCAAGAAACACATTTCTCACATGTTGACTAACCAGGAACTCTTACCTATGATACAATCTGAATTTGCATACCAAGTCAGATATTCTGACTCAATTTCCATTCACAGAAGAAACATTCCAGGTATGGGAAATTGAGCCATTAGTTATGTTTCAGTGAAAATAAAATCAGAAATTATTATTTACCTGACTTACACATTCTTGTCATGAAACACTTGCATCGGTGCTTGGACTGATAAAATTATGCAGGAAAGTCATGTTTTTCTACTTCCACCCCCACCCCCTATCTCACCAAATGGAACCACCCAGTATAATCATGCTCAGCTTTCTAAATGCAATTAAAAGGTATCACCACCACTAATCCTTGAATACTTACATGGGAGGCTAAGAGAAGAATCATGAAATATAACAATGCAGCAATTTTTCATATAGCAGTGATATCTTACAATAAGAAAAAGGACAGTCTGACACAACACTGCCATAGAATAAAAGCTCTATTTTTCTGGTCATTGTTTTTTGGAAAACTAGTGTTTTGGTGTTTAAAACAGTCATTTATGTAAAACACTGGATAGTTAGTGTATTTTGGAAGTACAAACTAGCCCTGGTAAACCAAGAAAAAGCAGAATTTCAGATTTAAATTTTTGGTTTTTTCAAGGTTCAAGATCACTGCTTGGAAAGCCTCATGAATGATTTGTTTAAAAAGACTCTTTTGCTTCATAGGATTTAAATTTAATTAAAAGTAAATATGCGAGATGTTACAACAGATTAAGTTATAGAAAAAATTCTGACCATCTATTATACACTATTATAAAAACTCCAGAGTATTTCAGGCAATATTTACTGTTTCCCTACAAATCTTATTCTTTCATTACTAGAAGCTAATCACACAACTTGAGAGTTCATTCTCCAACAGTTCTCAGCTGTTCACGCTGTTACTGAACATTTCAATGAGATCAGAAAAAATGAAAGAGACAAAAGAAAACTATTACAGACCTCCTGTGAACCACCATAAGTATGCAAGAACATGGGCTGCTAGAAAAGCAATGACAATGTACTGTAATAGTGAACATTTATACTAGTCATATACACACCACAGGAGATACAGAAACTTCGACAGTAAAGTTAAAAACTGCATTACAGTTAGGATAAAGGTTTAAGATATTTGGAAACTGCTGAGTTTCCTCATTCCACTTCTGTGATCCAAAGAGATACTCAGTTATCAACTTCTCATCATTTTTAGTAAAAACAGTTGCCAGTACATACCTACTTTCCAAACGTTTATTTTTCAAACTAGACACTAAAATGATGGAAACAAAAAATAATGATCAATGACTGAAAATACTGTATTCTGTGTAACTTACATAATTTATAGCCCTCTTTATCATATCCATGAAGAAAGAGAGCACCACTTTCAAATAACCATTTTGGAAGGACAGATTCTGTCAAGTCTGCAAAGCCAAATGAAAGATTATTTCAGTAATCATATTAATAATCACATTGTAATTTAACAGAAGTCACTAAAAATGCAGAAGTCTAACAATACAAGAATGTCTTTATAAACCACTTCCCAAAGCCTTTATTAAACTAAAGCAAATATTGAGCTCATTTGATATCTTTACTATCTTCTTCCTCTCATGCTGTAGAGTAGGATCTACTTAGGAAGAAATAAGAATAAAAATTGATCTGAAGCTGCAAATGTTTATTTCTGTTTGTATCTGAAGCCCCTCTTGCTCTATCCTTTAATTCTGATTGTGAAGTCCTGTAGATAGAGCTCAGCTTCAAAATATTCTCACAGGACAAAAACCACATCTATTCTACCTAGGGTGTCAGTGCTACTATCATGAACAACAGAATCCTGTTCTTTTGTGGGTTTTGTTGTTGTTGCCTTTAAGGACTCCATTCTAGCAAATACAGAGACAAAACAAGAGATAATTGCCCGGCTTCCTTCCTCTTAAACAACCTTTCAATAGACATATGGAACCACAACAGTGAGATAGCACTGGTCAACATGAAAAGCAGTAATTTTAGTTTTCTTTTTTTTAAATTGAGTACAAAAGTTCTTGCTCAGCTCTGCAGTACTTACAAAACCTTTAAAAGGTGCTTAACAAAACTACATATAGAAGTCAGTTGTAGTTCAATAGAAAAGCAACACACAAAGTCATTCTATAACACAGCTTACCATTAACTGTATATTCTTTCCTCCACTGAAAGCTTTCATCAATCATCTTTAATGTATCATCCACAACATCGTGACGCCAAATCAGATAGTTTTCAACCCATTTATCATCTTGCTGAAGTCTTTCCACATCTCTAGAATCGTATTTATCTGATTTATCTAGCAAATAAAGAAATTATTGTAAGGCTATAGCATTTGTATGAAAAGATGAAAAAGAGATTTATCAAATTTCAATATAAGCATCTACTAGGTACATAGGATTTCTTTTACAGTCTCAAGCAGACAAAGCATGGCATAAGAAATTGATTAAAAACATCTGTCTACTGTAATGATATTTAGGAACACAAGATTACTCCATAGAAAAATATTTTCTGTGATTCTTATTCAAAGAAAAAAACATTAGAAAAGAAGGTGTGTGTAGGGTAGGTATAGAAACCTGGTTTTGGAAAAATTATAATTAACACAAATTAGTATATAGTCTAAGAATCTGTGTACTGATGAATGTATATTAAGCATCACTAGCTCAAGCTTGAGTTCTTAAACTTATAGGCATCAGCATGTCAGACCACAAAACACCAGAGAACAGATGTTAAAATAACTATTTTTGACCACGCGCTATATATATCATTGCATTAAATAAAATTGTTTTCTTTAAAAAGACTACACATTCTACACTTGTAAATTGTTACCTTACTGAACAGAAACTACATACAACTAGAGCAGTACAAAACCCCCAAGCCTCAAACTCTATCAGATTAGCAACAGGAGAACAGGCTAAAATGCTTTAGGAAGAACTTCAGATGAAACAGGAATTGCTGCTGCTCCTTACTTCTTTTTATTATTTTTTAGACAGGAAAAGGTTTGTAAAATACAAATGCCTAAGTGGACCTATTTTTATTGTAGATATGCTTAAGTGAAGACTCAGTTTTTAGATCAATGCTCCTCTTTGTCTGAGAAATCTGCATAATTGGAATGTAAATCAAGAGCCTATGATAGAAAGGCTTCTGAACGCAATAGACACCAACACACATTTCTTTGCTAACTACTAAAAAAACCAAGCTTTTAAACTATTCACTTAAATTTATGATTAGCATGAAAAAAGTTAAGACTGGTTGTTAATAAAATAGATGTTAATTTTCACATACTGAAAGACTATTCTTCTGTCGGCAGCAATAAACTCAAAATAACTACTTTCAGGGCCATCACGATTAAAATAACTATATAGAACTGTGACTGCATGGTTTAGGGATGTATATTTCAGACATCTTAATTCTGAGGAAGATGTTCAGAAAAAGGCACCATTAGACTCTGCTAATTTTTAGTTTTACTGGCCTGTGTGCAAAGATATGACCTATTTTACTTGTCTTTTAATTTATACTGTTTCCTGTCACAAATTAGTCAATATAACTGTAAGAATATACCCGTTTTAAATGTGCCCATCCACCAAGAGTTATTATAGTTGCACTCCTCCAATGCATCTCTTCACATCTGACTGCTTCTCACAATCTATTCAGTTACATTAGGTTTCAAATTTCTCCTTCCCTTGATCCCATCCCACTACCTTACCTTGTTCCTTAACCAAGCCTACTGTCAAATCCCACTTCCCTTAATCTTAGTCCCCTAGCTGCTCTTCTCTGCCCAAAAGCCTCCAAATCCACTAAAAACTCTCATTCTTTCAGTTCCTTTCTCATCATTTCCATACTTGCACCAAACAGCTCATTCCCTACATTCTGACTAAGTCCAGTAAAGTCAACACTCAGTACAAGACTGAAATGCTGTTCAACTTCTCTGTGGCTCTAGGTCAACCACAGATGGAACAAGTTGCAAAGATCTTCAGTATTAAACTTTGCAAAATCTCAACTGCTTATTTGAAATTTGATTCTTCCCCCAATGATCTGCAGTTTGGAGAGTTTTGCCTGAGAAACACGAGCAGTGCCTCGTTTCAAATTAGAGCCATAAAAATTAACACTGAAGAGGATTTCTGTAGGTCATCTCACTCCTAACTCCTGCTCACAGCAAGGCTAACTTCTAAGTTCAAACAGGTCGCCAAATACCTTTTTCAGTCAAGTTTTAAAAACTCAAAAGGGTAGAAAGATTCCACAGCCTCTGTGCATGTAACACACATTCCAACTCAGATCCCCTTCAGAGATACTGTCAGGTACAGTAACTAAACTGGCACACCCAGAGCCAGCTACAGTAAGAGAAGCACTGGCTTGTCTTAGCCACAGCATATTAAACTATTCTATGCTGTGAATTATCCACTATGCTATATTGGCTGTCCAAACCATATACAGCCACTCATAGCCACACCAAACTAGGCCTCTGCAAGAGCAAAGATTTACTTTAACATGAGTATTACATGTCTCCAGTACCTGAGCTACCTTACTTCAACTTGATTTAATAATCTCTACTACACACACTAGCTTCCAGGTAAGAGTGACTGCAGCTAATCAGCCAAGTACTTTTTCCAAAAATCAGACCCAAAAATCAGACCCATGTATATCCTATTTGTATAAGGGATTTGGGTACTGTGTAATTAAAGAGAAAAAACACACACCACCAGTTAAAACTAAGAGGATAACATTTCACACTGCTTTCTAAGGCTGTCTTTACTCTCAGTACCGATTCGAGAGCAGAACTGTCAGAATGACATCTTGTATCAAACAATAATTTAAAAAAAAAAAAACATTCACATATCACTATGTGGAACACACCCAGAACACACATTGCTGGGCCACTAGCAAGTTTTCCCAAACTCTGAACTTAGATAATATTAAAAACCAGACATTTAACTTTGTGAATATTTTAAGGAAATGAAAGAGGAATTGAAATAACATTTTAGCCAAACTTTCAACATCAATGAAAAGCAAGCTGGATTCAGAAACAGGGAGAGTTTAAGATATTTTTCTTCAGCAATTAAATTCTCAACAAGACACAGGTAGTATGAATTTACATATATACTGTAACACACTGAAGCAGGAACAACTAGTCAAATTCTGCCTCCACTGGCACTTGCAGGATGCCAGTATTTCAATCAGGTAGGCTTACACTGATAGAACAGAAGTATTGATTAATGTTGTAACCTTACCTGATTTATCCAATTCTTGCTACAAAATAAGATTTAGAATGAGATTGTGAACCCAAAATAAAGGTGTTCTCACACATATAAAGCAGAATGATATGAAATTGCTGGAGTCCTTCCAATAATCCAGTCATTGAAAATACGTCAATACAGAGGAGTAATTCCTCTTCAAATTTGTGACTTTCCCATAATTCTACAGACATCTTGAAACTTGGTTTCAAACTACGCTGTGAAATAATCTGAATGTTTCTAATTTTAAATCACTCATGAAACACTTGACTGCAGTTACTGAATTGTTAGAAATTCCTAGAGTTAAAACAGAATTAGTTGAAAAATAGACCTTTGGGGTTCTCAACACATAATTTGGGGTTCTCAACACATAATCTAAACATATCCTGCACAACAGTTAAGAGGACAAAAAGGAAACAGAACTTGAGGGGCACCCAAATGGAAATTCAGGTGAAAGTATAAACTGAAGTATCTTACCTCAGACAATGTCCACGCCTACCCACTTAAGATACACGTGAACATATACTGATGCTTTTCTCACTAGAAATTTGCCTGTTACTTCACACCTGCAGAACTGCCACTAAAATGCAGTCACACTAAGTTTAGTCACCTTCTACTCAGGGAAGGTGACATCTCTGTAATTAAATCCATAACAGACAGAATTTCATAAGGTATTTGGAACATGCCTCACTTGCCCCAAAAATAACACAAGGAACAGCATTCACAGCTACTTCTGTTCAGGAAGAGACAGTGAAAGCCACATATATAACAGCAGTGACAGTTTTGTGAAACATTTCAGTTACAACAACTGTCCAGAAGCTTGGAAACTCAGTTCCTCCCTCAGCCCAAGAGATTTAAACATTACTGTATCCCAGAATAGTTCCACAGCCAGTGAAAGGGGCTAAACCAGGATGCTGCAAACTGATAAGCTGTGTAGAAACTAAGCAAGACTCAGATCCAGAAAAGCAAGAGAAAGCATAATCTGTTTAGCAAATCTGACATTTACCAGAGAATTAAAACCAAGTTTTAAGTTATATATCATGGAGTAACAGTAACAACTCAAGTTGCGCCAAGGAAGGTTTGGACTAGATATTAGGAAGTATTTCTTTACAGAATGGGTTGTTAGGTGTTGGAATGGGCTGCCCAGGGAAGTGGTGGAGTCCCCAACCCTGGAGGTGTTCAAGAGGCGGGTTGACATGGCGCTTAGGGATATGGTGTAGTTGGGAACTGTCAGTGCTAGGTTAACGGTTGGACTGGATGATCTTCAAGGTCCTTTCCAACCTAGATGATTCTGTGAGAAGAGGCCAAAATTAGTTCTCTTCATTCCCTCAGCTAAAAAGACATTCAGGAAAATTTCAGTGAGCCAGATTAATCAGACAGAACTTTAAAGGTTTCAAGTTCATAATTTTATTTAACCTTACTTTAAAAATAGCTACTTAAAAGTTACTTTCATTTCCACACTGAACATTTGGGGTCAAGGGAAAAGACTGGGAGAGACAGGAAAAGTTCTGTTTGACAGCAGCTTCTTCCTATTAGTTGCCTTCTTTTTTCTTGTTTGAGTGAGGAGCTCTGTTCCTCTAAGACCACCTTCTGCCCTTTTCATAGTGGTCTCCAAGCTGAGAAACTTACAGTGAAACTCTGGCTTAATTACTACCTTCCAACATAAAGGATCCTGTATAACACAAGACAACAGCTCTGAAAAGAATTCCAGAATCATGCAAAGCTAAACAAACACAGATTTCACTGCAACACTTTAATGAAGAATTCATGAAATTCTTTTGACACACAAATTGTAGCATCCTTTCTCTTCACTTTTTTTTTTATGCCATCTGCATTGCCAGAAGACCACTGGTGCACTGCTATGATGTCTTCTGGCACTCATGCTTTAGGAAAAATAGAAAATTGAGAATATTCAACAAGAATATAGAAGACAGACTACAGGACTGGAAAACAGGCAGTATAACTAAGTCCACACTAAATTAATCCAGAAGTTCAGAATTCACAACCTGTAAGAATGACTCCTCCTCCCTTCAGGAAGAGCTCTTATCTAGAAAAAAAAATGTTACAGAACAAGTCACACACAAAGCTAAGTAGGGATAGCAACTATGTACCTTTGTACAAAAAATTGGAAAAAAGCAATCTAGCAAAGTATGTCAAGTGCTCCATTATACAAAGCCTCTCACTTTAACTACTGCCTTAAGTTATTTCAGCCAAAAAGTCTCTGCTCTGAAACAGCCATAATTATTCCTCTGACCTTGGCTAGAAAGGGGAAACCCATTTTAATTGGTTGTTGATGCCTAACATGTTAAGCTAAGTACTATAACCATTCAGGTATGTGCCTTCAATAGTTCCATGAGGAAATCGGCAAGACTGAAAACAATTTAAGAAGGTCAGTAGCCATACAGGCACAGAGCTGAAGTGAACAAAACTATTTCCTCCCAATAAGGAGTTATTTCGACAAAATCAAGCAGCAATAAACAAATAAAGTATCTACCTCCACAAGATGTGATAAATTATCTTTTTAGCAAAACTGAACACTCTCAGTGACAAAGACTACTTTCAGTAGAAAGTTCAAGCATTAATATCACATACCTTTCTATAAAAGTATGTTTTCTATCCTATCCATGTTTTCTATCTTATCCCTCTAGCATCTCTCAGCCTGAAAGTCAAGAATCAGGGAAAATCGATTTTTCAGACAAGAAAGGCATAAGCAGGTGTTTGAAACATTACCTTAAGAATTTTCTACAACAGTCATATCACTATGCTTTCTGAGGATGCCCCATATGTCCACAATTTTATTTGCAATTGGCCAATATGATTAACAAAACACATTTTTCTACTGGCTTAAAGAAAGTAATGATTAAACTTAATCTTTTTAATTGGAGGGGGAAACCTCTCTTGCAAAATCTTTTTCCTGAAAACTAAGCTTTGCCTAAAGGAGAAGTGAAGACGATGCAAATGGGAAGGGGCAGGGAACACAGACAATAAGAAATGGTAAATATGCAAAAGGATGTATGGAAAAGACTTGTTGAGTGGAAAAATCTACCAAGATTTGATTATAATTTCCACTGTAACATTAAAATGGAAAGTAATAGCCCAGAAATAAAAGCTAATTTTAGAAATCCTCTAAGGAAGAAAAATACAAGACTGTTTGCTAGAAAACATTGTTAGTACCAGTCAGTACTAGAAAATATTCTTTTGTTTTCATTGTTCCTGTCACCAGCCAAATCATTTACATCACCAACTATCACAAAGAATCCAAACAGACAAAACAGAAATTAGGCCTCAAAACTGCAAAGATAGTGCTGCTTGCTTACCACATCAGACAGCATTTACTAGTCTACTGAACTAACAGGAACTTTTCAGTTTTGGAAATATGCCCTTTAAATACAAGGGGTTTAATTACTAAGGATATACATTCCTCATAGGAACAGAAGTTCTCGTTCAAATACAGCTAGAAGATTCACTGAAGAGAAAAACACCACCACAAGATCACAGTTAACACTAAACACTGCTTTGCAGATTAAAATCTCACAGTGGCAAAGCTTTCCTTCTGGAATCCCTCAATGGCCACATTTGCTGAACATCAAAAAAGTTCTCGTGCAAACTTTGGGAAAATGAGCTATTAAGGTTTTCTGACACCGTATTTTCCAAACTGTATCTGACTATTAAAACAATTCTTTCCTACCTTGAAAACTGTCAAGACCATAGCACATCATTTGGTTGTAACTTCAATAACATATTTTTGCATATTCTACTTTAAAACATTGTTTTCTGCCAATAAAATAACTTCAACTCAAAATGAGGATTTCGAAGGCCCTCTAAGTTTTCATTTCACAACAAAAATAAACATTACTGTAAGACCATCACAGCATCTGTGACCATTAGCAATTCTTCCCGCATGGAGGGGAAACCAGTAACTATGAATTCCATAACATGGAAGAATCATTTCATAACATAAACACCAAGTTTCTAGATAATCAGGTACAGTTTTCCTCAGAGAGAAAATAAAACAGTAGCAGGTACACTGTCCAGAAATAAAGCTGCCTGAAAATTTTACTCAAATTTTAACATTTGCAGCTCACCTGTAAATGGAATTAAGTTCATTCTGTAGATGCTCACAATTCTATGATCACACTAAACTTTCACAGAAAGTATCCGTTTCTCAGTGTGCCCCAAGTTTTGAAAGCAGACTAAAACTTCTGGATATGAAGCCATCATTTGTACCTTCATAACATAGAAAGTCACTATCTGGGGGTGTCTGCACACATGCACTGCTCCACACCCCTTTTCATTAAGAGGAAGCATAAAAGAATACATTTTAGAACAAACAGTAAAGGCTGAAGGATCACAATAAAACTAAACCCCCGTTTTTCACACTTGAAGTGGGCATGACAACATTAATTTGCTTGTGGTGTTCCTAAATTCAAAGGAGGGACTTAAGAATGTAAACTCAAAAAATCCTAATCCTATTTTCTTGAAAGGGCTAAGAGCCCTAAACCATGACCCAAAAATGGGCTTACTGAGAAACTATGTTCAAAAATACTGCAAATAGGATTACAGCTTACCTTGCAATGGTATTCAATTATTTTAATGGCTGTAACAACCAGCCCAACAGAGGCTTCATTACAACTAGAGAAACCTGTGGAATTTCAAGATTGTAAGGGATAGGTCAAGTGAAAAGGTAATACTCCCTTTCAGCAGCAACTGTCCCAAAGCATTTCTAGGCTTCCTAAAGTCATTTTTTATGAGTGTGACTCTAGGATAATAGAATACAAAGCAAGATGAATCACCGGTCATACGAAAATATACACATTAACTGAAAACATTAACAGCCAAAATAATTTATAGTTTAAGATGATCCTCCACTCTCCTGAGCCTGATCTTTAAGACTGCTGAAGACATCTTGATTCACATAGAAATAACAAATGGTAAATTAAGCTCTTTCTTCAAGACACTATTCTATAGTTTTGTCATCTTGCCAGAAATACAGGTCATGTCTAATCAAGGCCAAAGTAGTTTCCTTTATGAAAGTTAGCAGAGCAACCCTATGAAGCAAAAGTTGTACCACCCTCAAGACCCTCAGTTTGCCAGGAAAATGCTATAGCCAATCACAAAGAAGTCACAGAAGTGTGCAAGCCTCATGCAGAAGTAGTAACTAGGTAACCTCAATAATTTTGATCAGGAACATCAAAGTAAGGCGTGTGTTTGCAGGATTGAGGCTTATATTAAAAAGGACGCATGCAACTCCTAAACTACTGGGTTCTTACTGTATTTGCATTAAAAATTGGACAGAAGAATGTTTTTAATAGAAAGTCTTTAGACATTCATAATAAAATGTACTGCTTACTGTAGTTGTTAGCATACTACTATATATTCTTCTATCATAAGCAATGCAAATCAAACCTGAAATAAAACAAAATACCTCTAGGCTTACCCTGGTACTGCCTTTCCCCAAGGCATGCCCAGGAGCGCCTGGCTTTCATTTACAAGTTTAAAAGCATATACACTTAAGAATTGAGTTGGACACGCAGCATGGCTTTAATTAAGGCCAACATAAATTTGAAGTGCAAGCTACTCCAGAAAAACAACTCTTTCCTTGACAAACTGGTCGAGGTCAGAATTCTTCTCTTCCCCCCCCCCCCCCCCACGTTTTCTGTCCAAAAAGCACCAAGCACAGCAGTGTCCCGGACCCCACACTACAACGAAACACAGTTGTTACCCAGACCCTTTGTTCCGACATGTGTTGTTGCCCAAGACAGAGACCTAGAAGAAAGCATCAAGAGCCAACACAGAAAACCTCCAGCTTTGTGCATCATCCCCACCCGGTAGCTTCGGTCACCTGAAGAAAAGGCAGAAACACCCACTCACCTGGGGAGCGGGGACAGAGGAAACCCACGGAGAAAAAGCGACACCGGGCAAGTCCCAGGGACCACATCCACGGAGCCAGGCCCACAGCTCCCGGCCCACCCCCTGCCCCACCACCGAAGCGCTCACCTGGCAGGTAGTCTGCATCGAAACGCCGCCGAGTCTCGCTTATCAGCGCGGCCTTGTCCTGGCGCTGCTGAGGGGGAAACAAGAAACGGGAGGAGCGCGCTAGGAAAGGAAAGGCCGGGGCCCGAGACAGCCCTGGCCCCTCACCCGTACGGCGGGCCCAGCCATCCCCCCCGCCCCAAGCTACGACCGGCGGGCGGGGGCGGGAAGGCAGCAGGGAGAAGAGGGGGAGCGCAGGGACTCACCTCAGCCATGGTCCGGCACAGCCACCCGCCCCGCCCGCAGCGCGGCAGCAGGACCCGCCGCCGCACGGGGCAGAGATAAATGGGGACAGAGCCGTCTCGTGACCCCGGCAGGGGGCGGGGCGCAGGGCCGAGGGGGCGTGGCCTACTGAGGGCCCGCCCTCCCCGGGCCGCGAGCGCGGAGGCGCCGGCGCGGCCCAAGCCACCCACCCGGAAGCCTCTTCCCGCTGGCTCCGCCCCTTTCTCGGCGCCTGGTCCCGCCCCCGGGCCCGCTCGGTTCGCGCCCCCTCCCCCGCTTCCCTTCCCGTCAGCCTCCCGGCGGCGCGAGTTTCGGACGGGCGCGCGCCTCCCCATCCCTCCCCCACCCGCCCCGGGGCGGGGCCGGGCCGGGAGTGCGGCGGCCTCGGGAGCCGGGTAAGGCCTGGCCGGCGTGGAGCCTGCTGTGCCTCCCTGCACCGGCTCTCTCCGTAGCGTGGCCCCTGCCGGGCCGAGCCGGGCTGGGCCGAACCGGGTCGGGCTGGGCGGGGAGGCTGTTAGCGGCTGTCAGGGGACAGCGGCTTTCAGGGGCGGAAGTCGGGCTGGGCCCGCTGCCGCCTCAGCCCTGGGGCTGCCGCCGCCCTGGGAGCCGCTCGGCGCGGGGAGGGGGGTGGTGAGGCCCGGCCGAGTCTGTGAGGGGCGCGGGGGCGGCTGCCGCGGCGCCTCAGCTGCCCAGGCCCCCTCAGCCGGCCGGGGGAGGCTGTCCTGCCCAGGCGTCCGAGCCAGGCGAGGGGCGCCGCTTCGTACCCCGAAAGTTGAGTGAAACCTGGTGAGACGGCTGCGGTTCGCCCTGGGTCCCCGGGGTCTTGTCTGGGGGAGGGAGGGAGCCTACTTGGCGGCAAAATGACCGGACTCTTCTTCAGAGAGCTTTCTCCTTAAAGAGGCTTTACAGTTTTAGCCAAGAATGAATTATATTTATTAATAAAGCCTCCACCTGAGTGAAGGCTCTTAAATTTGAGAATTCGAAGCACTGCTGCTTTCCAGTCTGCTCAGTATACTTGTGGAGTTAATGCCTTGAATTCAGTCACACACACAGTGCATAGTATGGCTTGGTTTGTTTGCTTTTAATTTTTATTATGCCGTGTAGCTGTTGATGAGCATGTTGATGATGCATTTCTGAAATATGTTTCTATTATGTAAATCTCTCAGTACAAGGTTGCTTAATTTCATTTTAATCTGTGAGATTAAAGCACATGCTGGCCTCACAGTCTCAAATTAGTCTATGTCATTGCTTTACAACATATAATTTTTTTTATTCTCAAGGATTAGTTCAGCTAGTCCCAGAACGATTTGACTTTTTTTTTTGTTCACTTTTGTAGATGGAAAATGTCCAGATAGATTAAAATTTCCACAGAGAAATAATCCTGAAAAAAATGGAGACACATACATTTTTCTTGTAAAGGAATATACATAAAGATAAAGATGCCTCTAGGTGAGCAAGAACAATTCTTGTCCTACAATGGAGAAGTCCTTATATTTTATCTGTCAAAAACAAAACATGCAGAGGGAGCAGCTGATAAAACAATGAATTTATGTGTCAGAAGAATGGCGTTCGACAGAGACACTAAACTGTTTGTTCAGAAGTCTTCTGGAGTATTCAGCATGCGTGCCAGTCCCTTAAAGATGGATATAATTTGTTGTAGCTGCACAACGGATTCCAGGACAGGGATTATTCTTCCCTGCATTTTGATGAAAAAGAGAAAACGGAACAATGTTGTCAAATACCTTTTATTGTTGCTTCACAGCTCAAATCAGTTTGAGCAGTCCTTTCATTTTAAATTGGATTATGAGGTGAAAGAAGACATCAGGTTGTTTGCTGGCCCTTCAGTTTTGTGGAGGCATGCCAACAAGCTGTTCTACATCTCTTCCAACACCTGCACAGTTCTAAGTGCTCCTGTTCATCTTTCTTCTGTTGTGTGGACAGGTGAAATTGAGGATGAAGGCACTGTTGTCTTAGGGATAAGAACTGCTTGCCTGCCAGAGAGTGAAGATGAGGATGAGTTTTCCACTTCAGACAGAGCCATCTGGGGTAGTGAGTTCTTCGGATATGCAATTGAGTCACAAAAAATGCTAACTGGCACATGCTTTATGCCTCATGCTTACAGCAGAGTGGTATCTTCTGTTCATGTCTGCAAGAATGAGATATTGAAAAAACAGCTCCGAATATCACTTGTTGCCGTAACTCACAAGAATCAGCTTATTTGGTTCCAAGATGGGCTCCCTAAAGGTGTTTGTGAGCTTCCTTATGAGAAACCATGTTCAGTAAAAACAGCTGTAACCAGTAGCAATGAATTGCTATTTATTGTCTCTTTTGCTTCCGGAAATATTTGTGTTGTACAGAGGAGAGACAGCTTACAGGTATTTGTGGCTTTAAACAGGTCCCTTTTACTGCTGTGTCTTTTTTTGTATATATTGTCTTACTGGGAGATTCTGTGATTGAAAAGTTACATGTTCTATAGATTTTTTTTTTTTGGTTATTGTTGCTTTTGTTAAAATAACCTGTCTAAAGTATGAGATTGTTTTGCTTTTATTGCTTGCTTATATATATCTGAAAATAAACCCTGTATTCTATTACTTAATAATACATTTTATGAATCGGAACCAAAGTTTGTGTTGCTAGTTAAAAACTTTCATAGTATGAGAACTTGAAGTTGTAATTCAGTTATGAGTGTGCCCACGTAATTTGTGTTAAAGTGAAAGTAAACTGATATAATAGCAAAGCATAAAGTTCTCATTGGAATTAAAAAACCTTTCAAGTCCCATTAGCCTAGTAACAAAAAATATTGTTTCATGAAAATGAGAAGAGGCCTTGCTTTTGTTTCCTAAAGTCAAGAGAGATGGAGCTAACTGCTAGGGTTTTGTAATACTCTGTCAGGAAAGCTTACATAACTCAAGAAATGCATGTTTGTCCTATTTAGTTGTCGGCATTATTGTACAAATTTGTCTTTACCTTTCATAAATATTTGTGTGCAATGCAGCAGAGATATTTCTGAATGCCAAATGTATAATGTCTTTAACTGATCTGCAGGTATTACTGGTTCTAAATAAATGTTACAGCATTCAGCTATTCAGCTGTTTGAGTATACTGAGAAGTTGTGATCTCTGCAACCTGCATTCTGGAAAGTGATGTTTAAAAGAGGAATGGCTAATTTTTCCCAGAGTTACATAGGCTCTAAATGATGGAGTAAGAGTGAGAGCTTGAAACTTCTTAAAATACTGTATTCCACACACCTGAACAGGCTGCCTCTCTAGAAAAAGTGAGCTTCACCAAAATGAAATCTCAAATACAAGATTAATTCAAATATATATATATATATATTTTTAAACCTTGTCTACTGTAGGTGGCTTCCAAATGGCAAGAAGTGAAGTCTTTTCTGGTGGATGATTTTATTGGCTCTGGAAGTGAGCAACTGTTACTGCTTTTTAAGGATGACTCCAATGCAGACGTGTTAAGTACATTCAAAATAACAGATCTTGGAGCGGTCAACTATGCAGTAAGTTCAGCTTGCCTTTTTTCAGCTACTCAGTCTGTGCTTACTAAATTAAGATGACTTCAAGAAATCATTAAAGTATCAGTGCAAAGTGAAATTGGATGTCTGCTGTGAAATGCCCTGAAGTTTGAATACAATGCTCCCCCCTGTAATCATAAATTATCTGCAGAGATTATTCTACTTCCTCGATAGCATCAACATTCTTTTGGGAAATTAAAGTAATGCCATTGAAAATGCTTCCCATATGTAACAGGTTTGCTACAATGCTTACCTTTTGGCTAAGAACTCTTAATTAAGAACATAGTGCTTGTTAATTATCTTCTCATAATTGGGTCTTTCCATTACGTACTGTCAACCTCTAATTGCTTTCAGAATATAAAATTTTTCTTTTAAGATGCGTACTGTGATTCTTCTGGTTTTCTGTGTTTTCCCCCAGATTTTTATAATGCTGTGTAATGGCCTGTACCTTACTTTCAGCTTTTTAATTGATTCAGGGTTTTGTTTTGTTTTTTCAGAGTGGTATTAATTATAAACATGTTGTTCCTGCTGCAGAAGGATTGCAAGAGAATGGTTTGCTTACTGTCCGAGCCCTTGAAACAAGATTACAGGTTTGTACTCAATAGTTCTGCCTCCATATTTTCTTCAAATTACTTTTCCATATCATTAAGTTATCTAAAGGGTAAGGTTAATATTACTGTTTTTATTGGACAAATGGTTCAGGGAAAACACAACATTAAGTATCCCTTTTTGAATCAGTGGTAGCCTGTGTTTCAGTTCTCTCTGTTGTTACAAATGCATTTGGGTAATCGGAAGAGTCTAATTTAATTTTAATTAAAATTTTGAGATAATGCTGAAGCTGTCCTATCAAAGCTTCATAACGGTCATTTTACTCATAGGTGTTTAAATGCCAGTTTAATAAAATGAGAACGTTTACTTTTGCTCCACACTACATTCTTTGATACAGTAGTGCTAAGTTCCCAGTGAGTACTGATGAGTGATGGCTAATCCTGAAAATCAAGAAGAGTCTTAGTCTGTTTCTTTGTCCATGGACTTCAGTCAAGTTGGCTTTTACTTTTGCCCAAATTAGTGACCATGGTTATTTCACCACCTGCTGATGTTTTTCGTCCTGTTGCTAGCAGTTTTATAAGGATAATTTTGTAAAGTAGAGTAAATGAAGCTAAAATGTATCCTCCTTTTAAATTAGCATCATTTATAAAACAAGCTGGGGGAAACTTGCCAGAGTCCAAGTAATCAATGGGAATATATCATTGCCTTTCTTTCTACCTTTCATGCTGTTAGTAAACCCCCAAAATACTCTCCAAGATATTCTTTTGCAGTATTGTGCGTTGGCCTATACCAAATGGGTAATAATTGACAAAATAGGAAGATTATTGAAAAAAAAGAAAAAAAAGCTTTAGGAGATAGATACATCTCAAATTGAGTCAATGATGTGAGGCAATTGTTACTTGTCTGACTGCTTTAAGTATGAGCTAACTATTACCATCATTTGCGAATTATTGAAAATTTAAGTAGGATATTGTGGCAGTTTTATCTCCAGCCTTTAAAAATGAAGTAAATTAACTGGGAAAAGTGTAGTACTGGAAAAAAAGGAGGACTACAACCCATTAAGAAAAGACTGAAAAAAACCCCACAATTTTTCTAGTTCTAATTACAAAAGAGATGACTGAAAAGATATTATTATACATCTTCCAAAAGATAAAAGTTTTTGTTTGAAGAACACTGGACAGTAGGTTTCTTTCCTTCCTGGAAGACACAAGAAAGTAGAAGTTGGATTAATTCTGAGGACCTCTTGAGGTCCATTCTGACCTTACATTTTACAGTTCTTCAGTGTGCACGTTAGAGGACTATTGACTTTTACATGCAGAAGTGCAAACTTCCTTCCAAATGCTTTTTTTGTTTGTTTGTTTCTTGATTCTTTTGGGTAGTCATGTATTTTAAAACTGATTTCTTTAATGCTGCATTCTTTCCCTACTCATTACATTACTTTCCTCCTCTACAGAACAAAAATTAGTTTCCATCTCTCCCATTTGTTGCTCCTTCCACTGTTGTAATGAAGATTGTCTACCCTGCCATTGACAGCTGCATGTTCTATGTAACTGTTCTATGACTTTGTTCTTTTAATACACCAACTGACTTTCAGCTGTGTAGTTCTGTGAATCTGTGTTAGGATCAAGGCAATAGTCTGGTTTGCACGTTCTACTGGTTCTCCTGGAAACAAGCCACTGGCTGGAGATTTCATGTATCATCTACTGATAAAGTTCTTATTACAGACACACAAGCCTTAATAAGACCTAATTTATTTATTTACTTACTTATTTTAAGATCTTTTTGATCTCTGATTTTCAAAGCCACATGCTAGCGCAAGCATTGTAAGCAAGTTGAAAATCTTCCTATGTTTCAATGCTGTAAATCTTTGAAATTGTCATGCTGGTGAATTTGGAAGTAGGTGCAGATACTTGGTTTTAGCCTTACTGTTGCTTCTTGTTGAGATCTGCAATGTTCTGTATGTTTCCCTGAACAGTGAAGTAATCTTGCTGGGTTTTGTCTTCTGATGTATAACTGAATCTCAAGGGCAATTGTTTTGATGCAATAACACATGGATTCGGCTTAGACTGGGAATTTCCAAAGGTTATTTAGCCTTGGAATGGTGCTTCTTGATATTTATCATCAAAATTCAGGTCTTCTAGAAATACGCAATCAAATCCTGTTTTGGCAGTCTCTATGGAATCTTGTCTTCTAGGGAAAATGAAATAGCAGATGCAGCGCTTTTTTACACTTCATTGCTTACCCCTTATTCCACAACTGCGTAGCTGTTTTCTAGCCATGTGAGAACTTTGGCAGGACTGAATTATGGTCCACTGCAAATAAGTAGGCTGCCTTTAAGTTATACACAGTAATACATATAAGTTGCATTTTACAGGTAGTGAAATTGAAAAATTTTTAACTGTTCTGTTTATCTTGTATACAATCTTTTGGGCCTGAACCCAGCCTTTTCTCCTCTGAAGATTTTTTTCCTTTAACACTTGTTTTAGTATCTTCTGAAGACTTCCTTTGGCAGAGTACTGCAGTTACATTACAACAGCTGAGGTTAGGTTTCTCATGGTTTTAGTTGGCTGTTGGGGCAGAAACTGCATGAGTCAGAAGTGTGTTTTTATGTCCACTGGCCTGTTCTCCCCCCAAGTATTTAACAATTTTGTAAGAATTATAATGCCAAATTCTTTTACCTATGATTAACTTGTTTCCTTTGATTTGGTTTGCCTGTTTAGGGGTAGGTATTTTTTTTTAATCCTTACTGCTGATTTATTGAATTGCTGCAATGTCTAATTGTTTTGTTCTCATTCTGATAATGCTGATTTGGTGGTAGGTAGAAAGTTATTTAAGAAATGTTCTGTAGATTTGATTTTTATTACTATTTTTAGTGTGTTATTTATTTTTTTGTCTTGCTGTGGATTGGCCAATTTTCTTTTTGATATTTTCTTCATAAGGGATTTCAGTCACTTGAAAAAGATAGAACCAGTTATTTACCATATGAGCAGTTTCAGCCTATAGATCTCTGAATTATGTCCTGTCTCTCTTTTTTGTCTACTTTTTCCATTTTACTTTTGCTTTTCCCAATATTTTTTAGACCTATAAATTTTGAATCTTCCTTTCTATTTTATTTCCTTTGTAAAAGTGCCATGGTTCTTGAGGCACACTACTGAGCCAGTAGTTTTAGCTCTGTATGTATGGGTACATACATAAATTATTTATCTATTTATGAATTCTGCCACCTTAATTGCAATGTGTCAAAACACTTGTCTGTTCCACTTACTACTAAGCCTCTGCCTTCATTTGCTTTGCTTTTGACAGTGATTCATCTGTTCTGCTGTTCGTGCTGGATTTACTCACAGCTCTATTGTGTTTGTCTCTGGACTGCCTTGTTTTTATGTTGATGTTTATTTTCTATTTTAAGGTGAACTAGTTTTATTTTCTTGGTGCAAAGATTGTGACTTCTGCTAATGCTTGTTGGGCAGTACATCTTGGCATATGGCAGAAAGGATGTGCATGTCTCTTGCTCCAGAGAGAGTTGATGGATGTGCTAAAGAGTTTTGGGATTGCCATGTGGTAAATTTCAGGTCTCTTTCTTGTATTGCTTTATGGGGAAGAAGGGCTTGCAAAAGTCAGATTGGTCAGCAAGTATACATCAGTGGATCTTTGGCTCTCAGTCTGTGCTTCTCCATTTGCTTTCCTTCTCAGTTGTTTATTCAGGAGTTGCTCAGCAATGGGAGTAAGTAATGGTTTGGTATTGTGATGACCTAGATTAGGAAGGTACTGTAGAATTATCTTTGTTCTTAACTCTTCCTTTTCCTCTCCTGACTCAAGTCTGACACTGGATTATTGCTTGGAAATGGTACTTAAGATATATGGTTTGCTAGGTTGCAAATAAATTTTTTACAGAACTTGATATGATGAGTGCCACTTGCTCTAAATGCCCTTTGCTTGTTTCAGCTTGAGCAGAGGGCATCACTTTGCTTACATGAAGTGCTTTTTAGTCAAGGCTTTTCGGTTGGGTATGATTGGTTGTGATTTGGTTTGGGGTTTTTTTTGGGGGGGTGGGGAGGAGGGAAGTTTTGTTTTGCATTCCAATGGTAAGCTTTGTTCTTTCCTTGGCAGCACTGGGCTTCTCAGGATCTTGCTTTCCAGAGAATAGCTTTTGAAGGGCTTTCTTAAAATCTAAGAAGCTGGTGCTGGCATGTTGTGGTTTTTTGTTGTGTGGTTTTTTTTGGTCTTTTTTTACCTGAGACATAGCCTGCATGTATGATGTATGTCTATTTGTAAAACTGTCTACTCTTCAATATATTTACTTGACCAATAATGAATACAAGTCTTGAGAAGAAATCAAAACTGGTATCAATGGAAAAGTGAAGCAGGAATAATAATGAAAGGGCTGAATATCTACATAATTTGATAAGATAAGCTTCTAAAGTAAACGTTAAATTCCAGGTTTAATACTGAGAGACCAAGATTCTTAAACTCATATTTTAGCAGCAGAGTAGCCCAACTTGAACATTTTTTAGAAGCATTACTTGAGGAACGCCAGGATCTTGACTTGTGATACTTGCATAAAAATGGAAAACTGAAAAGATATCTTGGTAGCCTCAGTATCAATTCTTATTTGCAGTAGACCTAAGCATAAGTCTAACAGTCATTTTTATCTTTTACAGGCTGGTTACACCTCTGTTCAAGAGCTACAGCAGCATTTAAGGCTCAAAAAGAGGGTGATTCTTGAATCTTGCAGAGCATTAATAGATCTTGTTGAAGAAAGAACCCATATTCTACCAACTGCAAAAGAGGTAAAATGCAGAAGAAAGTACAGATCACTTCTGAATTCTGCTGAGCCATTTGTTGAGGGTGTTTCCCTCAACCACTTGTTGCTTTCACCAGTAGGGATTGCCACTACCAAAACTTATTAATCTGCTTTTTCAATCTGGTTCATCACCTTAACCTGTCAATGTATGGAGATAAGAGTAAATTTAGTTGTCTACTTCAAATTGATTTGCACAATATCTCCTGCCAACTGAGTTGTCTGGAGGAGTAACCTCTAACAAAGAGTGACAAACAGTAGGGGGAGTGTACAGTTTTAATTGGCGCAGTTGCCTAGATATTGAATATATGTCTGTGATCTAACATGTTACGAAAAATGCGCTGTAAACAACATTGATTTTATAATGGGGGCAGAGTGAGCTGTGGGCTGAGAAGGTGATGGGGGTTGGGAAAATGTTATCTTAATATGTTGCTCAAAAGAAGCCTCCTAATTTACTTGAGATGGAGTTGATCTCCCTTTCAGTTAATGTTGTGGTCCCATTCAAGTCCAGGTTTAGACAAAAAAATTTTAAGCAATTAATACAGTGATATAAAATAAATTCTAGTACCTTAAATCTTCTTTGGACAATTAATTGTATGACAGTTCAAGATTTATACCTGTGATTGTTTACAAGGATAGAATGAGTTGTGCTTTTCATGATATCATGTGTTCTAAGAAAATGCAATTCTATCTTTTTAATCTATCGTAGAGAATAAATAGTTTATACAGATTTAATTTTATGTATCTTAAAAGCACTTCCAGCAATCATTTGTGGTAAAACATGAAGTAATGCAGTATAAAAAGAACTAATATCTCCACTTATCTAAAAAAAAACGTTTTTCTGTAAGGAAGGTCTTGTCTCTCTCTGGGATGATGTAGAAAATCCTCCTCATTCTCTTAGTAAAGAGACATCATTGGCGTCTAAAGTCCCAGAGCACTTCATAGAGAAATTGTGGCAGCGTGTTGTGGGTGACAGCTTGGTAGTTGGAGTAAAGATAACTGAGTCATTTTACTTGTAAGTATATACATTTATCTAATAATTTCATTGAGTAGTTTCATAGAAACTGAATTTGCAGGTTAAGCTCTGCAGTAGCAAGAGTGGATTTTTGAGCTTTGAACTTTTTTATTTTGAACATGTGTATATAAACTATTTCAAGTCTGTGTCTTTGTCAGTATTGTTGCTGCTGCTTGTCTCTGTCTAGCACTGTGCAAAAAATACATTGTATAGCAAAAAATCAGTTGTGTCAGTATAATCTCATCATTACTGGAGGCTTTTTACAACAGAGTTTTCTTTGACAAAAATTATGGTTCTTTATAATCTGTGTTGACATAGCTATGCTGCATCAGTATGTGGTTTAGATAAAGCTCTCTCAGCTATAGAGTTCCTGATACCTTACTGTTAATATCTTGCTGTTCCTAAAGAGTTATTTGCTTAAAGAAGCACAAAAGAATACATTTTAAATTCTCTGATCAATTTAATGCTCAGCTTTCAAAACTTTCAAAATGAGTTGCTTATTCTTGTCTTTAAAATTATTTGCTTATTCTGTTCATTTTAATTGCTCAGTTCTAGTTGTAACTACTACTTATGTCATTTTGCCTTCACAGGGAGGGAACTAGTTTGGAACACAGTTTAAAAAACAGGATTACATGAAACATAAATTTATGATGTGTGTTGTGTGATGTAAACTTTGGTGGAGTCGGAACTTACCTTTTGAGCTATATTCCCATAAGCAGTGTAGCTGAGACTGTGTTAGGGTAAGCTTAAAGACTACTGGTGCCACTGAAAATCATTCAAGTGGTTGTGAGGGAGCTGACCTGTTACGCCCTTTGGCCATTTTGCTGGCGCTGTGGGTATATTATTTCGCAACTGCCAGATTGCTGTAACTTTACAAGAAAGTTGACCTCATCTTCTTGACAGCCTCTGTTAAGAGCCACTGAGGCAAACGATTGGTTTTGCCTTTCCAGTGTTTATTTTTGTAGCTTTGATGATGATGACTTTGTTTTTGAAAATGAAACAATTCCTGTATAGCTTCAGAAATCTTCAGAAGATTTGGAACCATTCTTTAAAAACCAGCAGCGATATTGCCCTCTCCCCCATTTTTACACTTGAGAAAAGATCTGTGAAGATGAAGTAATTTGTCAAAGGTTACCTGGCAGGCTAGCAGCAGAACCTAGGTCTTCTGGGCTCTGGTTCAGTACTATATACAGTGACCTGTGTTTTGGGGGGAAAAGGGCTTGCTTTCTCTCCAGCCCCAACACTGTAAGTCTTTATTGATTATTTTTGTGCTTCCTACTAATGCAAGATTGCAGTGATGTTTTAGATTTCATTGTGAGGTGGTGATATTTCTCAGTAAAGAAAATTAGACATTCGTAAGACTTTCAGATGTCAGTGACATCTTGAGACTGAATTGATTGACAGAATAAAATATTCATTAAGAGAGGATCTGAAACAGTAATTTAAATGAAAGAACCCTGTGTTGAATAAATAAAGTTCTTCCTACATTTCAGGAAATTAATGCATGTTTAAGGTAGTAGTATTTTAAACCTTTTACTTTATACATTCAATTTTGTTTGAACATTATAAAACAATATAGAACATCAGAAGAGCTTTTAATTGTCAAAGAGGGCAGAATTGATACTTTCTATAATTTTCTATTAAAACAAAGTTAAGTCTTTAAAAATCTATTATAAATGTCATAGAGTATCCATGTGGGTTATGTGTAATTTTCAACATTTTTTAGTGAATTAGACAACCAAATTCTCTCAGTTGCAATGAGGCATCTAACTCCTAGAAGCTCTTACAAAATTCAGTCCACGTTTGAAAAACTTTATACTAAGCTTAGCTGAAATAGTCATTTGAAGGACTTATACTCTTTGCACAATCTGTGACTTAACCTGGAATGATATTGGAGTTTGTGGTAATCTTAAATGTCTGTATGTATCTGCAAAGCTCTGGTTATTTGTCAGAAGGCAAAATACAAACTGGGAGTGCAGTCATCTTATGAATTTTCACAGGTCACTGAGTGATGTCAGTTTATCTCTAGTGATGGATCAAAACTTCTCTTCGATTTCCCCCATTATCGAGTGTCGAAATAAAATCATTAAGCTGAACAAAGCCTTCTCAGCATTGGCTGTCTCCTCGTGTCAGACTGAGCCTCCTCCAAAAAAGATGAAATTGGACTTGCACAGCAAGAATGAGCTGAAAAAAGAGTTTCCTAAGAGATGTTCAAGGGTTCAGCTGGATGAAACAAAGACAGTCACTGCTGTTACCAACCTTTCACCATTATTGGCATTTCATCGTGTACGTTGCATAGTTCTTCTACATGCAAAGAAACAAAAACGTTTACAGGAGAGCAAAAAGATTACTGTACTCTGTGGGAAGATTTTGTTAAGTCTGGAAGATATTTCAAATGGAAAATATTCAGTAACAATGCTAAGGGATAATAGTTACTGTACAGGTAAATGGATGATATAATTTGGATTCATAAATATATGGTTGATTCTTCCATTTAGTGTAGGTGATGCCAAGCTAAGTTTTCAAGGTGTAATCACATCTGTCTCTTTGAATACAAACTGCATGGACCTGTTGGGAATTAAAAGCTGGGTGAAATGCAAGACAGAACATTTTTCAAAATGGAAAAAATGTTATGTGACTTGCTATAAGGTTTTGTGCTAGCATGAGTGCTGAAGTTTATTTGGAAAGGTTAATTTTGAAGATGAGTCTGAGTACAGAATGCTGAAGCCTGCTTTTTTTCTATAAGATACTGTTGATTAGATACATAGATTTTTTTTTTTTTTTCTGACATAGTATTAGCTCTTAAATAATACTAAAATAATCGAAGCTTTTCCTCATCTACACGTCTGTTAAGGTAATTTATTTTCCTTTCCTTTAATATGCCTGATTGAATTGATTTTGAACAGGGCTTCTGCTCATGTAATGAAATATCCTTTTGATCATTTGCAGTGAATTTTAGTTTCTTTCTTCCTATATTGCTGTATCATTGGCTAAAGCCAACATGTCATCTTAGTATCACAGGAGGCTATTAATAGTCTTCTTTTGGCAAGACGATATTTATCTTTAGAGCGTTCTTTATATAGGTGGGGCTCTGTTAATCAGCTAACTATTTTGCTTGACAGAAGTAGGTATAAGAATTTAAGTGAGAATAAAATTCCCAAAGAATGCCTGAATGCAGGTGCAAACTCTTCATATAAAACCGGGAGTGTGAACAAAAAATCTAAGCACATTTAACGCACGGAACATGATCAAAATATTTAGGTCAAATATCTCTTTACTGTATTTTGTTGTAGGTTCCATGGAAGATATACATGCTGTCCTTGCAGTATCTGTCAGATTCTCCTTTCAGATCATGTCTTCTGACTGCACATTGACTCCAGTAAATTCATGGTTACTGGGAGAAATGGAGTGCACGCCATTTAAGGAATACCATGACAACATATTCTGTCATAAAGCAGGAAATGTGTACGGTACAGTTTTCAACTGGACACTGAAAAATCCATTTGAAGGAGTTCTAACATTATTTTGCAGGTAAAATTGCTCAAAAAGTGTAGCGTATACTCATCTTGCATACACACTTTTTTATCTTTACACTATTTCATACTGGTACCATAAACACCAGCCAAAATCATAACCAATAGGCTTCCAATATGATGATATGATAAACATCAGCAGTAACAGAATTATTTTTCAAATCAGAACTATGGCAGAACCTGAACTGCATTTTGTCTAGGCTAGAACACTGAATTACAAATAAGTCTAGTCTCCTTTAATATCTGCTTGGTACTATTTCATTTGCTCATTTCACTGCATCATAATTTTGTATTCATTTTTCTTACATTATTCTTAGTGTAATACACTTTTTTTTTTCAACATGTGTTGATTTAGAAAAAATTCCTTAAGAAGATGTTAAAAACAAAAAACCGAACCCCAAACATACAACAAACACCAAGTTATACTAAATTTAAATTTATTGCTATGTCATTTTGTAGTTTAGTCTAATTTTGTTCATGTTTCTGATATATTTATTTCCTATCTACCATGATTCTGAAAATGAAATAATCTGAAGAGTCTCAGTGATTTCCTTTTCTTCTGTAAATTCTTGGACAAGTATCTATAAAATTTCCTAAACCAGGCTACACAAGTTAGTAATACTGCCATAATTTACGATTTAGTTGGATATGGCTCACAACGTGAGAAGTACTTCTCAAGTATTGAAAAATGCTGCCTGCTCAAGCTAAAATATAAAAGAAAGGAAAGGTGTATATCTTAAGAGTCTCTAATTTATCGTGAGGTTCAATCTTTTACTCAAATTAGGAGTTGATTTCCTTCTTTTATGTAAGAGGAAAGGCTGAAATGTTTAACAAATCAATCAGTAAAATGTTAAGTCTCAAGACTTTTGGTTCCTTTTGAAGTTAGGTTAATTGAAAACTGTTCACTTTTGATCCAATTTACATTAATACTTAGTGAGCTGTAAGTTTATGGTGTAACTATGACTGTACTTTCTATATCTTTTTTTTCCCATCTTCAGATAGAACTTTTGTCCAGCTAGGATATTTCTGTGATAGGTGGGAGCTACAGACTATTCTTTTCCACAGCCTTTCAGAACCAAAATAAATGGTATCTGTTATAAGTAGTGGAATGTTAAGATAACTAAATTGAAATAGAACTACTTTAAGGAAAGATGCATTTCTGATCTGTGTGAGAAAACTAGCTACTTAAGCATGCTTGTGGGGTTTTGGGGGTCGGTTGGTTGGTTTTCGTGCCTTGTTTGGGTTTTTTTCCTGAGATAATTGGGGATTTTTTTCAACCAAAGACATCTTTTGAGGAGTTCATCTGGGGAAATACTGGAAATAAGTCTTTGAACAAACTCTACATTCCTCTTAGAGTGAGGAATGTGTCACTGTGTTGTATATGCTACACTGGTATCGGTTCCCAGCATTATTTTATCTTGGTTTCTTAATAATTTTGAATGTCTGATTTTTAAGTGCAACTTTCCCTCTCCAGTGGCCATTTAAAAAAGACAAGCTGTGGGCCACCTAATAGCCATGCTGTACATACCTATTGATAGTGACAATCTATGAATATAAGTGACTTTTTTTTCTGCACCTAAATGTAGACCAGACAACACATTTACTTTGTGCTCTTACATGTGGCCTTCACATATAATGAACTGCGTCTTAAAGTGATTCACATGTAACCCTAATCGTGGACATATATTTTAGCATAGAGTATTTATGTTGCTGAAGTTTGCTTAGTGTCAGTTCTTTGACATACAGTGGCTAGTGTGCACACCATTAGAGAGCCCTTTCTTACTCTTATATGTACAGTGCAGATAATACTTAAAACTATAATCAGCATAAGTTTTTCCCTGTTTGATTTAAAGTAACTTTGTTTTATTTCCCACTATAGAATTTTGAAGATAGAAGGTAGCTTTAGTAATAATAATCTTATTTTACAGAAATCTGACTGTCTTGTTCCAGTGCCTTCATAGCCTCACTAGAGTTCTCCCACCAAGCTGTGATGTAAAACTCCTGACATCTGGAAGCAAAGGTGTACTTACTGAACAGTTAGCACTGGCTTTGGAAAAAGAAATGCTCACCTTGAGGAGTTTGTTCTTCTCAAAAGAAAGTAAAGCTGAAAACAGTTTCACATGGGGGAATGAGCCTGGCACGAAAATCAGTGATCCTCCTGTGGCTTCTTTACTGGACAGTGAGGAAGGAGTTCAGCAGTTCAGAAAGAAGCTTCAGAATGAACGGGAAGAGAGTGTGCTAAGTATGAATCAAACAATGAATGGTGCCCTTTACCAGGAACTTGCTTTGAAAATAGCAGAAGCTCAGCTCAGTTCAGATATGATTGTGTGGAGACTGAGCAAGTCCTAGAAACTATTCACTAAATTTATTTTGAATAAAGATTTTTTTAAATTACATTATTAAATAATATTTATATTTTCATGGGTACTTATTTTTATTCTATAGCTCAATTATTTCTACAGGTAAATACCGGTATTTTGGTTGATGACTTGTAGCTGGTTTGGCAAGAATTTAATATCAAAGATAGCTGAGTCATGATTTTGTTACAAATTTTGAAAATATTATTTTTAAGGTATTTGTTAATAAATCCTATTTCAAAGTCATAATTCCTGAACTATAAATGAACTATATCAGAAAAAAAATCTAACAAGCATCTACTGTTTAAAATAGTCCTATTAAATTTGAAAGATGACTGTTTACACAGGTAAGATTTAAGCTCTTTTTAGAAATCTTAAGACAGCTATAGAAAGGATCTAAGTTAAGAAACCAATTTTAATTCATAATTTGAGTATGGGGTTTGACAAATTCCAAGAAGAGGCAGCTTATCTTCGTGATATATGGAGCCTTTGAAATAACTTTTAATGATGCCACTTGAAGAAAACTGATTGTACCTTGCAGCCCTATCTTCAAGAGATCACCCTCAGATCTGAGAGATTTCAGGGTATTTATTTGAGCTGGACAACCAGATCAGGCCTCTTACAAAATTTTAAGAACTCATGAAGGTGCACACTGTAATAAAACGCCTTCAGGTTTGAGGAGTCCATTCCCACCCAGAATCTAGTGGTAGGGCTAATCTCATTGGTATATCCTGGAGGAAACTGTCCCTCCTTGGACCTTAACCTAGTTTCAATGTCAGAAGATTTGTTTGCTTGTTCCCCGAGTCATAAATGATTGTCTGCTGATACTAGCTGTTCAGTGTATTTGGCCTATCTCAAGTGTTTTAAATAATGGGCAACTCTTTGCCTATTATTCCTGCCTTCTCTAGTTTGAACAAGATACCGCCTATGCATCCAGGAACAGAACTGCCTGTGATCTTGCAGGTACTACCTGCTGAGGTAGTGACTTTTTAAATCGTGTTTTTCCACCATTTTTCAGCTTTGTGAGTCGCAGAAAGCTTAGAAAATCCCAAAGCACAACAATTTACTTTCCTTTATCTCTGCTTTATGTAAGCAGAACATTCCTAGTGTTTGTCACCATTTTTCCAAAGTTGTAAAAATTTTGCTTCTCTGTTTTCCTAGAAACAGTTTTAATAGTTAACATCTGCAGCATGTACTCTGATAATAAAAGTTTGGCAGGAAGAACAGAAGATATGTTTTGACTCAAAGGAACACTGACATTTCAGAATAATTATATATCTTTTATTCATCAGAAAGTTCAACTTCTGCATGTATGTCTTCCAGAAGCATTAGAGTGGTGATGTTTTTCAGTCTGAGACATCTTCTCATACTGGCAACAGGAGTAAACCAATGCACATCTAAAGACAGACCACTAGCTAGAAAAACAATAAATGAGAGAATGCTGTGCTTTGTAAATTCAACAGTTTAGTGATGTCATCTCACTTTTAAAGTATTAAATGTCTCCTTTTTTGACTATATAGAAGGGAAATTTTGCATTAAGATGCCAAGAATGCCTTAAGACATTGTCACGTGTATCTGAAACTCAGTATTTACTGGATGAGAAAGAACTGTTAAAATAGTCCTTTCTTTGTTAAGCTGCAGTTCTGTTCAGCCCAAAGCTTAAAAGCTCATTGTCAGGACTTGGCAGTCAGTTGTCACTGGAATTTCCAGAAAAAAGTTCCTGATTATAAACACTGAAATGAAGTGAAAAATCTCAAAGTGCAATCCTGTAGCTTGCTGCTAAGGGCAAGACCTTGGTAAACCAGCTGAGCAGAAACTTTCAGAGCAACAAAGCTACTGTTCAGCTCAGGGCACTTGAAGGAGTTTATACAAAGCAGTGTAAACAGCCCAGCAGTTGATTTTTATTAGCACCACTGTAGCAGCCTGGTGTCATGTTGTAACTAACCGTCAATATGTCTGTTTTTAAAGAGAAACTTGCACTTGTGTTCATATCCCTTTATTGAATTGGTAGAGTGAGACAAATGAAGAGAAGCTGCTAAGGACAGAAATTGCCACTTTCTAATTCCATGGAGTTGTTACTTACCACTACTTAAAAGAAATGAACAGTCAAATCACAGAAGTGTAGAAGTGAAATTATTCAAGCAGAGTAATAATGCATACAACAACATGTTCCTACTAAAGAGTCTTTCCAGAGGCATGAATGCTTAGTTTGCGTATCATCACATGAGATCATTAAAACCTTTCCTAACAGCTCTAAGATTCCTGGGAGTAATTCTCCAACTGACTAGTAATGCATAATGACGTGGCACAACTTTCTGTGGCTGTGATGCAATTGGTAGGTCTAATGCATATGTGTGGGAGAGATTTTATGTGACAAAATCTAAAGGTCTGCTGGAAATACTTGGAAAGTTTATGCTGGTATGGGGCTTTTGGGCCTGGAATCATGGAAAAATGGAACGAGTTTGAACAAAGGTTCAGGCTCTCTAGAGTCTTATCTTCAAGTGGCAGCAAGAGGAATTTTGTTTAGAGATACATGCTTTCCTAAACTTGCCATTCAGAAGTAAAAGCAACTAAAGGTGTTAACCTTCGGTTTATTTTGTCTGTTGTGATGATTAATCTCAGCACATGCTGGTGTTCAAATGGAGAGTCCAGATTGCATGGACTAGGAAAACTGGTTGGGTTGGTTCACTGTGTTTCTGTCATGAACAGTTGGAGTCCCATTTGAGTTCTTGCATAGAGTGAGTTCTGCAAGTACTTTTTTGAGCAAATCATTTGAGGAATGAAATGTTAGTGGCAGCAGCAGTCCTGGTTACTGGGGATTGGTATCCCCGAGAAATAACTGCTAAAATAGTTGGATGCTTGATTCTGTAGTTTCCCTTTTCTATGACAGCAGATCAAGTTGGGAGAGATACAGATCACAACCAACAGAAAGCTTTTTGTTAAATAATAGCGGATAACTATTCACACAACACATTCACTTACTCGCATGCTCATAATTACTCTGCAGGAGCAACAGCTGGGAGGCCGATCCAACTCCTGAGGCTTCTGGCTTCTAGGTGGGTAGTTTAGAAAGTCTGTCAAAGAACCCTTTGCTTCATCAGGTCTGTGTATGTAATTCTGTAGGTTTTTTGGCTGCACATAGCAACCACTACCTGCTTGTACATGATGCCAGTTACGCAACCCACGGTTGATACTAGTGTGGGTAGTGGCTTTGTACACAGCCAGCAGGCTCTTGGAGTTCTGAATTTATGAGTTCTGGTGGATGTAACAGGACAACTGGTCTCCAGAGCTCACCAGTTACGGGAGACTTTCACATGTAGCTTCTCAGCATGCCATCTCTCATCATCGCCTGCTGATTGCTGGTAACCATTCCTCCATCCAGAGCTGTAGAACCCCTTCACACAAACACACATAAGGGGCCTTTATCACATAAATTTTTGACAAGGTAGTAAAATTATACCTAGAGCCAGCTTGTCTTGATCCCAAAGGGTCAAGAAAACATGGTTTTGATTTCCAAAAACCAGGAGATGTCAGTGGGTTTTGGCAGGTATCTGTAGGAGTGGTTCCGGTCCTCTGGCCAGGACAGTGATCAGCGTGTAGGCGTGTACCTTGTGATGGCTCTATTACCACCCGTTTCAAAAGGCTGGGATGCAAAAGGGAAGCCTGCTCGAGGAAGCGTGAGCTGTCATGCCTAAATGCACTCTTAGGTCCATCTTAGCACTTTTAAAGTCAGCATGATTTAAGGCCCTAAGAAGAGGGGTTGTGCATCAAAGAACTCAGTTTTTCCAGCCAAGTTGATATAATGAATAAATTTACTTATTAGAGTGATTTTTCTGTCATTCTCAGGCAGCAGAAACCTGTCTGCTCGAGAGTAGTCGCTGCTGGATAGCAATATTTCCTTCTAAAGTTTGTGTGTGTGTATGTATATATTTCAGATCAGCCAACAGGCTGCCAGGTTGTTCATGGTAGTAAGACTTAAGCCTTCTCTCTCAGCTACTAATTTTTGTTTTCTCACAGCTTTTGACAATTTGGGAACTGTGACAGTCTTATGACTGCTCTCTTCTGAATCATGCTGACTCTGCTAAGGCAAAATAATAACGCTAGCATGTTTTATCCATGAGTGAGTTACTCATTAGAGACTATTAAAAAAGATGATAGGGTCAGTAAAAGGAGTATCTGAATAGTGGTAGTTTTCTTCTCCTCCCTCTCTACCTCCCTGGGACGCATGAAGTTTTAAACAAGTGGAAGGTAAGTGTTGATGCAAGGATTTAAAATCTTGAAGAGACGTAAAGGCACGTGTTTGAGCATTTTGTTGGTTTTAGTTTCTTTCACCTTTTTGGTTTTTTTCAGTACTCCCTTCTCTGCATTCTAGGCATGCCACTGAGTAGGAGGAACAAGGTGATCATCTTGATCAGTACGTAATAGGAGTTTCTAGCCAAGAGAAAAGCAATACCAAATCCTCCTAGGGGAAAGACAAAAGAGTAGGAGGTGTAATGCTGCTGTTTAGTCATATTAATTATTGCTTTAAGGAGGTGATACTACTTTGGTCTTTTCTGTGACCTCAGGTTTCTGGTATATGACAACTTTACACCTTGAATATATTGTGAAATTCATAATTCATAGGTACAAGACAGCAGCTGCATGTTTATAAATCACTTAGTTGGCAGTCTTTGCTCTAAAGTGTCAGGTTTGTATCAGTCTAGTTCCTGCCTGCAGTCCTACATCCACAAAACCCTGTTGCTTAACTGTGGTATTTAGGTCAGATCCACAGGTCGGTAAAGCAGTTTCAGGTTCACGAATCCTCCTCCTTATTGTCTAAATGGAGAGGTGGTGAATCATTTGCCCAGCTGCAATCCTTACCTGCGCAGCGAGGTGTGAAGGTAAGTGCTTTGTAATGAGTCCTCCCAAACAGCGTGCGCTGCCTCTGTACCTGCCCCCTTTCCTCTCCCCAGAGCCCCAGTTACAGTTTTGATCCGAACATGCGATGTCTTCCTTTGTAATCCTGCCTTTGAAATGTTCTCGAGCGTGAGAGGAGAAGCAGAAGCTGCCAAAAACTTCCAAAATTCATGGTTGGTGGGAGCGTGCTGTTGCTGTTCAGCCTGCACTATTTCCTTTGCACAGGCTCTACCGAGGGTGTAACTGTCCTCCCCCTCCCGCCCCAGTGAGCAAATACTGAAGACCAAAAGGACAATCACTTCTAAAATGCAAAAATTAACTTTGCCTCGCTTTTTCTTTTCCAAGGGATGCAACTCTGCTAAATCAGATAATCGACAGATAACAGTCAGGTCCCCGATGCAAAGTGCACCTTTATGAAGCTTTCAAGTGCCTGGGGCATTCGACCAAGTAGTTTTGCAACACAGAAAAAACATTTCCTCCCCACACCCCTGACACCCCACCCCTGTGGCTGAGTACCTCATGACTGTTTATGATGATAAACTGCTGCATTTTTTTTTTAAGATTTCTGCAATTAAGGCTCATTTTTAATTCAACTTTACTTCTTGGCAGTGGATTTTAATGCTATCTACAACATTTTAAACCTTTGCTTTAATTTTGTCTCTTCTCAAGCTCATTTAAGAAAATTCAACACTCATTGGATGTGTTAGTATAGTACTACAATTTTTAATCTCTATTTGGATGTCAATTATTAATACACAAGCATTGTAGAAATCCAGAGAGGAGTAAATTTCTGAGCTTTCTGGCTTTGGCAGAATCTTCCTCCTTTCTTTTCCCAAAGTAGTATGAAATTTCTAAAATTACCAAATTGTCTAGGTGTCTCCAAATGCATATAACATGTACCAACTTCTTTAATCCCCCCAAATCAGTTGCACAACATAGTTACTTCGGAGAAATCAGATAAAATCATGCAATATTGTAGATAGGTATATTTTTCAACACAACTGTAAGAAGAAATTATACGAGACAGTCAGACCAGTTCAGCACTCTTCCCTGTTTGTCAGCTTTTTTTTGTTTGTTTGTCAGCATAGTGTAAAATAATCACCAAGAGCAGCTGTTGGATTTGAAGATCCCATGAACTTTCTTAGACTATGCAGTGTGGGCAAGAATGAATTCACATTCGTGAACACATTCATTAGATTATGAATTTTTACCTATGCTGGAGAGTCAGTGTAGCGGTCATGTATGTCGGAGTGTCTTTCACTGTCCCATCCAAAGGCTGTGAATTAATGACAGGAAGATAAATACAACCACCATCCTATAAATAACAGTAATTGCGACCTCAGCAGGAACAGATCTGAAATTACAGGTTCCAGCAGGCGATAATCACTGCCTAATGCTGATGGTTTCACTGCGATTATTTTTTCCAAAGGATGTCCCTAACTTTCTTAAAGTACATGATTTATATTTAGTTACTCAAACACAGCCTTTCAGTTGTGATTATTTAACACTCAATAATTTATAATTTCAGTATACTCTATGTGGTTTCAAGTTATGTGCACTGCAGCATATTTCATGTGCCACTTTGCCACAGGAGTGCCTGTGTAAATGCAGAAATTAAAAAAAAATATGTTCCTGAGGTAATATCTTAGTGTTTTCATCTCACTGCAAAACTAAGTGAATTATTCCAATGCAAAGTACCTCAGCAGTGCACAGCACCTTCTCAATAAACTTGGTAGTTTTTTAGCTAGAAGTCAGCTTTTAGTAATTTTATGGAAAAAATATATCGGTTTCATTCTTTTCAAAGTAGCTCACTTCTTAAAAATGTGCTCTGAATGCATATATTATTGCTTTATGACTGATACATTTCACTCAGAGTCTGTAAAAAAACATTACACTTTATTACTAGGATGTTTTACTTCAGAAAGAAATTGCTAATTTAAAACCCTTTCCCTTTTTTTAGAATTGGACAATGAAATAGACTTGGCAGAAATAATCATCAATGAGGATGAATAAATGATCCCTGCTTATTGCATTTTCCCCAAACATTAATATATTGTCTTCTGAAGTTATAACTAGATAATCCACTGAAATAACATAAACTGTATAATCTTCTCTGAAAAAAATAAAATTGCTGAAATGCTTGGGGAAAGAATAAATCCCCACTCTATTTTCCCACCAAATAGATAGGAATTTGTGCAAACTAGTGTATTTTCTTCATAAATTGACATGTAGAAAGAGGATGAAGAACAGAGAAGTCATGTCAATTTGAAATTGAGTCCTTCTGTGCTAAGTACTCTTTCTTAGTGGCTGTTGAAAACACTTGGAGTGAATTAGATTCTTTAAAAATCTACATTAGCCTTCCATTATTTAGTAGCATGGCTGAACAATAGCACATTAATAGTATCAATGATCCAGGATTTGAATGTTTTAAGTGACTGTGGATAGCCTGAGGTTATAATAATGATTACTTTAACACCATCTGAAGTGCATTTCATTTTTTTTAAGTTATTGGAATTTGTGCCATATTACAACAGCTCATACACATGTAAATCTACGCAGTGACACAGCTAATCTGGGGGCACTCACTTCTCACATTGCCATGTGGCATTCATGGGCCATCATCTTGCCCAGTACTGTTTCTAATGCCCTCTTAAGATGGGTTGTTCAACCTACCCCATGTACATGCCATGCTAGCATTGCAGCTACGGAATTTAGATTTTTGCTGTATGCCTAAAAAGTAGTAATCTTTGCTTTTAAAATCACAAAACATTTGACATGTCAGCATTTTGTTTTCATATGGCTGGGAGGTGGCAATTCATCTGTGTGCAGTTATAACTGTCCTTCCCCTCTGAATGGCAATTTTTAAACCTCTTGGAATCCAACGCAATGACTCCTGTTCTCCACTGCCTCCCCTCTCCCCATCCTGAACTCCTTTTTAGACCTTGTATGCACCTTGGGTTAAATCCTGGCCTCACTCAAGAAAATGACAAGGCTTTCTGAGAGCTTCCAAGCTCTAGGCATCCCCGTCATGATTCAGAACCTGCTTTTTGTCTCAGCAGGGAGGCTTAGTGGGTTTCACATCCTTTGCCCAGGATTTAATCAGGAATGAGTGTAATTTTCTAGCAGGTACAACTTGGCTGAATTTCCAAAGTTAAAGGCAGAGAATAATAAATTATAAACACAGCAATAAATTAGACTTGCATTTATTTTGCAGTTAGTCACTGGTTATTCAAGTCTCCGTTCTTACTTTTTTTATATTTACACTGCCAACAGATGCGATGCTTCAATTTTATTTAAAATTGTTTGCAATAAAGCTAGCCAATAATGTGCCCATATTCAACAAAGTAACAATACAGCTTGTTGTAGTCATTGATAATGATATTTCAGCTTGTAAATCTTCATGGCAAACTGCATGTTTTGAGGATTGAATGAACAAATACTAAAATACGTGTGCTTTGAATACCAAAGGTGTCCTGGAAAAGAAAAACAGATTTCAGTCGTGAACTATGAGAAATCATTAGTTACGTATAATTTCAGGGCAAGAAAACACCATTCCTTTTTCAAGATATGGTAGAAATTCTGTATGGTTTTTTTTTCCTTTTAGGTTCTTTTACTATCATAGCAAAGGAATAAAGATACACTTAGGAGTTCATGTTTCCAACTTCTAACATAAAGTTTCAGAGACACAAAGAGTAACTGGGAAGATAAACAGTCCTTACTGATACTTGACTAAACAGCTTCAGAAGGAATTGTGAAATTATTTTGAGTGTGCCAACCAAAACAGGAAATTTTCTGGCCATTACCCTCCAACTCAAAAATCATGCAACTTCCCTGTGACAGGTAAAAAAAAACGATATTGGAATAATTAATGTAGTTAAGCTATCTCTCTTATGAGTTTGAAAGATGAAGAACACAAGCAATAGGCCACCAGTGAGCTAGCTGTAGGGTACTCCGAGGTGATCTTGGTGACTTGTGAGACTGCAATTTGGGAGTCAGCTTGCTTGCTTTGAGACATTCTTTATATACTTCTGTGGTCTTGTGTTGATAGTGATGTTAGTACAGAACCTGTTATTTATCTTAAGAAGCTTCTACAAGATAGCTGATCCTGATAAAATGCTTCAAAGACATCTGTCGGTGCTAAACAACATTGTTACCCTATATCATTTACTGAAAAAAAAAAAAAAAAAAAAAAGCAGCATATAAATTCCTCAGCAGTTTCTTATACATTTAAACAGGGTTCATCTTTTCCCTTATCGGTTTACAAGTCTTATCTTTATTGCAGGTGATGTGCATTGATTTACTTCACCTTCTTGCCGGAATCCCTTATCAAACTATTCTGAATCAGAGCAAATTTTACCTTGGTAAACTGTGCTGAGCTTCTCCATTTGTAACATATTGCAATTACAAAACCATTTGCAAATTTGTCCTTTCTGAAGAAAAAAAAACAGAGTTTAATTTGTATTGTCTTAAAAACAAGACTGTATCACTGAAGAAAGAATAGTGAATTCATTTGATACCTGAAAAATGAAATATTATTTAAAAAAAAATGCGATTTTAGTATATTATTTGAAGTTGGCAAAATATGGCCCTTCAAATACTCTTGGAAGAAATAAAATTGTATTTAAATCTCCCTGTGACATTTACTTGAATTTAGCCTACAGTATATCTGCTGATTAATAATCAATGGTAGACTAAGATGCAGTTCACTGAAAGCGCATCTGTCTGCAGTTGGCCTTTGTGGATACATAAAACAGGAGATGGTGCCGTAAGTGAGGTTGGTTATGTCTATGTACAGCGGATCTCTTTCTTAAAATTGCACAGAGAATTTTTGAGACGACCTTTTGTGTCTGCATTTATCAGCAGGGCAGGCAGGAAGTTTCACATGACCACAAAACCACTTTCTATGTCCCTCCTTGCCCGCATGGTCTTGCTGCTGTGCTCCCCCTGCACAGCCCGCGCTCTGCTAGGAAGGAGGTGGGCACCACTGGCAGCAGCCTTGCCGTCCATCCCCAGTGGGCAAGGCTGGAGGAGTATGATCCCCAGGACTCCCAGGCCGCAGACAGTTTAGCTGCAACTCTGCCAGTCTGGGAGGAAGAGGGCTTATATCAGTGCAGAAGCAAGAGGGAGCAGCCATGGGCCTGTTTTGGTTAGGACTGACATAGTCTGTGTTGTTGGAGGTGGTTCACTCTTGTGTGGCATCCAACCGGACACCAAAAGCATTTTCAGTGACTGGAAGATCTCAGGGTGACCTCTTACTGTGGTTCCTCTTTGCTTTGCCCAATAAGCATTTTGCAAGGCGCCAGAGGAGCAGGCAGGATGGCTCCAAAAAAACCCATGTGCAATGCTGGCAGGACTGAGATCTCCACCCCAAGCAAGTGGTGTTTCTGGAGTGCCTCTTGAGCTGGAGGGTGCCGTGGGGCTGGGAGTGCCGATTCCTGAGCGCTTGATCACTTCTCTGCACCCTTCCAGCCCCTGCCTAAAAGGTCAAGAAGACAGAAGTTGTTACAGAGTGATAATAGCAGAAATCAGGGAGGAGGGGGCCACCCGGAGCTTGTTGAACTTGAGCTTTGTTAGCCCAAGCCTTTTTGTATCGTCCCTTCTCTGGGAGAGGCTCCCCATGATTTTGGACTTGCTGGCACTGGGGATGCTCTGCACCCTGCCAGCAGCTGCCATGGGCTGCGCTGGCCTAAAGTGCCCCTGTGTCCCCAGCTCGCAGGGAGGTGGCTCTTGCTGCGACTGCAACCTTACGGCTGCACGGCTGGAGGTAACGCTCCGGGGGATGCAGTGTCAGAAATAGGGCTCCCACGTGTATAAATAGCTCCGTGTACTGCTAAAGTGATGGTGGCAGGGTACTATATTGCTGGTTTATTTATATCTCTGGAAGCGCCGTGAGCTTGGTAACAGAGCATCAGGTTTGTGATGTGAGTTATTTGGATTCTTTTTCCCTTCAACATAATCCGATTCATAAAAAATCCTTGGTTTTCTCCATCAGCCTAAGTTTCTTGTCTGCAAAATTACCAAAAAATGTTTGCCAAATTAACAGGCAGATCCCAGTTTGGGAGTACTTTACTGGTGGCCCGGAGTAGAACATGTGTATTCGTCTGTTTACCCATGGAGGACTGGGACACACAAGCCTGGGTAGCCCTGGCACAGTCGTGATTCAAACCTGAAGCAAAATAATTTTTTATGAGGCAGGTGGTTAGATGTCACCTTGCAATGCTGAAAAATAAACATCTCCATTTCCAGTTTGAACACAAAGTGCCACCGTCTGATTTTCTGTTCCCAGCACTAACTGACGGATCCATTTCCAAAGTACTCTCTGCTGGTGGTGGGTGGATGCAGGCGGCAGACCGAAGAGCAAACACATCAGGAAGGGACTATTTCTGACATCATAGCTGGAGATTGACTGTGTGTGTGTGTGTGATGATTAGGATGCAGGTGAAGAATCGTTGGCAGTGAGTAGATTAATACATTAGTCTCATGCAGCTGTCTCACCTTTAGATGGACCTCATGTTTCAATTCTTGGTTTTTGCCAGAGAAAGATGCCAGTGTGAGGGAGGTAAAACAATATGTAGTAAATCACCATAATTCTGCAGCTTCGCTAACTCAACAACTAGTGTTCATGGCCTGACTGCATGTTTATGAGCCTTTGGGAAATGGGGTGCAATGTTGAAAAGGAAATAAATGCCTCAGTGAAATGCTTGTGAGCTGGACTTTTTCTGAGGAACGGCCTCGTCCTAAGGATATAAACCAGGCTCCTTTATAACATGTGCATTATGGAGATAATATTTCTGATGGAAACCAACTGAGAGGCTGCTCTCTTGAAGCATACTAATAAAGTCTAGTATTTGTTCAGGTGAATAAATAGACTGACTGACTTTACCTACACCCAGTAGTTCATTTATTTACTTCAGGATTTTTGCAAATATTAGGGAAAGGGACATCTCAACAGTCATATGTCTACAGATGACTGTATGGGGAAATAACTGGTGTGAGCTATGCACTTTTATGTCTTTGATAGTACTTTGCTGCTCAGCAAAAAATCAAGAGAGTTCCATACTAGAGATGAGGGAGGAAATTGGTACATTCGTGTGTAGGAAAAATGTTCATTTCCTTCATAACATTTTGTTTGCCAGATTTTTTTCCTCTACTGTTTCATATTATTATTATAAAGCATGCTTGATTTTTCCTGGTAAGAACTGCCAGACCTGCATTTAAAAAAAGAAACTTCCCAGCCCCCTCCACATGCCCAGGTAGTAAATACCTAGAAGTAATTCTAGAAGCAAAGTTAAAGAGGCAGTTTGTAATCAGTTCTTCTTCTTTCCAAAGGGAAGACAAACATAGTTTTCTTTCTGAAATATTTTTTTTTCTCCTTGATTTTGTCCATCATAGAATCATAGGATGGTTTGAGTTGGAAGGGATCTTAAAGATCATCTAGTTCCAACCCCACCCTGCCATGGGCAGGGACACCTTCCACTAGACCAGGTTGATCAAAGCCCTGTTCAACCTGGCCTTGAACACTTCCAGGGAGGGGGCAGCCACAACCTCTCTGGGCAACCTGTTGCAGTGTCTCACCACCCTCACAGTAAAGAATTTCTTCCTTATAACTAATCTGAATCTACCCTCTTTCAGTTTAAAGCCATTACCCCTTGTCCTATCACTACATACCCTTGTAAAAAATCCCTCTCTAACTTTCCTGTAGGGCCCCTTTAGGTACTGAAAGGCTGCTATAAGGTCTCCCCGGAACCTTCTCTTCAGCATGTACTTTGGGAAAGTTCTCTTGATGCAGCCCAGGATACGGTTGACCTTTAGGGCTGCAAGTGCACATTGCCATGTCATGTTGAGCTTCTCATCAACCAACACTCCCCACAGGTGTGCTCACAATCCACTCATTTACCAGCCTGTCCATCCCCAGGCAGAGCTCCATGCACTCCAGCTGGTCACTGACATAGAGGGCAATCCCTCCTCCTCGTGTTCCCTGCCTCCTTCCTAAAAATCTTGTATCCTTCCATTCCAACACTCCAGTCATAGGAGCCATCCCACTATGTATCTGTGATGCCAGTAAGATCTTAGCCCTGCAGGCGTGCACGCATCTCTAACTCCTCTTGTTTATTACCCATGCTATGTGCATTTGCATAGAGGCGCTTAAGTTGGGCCCCCAACTCAGCTGCTCTTCGGGTGCTCTCCTGCTGACCTGTGATCCCTCTCCAGGCTCCCTTCCCCTGGCAACTTTAGTTTAAAGCCCTCTTCATCAGCTTGGCAAGCCTGTGATCAAAGATGGTCTTCCCCTTCTCTGATGGACCCATTCAGCCCCCCGGTAAACCAGGTTTCTCAAAGTGAGTCCCACAGTCTAAGTAGCTGAACCTCTGGCTGTGGCACCCGTCCCATAACCATTTGTTGATCCACCAAATTCACCTGGCCCTTTCAAATCCCTTTCCTTTGACCAGGAGGACTGATGAAAAAACTACCTGTGCTCCAGAGTCCCTTACCACCACTCTCAGGGCTCTGTAATCCTTCTTGATACTCCTCAGACTGCTCCTGGCTGTGTCACTGGTGCTTACATGAAACAACAGCAGCAGATAATAGCCAGTGGACTGTACGAGGCTGGGTAGTCTCTTGGTGACATCCCTGATACAAGCCCCCAGTAAGCAGCATGCTTCTCTAGAGAGTGCATCATGCTGGCGGATGGGTGCTCCTGTACCTCTCAGAAGAGAGTCACCTACTACTACCACCTTCTCGTAGCTGCACTGGTTGTTATACGGGGAGCAGACCAGGCTGCCTTACTCAGCTCCTGTGTCTCTCCTGATGTGACAGGTCTTCCCTCTTCAGTCTGCAGAGTGGTGAAGCAGTTCTGCAAGGGTAACTTAGGCTTCAGGAGAAGTCTCTTCCTCCTGCAGGTCCTTGTCATTGCAAGCTTCTATTCTTCTGGATTATTGGCCCCCCTCCCTTCCGTGTGTGCCAGTGAGGGAGTTTTTGGCTGTTTGGCTGTGGGTCCACTGCAGACTGTGCTTGGAACCAGCTATCTGACTCCGTCTCAGCCTCCCTGATGCTACACAGCCTTCCCACCACCTCCTGCAGCTCAGCCACCTGCTGCAGGAGGTCCTCTGCCTGGGCACACCTTTTGCAGGCAGGTCTGCTGCCTGTCCCTGCCCTAGGAGAAAGGTCTGGGCATTTCCTGCTGTCTGAGGTCTGCACTGCAGCCTCTCCTTTCAGCAGCTCCATCTGGGTGGAGGCATTGGCCACCACTGGGTAGCTGGTACAGTCCCCCCCAGCTGGAGCTGCAGCCTTTGTTCTCAGATGAGTGCCCACCATCCTGCCATGAGGGTCAGGTAGGATGGGTGCTCTTGGCCTGGGCAGATGGTCACAGAACAGTTCCCCGTTGCTAGGTTGTATGTACTTCAAGCATCTCCACTTGGCCAGTGGTATGTCCCTCCTTCAAAGAGGTGCCCTCCCTGCACGCCCTTCTGCCCCAATGGCCGCACCACGCCCTGGCTGAGGTGCCATGCCCTGTTTACCCACCGTTTGCCGCTGGCGCTCCCTGGGGCTGCCTGTTGTGGGAGCGCGGGGTGGCTACCATTACTCCTGGCCCTGTCCACGTCTCATCAGCTGCTCTCTCTCAAGGGAGCTGCTGGCTCCTGGTGGGTCTCTGCACTCCCCTGGGGTTTCCCTAGCTCAGGAGCCCCCCCTTGTTTGCTATGATCCCCACTCTACTGTGGAACATGCCTGCACTGGAGCTGATTGCCTCATTGTCAAATGACAAACAAAACATTGACCTATTTCTAGATGGTCTTTTTAATCCTTTGCTGCACTTGGAAGGCAACAGCATTAGCAGATTTGAAATGCATATTCTCTTCTGCTGAGAGCAAAGCTGTGCCCAAGGCACCTCTTAACACACTGAATGCATATGTCGATGGACCACGAGGACTCAGCAACACTTACACCTCTGTCAGTACGAAGCAGTGGTTTGTACAACAGAAGGGAGGAGAGGAACTTGCTTCCTGGTTGCTTCCTAACTAGCAGGGCCTGTTTCAATCTGATCTTGCTGGATTTGGTGAGACACTACATTTTTCCACCTGCCTGGAAGGAAGGAGATGTGCACAGGAGCAGCAGCACAGACTGGTGTGGCCCCTGCAACTGCAGTCTGTTTGTGGCCGCCCTGGTGCACCTGGGTGTGCCCAGAGTCATCCCCATGCGGGTCCAGTGGTTGTTTACTTTTCTCTGTCTTACATGAGCCAAGGGGCGAGCCGAGCGATTTACCTGGATCCCACCCGACCTGCATGGGCTGGTGACCAGGACACAGCCACAAGACTAATAGTTACTATTCTCTCAATAGCAAGCTTAACCAGAGTTTAGCCTTAACACTACTTATCATTACCTTACAGTAATCTTAAAGTATTTTAATGACCTATTTTATATATTTACTCTAGCATTTTTATGAATCTACATCTAGCATCCATCCACATCCTTATTTCTGCCACTGAACTGTTGCTTACATTTCATTACTCTGTATAAAATGTAATACTCCATTTCATTTGACGGCCAAAATTGGTCTTCCAATACAGCCAAATGCCACCTAGTGATTATAACAGGAATTGAACTTAATCACAGACTGCTGTATTGCATGCAACAAATGCGCTGCTAGAATAATTTTTAAAGACAGATAATTTATCTTTCTGGTTAAAGAAGTCTGTCATAAAATCGATGCTTCCTGTGAGTAAATCAATTTGTTAGCTCCTAATTAGAGCACTATACAGTTGCAAAGCATCATTTAATTGTGATGAGATGCATTTTCCCAAAGAAAATGTTTCCCACTCCATTTTAACTATGGTTTATATACATAATATATATAGTGAGCATTTCCCAAGAAACCTCTTGATTGATGCGTTGTCATAGACAGGATGAACAGCAAGCTGAATAGCATGGGACGTCTGTTTTACCTCCTACATAAGTGACATTTTGCCACTCTGAAAATCCACCCAGAATTCTGTTACAGAATATCGTGGCATTTCTGTTTGTGTATTCCTTAGCTATATTTGTGTTTTGCAAAGGTGTGTTTTCTCCACTGTTGTGTCATTCTGTTTGCAGATGTAATACGAAGACAGAACCCATTTTTTGTGGAGGAATTGCTGTGTTTTCCCTGTTACAATTTCATACCAGCAGCTCTCCTCTTGCAGGCTGTTGCACTCTCAAGCCTGCATTTTTACTGAAATTTCCTCTGTTCGATGGTACCTTCATGCCAACTAGGAGCATCTTCTCTGGGGATCAGCTTTGTGGGTTAGCCTGGATGCGGGCTAGCCTGTGGGTTAGCTGGCTGGATGTTCCTGCAGGGTGCTAAGCCTCCACTTGGGACTGGTACCTGTGGGTGTACCATATTGTTGTCAATCCTGAGGAGAGCCTGTGCAACCCAACGCTTGGAGTCGCCCACCTGGCAAAGTGTGCCCTGCAGTGTGGGGAGCAGGGCCGTGGCCCCTGGAGAGAGGGCAAGGCACCAGGCACTTCTGCCTGTGCCCCTGAGAAGGGTGCTGCGGGGAGTGGGGACAGCAGCAGCACTCCTCTGCACTTGCTGGGGGGGTTGGTACCCTCTAGAGCACTGCTAGCACAGGGTGACAGTATAACGCTGCTAAGGGGGGACAGCGTGGGGCACCTGATTCCATCAAGTCTGCACAAGGAGTGAGACAGATGATGCAATTTTCCCTCCCTTACACAGCTTTATGTGATGCTTTACTAGTCACTACCTGATGCTTGCCCTGACCCAGCCTGGAATACAAATTTCACAGTGTGGCTGCTGCAATGTCAGCAAATCCAGTGCCTCTCCAGGTGTAAAATACCATCCCTGGTCCTGTCTTGGCATGAGAGGTGGTTTTGAGAACTGTGTCTGGAGGCACCTGACTCTTTGCTTTCTCGGTCTCTCTTGATGCACCATAGTTCCTGATGCAATTTCCTATTGCTCTACACTCATTTCTCTTGCACTGACCCACAGGAAGATGTTAAGAAAGGGAATTGTTCATCCACCTTTGTATGAAATTGAGCTCTGAATGGTAAAGATCATAAAAAAACCTAACAGCTTCTGAAAATAAACTAGTACCCAGAATACAATAGATATTCTCCAGCCACAGAAAAAAACAGTGCCTGGCTTGAAAGGTGTAAAGTCCTAAAATAAACAGCACAACTTTCAACAGAGAAATACATGAATTTTTCAAGCTAATTCTTATATTTATATAATTATATTCACATAGAAAGAGAGAAAAAAATTCTAGATTATTCTGGCCAAAATCTTCTCTGTGCAACTTCTCTAATGTCTGTGGAGTTACAGGAGGAGAGGGTTTGACCTTTCATCTTGATGGTGTGACTGCACTAGAGCAGAAATAAAGAATTTATCAAAACTGACCACTACGCTGTATGTATTTATTTCTTTGGCAACTTTTTTTCCTTTTTTTTTAAAGAAGATATCTATATAGAAGACTGAAAGATGATTGTGATGAAAGTTTCTGAAATGCTGGTTTTCTTTTAAATGGTGCAGCAAAAAGCTCAAGGGGAAAAAATCCTTTTCACAGAAACTTATAGTCACTTATAAGGGAGCTGATCACACCCAACAGTCTGCAAAGTTGATAATTAACCAGAAACAGGAAGGTTCATCATTTGGTAATGAGCTGCCTACAAACCCATCTGATGAATAAAGGCTGTCAAAGAAAATCTCTTGGCATGGCACATCCACCTGCAGGGCTTACTACAGATGGGATGACAGTGTCTGACCATCTAATTCAGTCAAGAGATGTCGATGAAAAAGCAGTGTGTGCTCCAGACAATATTTTCTCATTCTTCAAATGCTGCAGGAACAAATGATAGAATTTCTATATCCTCGACGATGAATTTCAGGGTAGGGAGGGAAACACAGTCCCAGTCCAGTGTTAGAAGCAAAACACAGCATAAAACAACAAAATTACATATGCATTATTTAATACCATTACTGGAGAGGATGCAGTGGTGGGGAAAAAGCTACTATAAGAGGATGAAATGAAATCCCAGAACATTTATAATATCCATCTTCCCTGTGGCACAGACTGACATACATAGAGCTAGCCGTTATTTGTTGCAATTTGTACAATTCAAAGCTGTTTTTCACCCCTTTTTAAAAAGCCTACCAAGTAGTCTTTACTCAAAGGAAAACTGTAAATGATAGTTACTGAAGGCTGGAGCTCCATTCATCTCCTAATATAGAGCTGAGTTGTACAATGAAAATTGTCAGTTCTTTAAGGCTGTGTTGCAGTGCTGTGGGCAATGCAGATGTTAAAGCTTTATGGAGCTTATAGGGTATCATGCATGTGTGTAAAAAATGGTTGGCTAGAAGCATGGTGATAAAGAAACGTATCTTTGCTCTCTCTAAACCAATCCAAACCAAAATGTGTTCTGTGCTTCATTCAACCACCTTCCTCATGGTGAAGAACTTCATCAGTGCTTAACACAAGATGAGTTGCTGAGAGCTACCCCCAGGCAAGAAAAACGAACAAAAAGTGCCCACCCTGGTCGTGTGCAGAGGCAGCTGGTGTGCAGCCGGCTGCAAGGGTTTGCAGGAGCAAACGTAGCTGCATGGTTCCCATGGCCAGCTTCTCCCAGCCATGAGGGAGTTTCTTGGTGAACAGCCCAGCTGTCTCTGATCAGTCGTGGTGACCAAGGCTCCATTCAGAGGGAACAGGGCGGTTGCTCTGCAGACACCCCCATTGCTAAAACTCAACACAGTTCATGGAGTACAAAATACCTGTGAGCACCTTCAAATTCCTTTCAATACAAAGTGCTTCTCTGCATCAGCTGCCAAAGAGCAGGTAGCACAAGCAAGGGCGTATGACTTGCTGCCATTACTAGCAGATAGTGTTGCCTGGATCATTTGGACAAAACATGAGCCAGGTATACAGCTGTGCCAGCCACCTCTGTGCATGCATTGTACCTCAGCTCAGGTAGGGAGTCTGCCTGGAGCCTGGGAGAGCCCAAAGGATGGAGAGTTTTGTAACAGAAACATGAAGACTGGTAGGAACAAAGTAATAAGAGAAGCGAGTCTGTGTGATTGAACACCAGAAGAACCATCAAACCAGTTAAATGCATAGACACTCCCCCCCAAAGACACCTTTTACAACAGTAAAATAGAGACAAGGGTTGTTACACCAAGCCAAGAAGAACTACACTATGAGCAGACCCCAGCCCAGCTGACTGTCCAGCAGACCCTGCATCCTAACAACAGGAGGGTGGCACCGACACAGCAACAGATCACATACAACATATCACATACGCTTTTTCCCATTAGTCCACAAGGAAGATAGACATCTTTTCCAAACAAGGAAAAATAGTCAACAGGCAGCAACCTGGCCTAAGAATTAGAGACCTGAAGTTAGCATGATGCTCAGACTAGGGACACTCAATAAGAGCTTATGGTTCCTAATGACAGATTTGTCCAAAATGTCATTTTTGTGGTCCTCAAGAGGAAGTCCAGGGACAAATGGAGGACTTGACAGCTGCTATCCCTTGTCCTTGGTCTCATACACAAATGATCCAAGTCAGATCTGGGCACAGACATCTTGGTGCTTGTGAGTACATGATGTGAGAGAATGGATGAACAAAATGCATGAGGGAACAGCTGTGAACAGGTAAAATTTACTTTTTTGGAGATGTTTGTAAAGAAATACCACCTTTCACTTTCATTATATCTTACACTGAGTTTTGTCCAACTAATTTCCATCCAAGTAGACACATATTATCAGGTTTAGCAACTAGTTGCCTCCCAGGCAAGCTGAATGAGGGTGAGTTGTGCTTGTGACACTTTGTCCAGCTGTACCAAGACCATGTGCTGGCAGTCCCTGGCTGGCCTCATATGTGGTGAGCTTGGGTTTGGGAGGTTGGGTCCAGCATGCCAAGCTGAAATGGCTTAGCTGTTTCCCAAGGCAGCCTTGAAAACATCATAGTCATGTTCATACCTAATAAACCTGGCTCTACGTGAGCTGTCTCTGATGGAGGCAGTCTGCACATTACTGGTGCCAAGGGATGAGTAATGTGGGACAAGATAAAATGCCCTCCTGTAAGTTTTTCCAGTGGACTGATTAGTTGACCAGTAGAGGTTATTTGCATATGAAAGACAGTGACAGTGTCTGGTGTTTGTGTTCCACATCTGTGGGAATTCCTAGAGAGGGCTATCAGCAACTCATTGACGTGCTGAATCCCATAATGGTCTATAAATATTGATTAACCCCTTACAGAGTCATTTGTTATGTTTTGTAAGTGCAAACCAATAATAGATTGACTTTGGCAGATTGATTTCAAGGTAATTGAGACTAAGGTTGCAGTGAGTAGGAAAAATATTTCCCGCTCCCTGAGTCCCAGCACATACAAGATACATATGACTGCTGTGGTGACACCATCTGTCTTGCATGTAACTTAATTTGTGGAGTTACATATGTGCAGCAGTGAACAATGTGCTGACTGTATTTGACTGAACTCACAAACCTTCACTTTAATTGTATTTTAAGATATTTTTTGACATTTGCGATAGTTTAATTATGAAGGTTAGGAGCAGCTCCACAGGCAGGGTTAAAATGAATTTTGTACTGAAAAAGTTTCATTTTCTTTATATGTGCCCTTCCCAAATGACATCAATTGAATTTTCTAAGGCTTTACAAATTAAACATACTGATTATAAATTAAAATTAATTCACATTAGCATGCCAGAGCACGTAACAACCAGTGTACGAATTTTTTGTGTGTGTGCCCTTTATCTCCCTAGCAAGAGCACATACTGTTATCTGTTGCTTTGTACATGGCAGCAACATTATGAAGGAGCTGCCTTCCCCCAGCTGAACTCAAAATGACTGTGTTTACTCTCAAAACACGAAGGCTGCAAGCTACACAAACCGTTCTGCATTACCTGGTCTCTGAAAACCAGAGTCCCGCTGGAGGAGTTATAAAGCATTTTGAGTGCCGACCTGCTCTTTGATTGCACAGTACAGAGGTACACCTCATACCTATGGAAGCCTTATGCCAGTATTAATTTCCATATGAATGCCCTTTGGAAGGAGCAGTGGTCATCTGCAGATGCTCTTCCTCATAATTTACCATCTCTCAGACACCAGAGATGGTTGGTCACCATAGTTTGCTAAAACATCTCCACAGAGGACATTTCCCCAAACATCTGCCTCTGCTCTCAGCAGAGGTGAGGCCACTCAGCCCTAAGTGAGGGCCATTTCCAGGAGCACATCTCCGATAGCGTTCTTGAGTCATGGCTAGAGAAAAGCTTCTGTAAGGGCTTCTACCTACGACCAGCCTTTAGCGTGCAACAGATAAACTTGCAAAAGAAAAGGCTGGTGAGCGGGAGAGGGATGAGAGCCAGTTAATCCCCTACAGCTGCAACCACCAGGCTGACCCCACAACCAAATCTGCCAGACCAGATTCCCATGGGGATGCCACTTCCAGGTCACCCTGGGGCCTTTCATTGCTCTCCAGGAGGCTGAGCAATTTCTTCTAATGACACAAGGAATAAGAGGTTGCCTCTTCTGAAAAAGAACAATTTTTCATGGAAGATAATTTAAAAATGCAGAAATAATAAGGTCAAAACTGAGTGTTGATCCAAAACATTTTTTTGAAATTCACAAGATACCTGCTGTATCTCCTCCAGAGAAGAAGAAAAAGGGAGAGGAAATTAGACTGTAGAAGTATGGGATGTGTACAGGAGAATTTGAGAGGTGGTAGAGCTTAACAGAAAGCTGTTTAACAGGAGTGGTGCTATAAAGCCCCACATTGCCATGAGTTGCTCCAGGAAACCAGGCAGCTGTCTATCCAGGTAGTCTTGCAGTTCCTGTTTCTTTAGCACTGATTTGAATTGCGTGTTCTGGTTATTTATTTTTAATGTTTTCCCCTCAAGGTGTCACTGCAGGGTAGACTTAAGGCTATTTACAAGTGCCAGCTGTGTATTTTCATTCCTAAAAGTGTTTGCCTTTCTTTGAAATGCAACCTTAACTACAAACACCTTGGGTAAATAATGCATGGTTTGAAAGGAATGCAACATCTCCAGGTAATGTCAGTCTCCCTTAAATTACTCTTCTTCACTTTTTAATGTTTTCTTCATCTTTGTGTAGTTCATCTGGGAAGAGGAAGAGTTGTGAATAGCTAAGGCATTGGGTTTAAGGCCGTTGAAAAGCAGCTGTCTTGCTGGTACTAGAGAAATGCTGATCTGGAATACCACATGTCCTTCCCGTCCCTGCAGTAAGGCTGCTCCCCGCACTAGTGTACTATTGACAGCTCTTTCTGGGAACCCTTTAGTTTCCTGTGCAAGTCTTGAATCCAAGAAGCTGTCAACACCAACTGACTCTTTACCTGGCATCTTATGTGGTCAAAAGCTTAGGAAGAACAACACAGGCTTACTTAAAGTGCTTCCCTCTTTGTTGAACAGGAATTGAGATCAGGTCCTTTTTCATTATTTATTCTCCAAGTGGTGCAATTGGTAGGAACCTTCAGTAGTCTGTGAGAGGAAAAATCAGTTATTTCACTGGCAGTAGGAAAAATAAAGCCCTATACTCCTAAACCTTCCCTACTCTACAGTAATCTCAGTTACCTTGCCTAGCCCCTGTGACACCTCCATCTGAGGGCAAGATACATGCCAGTTGCACAGCCAGCAGTTGTACGTGTAACACCTGAAATCTGCCTGTCTTTCCCTGATGGAGAGGAAGTGATTTTTTCTTCTCCCTTCCCGCCCCGCCCTGAGATCCTGGTTTTCATGTATCTTACAGGGTACTTTAAACATGTGCCTTACCATCACATTCATTGCAGTTAGCCAGTGAGCTCAAAAGTGATGGTTCATAAGCATAATTTCCTTAGGACACCAAGCTACTGGATAAAATATATCCAGTAGATGAGCTAGGGAAGTTTCTTCTACTGTAACTCAGATCATGGAATCATAGAATCATAGAATGGTTTGGGTTGGAAGGGACCTTAAAAAATCATCTAATTCCAATCCCCCTGCCATGGACAGGGACACCTTCCACTAGATCAGGTTGCTCAAAGCCCCGTCCAGCCTGGCCTTGAACATGTTCAGGGAGGGGGCACCTACAACTTCTCTGGGCAATCTGTTCCAGTGCCTCACCAACCTCATAGTGAAGAATTTCCTCCTTATATCTAATCTAAATCTACTCTCTTTCAGTTTAAAATCATTATCCCTTGTCCTATCACTACAATCCCTGATGAAGAGTCCCTCCCCATCTTTCCTGTAGGTCTCCTTTAAGTACTGGAAGGACACTATAAGGTCTGCCTGGAGCCTTCTCTTCTCCAGGCTGAACAACCCCAACTCTTTCAGCCGATTCTCATAAAGGAGGTGCTCCACCCCCCTGATCCTTTTCATGGCCCTCCTCTGGACTCATTCCAACAGGTTGATGTCCTTCTTATGTTGGGGGCCCCAGAGCTGAACACAATACTCTGAGTGCAGTCTCATGAGAGCAGAGGCGGACAATCACCTCCCTTGACCTGCTGGTCACACTTCTTTTTATGCAGCCAAGGATACAGTTGACTTTCTGGGCTGCAAGTACACATTGCTTATAGTCAGTTTTCCATCCACTACTACCCCTAAGTCCTTCCCTGCAGGGCTGCTCTCAATCCACTCTTTGCCCAGCCTGTATCCCTGTCGAGGCAATCCCAGTTTGGGATTGCCTCAATCTATGTTCAGGACCTTTCACCTGACCTTGCTGAATATCACAAGGTTTGCACAGGCCCACCTCTGAAGCCTGTCAAGGTCCCTCTGGATGCCATCCCTTCCTTTCAGTGTGTCAGCCACACCACACACCTTGGTGTTGTCGGCAAACTTGCCGAGGGTGCACTCAGTCCCACTGTCCATGTCTGCAACAAAGATGTTAAACAGCACCAATCCCAACACCAATCCCTGAGGAATGCCACTCGTCACTGCTCTTCACTTGGACATCGAGCCATTGACCACAACTATTTGAGTGTGGCCATCCAGCCCATTCCTTGTCCACCGAGTGGTCCATCCATCAAATCCATGTCTCTCCAATTTTGAGATAAGGCTGTCATGCAGGACAGTGTGAAATGTTTTGCACAAGTCCAGGTAGATGATGTCAGTTGCTCTTATCCATGAATGCTGTATTCCCATTGTAGAAGGCCACCAAATCTGCCAGGCACGATTTGCCCTTAGTGAAGTCATGTTGACTGTCACCAGTCACCTCCTTATTTTCCATGTGCCCTAGCATAGTTTCCAGGAGGATCTGCTCCATGTTCTTGCCAGGCACAGAGGTGAGACTGACTGGCCTGTAGTTCCCCACGTCTTCCTTTTTCCCCCTTATAAAAATGGGGGGTTATGTTTCCCACAGCTCTGCAAGATCACTCATCTACTTGCTTATGTACAGGTTGCAGAGAAGAGTGAGAAGATGTAACTGCTTATTTAAGCATCCTTTATAAAGGAGTTAGTACTCTCTATAGGCATGGAAGTGAATGGGAAGTCTACTAGTACTTGGGTTGGTACCTGCTAAGCTCCCTGGTTATTCTGTGTCCTCTGTGTAATGCACCCACCTGCTAGTGACACATGTCTTCATCACAGATGCTGCTTGCAGAAAATATTCACCTCAATCTTAACAGATACTGTGATGGAGCTGATGAGCCATGGGAACTGGCCCATCTTCTTAACCTGCTTCATGCACATCAATTTCAAAGGTGTCTTGGTAGGAGAAGGTAGCTCTCACCGGTGGTCATCGTTCCACTCCTGTCCTCTAGATGTTTTGACTTCAGGATTTCTTGAACTTTTTGCCCTGTCCTATCTGCTTAGCCAAGTACTTGATCAAACATCCCTAAGAAGGAAAACAAGCACACAGTGAGGGTCAGCAAGCAGAATCTGGCTTCTGCCTCTCCTCTTCCCCCAACTGCATTTTGTCTTGTGCTGCCTTCTCTTTCTTCTGACATTTCCTGTTGTTGACAATAACGTATTAACATTGCTACTTTTGCTGTCAGTAGCAGAACATCAGAGCTACCTCTCAGAAAACTGATTGGGTCAACAGTGGGTAGTATGGGGAGAATCTGAATTAAAGCACGCCTGGCTGACATATAGAGATGTGCAATTAGGGGCCATTAAGCAGCACATCTCTACTTGTGATGCAGTTGTGATGATGTTTTAAGCCAGCCTCTGCAATCTAATTATATTCACTAACTATATTAAGAAGGTGTTATAAGGGTGATAATTCAATCACTCAAAAGTTAAAAAATACCAGCATTTCTGTTATCTCTGTGATGCAAGTGTATATTATACAGCAGTCTCCAATCACTTTCTTTTAAATATATTTTAAAAATCCCCTTCAGAACGGAAATCTAAACACAAGAGTAGGACTTTGAGGCTAGATGTGGGCTGAAATCTTCCTTGCAGACGCTATCCTGGCTCATAGGGTGTACAGTTAGTGAGAATTCGCTCACGCCCCACAGTTCACACCCCTGTCAGCTTTCACATACCTCCAGCCACCTCTTTCCTCACCCCCTGCTACTGCTTTCTAAAATAACTCTGCTCTTCCAGCAGGACCGTGGTGCACTGAGCCCAACAGCCTCTTTACAAAAATCAGCTCCTACCTGCAGATTTCTATTTTAGTGGACCCTCACCAGGACTTCTCCCTCCCTCCTTTACATGTGCAGGCACCCTCTGTGGCAGGTGGACTTCACAGTCATCGTTTAACACCAGGTTTTTATGAAATTTTGTAGCTGCCTAGTAAAAGGATAGAAATGAAGAGCGAAAGTCCCACAGTGTGCAGAGCCTGGGGCATGGACTTGCCTAGAGTGGCAAGTCTAGAAGGGCAGTCATGACCAGACCAAGAATGCAGCAATGTGCAAATCAATCAGAGATTACTACCCCTGAACCCATAAAGTTTATGTCTACATTGCAGCCACAGATGTAATTGCTGTATATGCTGGCATATCCAAGCAGGCTTAACCTCACTAATTCAATAATAATAGCAAGTTCAAGCAATTCAAGAACAGTTTGAGCTCAATCACAGTAACAACAGCAGTGTAGATATAACAACATGAACTTCATCTCCATGCCATTTCCCAGGCAGCTTGACGATGTCAGGGTATAGGTTTCAGTGCAGTTATTATCATACCTGTCAACTAAATTAAAGCTATGTCATATGTACACTTGTTCCGATCCAATGTCAGGGCAGGTTTCGATATGATCACAAGGGCAAGATTAAGACACAAATGAGGTCAAATGCCATATACCCAAACCAGGTTTTTATTATTAAAAAAAGTGAAGAGGGGTAGCGATAGGACAGAATGAAAGGAAAAGACAGAAATAAAGCAAGGATGCAGGATAGGGCTGCAAGAATAGTCACCACCATGGATCCAGCGGTGTCCTGTTGGTCCTCAGTCTTCAGTTCTTCAGTGGTGGGTGCACACGGATCTGGCTTCGATGGTGGATGCACACTGAGCAAAATTTTCTGCTGCCTTTTTAAGTTCATCGATCCGCTGATTAGCGTATCTGCTCACCTTTTTTTTTTTTTCCCTCTGGTCCCACAGGTTTTGTTGCATCTGGCTTCAAGGACAGGAACGTTTGCCTCTTGCCAGTTCATTAGCAATGCAGACATGGTGTCTGGCCTACACAATAGAGCCACAAATGGCTACACGATGGGGCCAGCTCAGTACATGTCTGCCCCTTTGAGGCTTGTCTAAGGAGTCTGACAATGCAACCGCAAAGAAGTGGGGGGTGCATCCTTCAATACACTCCCGCTTCCCCGGGCGACATCCCCCAGACCAATTCACAGGCCGCAGGAGCTTGTCTTGGAGGTTTGCACAGACACAAGCAAGCATTGAGACAGTCATATGACACTTCAGTCTCTCACAGCACTACAGTGCATACCTGGGATTTTATCACAGGTATAAGAAACAGCATGATTTAAGAGTGGCATATACCATTTACCTGTCCCTGACTATGATTATGACCAATCAGATGTCAACACTGCTAATCAGTTAGACAAGTTGTGATTTAATTTCTTCAGGCACAGCTAAGTGCCAGATTTCAGTAAGATACAACTATGTGAAAAATTTGAGGAGTCCATGCCATTACTTTATCGAGTTCATTAGAGCTAACCACTATGAAGTAACTCTCTCTGAATTAAAAAAAAAAAATAAATTAAAGTATTCCTTTGGAAACAGGAAAAGCATCCTAATCCATGAAAGCTCAGTATTTCTCTGAAGAGAAACTGCGTTGTATTTTTAATTAAAGTCCCTCAGAGCAGTCCAGACTTAGACAACAGGGATACAAAATAAGGATGATTTTTCATTTCAGAAAATAAAGGCAGACCACTGAGTTACCCAGACCTCTTCAGCTCTTCAGCATTCATTAAGCTGCAAATGTTGAGGTTCAGAGAACACAGCAGTCACCTTGTAGTCTAGGATGTCTAATTGCTCTATCCAATTTTATTTGCCCTGCTAAATGCAGTATGTCAATTCATGACATATTGATTCAACTTATAGAAGTAATTTTTTTTCCCAGTTCATTTAAATTATAGTTTAGGCTGAACATGCTTGAAGGAGATGTCTATAAATTATGTCAGCTTTCAGAAAGTCTACATTCAAAAATACATTGTAAATCAAAAGTGTTAACTAATTTTGTTTAATTATTGATTTAAACCTACTCTGCTTCTGGAAAATGTAATTACCAAAGTTGAATTTGGCCAGATCCACAGAGGATTATATGGATTCAAGTCATAAAGGAAACAATTCAGTCTCCTAGATCAATGATGGAAATGTGTTCTTTGATAGTGGCTCCAAAGAAGAGGTCCAACAGCATTTCAGAGTGGCTGTTTGTTCTTCTAGCCATTCCTCAGAGGACAGCAAGTGTCAGTGAGTTTCCAGCATGGTATCTCCTCAAAATACTGATCAGAGTGATGCTGTTTGAATGAAAAGGTCAGATTAGGTACTGAGCTGAAATGAATGTCTGTGTATGAATGCCTTATACACAAATTATACCTTCCTGACTGCATATTTATCACCCCAAGAGGCTGTTTTACTTTTTCTGTATACCCCAATATGAACTCCAACAGAAGAATAAGAGGGGTCTTGTCAAAAGACTCTCAGGGGAGAGTCACTCCTGGAAGCATCTCTGACAGCCTCAAGCCTGTGAAGCAGAGAAGGACAGAGTCCCAGGCCCTGGCACAAGAAGAGGCCTTAATTGAGGATCTCAGTTTAAATTGTGATTATTCAATTATTCCTGCATGTTGCCCAAGAAGGGCGTGATCCCCTGAGACTTTATACACCTGGTCCTTGGGAGGTGCGTTTTGACCAAGCTGGTCCCATCCATAGGGTTCCTATGAGATGATTTTGCCAGACTAGCAGGTTAAAAAGTTTTAAACCAAAAGTTTTTAATGTAACCTTTTTGTACTACCAAAACATGAATTCAGTTGTCTTTAATGAATGCCATAGTACTCTTGAAGGTTAAATTTATTAGTCCTAAAAGATTTCAGTGTTGATCAAATAAAAACTTGACACATTCCTGAAGGATAACATTAGGCTTGTAAGAGGATTTGAAAGATTATGTGAGGGACTGTGAAACAATTTCAGGATAACCTCAAATTCATGCTTTTGAATGACGGCAGCCTCAGTGCAGAAACCACGGCAGGATGCTTTCCTTTCATTAGGAATCTTCATCTCGCTTTCCATCAGGAAAATGGGAGTCTCTGAAAAGCTTCTCCTTCCCAAATAATTCAGGTATGCTCACAGTCCTCCCTCTGATAGAAGCTGCTTGTTTTCCACTTGTTTGCACTGCTGAGCAATTAACGGGTTGAGAAGTAAGTCGGGGCCATCAAGGAGCCCAGCTGTACTTGCTCTTCTCTGTCTGCTCAGCTCACCCGACCTTTGTCAATCTCAAAAATCTTTCTGGCAGGGCAGTGAGAAGATCAGGAATCTTTGGACAAGGATTTGAAGGTCGGCCAGGAGAATTAGACTGGGAGCAAATGTCAGGCTGTGGAGATTATTTGCTGCTAAAGGAAGGCTCATATTTATTCAGGATTGACCGACAAACCCTGTGCTCCTTGCAGAGTCAAGAAGCTGAGATCTGGCTGGGTTTTTTTCAAGGCTGTACATTTGAGAGCCTTTCTCTCTGTAAATCCTTGCCTCATGTAGTATCTACAGGAAAAAGATTCTTTTGAGGAGCTGAGATAAAGTTGATGCATCTCTGCTGGGACTTCCCTGCAAACAAAAAACAAACACATGCTATTGCCCCACTTGGTCAGCAGCAGGGGAAGATGTCCCTGCTCACCAGGCAGCTGGGTTATCTGCTTCTCAGCTATCAGCGAAGAGGAAACAGCTTGCAGCCCATGTGGTACTTCAACACGAGCAGTAAACATCACATTAACGCTTGTAGGGACCCACTGACCTGTCACTGTGGGTTTGGCAGCACCGCCTGAACTGCCCTGGCATCTGCTGTGTGGCCAAGGCAGCTGGGAATGCTTAGGGACAGCTTGCCCCTGCCCCTGGGGGCTGCACAGGCTTGGGGAAGGGGAACAGAGGGATCACCCATGGCCAAACTGTCTCTGCACCCACCTTGCAAAGAAAAGCCAAAACTGAAATAAGAAGCAGCCCCATGAACTCAGCCCTGCCCTGGCCCAAGGAAGCTTGGAACAAAAGAGGAGGATGTTGGTGTTACCTAGCATGCATCATGGGCTGGGGTAGTGAGGAGGAGTGGAGGGACACCAAGCAAGTCCTATGCAGCCATAGGTTGGCAATCCCTTCCCCGAAGTGCACTGGAGACTGAAAGTCACTCTCGGCACTCTAGAGTCTCAGTCTCTGTAAAGCTGCCCAGGGTCTGTAGCTTCGTAAAAATACATGCTTTTACCCTTTTTTCCTTTTTATTCATTACAGCTGTTCTTTTCTTAAAATAGGGACTCCAATGTCTTGCACAAGCACGTGGGCTGGAAAGTTGTTCAGTTAGACCATAGCCAGGATAATGATATCTGCAGGGAAGGGCTGACTGGAGCAATGCCTGCTGCATTGTTACCCAAACAGGTGCTGAGGAAACCTCAGTTGCTTCACAAGTGTGGTGGTGGTGCTGTCAGGAGGTTTCCCTTTCTCCCAGGGAGGAAGCTCATACACCACCCTGTGCAAAGCCCCATGGCCTGGCCTGCATTGACACCAGTACATAATACCAGTGCAGAAAATGGCAAATGTGAAGAATCGTGGTAGAGCACCTCATGGCTCCTGCTAAAGGATGCTATAACTGATGTGACAAACATGTATATGCATAGCTCCAGCCAGAGGACATAACCAAGATCTACACCCGGCTGTGTGGAAGAGTTACTTTTTGGATATTGATAGTCTTCTGAAAGCCTCTCTTGAAAATTATATGGGAACAATGGAGAGATGTGTTATCTGGGAAGATTTGGGTGTCCTTTTTTAATCTTCTGGCTCTGAGATATGTAGGTAATGTTAATGTGATGGAATGAACTTCTGAACTTGCATTTTCACTAACACACGCTTCTTAGAAAAATGTCTGACAGGTGTCTTTTCCAGTTTTTCTCTTTCCTGTTAAGGCAACTTCTACAGTTCTTTAAAGTTTTCCCACTGCAGAGATGTAAGGTGCAACCCATCATGTTCTCAGGGTTTTTGGTCTCCACAGAAAAGGCCAGAGGTCTGCTCAGAAACTACTCTTTGGGAGAAAAAACAAAGGATGGAGTTACAAATCAGTGACTGGGAAAAACTCCAGGTACAAGGAGTAGTTTGACCATAATATTTAAGGCTGAGATTTCCAAAAGCACTTAATGATTTTGAGTGCCTCACTTCTTGGGTATTTCCACCAGAGAAGTCTTTAGAGGCCTTACACTCAGAGAATAAGTACTTGGCAGTTCCTGAAAATTATGTCCCGTTAACATATTTCAAGTGGTGCATGAAGAAAGGGAGCTATTGAAAAATCACAAGGGCAGGATGTTCTTTAGTGACTTAAAATGGTCAGACAAAACATATTGTCATGCTGAGACACAGCTCTTCAAGGATTTTCAACATTTTTTTCTTTCTCTGAAAGAGAGATTAAATAATAGTATATCTGAAATCTTACACTGCACTTCAGTTGTGTCATAAAAGGTAGAATTCATATTTGATATTAATGGAGCAGGTGAAACATGAAATGATATTTATTTAATCTTTAATGAAATTTCTGGTTTTAGCATTTAGCTCGTTTGTTCAATGACACAGAAGAGCTAATAATATCACTGTTTTTGAAAGATTCATTCACTACAGGCAGCCTGATTTTCTGAATCTGTAGGTGACTGTTTAGGTGCTCCAATGATGCATGAAAATAATAATAATAAAAAAAATCCAGTGTCCTTGAAGCCCAGTGAGCAGTGTTGGAAAAGCATAATTTAAAAAGAAAAAAATCTCCCAATAATCCACCACCCTGGAATACGCAGGCAGTAGTTACAGTTCTCCAGGAACTAGCAGGAGCAATGGGGTCTCAGTAAGTCTTCAACTGAGCATGCTCTATAGCTTGGATAAATACCTGTACATTCAACACTGAAAAGCTGAATGATGCTTTCTGTAGCAAACTGTTTCCTTGCTGAATAACTTTGTTGATTTAAAATTTAATAATTGCTTTTGTAAAACCCCATGAAATGGAAAAAGTTACTAATGAAGCTGCAAATTTTTGTGGGAGAAACTGAATTTTTCTCATGAGGATGTATAAATGAGAAAACACTGTGCATGGCAGAAAGTTTTCTATAAGTTTGTCTGTTGATGCTTCACTCTTAATTTCTCTCCATGTCTTAGCTGCTTATTCTTCACCAGATGGCCATCCCAGGGCACAGCATCAGGAAAAGCCTGTTGAGTGAGACAGAACAGAAGCAAGAGGAGGGGCTCAGGGGAAGCTCCCGTGGCTGCATGACGTGAGTGCTCACCATGGGCAGCAGCCAGGAAACAGGGAGTTGCTGAGGCAAAGGCAAACCATACAACTTACAGTTCCCCGAAATCCCTCCCATAGACCCTTTCCAGCCTTCACACTCACTGATATAACCCCAGTGTCCCCTCTCCAGCCCAGCCTCTTTGGGGCTGAAGTAGATTGAGCAATCTTTTAAGGTCATTCCCACTTTGATATTCCATGATTTCAATCTAGAATTTTCAATTTTTTTTATTTTTTTTTTTTTTTTTTTACTCTGAGAAGCAGTGCTGACCTTCTTAAAACAGACGGACATTGAAGTAGTGTCCAATAGATGCAGTTATACTTCCAAAAACCAGAGATGCTCTCCAGTACCTATTAAAGGTAGCCAGTAATGGAACTAATATAAGCCTTGGCCATTCTCCCAGTTGACTGTCCTAATAATAGAAATGTCCCTCTGAGTGAGTAGCTGATATTGGGGTTCTGCCAGGTGATTTCCATTAAAAAGAGCAATTGGTGACAATATCCTTGGCGGAGTCCTGCTTGTCTTCCTCAGAGCACTACTGGGATGAACAAGAGGAGGCCTTTTCTCCACTCCGTTTTCAGTTCTCCTTTTGTCATTAGCACTTTTCTGAAGTCTCTGCTTTTTGAGGTCTCCAAAACCTGCTTCTCTTTGCTTTCTAGTCACTCTTTTTTGCACACATAACCTGCAAAGAAATTCACCCTCTTGGCCTTGCACCAGCTTGCAGGGAACCTCCCAAGCCTGCGTGACTGAGCTGCGGAGCAGCGCTGTGTGTGGTTTGGTGTTGGTGGGTGGGTTTCTCCTCCAACTGTCTTATTTTACAGAGGACCTGGCTCATTTCTTCCCTCCAGCCTGAAGGGAGAATAGCTACTGAAGCCAGGAGGGCAGCTAGTAAACCCACCAGGTTACAGTGGCCAAAGAGGAGATGTGCATGAAGCAGTTGCAAAAGCCACCCGTGTGTAACAATGTGGCCATTTAACTGCAGCTTGAAAACACCAGTGTGAACATTAGGGCTCAGGCAACCTCGAAAAGACAATTTGACCAAGCTGTGGTGATGAGATTAAACTATTTGTAAAGTAGCCTCATCTTGGACTGCTCCAAGGACCAACATTACTCATAGCTTAATCTAAAGGCTCCCTGACCTGTCTGTTGCTGCAAGGCAGGAGACCCTGAACCCTGCAGGAGGCCTGGGAGGCTGGAGTTGCTTTCCCAGACATCAGTGCAATGGGGACCCTCCCCAGATGCAGGTGGGGTTTTTGGATTTCTTCTGCATTGCTGTGGCTCTTCTGCCAGTACCAGTCACAGGGAGAGGTTGAAGAGCTCTTCCCAGGCCTCTTAGTTCATGTTTCCCTTCTGATTTACTAATATCAGCTTGGATTTTAATTTGCAGAAAAGATGTACCTCAGTAGTATCCACAATCACATTTTCTGCTTAGGTCTTCAGATGTGACCCAGAAACCTTATCAGGGAGCAGTAAGCAGAGTGCCTGCTTAGCAAAACTCACCACAGGTACATCAGTACTGCCATTTGCAGGATGTCTGAGCCATGCCTTAGCTATTTCAGATGATATATATTTAATCCATGGCAGCATATTAGCAGATCAGACTTAGATTAATCAGGCTGAAGATCACTTTTGGACCTTTTCCACAACTAGGTCAGAGATAAATAAGGTAGATATTGTTCTGTGCTACACTGTGAAGCAAGTGAAATTTGCAGGGACATCAGCCAAAGAAATACTGTAATAAGATTGAGGAAAGCAAAGTGAAAGTGTGTATCTGCATGTGTGTGCACAAATGCAATCTAAGCTTTTCAATTTGCAGAAACCATTAATTTCCAGTGAAATTTTTTCTGCTGTTATAGCAGCAAATATGCACATTTCCTTTATGCTAAAATATCCTCTATTTCCTTAGTGTCATAAAATCAGTCCTGCCCACTGATACTAATACAGAAAGCTACAGCTAGAATGCAGTTGTTCAAAACCAAGGAAAACTCCCCTCATGTCAGGAACAGGCCTTACATTTTGAGGCTTGGTGATGCCTGGAATAAGTCAGCAAATGCATGGGAAATAGTTCCTTTAAAAATAGAACAGGTCATATTTAGGATGTCTAACATAAAATGTGACTGTAGGTATTAATGGGGCACTTCTTTTCTGCAAATTAAAACCTGAGCTAATGTTAATAAATCAAAGGAAACATTAAAATGCTCTTTAGCCTCTACCAGTGTCCCTTGGAAAAGGGCTCTGAAGCATTATTATACACACGGATTATGATGAGAAGAAAATTTGATTGAAATTCTAAATGCTGTTTAGCAAATTCTTCATTTTTATGCTCACTTACTGCACTTGCAACACCAGAAGGGTCAGTGATGAAACCTCTCATTTCAGTAATTCAAGGAAACAAAGTCACTGGGCTCCAAAGTGAAAAACAAATGTTCCGTAACAGCAGATGTCTGAGATGCAGACTGAGATCTTGCCCATACTGAAGCTTTCACCATCAACTTGTAAGGGCCCAGATTATATTCAAGGTCAACATAAAAGTTTCTCTTGATTTTTACTTGAGCTACGATAAGAAAAAAAAAAGTCAAGAAAAATATGCTTTTTTTTTGCTTTGCTTCTTTCATAGGTTAGTGGAAAATTCTGATATTCTCCCAAGTGGAGAACATGCTTTCAGGGCCTTATTACAATGAATGTAAAACACATGGAAGGGGAAACCAATTTTCCTGCAGCAGGCAGCTTTTTCAGCTCTTGCTTTAAGCTAATGGCTCAGTAGCAGCCCTGCTTTTCACCCCTTCTCTGAAGAGCATCTTTGGCAACCCCTGTTAGGAGCCACACTGATGATGTCCCACGTCTCTCCCAGAAGACAGAGTTCATTAGCTCATTACAGGAAAAATGCACTTATTTTCCTTTTCTAAAGGTTAATTAGCTAATCATAGACATTTGTCTCTTCTCTTCTTGTTGGTCTACCCCAAAAGCAGCCATACACATCTCCCCTTCGCACTCCAAGCAATGACTAAGAGGACATCTTTAACCACACAGTGGCAAGTTTCTTCATTTCCAGACTCTCATGCCTCTTCATAACATGTCTGGCTGACAATGCAGAGAGGGGAGTAGTGTGAAATAAACCACTAGTGCTCTCACTTTCTCACTGAAAATCCCTGCTAAAGACTCTCTCTTCTTCCACATGCAACATCACGATTTCTTCCTGTTGGGAGCAAATGCCCTATTGAGTGTTTTGTAGTAGCATCTTCATTTTTATTAGTGGGATTGCATGCAGTAGATAAGACTGAAGATATGCTGTAAATACATATTTTAGACTTGACTCTTCTTTGATGAGTTCTCCACCTTCCTGTTAGTCTGACCTGGGGTGGCTCCACCACTGCGTTGCTCTGTGGCCATTACTGGGCCACTTCCCATCACTGGGGGTCCTCTTTCCCTGTTCCCCTTGACTGGTCCTGCCAGGGGCCCTGTGCTGGGCACAGTGGGCTCTCACCTCAGGCCAGGCTTGCAGAGCAGCCCAAGATGGTGTCTGCATTGACTGGCTTATTTTCATATCTCCCCACTGCCAGCACCCTTGAGCTTCCTCTTTTCTTGCACCAGCCCTTGTGCACCTCAAATCCCTCATCTGGCACCTGGGTTAGGAAAAAACAGGGAATGCCCAGGCTACTGCAGGGATGTATCGTCACACAAGGGTCTTTAGCACTGCTGCAAATACCAATAATACATTGGATTCAGTTTCTGTTGCTTGCATCAGCATAGCTCGTTTCTCTTTTTGGAGTAAAGGGAAAAGAGGGAAGATGTATTTTGAGTGATGCAGTGTTTTTTGAACTATTTCTGCAGCCATAGCTGCAACCCCATTGAACATCTCAAGGGGTGGGATAGGCTGAATGTGCCAGTAAAGTGGTCTCTGAGCAGCACGGGAACCAAGTTCAGCACCCACAACATGGTCAGTTTCAGGATGTGCCGTAAGCCTAACCTGTGAACCCCAAAGGACCTTCTGGAGAGTACGTCCCAGGTTTGGGCTCCTGGGGGCCAGGAGAGGCATCCTTGCACATGTGGTCCTTCTGCCACACCAAGCACTGGTGGTTCGTGCTGTCTTCTCTGCTCTCGTCTCCCTGCTTGGGAGCCATGGGGTGCTGTGTAATGACTCTCAAAGCTTTTTTTCATAGGCATGTCTGGCTTGCTGTCTTCAGGGACCCTTTGCAGCAGACAAAGAGGACTTGCAGCTGAGAGAAGGGAATTCCTCAGGAGCCAAGGGATAAAGATGGGATTTGCAGACCTGTCCAGCCACAGGTCTGACCCTGTGATGTCAAGAGTAGCACTCTGTATCACCTTAGGGAAAACAGATTCATGCCAAAGCAAAGGGAAGGTGGAAATCTGTGAATCCTTCAGCCACTCCATGTAAATGCATTTTCACTAAGTGCTGCTAAGGAATATATTCCCCCTGTGCACCCTCAGGGGTCTTGCCATTTCTCCTGGGCACCGGAAAGAGGAGCAAGGCATGGCACATGCTGCCTGCCATTTCCAGCAACAGGAGTCCACTCTGCTGAAAGTCAGATTCAGTCTTATAGTAAGATGAAAAAGCTGGTTTTGAATCAGTTATACAGCTGTTCAGATGACTAGAGAGGATTTTATATAATTTGTCCCAGTAAAATCCTAGGTTTTAGCACAAGTAAAATGCTGTCAGGATCCAAAGAATTCACTGCCTTTTTATTAATAGTGCCTCACAGGTTTCTCCATAGCAATGATATTAATTGAGCATGTTTGTTTCAGTAGGAACTTAAAGAACTGAGTGTATACATTTCACAAAGTCAGTTTTCCTAATTATTATCTGAGATGCTTATTTTGACTCAAGTTTCTATTCCTCCTTAGAGGATACTGAAGAAAGCTAATCCACTCTGAATATTTTCATTCCCAGATTATTTCTAGTGCTTAGCATTGGAAAATTATCTTTCATTAGGGACTGATCTAGAAGCTATTGAAGTCAATGAAGCACTTTTTTTTTTTTTTTTTTTTCCCCCTTCTGATTTCAGTGAGCACTGCATTGGAATTGGAAGTAAATTGGCTAGATGAGTTTGTCTGGAACTGGTGAAACTGCGCTTGTTCTGCAGCTTAGCCCTAAATGTGAGACATTTCACATTTTCCCAGCAAAAGTAGGAAAAGTATCTTCAAATGGCATAAATATTTTTCTCTTCCTGTCAAATCAGAGAAGATTAATTTTTAAAGTAAAATCTGCAAGGAGCATTTGTGGAGAAAGCTTGACTTTGCTCAGATTCTGCTCCCAGGCAAGAGTTCCTCTAGGCGGCCTTGGTTTTGGTTTTCAAGTTTTCCAAAAGATTGTAAGACACAAACTCCTATGTCAAAAAGCATTTCAATAAATTACTTTGAAAGTCTGGCAGAAACTTATTTTTCACAGATACTATGTTATAGATAATGAAAATGAATAGATCAAATTATTTTCATACTACTTTGTGCAATGCAAAGCTCATCCTACAGCTTTTGTTTCTTTGTTCCTTGCTGTGTTCTAATTTTAAAGGAATAAGGATTAAAAAGCTGTGCATATACTTTTTACAGCCACACATCAAATCTATTTCTTTCTGTATTTAGAAATATATTTCTAAATATAGAAATATCAATATTGTACTGGGTCAGATCTTTTGAATATGTTCATGAAATGCGACTTCCAGGTGATGCAGAATCCTGTTGCTGAGCCAAAGACACCTATTCAGCCCAGTGAGAGCCCTTCCCAGGAAATGCCCATGCCCGTAATCTCAAAGATTAGTTCCAGATTCCTCCACAATGTTTTCAATACCATCAGCTACGTAAGGCTGTAAGTTTTGGCTGGTGCCTCACATTTGGTCAGCAGCTCCTGTGCCATCAGTGTCCATAACAGATTTGACAGAGGAGCAGGGATGTAGCAGTTCAGCCTGCAGTAGACAAGCATTATTTTTCCATCAGCTCTTTCCTGTTGCCTTCAGCATCTCATGCTGGGGAAGAAGGGAACCAGAGTGAGAAAGCCTCAACGTCTGTGGATGAATGGGGTTGGCCCCTACTCCTTACCTGTGTAGCACAAGAGAAAATATGACCCCAGAGGCATCATGTATCCTGGAGTTGTCCGCCAACAGTTATGAATTGCTCGTATCTCGTATCGGAGACTCGAAAAGCCTGTACTGCTACACCATCTACCACCTATGATTCAGTATATCACAAGTGATGGCTCTGCCACCTGAAAATGTATGGAGAAACATAAACAGGAAAGAGGAACAAAAAGAGATCTCTTATCTCATATTGCACTTTTTTTTTTTTACTTTCTTTCTATTGCAATAAGGTTTTTCTTAAAGATCCATTTTATCAATTGGGCTTTATCACAGTGCATGACAGCATCTATCTGGTTAGAGATGGCTAAACCTTTTTCCTTGAGTACTGAACCACTCAGGTCCAGCCTGTAACAACAGGATACCAATGACCTGACCTGATGTTGCATCCTTTAAAGACATGCTTAAAGCTTTTTAAGCTTTCTTGATAAATTAGAAGTCATCATAATTGTTGTATAGCTAAATGCAAGTAGTTTAAATGCCCTAGGGCTTCATTTTATCTTACCAGCTAGAATTGTAACCTGTAGGTTTTCCAATATGTCTGGAAGCTCTTCAGAATTAATCCCAGGTCTCTTTCCTTCTATCCCACAGTGTCTCCTGCTTCACAAAGGCTGTTTTTCCAGGATTTATTTTCTAAGCTATTCATTTTCCCTCAGTGGCCTGTGAACCAGCGTGCTGTATCATGTGGCCATTCCTAATGGACATGTTTGGTGGGTCTTGTCCATTTGCATGCATCATTTATGTCCAAAATTTAGTCAGATAATTTCAAGATTCACAACTAATCACTGTGTAGCTATTAATTCTGTCTGTCTGTCTGTCTGTCTTCAGAAAGAGAGAGACCTGTAAGGATTTTGTGCACAGATTACTCCCATGACCAGATCTGAGTTTACATACAAGGCAACAGTGGAGCAATCTTCCCATGGCTACTGTCAGCATACCTCAAATCCAATCAGCAGAATAACAAACTATTTAGTCAATGTTAATAGCCAAGCACTGCAAAGCGTGCAGGTGATTTTGTGATGTGGATGCTGGAGGCACATGAGCTTCACTGAAAAAAGGAATCTACAAACATCCATCAGCTGAGAATAGTTTTGCATTCCTAGTGCAGTGTTCTGTGGTCATACAGGGGAGCTATGAGAAATCGGTTCTGACATTCATTAGCAACACATCTGGGTGCTGAGGATTAACATTAATCCTGGCATTACACCTTCATTTAAAGCAAAGTTTCTGGAACGAGGGGTTGGTAAAAGTGAGTTCTGAATGTTTATGTACCAATGAAGGCTTCTTATTTCCCATACAAACACAGTTTACAGCTGGGTATCCTTACCCTGCTGGAGCTCATAGGACTAGGATTGCACTGGGGTTTTCCTCTACTACATTATCCATTAATCAAATACTGTTCCACTTATAAAGGAATAAAAGCAAATCTTATACTATAAATTTTACAAATGATACCTAAATTTGAGTCAAAAGCTTGTTTTGCAAAGCAAAATAGATTGGACTGTTGTCTTGAGTTCTCACTGGTTCCCCCTTCTGGGGCTGTTAATCACACCCAGATCCATGGTCTCAAAGAGATGAAGATGACTGTTGCCAATTCAGGTGTAAGTGCCAGAAGAGTCCACAGAGGTGAGGAAGGTACGGAGAGATAAAATGCACAACTGGATTTTTACCATTAATTTATGTAACTGTTTGGGAATCAGACTTGTCAAGGTCTCTAGATTCCCTCCCCAGTCCTGGAAGAGGAACAAAAATATGGTAGTTACAGGCAGCTGTGTGGAGAGGGGAAGGGATGCAGACACACAGACACACACACACATGCATAAACACAGGCTCGGACAGACTGTGGTACCTGTATCCACAGCTCTCATCAGAAGCTAGTCCAGGAGTAAAAGTGGAGTGAGAAATGCTGCAGGCACAGTATGTCTCTGTACCACATCTCACTAGGGGAGGGGGAAAACACGTTTATTCTGGGCAGCTACAGGGTGTGTATTTTGGCCTCTCAAGGGAAGGGCGGTGAAGTGGATGAAATTTAATTTGCTGTTAAACTATCAGTTGTTACAATGTCTACATGAGGCACCTGACCTAGGCCATCTCAGCATGTCCTTCAGCTCACCAAAGTGGTGAAGCTGTAAGAAAGTCAGGAGAAAGATTAGGATACTCCCAAACTGGGCACAAGGCATGTGAACTTGAGGTGTGCTTCTTGCTGTGTATGGATGCTGGGAGCAGGGAGTGGCATTCGTTCTCCCCCAGGCCTGTCTCTGCAAATGCAAATGTTCTGCAAATGCTTCTGTCATATCCCAGCCACATTTCTGACACAGTCCTTGACATACGCCCAGGGACTGCAACAGGCCCTTTGTTGCAGGATAGATAGCAAAATTTGGTGTGCTAAGCCAGGTCAGCAGAAGGTTGCTTTTCACCCTCTTTCTGCTGACAGAGCAGTGGAAGAGCTGGGCCCTCGTGTGAACAGCCCTGCTGCTGCAACTGAAGAAAAGAGTGAAGAAAAGTTAGTACCACATTTAGCTTTATTGAAATTGAACAAATACCTTTTTTTAATAAACCCTTTTACAGCAAGTGTAAAATTTTAATGTTTGATTCATCTTATGTTACAGGTTGTCTTCTTCTGTGTAAGCAAAAATACCATCTTTTTTTTTTTTTTTTTTTTTTTTTTTTTAATTTTCTACTTTAAAACATGTAGCAAGGATTTGAGTAACGCAGATCTGGCACCAAAAGGTAACAGGTTCTGAAAATCACAGTACAGTTTTAAAATTCTTAGGTTAATTAATGATATTTAAAATGATAGCCACTTTGAGTAAAGATATAAATTAGAGGTCTGTAAACAAGTTGTGTTTACCTATAGAGCTATTGATTGCAGCTACAATGAGAGCAGTAATAGAAACTGAATGCTAAACTGAGCTACACCGTTGAGGAAACAAGTTCTTACTAAGTAGTGTGGTACAGGGTAGCACAATAGGTAAAATACAGTTTGGCACCTCAAGTTGCATGTAAAATCAGCAGAAATGAAGTAAGTGCACTGTCTTCCAACAAAAATAAACTGGGCAATTTCACTGGTTTTGGAGTGTCAACTATCAAATAAATCACACGACACACAAGTTCAACCCCAAAATTACAATTCTAGTAAAGCAAGATAATATTAAAATGCACACCCACAAGGATAGTAAAGTATAAATCTTTTTTTTTTTCTTTTTTTTTTTCCCCTCTCCCCTATCAGTAGAAATAATTTACAACCCACAAAAGGACTCCTTGGTGAAACCACTAACTACAGACATGGTCATGGAATGTAGCTCAGTAGACTTGTTTCAAATAGAAAGGCAACATTATCCTGAAAAAGTTTGGTCCTCTTATAACTCCCTGTACTGTAGCCACCACAGTCTCTTGGTAGATGTTTTAGGAGAATTGTTTATTTTGTGATTCTCTTTTGTTTTGAAAGATAATATGTTGGTGATAAAGCTGGGTAAAATTTGGCCCCATTTACAGATGTCTGATCAATGCTGAATCTGGAAGAACACCACTGAGAGTACATAGGGGGAACCCTCATTGACTGGCCTCATGGCATATTTTTTCATGCAATCACTTTTCCTTCTATACTTCTTTTCCTCTTTGTTCATTTTTTCTTCAATGTCCTGGGGGGGAAAAGAAACCCTTAGTCCAAATGACAGAAAGACATTTCACTGTTTATTTACATGTGGATCACTTTGGCTAAGAAGTCCTGGAAAACCAGAGTTGCCTATTTCTTGTGAATGTCCTCATGCCGTATGATTTTGTATGTAATCCAGTAAAAGATGTTGAAAATGAGGAAGGCGAGTGGGAATGCAGCACGGGATATTGTATCAATCCTTTTTGCACGGTCAACAAACTTCTTTTTGATGGAATCTGAATCCTTTGGTGGTGCCGGGGGTGGGTTGGGTGGAGCGGCCTTGACTGCTGTGCCATCTTTGACTTGGAGGCAGTGACCCATGCCATAGCCACTGAAATTGAATCGACTGTCACGAGCAACTTCATCTTCCTGGGGGATAAAGAAGACAAATAAGACACACAATCATATCGAGCATGCCATATACTTGAATAGTTGAGGTGTACGCCTCCAAAGCACCTAAGCAAATTAGCCAGTTAAGCTATGATACAAAGTCCAGGTTTCAAAGACGAGCAAGCAATTAAAACTCACGTAAAAATACATGGAAATTAGGTGACTGCCAGTGTTTGTGAATGAGAGCTTTAATTTTTCTAGCTATGACTAAATCAAGTGCCCTGAGCAGCAAGCTGTACCCCAACCCCTTAGGGAAGAGATCTGACTCCATCGCTCTCCTTGGGCTGGCTGTGGGGCGGAAATATGGTCATGTTGGTAGCAGGAGTCTGCTCTGGCCAGGTTGAATTGAATAACCCAGAGATCCAGGAGCCCGAGCTCATGGAAGTGTGTATCCATTGCTCAATCTAACCGCAGCCTTGCACCTCCATCTCTGATCTACGCAACAAGGACAGATCACCATCCCTCCTTGCTCACAGGAGCTCTCTGACAATCAGTACTTCAAAGTGCACTGGGTACTTGGATTTAGTGGTAGCCGGGAGTTAGGTGCAATAGTGTGAGCTAATGTAACACCATCTTGCAGAAATCCATTCTCTCTCTCGTCTGAGTGGGTAATATTTGCTTTTGGAGAGGTGAGTAACTACAACTGAACTTTATCAGCATGATAACTGTGTGATGAAAGGTTTGTGACTGTGCTGGTAAATTCTCACTGATGTTTCTCCTGTCTGATAGCACAATAATACATAAGTTAACAGTTACTGGCAGCCCTCCATGAAGGATTCAAAATCAACAAACAAGCAGCTCTATTCTTTTTCATTCCAGCAGAGATGAATTGTAGGTCCAGCAGCTTGCCCTAGTTAAAGCCCTTCTCTTCAACCAACAAATACTTCATTGTTGACTTAAAATGACAACTTCTTGGGCTCACAAGGAGCCCGCTTCCTCACCAAGAATACTCCCTCATACCTCTCACTAAACCACAGCCTTCTGATCTTAACAGAGAATCAGACTGCAAGAAAAATAACCCACAGCATCAAGATATTGAATAAGGAGTACATTTGCTGAACTTGGGGGTGGGGAGGGATGATAATTTACACCTATTCAGGATGTAAATCACTGCTCCTTCACAGAAGTACCTCTTTCAATAATTGCATTTTTCTCTCTCCCCAGCTCCAGCATTGGAATTGAATATATCACCAGATTTGCTCTCCTTACCTTGGAGCTGACATGCAAACATGAATAACAAGTAGTGTGATCCAAGGCTACCAAATGAGAAATAGTCACTCTGACTGCTTATGACATTGAGTGCTTATGGAAGAAGCACAGACAATAAACAGTGCTTTGGATCTCCTGTCACTTCAGCCTGAGGACTATTCTACAGTGTACCCATGAGCAGGTGGAAAATTGTGGTATTGCAAGGCTGTTTGAGCACTTATCCAGGGTTTATATCCCTTTCATTTCAAAAGCTCACCATCATTAAGAAAAAGAAGCATGGTCCTCTCCTTTTCCAACTTTATTTATTTACAGTTTGCAGTCCCTCTGCGAAAACTCTGAAATTCTGCTTGTCCTAATGATTATAAATATGTAAAGTATTTTGAAGATGAACCCACTGAGACCTAAATTCTGTATAGTCTTATAAGCAAGGCTTCTCTTGCATGACTTAATAACACCACAAAGTCCCCCAATAATACAGGCATCTGCCTTCCTCACAGCACTTTCCCTTTTACTGAGTTTGAAGGATAAAATGCATGCCCAGGACACGAGAGGTGATTAAAAAGGGTAGCAGATTTTCAGCAGCTGTGTTGCCATATGCACTTCATTCATTTTTTAAAAATTTAATTTCTGTTACTCCTGAGGGATATACAGGAGGAAAAAAAGATGTACTGAGCTCAACACAGGGGCTTGGAGTCCCGACTTCTGCCGTACCCTGTTGGGTTGCTGCTTTGTCACGTGGGGCTGAGCAGTTCGTCTTCAATGCCACAGTCCTTCTTTTGAGCTTACACTGTTGTAACTTGCGTGGGAAGCCAGCTGAGATTAGGGACACGGATGTTTAAATCACATTCTTTCAGGCCTTCAGCCCCCAACCTTTAGGTGTAAGGAGCCACTTGTTTCCCAATAGGATTTAGAGATCTGCTTTTTCCATCACAGATGGTTAGCTGTGCCACTTCTTTCTCACAAAACCCAGAGCGAAGTGTGCCTAGTCCCCATGCTAGTTTTTTATTTAGGACTGCAGTAGATGCTGATTTAACCTGTATACAAGAGGTACAGCATTCACCTGGGGTGTGAAGAGCATGTGCTCGATCTCCTTCTCTGCTTGAGCAGATTTGAATCTCCTCCCTGATAAATCTCTGGATTGTTTCGTTATCTGTTCTCCCAACATGGAGCTCTTTGCTGGTTGCAAAAAAAGTGTGTGTTTATGTAACTTTTTTCCAAACTTTATCATAAAAACTTTTTTCAAAGACTAAGTAATTAAGAGAATGGCACTGTGTTTCTACCCTGCCATTTGCTTCTATGTTTGATATAACACTCTTACAAAAACTAAGCACTAGATACACCTAAGCTGTAGCTGTTGCAATCATCTAAGTGCCACTGGAAGCAAGCAAATCTACAGTCCCTACAGCCCCACCTCTAGCCCTGGAGGTGCTGCAGCTCCATAACTACCACGTGATTTTCAGCATTAAAGTCCCCCAGAAACTGAACGGGCTTTGCAGTCTGGCACCTGCCTGCCCTCTGAGCACTACCAGCATCTGTAGTCTCACAAGCAAGACCTGAACCCATCAGAGCTCTCCCACCTGACCAGACATCATGTGAAAGACCTCAGGGTGGTGAGGTCTCTGCCCTTTCCAGTGAAATTGGCCAAAAGTGTTGAAAATTAACAATGATACCTGCAGAGATAGACCCACACATCTGTGCTAGGAGGATACTTTTCCCACAAGACTGCAGAGTCAGGCTTGTGTCCTATAGGATCCTGATCCCTTAAACCAGTTTTACCCAAAATGAAACAGCAGGGATAGAAAAACTTCTTCCCTGCTGCTGAAGGGAGCTAGGGGTCAACTCAAGTGCTGGAACTTCATTGTCCATGCTGCTTGTGGGTTAGCTCACTCTGGCATGGAGCATGCCAACAAGCTTTCTCCCAGATGAACCTGCTCCACTGAGGACTAATGCTACACACTGTGGGCATGAGCCATGTGGTCATAGCTGGCCTCAGGAGCAATAAAATCCCCAATGTGATTTACTTTAACAGCACAGATGTAGTTAAAAAAAACCCTGTCTCTAAAACACCATAATCTTATGTCAAAGCTACAATTTGAGATTTCAGATTATCTTCCAACATTCTGTTACATATAAAGGATTTGGGGGAATAGTCACGAAGAAAGCAAACCATTTATATCCTTTGACAAAGAGAACACTTTTTTTCATGTTTCAAAATGTGAGATGAAGAACTGACCTCAAGTGCCTTCCCTTAACATAGTGGATTTGTATTCCATTAACGCAGAGACTTGGTGAACTACTGGACAACCTACCTAGGGTACCTTCTGGTGGGGTTACAGACTGACTCTTCATTCTCAAGGTCATATTCAGTTCATACCATCTGACATAGCCTACCGTGAAGACTCATCCAAAGACAGTCTTCAACCTGTGCTGTTCACCACCTTAGTCACTGGTAAAATAGTCTGAATGATGTTGCAAACATTATCATTTTAATCATATTACACATAAAACTTACTCATTTTAAACTAGACAGGATCTCACTTGCTTAAATCCCAGGCTATTTATGTTTTTGCAGATTTTAAAACCAAAATCAAAGAGCAACTGGAAGCTACTGGACATCAGCTGGAGTCACAGAATCCACTGCCATTAAAGTCATTAACTTTATCCTTCTAAAGTTGGTCTTGCATAATATGTAGTCATAACTCAATCTGTCCTTGATAAAGGGAAAAGGGTCACAAGCTAGGATAAGAAACAGAAAATAAATAAATAGCAAGATCAAAGTGTTCTTTTGCTGGTTTTGTCTCAGATGTTCACACTCCAGAGTATTTTAGAATTGTCCTTTGAAGACTACATTTCCTGAGATTTGGGCAAATGCTTTCTACAGACACTTTTTAAATGCCATAGATTTATGTGTATTGTCTTACGGTGTCATAATGGACATGCTTAGATGTTGGCTTTAAACAATTTTCATCAAACAAGAATTACATTTTTTTCTCAATTTTTAATTTCCCTTTATGAATTTAGTAATTTTCTGTGTTTTACAAAGTCATGACATTAGCTTCTCTTGACTTAGCTTTACAGTAGGCAACATGTAAATCAGGCGGGTTATATTTCTGACATGGTTTTCTTTCTTCATCTTTCATCTTTGTAAAGCTTTTATTTCTACTCCATCAGGTCTAGAATGTAATTCATACTACTAGCTTCAGACCAAAGCAATCAGGAATGGGAAAAACACTTTAGAAAATCTAGTCCATTCAATGCCTTTCATGCACAGCTTTCTGTACAACACATTCTGAAGTGCTTTATCCTGACCACTTTTAAATACTTATTGTCAGCATTGACTCAGTTTTAACAATGAGGAAAATGAGAGAGAGGCTGGCTTCAAACAGTGTATTTAATTTACTCTCTGATGTGATTTATTCGTTTAATTTTGCTACTCTTTTTCCAACATATGGTGGGCAAACAATTTAAAAGACTATCTGGTTTAATTAAATTTCAAGGACATAGGAGACTAATTTTAGGTACAGGGTAGAGTACAGCAGAGAGTTTTCCTTTTGACATTCATAAGCACAAAGTTAGAAACCTACAATAAATTCAGACTTGAATGCAAAATGTAATCGATAGGAATTAGACACCAAAATATCTTCAGAGACTTAATTCCTAAATCATCTTTATGATTTTGAGACATCTCCCATAATTCACAGTGTGGTTTTGCAAAACAGTTGTTCTCACATGGTTTCAGTTCTCAGGAGTCAATGAGTCTGTGGATGAAGGTAGTTTAGCTGAGAAGCATATTTGGACTTTCAAATCCTCTTTGGTTCCCCACAGAAGTCTCTTACAAAGATAAATTGTCAGGAGACAAGAGGGAAGGTCCTTTCATAGATTAACTGTTTAAAGGGCAGTAATGGAGTTCAGGAGTAAAAGATCAATTTAATAAGTGAGGGATTCACTAGAGGGAATCCTCAAGAATCTGTCCAAGAACCAGTATCAAAGAAAAGATTTATAAATGAGCTGGGACAAAGGTTCCCAAGGGAAGGTACACATGTGAAACAGGCTGTTCAAAGTGGACAAATCTAAGCCAGGCTTTCCAGAAGGATTTCTAAATGCTGAGTGACTAAGTAACAAAATGGCGGTAAATGATATACAGGGTTGGTAAGTGCAAGGTAAAGCACATTACAAAAGATAACCCTAATTACACATAGACAGTAATGGGCTCAGAATTGGTTCTTTCCTGGGTGGGAGTTTGGGGAATTACCATGTAGATGACTCTGACAACATTAGTCCTCTGCTAAGCAGCAGTTAGACAGTGGGCAAACGAAACAGAGCACGTCATTCTGCCATTTTATTCACTCAGAATGCGATCAGTTTTTGAACACAAGGAGCACTTCTGTTCACTCAAACTCAGTAAAGACATAGCACAATTAGATAAAATATGAAGAAGAGCAGCAAAGATGGTAAAATACATTTTCTGCATGAAAAGAAACAAAGTAGATGAGATCTCTTCATCTTATAAAAGCTGTGTTTGGGGGACAATATCACAAAGATTATAAAATCATTGTGAAAATTAATAAACGGAAGAAAAATGGTAGGTGATGTTTTTAGGAGGTTTTGTTGCTTTTTTTTTTTCTTAATGCAGGAAGTAGGATAAAACACAATAACACCATGAAGGAGAAAGGGAGAATTTCTTTTTTAAAAGGAAGTTATCTTTCATTTACTTGTGTAAATCATTGTGTGAGTACATTTCAGACAATGAAAATAGCACAATGGCACAGATTCATAGGTCCAGGTACAGCTGCTGAAAGTGCAACCTAGTTCATGCAAAAGCACAGCCTTAGTTGCTTATTTTCAGAGGACAGAAAAGTCCTTCTAAGTTTGTCTTGGAGCTTTTAAATACAATTTGTCTCAATATCCATGCCTGACCACTGCCGGAGAAAAGATCCTGGAACAGAAGCCATTCCTGTGTGATGCTGCTCCATCAGGATCCACCATTCTGTATGTGACAGTGATGTTCACCCCTTTTCTACCTCTCTTAACACCAATTTTCCTGCTCACTGAGGTTTGTTTTTTCTCTCATTTGGACACTCATGCTTTATGAAATCTAAGTAAAACAGACATTGTATTTTAAATAGCACCAATATTTTAATTAATGGAAGAGAAATTGGTCATTGTGGTCTTTGGTAAAGGTTTCCAATGGACAAATTTGGGTTTGTTTTAGAAAGTTGTGTTTAATAATACCCCCTATCTCCAATAAACAGCATAAGAATCTCTGAAGCATGAGTGATTTACTTACTCAGTCTGTAAGTACAGCAAGTGAACTGTTGTTAATACAATAATGAAATGGTAGTTAATGTGGCTTCGCCCTCTTCAAGTAGGAATTGAACATTATCCAACTGAAAGAGTAACATAATTTAAACATGTTGTGGAGCAAAAATATTTTCCTGGCTTGAAATATCTTTCAGTGGAATCTAAATTTTTCAGGGATTACTTTAATAATAAAAATTATACAGTCAGTAAGGGTGATCAGATTGTTACCAAAAAAAAAATTGTTCTTTTTTCTTTAGTAAAGCAAGGCTTCCTTATCTTGATTTTGCAAATGCAGTTAATGTAAACTTCTTAGTCAACTTCATGTTTTATATGTAACATAATTAACATTTCAATTTTGGAGGAGGGAGGGAGGGGAGGAGGTAAGGAGGTAAGGAGGGAGGGTGAACCAGATGAACTGCTGTTTTGCATCATAGAAGTTATGATAGAGAGTTATAGCTCCTAAATAACAGCAGATCTATTCCTGACACAATATCTGGGTTTCCCTTTGTTTTGAATGAAAGTAATGCCTTAAAATATCCAGACACAGTGATCTGTGTCTTATAAACATTATTTGCCTGGATATTAAATCTTCTGGGGACAATGAAGTCTTGAGACTTGACTGCTCTTGGATAACTCACCTCCCAGTCTCTCTCTGATGAAGGCAGCGGTTGGCCAGTTTATTTGTGGGAACGTTAGTTTGTTTTACATCAGACAAATACATGTTAATGACCTAGATTTGAAGGATAAACTCCTCTGACCAGAAATCTGTTGGGTACAGGGCAACTAACTTCTGCTCATGCAAGACTGAGCAAACTGCAAAGTTAGTGTTTAAATATGTGACTATTTCAGCTAGTGTGTGTGTTCATGGGCACATCTAAGCAAAATAATGTAAAGCAAGACTATATTTGCTCTTTTTGCTCAAAAACCTAAACCACTGAATGAACTGTAGCTAAAAGTCACCTTTCCCACTTTCTCTTGCTTTCTGCAAAGCATCTGCCCCAGAAGGGATGAGATGGAGGAGACTCTCTTACCTGCCTGCTGTTAGCAGCATTCAAGCCCCAGCCCCAGCCTTCAGAGCTCTCCTGCACTGAAATCTGCTGCAGGGCCGACACTGCCCAGTCAGTCCCATCCCAGGACAAGGGTGCACGGTGTCCCTGGCTGTGTGACGGGCTTGGGGAAGCTGCCACTGTAGCATATGGGGCACCTGAGCTCACAGCCCCCAGTCATGGATGGGCATATCTGAGCATCCGCCTCCCCGGGATTTTTCCAGTCAGGTTCTCTGTCACTTTCCTCCAAGCAGATTTAAATATTTTGGGGAAGATTGGGTTTATTGCACCTTTGGGAAATTTCTCACTGGCGTCTGCCTCAGTTGTAATCATCTTAGATGATTTTGTTAGAGTACCCCCATGCCCTGACTGTGGCATCTCGGAGTACCTGATCTGTCAAACAGTCAAAATAAAAAAAAAGAAAAGAAAGAAAAAGGTGTGTTGCTGGCAATTTTTTCAGGCTTGGGTTTTGATTCCTTCAGCTTCTCCAGTTTTTGGAGCTGATCTGCAGCCTACCCTGCGGCAGGCCAGGGACAGCGGACACTGTCCTCCCTGCCTAGGCCAGGGCTGCGGTCAAAGCGCTGGGACCTGTGGCATCTGTGCCCCTTGCTGAGCACTGGCTGTCTCCTGCTTGATGCCAGGAAGGGAAAGGGGAAGGAAGAGGCTTTTTTCCTCTCTGTTGGTGGATTCTCTCTTTTAAGCCATTTGCTACAACAAACACCCAGAACAAACCCCAACAAACACAGATGGAGATTACCAGAGCTTTCTCAGACATTCACGCATTTAATTTATGCAACTACTGCACAAAACGAATTAAATATTGCAAATTATATTAATAATTTATATTCTGTGGCTAAAAATAGTCAAGAATATCTGAATAATGTTAAAGTGTTCACATGCAAATTTTATAAGTTTTGTGTGTGGTTTTTTTCTGAGGAGACAAACCAACTGATAAATAAACACCTTCCTTTTTCAGTTATCAGTTCTTAATACCAGTCTTCCAATAAATAAAGGTTTGCGGTTCTTATCTTCTATTACACAAATTATTCTTTCTGGCTTGCATACCATTTAGCTCTTATTGTTAGCCAAGATCTCAATCTGGATTTCTCTAGCTGTTTTTACATAGCTCTGAAGTGTGATTGGGTTAAACAAAGTATTTGTCAGCTATCTGCACTTCAAACATGTTTCTAAAATTAAATTGTTGGAACTTAGAAACATCTTGACTGTTGGAATGTATTAGAAATTTACTACACAAATAGACTTCTCTATTTTCATTTTGATTTGCTCCTATGAAGGTTGCTCTATAAAACTGATATTATTTATTCACAACAAAATAAACATTCATCATGAGGTAAAAATCGTTGGCACTCAATACTATAGCAACTTGATAGTGCAATCTTTACACAGAATCGTTGGGGGGGTTTTTCTCATCTGGTAAGTAGTAAATCCACAAATCCTACAAGGTCATTGGAAGTATTCATACAATGGGAAATGAAATAAGATTTCATTTAAAATGGGTGTGATACTTTTTCTTTTACTGTGTTATACACACACATAAATATACATTCTCACATAGTCTTTATGCACCCACACATGTAGATATGTGTACATACATAATAATGTGGGCATATACTTAATTTAGTCATCTAATGCCTTTTGTATTCCCTAAAGGCATTTGTTAGTGGGAAGTCCACCTAGTGATAATTTTTGTATTCCAGCTGAAGGTCAAGAGCTCTTTCCAGAGCGTTTATCAAACTGCAAACTCCATTTTGAATAACTTCTCAAAATGCTAACTTTTCTGTTAGCCTTTCCCTTTCAGATGGGAATGCGGTTCTGAAGAGCAGGGATACAGAACACATGGGCAAGGGTTATTATACCTTCCCAGTCCTCTCTGCCCATGAACAGGCTCTTTGGTGGGGTGCTGACACCTCTCCAGGAGGACCATCTGCCTAGGCCAGTAGCTAAGCAATAGATCTCTTGGTGATGAACTTTTTATTACTTGGCAAAACTGATTAAAGTGTAACCTGAAACAATAGATTTAATAGTATATAAGAAAAGGCAGTACTGAGAGGTATAGGCAGATGAAACGTGGAAGCATGGCTATAGCAGTGGAAGAGGTATTCTTGGGAGAGGATCTCAGATACTCATCTGAATTCATTTTGCTCAAGAATGTCAAGGAAAACAGGAGAAGAATTGTTCAATTAATTTATCTAGAGGGGAGAGCACAAGAATAACACCAGAATAAATGGTTGCTATGCCAGGGGCCTTCCTGAAATGTGTATGTTTTATGTTACATCTTGTATGTGTCCTTGAGTAATTCTAAATCAGTGTTTGCAGTGCTGGAGCTCTGGAGAAACCTGTCCTTGGGTATACTGATGAGGTCAGGATTCACTTGGAGGCCCTACGACCACCTGACCTTGAGGTCCTACTTTTGTGAGGGGATAACACCTGGGGTAGGATTGTCTTCAGAAAAATATGCCAAAAAGCCAGAGAATGAAGATGTGCAGGAGACCCCTGAGACAAATGGAGACCTGGCAGCATGAATTTCTACTTCACTGGACACCCAACAGCCTCATGAGTAGCAGACAGGAGCACTCTACCAGGATCAGACAAGATGATCGGTTTGGGGGCAGCCTAAATACTGCATAATAGGATATCACACACACAGTGCATTTATAATGAGTGGGCATCAACCTGATTTGTTTGTCCTCTGAGCTGGAACCATGTATGGGGTCTTAAAACAACTAATGCAAAACACAGGCAAATTGATTAAGAAAATAGTGTTCAATAGCTACTCTTGGTCCTTTTGCTTCTCTGTCTCCTCTCCTTCTGCACCTGTCTCTTCTCTTCTCGACTCCTTTTGTACTTCTTTCTACCACAGTTTTTGCCTCACTAATTCCTAGTTCTGCTCTTGCCTACCTTATCTTTGATGCTTTCTTCCTCACTGATTTCCAAATATGTGACCTCCACCTTCTGCTTGCAAAATTCAGTTCCTCCCTCAACCCCTGTCTGTTCCTACCCTTTTCTGCTCTTTGAGGCTAAATTCTCTTCCTCCAAAGAAAAGACAAATCATAAAAGGAGAGTTCTACCTTGCCAAGACCACCTCTGAACTGAGAGGTGTTACTCTACCTTTTAAGAATAACCAGGAAAACAGTTGATTTTTCTAAAATGAAAATCTTCCACTTTTGGATATCCACAGAGCTCTTAATTGCTAAAAGATTTCCAGTACCACAAAGCATTTTGAAATGTATCGCTACTCATTTGTACTACTGTTCATCATATACAGCATGACCCATTGCTGGCACAGAAAGCTGAAGATCACCAAGTCCATTGGCCCATGAGCAGTCTGTGCCTTTGTTCTGACCACCCAGAATGTGCAACATGAACCATTTGGAGGCTTTGGAAAGTGAACACAATGAGTGCTGCAAACCAGCCAGTAGCATTTTACTTTTATTCTAAGTTTAAATCTCAGCAAAAACAGTTGTTTGTGCATAGTACATGTTGTTCTTGTCTACTGAAAACTGAGTAATGTGGTAGTATATGCAAATAGTAATAGATTAAAGATTTGGCATGCTCTGTAATACTCCAATGACATGCCCAATCATAGCAGTACCATCTGCTTTTTCTTATATGTGTTATATTTACAACACTATGCTAATTCCTATATTAGTTTACACACCACCTTGAGGAAACTACTTAACAGATAAGCAATATTTGGGCTTTATGACTTATCTTTAGCAAACAGTTAGTAAATGTCTCTCCAATTACTTTCAGCTCTGTTCCTAGAGAAAGGAGTTTAGAAGTCAATAACATTGATTATGTACTCTTTATCAGTGAAGGAATGCCAGTGACTTGCAATTGAAATGCTAATTCTCTAAGTATTTGCTCATTCAGATCTGGCTAGAATTTTGATAGATCAAACTTTCATAGAATCATAGAATCCTAGTCATAGAATCTTAGTCATAGTTTCGATTGGAAGGGGGCTTCAAAGGTCATCTAGTCTAATAGTTCAATGAGCAGGGACATCTTCAACTAGACCAGGTTGCTCAGAAGCCCATCCAGCCTGACCTTGGATGTTTCCAGGGATGGGGCATCTACCACCTCTCTGGGCAACCTGTTCCAGTGTTTCACCACCCTCACTGTAAAACATTTCTTCCTTCTATCTAGTCTGAATCTACCCTCCCTTAGTTTAAAACCATTACCCCTTGTCCTGTCACAACAGGCCCTACTAAAATTTCTGTCCTCATCTCTCTTATAAGCCCACATTAAGTACTGAAAGGCCACAATAAAGTCTCCCTGGAGCCTTCCCTTCTCCAGGCTGAACAACCCCAACTCTCTCAGCCTGTCCTCATTAGAAGAGGTGTTCCAAACCTCTCCTATTCACCTGGTTCCAAATCTTTCCTGGAGCTTGGACACAAGTACAACACAAGAACCCTGATTTTGTACAGCTAAACGAAAATGAATCCCTTCTGTATGGAGTGGAAACTTTACCATATTGCTAACTGTACCTTCTCTTCAGGTGGTGTTCAATTTGACGTTACAGAAAATATCACCTTACTGATCAAGACCATAAACAAACCTACAAAACGTGTGGATATGTTCTCCCTGTAATTTGGAAAAAAAACCAAAAGTAATAGAAAACCCATGGACAATATTGGCAATATCCCCCTCCTCATGCTTGGTCACTGACATTCTGAATCCAGGCAGTGAAAGGCTCCTTCTGATGGTCGTCTGGGCTTTCTATGAGTCTCTTGCCATGTTAGCTTCATGGCTGGATGGTTTACTGATGATCCCAGAGCTCATTTGCAGTGACTCTGCATGGCATTGCACTGAATGATTTCTTCCCACAGGATGAAAGGCTGAGTTATCCCTTCTTTGGGTCTGAGGGGAGCAGGTATTTCAAAGCACAAGACCATTGAACCATCACCTGAGGGGACAGCTGTCTAGAGGATATTTTAAACGTGTTTGACACATTTAAATAGATGGTTTCAGCTTGCCAGTCTTGGAATGGCTCCTAAAATAGATGTCAATATAAAGCATAAGGCAATTTGTTTTGGATGATTAAGAGAATCTGGCTCATATATCCAAGGTGTGACAATTCCAATCACATCTTCGTTTCAATTTACAGGAAAGAAATAAACTAGGTTTCATTATTGTTCATACTGCTGGTGCTATATATTTGACATGATAATCTACAGTATTAGTCAGTAAATTGACTCACTGGACTGCCCTTGATCATATGCTCCATTTTCCGCTCAGCAGAACCCTCTCTAACAGCTATATATAACCAGAGAGAACAAAAAAAAAAAAAAAAAAAGAAAAAAAAAGACAGTTCTCTCTTAGATCATTACAAGATGATGTTGCGTTCAGTTTTCCTGTTGCTTCAAAGGTTATAAATGATGTGATCTTTTTGCCATCGCAGATAATATATGGCTGCTGTTTGTCTGACTTGTCAACTCCTCACACAGAAATCCAATACTCCCCACTTGTCACACTTTCATTTCAGATATGTGTTCTCTTGCAGGGCCCAAAATGAAATAGTCACTGTATTCCTATCTGCCAGTTTTCAAGTCTTGCCTTGTGTGGTCCTTCCTTGTCAAATCACATTTGTCACGTTAGCAACCCACATGAGTACTTGCAGCAAACGTAAAATCTCCTGATCATAATTAAAATTCTGCATGCTTTTCTATTAAATAAAGAAAACCATCGTGCATCTTAATCCGTAGCTCTTCTATTCTGCCACTGTTTTTTAAATGTCTGATTACTGAGCTAATTGCTCAGGCAGATTGTTTTTAGACTGCATCATGCATTTATGGATTTTATATCACTGTCAAAATAAGTATTAGATTAATCCTGGCTCCTCATCTACGTGTTGAAAAATTGTTTCCTCAGTCCAGACAGAAGTTAAAATTAGGAGTAACCTCTAAAAGGGGCTATAGGGTGAAGGACAGTTCTCAGTGCTAAGAAAGGATGAGAGCACAGACTCAGAAAGCAGACAGCTCAGTAGGAGATTGGCACAAGTTACAAAATACAAACTTGTGTAGCTGTATTTCAGCAGCATATCTGCAGCTGTAACCTGTGCTGCTGCAGAAGGAAGGGGAACCAAAGAGCCTTGGGACAAAAAGAGCCTATTGCTATTCCTGTCCAGAATGGTAAATAATTGTTCAGAGACTTTTTTACTGACCTTTGTTTCAGGAGTACTCACAAGTCAAGGAGAATTACAAGGTGTAAATCAGAAATACTCAGCGGCGGGTCAGCACATCCACAAAGAGATATAATTCAGCTCAGAGTCTCCCTGAGGAACAATCCCTCACAAATGTCTCTTAAACTCACTCTTGATATATTGGGCACATTACAGAAGAAACTGTTTAACAACACTGATTAATATTTTCAGCAACTGTAAATCTCCCAGTGTACTGCCTGGTGCTGGCTCTGCCAGCTGGCTCTCAGGGGCTCTTCTGGTCCTGTTCCCTGCCATCCTACGATTCTGTGTTTGTAGTTTGAAGAACAGAATAGAAATCAATAACTGTTCAGGCCAAACAGCTTTCTCTATGTTGTAATGCTTTAAACACACAAAGAGGCTAAAGTCTAAGCCTCTTTGCTTTGAAGCTTCAAAAGCTGCTGGCAGAAAAGATCCCCAGATTCATATGAATTTGGTACCAATTCCTAAGACATCTCCACTTTGATATGGAAGGCAAGAGGGGAGGACTTGTGGGAAAAGAAAGGTCAAAATTCACATTCCACCATGGCATGCCCATTACCCTTTGGGCATCCCTGTACCCCCTGGGGTACAGGGCTTTGGGAGTGCAGTCATTTGCCTTTGGATAAGGCAGCCTGCAGCTCACACAAGAGATAAGGTGTGGTACACCCCCTAAAATACCTTTCTATCTCCCCTCGGATGCATAAGACCTAACTGTAGGAGAACGAGGTTCTTGTTTCATAGCTGAAGGAGGTAAATATTTGAGACTCATGAGAGTCAGGTTGGGCAGCAAGGAACGTATAGCAGTGACAAAAAAAAAGTGAGACTGAGAACAGTGGCTGGGATGCCACATGCAATAAAACCATCGATTAGCCTCACTGGGGTAGAAAAAATATTCAGGAAATAACAGCTGTTAGATTTAAACACAGCATCTGATGAAAAAATTCTGTTGTCATGATATAAGTCTGATATTCAACCCCAGCTACACAAATACCCACAAGATAACTCATCAAACAAAGGTAAAAGCAGTAACAGAACAAAGAAGGGTGGCAAAATCATCAGTCTTCGTGAATCAAAAAGTAAAATTCAAATAGATTATTTTTACAACAAAATAACACAATATAAGCCACAAGGGAAAGTGAACAAAGATCAAAGAGCAAAGAAGAGACAGACAACACAAACAGGCATCCCCAGTATCTAGAAATAATAGAAGAACAAGAGCATACAGCACCAGAGCATCTTAAAAGAGCTGTCATGTATTTGGGGAAAAACACCCTTTGTGCAAACTTGAAAAAAAGGAGCATTTACGGCTAGGGAGCAAGACAACATTTTCTGTCCCTGCAAAAAGCTACCCTCTCTGGACTTTTTATTACTCTTTCTTCACACTCCTTTTTGGTTGCTATGAAAAAGTGCAGTTTATATCTCCACTGCATGAATATCCAGCATAGGTAGCACTAAGGGCAGAATAATAAAAGACCAACCCATTAGCAAAAAATACAGAACTGACTCCACCATAGTTCATGACAGACAAATCTAGGACATCTCCAAAATAAGGAACAAAATAGCAGTGCTCAAAAACATTTAAAAAAAGAACTGCAACAGCTAGCTAATCAATTGTTTTTATGTAAGATCTGAAGACAATGTGAAGGTGAAGATTTGGAACAGCAACACTGACTTAGTGTTTCATGATTTACTTTTTTTTTTTTAATTATGGGAGTAAATAATCTTGTTTTCCTCCATTGTTTGTGCTTCCTTGACTGTATGGCTAAGGACCATCGGTAGCCCCCAACCACCATCTGAGAAATCTGAAATGGCAGGATGAAGTTGGTTTCTGCTAAGTCCTTAAATATGCTAAATTTGTTCCTGCTATTGTTCATGTAATTGTACAAACAGAAATACCTCAGATCGGGAAAGAAAACTAGTGTAACTAGCTCTTATCCTTTCTCTTTCAACCCTGCTCTCCCTGCAGGCACAATCACTGAACTCGGTGTTACTATGTTCATGACAAACACCAGCCAAACCCTGTAAATATGCATTACAATTTGCAAAACCATTAGTCATCCTGTTTGCTTTCATCTAATACACAGCTTTGGTTATTACTATTTCTTGATTAACCTTACACAAGACTTTCCTCCACTTCCAACACCCTTTTCACTCCCAGTGTGCACTCCTGGTGGCTCCAGTGGCAATAGGTACTCCTAGTCCCACAAGTGCTGAGGAACTAATATGAACAACTCATAGCAAGTTTAAGAAAAGTGTTTTAATAATTCATAAATCATCACATTGAACTGACTCTCTATCCATAAATAGTAAAGGCATCACAAAAATACTACCTCTGGCTTAGAAAGTCCTTGAGCTGCAAAGTCCTGGGGCTCAGGAGGATGTATTGAGGACGATTTGCTGTCACAGAGAGCTTCCTGCTTTAGGCAGAGCCCTGGCCTAACACGGGACAGCCCTCTTGGGGTTTACCATCTCCAGACGGAGCTTCCCACAGCAGAGATGTAGCTGGTTGCTGAACAGATGCCCCATGAGTTTCAAAGCTACATTGGCTATTTAACTTCTAAATTTGGATAATGACCAGAAGAAATGTTCCTACCAAGTTCATTTGCCTTCTGACTATAATGCAGCATGTTTAGCTTTATCAGGTGACAAGTTCATTTTGTCTAAGATGTAAACCTGAAAGCAAGAGTGTAGACATTACTAAAACAATTGTTTACAAACATTTTTTAAAAATCTATAATAAAGATCTATTATTTCTGATAGGAATCCAGTTTTATGGGGTCTGTGATAAGAAATTTGACTGCTGCTAGGTAAAAAGGTTAAGCTGAAAACAAATGCTACATGAAGACCACATTGTTAGGCTGAAAAGCCAAAAAAATGATTTGCAAACTGGGTAGGATGAACAACTAAGCTCATGCTTGGTAGGGAAGGGTTGAGAGATATTTTAAAAAAAAGCTATATAGAGCAATAATTTTGAAGGTAGCAGATAAATCAAGGAACAACTAATCCTCTTTAGTTTTGCTAGGGAACTCATTACTAGAAATATTGGTGAGGCTACCTGGAGTGAAAAGCATGATACCCAAATGTAAGAGGCTCAGAGAGAGACATAGAATCAATAAATTCAGAAAAGCTGAAGCCCAGGCATGGCAGGACATGCCAGCATACAAGAGCCTGGGGGAAACTGGCAATTGTTAGTTAGACAGGCACAAAAGAAATCCAGTGACCTATGTAGGAAATACAACGTAAAGCCAATGTAGGAAGAACAATATCTAAAATATATTACACCTCCTCTGCTTTTTCATTTTAGACACACACATACACATACATGCACAAATACCCAAGGAGAGACCTGTCAGATGGAAGATTAGCTGACATTATAGTCTAATAAGGAAAAATAAGGAAAAATAAGGAAACCGCAGTTGAATAGCTGCATAATTTGCCACTGCTCCTCTGTTAAGGATGGGGCAAGAACTTGCAAAACTTGCAAGAAAGGTAATTGTCTTTTGCAAGAGCCACTGAAAGGTTATGGGAAATACTTATATAATCTATTGGTAGGGCTGGAAAATTATTGAGCAAGAGCAGGTGATTTTCAGAAGACTTGAGTATCCACTTGTTGGTGTAAATATTTGCAAACACCAGAACGTCCCCCAAATTTTGCATGGGAAGTCCCATGACAGTGGCAGGATCACTAGCCTTTCAAAATTAGGACAGAGTACTTATGCAGTATAAGCAGGCGTGCTGCACATGAAATGAAACACATGGGACCAGACAAATACATCCTAATTCGTCTAACTAGATATGTAATGGTGAAAAAGAGTATTAGGACCTTGTACGTCTTCCAGACAGAAGATACCAAGGGCTCTAAAAGAGCATTCTGTGATGCACAGGTTCTCTCTATCTCACCAGCCTGCAGTGGCATCACACTTGATTAGAGTTGATATAATTTCCATTGCCTGCCATGCTCAGCACAGAAAGAAGACTACAAGTTGAAAATTCTGCAGATGGGACAAATGAGAAGGCTTAGTGTCTGGTTCTACACTGTGCTTTGCAAAACCTGAAGACCATGAATGTGGTAAAACCCTTTGTTTTTTCCATAAATATCTGTTGTACAGCTCTTTCCTGTCAATTTAACAGAAACAAACCCTATTAGAAAAGTGAGCCCCCTGTGGAAGTGAATGAGAAAGCTGTCATAGACAACAGATAGATTAATTTCTCAGGAAATTTGTGCTAGGGAGTATCATGCCTGCTACATGCAGGCACCTGTAAGACTTTACATCCTGAAGAGGAAACTCACCACTTGCTTTCCTAGAATGGCATGCAAGGTCTCGCATTTGTGCAACTCAGATAATCTCTAATGAATAGGGTTTGTGATCTCCATTCTTAATTAGTTATTGTTTTGACAGATGAAGATTACAGAACACCTGAAGACAAGTCTCTACCACCAGCAAGCTTGGGAAGGCTTAATAGAAAAATGAATGAGTCAGTCACAGGCAGAGCACTTCCACATGACTAGCAGAGTTATCTCAGAAAACTACATGGAGAACCACTTGAAGAGGGTGAGGTGAGACATGAAAACAAAGGTGTCATATCTCCTAGGAGTCTTGTCATGATATTACTGAGCAATTAAAACCTTGACACCTTGGCAAAATAACTTGCACTTATGCAAGTGGATTATAAATGTGTGTGTACAAAGGCACACACAGTATCTGTATGAGAAATTACATACACAAGTTAGAAATTAAATTATCTGAAGAGCTATGCTATCTCTCAGAGAGAAGTTACAGGCTCAGTGCAGAAATTCATAGGATTCTAGACTTCTGTCTTTTCACGTCCTTTGCCAACCACAGCAGCCTTTTCTGACCTTTCCAATCTGTTTCTCCAGGAGCTAAAAACACTCTGACACACTCGGTATGTCAGATACATTCAACAAGCCACTGGAAAACTGAGCTTTCCTATAGTAAGTCTTTCTTGACATTGATCCTGCTGTAGTAAAGAAGTGTTCTGTGGGAAAAGCCAGGGCTGTGCCAGTTCTGAGATTCCACTGAGGGAGTCCAGTCACAGAGAGTGGAAGGGGGTAAATTTTTAGTGACCTGTGGCTGGGCTTGGCATGGTGTTTTCAGATGCTCCCAACTTGAAATGGATCATTGTAGGGACTCTGGAAAGACTCAGTAACAAGTGCTCAGAATATGTGGAGTTTCAAGGTGTTTATTGCTTCCAGTGTAACTATCCCTAGCCTCTTTCTTATGTTGCAGCAAAGAAAATCTCCTTCCCCACCTATCCATCTACTCCCAGTTGGCCAATTGCTGCTTTTGTGAAGGACAGATTAGTGTTATTATAAAAATAAAGAAAAAAAAGGAAGACAATCAGGCTGCAAGAGAAATACCCAAGTACAGATATCCATATTTACAGTAAATAGCTTCTTGCTGTAGCAGTGGATCAAGTGAAATAAACATGTCTAATCATTAAATCAAACTAAATGTGTCAGAATCAGGCTCTGACTGATGAGTTTGCTGTAAGCCATGGCTGTTAACTTGAATAACTAAACAATGTTGTTTTCCCTCTAGAAAAAAAGATAGAGAAACAAATGGCTTCAACATCACTTTTTAAAAAGTATTATAAAAACTGGATTTTACTGGAACCCATGAAGTTTTTCAGACCTTGAGACAGCATGACGTTTCAACAGTCTAGTTAATACAATTTAGTTTTGCACAATGTCATTTGGACAACATCATTACAGAATGCTTCACAATTAATTACATTCAAATAGCAGCTTCTATCCCCTGTGGAGAACAGGACTAATTGGGTCAGATGTAAATATGCATTTCATGGATCCTACTGAACACTTGCCCATCTCACCAATTTACCATGTAATTTGATACAACTGGTGTACTATGCTCTGGAGATGTGCAGGGCGAGCACAATTGCCAGTCAGGGTAGAAATACACAGATACAGCAGTGCTGGTATTCTCAGTCTGCATTATGTTTGGCTCTAACTGCCTGACCCTTTAATTCTCTTGCAGAAATACTAATTTATATTTATTCATGCTGAAATACTCTGCTGTTGAAAATGAGGCTTGGGACAGAACTCAGTACTGATGAGAAGTGTCATGACAGACCCCTGGCAACATGGGATCAGAAACTGTTCTCCTCCCAGATGTCTTCACCCCTCCATTGGAAAGAGGACCTGACCATCGCTGCAGCGAGAAACCCTGAGACCAGGGCCTTATTGGGTCCTGAGTCTGGGCAGGGAAAGAGTAAAGATAAGCTGCCTACAGGGAAAGAACAAAGGAGCAAACTTTGGGGCAAAGTTGTTTCCTTGACCCCTTGTGCAGCTTAAGCTTAAATCGTGGGACGGCTGTGGCTTTTCACTATCTTTCTGCAGTCTTGAGTAGGGGCAGTTTAGGTTAGAAATGCTCCTCCTGAAGTCCCCTTTCTCCATCTTTTTATCATGAAACACATATTTGACATTTTTTTCACTGGCTTTTTTTCCATGAAATGAGGTGGGCCAGAACACATGCAGCAAAAGAATCACCATTTTCTAAAATAATCTGGAAAACAAAAGCTTGTGCATGTGGCAGATGGCTCTTGAAAAGATACTTCTTGTTGCTTTAAAGCATCAAAAATAAGAACACCGTTTTCTGTCTCTTTCCAGCTTCCTCTGCCCTATTTTCAGTTTGCACTCTCCCCTAAGTATAATAAAAAATGAGACATTTGCCCCCAGCTGGAGAGTACCTTTCATGAGCTGCAAAACTGCAGAGTTCATTTCTGGCGTGTTTCCTGCTGTTCATGAGTAACTACCAGGACAAACTCACTCAAGTGAAGTGCAAACTTCAGTCCCCAAGGCTTGTCAGTTCAGAGCTGATCCTTTCAGCCACTGCACACTGGGTAGGTACAAGAGAGGGCTCAGAGTTTCTAAAGCAAAGTAACACTACCGAACAAACAAAAAAAAATTTATCAAGTACTCCTTCTGGCTTTTCCAGTCCTACCTGTCCCAGGTGGTGCAGCATACAGTCACTTCATCATCCCACATCTGAAATATTGTAATAGTACTGTTCTGTAGCCCCTTACAATGCTTATATCCTGTTCATAGCTTATTTAACATTAAGGAGTAATTTGCTAAAGTATTAGCAAGTGGCCAACATGAGTCATTATACTGCATCATGTCCTACTTGGTGCTTTGGTGCCATGCCTGGTCCCTACAGTTTGATTATCTGTCCCCTGCTCCCATGGAGTACTCTGTGTTGCACTGCTCTGATAATTTCAGCAAATATAAAGATTCACCATTCTGCAGCCTTACCAACTCCCCATCAGACCTCCAATTCTCTGGTTTCCACCACCTCTAGACTAGGCATTTTTTCCCCATCCTAAATTTTTTTGGGGTTTTTTTTCTTTTTTTTCAGAAGTTGAAATTTGTTCTCCTAATTTTGTTCACCTGGTTTTGCCTCTACTTTGGTACCTGGATTCCATTACTTCAGCTTGTGCACTTGTACTCTATCAGCTTTAATTAATGCTTAGATATTTGGGACTTGACATTTGGAAGTCTTTTCAGGAATTGGTATTACATGTTCTATAAATTAGTCTGCCTTTGATTACAGAATGTTTAATGTGCCAAAATTTTTATTTGGTTTTCAGAATTCTCTCCCTTGGAATGTAACTATCCTTTTTCTCTTCTATTTCTTGGCTTGGGGTGAAAAATCCACCTCATATAGTCCATCACTTTATTGTGTCTGAGGCTATAAAACATGAAACACAGATACCTGTTTTGAGGTTTTTTACATTCCCTCCTCCAATAAGGGAAGGAAAAGCTTCCATTTCACTTTTCATGACACTTGTATACAGGCCCTTATAAAAAATAATTTATCTCTTCCACTGTTTCTTTGTCTGTGTTTTCTTTTCACTGGAAAATCTGCATTTCCAGTAAGCTTAGTCTGTCCGCCTGCACAGACTGCTCTTACTGGACTTTTTTGATCCATTGCTTGGATACCACCCCCATGGCTAAACTGCTTCTTTTCCTACAGGTTACTCTTTCTTTGGGGACTCCCGCCTCTCTTTAGACTTATGCCTAGAGCTAGACCAAGGATTCATATCAAGATGTTTTTCTAGTTTGAGATGATACTTTTGTTTAAATGTTTAAACTCACTGTAGTAAGTCCATTTAATACACAGTAAAGGTACTTTCACTGATGCTAAGTAGGGCCATTCCTATTCTATTCATGCTCACAATAAAAAGACAGACAAGGACATTCAGATGAAGTCACAAGGTGATATGGCAACATGTTGAAATGTATTATGTCTATTATTTAACTGGTTCTCTGCAGTCATATGCAGGACTATAACTTCAAGCTAAATGATCATTTTGGAGTATTTATCTTCTACAGGATTTTTTCTGCACAGTTACATTAAAGAGCTAATACAATCGACCTGGAGAAATAAAAGTAACCACAATATCTTGAGGGTGTTTATCTACAGCAGAAGCTACATGCTCTTTAATCTATTAAGTATGCAAGATACGAGAGAGAGAAAGTCATTCAGACTCAGATTCCTATTTTTCACAATGAAATTCGTGTGCTTGAGCTCACTTGGTGAGCACCAAAAATAGCTCAGCAAAAAGGGCTTTCCTTGAGCACTTCCATTATTCACATGATGCGGCACCTTACATAACACGAAGCGTGAACGTCATGCCGCTGAGTGCGGTGCACGTGGGTGCTAGTGGGCAAAAATTTCCACTGGGGACAATAGTACCAAGTGTTTTAAAGGCAAAGTCAGGCTGAAGGTACTGATGTTTTTCAATGGGTAAATCTAGAAAATCTTGGAAAATTGTTTGGGGGGGTCTGATGGAAGTATTTCAGAGATAGCCTCTGAAAATCGGTGTTAATGCATACCTCTTCTTTTTAAAAATGGAAATACTATATTATCTTGACAGTCTCAGTGACTTTGGGCACTTGGGGTACCTGCCTTGCCACCACAGCTCCATCCAGACACCAACAGTTCTCTGAAGCTGCCATCATTGCTTGGTGGAATTATCCTTTGCTGCTGTAATCACTTAGTCTCAGTCCCAGGTCTTTCAATTGAAGACACCATTTGTGCCTCCCTTTGTTAATCTGCATGCATGTGAACCCCCTTGGCTGCAGCATAGTTATTTGTATTGCTCTGTGTTCCCTGCACATGGGATTAAAGTCTGTCACAGCCTCCAGCTGCACAGTTTTTCATTTAAGCTATAAAGTATTGCTTTTAACACTAACAGTCCCAAACTTAACCCCTGTTCTTGGTCACAGTGGTAACCATCACGCATATATTTTAGGAAATCATCTTTGAGATGATGGTATGAATACTAGTATACTGTGACTCATTTTGACTACTGATCATATAACATAATAATTACTGTTTTCAAAAAGGGATGATTGAACCTGTGTAAACAGAGTTGTTCTGATTCCCTGGAAACCCATCATTTTGAAAAATAAGCAAATCTTATTTGATTATTACAAATCATATTTTAAAAAGAAGTTATTTTCTTTCAGGTGATCTAGCACTATGCAAATTTAGATTTTAATGTAATGAAACTACTACATCCTCAGTACCATCAGACTCATGGCTTCTGCAGCCTGTACTCTATGAAAAAAGTAGTATTATGATATACAGTAAATAGGCAACCAGCAGTGAAGTATTGCTGCTGATGGGTGTATTTCACTGTGAGCAGGAAGACTACACAAATCTTTTGGACAAGCATTGAATGTTTCTTCCAACAGAAACTGCATGGGGAAGGCAGACAGGTTGAAGTACTGATTACCTGAGGATATAGGGATTTATTCTGTATAGAAGATGGCAACAGGTTCTGATAGTGCAATCTTTTCTAATGCAATGACAGGTCAATGGTTCAGCTGTAAATACAATTTCTGGACAATCAACAATACAACCCAGACTTTCCTAGAGAAGAATTAACCAGTCTGATCTTTGGCTTAAGAGATCTGATGGTCTCTTAAGGTGTCTTGTGCTTTAATGCAATGCTCTGAGGGTTGCAGCACCAAGAAGAACAAGACCCAGCAGAAGCAATAACAAAAGCAGTGACAAAGGCTTACAAAACTGAGAACAGTATTTTTCTTGTTTTGTAGATGTAGCTGCTAAATCCAGGAATCCTGGTCAGACATGATTTAGTGCCTATTTTTTATCTCCCCATATTAGCACTGAGTGATGCAGTATAAATATTCAATCACCCCTCTTCTACACTGTCTCCTCTTGACTATGACTTCTAGATTTGCATTCACCATAAACCCTTGGTTCAGTGAGCAATACCTCAGCAAGTGGAGTTACCTGCTTGTGAGGCTTCTTGTGGCACCACAGGCTATGTTGCTATGTTCTCCTCTGCACATAAATGTCCTTCTCTTGAGCAGAAAAGTACTGAGCTGCAGCTATGATAGCATTGCTCCAGAAACCTCTGTCTTGGTATGTCTCCTCTGTTCACCTCTCAAGTGCACATCACTTCAGTGGTGGGAGTTCTCCAGGGGAAATCAACGCCAGTGCAGCTCGCTCTTAGGGGTCTGCAGGAAGAGTACTGCAGTGACATGGCCCCTCTGTGTACTGCTCTGGCTGTATATGTAATACACAAGATTCAAAAGTAGAAGAGAGGTTTCTGCAAGCTTTCCTGAGAGAGAGGATAACCAGGCCTTACAAGAACCTTAGCTAGACTACTAGCACTTTGTGACATGCAACACTGACTACTGACTTGGACTGGTTTTGTAGTTGTATGGCATCAGTTTTCCAGTGGCAGCATAGTAATAATGGTCATATCTTCTAGAAAGACCCTGAATTTTTTTTTATGTTCAGTTTTGTATACATGTAAATATGATTATTTCTACAATAGAAAGTATCCAGAAGTGAAGGCTCTCTTCTACTCAAGCAGTAAATCTAGTTTGAGATTGTAGCTCTGAAATTGAATAATTTATTGCATTGCAAATGCTCTATTCTAATTTTGCTGTGTAATGTTAACTCTGGTTTTTGCTTTGATTTTCAAAGCTACTAAATCCACTGAAATCATCTGCATCTTATAATCACATAACTTTACAGAACTTGATCAAAGTCAGAGGCCCATTACAGCTCAAAAGCTGTTCAAGTAATGTTTTTGTTCTGGGAAATCAGGTCCTGAAAGATTTAAATCTTGGTCCCATTTTATTTGAATGAATACATTTAATTTCTCGTCACCAGTACCAAGCAGTGAGGTGCACACTAAGCTTATTTCTCTTTCCATCACTGATTTTATTACCTCCACAACTCACCCCTGATTTTACTGTGTAAAACATTTCAGACCCATGGCTCTTCTCCAAGCAAATAAAAAGAAACCAATGCCATACATTTTTTCATTCATAGCTATTCATACTCCACTAAGCAGGACTCAGGACATCACAAGAAGGAAAACTGCAAGTTGATGGTTCAGAAATAAATACCATACCAATAAAAATGCATTTCATTATACATACCAAATTTTGTTGGAATATACTCATCTGAAAGATAACACAATGTGGGATTTACTGTCTCAAGTCATTTCCTATGCTCTTATCCCCTCCATTCACCCTATATTTATACAGGACCAGGCTACCCAATATATATGCATTTTCTCTGGGAAGTTTGGAACGGGGGTGGCACAAGCCAACCATGGAAAAAAGCAAGCATAAGGATGGGCCACAAGAATGTACAACATGAAACTGCTGTTCATGCTGTGGACAGTGCTGTGTATGTGGGGACATTTAGCAAAGAGAATACAAGAGCCTACTAGTGATGACATCAAAATCATCCATTTTGCTGATTTATGACATCATTGCACATACTAAAACTCTCTCTTGCTTTCTCTTTCTCACTACAGTTTTACCCTCAAACTTGAATAGACGATCTGATTCACTGTCCCGTAAGCTGATGACTCTTTGCTCCGCAAGCCATTCATGCGCCGCACGGACTCGACGCTTTCATTCCCAACAGTCATAGTCTGTGCCTGTCCCCAGAGTGTCAGCATAGATAGCAGCAGCAAGAATGAGAATAGCACAGTGGTAACACAACACACATACACAACACGCAAAGAAAAGAATGGCTCAGTTAGAGACAACCATCATGCAAAACAACATGAATCACTTTCAAGGCAAAATAAACTGAGAAAATTTTGAGAGACAAACTCAAGTAAAGAAATGCAGAAAACATATCCTAAAGAGACGGCCTTAGTAACATTATTGCCTATTTTAAAATTCATGCAACCAGATTCATAGGAAAAGTGAGAGCAAGCCTGTGCAAATGCATAGGTGTCTCTTACTCCAGCAGAATATTTCCTTGTATTTAATTAGGGCATTACCCATTTTGCAAAGAATCCATCTACCAACTGGCTTAGAATAAACACAGGTCTTCTGGTGATTTGGTTTTAAATAACCTTCTTGTAATATTCACCGGAATAATCATTCCCACAGCAGATGAATGACCACTTCCATGGACCAAAACCTCCTAATTTTTGAGTGATGCCACTGGATACTGTTACTTACCAATGGTAGCTTCTTGCCTAATTGTTCATCTCTAAAGAAGACATTGTATCCAAAACTGAAATTACAGACTCCATACAGCAGCTTCTGCTGCTGCCGTGCTGGTTTTGGAAACAAAGGCTTCTAGTAGCAGTGCATCTGTCATGCGTACCTGAAGACAGGAAAACATTTCTGCTCTCTCCTGTAATCTAACAGGAATCTCAATTCACCTGACAATAATATTAAACCAGACAACAGCACTGGATTGCTTCCCAGAGCATCCATCAAATATTACATCAGCTACAGAACACTTATTAGACAGACCTGTCAAAACACAAATGCCCTGTGCCATTGTTGTCATCCCTTTTGTAAAGGAAACCATTATTTATGGCTTGAAGCACTTGTGCAGCTCAAGCAAATGTTTACTTCACCTAGCAAATGCATATGCACAGTGTAAACCTAAATGTTTCTACTGATACTGAAAACCAGTGACATAGATACAGGAAGAATGAAGACTTTATAGCTGTGGGAATGATCATAACTGGACTAAAATTCAATTTAATGTCTATTCTTGTCTTTCCATTTACCAAAGAAAACAATTAGGAAATGTGGACAGACTTCCTGAAAATATTTCTAGACTGACATCTAGGTGAAAACCAAGCCTCTCTACTATATTTCAGTCACTGGTATAAAATGTGATAATGATACTCACAAATAGGCCCTTTGTCAAAAATTTGAAGTTTGTATCAGTAACAAACTGTGAAATAGAAGAATCTAGAGAGAAAATTCTTCTAATCCTTCTTTTTTTTTTTTTTTTTAAAGAGGCCATGTTTTCTGGTTTCAGTTGGGAAAGACACTAGTTTCTGGTGGTTTAAAAGTCAGGGCAGAACTGCTGATTGCTCTATAATGGGTTACCCCAAGGAATCTCCCATTTTGGCATGACTAGCTAGGGTAGCAGTAGAAAAGACAGGACTCAGGGATGTGCTGATGTCAGCACATCTGAGTGATGTCAAGGAAATAATATCAGTCCTCTATCTATATCATTGCTTCCAACAGTTCCTTATCCACTATATGTGGTGGGTGCCACATAGTAGCACAATATTTGTGAAGGTACAGCTGCCTCAGCAATTGCAAGAAGGGAATAAAATTCTTGGAATCAGTGACCAATCGATTGACATTTATCGATAACTTCATAAACTGCAAATAAACCCAGAGGCCAGTTGTCAGCTCTTTATCAAGGAGTAAATCACTCAAAAGGAAAGTTTAGAATGAGAGTCTCCTGCAAGGGCAAGAAGAACTGAGGTGAGAAATCAACTGCACATCAGCATGCTGTCAGGGCAGAATCAGTCACCCCAAGTAAAGAGAAGCTGTACCTTGTTTTGTCTTCTTTGCCTTCTTCGAAGCCTCAGAAACTCCTTGTGCTGCCGTGAAACAAAGTTGACTGCTGCATATTCCAGTAATGCAGCAAAGACAAAGAGAAGGCACACGGCCATCCAGATGTCGATAGCTTTTACATAGGAGACCTAGAAAGAAATAGGGCACAGCATGTTATATTTCAAACTTCTTCATAAGCTGAAGATATTGGCCTGAAAAAATAAGCACATTTCTGCTCAGCAGAATTCCAGTTGCTCAATGAGGTGGGCGTTTTCTTGGTTTGTGTTTTGCTTTATTGGTTTATCGGTTATAACAAATAAATAATCCAGCTATTAATGGAAATGCATGTTCACAAAGGATACACAAATTATGAGCTACCACCTTTAGGAAAAGAATCAAGTTTAGTCTAACAAAATAAAAGTGCTCTTATAGTCACAATCACAGTTTATCAGAAAGAATATGAATGCAGGGCATGATACAATACCTATTGAAAAACAACTCTAGAAAGTTCATAGTTATCACCTTTTTCATCTTTTATGAACCAATTACCATATTGATTGATTAGCTATGTTTGGTATCCATAACCTCAAAGTAAACTCAGGGTAATGTATCCTGTAGATTGATATGACTTTACTAATTGAATATTTGATCCTAGTTGCTTGACCTTTATCCAACAACTCTATAAGCAAAAGAAATCTTCATAGATAATATCTACTACAAATACCCAAATACCAGATGTCTCTATTATAGTAAAAGCCGATCCTGATTTGAATTGACTGAACCACAGTAAAATCAGATATATTACAGCACTGCAATGTCACAAGATTTTTATCTTACTACCCACACTGGGCCAAACAGTATCCAATTAATGAGCCACACACCATGCATATCAAAGGTACATTGTCCTCCATAGCTGTATTTGGTCTCTGCTTTTCTTTGTAGTCTTGCAGTTTTTAAGCAGAGATCTTGTGATTAGGCAACAGCAGGTTGTCTCTTTTGTTTATCAGGTATTACATCCAGGGTGGAATTAAAATCATCTGACTTTTAATGTCTACAGCGTACATGTGAGCTAGCTGCCTAAACTACTTTGATATAAATAAATCAAGGAATGAAGAAGAACAGGCATTTCTAGGATACAATGCATTTGATCTGGTTTAGATGTCTTCTCTAGGATGAGATTAATAACACCCAGATAGTGATTCTTCATCTTCATGTCTATAAAGAGGGGCTTAGAACCACTTTCTAAGCATAGACACATGGGGTTTCACTCAGTAGTCTAAATAAAAGCATTGCATAGTGCCGCATTAGGTATGTAGCCTCCATTTGCTAATCCAGCAGAGCACGAATTTCCAGTATCATACTAACCAGTCCTCTGGAGATGTCTTAGATACCCAAGGTCACCTCAAATGGCACCCACCACCATACAACTGAATCAAGATAAGCAAAATGGATCGTACCTAAACCCTGGAAAATTACAATCAAAGATATTTAACATCTGAATAATACCCTGAAGGCCAAACGTTTCAATGCAGTCAAAACATACAGTGGTCTGAAAAGAGAGCAGAAAACGATGTGTTGTGCATCTAACACTTGAATGTTCAGGAGACCCAATCTCCACCGTAGAAAACTCCACCTCTACCCTTTGCACACACTGTTCAAAATGACCTTGCTCTTATGGTCATGGCTATCATTTCATGATGAAGGGAAGCCCACCTGTTTCAGTAGATTTTGCTCCTATTTACCATGTGCTTAAATAGCTTCACTTTTCAAAGTCTGTAGAACATTTTTTGTTAATGTCAAACAGAATATACTGCACTATGTGCTCCAGCAAGCAATATGAGCAGAGGAACTGGCATTTAAAGTATGGTAGAAAGGATACAGAGCTCCATCCTGCAGATTCTGAACACTGAGAAGGACATTTTAGAGGAACCAAGTACTGTTATTCAGCCTGCATCATGGGAACATACATTTCAGTAGCTGAGGCTATAGTGCAGCCCCATATTGCCATGCCCACAATACAACATGCATAGGCTGAGATGGGAGAGGAGGATTTAGCAGGTTAAGGTGACACTGTGAATCTGTGCCTTTCAATTAGATACACAGCATGTATGCATTTGTCTCCCCCACACATAAAAAATTTTACAAGTTCCATCTTTACTGAGCAGCTGTGAAACCCGATGAAAACTCAACAACATCCCAGACACTCTGTGCCACAGGCTGAGGCGCAGTAGGAATCAAGTCACTGTAATTTGTGTAAAATGCAGCTGAGTTTGGATTGTTTGTTACCTTCCTTGAAGGGGCAGCTTGTTTTCCTTTACAAATGCCCTTAGGAGATGTATTAGACATGCATAAACAGCTGGACTGTGCTGCCAGAGACAGCACAATGCAGGGAGCTGAAGCCACAAGAATCAGCATTTCTGACTGTGCAAATCCTGTCCTAGTGGGCTTAAAGCAGGGAGGGCAAAATAATAAAGGAAGCCCTGAGTTAGCCTTCCTGCCACTTACATAGTGCTGCCGTAAATGGCATCCACACAGTTGCTGAGCCAGCTGGATTATTTTAACTCCAGCCTGCAGGGATGGAATTGGAGGCCCACAATACACTTGGCAGGTGCGTAGCTTGTTTTATTGTTTACCTATTGCCATACCATGGCACAGCTTTAAACGAAAAAACAGAAAGAAATTGCTTCCAACAACACCTTAAAAATAAATAAATGGAAAAGTTCTGCAATGAGTGAAATTCGATCCCTTTGTTTTCAAATCTCTTTATGTAATTTTATCTATGTATCCCCAGTATGTACAGAATTGTTCTGCTAGAGGTCTGAAAACTCATGCAATTTTCAGAAACCAGACTTTTTTCTAGCCAACCCTATGCATGGAAAATGACATGGATCCATTACACCAAGCCTAGGAGGGCCTCACCTGGTATATGTTTCCAAAGAAGTCCTAAAGTGAGTGCCCAGATTGTAGATCAGCACTTTGGTATCAAAAGCATGCACAAAGCAAATTTTCAGTGGATTTTAGGGTCTCTGCTTTAGCTGACTAACCTGTGTCTTCCCCTGTGTCTTCCTTCAACTAGGAAATAGTCACATCTACCAGATCACAGACTGATCTGAAGGGGACCTCTCTCAACCACCCCTGCTGAAGCAGCTCCACCTTGTATGGAAACACTTAAAAATACATTGGCTTGGGGACTGGAAAGTCTCCCCTTCCCCTTGTAAATCTTAAGCAGTGGAATATGAAGTCACTCTCTGTCTCTGTGTCCCAAACACATGCAGGGATTGGGAAGGCCCTATCATAGAGTATTTCATGGTGCTTGAACAATTTCTTCAGTGAGATGAGCACAGAAAGGATGTGAATTTGATCTTCAAATTCCAGGTGAGTGCTATAACCACTTGCTTACTGGATGCTGTGGCTTCTTATTGTGATATCTCTCACGTCAATGAAATGCCTTTTTCTAGGAGCTCCTCAGCCATTTCTCATTTATCTCCACAGGAAACTAATCAGCAGGCTCTAGTGTGCATCTTATTCCTAGGTTTTTATTTCTCCTTTACACTGTACAAGGAACCTTCCACATCTAATTTTCAGTTAAAAATATTGCTGAGTGACACACTCATAGGAGCTGGGGTCTGCAAAAACCGGGTACTTCATGATATCATAGACACGTTCATTGCTTTGGGAGGTTCTTCCATCAAACTCAAAACCAGGGGTTTTTTTCCCAGATCATAATATAACATGAAAAATCATGTTTGCTCAACTAAAAGGCTTACCTCATCTGTTTTGGTAAGGACTCATCAAACAATACTGTATCTCCAGCTTCCTTAACTACCAGGTCCATGCTCCATGCTCCATAGTCACTACTGTGTACATGTAGGACGGTATAAACCCTGATTTTTTTTGAGAAGATTCTGTCTCACCTAACTTAAAACATGTTAAGTACATGTGGGTTTTTTTAAATTAATGGTAAGAAATAAGCATTTCTAGGACAAAATACATCTAAGTGGAAGGTAGATATCTATACTATAGTCTAACGAACTGTACCCTAAAAGTGCCAGTCTCTCATTTTTAACCAAGACTGGAGTATTGGATGCCTATTTCAGGTATATATGTCTGCTTGATATATGCCAACTTTGGTTAGATAAAGCCTGTGAATCATCTGTGTTAGCCAGTATCTTGATGTAATCCTAAACAGAACAGAGCAGAATATCGGAAGTTACCTCACATGAGTCTATGTAATAGAGACTGCTAGCTGAGCATTTGCCACCTTTCCCATAATTTCACTTGGACAGAATGCAAGGTCTACAGTGACACTACAAATTCAGAGTTGACATTATCAAGCTACCAAGTATAAAATGAAAAATTAGTGGTGATTGGTTTTTTTCAAAGGTAGACCTTGTAAAAATTCCTCTGAAAAGCCTGAAACCCTGACAGCACACTGGGTCAATTTACTTTTCAGTACTTTTAGAAGAGGATATTTGAAAACTCTGCCTTCTTCAGCATTATTATGTTCAGAAAGCACAAGATTTTCTTGCCCTTTTCTTTATTCAACTAGCTGCTCCATTTTTTATTGCATGTTGCAGAGCTTCCTCTCTAATGTTGTTTGGGGTGGAGGGGATTTAATGGCTCCTACCAATAAAACCATAAATTATATCAATAATTCAGATGCTCTGTAAATGTTTTAGGGCCCGCTAATGAGGGAACATTTTCAGTGAGAGCTCTCTGCACCAAGAGCCAAATATGATAAGACTAAGCATAGTAAATGTGACAAAGCAACTCCTTTCCCTTGAAATTTTTCCTCATTTGTTATTTGGCCATGTCCACTATGTAAATACATGATCAGTTTATGCTCTGTACAACACTGCTGTAGCATCAATGACCCCAGTGAAGTTCCTGGAAATGAAAGTCCAAGAAGGATTAAACTGTTCATGAAGGCCTTGCAGAGATTAAATCTTCTGCTTTTCCAGCTCTTTTTATTTTAGCACTGTGACTCTCTCACAGCTTCTGGGTACCTTTCGGCATATCGCCCTGTGTCACCACCAGAATGAAACACGCTTTTATGGAGAGAAGCTGGGGAAAAACACGGTCATAGGTCTTGCAGCTAAGCAGCTGTCATTTGTTGACATTTGTGAATCAACCCTAATGTGAGCTCTATTTCTGCTACAGTGCAAGCCTCATGAGACTCCAGGCAACTGCTTTAATTCTCTGATTCTGATGAATAGGTGTAAAATGGAAATAAAGACACATCCATTCTCTCCTGGAGTTTTGCATTGTGAAAATAACTTCAATATGCAGTGCAAGGTGTTCAGTCTGTGTTAAAAACCATATCTCCACTTATTTTGGTTGATAGAATCTCATGAAAAAATATCTTTGACTTTTGACATGAAGACCCAAACCTCTACTTTTGCAAAACACCAAATTCTAGGCAAGATTTTTTTAAAGAAGAAAATTTTCAGCTACTGGGAAATGTTACAATTTGAAATTAACTTCTCCTATACATTAAAAGAATCTTTTGCAGAAAAAAGTTTCAGAGAATTTTTCAGACTGGAAATGTGGAAATAGAACAAAGTAATATTTTAAATCAAAACTGAAACAAAAGTTATGTAAAACTTCCTTCTAGTACAAGACATTGATGTTGCATTAAATTTCACTTTATTTTTTAATACCAAAACACTTACATGAAATTCTCTTATCATAAAACTTACTGGATTTTTTTTGGTCAAATCTTGAATTCATAAAGAAATTGATAGCTCTTTCTTGAATATCAGCTTTATATAGCTGACACTGAAAGCATCAGTTCTGACTTCATCACAGTTTCCAGGCAGAGAAGTTTCTGAATGGAGAACATGCTGTCAGTTGCTAGTACAAGGAAAGTATTTTCTTTTTGTCCTACTCTTACTCTGGATCTTTCTTTTCATCCAAGTGTTTCACCCCCACAAAATATCATCATTTTAAAAAAAATTCATATCAGAAAATGCAAATTACTTTCCCCATCCCATTGTTGCAACAGTTACCAGTTAATTATCCTTCACACCATGCAGTTTTAAAGGGTCATAGTCACTGTGCAATACCTTGACGGGTCAGGTCAACAAGACTTTTTAGCTTAGTGGACAATACGGCATAGACCAGAAAGTGGTTTAGATTCCACCAAGTTTAAAATTAATGGGATTGATCTGTTGGTAAGGAAACCTTCATGAAGTGTTCAGGGCAAGTAAAGCAGTTGTCCATCACAGCTGGCTTTGGGACCTGTTCTCAAAGGGGGTCTGCTTCTGTAGGGGAGAGAATGAGAATGAAAACTTTCATCTTCCAGACTCTGGTAAATGTTTGTTTGCCTCTTCAAGACTTTAATGTCCATATTCTTTCCATAATGTACTTTGCAAAGGAAAAGGTCAAGCTATAAGAGGTACTGTTCTGTTCCTAGAAAACAAGCGCTCATAGTATGGGGCAGATTTTGACAGAGATGATTCATCATTGAATGAGTCCTGTGGAAGTTGTAGGTGTCCTTCATCAGCTCATTTACTGTGTTGCTAGGTGGCTTGGGAAGACAACCAGCCTGGCTGGTGACCTACTTTTCTTTTGAGGTGAAATGGGGTTAAAAACAGGTCCCACATATCCCACTTGGGAACCAAGCTACTACCCTCAGAATAAAATGCCTGTTCCAAGATGATGACATAACTGTTTTGCTTTGTTTGTTGGATGAATGAAAAAATTACAATATTTGGTGAATATGAAACACACTTTTTCCAGTTATTTTAATAAAACTCTATTTTTTTAATTGACAAAAAAACTTTTGTTCAACTCTTTTTTCTTTTTTTCCAAAACATCTACTTCAACTTCCATTTTTAAATGAAATGTGAACAATTTTCAAAACAAACCAAGAAACAAACAAGAAATATTTAATTTAAAAATGCTGAAACAAACTCTTCCACCCTCCCTCCATTATTCAGATTCCACCAAGTATCCACCTAACAGCATGGACTCACAAGTTGTTCCAGTCACCCAAAATTGCCTTCTTCAATCAATAAGATATTCATCCAAATTTTTTTGCTCCATTTCTATTGCTGGTTCTGCCAAGTCATGAGATGCTAAACCTCCCACCCACTGCTGATGCAAAACTAAATGTTGACTGCATTCAAGCCAGGAAAAGTGTGGAAACCATTTATGGTTTGTTTTTCCTTCAAAGATGAAGGAAAATTTTCTTCAAGTCTTTGAAGATGATCAGGGAGTTAAGGTATTTACAAAGATGCTCAGAGAGAGGCCTCCAGGCAGGGGCCAGAAGAGGTGATCACTTGTGTGCAACATAATTCACTAATATGGCTAATAGCTATTTTTGTTGTGCCAACTAGTCCAAGATGCCACAGATACAGTACTGGTCTGTGACTGGTGATTGCTACTGCTGTGCCAGTTCGATCTTACTCCCGCTGAAGAGAGTGAGCAAGATGCTCCCCACCTTCAGAGTGGGGCTGGGTCCCAATAAACTGCAGGTATTATCCAACACTTTGTGAACCTCTCAACACATGGCTAACCCCTGATTCAGATGACGCAGGACTGTGTTATACATCCTCTGGGACATGAAAAAGGGATCACAGAACACTAACAATGCACCAGAGACTGATATTTCTTTAAATTATGTAACTATATTCTATATGACACATTATAAAAAAAGTAAACTTGTGTTCCAGGAAAAAGAAAGCCATTCTAAAGAAGCAATAAAATATTTCTTTTTAGCATGGGCTGTGTCTATTCACACTTTATGATCTTTCTTCTCAAACAGCATATTTCCACCTTTGAAAAATGTAATCCCGTAAATACAGAATCAGTTATCAGATTGGTGAAGCCAAGACTGCTTGTTTTTCCTTCCCAAGGGCATATGAAGTATTGGCATATTCATCATGTGTCATTTTGTGCAATCATATGGTGTAGTTGCCTTGTATTTCCCATTCCTGACAATTCATTCTTTCTGTACAGGAAGTCTAGACAAGATGTGCCATTTCCACTTCAGAAGCCCTTGACTTCCTTGAAAATAGTATGACTATTTTTCAGACATTAAAAAAATAAAATCTGAGCAATAGTTTAAGGCAGTTTTTCTAACCAAGCAGATTACAGCTGAGAAAACAAAGGCTTGTGCTTTGGACAGGTAATGGTGCTGGTGCTCAGCTTGGGAGCAAACTGGGTGATTTTATTATACATTGGTAATAGAGGGACAGGCTGACCTCTGCCACTGGGAATGAAATAACACTAATTGAAATTGAAACCAGGGTCAAAAGCGCATTTTTGCAAACATGTGTTCAACTGTGTGTTGTATCACTTTTCACTAAGATGACAATAAAGTGGAAATGTCTCTTATATCTAGGCCAGGAGCTCAAGTCTAGCTCAGACCGTTACAGAAACAGTTAAAAAGAAGGTACAGAAGGGAAATGCTGAACTATTTGGAAACAGGAGGGTCTGGTGGCCCTCCCCAAGAACTGTGTTGAGTTCATGCTTTGTAAACAAGGGCAGACTGGAACTAGGACTGAGCAGATCCGCATCAGAGTGTGTGAAGTTCAAATGCATGGATGAACCAAATAATAAAGGGACTAGTTATTTCTGTCTAATTGTCTCTTTTCAGCCCACTGAGGAAACAGATTTTGGAGAGAAACAAAACTATGAAAGAGAGAGAGGGAAAAAAATGCAAATTCCTCTGTTCATCATTAATTAGGACTTTGGCATCCACCAGGGCACTGCTGACTTTTCTCAGTGCCCCAACCCTGAAATACACTGGGCAAGAACAGGCCAGGAACACCACCACTCCTATCAGCTCAGCCACATCCTCAACACTATGTGGAAACAGAAAATTGTGGTTCTTGTCACTCTCCAGCCTGGCTGTGTCTCTCTGCCCTCTTGGTAAAAAGAGTCTGGTTTCACTGGCCAACAAAAATATGCTCTACAGTAGTGTTGCAGACTAAGAGGCAGCTAACCCAACCCCACCCCAATGTCATAGTCAGAGGTTGTATGGTTTTGTCAGATCTCAGACAAGCCAGTAAGACCCACAGTTTGTTCTTGAGCTGTCTCACAAAGAGACCTGCAACACCAAGCACTGGCTTCTCACCACTAATATTCTGTACATCTCTGCTCTTTCCCTTGGTCCCACTTTGTATGTTTTGTCTTATTCTGTCTTCAAGAAACTGGTCTTAAATAAGAGCTCACAACCATTTGACTGTCTTTTTCTTTTTTCCTTTAAAACCAACCAGACTTCCACTAAGGCTTTCTACAGTCAAAGGAAAAAACAATCCTCTTGCCTCTGCAAAAAAAACTAGTACTCTGTGCACACAGACTCCCCAAAGGTTACAACAGCATCTCAGTGCCTCACCAATTAATCCTTCAGGTTTGGCTTGTGAATAAAGCAAGGCAGGACAGCAAGCTCATGTTGGCAGAAATCAAATAAATAATACCAATATTTGTGACAGTGCTTGTGTATGGACCAAAGAAAATAATCAACAGATTGGTGGAGTCATGGTGATCAGTTTATGAAGGTGACAAATCAGGATTGATGTCCCTGCTACAAGGAAGCAGCTTCTTATTGTTAAGTAATTGAAAGACATTTATCACACAGAAACACCCCCATATCCAGCTGAGATCAGTGCAAATTGAGAATTATATGTGGCTGCATTAAGATACAGACAAATATGCATATGGGCAGCCTTGATAGCTGGATGACATTGTCAGTCTCGGGTCTCATTCACAACAGAAATTTCTGTCCCTTCCTAGTGAAATCAACAGATAATATTTCTTTAATGTCCTTGAATGCCCACTTGACTACTTGGACTTTAGGTGTAATTTCTTCAGTGTATGAGGGCTTGGATAAAAAAAAAATCACCAAGAAAAAACTGAGGAAGATTAGAGGAGTCACAAAACCATGATTATATGATTGCTAACAAGAACCAGTGTCATGATTTTGAAACAATGTCATTAAATTCATAAACAGAGTAAAATGCTGATACTTACCAAAGGACCATTTATATCTATGATTCATTTGAAATAAGAAATCAATGTGGTCTCTATCTGAGTACAGCCAGAGTGCCTACTTCTAAAATACCAGCTTTTCTGCAGTGATTACAGTTTTTTGAAACGGTTTTTGTTTGGTTTTTGGTTTTTTTGGTTTTGTTTTTGTTTTTTTTTTTTCAAACAGAGCATTAACTCAGATTCAACAAACCCTTTCCATTTCCTCTGTAGATCCAAAAGTGACTCGGTCACCTCAGGTGAAAAGTAATCTTCATTCAGCTCAGCCACAGCCATGCCAGATGCAGTTATTACCTCTGCCACCCAGTTAGGAAGAATTGCACCAAATTGCATTACTCTTTGACCTTTGAAGAGTTAACTGACCCAGTACATGACTGTTATCAAATAACAAGTCAGGATTTTATTTTTGTAGCAATAGGAACAAATCTCTTCCTTTCATGTAAAGCAAGTAAGACTCACAGAACTGGCCGATGGCAGTGTAGCTACTGTGATCAATACCAAGAACATTTGCAACTATACATACTTTTTTAGGTGTTATTTTTCCATTGGATTGCATGAAAATTGTGTTAAATCTCAGGTGACTGCAGAACATTCTACAACATCCTCTCTGTACTCTATTTCCTATTGTAGTCACAACTAAGTGAACCATTAAAAGTGATCCAATTCACTGAACCAAACAACAAAAACCTAAAATTAGAAAAAGGATGCCTAGGGCAATATGCCTTTTTTTCTTTCACTCTTTGTCTCTGCTGTTTGTGAATAGAATTGATTTTCAAATTCTTCCCTAAGATTATACTCCTAAATTCTGGATTTCTTAGGTCTTCCAGCAACGTAATTTGGTGGGAAAAGGCTTTTGTTTATTTTTATGACTGTTGGTCTCTCTAGATTAGAGATGGGTAAATCACATGAATCCTTTGGTCAGAGAAAATTACCTTACCAATACTAAATCATCAGACTAAACCAACTGAGAATGGGATGGTTCATTACATTACTCAGTATCCCCCTATGCTTCTTTCTTGTCTGTTACTTGATCAGTTTCTTACTACTCCTGAGCTATTCATCATTCTTAATGTTTCCTCTGGCTCTGTATTCTGAATTGCTACTTTCATCTGATTAAACTGGAAGGGAAAAAAATGCTTTATTTGTCGAAAATTTAAGCAATATGAAACTAACAATAATGGTGCAACAAATAGATCTGTATGTGTAGTCCATCAAATTATTCTCTTTCTATCTTTGGGGGAAAAAAAAGGATTTTTGAACCAAAAATAAAAATGTCACTAAAAAAAATCCCAAAGCTGACATTGAAGAAAACATAGGCTCAGGAAAGATAACATGGCCCAATTCCAATTGTAAGTGTGAGTGAGTCATATTTCATGTACAGTAAAGCACTTAAGGAAATGCAGAATTGAAAGAGGATGTACAATGGGAATAATAGTATATGGCAAAGGTGAAAATGTACGTAGAAAGAAATTATTGGTCTGAATATTAATAAGCAGAAAGAAAGAAAATGGGATAAAGAAATCAAGTTAAAGAAAAGAAAATGGAATTCAAATAAAGGGGAATGAACAGCAGCATTTAGCAAGATTCATGCAAAGATTTTAATTTTTTTTTAAATTTAACTGAATAATTTTCCATATTCTAAAGGGATCAGAGCTGTCACATTACTATAAATCTACCTATCACACACCCAAATTAGCTCAAGCCCTTGGGCTCAGGACCTGGGATCAACTCTGTGTTTGGTGAAACATGTTGTATGACCAGACCGCTGTTTTGCAGAAGGTCACCTTGCTTGGGACGGTACAGAAAGACAAGTGCTTCATTCCTTCCTATGGACTCCTCCAACCAAGGACCTGCTTCACTCACTCTGTAGGTCCCACTAACCAGTTCCAGACCATCCACCTGCACCACCTCTTTGGAAGAAAACAGTCTGGGACTGAGGGCTTATATTGCACCAGGTTTTGTGATAGAAGCAGACCCTAACAGCAGGTTTGAAGCTACCGGCAAGTACCTCCTTCCCTGTTTTTCCTGCTCACATTCTTTGAAATTTAATGATCCTTTTGTTCTCTTTTCTAAACTCAGGTAGTTCTTCCCAGTCAAGATCTATCTGTCCTTTCCAGCCAAAGATGTCTGACCAGTTAACATTTGTTAACTGAATTATGTTTTTAATCCACTTGTGGAAGACCAGCCATGGAACAAAAAAGCAGGAAAACCAGCACAGGAACACATCACTGTAGGCTTCCTTTTGTGTTCATGTAGAACCTCCAGGAACACCTGTGAGGACTCACCAGGCTACTCAAGCACAGAAGAGTCAGTGTCACCTTTCATGCTCATTTTCTGCTGTAGATTCTGATTAGTTATAATAACTTAGTGACGGTCTGCTGGTAACATAGTAACTCAGAATGCAATTCTCTCCTTGGCAATTCAAGAGACAAAATAATCTGTTGATTTCAGTAAAAATTGGGCCCCCCAAATTCTGAGACTTTGCTTCCAAGCAGAGTCTTGTACTAAGGTTTTGTTTGCAGCTATTGTGTTTTTCACAGAATTTAATTTTCACCTGAGTTGTTAATCCAAGTACTTTCTGAATCATACTGTAACATTAAATTGTCTCCAGGACTCCAATACTAAGAGCTTTGTTCAAAACAGTGCCATCACACAGCAAGGCTGAGTGAAGTAATTTTCAGCCACAACAGTTAGGAATCCAGTGCAAATATATAAAAAAAGCAATAGCTAAGAACATCATCACTTCTCAGTGAAGGATGTTTGTGCAGAAGCCTTCTAGCCATGCAGTCTTATGTTTGGAGCACATCTATATTCCCTTCTCAGCTTAACTTTGAGCCAAAGTATTGGACTTTCATAATGGGAGAATCATTTTCTGAACGTTATTTGATTGCTTAGCCTAAAGTCCACTGTTTACTCCTATAAACTGCTCTCTCTTCCTCACCCATTTTCTAATGCCAGAGTGGGTCAATTTGTTCCGTACTGTCTGCAGCTGTAGTTAAAGCATCCAGAGACTCTCCAAGGAACAGGAAATCAGAGATGCACACCACTGAGCACTAGCAGTGCCCACAACACTCTCACTGAGGCAGTCTAGAGTACAGATGGAGAGCTATATGTAGGATCATGCAAGCACCTCTCAGAAAGGCTTCTGTTGGCTCTGGAGATTCAAAGCATGGCAGCACAAGTAAGGAGAATGGCTTTCATCTCAGTCTGATGTCACGTGCTCAAGACTTGTGGAAGTCTGTTGCCCCGTAGCAAGCAAATGCTTGCTGGCTGCTTGCAGGATGACTTCATGATACTGACAGATGAATGTTCACCTTACAAAAAGGCTGGAGAAATCCTGGAGGGAGGTAACAATTCCATATCTACTGAGCATATTGCCATTACTCAGTGAATATTCATAGTGAAAATTGCTCATCTGTGCAGGAAGTAGGGAATAAATCTCTTCTTGTTCTCTTCTATTTGCAATTTTATAGGCTCTTGCATACGATGTATTGGGTTATATACTTCCTGCAAGCATGGCATTATAATTGATGGCATAGTTCCCTTTACTTCTCTTTTTTGTGTGCTCCTAGTTTGTGTCACATGCTATGTCTGTAAAACAGTGAATAGCTGAGGTTGAACCACGTAAAAGGAGAGGAGACTGCTGCATCCTAGGGGAACCACTAATCCTGCTCAAATGGAGAAGGTTCAAAAGACTTAATGATAGGGTATCTGGAAAAACTGTACTGAGGAGAAGACAGACACATCTCAGAGATGATGGACAAAATAATTTCCTAAGACCCAGAGGTGACCAAACTGAGTTTTCTGCTACTCAAAGTCATTGGTATGGAGGACACATTAGGAGGAAGAGCTGTGTATGAACCTTTGCATTTCTGCTCAGTCTTACCTAGTTACTTTGAATTTACTCTATTAAGAAAAAAATAATAATTCAACTGTTCTTGTTCTATTCATGTTCTGATGTAACATGGGTAATTTTTAATTTCAAAAAAACTTTTTATCTCCTGTGGCATCTCATTGTGAGAAGATACAGGCATATTCACCTCAAAGCCCTGGCTGATACAAGGTCTTGACACAGGCACCATTTCCCAAAATGGAGAGTCTCTGCCTTTCAGCTGACTGCCCAGACTTTCATGTGTCAGACACAGAGTCAGTGGGTGTTTCCTCTGATACTCGTCTCTGTATTCCCAGGACTTCAGAGCAAGAAGCAAAAGCCAACTTGTTCGCCGAGAGCATAATTTACGGCTGCCCTGCAATGTCCCCAAAAAGGAGCAGCCAGATAATGCAAAGGGCTCTCACAGGGATTGTTCCTCTCGTGAAGTCACAGACCTGGATGCCCCAGAGCTCATTTTCTGCTTTCTGTCTGATGGTGGGGCCACATGGCACAGGCGCTGCATAAGCCCAAGTTCTCCAGGTCGGGCGCAGCACACGTCGAAGTTGGGAGAGAAAGGGAACAGCTTGTCTGATTTTGGGGCAATTCTGACCTGCTTGGATGAGTCGTGTAACTTAAAAGAAGCTGGAAAACTGAGCCAGCCTACATAAGAGAGGACAGCAACCTATATATAAATAACAACCTATATAACTTTTCCCCTGTCAATTCCATAAGTAGCTAGAGAAGAACAAAGCTTTGAAGTGAGTCATGTTATCTCCCTTTCTCTCTTTTTTTTTTCTAATTCTGAAAGTTATAAGGAAGCTCAGAAAACACAATAGTCAGAATTTTAAATCATGAAGATCAAGGTCAAATTATAACTCTTTCAGGAGATTTTAATGAACTGCCTAAGCCAGTAATTCTATTTGCATAGTTGAGAATGAACATGTGTCTTCGTCAAATCCTTTTGTAAGCATTTGCCTTAGTGGTAAGTCTAGGGCAGTAATAGCTCACTGCAGCTTTCTTTTCAGTGCCACATATTCTTGCAACATCAGTCTGTTCTTGCTACTAGCTTAAATACAGGAATGCACACCTACATCCTTTATATCCACATGGTTATTACAAGCTCCATTTCCATTATGACTCAGCAGAATTAGCACATAGTACATATTTTTGACTCCTGTTTGATCAAAAGAATCTGATAGTCCTGTATAGAAGCCCAGATTGTGCTGCCCTGTTACCCAGTATTCATATTCAGCATTAATAAATGTATCCTTTGAAAAGTCCCTACTTCTTAAAAATTCTGACCCCAGTAGCAAATTGCTGAGGAGAGTGACACATGGCTAGAAATACAGAGACACACTTCATGTTATATTCAAGAGCTATCTTTATGTCTGTAAGTTATTAATAGATGTCAGAAATTTCAGTAACACTTGCTCTATCATTATTAATTAGAGCTGTGGGGAAGTACTTGCCTGGCTGGTGAACCCTTTTAAATGTTTCTCACATGAACTGACATTTACTCACTTGTCATTATGTTGGAGATGAATAAGAAAACAAATAAAAAAATCAGAGGACTATTCTGCATGGAACAGTACATGTTAGCAGAGAGTAGGTTGCATCTAGTGAGACTCAAAACTACAAAAAAGGTCTCAGCCTCTCTCCCCTGAAAGATCTTAATGAAGAGTCTTAAAGAATCCAAGCCACCTGCTTCTCAGAGAGTATGTGCAATGCAGGGAAATATTACTATCTTCATTTTACAAATAGGGAAATTAAGGTATGCATACAGCAAGTAGATTGCCCAGGGCTACAGGAGGAGCCAGTGGCAAAGCTGTGAAAAAAAGAATCATAATCTTTGGCTACTACATTGGTATTTTGGAGTCCAGACTCTCCTTCCTACCTGACTGTGAGGGGGATCTACATTGCTAGCTGTTGCACAGAACTGCCTAAAGCCACGGGAACTTTTTTGGGGAGACTCTGAATCACCATCACTCTGCAAATGGGATTTTGCAAAAGATGCATATTTGTATCAGGAGGAGAATGAGAGAAAGACAGGGAAAAAATGTACAATAATAGTACTCAATCCTTCTTGACTGTTGCTGTCAACTTGTTTTCGGACATAATAAGAAGCAGGGAATAGAAACTAAAAATTATTTGGGTTTCTTCTTCAGTGTAAGTTATAGTCAAGTGGTTGGGGTTTTTTTCAGCATATGCAGCTGCAAGAGAGATTTTGCTTAAGTTGTCAATACAATGTTTATTTTGTAAACATATTTGTCAAGTTTACAACACTTACTCTGCCTAAAGGGTACCTTGAACCTAATGTTATTCCAGCAGCCATGATTTTGATTGATTACACATCAGGAAGCTGAAGTGCAGAAAACTCCCCCACAAAATCACTTTAAAGTATGGAAATTAAAATTTAAAGGACGCTTCTTTAACATGCTTCATGTGCCAGATCAGCCACAGCTCCAGTCTGAAATGTGGGGGCAGCAAGGAGGAAGGGGGGCACAGCCATTCAGCCCTACTCCCACAGGGCATGTCATAGGCACAAACATTATATTAAGTGCTGCTAATGTGGGAGGGGAGAAAGGAAAAGAGCCGCCATAGCCTCCTGTTTCTAACAAACACACATCTGTTTAACATCCCTAGCTGCCAACTAACTGCAGAAGGGCACAGAAAAAGCCGCAAGCAGGACCTGTTTCTCAAACAAACGTGCTTGCCATATCCCTTTCATGCACATCCCATCAAAATCCATCATTGCCATCCAGTTGATATTAATTACTTTTTTTTTTTACCAGAGAAAGGGGTGCACACAGCATCCTCAGCCAAAGTCTTCTTAGTATCTTCAGAGCTGCCCAGCATGTTTGACAGCAACCCTTCATGTGCAGGATGGTCTCCACAGAGGATCTGCTGAGCTCTTGGGGAGCTCTTTGCATTCTTATCTGAGGACTGTTACTTTGAGAGTACTCCTCAATACAGTCTTCAGGAAGGCTACAAGTCAGTGTTACTGTTGGCACAGTTGCAATGTTGCAATGCAACAGGTGCATTGACACTGATTTTCCATTGCTACAATAAAACCTCACAATCTCATTCCTGAGGAAAATGACCCCTTTTTACAGGGCAGGTGAGTTCTCATGACTCCATTAGGTCCAACAGCCTGTGAAGTCAGTTACTATATCATACTCTGTTCTTTCTTTCAACTCAACTCAAGCAGTGTTCCCCTCTTAACCTTAACAACCCAGCTCTCCTAAGTATGTACCCTTTTCTTTCTGCCCAATGGCTGTACAAAGGAATAACAATTATCTGGAGGGAACTGTTTAATTCTTTAATTGATCTTTCCTCTCTGTCCAAATATCCCTTTGATTATAGATGCATAAAAGATCTGGGTGCTTCAGTCCAAACACTTTGCCCTTGCTCAGCTGCTGCTTAACTCTGGAGATAGCTTAAGTTCAGTAGGTCCTTCATTGTTTAACTTCAACATTTTTTTGGCAGCTGAGTTCTGCTCATGCCCAGAATATCTCCTTCTATGTGCAGGGACATATCTAGCTCCAACCTGGGTCCAAACGTGATTCAGGAGTTACAGTGAGAACATATAGGGACTGTGCACAGGAGTTTATTCAGAGTCCAACAAGAACACACTGACAGCCTCAGGTGCTTTAAAACAATGGCTTGGTAGCTGCAGGAATATGAAAACAAAATCATGCCAACCTTTCCATTGGAAGGTTTGTGGTACCGGCACTCACCAAGGAAGAGGGAAATACACCTTAAATGCCTTCCTGAGCCTGAGAGGATATCAGTGCATCTCTTCTACCTCCCACAATATCTATAACAGGCCAAGAGCAGGGCTGGGAAGACAAGGGAGTTGTAAAGCTCGGATGGGAGATGTTCTGCTGCACAGAAAGGAAAGCAAGATTCATGAATTTTGTAGCTAGCAAGAGGGGAAAAGGACCTATGTCTTAGATGCCTCTGGTATATTATCAGTCACTGGCTAGGATGAAGAAGCACCTTATCTAGTTGGTAAGTTATTCGCTCTCTCTCCAATCTGAAATAATGGTACTGGTGCTGTCAGAGGAACAGTCCTCAGCTATGTGAATGATAAGGGAGGATTCAGCTCACTCTGAACAGATAGGCAGCTCCAGGGTAGACTTTATGCCATCTACTTTAGATGTTGATTGGCCATAGGGATGAATTGTCTTTCTGGAAGTATCAATTTCCATCCACTGAAGAGCAGGTAGCCAAATCAATCTGAAAAGCCAGGTCAGGCATTCAAAGGAGGGATGAAGGGAAATCTAGAAATATAGGGAAGAAGAACCAAATGAAATTAACTTGGGGTTCAATTCAGAAACTACAAAGACGTAGGGTTTCCTGACTCATTCTGTCCTCTTTCTTGCTGCAAACAACCTCCTGATAGGAAGAGAAGTTCCCATGTTTTATACTGATTTGTCTGTTTATCTTCAAGGCTTAACAGAGACAAACATGATTAAAACACAGTTTGGAAAAGCCTTTCAACACTGCCATTTATTTTAAATATTATTGTTTAATCACCAATTTCTCTGTGGTAATTATGCTATGTTTAGGCTTTGGGGTTTTTTAATCGGTGTTTTCCTGTGGCTTGGGTGTGATTCCTGCAGAAGCCTTATAATAACCAAATAACTAGGACAGCCTAATCTAATAATTTGTGCATGTATATGATGTTCAGGGGGATTATTAAAGTTATTTTCTCACTAAAATGTTATCAGCTTAGAAAGCTGAGCTGTTCCAGGCCGATAGCTTTTTATTGCAAAAATGTTTAATACAGTCATATGAACCAGACTGCAGTTGTACATGCTAATGTCATTTATTGCATTGATTTTGCATTTTGAAAAGAACCTTGCTGCTCTCTAATTTTTGCTTTAAAAAATCCTAACAACCAAAATAAGGTTGTTCAAATGGCAAATGTTTGCTGAAACTGGAAGCTGATGTATTTTTCTGGACTAAAAAGTTGGATATGCCTTAGTTTGACAGGATTCATCATTAACTTAGGACATGAGGCCTTGAGAATTTTCTCCTGCTTTTAATAGCATTGTATTTCAGGCTCCCAGCACAACTAATTTAAATGGTTCCGGGGGTAGAATCTAATCAATTTTGCACACCAAGATGGAAGTCAGTACTAATTTCCCTGCAATGAAAAACAATGAAAACAAAGAAAGGCAAAAAAAAATAAAATCAAATAGCATGAATGCAGATAACATTACTCAGACTTTTTTGTTCTGCTGGAGTAGTCTAAATTTCAAAGCCACCTCCCACACATACACTTATATATAACATTTTGAAACATAATACTTCCTCAGATGTTGCACTCATTGTCATACAGTTTATTCCTAGATATGGAGTATTTTGCTACAGAAAGAAAAACTACATCAGTATTCTTCTGCTCTAATGCTTCATTCTGGACACTGAAAGACCTGGTATAAAATAAAACACACATAACATTTTGCACAAGCAAATGGAAGGAGAGGAAGATATGGGCAGACAAATGTCAATTATTATTCAGTTGCCTGGGCCATGATATGCACAGTATGTGCATGATATCATGACTCTGCAGTCATACATGCCTCATTTGAATGATAAGTCTTCTTGGTGTAATTGTAGCAAATATAGTCATACTGCAATTAACATTGTATCCATTATCCTTTCAGTGAATTATCTTACATTTTTTTTAAGTTTCAGAACCCACATTAGGAAGATTTTTTTTAATCAGCTAGAGACCATAGCACCAAACTGTGACAAGCCTTTCTTAGCAACTCTAAGGAGGCAAAGGCTTAACCCACTGTTCATATACCCTTGTTACTTAGCCTTGATTACTGCAGAAACAGTGTTTACTGAAGAAAAGTTCAAATAAAGCATTGCCTTCTAAAGTTCAGTTACATCTGAATGTTGGCCCATTTTTCTGAGAGTGTTATGCAAAGCCTCTTGTTAAACAAGCATACTAGCAGATGTGGTAGGGAAAATGAAAATATTGTCAGGTCCCTGGTGTCTCCTGCAAGGCTTGGTTGCCCTGACCAGTCTCACTTAAGCCCCAGCCAAGCTCACTCTATCTGCAGGCCCAGGAGTATCCTAGTTTGGGCTGTGTCATATACAGGCTGTGCCCAGCCAGGTATCCTGCATGGACCTTGGGTATGTGTTATAGTTAGCTACCACCTGCCTGGCCTCCACTGTCCTCACTGGCTGCCTGGGCTTCCTGGATCAACCCTGGTTGGATCTAGGATCTCTCTTCCCTGCCTCCAGTCCTGTCCCTCCTCCTGGTGCACCCCAGCCCTTGCTCATCACCTCACCTTATCTGGGACTGTCAGTGGATCACATCACTGTCACCACCCCAGACCTACCAAGATCCTGTGGGTCAATGCCCTGGCCTGGTTTGTGCTGTAGATGCCCTTGGCCCCTAGCTTGCTCTCCCTCATGGAGGAGCTTGGCTTATGCTGCTTCCTGACAGATATAATTGGGCTATGACTGCTACTATCACAGTCATTTATGACTTACTGCATTTTTGTAGGTCTTTCGCACTGCTATGGGTTTGAACTCTGAAGACCTTTCGATGCTACATTAATAATCGACCTGGGTTTGGAAAACTGGCTTCATTAGGGAAGCCAGCAGATGTAGGCTTTTTTGGATTTTAGCAAAGCTTTTCATACTGTCTCTCACAGTATCCTTCTGGACAAATTGTCCAGCACACAGCTAGACAAATCCATAATACATTGGGTGAGCAATTGGCTGAGGGGTCAGGCTCAAACAGTTATAGTAAATGGGGTTACGTCAGGCTGGCGGCCAGTCTACCTGTAGGGTTCCCCAGGACTCAATTTTAAGGCCAGTGCTCTTTAATGTTTTTATAAATGATCTGGATGCAAGAATCAAATGTACATTAAGTAAAATGCCAATGATACTAAACTAGGAGGAGCTGTGGACTCCCTCAAGAGTAAAAAGGCCTTACAGAGAGATCTAGGTAGACTAGAAAGCCAGGCAATCACCAACCATATCAAATTTAATGAGAGAAAGTGTTGGATTTTCCACCTGGAATTGGACAATCCTGGTTATACATACAAATTGGAGGTCAATAGGATGGAGACCAGATCCATAAAAAGAGATCTGGAGGTTTGGCTTGCCCTGGCAGCCAAAAGGGCCAACCGTGTCCTGGGGTTCATCAAGCACAGCATAGCTAATCCGTCCAAGAGAGGTGATTGTCCCACTCTACACTGCACTGGTGTGGCTCCACCTCAAGTACTGTGTTCGGTTTTGGGGACCTCAATATAAGAAGGACAGAAAACTATTAGAATGTGTCCAGAGGAGGGTTAGCAAGATAGTGAAAGTCCTTGAGGGCAAGACGTATGAAGAGTGGCTGAGATCACTTAGCCTGTTCAGCTTCGAGAAGAGAAGGCTGAGGGGTGACTGACCTCATTGTAGTCTACAGCTTCCTCAACGTGGGCAGCAGAGGAGAAGGTGATGATCTCCTCTCTCCAGTGACCAGCAATAGGACACGAGGAAATGTTATGAAGCTGCATCAAGGGAAGTTTAGATTGGACATTAGGAAAAGATTCTTCACTGAGAGGGTGGTTGGTCACTGGAACAGGCTTTCCAGGGAAGTGGGCACAGCACCAAACCTGTCAGAGTTCAAGGAGTGTCTGGACAGTGCTCTTAGTCCTATGGTTTAGTTTTAGGTAGTCCTGTGAGAAGCAGGTAGTTGGACAGGATGACTTTATGGGTCCCTTCCAACTTGAGATATTCTATGATGCTATGACCATGCAAAATTAAGAGCAAATGTTATTATTGAGAATATTTTTCTATTGAAAAGTTTGCCAAAAATCAATATTTAACATGCAAGAGTAGTTTTCTAGCAGAAGTATGAAAGCTACAGATCTTTCAAATAGTGATCCTGTGGAATCTCAAGTCCATTGATAACTTTATTTTGGACTTTAACATACATATGAACTTATCAAACCTGATGAGGAAAGACACTAAGGTAATAAATACATAATAATTCATGACAGGATGGTTAAAAGGTGCAGATGCAAAATTATAAAACTTCAAGACATCCTTCCCACTTTAGGTCTGGCCAGAAATATCAAACTTCACAGGACTTACAGGACAGCAAATGCTCTACACAGAAACAGCTCAGGCAGTTGCCCCAAACTTCTGTGCTGCTGGAGCTTCTGGTAATGCATCTGCTTTTCTTGAGTTGTCTCTGGCCTTTCTTCACAGGTAGGAATGAGAGAGGAATGAAACCTTCTTTGGGGAAATTTCTGACTTTCTCTCTACTTGTGCCCTTGCTTTCTCTGTCTGCAAACAATGAGTGGATGGCTGCCTGCTTACAGGAAGAATGGTCTTCTCCACTTCTAATCTTTTATTTTTTTGTTTGTTATGGAACACATTTTTTTTCAGTAATACAGAACAAACACTTGGAAAGTAAAACTTGAATGTAGTTTTTCAGTTTTGGGAATTTTATCCTAGTCTTCTGTGCCATTTTAGCAAATCCTGTCTTCAGGTCATGACCCATTGGTCCCACAGATTCATGCATTAGGATGCTCAAAAGAAGAACATCCAAAACATCATATGCTGTTATAAATTTGTTTTGGAGGGTTTTAAGATGGTCTGTGTTGAAATCAGAATGGAATTCAACAGAAGAAAAATATGGTAGTCAGGATGATGAGATTTTGATGCCCAAATATGAAACATACAAGGAGTAGTGATGAACATTTATACAATGTGAAATCATTGCCTTTATTGGGCAATTCAACTGTATCACAAAAAGGGAATATCAGCAATTTGCTAAGAATATGAACATCATCTTTCTAAAACTAGTCATTGGTCATGAATCTAGGGTAGAATATAAGAGGTCCCAAAATAGGGCTATTTTCAATGCTTATTTCTGTTTTCCAGTGACCTTATGGTCAGAGAAACTTTTACTGCCAGGTAGGAACGCTCTTTTTTACTTTTTTACTGAACTCCTGCACATGAGAGATTTTTTCCCATAGTTCCTGTTAGCCTGAGAAAAAATACATGTGTGAGAAGATGCCCTAACTGCAACTTTTAAGTATCTAATGTAGCTTCTTTACCTGACCTTACATTTTCTGGCAAACAGCTCACTGAAGTTCACTTTTGATCAATGTCACTGTCATTTTTAGGCTCATCTTCATTCACAAGTAATGGCAGAACCTCCTCTCTCCATTTCTACCCTTAGGTAATGGCACAGTACCCATGATTTGTGGGTACTGACTGTTTCATACAAGACTACAGTTGACTACATTGAGAAATGCAGCATAATATGCCCACCACTTCTTTGCCTCTGCTAAGACAAGTGAAACAACATAATGCTACCTTGGCATCTGAGGAAGCCTGATGCTATGGTAACCTGTCACATGAAGCATCCCTAGGAAGCCCCCTTATCTGCAGCAGATGGGAGTCAACTAAAGTCTCCAGCAACACACAGTCTCCACATAAACATTCATTGAAACCTTGAGTCAGTGCCTGGCTGTACTGCAAGACTTCAGCTCCACAGTTCATATGCTCCAAAATGAAACATGTGGCTGAATTTGGACAAAGAAGGAATACTCCGCATCTGACAGGACAGATTCTAACAGAGCCAGCAAGGTGACTTCTGACAAGTGGAAGTAACTGCAGTTTTCCCTACATTATTATTTTATCTGCTTTCAATAAGTAATGTCATTCTAAGAATTTTAATTCACAGTTGCATATGTGTGTGCAACTTCAAACCATTATATTTACCCTATAAAACATGCAATTTCTATGACAAAAAGAGATCTGAAGATCTTGAATCCCTTTTAATCTGTATTTGGCCAGCAGCAGTACATGCTAAAACCCCTAATCACATCTTGTGTTTTACCAAGGTCACCAGTGAAGAGATGCTGTTTAACCTTTCCCAGGCCCCAGCTGGTTCCTTCCCATTCAAATGCTGCATTTGTGGATAATGACCTCCAGGGCTACAAGAAAGCTTTGGTCCACTTTATAGTCCTTGCACTGAGATGCAGAGGGATGGGGACATAGAAGCCACCCAATCTCAGGAGCACAGGAACTGGCATGTGTGTCTGAACAATTTGGTCATTCCCAAGCTTGCCCAAGCACAGTGAAATTCCTGTGCCCATCCTCAAAGGTCTTCTGCTTTCTTTCCAAATGAAGTCCAATGCTTAGCTCTGCTGCACTGGAAGCACAGGTCAGCACCACAGACTGGGGTACTGGCACTCAGGTTGTGCTGTCCGTGTATAAAGAGCAGTCAGGGAGCATGGTCTGAACAGGAGCACACCCTGTCTCCCCCGCTTACATCAAAATCAAGCAGGAGGGCAGACAGGATTCACTTCTCACAAGCAGCTACTGACAGTGAACACACAGTTCACCCTTTTCTCTGTCACTCAGAGCCAAGGACCAGGTGCTTATAAGCCATGATCCACTAAACTCTTCAACCCCTGGAGGTGCAGCAGGCAAAGGCAGTGTGTTAAACTGCCTGTAAAATCCCCTCCTAGCCCAGGTCTGCATGGCATAGCAAGCCCAAGCACTTACAAAATGTCACAATTCCACACTAGCAAGTTTCAAGAACCTGCATTTTCCTTTGGGGCTCGCAATTTCAGAATACTTGAAATATATTTGTGTTGTGTTTATCATTTTCATTTTCACGTCAGGAAAACCGCTCAGCAATTTTCTATGGGGCTAGGTAGAAGACATAGGGGGAGCACACTGGAAATAACTAGAAAATCACCTGCCATCTTCATCAGCTTCGTGCACAATAACACATCAAGCCAAGCGCAGCTCAGTGGTGCTTAGTCTCATGACAAGACAGAGCTTTAGTGTAAGCACCTGAAGATATATGTATATAGAGATAGAGGTGGCTGCACCACCTCAACTTTCAGCTTTTCCCTTCTAGGCAATGTCAAACTGGTGAGTCAACCCGTACAGCAATTTTGTCACACAGGAATGGCCACACCAGCTTCTTTGTGCCACAGATCTGACTTAGACGTTTTTCCAAGAGGCTGTTCATTAGGAGCTGGCAATGCTTTAGAAATAAAGCCACAATTTTTAGTGGAATAGTGAAGGCAGACTAGAAAATTCCTCCCTTTTTGTTCCTTTGTAGAGCAGGACAAACTCAAACCTCAGTAGTATCAGCCAGTTTGTTGTCTTGTGGAAAGTGTAGCAGAAGGCTCCTGGTTTAAATTTGCTCTGTTTATATCTTTAAATCATTCAGATTTTGGAAGGATTCTTCCCAAGAAGCAAGCTTCATGTTATTATGGGGACAATTTTTAAAAAGTGCCCATGCAGTGGCATTCAAAAAGAGTTTTATGAATTTATAGCACTCATGTTAAAGTACCTTTGAAATACCAAGGTTCACAGGCAAATTAAAGGCATTCTTTCAGTTTCTTTAACAAAAGGGTAATCACATTAAGATTCACAGCAGGTCTTCTATTCCTTTAGGGTTTTTACATGAATGCATGCTGAAATAAAAGATCAATGATGGTGTCATTGGCATATAATTTGCAAATGGCTTTGTGAGATGTTTATTGCATTTTGTGTAAGTATTTTTGCATGACCCATGTATTCAATGTGGGTGAGTTGTGGGAAGAGAATGAGTATGACAACTCCATAATCTCCATACAAAAATAAGAGTAACAGGCCAATACTAGTTACTCATACCTTGAGAAGGGCAAGAAGAACAGCTTATTTACTCTTTGCATGTCTGATTCATTGCTTTTTGTTCTCTGAAAAATGTCTAGCTGAAATCCTTCCTTAAATCATGACATTTTTGCCCTGCTGTGATCCTGAATTCAAAACAAAACAAAGTAAAAACCTGCATAGGATAATGTAATGTAATTTTACTGGATATCACATTTACTCGCTGCCTTTCTCTGCTGTGACTTTTATGTACTTTGCAGATAGCCAGACCCTGGAAGGGTGTATGTGCAAGGATCACAAAACGTTAGTCAAATTCCAGATGATCAGAACTGGTCACACAGTCCTGTATAACACCTTTTATCCACTTCAAATAAACATTACAATAACAAGCAAATTTCCGGTTCTCTCTCATTAACTCTGACCTGGTAGAAGATAGACTGCTAGCTCCATCATTTGGTGGCACCCATGTTTGTTGCACATACTCCCTGAAAATGGGACCTGGTTTATAACAACTTAATGATGTGACTAACCTGACACAACTGACTAGCCAGTAACATCCAACATTAACTGACAAGAGCTATCTCTCTGTCAGGTATTTAATCATAATTAGCTGACATGATACTGGATGTTAAGTTCCTTGGAAGAATCAGTCATGCAGAGCATCGTGTTGGTTAATTTGATTTTTGGCTTCCACAAATATATTTCAAGTGTTTTAAAATTGCAAGTCCCAAGGGAAAATGCAGGTTCTTGAAACTTGCTAGTGTGAAACTGTGACATTTGTAAGAGCTTGCGCTCACTACACCATGCAGACCTGGGCTAGGAGGGGATTTTACAGGCAGTTTAACACACTGCCTTTGCCTGCTGCACCTCCAGGGGTTGAAGGTATCTCTCATCACTTCTATCTACATAGCTACTTTCTCTCTATGAGACTACATGTATTAGAGCCTGCAATGTGAAAACATAAGGAGAAGAGCAAATGAGGAAGCCCCATGTTTGAAATGTGTGTTGTGACCATCCTGGGGAAAGCTCCTCATCTCTATTTTGAAGCTTGGAAAATTGAAGTGTACAGAGTTTGGTGACCTGAGAAGAACTACCTGGCCCACAACGTGCAGAGCTGGGTAGGACTGTCTCAACCCTAAGGATATTTTCTGGCAGAGTAGCTGCAGCAAGTTTTATAAGGCAGGCACATGAACCCACTGTCATCAGGTGCCCTTACTCAGCAGCGTGTCACATACGTATGAGGTCTGACATTGGCTCTATTGAGCGTAGATGCCCTTGTAATCTGGCTGTTTCTGGACCTGAGCCGTAGCCTACAACCTCGGAGAAGTCGGGAGTAGACCCTGAATCTGAAAACACTTGCCTCAAGGGGTCCTGGAGTTCCTTATCCAAGGAAGTATCTGTACCTGCTTTGTTTCCAGAATACCTCACACTGAAGAGATGCCCTTAATTAGTGACAGGATCTGAACAAAATATTACCCCAAATCCTGAATAACAACCAGCAGAAAAAGAAATTAATTGTGATAGGGATACACTGTAAGTATTCCTCAGTGCCCAGCTTACAGACTGCTAGGCTCAGAGCTATTCCTTAGGAAACATCTGTTCTCCACTGCCTGCCCTGTGCCAAAGCACCTCTACTGAGTCTTTCTTCTCTTCCAGTCAGCTACTTCATTCCCACAATGGGGAGCAAATAGAATCAATCTGGGATACATCTTGCACCCCCCCTCTGATCCCTGCACATGTAACTAACAACCTCTGCTGTCTTTTTCTCTGCTCCCCACAGCCAGGCCCTTCCTCCAGTCTCTCCAGCCCATTTGCTGATTCCCTGCTGTGCTCAGGCTCTGTTCAGCAGCTGAAGAGTCCAGCACAAAAGCTCCCAGCTTTCCAAGGAGCAATGCAGAGTGATCAGGGATTCCTCCAAATGGCATTTACACACTGCCTCCTTCCAGCCCCTGCAGCTGAGAGTACACATTTGCCATTCTCATTTGGCTTCTCCTTCTATAATAACCTGCAGCAGATGTTTGATGTTTCACTCAGTACTAACTAGAGATGCATATTGTTTTAATTTCCATTAGTGAATCCCTGACACTCTCAAAGTCTTTTTTCATGTATTTTAATTCTCAGCTCATATTCAACACAATTAAAGTCTCCATCTCACAGAGGCTGTTCAAAATGTGTACTGAAACATGGATTTTCTGAGAAAAAGTGATTAGACTGACCATGCAGCCTACTGAAGTGTTGCCTTGTCTGCACAGTTTTTTAATACAAAACCTGCAGAAGATAATGATGGCAGAGCTCTGGCTAGAGCCACTCCAGGATATTATTCCAGGACCACCCAGCAGGAATCCTGTCAACACTGAGGAAGGACATAGCTGTATAACTGAGTTTCCTAGCACTGTTTTTAGCAGCTGAGATTTGAAATCTGCTGCAATTCAGCAGAATGCAAATAAATGACAGCAGAGGAGTTGCTACAGCCATGATGGGCTACAGACTCAAAAGAAACCAGATTTGAGGAGATGAGTTTTCTCTTATCAGAGTAAATTATGTTCTTGACAAAAGCAGATTGGTTTGGGGACGAGAGACCCTCCCTATATGAGCATAACACTGACAGGAAGGATCACAACAAACCAGCAGAAGTACAATAAAGGAGCCTGTTGAGCCCTTCTCCCTTTCCCTGAGGTGGTTCTCTGCTCTCACCCCTGTCATCTTTTAGGTCTGACCTAGAAGAGCTCTGGTCCCTGTCTCAGAAATTGTCTCACCAACCTCAGCTCTAAGCTGATCTGTGATCATGAAGGTGAAGGCAGGAAGGAGGTCTGAAGTACAGAAGTCTGTGTCTTTCCCCAGTCTTGGCTTCTTGCAGTGTCAATCCAACCCTCTGGTGGCAACAGTCAATGATCCTACATCCTCCCTACTCCAGCTTTGGTGAGAGGCTGCTGTAAAGGGATGGCCACAGGGTAGCAAAACACAAGAGCAAGGGTGGTCCAGGGAAGATTTTAAGGTGAAACTGCAAGTTGACCAAAAGGGAGCTGGGAGGCACCTTCAGTGAGGCAAAAGAGACCTCTAGATGCAGTTGCACTTTTTCTCTGACTCTTCCTCTTGTCCTGATTCCCATCTCAGACGGAGCAAGGATAAGGAGAAGGGGAAAAGTTATGTGGCTGAATAGTGGATGGCATGGCCAAAACAAGTCAAGGAGGGCTTCAAAATGCTCTTTAAGACTGGCTGCTCTATACATGCCAGATTGGTGTACATGTTTACGCATGTGAGTCAGGACAAGCCACCTCTTACTTTCAACTGGAAATGTATAATTGGTTCCAAAAGAAAATGGCACTCTCTACCTCTTCTTGTCTGCTTTCATATTGGAAATTGTGTTTTGTCCTCCTTCAAAGTTCTTAGCTTGGTAGTCCACAGCTCATGGATTTTAGTCAAAATTGACTTTATCCTGATCATGTATGCATAAAATTGATTTTCCTACATTTAATAATAATAAAAAGTAACTATTCAATATCCCAAAACATTAACAGCTACTTCCTTCACACAGTGAGGTGAGTTAAATTTCATTACTGATATCCTTTTCTTATAAAAGCACTGCTTGTCCTCTTCTCCCTGCCCCCTCCACCCCAATATTTTCTTGAATTTCTATCCCAAGGAAATAATATATGTTCAGAAAGTAATTTTCTCACCAATAGCTGTGTATTTGCCCTGAATAAGGAAACAGTCATAAAAAGCTTCAAAGTCTCTTGCAATGGAAAGGGTTAAAAAATCTCAATGATATGAGTTTCTGAATACTATTCCTCCAACAGAGTTTCAGCACAGTAGTTCAGTGCTCCCCTAGCCATTTGCAAGGCTGTTACTACCACTGCCCACCCCAAGAAGCACCTCCCCTGAACTCACACACATGCATCATTTGAGCTCTTTCTTCCAGAAAGTGGAAGTTGGCTGAGTTGTAGGAAGCAAAATATGAATTTCAGGGTAATGATTTATTTTGGTTCTAAGTGTGTAAGAACAGGTATGAACTACTGCTAAAAGCTTCATTTGTAATCAGGAATGAATACTCAGGTGTCCTTATAATAAGTTTCTATACTTAAGTCATGAACATGGAGGCAAATCAGCAGCAGACATTCTGTGAGTTTGTAATTACTTTGAGAGGAGATAAAGGGCAACTCACTTTTTCTTTTCAGTTTTTTTTCAGTGCTATTGTCCTAATGGTTCTGAAAAGGCACAAATTTGTCTTGACAAACAGAAAGAGGTAAGTGATGCTCTTCATAATGCTTATGTAAAATCATACCTCTCACAGTGTTTTCTTCCTCAGTCCTTGCGATTTGCTTCCATCAGTGTCATCCATGGGAACTCAGCAGTTAACATGGCTTATTTTTACACCTGTATAAAAATCACAATCAAAAGCAGTAGGGTCTCTACCTGAGTGCAGGGAGGGGGACTGGCATGTAACAAAATAGTGTTCTTTTTCTCTAAAAGGTCAAGTCACCAATTATTCTTGTCCTTTCACACAGGGCTTCCTTTGCTCAGTAAGTCTTAATTACTATAATCTAAATCTCAGTTTCTTTTGTCATCCTAGCTACCTGCAGTAGATAAGTTGCCTTCCAAAGTATTTCATAGGAGTGGGCAGGACTGAGTCCTTATACAGGCTAAAAATATTTGCTCTCTTAATGCCATGGTAGGTTCTATCCATAAGAGGATTAATTATACCATGGCTGTGAATGTACAGATATCATGGTCACCAACCGCAGAACACATACTCACTCACATACACTGAAATAAACTGATGCCTCTAGAGAACCGTGTCACTTGATCTACCAGCAAACTTCTCCATCTGGGCCCTGTTTGGCTGACTCTGAATTGAGTGCAAGGGACCTCATCCCAGTTTTAGGTCCCTTCAGGCAGGATTGAGTCATAGAACACAGGAGACAGCTGGGAGTGCTCCAGACCTCTTTCCTGCCTCCACAGACCCAGACGAAGCCAAGAGATGTCTGTCAAGGACTCCCCAAATTTAGCCTGTGGGAGGCTGCATCTCACTGGGCAGGATTAACCCACACTTTGCCAAGGAGTATCGCAGATGAGTTTACAAACCAGTTGTTGCAGAACTGAGGATACCACCAGCCGTTCCCGGGGGACAGGGTGTCTTTGAAACCTTATGATGTTACAACATAATAATAGCAACAATACCTTTTTTTAAAAAATGGTCATGCAATAGCAGGCTGGCCAGAGCAGAGCAGAGAGAAGAGTTGGTTCACCTCCCATATGTCAGCTTGTGACTGTGTTATTTTACTTGAATGAGTTTGGAGTTCAAGAGTAACCTTCTGTGATGCAGAACCTAATATATGTCTAAGGTACATCCAGACCTGGTCAGATATCTTCCCAGAGAAGTTCAAGGCTCCTCACACCAGGGCAGGCCAAGGCCACCAAGTCCTAGCAGTATCAATGATAAGTGCCTCGGTAATTTGAGATTCCCTTCCCTTAAAAAGATGAAGTGACAGCAAGAAAAGTGGGTCACAAATAGACTGTAGGACAAAACAAAGGATAAGTGGATCTTACACTGGCTTCACTGAAATTATGCTACAGTGAATTTGGTGTAACATCCCTGTTGAACTTCTTGCCTTGCTACAGAAGAAAGCATGGACAGGGGAAGCAGGCTGATTTATTACTATACGAGTAGGTGTCCCCCAGGGCTCGGTTTTGGGGCCACTCTTGTTTAACATCTTTATTGATGATCTAGATGAGGGGATCGAGTGCACCGTCAGTAAGTTTGCAGATGACACCAAGTTGGGTGGGAGTGTTGATCTGCTCGAGGGTAGGGAGGCTCTGCAGAGAGACCTGGACAGGCTGGAGCGATGGGCTAAGGCCAACTGTAGGAGTTTCAATACGGCCAAATGCCGGGTGCTGCACTTGGGCCACAACAACCCCCAGCAGCGCTACAGGCTTGGGGAGGAGTGGCTGGAGAGCTGCCAGTCAGAGAGGGAGCTGGGGGTGTTGATTGACAGCCAGCTGAACATGAGCCAGCAGTGTGCCCAGGTGGCCAAGAAGGCCAATGGCATCCTGGCTTGTATCAGAAATAGCGTGGCCAGCAGGGACAGGGAAGTGATCTTACCCCTGCACTCGGCACTGGTGAGGCCGCACCTCAATTACTGTGTTCAGTTTTGGGCCCCTCACTACAAAAAGGACATTGAATTACTCGAGCGTGTCCAGAAAAGGGCAACGAAGCTGGTGAAGGGTCTGGAGCACATGTCGTACGAGGAGCGGCTGAGGGAACTGGGGTTGTTTAGTCTGGAGAAGAGGAGGCTGAGGGGAGACCTCATTGCCCTCTACAACTACCTGAAAGGAGGTTGCAGAGAGCTGGGGATGAGTCTCTTTAACCAAGTAATAAGCAATAGGACAAGAGGTAATGGCCTCAAGTTGCGCCAGGGAAGGTTTAGACTAGATGTCAGGAAGTATTTCTTTACAGAACAGGTTATTAGGCAGTGGAATGGATTGCCCAGGGAGGTGGTGGAGTTCCCATCCCTGGAGGTGTTTAAGAGTAGGGTCGACATAGCGCTGAGACATATGGTGTAGATGGGAACTGGCAGTGTTAGGTTAATGGTTGGACTAGATGATCTTCAAGGTCCTTTCCAACCTAGTTGATTCTGTGATTCTGTGATTCTGAGTAGGTGCCATTAATTTGTTGGCTGATACTTACATCTTCAGGTGAACCCACAGGGTTCAGCATCCAATTCCTAGGTGCCCTGAGTCTGAGAGGTATCCTGTCCTGTCTTCCTATGTCCTTCCATTTCCTGGGCAAAGCCAGCCATGCAAGGAGATTTTTCAGAAACCAAGTTGAAGTATGTCTAAGCTATTTTGGAATGAGGTACAGAGAAAAGCAAAAGGATTTAGACACCTAACTGTCTGAACTTGCTATGAACACAACTGCTCTGCCTTGGATTTAGGGATTGAAACTTACTTCTGTCATCGCATCATCACAGAGGGAATATGCCAACTGCCAGTGATTGAGTAGTCGCCAACCATGCCCACAGGCAGCAGTGGTGTTGCCACTGGTACTGAGGGTCTCTGATGTTGTCCAGACTGGCAGCCAAGTAGGATACCATACTTTTTTATATTATTGACCAGGGCTAGATGAAGATTGAGCACCGGGGGTGCACAGCAAGTATTCAGCAGGTATGAAGTTGTGTTCAACATGATTCGTGTCAGGGGTGAGACTGGTGCTGAAACAGCATAGAGAGCTTAGATGTTTAAAGGATTAAGCTGCCAGTAATGATGTGGGGGGTCCCTAAATAGCATAATGCTGTCCCTAAATAACATAATACTATCAGTCTTTGTCTCTTGGGACATCAAGCTTTTTGGGGGACCTATAAGCAAATTGTCTGCTTGATGCTGACCATATGATATCACCACAGGAACTGATGGGGTAGGTAGAGGAGGACACTGGATGGGCATAATCTGCCTAATTTACTCACATAACTCGTCCTACCATAGTCTGCAGAGTTCACATATACCTCAGAGGGCTGTAAAGCAAGTCTGGCTTAAGCACAGCACTTGGGAGTTTAATGCAGTTTGCCACTGGTTCTTACTGTGCCACCCTTGACAATGTCCAAGACAACCAGCATCAAGCTAGTGCAGCTGAGCTGGGCACTGACCTAGTGCATTGCTTACACACCGGAGACAGCTAAGCAAACAGATTTTCTCTCAGTTTTGATTGGGAATTTATTTCCAGTTGATCAAAGACAAACTAGAGAAAAAGGAAGTGAAATTCTTCTAAAGCAGTTTAGCCACCTGGATTTCAGCTCTGGATCACATCTTATGGCAAATAAAAAGAGGAGAAAACTCTTAAAAATGTCCTCATCATTTTTGACAGTACCGCTGTTGTTCTCTGTATAAGCGGTGTGCATGTTTACAGGTTGCAGCTACCTGAATGAACTTATCAGGCCACGCAAAGCTTTAGCATATAAAATGGCAGGACAATGTCAAAGGATTTCAGCACAGAATGTGAAAAAAGGGAATGTAAGGTGAGGTTGGTAATCTCAGCAAAAAACAGATGAGAATAAAGCCATATCCAGAACCATTACACAAAGAATACAGTTCTTAATTTTATAAAGTAGGTATGAGTTCTATTTCGCCTGCTTACATAAAAAAGGCAATACCCAAGTGTTAGTCATAAAAATGCTACACAAAGAGGTAAAATCATCTTTCCATTCCCATTCACAGCTGACACAGCCATAGACCAAGTTAGCCTCTTTTGTATGGCATCTGTCTGTAGTCCTTGTACAATTTCTTGCACACTACAGCTTCTAAAATTGGGATTTACTGCTTTCCAGAACATATTTTCTGAAGTGTGAGCCATGCATGTATAACAGTCTGAAAATAAAAATTCTGTCTTGGAAATACTTGGAGTTTGATTTTTTTTTTTTTTTAATTCTACTAATTTAAAACAAAATGGTGATCTGTCTATATTATTCATAAGACACTGTGGAGGGACAAGTTCATAAACTAAAATAGCCAGTAAACCAGTAGTTAGTGCACTAGCAGAAGATACGTATGATGGTAGGGGGACTTTTCATCTAACTAACTGCAGCATCTTTACGGCTCTACATCTGACCTGTTATTTCTACAATAAACAGAGAAGAACAGATGTCTCTGGGGTGTAATTCAGCTCATCTGTTTGAGTCATTTATATTTAGTCAGTGGAGTTACCTACTTAGAGTTAAAATCACACCTGGCTTTAATCAGATTCAGAGATCTCAATTTTCCAGTCTTGTGCTTCAGTCTGCTAGTTATCTTGGGATCATAAAACATCATCCTGTCCCTAGGATACTTTCCTGAATTTGACAAATCACTATTTTCAAATAAAAAACCAAGATTGTGATAAAAAAAATGCTCCAATATGGTCAAAATCCATATTCTTCAACAGACAACTTGGGCACTTGCCCACACAGATATGAGTCCAGACCATCACGTGTACTCTGGAGGGTAAAGAGTAGATGATGTCAGCACCTTCTTGCTGCTCCTGCAAGAGCCGTGAACGCCAGGTAAGCTCAAGCTCAGTGAAGCTTAACAGAGACAAATGTGAAAGGCACACTGGAAAGAGCAGATCTCAGGAAGCATGTGCTCATGTATGGATATGCCTCACCCCAAGAGCACTAACGGAGATGCCTCCCATGCCTTGTCTCTGATGCACATCTCCTGAGCCTGCCAAACCCCATGGCATGAAAAACCCATGAAGAGAGGCCCTCTCCAATGCAATCACACTTCTGTACCTGGTCACAGCTGGGAGCTCTACAAAAACAACCTTTCTCACAGTATCCTGGCAACTCTGGATGGATTGTGCTTGTGTGAGAGAGAAGAGAGGTAGGAGGGGGAAGGATGTGTGGCTGTTTGAAAGCATTTGTATAAATATGTTCACTTCAAGTTCATTTCTACAAGTGACATGGGTGGTACAAGGAGAGATTGCTTTGTGCATTTTTTTTCAGTGCAGGTCTGGTTTTGTATGAAAACACCAATTTGCAGATTTTTGTCCAAGTTCATAGCATCAGAAATGACAGTTAAAGGCAAAAAGAATGCAAGACAATTACTTTCCTCCAATTCCATTCTAACACTCAAATCCCAGTTGCATTGCTTTTATCTAATGTTATATCTGCCTGTTACTGCCAGGCATTAGTAGCAATGGTGAAATAGTTAAAGGCTTTTTGTGATGTAGAAGTAAGCAGAAATGTTGAACATGTACAGTATCCTTGATAAAATTCTCAGAGGAGGGGAATGCTTTCTGCAGTTGGCAAAGCATGTGCTTATTTGTTAGATAAAATGTAATTTCACTTCTGATTTAATCTTGTCACAGAATTCTCGCACTTCAATCCATTTTTGAGAGACTAAATTAGAAAATATTCTGCTTTTATCACCAAATTCATGTATAAACAATGACATCTGAAAATTTAAATATTTGCATATGAAAAGTAAGATGTCATGTGACCACTGTTAGTTTTATATCTAAACTGTTGTACTGAAGGTTATCTAGTAGAATAAAAGAAGAGTAAATATTTTCACAAGATGGGCATATTGGGAACTGGTTGTGGTTTCACAGAACTGATTTCCTTAATCAGCAAATCCTGCTGTTCTTTTAGGATCCTAGATTGTAGAACTGACCGAGACAACACAGGGAGATGATAACTCAGATAAGCAATTATGTGAACAGTGTTGAAACATTAACAGCAGCTTCCCTCTGATGGAACACTGGAACTAGCAAGAGCACACACAACAACATACATGTGTCAGCTTTCAAATTTGGAACAACACAGAAATCATTTAATAAGGAAGGGCTACCACATATTTGCTGGAATATGGTTTAACTCTTTGTCCTCCTGGGATCTCTATGTGTTTTTGTTTCAGCTCAGACTATGTGTCCTGTGAGACATTCTCTGGTAGTGCATTACAGAAGGCCATAAAGCATCTGAAATGTCAGGGATGGACACAGAAGAAAGGGGACTATGACACAAGTGTTACACAACTTTCCTGAAGCAATTGCAATAGTGTATCCAAATGGAAACACTTCAAGCTTTTCTTGGGTGTTTTTGTTTTGAATCATCTAAAGAAAAAATCCCTCAATTTTCATTAAAAGACAATACTTATCTACAGAATGTTGACGTAATTAAAAAAAAATAAAATTCTTCCATTAAAAAAATAAATGTACTCAAACAAGGTGTCCAGTTGGTAAATTAGTCAGAGAATTTGTGTCAGTTTAAAGTGTCAGTTTAAAGGAACTGAAGATTTAGCCTCCTTCTTGAAAAGCAGATCTTAGTTGTGCTTGATCCATGCATATGAGAGATCCACGGAGCTGATAATACTGCAGAATTTATCCAGGAAAGCTCAGCTTTTTATTTTCTGTAAGGTTTTAGAATCTCCCCACGTAGCCTGTTGGGCACACTGAAGCAAAGGGCCTAATTAAATACTTTATGTTAGATTCCGAGACACACTTGTAACCTTGTTCATGCACTGAACTCTAGATGTATTTACACAAAAAAATAGCAAATAAAATATGACCCCAGTGAATAAGAAGCTCTGACATTATATACTAGACTCAAACATTACTCTCTGCACACAGGGAGAGATACATCCTGAGTTGGAGACTGACATGTGACTTGCATTTGCCACTCCTTCCTTCAAACATGCAGAATCTCAGTGACATCCACAGAGGCCTGAAAATCCACTATGGGAATAAATGTAACCCAAAGCTCTTGTAGAGTAAGCAGCATTATATAAATGCTCTATGCATGGCAGACCTATACATAAATGGAAAAATGCCACTTGTGTATCACTCAAAATGATGTAAGAAAACCAATATTGGCTCCAGTCAGTATGCAATGTGACCATTTTATACACAGGAAGGTTTGATAAGACTATCTATTCTTGAAATGCTTAACTCATTTTTATCTAGAAATGCTTGCTTTGAAGAAATGACTAATTAATATAAGTCCTTTTCTCTGATTTCCTCCTAGAATGCACAAAACAATGTGCCAGTTTATGCTGGGAATTGATTTCTTTAATCCACTGTGAAGTTACATATCTACAGCTTCAATTATTTCTATTTTGTAAATAAGTATTCAATTTTCTTTTCTAATTTACAGCTCCAAGAGTCAAACTGAGTCCTTATGATTGTACAGTTCTTTGCCTGTAAAACTGGCACTGGAGACCGAGTTATGCCCTGTGGGCAGCCCCACTGGGTCTATGCAGGGCCTTAGAGTCACCTCTTGTAACCTATTTCTCTTAAAGATTGACAGATGTGTAACACACTGTAATGAAACAAGGGTCTGGATACCACCTCATCCACAATTCATTCGCTGTAATCTGTGTCGGCACTGCATGCAAAAAAAGAATGAGGAGGAAGAAAATAATTTATTTTCCTAAATACAACAGGTTTGACCTTAATCACACACAAATAGTAGATGTAGATAAGAAGATTCTTACATGGCCACATGTCTGGGGAAAAAAAAAAAAAAAAAAAAAAAAAAGTAGAGCTTAATGTTTTGAATATTTCTTATTATGATGCACATTTTACTCTTTTCACATTGTGTGTTTGGGATTGGATTTACCTCATACCACTTCAGACATGTGACTTTCAGACTGGTCACCCTAGCTTCCCTTGTTGGAACAAGCAGTTCATCTGACCTAACTTGCATACCTGGCTGAGAATTTGGCAGTGAAGGTGCCTCCTTCTCTCTGTTATTAGAAAGGCAGCCTTAAAACCACTTTCAGCCAACTCGGTTTTGACAATTGGATCTCACTGCAGGTTTACAGGTTCAATATTTACTTTCTGATTTAAAATTCATTGTGAAATACAGATGCATATAATAAAGTAGCCATCATTAGTCTAAGTGAGTGGAAAGAATTGCTTTGGCTTTCTCCGGAAAACTTTAGAAATGCAAATGCAAATGGGACACAATTTCGTTCCATTATGGGCTATTTTACTCTTTCCTCAATCTGTTATCACAAACTACAGCTGAAAAATAATCCTTGATTCATAATCTTCACATACAGCTACATATGAATATTTTCAGTGCATGTACATCACTAGTTGATTTTAAGCAATAAGTATTACGGGCCTTGTTATTTATTTCCCCCTCTCTCTTCACCCTGCCCCCATATATTAAGCTTTTTTTTTACTTTTTCCTGTGCGTTTTTTATCTTGAATGGACAGAAAAGTAACTCTTTACATTATTACAGTTCTTCAAATCCAAAAGGATGTCTACATTTTAAATTTTTTACTATTTTTAACATTGTCTTTATTAACTTTTATTGATACTAAAAATTATTGCCTACCCAGCTTTGTTTATGAAGAGCTTTTTCTCCTCTCAGGTTAATCTTGTGATTGGAACTCTTTGTCTCATAATTAATGAAACTCAAAATTCTCTATTGTGTGTTCTATCTTAGTCCACATTGTTCCCATCTGATGCTACAAAGACTTGACTTACAAATTCTTACTTCACCTCACCCATATACCCAAACCCTCAGTTGCTTTTCTGGCTGGGGTCCTGGGAGGCTCTTACGCAATCACGCCTCTCCCAGCTGCCCTGGACTCTATCATTATTTAACTGGCTAAATGGCATAAACTACCATTTTTCACAACACTGTCCGATACTCCTTGTAAGTTACTATTCAATTTAATATTTCCATTTTGATTTCAATTTAGTTCTCAGCATACCTTCTTATTCCACAAATGGCAAGAACAGTCATGAAAACTTTCAGAGTTCTCCTTTTTGTCCTTATTTACACTCTGGTATTTCTTCAGCTGTATCTTTCTCTGTAAGTTTCCTCCCACTTAGAATTAACCATTTACAATCAGCTGGGTCTTCAGAAGGCAATAACTTGTCCTAGCTTACCTGGCATAAGCACAGACTGTCACAAATGTTTTTTTATTTACTAACATTAAGTATGTTACAACCATGCAAGAGTTAAAGATTTTAATAACTGTAATTCTACAACCATCAAGATGGCTAAATTTGGGGTTTAAATACTCTTCATGGCATTACAGGAGAAGTAGAAATAGGCCCTACTATTGAAAAAAAGCTAAAAATGAAATACTTAACAAACAGGAAAATCCAGGGGAAAGTGAGCACCATTTAATAGAAACAAAATGTCCTGGAAAAATGTAGAATATCAGAAGAAACAAAGAGTGATAGAATTATAAACAGTGACAGTAACAGTATAATTAGGATTACAGGGCACGTCCAAACCTAATGCTTATGAAAAGAACCCAGTACCAGGCCATGTTACTGGAGTCAAGGTGGGGGCCACATCCGTAGGCAGGGTGGCTGTACCACTCACTGCGAGTGGTGTTGAAAAGGGACTGACAATGGAGCATCAGCTATGCAAAGCTGTGGGAAAAAGGTGAATATGACTACTGAGTCTATAAACAGAACAGAGGAGGAGGAGAAGGAGGAAGAAAGATATATTAAGAGTTTCTACGATAGCGTAGCTGTGGTTGCTATATTTTTAAAAATTATATTGGCACAGTGAGGAAGATACAAAATTGAAGGCTGAAGAAGACATTATATGAGTGAGAGACAGAAGAAGCCCAATCTGTTTAGTTTACCAAAGAGAGATCAAAAGGTTGCTCGATTTCATCATAGGATTTCTTGAATGAGAAAAGATACTGGGTCTGGAAAGCATTTGTAGACCAAATGAGAAATGCATAGCAAGGAACCCCAGCTGGAGGGTAAAGCCAGAAATTGCCCAGTCTCTAAAAACCATTTCCCTTTAAGAGTGTACATGGGTAGTTATTGAAATAAACATTCAAACTTCATTTTCAAAGCAAGACTGCACACTTTTAAGACGTTCTTAGGCCAGATACAGAGTATTTATAGAACACAGCTGTAACAGCGTTGAATGCAAAACACGGTGTTATCCTGGAAAGCCATGTTCTCCTTTCTGGACTTGGAAAAAAGAAAAATCTATGATTTCTAGAAGTCACTAAGCCACATCAGAATATAAACAACTGATTAATCTGTGCTCCAATAACTTGAAGCTTCATATGCTGGCTACAAGAAACATGGCTGGAGCTCACTGTGAGGCAGTTTGATTTTACTCTCTTCTTCTCACAGTGTCTCAGTGCCAAAGCTTGATCTTGTGGCTGTAGTAAGGTTTTAATTAGAGCAATTTTTCTCTGAACTCCATATTATTTAAATTGAAAAGTGCCTACCAGTATCTCAGTAAATGTTAGATCTGGATGGGATGTGGTTTTTCCCTTCACTGGGATTTTTGACATATCAGAAATGTCTTCTAAATTAGAATAAAAAAGAAAATGTAAAAAAAGTCACAAATCACAAATTTGATTTTTTAAAATCACGTCAATTGAACCATTTTCATCATTTCCATTTTCACATCAAACTTTGTCAGATATATTTAGATTGATTAACTTTTGATTTCCAAGTAACAAGTCAGTTTCAAAAATAAAAAAGGTGTCTTGGAGTAATTAGACAGTGGTGGTTAGAAGTCAACAGCAATGGTTTGGGAAATTTTACAAATAAATGAGAACATTATTCTAAAGTACTCTTTGCATAGCTTCAACAAAAGGACATTTTTTTACAAAAAGAAGTCCCTCAGAGAAAATGCCTGACTCCATCTAAAATGTATATCACTGCTGGAGCACAGATCTAATACAATATGTACTACACAGACAGAGGAGTTAGGAAAAAGAATTCATTTTATTTTAGCTGAAAATAGCAGAATTTATTTTTAGCTGAAAATATTATAGCTGAAAATTAATTTTCATTCTCTCTTCAGGGTGATTTTCAGTTGTCTTTCAGAAGAGCATCTCAAAAGAGTATGAATTACAAAAAAAAAATTATAATGAGCACAACAGCTAGCACTGGCAAGGATTTACTTCAAAACTCTGTTTCACAAATGGCAGACAGAGGAGCTGGGTAAGATGCTTTTGAACCCTGCTGCATTCAACAGCTGCTATTGAGGCTGCCTTTCCTTCACTAAGAGGGAAGTACATCTGGAGGAAGTCAGCCTAATCGTGGAAATCATGAATGGAACTGGCCGGATGAACTTGTCATGAAGTGCAGTTGCCATATTCAGTCAATCCACAGTCTTTTAATTAGTTATGCCTTTCAATTTGGGAAAAGCTTTTACTGAAACCTCATTAATATAAGAAGTTAATCAACTCTTACAGCTGCACTCGCCAAGACAGTTTTACCTTTAAACAATTCACTATTAAATCATTTGCCAAGGTACAAGTCTTGCCTGGAAGCATGTGTAGTACACACTTTTTCAACTTGTTGCAAAACATCTGCCTCTTGTTCCAGTCAGTGTAGAAAAAGATAAGAAGTCACCTCTATACACAGCTGTGTGGGTGGCACATAACAGTTCCAGCATGTTTATTCCCAAAGAGGGCATTGGAAAATTGTTTAAAAAAAATAAAATTCTCATTTCTTATTTACCAAAAAGACAACACTTCCCAGTTAAAATCAATGCTACACTATCACTAAAGAATGACAAATGAACCAACTTCAGAGAGAATAATTAACCAATTAAGAGAATAATTCTGTCTTATTCTTTCCACTCACTAGATGGGACAGATAGAGTTAACAAGACATTAAAAAAGACCACATTGCTTCCTAGAGTAGTATTTTAGCCATTTTGACACACATAAAAACAAGGTTGTGGTTTTTTTCACATCCAGGGATAGATATATGCATAACTGAGTTGTTCTGCGTTGTTACCTTTGTGGCATCACCCTTTCATCCTTGACTTTGGGGAGCACTGGTAAGAAGTAACAGCAGCAGTAAAGCCTGAGCATCTGAACGCTTTAATTCACGTTGTTTCTAGTGACAGGATTTTGTTTTCATTCTGAGCAGATTCTATTTCTGCTAGAAGGTTCAGGAGACAGCAAAATGCAGCCAACAAACTCATAAAATAGATCCTGTCAGACAACTACGGCTTCCTTAAAAAAGCGAGCGAGTAGTTTGATTGTTTTTGAATAAGAAAAAATAACAGAACACAGTCTAACTCTAAGAGTTTTTATTATAATCCTGACATTTGGACTGCTTCACTTCCTTAACTTTTTATTTTTCCTTTCTCAGTTCCATGCAAATTTCAACTGTTTTTAAGTCAGTTTTTGGTGAGCAGAGCACACTCAAGCATAGAGTGGTGCAGTCCAGGAAGGTAGTACTCTCATGGCTGTCTGTGACCATCTACATGGTTCCCTGGAAAATTAAGAGATGTTTTTAAGTTGATCATGCCCTATAAGTGATGGGCATCAATGCCTCCTGACCACAGATGAACTTCAAAAGTAGTGCTGCTCATCATATTTTAGTACAAATCCATCAATAAAATGTTTTTATTGCCATTACGCACACAAAGGAAAATGCCCTTCTGCAGAAAAGAGATGAAAAGTGCAATCATTTATATCAATGAAATACTTTAATTTTTAGTTTCTCAGTAGACCATCTTTTAATTGCAATAGTTTATCCCATATATGACAGATATTGATATGTTCCTCGTTAAAATACTGTCATTATTGATAATTACTTATAACCATACTGCCCTTTCTATGAATACATGTACTGAGGAACATTTGTTATGTGGGGGTTTTTTTTGTAACTTACATTTTCTGCTGTGATTTAATCACTTATATTTTTCTCCAGATGTACTGAGAGTTTGGACTCAATTCTCCAGAGCCTTAACCTTTGGTAAAATAAGGAAAGACAGCACACTATGTCTATTTCTCACAAACAGAGAGGCCTAACACCAGATAGAAGCTACTGCAGATGAAAGTTCTTTGCTCTTGTGCTCCCTTCTCTTAGAGACAAGATATCTCAATTAACTCCAAGCTTCTAGGAAGAAGAAATAAGGAGGAAAAGAGACTGCTTCATCAGGGTTTTAAACTTTACCCCTAGGATCTGTGAATAATTATGTGTTCTAGAGTGCATGACTACATTTCCAAGCTTTAAAAACAAATTATATTGTTTTCTTGCCAATGCCTAGTTTAGAATTGTTTCATTTCCAAAGCTGATTTTACTACAACAAAGAATAGTTTCCCCCACTACTAGCAAATTAAAGTCATAGTCATGTCATAACACAGATATTATATGTAAAAACAAGGCACTGAGTCATTTAGCTCCTGCTCCTGCAGAAGTTTGTTTGATGCATCCATGAAAAAAAGTAAATTGCCTCTGTTTTCTTTGTGGGGAGAGGGAGAGGAGAGGAAGCGGTTAATACCTCTAAACATCAATATCAACAAACAATTTTTTTTCCCACAGAAATGTTTCCTTAAGGTGAAAAAGACCTGTCAATCAAGCAACAGAATTCAAACAGTTGCACTGTAACTCAAAGACAACTTTGGGGGAGTAAGAATTCAGTGGCCCAGTCGCCTTCACAGCCACGTGCAGCTTGCACTCTTCAGGCTGGGAGGTGGCAGCCTTAAGGTACATTGCAAATGCAAGTGTTTTTCCCAGACTCCAGGGGTCCCATAAACGTTATTTCAAATGAAATATTAACAGAGGATATTCATAAGTAATACTCCTTGATGATTTAATAAAGTCAAGGCTTGCAATTATTTGAAATGAATGAGCCACAACAGCCTACGCTGTTGCTTCAGCGTGGGTTTGTAGTGCTTATGTGTGTGAAAAAGCAGCATGGAGCATTCCTTAGAGAGCCCCTAAAAGCCGCCAGAAGGTCCTGAAGGGTGCAACAACAAAGCCAGTGAGCCCCAGTACGGTGCCAGAGTTATGAAACAACCGGCAGACTGGTGTGTGCAATAACTTCAACTTTTCTCTGATGCTTGAAATAGGCTCTGCTGAATGCCAGCCCTCCCAGATGACTGCATTATAAAACCTGCTGAGGAAGTGCCAGGAGTACTCAGACTACATCCCAGAGGTATTCAGACACATCTTACTGCATATTTTTAGCTGTCACGCATGGCAGCAACTACTGTTTTTGTAGTACAGTAAACACCAGTGTCTTCATTATACAGAAAAGCAAATTTTAAAGTTTAGATTGGTACAGTGAAAAAAGTGACTTATTTACTCAGTCTTTTATTTTTTACTTTCATAGAGTAGAATCTGCTATAGATCCTAATATATTAGTCTTCATCAGTATTAATCTTTATCAGACAACATACCAGTCAGTATCTTGTCAGTCAGCTTTGCACAGAATGAAGAGCAGCAAGAATTTCACTAGAATCCATACATAACCAAAGATATATTGGGACACCACATGTCTGTGGCCAAACTAACAGAATAATGTGGCAACTTCTAGTAACAGGTTTAGGTGCTCTGTTTAATATCTACATCCTTCTTCCTCCTACTCTTCTCACAAGAAGCATGGATCCTGATGGTTTTTGTCTTCTTACTCATTCAGCAGACCCAAACCTTTGGTTTTACAGAGCTGGAAATGGTGGTGGAATGGAAGAAAAAAAATTCTTCCTATAATGGATGCATGATCACAGCATATATAATTGTGTCAAAATCTGCCCAACATCACTTTAATCGAGATACTGCTCTCACTGAAGTTGTAACTGCATAGGTTACCTGTGTAATTATCTACCTAGATCTCACAGAATCACAGAAACAGCTATGTTGGAAAGGACCTTGAAGATCATCTAGTCCAACCGTTAACCTAGCACTGCCAGTTCCCATCTACACCATATCCCTAGGTGCTATGTCAACCCACCTCTTGAACACCTCCAGGGATGGGGACTCCACCACCTCCCTGAGCAGCTCATTCCAACACCTAACAACCCGTTCCGTAAAGAAATACTTCCTAATATCTAGTCTAAACCTTCCCTGGCGCAACTTGAGGCCATTACCTCTTGTCCTATCACTTATTACTTGGTTCAAGAGACTCATCCCCAGCTCTCTGCAACCTCCTTTCAGGTAGTTGTAGAGGGCAATGAGGTCTCCCCTCAGCCTCCTCTTCTCCAGACTAAACAACCCCAGTTCCCTCAGCCGCTCCTCGTACGACATGTGCTCCAGACCCTTCACCAGCTTCGTTGCCCTTCTCTGGACACGCTCGAGTAATTCAATGTCCTTTTTGTAGTGAGGGGCCCAAAACTGAACACAGTAATAGAGGTGCGGCCTCACCAGTGCTGAGTACAGGGGTAAGATCACTTCCCTGTCCCTGCTGTCCACGCTATTTCTGATACAAGCCAGGATGCCATTGGCCTTCTTGGCCACCTGGGCACACTGCTGGCTCATGTTCAGCTGGCTGTCAATCAACACCCCCAGGTCCCTCTCTGACTGGCAGCTCTCCAGCCACTCCTCCCCAAGCCTGTAGCGCTGCTGGGGGTTGTTGTGGCCCAAGTGTAGCACCCGGCATTTGGCCTTATTGAAACTCCTACAGTTGGCCTCAGCCCATCGCTCCAGCCTGTCCAGATCTCTCTGCAGAGCCTCCCTACCCTTGAGCCAATGAACACTCCCACTCAACTTGGTGTCATCTGCAAACTTACTGAGGGTGCACTCGATCCCCTCATCTAGATCATCAATAAAGATGTTAAACAGGAGTGGCCCCAAAACCGAGCCCTGGGGGACACCACTCGTGACTGGCCGCCAACGGGATTTAACTCCATTCACCACAACTCTTTGGGCCCGGCCATCCAGCCAGTTTTTTACCCAGCAAAGTGTGCAATCATCCAAGCCTCAAGCAGCCAGTTTTGCCAGGAGAATGCTGTGAGAAACGGTGTCAAAGGCCTTACTGAAGTCAAGGTAAACTACATCCACAGCCTTTCCCTCATCCAATAAGCAGGTCGCGCTGTTGTAGAAGGAGATCAGGTTTGTCAAGCAGGACTTGCCTTTCATAAACCCATGCTGACTGGGCCTGATCATCTGGTTGTCCCGCATGTGTTCTGTGACGGTACTCAGGATGAGCTGCTCCATCAGCTTCCCGGGCACCGACATCAAGCTGACAGGCCTGTAATTTCCCGAATCATCCTTCCAACCCTTCTTATAGATAGGCGTCTCCTTGGCCAATTTCCAATCTGTCGGGACCTCCCCAGTCAGCCAGGACTGCTGGTAAATGATGGAAAGCGGCTTGGCGAGCACCTCAGCCAGCTCCTTCAGCACCCTCGGGTGTATCCCGTCTGGTCCCATAGACTTGTGTGTGTCTATGTGATGCAGCAGGTCACTGTCTGTCTCCCGGATTGTGGGGGGGTCGTTCTCCCAGTCTCTGTCCTCTGGCTGAGAAGGCTGGATTCCCTCAGTACAACTAGTCTTGATATTAGAGACTGAGTCAAAGAAGGCATTAAGGACCTCAGCCTTCTCCTCATCACTTGTTACCATGTTTCCTCCTGCATCTAGCAGGGGATGGATACTCTCCCTGGTCTTTCTTTTGCTACTGACATAGAAACATTTCTTGTTATTCTTGATTGCTGAAGCCAGGCTAATTTCCAGCTGGGCTTTAGACCTCCTGATTTCTGCCCTGCACAGCCTCACAGCCTCTTTGTAATCATTGTGAGTGGCTAGCCCCTTCTTCCACAGGCTGTAAACTTTCCTTTTCTCCCTGAGTTCCAGCCAAAGCTCCCTGCTCAGCCAGGGTGGTCTTCTCTGTCGCCGGCTTCTCTTACAGCACCTGGGGACCGCCTGCTCCTGAGCCATTAACACTTCCTTCTTAAAGAGTGCCCAGCCTTCCTGGACCCCTATACCCTTCAGGATTATCTCCCAAGGGATCCTTTCAAGCAGGTGCCTAAACAAGACAAAGTCATCCCTTTTGAAGTCCAGGATGTCAGTTCTGCTTAGCCCTCTCCTGGCCTCTCTAAGAATACAGAACTCTATTTTTTCATGATCGCTGTGCCCTAGTCGTCCTCCGCCTGTCACATCATCCACCAGTCCTCTGTTCACAAAGAGGAGATCCAGCAGGGCACCTTCTCTGGTTGGTTCTCTCACTAGCTGCGTCAGGAAGTTGTCTCCCACACATTCCAGGAATCTCCGGGACTGGTCCCACTCTGCTGTGTTGTATTTCCAACAGATGTCTGGGAAGTTAGTCTCCCACAAGAACAAGGGCAAGCAATTGTGAGATTTCTCCTAAATGCCTATCAAAGGCGCAAGATTTGCAAAAAGGGAAAGTGTCTTTTACAACACCATCTCAAACAGCAGAGAAGTTTCTGGGCACCACAAACTCTTTTCATCAGGGCCAAGAATGCATTTTCAAGCTGGTATTAAGCTGGCCACAGTGCTATTGATACTTGAAGTGGCTAGAAAGTTGCCCTCAAGCACAAATACATTAGCATATTGCCTTGAAACCATTCATGAGAAAACATAAATAAAGGTTGAAGAAGTAAGAATAAAGAAATGGAATATGAAAAAGCTATAGAACAGAATCAGAAAACACCTTTTTGAACTATAAGTTATGAGCAGGTGTTTATAAACAACCTGACAAAAATTTATTTTGTAGTATTTTGTAGGACTGCTTATTTTACACACAGAACTCTATATTTAGTCACAAACAGTTTGTACTCAAGTAATTGCTTCAGTAAGTCGCAGCAAGAAAACATATGCTCACTTACTTATGACCCATGTTTTATTCTGGAACTTTACTGTTGAAAAATAGGTTCAGTCTATGTGATTTCCTTTGTTATGTAGTGTAGAACCGATCTCTGTGTCCAGATTCAAATACTGTATGGAGTATAGCAATTGATATTAAAAACATTGTCTGAATACGAGATTTAGTTGTACGTAGCTTTGCCAAGCTTAAAAAAAAAATACTTGAAGCAGTTTTCATGATCTCTTAATATAAGTAAAAGAAGGAATATATGTTATATGTTAAAACTGTAATGGGGAGGGACAATAAAGTTATATAAGAACATTGGAAATGAACAAAACAAGTGTTAAAACATTTCTGTGTAGGCACATGGTTGAAGAGTAGATCCTCAGGTTTACCTGACAGCACAGCCTGACTTCCCAAGAGTTTGGACAGCATGCACACTTTTATTATGGTCAAGAAAACTGACAACCACCGGGATGTTTCTTTTTAAATCCACTCAAAGCCCCAGAATGAATTTTTTTAAAGTTGGAGTTTGTTTGCAGTTCCCTTATCAGAATACATAAATACTTGACATAGGGCAGGCATATTAAATATCAGGGTAATGGTTTAGGACCATCAGGTCTCCAACAGAAATTTGTAAATATCTAATAAAATAGGGTTGGCTTAATTATTTAAGCAGTGTGTGAAATGCTCAGACACCCATATAAGCCAAGTGTCAATTAACATATCTCATGATTGCTGACTTACTCCTATATTTCCTCTTCAGATCTTGAGACTAGAGTAAAAGTAATTTGTCAAAAAATTGCTTCCATTCCAAGTTACTTCATTATTGCTTTTTTACCATAATGCTGCACCAACACGTATCATCTCTGTGTTTTGCATTTACTCTATGAAAGAGTAGGCTATCACCTTAGGTGCTCTAATTCCTATGAAAACAAATAAACACAGAATATCATCATCTCTGGTAACAGCATCTTTTCCTTTTTCTTTATTGTTTTTTCTCCTTATTTCTTCCTTTTTTAAAAAAGAAAAAATTTATTATGAAATCTTTTTAACCTTAATTCAAAATAAAAAATGTGCTGTATTCTTAGAGCTTCTTTACTTGATAACTTTTGGCATTCAAAAAAGGAGAGGTTACTTTCTCAGACTGGTCTGCCAGAAGCCCAGGAATCTTGAAACATCTCCAAATATGCTAGGGACAGTGGACAACACATAAAAGCAGTCATTTACTTCCAAAGGGGATAGACTTCATTGACTTTGGTTTTGCAAGTCTCTGCACCTATTAGAATATAATGATTTTATTGCATTTGGTAATGCATTTAGTGATCCAAAGCAAAATGAAGTGAATGGAAAGACTCCCAGAGGTTTCAGTGAGCTTTGAATGAGATTCTTTTTCTGCACAGATTGCTCCCTGGAGAAGAAACAAGCATTCATTAAGCACTGTGCATTAAACTAACACAATATGAATGCTATGCAACTGTGTAAATTATAGTTGCTATCACTTACTTGACTTAAAGTATCCTCAAATGTTTTGCTTTATGGCATTAAAAGTAATTCGTTTTCTTGGACTGTTGTTGCCAAGGTTTGGTTTATATAAGTGTTTTAAGAATAAAGCAATCTGAAAAATACCCAATTACTAGCACAGCAGTTCTTTCAAATGCCTGTTTTGAAAATGCTTTAAAACTTTTGATTCTGTTGATTCAACAAAAGGGAAGCTGTTTAAAAATAAATAGAATGGCAAGAGAATGGTCATTCAATGCTCTGAAGAACTCTTTTCTAACACTTCTCAATAATTCTGTGCTGTTGTAACTTGAAATCCTCCCTTTTACTCCCCCAGCTTATAGACAGCTAGGACCATAAAACATGTAAAGGCATATTCTATGTCTCTGTGTCCCTTATGATTTCCAGACATTCCTTACTCATATTCTGATGAATACATAATGCCTATTTTGTGCTGTGGGTCTGATATTTGCAGAAGGCGTGTGCTGAGTACTGCATGGAAGCATGGTAGGTTACATCAGATTCCTGATTTGTGTGCCGCAGAGTTTCTCTGCATAGATGAAGTCCAGCAAATCCTAGGTGCAAGGGAGCTCCCTGGCTCATGCACAGGACTCTCATAGACAGCTCAGGGTTTCCTGAGGGTTTCATTGTGAATGTGCAGTCACGCTGATCACCCAGCTGGCAAACAGGATTTCTGCTCAGGTGGCTGATCAGCAAGAGCTACTGGTGTAGCTGGGTGCACAAACATTTACCTAGCCAAAGTTTCTACGTGGAAAAAAATGACATGACCAAAGGAAACTAGACATATAGTATCAGATGTGGGTAAGACTTATATACAGGAATGTGTGGGACGGGGAACTGATCATAGGGACCCTGGTATATTGGATCACCATTCCTGGGCATCCTGGTGATGGATTAGCAAAACTGGAGGGAGGGTATTCAACACCAACTTTCTGGATGAGTTCCTTACCACCCCCTAACAGAGCCAGTAAGGGTAACTCTGGTTACAGGACCCCTGAGTAGTCTTCTGTAACAAACACGAAATAATTTCATCACTATAAAAGAGATTGACACCATGGTGAAAATTTATCTGCAGATACTTCCTATACAGAAAATCATTATTTCATGTCCATGAAGGAAGCAGGACACGGTATCGACTAGCTTACACTAAATTTGTAGAAGAGACCCTTTCTCTTTTCTGAAACAGGCACTGCAGGTCTCCCTTCCTGGAACAATAGCTTTGTTGGGATGTAAACTCTCCAACGATTTATTCTTAACTTTTGTAAGAAAGAAATCAATGTTGTAGAAGAATAAGGAAAAAAATGCATATTGATTTCTTTATTACTGTGTTGCTGATATTGTAATTTGACCCTATATTCTTATCCAGAATATCAAAATACTCCAAAGATAATAATTCCACAGAAATACTACAAAAATTATCAAAGAAATATAATTATATTGGAAGAGGCTTTCTTGATGTTTCTCCTATGTGCAGCAAACATAAGCCTCAGCTGGAATTAATTTCAATCTTTCATTTCCTTTTCTTCAATTTTCTTTACTTTTCAGCAGTCTCAATCTTATGTTTAATTTTCAATAACTGAATGCCTAATGTTGTGTTGCTGTGACCTACCATTATGAAATCTGTGTATCAAAATGATTAGTTATTAATATGGAAAAGAGCAGTTTTAAGCAAATAGAACTCTGTCATGTAATCTTATGCCAGGGTTGAGAACAATATGTAGGTAATTACTTCTAAACAGTAACACTTTCATCATTTAGATAGTACCTTGGAAACAGAGAAAAAAACCTAACCGGGAATCTTATCACAATTCTTTTTTTGCCTTTTTTGGGTAAAGAAATTATTCTCTTTAAAGTTGGTGAATCAGAATCAGAAGAAACTCTTGGCATGAGACAGTGGGTAAATTAAAGTTGTATAAATGTGTGTTAATAAGAACAGGACACAAAGAAGGACGGGGAAAATATATAACTTTTGTCTTAAAATCTAGACTGCTTTCACAATGCAAAGTTGCATGTGTTTTTTCAGTACTCTTGCAAAAATATCCCTCCTGTCATGTCTTATTCTGTTAGATATTCATGCTTGGAGGAATTTTTAAATGGATGTTTTATTGACAGCCTAACTTCCTGTGTCTTGGCAATATGTAGACAGGACTTAAAAAACCATTACTTTTAAACATCCATTTTGGGACTTCAACTTTAACAGTGATTTGATTCAATTTTTTTCATATTTTTATTTCTAAATGCATTTCAGATTTTATTATGAAATACAATTTTGGTATTAAGTTACAGATAAGGTTTTAAAATAGCTAGGTGCCTGCAACAGCAACAGGAAGAAAAGCTTGTTTCTTTCTGTATGGAATCAGATACTGATGATATGAGACCTGCCTGGTGATACATGGCTATACAGCTACATGTGCACACAAAGCCTATTTTGAAGCACTTTTGTTTTGGTCAGTCCCATGTTTCTTCAGGGACCTGAGTCATCGAAGGTGGGAGTCAGCTGGTAGATATGTTAGTATTTACTTAAAAACACATTTTTAAGTCAACTGGTGCACCTTCAAAAGCCCCCACAAGGGTTAACTCACTTATATAGAGACAAAAGCTGTAAAGTACAGCTCAACTGAATTACACGGTGACATTGCAACAACCAGGTGTAGCCTGACTGAAATAAGTGTGCTGGGCTCTCTGGTGAGGTACTTTTCCTCAGTGACTATCTTCTGGCAAAAGAACATAACAGAAAAGGAGGAGATGCATTAGGGCCAGAGCATCACTGTTCTCTGACAGCTGCTGAGATAAATGTATTTAATCCTGAGTCTGGAGAATAACCTCTCCGATAATCAAATAGCTACAGTCAACATATTCTGGATCTTCCCATTTCTTCCACTCAGCAGAAACCCAGAGAATTATCCAGCAAACACTTTTCTACTCAAACAATACAAAATATAAAAGGGAGAAATATTTCAGCTGGATCAAAAGTGTACGACAAAAAGGCTTTCTAGAGTGTTAGCATTTTGGGCATGCTAACGCTGCAGAGGTTCTTGGCAGGGTATGTTTGCCCAGTTGAAATGCGGGTGGAAATCTCCACTACAGTGATTGTACCATCTCTAATTCTCAAGCCAGTTAATTTGGAAGAAACTTGCAATATACCACATGGAGTCATGTTGTACCATCCAGACAGTCTTCAGTGACTCCATACTTGCTATCTACAGAGCTTGTATGCTCCTTTCCAAGATTATCTTTTTTGTTGACTTTCTTTTCAGAGTGTTCACTTGGTAATAATGACTGAATTGTCTGAACAAATGTTTAAGAAATTATCCATTTGAAATTCTGAGTTAATATGAGAAAGGCTTTCAGTTTGCATGGAAAATTATACATATCTCCAAATGAACAAGTGAAGCTGAACCAACTGTTGTAGACACCAGATTTTTAAGTGATACTTTCTCATTACCAACAGAGGAGTAACACAATCTGCGCAGTTTTTGAAGTTGCCCTATATATGCTCCACTTGAACAAATTACAGTATTTGGAATGAGACTAAATGTGATACTGAGGGTAAAGTAGAGCAAAATATAACATGCTTTTGGAATGGATCGTGATCTATGCAAACACTCAAAATTTGTGCTTTTCATTGCTGCTGTGATCCCAATCGCTGTGATGCTGTACTATTGTAAAGAGGGCTCTTCAGGGAGTATATCTCGTGACTCCTTAGACTATTGTAAACTGACCTACCTCTGAGCTCTCTTCCAGAAAATTGTACAAAACCTGAGCATGCACACAAAATTCTTCTGGGAATGCTGTCAGCAGAAGCATTCAGGTTGTGCCTATGCTGAAAAAAGCTGTCAGCCTGACTAAACAAAGAATCCAGTCTGTAATCTGTAAACCCATCTACAGCATCTGGCCTGGATTAAAAAAACCACAAAATTGGAGTGAGAGGCTATTTTCATGCGTAGACAGGATAAAGGTCTGCAGATGACACTTGAATGAGAACATGGACAAATTCTGCCATGAACCAGTTACTCACTGAAAAGATTATCCAGAGAAACCTTCTAGGTGTATACATGTTATATATATGTATTTTATATATATATATATATCTTTATGTATATTTATATGTCCATTGGACTAAGTGCCATATCTAGAACCATCAAGATATTTTGAGAGTCTAACAGTCCAGAGAAGACCAGATAGAGTTTATGAAGTCCTCAGTCGGATAGAATGTCCAATTTTCATGAAAGTGCTTTCAGAAATCCAGTCAGATACCTAAATACTTCAGAAATCTGGCTTCTAAATGCTCGAAACTAAGTGTCAAATATAGTAGAAACTCATTAAAAATCCATATTGTTGAACTCTCCAGCCATCCTGCAAATCAGCAGAAACTTGCTTTAATTCAAATGCAAGGATATTGCAACAGTTGAACATCACACTGTTACCCCTTTCTCATGTACCCTCATCTGTTGCATATTTATACAGATCTTTCAGAAGTTTCAAAAAGTAGTACAAATTTTTCTTGTTAATAACAAATCCGTGGTACAAAATCATTTCCTTACTTTTGGGAGGGAAGCTCTCGATCCCGAGCTTTGCGTGGTCATTGTCAAAACTGTAGTGATACCCAGTGCGACTCTAGCTGGAGCTGCATCCATGTTGATCCAGAAAGAAACCCAGGACAAAATGACAATCAGCAGGCTAGGAATGTACATCTGGATTAAATAGTATCCCATCTGACGCTCCAAATGAAACTTGACTTCAATGCATGTAAACTTTCCTAGAACACGAAATTACTTTCATAAATGCTTTTTGCACATTTTTATCTTATTTTCTGAACATAAGTTAGATACGTGGCCTGTTTCCTAACGTAAGACTATAAGCAGGTCCTGATACACAAATGCAAGCCAGCCATTTGTTGCACGCTAGCTTGGGGGGATGCACGGGGCCACTGAAGCAGACCCAATTCTTCACATTAACTGAGAAAACAAATATTAGCATGGTTGTTCCACCTCCAGAACATATAATATAAAGTTTCTTTACTCAAAATTTAATGAGATTTTGTGTTACTCGAATCTAATGTTTAGTATTAAAAGGGGACAGCATTTTGCTCTTTTAATGACATGAGATTAAGCAAACATACTTAAACATACAAATTGTAAACTAGTCTTATAGTCCTAGGATCACACGCCTTCTCATTCTGGTCATGACATTTGCCTGTGTCTGTGGATTATGTCTTGCAGCAGAATCAACTCAAAGCGTACTTTGAATTTTGCCAGAAGTCTAACTCCTGGAAACCCACAAAAATCTCTTGTGGGAGGTGAGTAGTTCTTCAAACAACAGACAGCTGCTCCGCAGGGGTAGGACAGAAGTTTACTGTTGCCTGACAGCGGAGCTAGTCATGCAGTGGGGGATGCAGAGTCCTGACCTGCAACAGTTCATCAGCTACTAATCCAATCACTCTGTGCTGCTCTGCAAATTACTGTGGTTTAGGTACTGTGAAGACTCTCACTCAAGGCCGACTAACCTGAGTACAAGAGAGTCTGTCATTCCTGAAGAGTCATGCTATGGTTTCAGAGGACCCTTTTTGTGTTGATTGGTCAAGATACACTGCTCGTCTTTCATCTTTTCAGGGGAAATTATTTTTTCTGCTCCTTTTTTTAATGTACACATATTTTTCTGCTAGTCTAGAGAGCTGAACCGCAGGGTGTGAGAGTTGGCACAAATGACAATGCAGAGGCTGTTTGACAAAGAGAGGAAGGGAGAAGAACTGAATAATATCTTTTGGCAGGACAGAAGCTCTAGAATGAGTGACTGGACCTGAAGGCAGATTCTGAGATCTGGATAGTGACTGATGCTGACCAGTCTGCCCATGCAGAAGGGGACTTGAAAGGGGTGGGGTGGCCACGTATGGCAGCAATGGCATGAGAGTAGCCCAATTTCTTGAATGCTCTCCAGATTCCTGTGGCACAACATGGACAGTGTAGGTAGGAGAAGACCAAATAAGACAGTTTTTATCCACATTTTAATTTTACACCAAACCTGAAGAAGCATACTCCAGAGAAGAGAGTAATGTGGATGCCTGTAGACAAAGTTTTCTTTTGCCTGAATACTGCTTTTCAGCTCCCTTTGCCAGGCTACACACTTTCAACTTTTGGTAACTACACATTTATTTTGTTTAACTACATGTAATGGGAGCTATGCATTAGCATTTTTATCCTTTGTGGGGCATCTTCCTGGGTGTACAAGAAAGCTATTGACCATGCTCTCTCTCCTCTCCTACTTTCAGTGTTTGAGCCTGTGAAGTGGTTACCTGACAGTACTTAGAAAAGCAGATGAACTCAGTTATTCAGAGTTTGAGTCATGTGGTGGGAAATGACTAAACTTTGTATCAGCCAAATTACAAATGGGCAAGATCTGTCTATTGGAATTTACCCTTAATTATCCCCTTTAAGTGTAAGAAAAGAAGAGAAGTCACAGCAGTCCCCCTTTCCACTGGTCTTGAATTATGGAATCACAAAGTTTTCCTCCCTTGGCACTTTGGGCCCCAAAATGAGAAGCTGCATTTATAAAAATTGAAAAAAAATAATTTTCTTTTCATAAGAAATGAATGTGACTTCATTTTTGGCAGAGGCAGAACCTCTCACGTTGTGTTATTTCACAGAGTGAAACAAATGCATTTGATGCAACCAGATTGGCTCTTACACTGAAAAGATGAAAAAGCTATTTTAAATGAGAAGGATTATATCTAATCCCACCAAGCACCCAGCAAACCGTTCTCTAAATGCTGTCCCTATTAAATAAACTCCAAGCAGCTAAATCAAAATTTTAACAGAGTCCTCTCTGCTCTGTAAAGCTAAAGATAGAAAACACAACATTTGAAACATCCAAATAGCGAATACAAGAAAAAACATTAGAGTGCTAGACAAACATTTAATTTCACAACATCTAATTTCTGTACACTATTCAGATCAGCAACGAAAGCATTGTTCTTTCAAATTTGGCAATTTGATATGCTGGAGAAATAAATGAAGTTCAGAGAAATCAGTTCTTTAAAAGTGATGAATCAATATTTAAGAAAAGATTCAGTTTGTTAAAAAAGTTTCATTTTAAGGAAATCAAAACAACTAGATTTCTTAATCATTTCTTTAAGATTTAAAACTCCTTAACAATTTAAAGACTATTAGAATATGTATATTAGAATATCTTTAATGAAATTAAAGGAAATTTTGAAATAAAATCTTTCAAACAAAAATAAAAGTATTTTTTTTCAGATTTAAAAATACATGTGGTTGAATCAAATTTTAATTTCTTTTTTTTTCATTTTGCTCATCTTTTCCCTTTACAAATTGACAATAGATACCGTTAGAACAATTAACAGAAAAAAATAGAATAATGCTCACCAGTGTTGTAATGTTTTGTGCAATAGCCAAGTTCTTTATCTTCTTTCAAAATAAACTGTGGCAAGGTTAAACCCTCTGCAACCTGCACAGGTCCATCACTTAGCCACTCAAATATCAGATCGTTCATGGTATAGCCAACTACAATAAAGAAATCAGAGTTTATTAGATGGTAGCTGACTGGAAAACATCAAAAGCAGATATTATTATGTCTGAGAAGCATGTCTTTTATTGCAATACATGTTATCTCAGTTATATTTTTCAACTGTCTGATTAACAACAGCACTATCACTGTTAGTTACCCATTACTATTACTGCACTATTGCTCTATTAAGAGCAACAAATAACATCATTGTGCTCTGAAGTACTGCCCTGATTTGCCACTAAAAAATAATTTTACTGGCCCATCAAAGATACCGCTTACAACTGAAATGACATTTCTCTGTGTCTATGTACTAGCATGCATTTTGCTTTATTTTCATCATTCTTTGATGATGGAGATGGAATGCACCAACAAAACAAGGATTTCTAGACTGCAGAATGCTGAGCCCTTACTGAAAAGGAAATGGCAGCTTTTGTAAACCTGTGAACCTACCACTGAGAGGTGTGGTGGGAAAAGAGGGGCTTCAACTCACTGAAGTATCTTTTCAACCGCAATGGCTACATCTTTATGGGTAAATTAAATAAGCCGTGGCTGTTCTCTGGGCACAAAGGCAGGTGGTAGCCCACAGCGCATACCATACAGCTACACCCATTCTCCCATCCCCACAAAAAAATCCATGGTGGCCTGGTACCTAATGACTATTGGGAATGATTGCTGGCACATGCCATTATCTTAGCCACTCCTGGTTTTGTCTGATTATTACATGGTACAGGTCAAAACGGTGTCATGGTGTGTGCTGACAGCTACTCGGTACAGACAGGTGTGTGCTGGTACCCAAGTACACTCCTTGGCCGTTTAGCTTACCAGCATAAACATACTAATAGGACCTCTGCTTCATCAGGTATGTTGCTTCCATTTTTCAAAAGACCATAGCACGTCTCAACCAGACATAGCTAATCCCTCACGGGGTACTAATTGCTCTTATTTTCCTGAGATTTAATAATTTGTCCTGCACAGCATCACTGTGGTTATCCCTGGAAGTGATGCAGCCCTGACGGGTGAGGTGATGTGCCCCATGAGGGGGAAAGGGTAGAGAGCAGCAATAGCACAGAGACAGGGGACCTGCACAGTACAGTGACAGACAGTTAAAGCACTGCTCCTCCATGATTTTCCCTTACAAAATAGGAATATTGAGTCTCACCACATAAATATAACAATGTAGATACTATCTAACCACTGAATGTTATGGCAAAATCTTGTTCTTCAAGAGATAAAACAATTGGACACTCACAGCTCTCTAGCTGCATTGTACATGTCTGTACATCCATAGGAAAATTCTTCAAGTCCATGGGACAGGATAAGGTTAAAGTAAGCCTAAAATTGGAGGGGGGGGAAAAAGAAGCTATTGTTAGAAAAATACAGGTTTTATCCAAAGCCCCTTATTTAGAGTTTAAAGGATCAAGACCAAATATTAACACCTCAGAGGCTGGGCTCACTCTTCCCCTCTGAGCTTTTAAGAACATAAGAGCTGTGAAGACAGAGCGTGTAAGCAAACCAGGTGCTCGCTGGTTGCATTGGCTGAGCAGAACAGAGAAGACAATATCAGGACAGCAAGAAATGCTCTCCACTAATGTACCGGTGAATGTTTTATGTATAATACTGAACCCAAATAATGCAAAAGCTGAAAAGACTGATGATGGCACACACATTCTTAAGTTTTGTTTTGGAAAAGCAAAGGAAATAACAACCACTGTTTTTTTTCAACCGAGAGTGCTTCTGTTGTGTATGAGGCCCGTTTTCAACCCTTCATTCTTACTGCTTAGCCGTTAAAAGAAAGAAAACAACATCATACAGTAAAAGCTAGAATCACATAGCATTAAAAGACAGGGTGCAGATAGAAGAAAGTAAGCCTAAAGGAACATTATCATACAAACTAAATTTCCCTTTTTAATTTTTCAGTTGTTATTGTCCCAGATAAAGCATAATTTTACTTGGATGGCAAAATTCTTAATGTTTCTTTTTTTTTTTTTTTTTTAGTTCATTTTGCTTTTTCACATTTGATTGAAATCTGTTTCAAGACTTCACCTCTGCTTTATTTCTTTTTGTGTGTGAGAAGAAACTGTTTTTAACAAACCAAGATACCAGGATGACATAATTACAAACAACTAACTGCTTTGAAAAACAGAATTGTTAAGATTTTTGTTTAAATCATATAAAAAGAGTGCATTTTTATTTCAGATTACCTTCAGCACAAAAACCACTTTGATACAAAGAAAGCAAATAAATAAAATCCTCTGTGGCCATTTACCGTCAAGGACATGAATTAGATTGTGTGGTTTGAAGGTGCACTGAAATGTTAACACAGTACAATGAGAATAATCTTTTAATTATGTCAGTGAACCCACAGGCCAGCTGCTAACCTTGAAAGTATGCTGTCCCACAGACAAATATGATCTCTATGGAGAAACACTTCACTAAGCTCTGTATCGCGCAGTGATTTTGTGCTTCTCACCACATACAACAAATTCAAGCTCTTTCAGTCTATTTCTTCACCATGTGAATTTTTGGGGATGGCCTGACTGGGCCTTCTAGCCCTACTGTCCTGCCATCAAATCACTATGACAAGAAGATGATACTTAGGTAACTGAGATCAAAAATGTCTCAGTCTGATCAAAATTCACATTCAACATCACTGCTTTTGGTTACTCGTGGGCTACCCAGAGAAAGTCACAGTATTTTCCTCTTGTCACAGTCTTTAGTGTGCAAGATCATAATATCAGGAAGTTAGAGATCGGTTGTCTATGGCAGTGAAGTGCACTGAGATGAATAAAAGCCCCCAGTAGTCCTCTCAACACCTCCGTAGTAAATAAACTCCCATTTAACCTTTGGGAGCAAATAGCATAAGCATTAAAAAAAAAATTCATCATCTAGAGAAAAAAGTATATCTAGTAGACATATAAATGTCATTGAAAATCTGCCCTTTACTCATTTAAATATTTTAAGTGCCCTGCAAATGTTAACTAGTCTCATTTTTACTAGGTAATTTCCGGCATTAAAGATTGAGCTAATTAAATTGCTAATCCCCGGTATTAACAATAGACTGCTTCTGCCTTTTTTCCTGAAATATCACTATATCAAACTCCCTTCTTTTCAGTCATTTTCTAAATATGGCTTAGATGTTTTAAGTTCATTTTAAACATGCTTTTACGCAAATGCAGCCTTTCTAAATATATCATTTGTTTGAGTTCATTGAAGTAGGCATGGCCTATCCACCCCATAGATTTTACTCACTGTCAGGTGTGGATTGCACACTGACTTTGTTTCATTCCCCTTTCATCCCTTTCTACTCCCCCAAAACCTCAATGAATTTGGGGATTTGACTTCATACACGGCCAGGAGGCTCTCTTGTTAGTCTAATATCAAACTCATGAGAAAATTAATACATCCAGTTGCAGCTTTTAAGCCTCACAGGGAAAAAATGATCTATCTCCACTAATACTAGGTAGGTAAATATATTTTATTTTTTTTCTGGAGGTGAGCTGAGAAAATGTGGATTATGTAGATTCACACAAAGGTTGACATTTCTTCTTTCTCTTTCTAACCAATGGTGTCTTTCAGGAAGACTAAATTCTTCTGTCCTCACCCTGAAAAATGGAAAAAAATTTCTATTCACTGTATTGATGAGGCTAGCTCGAGAGATCATGCCCTTATACCTTCACCTTTATTCTTGTTCATCTCAGTGGAGTAGCCATTCATAGTTAACATCTTCACCTCTGTAATCACTTTTACTAGGAATAATGCAAGTGTTGAACCCAACACTCATTGCCTGGTATCATTCACAAATCCATGATTTTCAACAAGCTAAATGTTCAGCTGCTGGAGTCTGAAGTAGCTCCATTGAAATGCATGGTGGTGGGTCAATTTATAACAGCTCACTCTTTTTCAGTAAAAATATGATCCTGCAAGTGTTTTCGAACCCAGTTGCTATGTCACTACTTGTATATTTACATTAATAAGGAAACAGTATCTGAAATGGAAAGTGTTAGGCAGATATAGCTACCCACATTGCCTATAATAACAGTGTCATTGACAGAAAATATTTCAGAAAAATGAATGTCTCACACTTGGTAAATTCAAGAAAGACCCCTGGAGATTTGGTGCAAAGTGCAAGTTTAACTGGCAATTACATTGATAAGTACTTTAATCATTAATAAAACAGAATAAATTGCTATATAATTGTTTTATTTTTCAGGCACCCTGCCACCAAGGCATTTGAGATGCATAAACAACAGATTTGGTGGCATAGCACCATAAAACACTGATAGGAAGTGTTTTATGAACAATCTGTAAAGCTGAAAGAAGAAAAAGCTGACCAATGCTGTGGCAGAGGCAGGGATCTAATCCAAGTACTCCAGAGCAGTATTGCCTGTCTTAAACTCTGGATCCTCTTCCTGAGGATTCCTTCAACACTACATAAGTCATTTCAAGCAGCATCTGCTGATACTTTAAATGTCTTCAAAGTGCAGTGGGCACGGTCAGGATTTCTTCACTCAGCATTTCATTCAAACACTGCTCTTTCATCCGCTGGTTTCACCAGTGTCCTGAGAAATTACTCAGACTTGGGCTGTGGGCCTGTCTCTCTTCCCACCCCAGCTCAGTATCTTTCGTTTCTGATCACCCTAGAAACCCCCTTACAGCATCATTCAGAGGTCTGTATTTCCTACTTCTGGAGGCACGAAGAGAAATATCCTGCAGGCTGTGACCTCCTTTGTCACAGAATCCAGAATAAGGCATCTCATGGGAAAAAATAAATAGCCTGACAACATGTTATTAATCAGAAACCGTCATGCCAGTGATCTTTAACACCTGAAAGCATTGTTCTGCAAGGTCAGTGTTTTCTCCAGGTGGGAGCAGACATGCCCTCAGATAGGCCAGCAGCAGACTTCAGCACAGGCACTACCACTGCCCTAAATGCAGCTGCTGTAGCCATCCATCATCCTCTGAAGAAAAGCCAGTGGAGGGGGGTGACACACATGTGCAGCCAAGTATTTACATGCAGTGTAATCAAGTCCTGAGTTCAGTGGTGGGGCTGAGACACTGTGATTCTTATTCATTCTTTGCATTCCTGCCCTTGTCCTGTCCTTTCTCTGGCCATGGACATACTTTCCCTACCTCCTCCTATGTCTGCCCATCTACCCTACATCTCTCCCAGAGACACCCACATGACTCAGAGCCCAGCCTCTTTCTTTGCATCGCATCCTAGTCTGCCCTCATACCCTTTCCCCCTCCCTTTCCTGTTGCTCACTTCCTGCCAAATTCCACCCCCACCTCTCTTTGGGGTATTAAGCCTTGAGGTCAGTCCACTCTTTGACACCTAATCCTCAAAGCAGCACCATCAATGGAGGGTAAGGCCCTTTAATACGAAGAAATTTCAGTAGGAGTTAAAGGTTTGTAAACAATTCTCAAGATGCTCTCCAATCTCATTCTTTCTTTTAGGTTTAAAAGCGGATGCTCAGCACCATCATACTGCTTCTTTGATAATCTCACAGCACTGCAAAAATGCTTCAGAGTATGACACATGCAGACTGCTTGTGAATGGTCTGCAACACAAAACTGAAGTAAAAAACTGCTAGTATCGTATTAAACCCTTAGGGAATTGGGTTTACATGTTACATAATCCAAGATTTTCTTTTTTATACATTTAAAAGGATATCTCATTTTAACTGGGATTTGACATATTGCCTAATCTGCAGCAACTATTAAACTGTGTTCTAACCTACTTCTTCTTTACAAGCAACTATCACTCCTTAGCCTGATATGTTGTGTCTTACCCAAGACTTCCCTTGATCTAAGAGATAACTCTCGCCCTGGAGGAGGACACTGATCTCACAAGAGGAAGGCCCTGTGGATCACAATATGAGTTATCTGAAGACAAGGGAATATAATTTTCATTAATTATCCTGCAAGAGTGGCAGTTTGTGAGTGGGCTACAGAACAACAGCCTTTTCTTAGAGTTTTTTCTAATGATAAATAACTAGGGTCAGTCTTATTAAGTATAGAAATACTGTTGTGAATTGTGAACTGGAGGTAAGGGTATGAGCCCCTTCTGTTTCCAGAAAAAGCATGATTATCTTCTCACAAGCATGCTGCAACAAATGCCTCACCATGAGTGGGCATGGTATCAAAAATAGCATTTTGTTTCTATTCTTACCCTTCCATTCTTTCACACTACACCCATCTGTACCTCAGCTGTTGGGAAAGGAGACTTCACAGTCTAGGATTTTATGCTGCAAATACAAGAACAAAAGTAGTACATGCATGGTCACTGCTAACATTGGCTAGGTATGAAAAGTCTAATACGTGTGCAAAGCCCACAGTGTTGGGTTTACTGAGACAAGTGGGATGTTTTTTTCAGTATTGCCAATTCTAAAATGCTATCATAAATTGCAAGATTTCTGGTATTTTTCTTAAAGCTCCAAGCTGACAATAAAGGTAAAAATATTTTTAGCAGTACGTTTTTCTTTGGAAAATTAAATTCCTGATCCTTACAGCTGCTGAAATAACATTAAAATATTACCTAAGCACAAGCAGACAAAATTTCCCATTAAACTGGCAGGGGAGATGGAGTTGCACAGCAACCATGACAGCATTGCATGACATGGGAGCAAATGCCACTCAGGCTAGTGGCACTGAAACAGGGAGGAGAATCTAAAATCTCCTTATATTCCTTCTCTCTTGGGTGATCTGTGCCTGAAAGAAGGGCACACACACTATCCATGTATCAGAAGGCCAAAAAAATAATTCCCAGTGATATTCTTCTTTTAAAGGGCTTTTCATTTTGTAGTCTATCTCATTATTTTTTCAGAGACCTGACTCATCATTTTGAATGTCAATTCTGGTAATTTTCACAGTCTACAGGCTTTGTCCTGTTAAATGGAACAGTCAAACTGTCTGCTTTTTCCCTTATTTTTGAGGAGTCCTGGAATTCCTCTCTAATATTTGTCATGTTCTGCAGCTTCATTTCTATCAGATGGGAATGGGCTGAACTTGAGCTTAGAGGAGACGTGGAGCCTTCTCTGCTATGGCAAAATATGAGATGAAGGCTGGAGTTTCGTGTACTGCTGTTTATGAGCATGTTCTCACTCCCTCCCGTGCTTTGCTTTGCATCATGTACTGCTTAACAACACAGGAGCTGGCACGGAGCAGGGTGGTGGATTTCTCATTACAGGCATCCCACTTCTCATTGTAATGCAATCATTGTCTGTAGATACACAATGCCAGCACACAAGCTGCCAGCAAATGATTTTCCAATTATTGCTCAAGCAAATCTATGAAATTAAATTCAAGTATGATTTCATGTAACAGTTGAATTCTGTAACCACCTGCTTCCTTTCCATGAAGAACTGTATTTCATCTCTCCTTTCTCCTATGTCATTTTCTATCTTAATTTTCCTGCAGTGTGTGTTTTGTATGGCTTTGCTTTCCTCCTGGCATGATGATATATCTGTTCTAAGCTGTATATTGCAAAACAATTGGCAAAAGACCTTCATCCCTGGGAGCATCTTCCAGGAAAACATGCTTTTCTGTACCATTTAGAAAGGGCTCCCTCACCTACATCATTTTACACCTAACCTTTAACTGCTCCGGTTCAAGTTCAATGGGTAAATGGATTGGTCACTAGCAATCAAGGACAGGCATTGCCATTACCCATAAGGAAAGCAGGTACACAGACATGTGTCTTGGCTATGCAACTATCCCATTGGCATAGACATCCAGAAGTAACCACCTGCCAATATTTTTTGATCCTGTCAGCCAAGAACAACTTTATGTGTACAAATTGGTCTCCAGCAGCATTTCCCACTTTTTCAGTTAGAACAAAGTCTTCCTTTTTATTTGAGACACAGGAATATAGGGCTATAGAAGTGACATCTTGGAACATCAAATCTGGTCATCTGCTATCACACATAGTCACATCATCTAATCCCTTTCAAAAATGGTCAAGGTTCATTTAATGACATCTAGTGTGTGTGTGTGTGTGTGTGTCCCATTTCTGTTGAAATGTTGTTCTAGGAATTCACGGTGTGTGTCTGGAAACTTTATAACTTCCATTTTAAGCTTACTTATGACCAGTTCAGAGCCATTTGTCCTCCTCGCAGCATTGTCCTTCAGTCTAAGTAGCTCTTCTGTTGTGTTTGGATTTACCTCACCTCCAGTGCTCTTGTGTGTCAGCTGGAGACATGCATGGTATTAGAGGCAGAAGTAAGGCAGTACCTGTTCAGATATAATGTCCATTCAGATATAATGTCCATACTTTGCTTTAAATGCCTTATGAAATGAAAGAGCAACTAATTTTGTCTCATTAAAATGTAAATTATTCTTTCCCTAAGTAAGACGGTCAGTGGGGTTTTGTCAATAGCTGTGCTAGTTGTACAACAAAGTACCTGCATTAGGCTTTATTATTTATTTATTAGGTTTTATTATTTGTTATGCAAAACAAGTACTTTAGATACAACAGAAAAATAAAAGTATTGGAAACCCGGGGCCAGATCCTCAGTCTGAATTTGTAGATTGGGAGGGAATGAGAAAGAAGGGAGTGGGTGATAGGAGGGTGCAGTTAACGGAGAGCTAGGAAACCATTCCAAAGGATGAGAAGAATCTCGGGCCATTTAATTAAAAGACCCCAAAAGGAAGGGGAGTGAGGATGGAAGGAGAGGCAGGAGTAGGGCAAGAAGGAAAGAAAAAGGACGAGTGAAAAGTGGACAGCTAGTGATAATCCAAGGACATTGCTTCAGTCCTAATGAGAACTGGTGCTTGTCCTACAAAAGGCTGCAACTTTTTAGCCTCTGAAACCATTGTTATTATTGTAATAATGCCCATGGGAAGACAAATTTTCAAATTCTCTGGATTCACATAGCATGCAGCCACAATTTGGGAAGTCATCATGTCCCAGTAACATTGTTCAGTTTAATAAAGTTTAGTGATTCTAGCACTATTTATATAATGTCTATAAGGCTTCCGCCTACAATATATAATACCTGTCAAACCCAAAACTTCTTTAGATATGTGCTCTATTTCAGTTAGCATTTCTGCATTGATTATTCTTCAATGTTTTGGCTTGTTTTAAATGTGGAAAATTTACTTTGAGGTATGTCAAGACTTTTTATGCTTTTGGAAAGTCAGGGCAGCGAGCATGGGATGGTGTGTAGATTTGCCAGTGGGAGAACTAAATAGTTTTCTATGAAAACATTCCTGTGCTGATTGAGATTAAGTTCCAATGGAAAATCCCCACCTTCTCAATATGAGTATTATTCTGATAGGAGCTGAGACAATAAATATGATTGTGTGAAGTTGGAGAAAGGGGTACCTACATAGTAAGCAGCCATGTCAATCATGATAACAGTCTCTCTGCTCCCCACTCTGCTAACCTGTCACATGGAAAGACAATGCTGCTAGTAAAGTCCAAATCCTCTTAAATCCCAACATTAGATTGTAAAATAAAATTGAAGTCATCAAATTAAAGAGCAGGATGCACACAGAGCTGTAGAACATAACATTTCCTACCACTCTGTTAGGCTAGACTATGCCATACTTACATACAATGATCTCATCAGGTGTAAATGGAAATTCATTACCATATAGCTGATAAGGTCTGTACCCCAAAATTGTTTTAGAAAACCCACACCTGACTTTACTGTAACGTGGCAACATATTTTGTAGTAGCCACACAAAAAATCTAAGATCTGATCTTGTTTCAAAACAAAATAGTTCAGAAGGATAGCAGACTTTTTGCCCTATGAATCATCTATTGCAGTGTTACTAAGAGTGTTATCTATGTATTTCCTTTATCTGCTTTGTATTTCTTTCCCACAAGGCAAAGAACACAACTATAGAGGAGACTACAAAACACAGAAGTTTCACTCAGAAAAGCTGAACTATAAAAGTGCTATAGATTACTTCTGATGATTTACATGAGGGATATGGTTATCATAAGTCATAATATAATCCAAAATGGTGGAGGGGACAGTGCTGGTGCAGAGGGGAGTCAACTCAGTGCTCTATTACTCAGCACTATGACCACGCTAGAAAGAGTTGATTCTGGAAACTACTGAGTAAAGCAGCTGGCACAGGAGAGAGAATTGCAAATAAATGTGTTGTTTTCACAGATACTTCTCTTTGGTTGCACAAGCAGGTGAGGGCTTTTGGATGTGCCAACTCACCCTCTCAGTTACTTGTTGCCAAATGGAGGGACTAGTAATCACCCCCAGCTGCACAAGTAGTGAGCAATCTAATAGCTTGAATTTTCTCTGCTTCATGGTACCCTAACAGCACAGTACTGCTCTCTAGCAGACACTCTACTTTCATCCATAATAACATTTAACAATTAAATCTAGGTCAAGAGCTAAAACCATGAAGAACTACTTTTCCACATAACTGTAACATTTCTTGCACTGACAATAAACAAAGACAGAAAAACAGTTTGAAAGACTTGAGGAAATTCTTTGAACAGAATAACAAAAACGGGGTGAGAAATGTCGTTTGTGAATTTGCACAAATATCCTCCCTAGAATTCCAAGTGGCTCTCTTGTCAAATTATGCAACACCTTCTAAAATCTTTGCATATTTTAAAAATATGAAGTAATCTGCTTTGTAACTCTTTCTGGCTAAACGCCTAGCACTACATTTCAGAGCACAGCTCTACAACCTTATCAGACAATTGGGAGTGTTTTCTGGAGCAGCAGGTAAAAAAAAGAAGTTATAGCCTCTTTACCTTCCTGACCAGTATATTCTAGGTTCAATGCCATGGATCAATATTACAGTTGAGATATACCACCTTCTGCATCAAGCTTATATGGCTGAGACGCAGTGAAAATATTAAAGGGAGAGGGAGGCAATTAATGCAGAAAAAAAATCCTGAACCTTAAATAAAACCATTCCAGTTTCTATCACTTTGCTAAAATAAGCTTTTTGGCAGATGCTAATATTCTGAGCTGGCTGGCAGGCTGAAATGAGTCTGTGGGAATCAGGTAGCACAAATGGGTGGCTTGGAGAGAATGTGAAGCTTCCTGTGAGGTTATTTTTAACATTTTCCTGATGTCCCAGGTGTCCACAATGGGCCAGAGAAGATACAATCCTTGCCCCTGGAACATAAAATCAGTGAAGCAGTGTATACAATGCAAAATTCAGGTGTCATACAGAATGTGAGTGCCAGGAACATGATTCTTGGTATCATCACAGAGCACTGCCACTCCTTACAAGTGCATAACCCTCTTCAAACTCCAATCCATGCAGACATCATTCAAGGGTTGGGAGTGGATGAGTCACAGACATCTAGGGGATGACATTATGTAGGTTCTGATTTTAACCCTCATTGTTTTTTCAGCATAGAAAATACGCACAGTTTAAGCTAATTTTATTGAACGCTGCTATAACAAACCCCTCTTGTTGACTGCTCTCTCCAGAGGGCTTAAAAATAAGTTATAGATATTTAACTGTTTTGCAGCTCAAAGAGTGCAAGTGAGACTGATCTTGACTAAAGTGTAGTTTGCTTAATATAACTTTGCTATAACTGCTGACTTCTCAAAATACATGCACCTCTAAGAGCTGTTGTTACATGTCCAGTGGCAATAACATATTGAGCCTCCACAAGGTTCTAGTTCACCCTGCAGTACCCAAAGGTTTAGACCAGTTATCCAGATACAGAGCCTCAGGTTCTATATAGTATGTATAGCATGCTATCCGAGATCAAAACAAATACCAAGGTAGTCATTTGAGCATGCAACAAATATCTAAAAAGAGGTTTGGACTCCTAAACTTACACGATTCATAGGTGTGTACATCAACCATCAACAACTCTGGATCTATTTTCTATAACAGCTTCCAGAGAATTAAATACAGATCTAGGAGTCTGCAAACATAAGCATCATAACTAATTATTATAAGATAAACTGTGATGGAAATCTACCTCATGCCGACCATCATCAGTAAATGCAGGATGATTTATCCCTCACTGAGAGAAGGAAGAAGAGCCTCATGCTTACCATGGAGTGAGATAATTCCCAGAACTAAACACTGCAGTGGAAGTAACACATGAGCCAGATCCCCACTTCCATGACTTATCTGAGCACCCATATCTTTACACCAAGTGTCTTGTTCTAGTAAAACATGGACTCTGAGATCTAGTTCTAGGTGATCTTCCAAATTCTTTTCAGAAAGGGCAGGATTGACTTCTGACAGTGTTTAACAGCATAAGCCAGTTGTCCCTCCTGTGTAGCATATTTCCATGTTTTCAGTGCAGTGTATAGGGAAGAGGAATACCACTGTCATATAGTACACCCACTTTGCTTCTTGCCCATTAATTACTAGGAGCCGTTCTAACCTCACTTTATTCAGAGAGCGTTTATGTGAGATTAACTTGACCTTGATTTTATTAAATTTGGAAATATGACAAAACAGCCTACATCACTATTTCTCAGTCATGTTTGTGAAGTGCTTTAAACATTTACAGCACATTAAATGCTAAATGTTAAATATCATGATGTCAGGCAAAGTGCTTTTGGTGCAGCAGCGAAAATGGCAGCATTATAACATTCTCAATGTACTGAAACTGATCACTAAAATATTCTTGCACAAATAAAAGAAACTGGCAACACACAGATGCATCTAGCCTGGTATCTAGAGAATAAAGACAAGTTTTTCTAATTAATTCTGACTTCAAGTTTCCATATTGTGGAAAGTTTTCTTCACTGTAAAGTAATAAAAATTATATGCCATGTTAGAGGCACCAGGTAAACTTCTGTTACTGCTGTGTGATACGAATGAGAAACAATGAGTTTTGCTTAGTACTCCATTGGAATACTGCTTACTCTGCTTCAGATTAATTTGAATTTAGGTGTGGGAATTTTACAAAAGTGATATGACAGCTCAAAATATTAATTATCCTTATCCCAAATGTCAGGAAAATTATCCATTTGCATTCAGAACAGCACCCAACTGCACTGTTGCCTTCAATAAGATGGTGTCTGATGTCGTTCAAACAAACAGATGAATTAATTTCTTTCCCAGGGTGAAACAGGAAATATTTGTAAGTGACAGCATAGTGACAGTGATATCACTCTGTTAGTACTACTTTCATCCTTGTATCCTGTTATTCTTTTCAAACTGTTCAGGTATGCTAATTTGAAACCTTGCTCCATAAACATTTACTTTCTACCCTGCTTAATCCATGCAAATATTACCGGGATCTTATCAAGGAATTTCTACAAGAATTAAGTAAATGGAGGAAAGTGCCATGTTATTATTTATTTATTTAAACATCCTAAAGAGCACAGCTGTCCTGAACCTGGATCAATAATAATTCCTTAATGAAAATGCAGGTCACAAACAGAATGCCCAGTCAGAAACAACTACCTTCTAAACTAATCTGCCTTACAGGTGAATAAATTCACTAAGCAACCTGTTAAACAAATACTATCATGTTTACTTTCCACAATGCAAGAAAGGCAGAAGCTGACAAGCATTCCCAGGAACAAATAAAACAAAGTAATTACTTTTTTTTTAAACAAATGTAAGAGCAATAATGCAGTGTTTTGCATCTTTAAATACCTATGCTAAGCAACTAATGATGCACAGAAAACTGAATGTCAAATAAATACTGCAGATTATAATACTGCAGATTATTTGCCGCTTTTTATGCCTGTGCAATGCAATTCTGATTCTCTGCATATGTACCATTTCATCAGGTCATATCAAATCATGTTTTGTCAGTCTTTATTAATTCAGCCTAAATCCAGTCACATGACGCACACTTCAATGCACTTAGTATTAAAAAACATTTTCCGTAATTCCAGTTATTTTTAAATGTGAATAGATACATCCGATTACCCAGTGACTTGCATGTCAAACATGTTTTTACTTAAGGTGTTGAGCAGTCATTTAAAATACCCCCTTACTTTTAAATTACAACCCACAAACTACTGAGGAGTTGGTTTCTTCTCTTTGTAAGAGCAGTGATTGAGCTAATACTAATGGGAATTATTGAGGCATACCATTAAAGTTTTAGACAGTCTCAAGTTTCCAACAAGACTAAGAAGTACTGCTGTGCCGCTTACAGACTATTTTGCAAAAGGTAAAAGCTTAGCAAAGGAACATATGCAAATTTTCATTCTACCCTAGTATGATTAAGTCTCATTTCAATTGTACACATGGGACAACAAAAAATTAAATATGTACATTATGTTCTGTAAGCATAATTACATCCAGAAAAACAGGGAGTGAGTGGAAAGAAGATGATGACGAGAAAAAAAAAAAATTGTTTACCTGATACTGTACAACACTTTTCCAGTTTTAGAAATCCTCAACAACTTGTTGTCTGTTGTGACATCATGGAAGTTTGCTCCCTTCTCATTGGCAAAGAATAAATCTGGCTTCCAAATAGAGTCCAACATAGAGGGATCCAAATCCAGGGAATCATCAGGATATTCACTGTAAGCCAGACGTGAGTCATTCCACTGCTGTCTCAAAAAAATGTTCACTCTGTAGTCCTACAGAAATGCCATGTAAAAAGGTTACTAAGCCACTTACCAAAACTGGAAGCCCACTTTATCTTTCTTTATGCTCTACCAGCATTACAGCAAACATTTATGTTATCCTTTGAACATAAGAGTTGTCATTTGAAAATAAAGCGGTCTAAATGCTGTATTGAACCAAACAAACACAACTGGTACATTTTCCAAATCAAAATTACTTCAGTGATGAAAAAAATATTAACTACAACCTCCAATATTAAATATAACCCTCTTTCAAATGCTATGGATTAACTCAGAGGTACTTAGAAAGTCAAAAAAGCATTGCAGCTAGATATATACAATTTCAACAAAGAATCTATAAAACTACTAATTTAAATAAATTGCTTCCAATATGTAAATCAATTATATCTAATGTACTCATGAATGGTTGCTAATTCCAGTGAAGCCAGATTTGTATAGAAGAAATTAAACCAGCACTTCTTATTTACTGTTTGTATCCTTTTTCTGTCTACCGTATGCTTTTCTCTGTATGTTCCTTCATTCAATCCTCCCTCTCCGCATCCCATTAAAATTGTTCTAATTGCATTCTTCTGCACAGTGGTCTGCTAGTCAGAACTGGGAAAGGCAGCAATTACTTAGAGGTTCATTTAGAAACAACATTAATGCTGTGTCAAGAACTGGCTATTAAAGGAGAGTGTGAAAAGAGCTTTTAGGGTCTAAACTCTCTGGAGGGAATGGAAGGATGTTAATGTTTATTCTCTTTATCCTGAATTTCCAAAGACGGCAAATAAGAGCTTCATCTCCCCTAGCTTTACCCACTATTATGGCATATTTACCTGAAACTACCACATTTAACTTGCTTGTGAACACTCTTAGAAATACATCTACTCTTCCTCTAAAAGGAAAATATTTAATAATACTTATATCGATGATATTCTCGAAGGAATATGTTATCAAATAATTCTGCCAGCTGTACAGACCTCTCACATGTAGGATTTGCTTTATGGTAGCTACAGTACATTAAAATGGCGGCACTGTGCTTTTGACTTGGAAAATGTATGAGCTGACCTGGGCTTAGTTAGGCCACTGAACTGCATAATCTGAAGAATTTATCATCCTTGAAATGTAAATAAATATTCTCACTCTGATGAGAGCTGCAGAAAGCAGCTTGCCCAATATGCAGACTCTGTGAATGAGCCTCTCCAAGCTTCAACATTCCCCACCCTTCATTCAGTGGGTTGGTGATGAGTTGTGCTGCTGCCCTGACAGAGTATTTCTGACATGCAAACTGATGTAGTTTTTTAACCCAATGTGACGATGTTTTACAATCTCACTAGGAACGTGATTTTTCTTGCTTTATTTATCATTTTCATTTTGGTGTTGGGTAGATGTGAGTCAAAACAGGAATGTCTGTTAATCAGAGCAAGAGAGACCTGAGAGTGGTCTTGAGAATAGCACATTTATTAAAGATACTTACGAAAGCCTGTACCTGTTTTTCACAAGCCACTGTGCTTTTTATGATGGTGGTGTTTCATACAGTTAAAGATCAAATAGCTACTTGCAGTTCTGAGCTTATAAAATGTCTTCACATCTTGTGAGGATACCTTAACCCTAAGCATACTTTCCTTTGTTTCCTGGTCTTAGAAACTGAGAATGTCTTATGAATTTGTATGGGACAGTTTTAGTTATAAATCCAGGAAAGCACTTGATTATCATTCTGCAGAAAAGAAGGCAGCAACCGCTGATAGCTTAAAATTGTTACAACTAGTTGTGCAACTGCCTTTAATTTTTCTTTGAAATAAGATATGTAATGAAGTCTATGGAAAACAGAGGGATTTTTTCCCCCCATGACATAGAAATCATAAATAAGTCAAATCAATAAATTGTTCAGAAATATCTAAAAATAAATGTACTTTCATTAACTTCAGTAGTTGGTGATTTAGACAACAAAAACCAGTCTGAAATATCCTAATTCACAGGAGAGCTTGCATATGATGATATATATTATACCAAAAGCATAAATAATGCAAATAGGATTACACTATCTTTTTCAATCTGTACCTTCATAAACATATCAGAGTTATCACCCTGATACACTTAGAAATTCTTTCTCTCTTCAAGCTTTTTGTTGGAAGCAAAACAGCACTGAAACCTTTGTTTATGTCTGATAGACTTTGCATATATATATGTACATATATTTTAATAAGAAACAAAAATGGAATATAACATGCATATCACAAAACCATCACTACTTTTTTCTCCTATGTTTGTGGTATAAGCAGTTGAGAGGGATGTGTGTTTACACAGACCTAATCATGTGCAGAATTTTGAATGTACTTTTCCTGTGCTAACATTGTAACAATCTTCTGAAGAAAATTTCTCCTGAGAACAGTATCACAACATGGATCTCAGGCACACTACAGTGTGTATTTTGCAAGTTCCTGAGGGTAGAAGTGGGTGGACTGTAGTAATGCACTCCTACACGTCCATGAGTACACCTGCTCCACAAATTCTTTCTGACAGCACCACTGCTCTGAATGAGGAGCGTGGACCTGAAGGTTCAATCTCAGTTACAACACCAATGTCAGCAATAGCTCAAGGCAACTCAGATAAACAGTTTTCCTCTGTTCTCGAGTCATAGAATCAGAGTGATACTAACATGCTAAAGGAATATTCATCTGATCAGTTTTAGTAGATTTATCTGAAGATTTAGGGACCTAATCCACAGATATACTTAGTTTGTGTTATAGGACTCTAGACAGAAATAGTCTTTCAGCAAATCCATGTCCGCCAGATTCACTGCCTAGAGCTTCAGAAAATCTCTGGGTCACTTTGGTCTGGGGCACTGCTGTGGCAGGGAGGTGCAGGGGAGTCCCACTCCCTCTTCAGTACTACTTTCTGTCTCTGAATTGACACTCATCTTAGATTTTAGCCTTCCTCCCATCTTCCCCTACAACAGCATTGATTGTCCAGGTGTTGAGTCGGATGTCTGAGGCAAACAGCAGACTTAGCTGTCCTTCCATGCATGGGAGGGGCTTGACAAAGAGACTACTCTCTAAATCCTAAATATGAATGCTAACTGAAAAGTAGTGGTTTAACGACCTATTTCAAGGCCATGCGGCAGAAGAGCACTTGGTTATCTATGTACCTAAGCATGCAATGTGTCCCCAATGGCTTCGGTGGGAGTACCTTATGCAGTTAACACTATATATGTGAATTAATCAGGAGCTAACAACCTTATCTGCAATTCTGTTTTTTCTAGTGGAAAGATAATATCATACAGACAGCCACAGCTTTAAAATAAGCTTTTAAAATAAAGAAATAGCAATTTTTCTGCTAACATAAGTACTCAAAACACAACTGGAGTTTGATGCATTTACCCCAACAGAGAACCTGCTGCATAGTGTCAGTCGTTGATTATAGGGCATAACGACAATAATAATGTCCTCACAGTTAGTCATTTCTGTAATTAACAGTTAGCTCGTCAATGTACAAACTGCTCTTAGCTTCTCCTACAGCTGATAGCTAAAAAATCCTGGTCATTAGCAACACTGAACATCTGAGTTCTTTGGGACTCTGCCCAGCCTGATGTAGATTACTCATCTATGATACTCAACTGCAGTCATGCTGTACAGTGAATTTTCTGCTGAATACTGCATGTGTGAATGCTTCCAAAAATAGATACAGAGCTTACTGGCATAACTGTTTTTTTTCAGTGAAGTTACTCTGGATCGTCTTATCTTTCTTTGCAAGTTATGGTTTAAATGAAAGAGAAGTGAATCAATGAAGAAAATTTCTGACAATTCCATCTTGACTCTGGCCTTTTTTTTACTATTTTTGTTTTGGTATAATATATATCAATCTAGTATGGAAGAAAACCATTTCTTTTGGAGAAAAAAAGAATTCTGATACTGTCCCATAGATGCATTATAGTGCAGAAAGACTAGTACATATGCATTTTGTTTCCCTAGATCTTTGGGAATAAAACTCATGAAGACTCTATGGAATTCATCCATTTGGAGAAAACCAGCACAAGATCCTGTTTTATTTCTGAATTAAAGGTTTTAGCTTTTAGAAGAATATGCTGGACATGAGTTGTGCTGGCCTTTCACACAGAGATGAATTTCATCCTGGTGCCTGTCCCAATCAGAAAACAGAAGGTACTCGTGATAACTTATTGAGACGCTTACTGAATTTAGTAGGTCTGGGACAGTAATCATGTTTACCATGTTCATTTCTCTTACTGAAAGCTTCTCTGAACAGGTTTTTATCTCCCAATTTCCAATGAGCTGCTCTAGATCACCCAAGTTATATTCTGATAATGTCCCTTCAGTATACATATACATGGTTTCACCAAGCATTCCTATCCTCTGAGAAAAGAGTGTCTCTATTGAATTTACAATCCAGGGTTTTAAACGAATCGTTTAGTTTTATGTCAAAACCATCAAGAGCTTTTTATAGGGAAAAATGAATCCTAGAACTCAAACAAAACTCATTATTTATCACAAGCGATGACAACATTTTTACCACGTGATTACATCTATTTAGTCACACTAGTCATTAAAGAAGTGTCAGCATTAATAAAATCAATATCAAACCATTGAACAGCATGTAAAAGAAATCTCTTCCACACTTTAGGCAGCTATTATGAACAAAGCAAACTAAGAAAGCCAACAGTCTTTGTTTTCATCTACTTGAACGTTTGGCTGTTTTCAGCAGAATGTGTTAATGAACATTAGAAAGGTGCACATTAACATATTTGATAAAAGGTAAAATGCAATGAGGGGATTTAATCAAAGCAATGAAGGAGTCTAATTAATGCAATCAGCATTATGTCGTGCAAATATTTTCATTGAATGCCATCTTGTAAAGCCAGTGACGTGCAGGATTTTTGCTACTTAATGCTATGCTGATGCCTCTACATGCTAGGATCAACAGACATGGCTCAGTAAAAGAGGCTACATTCATAGCTATCTTCTGAGAATCCTTTAAACATAGGAAAACAAATGAAGTTTTTTAAAAAAATGAAAATTAAGTCTGATGATCATTATGTTACATCAAGATATTATTTTCCCTGTCATTTTAAACTTGATTTCAGTTTTATTTTAAGGAGTTTTTAAAATATTACAGATACATAGTCTAAAGCATTAATGTATCTATTTTATAGCTCTGTACATTATAGCTTGTCATTTATAAAAGAGTCTTTCCCACATTATTTAAGAAAGCAACCCGCCCTAGCAATAACTGGCTCTTTATCTCTAGAAAACATTAAATAACAGGGTGGGTTTTAAAATAAAAATACTTAAAAGCAGAAGATTTTGTGTTCTTACATTCCTTAGACACCGCTTTCTAAAATGATGGCATGAATTACAATTAAAATTAAGGAAAGTATTTGAGTATTAAAATAATTAAGTTTGGTTAAATATCTGCTCTTCCTTCGTAATGCAAGGATTGCAAGGCGGTATCTATCCCATTTTATTAAAAAAAATAGCTCTTCAATATACCTTAAGTCTATTTGTGGGTAGTAAGTTCATTTTTATTTACCAAGAACTCAGTCCTAAAGGATGCTAAGCACTTTATTGCCTCTGGCTTCAGCAGATACAGAAATACCCAGATGCTGTGTACGAGTCCCTGGAAAATGGGGTTCTGAAACTACGTTCCAATTGTTTCCAGTGTGTCCTGAGGCAATGAAAATAACTCTTGCAAACTTTCAGTGAAGGTGAGAATACTCATTTTTAGGGTATTTTGTGGCAGCATGACTTGAAGTGTTCAAAGTCAAGCTGGGATTTATCACTAAACCCTTTCTAGAATTGGTTTAAGACACTTGTATATGAGCACCTGGTAATTATTATGGGTTTATCACATTATTATAAGAAAGCCATCAAAAATCTCTCTCTGGACTAATTCAGGTCTGTATGTAGTCTGTAGTCAGGTCTGTATTATGCTTGAATAAACAACTGATCATTTTGTTAATGGTTTGAAAAAGATTTAAAAAATCAGCATCTTTTTAAATGGACTGAGAAAAAAATATTTTTCATTTTTCTTAGTAAATATTGAAAAAAAAAGAAAATTTATGTCTAGACTAAAAAAGAAAAAGTTGGATTAAACTTTTCATTCCCATTTTTTTAGCTTGACTTTGTTAAACATAAAATTTGGCAATTTAAAAAAAAAATCTCATCTTGAAATGAAAAATTGAACTATTTATTTTTATATATATCAAAATTAGAACTGACATTTTCATTTTGACCTTGTTTTATTGACCGATAGCGTTCTCTGAATTCAGTCAAAATAAACATTTCAGTCAGCTGGGATCCTATCATTTCCTAGTACTAATTTAACCCTCAAAATACCCAAGTCTCCTATAGCTATATGTTTTACTCATTTGACTCAAGTTATGCATTTACTTCAGTTACTGATGTGGTTGCAATTCTCAGAGATTTACTAAGTTAAACAAGACTGTTCTGGTAGCTCTGTCAGCACAGTCTGTAGCAGCAGATAATTCAGTGTGTGGTGTAAGACCCACTCAAAATATGGAGTACTTGGCAGGGCGCCCCACAGCTGAGCTCCAGCCGCTCCTCTGCCTCTTCGTTGCTAATAAAACCTGAGAAAGCTGGTTTGCACACACCTATATTTGCTGTCATCATAGTCACTACAGACTATGGTGGTGTCACTGCATATGTACATTTAGACTTGGGTAGTTGAGTTTAATAATTTATATATATCTTCATATAGTTATTTTATATTTTTTTATTTTAATTCAGCTGGTAGGCTTTTAGTATCTTAATAACTTAGTAAGTGTCCCCACATCCGGAGCATCTCTATTCTACATCACATCCCACTCCTTCACAAGATGGCTTCAATGACCAGTCCCACTCACCATTGTAGTTTCTGCTATTGAACCAAAGCTGTTGATAAATATGTTGCAGGTAACATTTACAGGAGGACCTGCAAGTTGAACAATAAATAGAAAAATTGACAGGTTTTGTTCATGACATATATTAAGTATTGTTGTTCGCTTGCCAGTGGCATCATAGCACTTACCATTGTGGTTTCTGTGACTGATCCAAAACTGTTGATAAAAATATTGCAAGTAACGTTTACTGGAGGACCTGTGGAATGCAATAAAAATGTTGCAATATACATTGAAACAAAAGTACAGATCCCTCAGCCTCCGTACAATCTGGTACAGATGTGGCTGAAAACAAGTAGAAAGTGAGTTTTCCCAAACAGATCGTGTAAATATCCATCAAAAGAAAAACATCAACACTAATTTAATTCACCTAATTTCATTGGAAGTTGTTACATAAATACACTGAGCTACATCCTTGCATTTAAGGATTTATGAGTTGAGTGAGGGCATAAGTGTAACAGATTTTTCTTTACCCACAGTACTAGTGCAGAATATGTTTCAACATTGCAACCACTCCTCTCTCCCTTCCTTCTTAGCTTAAAATTTAAAAATTTTGTTTCCACACCTATTCTACTCTGTGCAAAAGCTTGCTGCTGAAAATCCAGCAAAGGCCACTTTTCACACTGACTCCAGTCCACTGAAAACAGAGAAGTAGCTCTTCATGTACCTGATCTGGAGATGTCTGCCTTGCCATAAACAAATATTTAGCAGTATCTGTTCTAGCTTGACACAGCTTTCGTTAAATAGCTATTTGTAATCTCTTCCCTCCCACCTCCTTTCCTGTCATTCAGCAGTCACTGACGTGTAGCAGAATGAATGGGGACTTAATATTCAATTAGTTGTCTATTAGCCTCCTAGTTTTTTCAGGCATGATGAAATAAACAGGGGTTCTCAACTGAATCAAAAAAGATTAATGCTAAATGCCTGCGTTTCAGTAACACAAAAGTTGATACAAGCATTGAGTATCAAGTACTTTCTTCCTTCTTTTCTCATTATTATTTTACTGACACAATTTTCCTTATATTAAAAAAAAAAATGTCAGTGCACAGAATATAAATAACTATAGTTGGTTTCAAATTTAGATCTGAAATTACTTTACAAAAGATTGAAACATCATTATTTTCTTTTTTGAAACATGGAAAGATAAAGTAATGTGCCCAGTAAATCCAGTATACTATCATCTTCCTGAGTGCTAGACCACCCACATTCAAGGAAACAAGCATGTTGGTTTTGGGAAGAAAAACCACAACAGTAATACCTGTTGAGGCTAAGTTCTGATGCAGTGTGTTGTTCAACTCAGGTTTTGCAACATTTTATTTTAAAAAAACACTTCCTTTTTGCATTGTAAATATGTTTTCACTTTCAACACCAAGCTAAAACAAGTCAAATAGTCTGCTATTCTCTCTCCGTAGTATCTTTTTTTCCTGTTTACCTGATGTATTTCTACTAGCTAGGCAGCTTGACCAACATATTTTTCTACATCTAAGCAACAGAATCACTGAATCACTGAAGGAAGAAACTTCTGGAGATCACCCAGTCCCCCTAGGCCATCTAGTCCCAGAGTAGGATCAGCTAAAGCAAGTTGCTCAGGACCATGCCCTGTCAGGTTTTGAATATCTCCAGGGATGGAGACTCTAGAGCTTCTCTGGGTAACCTGTGCCAGTGCTCAGTTACCCTCACAGTAAAAGGTTTCTCTTATGTTTAAGTGGAATGTTCTGAGTTTGTATGTGCCCACTGCATCTTGTCCTGTAACTGGGCACCACTGAGAAGAATCTGGATCCATCTTCTTTACTTACCCCCCATCAGTTTTTTATGCACATGGATAAGATCCCCCTGAACTTTCTCTTCTCCAGGCTGAATAGCCTCAGCAATCTCAGCCTCTTCTTGTATGATAGATCCTCCAGTCTTTTAATCACCTTTGTGACCCTTTGCTGGGCCCATACCAGCAAGTCCATGTCTCTTTTGTACTGGGGAGCCCAGAGCTGGACCCAGAACTCCAGATGTGTCCCACCAGTGCTGAGCAGAGTGAAGGATCACCTTCCTCAACCTGCTGGCAATGCTCTGCCCAATGCAGCCCAGGAGGCTATTGGCCTTTGCTGCAAGGGTACATTGCAAGCTCATGTTCAACTTGGTGTCCACCAGGATCCCCATGGCCTTTTCTGCAAAGCTGCATTCCAGCTGGTCATATCCCAGATTGTTCCTTCCTAGGTGCAGGACTGCATTTCCCTTTGCTGAACACTGTGAGGCTCCTTTTGGCCCATTTCTGCAGCCTATCCAGGACCGTCTGAATGGCAGCACAACCCTCTAGGGCATCAACTATTCCTCTCAGTCTTGTATCTCCTGCAAAGTTATTGAGAAAATTAACTCTGTCCCAGCCAAAACCAGCACAAGGGTACACTCTGTCCCCTCATCCAGATAATTAATGAAGATGTTACACAGTATTGGTCCAGTATTGACCCCTGCAGTACACCAATAGTGACTGGCCTCCACCTGGCCAGTCACTTCACGCTGCTGATCACAAACCTCTGAGCACGGCAATTCAGCCAGTTTTCCATGTATGTCACTGTCCATTTAACTAGTCTGTTCCAACAGTTTGTCTATGAGGATGTTGTGAGAGACAGTGCCAAAAGCCTTGCTACAGTTGAGATAAACAACATTCACTGCTCTCTCCTCATCCATTAAACCAGTCAAGTAATTGTAGAAGGCTATTAGTGTGGTCAGGAATTATTTCCCCTTCAGAAATCTATGCTGACTACTCCTAGTCATATTCCTGTCCTTCATATCTGGAAATGGCTTCAGAGAGAATTTGCTCCAGGCTTCGAGGTAAGACTATCCAGCCTTTAGTTCCTGGATCCTCCTCCTAGTCCTTCTTGAGCATAGGAGTAACTTTTTTTTTCTGTTATGAGGAAACTCTTCCAGTCCCTGTGACCTTTCAAAGATAGTTAAGAGTGGCCTCACAATGCCTTCAGACAGCTCCCTCAGCACTTTGCATGTTTCCTATATGGTCCCATGGACTTGTCTGTGTCCGGTTTGCTTAAATGCTCTGTAGTCTGATTGTTTTCCACTGAGTTTTCCTTGATCTGGACTTTTCCACAGGCCTTAGGGACATGGGATTCTTGAAGACTGAGGTGAAGGAGGCATTGAGTGACTTGGCATTTTCCCATGTTCTTTGTCAATGACTTTTTAATCTCATGGTGTTGCCTTGCAAAAGCTGCCATATGTGAGTACCACAGCTTTCAATTCCTGAGTGCCAGCAGAACCTAGTAAACACACTTACCTATGTTAGGAAAACATGTTTAACTATGTTAGGAAATATGCTACCACACAACAGACTGCAGTTCAGATGTACACTAAGTAGGTACATGCTAGAGAACCGCATCTTGCAACAAAACCAATATCTCCTTCCATGTATCTCCTCAGTTGTATAATGTCTTTTACTTGTCTTCTGCTGGTAGATTTGGAATAGGATAAGAACTCAGTAAACTCAGTAAAAAAAAATAGAGAATATCTGGTTTGTGACTACCTGAGGAATCTGAATCTGCATAAGTCTATGGAACCTGATAGGATGCATCCCAGAGTCCTGAGGGAATTGGCTGATGTCGTTGCCAAGACACTCTCCATGATATTTCAAAAGTCATAACAGGGACAAACTTTATAGCAGGGCCTCTAGCCATAGGACAAAGAATAATGGTTTTAAACTGAATGAGGGTAGATTTAGACTAGATATAAGTAAGGAATTTTTTACAGTGAGAGTGGAGAAACACTGGAACAGGTTGCCCAGAGAGGTGGTAGATGTCCCATCCCTGGAAACATTCAAGATCAGGTTGGACAGGGCTCTGAGCAACCTGCTCTAGTTGAAGATGACCCTGCTCATTGCAGGGCAGTTGGACTAGATGACCTTTAAAGTTCCCTTCTTACCCAAATTATTCTATGATTATGATTCTATGGTACTCTTCATTCTCAGAGTTTTCTGGAAAGAGCTTTATTGGTGAGATATCACCAATTCAATTTTTTTCTGATCGTTTATATTTGTTTATAATCATCAAAAGTTTAATGCAAGATTTGCAACTGAATGAGGACAAAAGACACTTATCAGAGGATCATAAAAAATAACATTTGATCATACAACTTACAGATTCTAAGCTAAAAGTCCAACTTTCTCTTAAAGTCAATCTGCTGGTGATGGGGTTTCTAAATGTGCATAGGAAACATGAGCCAAATGAAGTAGATAAGAAAAAGATAACTAACTGAGCACTGAATGCTTTTATTCTTTTTTTATTGATCTTTTTTTTTCTTTGTTGATATTATTCCAGTGGGAAAAGGGTGTATAAGTTTTGTACATCTTAAGGAAGAAATGCATTTTAAAGAGGGCACACAGCATAATTTTTTCCAACGAAACATTTCACACACTCCATCCTATAAGATTTTTCTAATCTTATAGTTCATTTAAAATGAAAGCAGTAAACTTCTATGAAGTATAGTCAAGGTTTGAGAGCATAATCTAAAACTTTTCAAAGGCAATGGAAACATTTAATTTTACTTTACTGACTAAAATCTAAAAAGAGTTGACATTACCTCTAAAAAATTAAGCAAAGTATACTTTATTATGAGATCCTTTTTTCCCCTTAGTTTTCCTTTTGTCACCTCTAATGCAACAACGTAACAGTCCAGACGCCTTTCAGGCACATTCTAGATAATGAAAGTGGTTTTCGAGTCATAAGGAAAATGTCTGCTTCTTGAAAGGCCTCAGAAAAAAACCCAAAACCAAACCCAAAACAGGTAGCTAATGCTCAAATCCACCAGAAAGTAGATGTTATTCTGAGAAACAGCTAAACTAAGACATCACTTCTGTTCCCTGCAGCTCCCATCCCCCTGCTTCCCCAGAGGGTCTGCTGCTGCTGCTGCCAGTTGACAGGACTCTCCCATACACTACCTTCTTGAAAACCCCTGACATTATAATGTGTCATACACCTCCTGCGACTTTAGAGCACTTATCACTTACAGAAAGTCCTCAGCACTCATCTGCTCACATTACCCACAATAAACCTGAATATACCAAATATTGCCCTGAATTTGCTGTGGCATATTGCCTCATAGATCCTGTACCGAAAGTGGCTGTGATCTGGCTACCATCTAGCTAGAGAGTTAATCTTTTCCTTGTCAGCTGCCAGAGGGGGTGAATCCATCCCAACGCGTGGGAGAGTCCCCATGCTGAGTGATGAGTGCTGAAAGATGTACGCTGAGCCCCATCCAGCTACTAACTGCAGCTTTTGCTGAATATTCTCCAGTATTGATAACATAGCCCCAAAGCTTCCTTCATTGGGTAGGTTCTTGAGAAGATTTACTTGTACTCTTGCCTTGGAGATCATCCTAATTGCAACTCATCATATCTGTATTCTCACATTCACCCCAGTTCTGCCTTTTTGGTGTAGAGTTTCCAGGCTGCACCTCGCAGCCTTTTTCTCTTCACATTAATTTCAGCCTTATAGCTAAAATGTCCTTAGTGGGAATATAATCATACAAGAGATTTAAAATGATACCTGTGCACTAGCCAATTTTGTTTGATATGTGTATTTATTAAGGGGTTTTGTAAGGCAAATTAAAATACAGTACACACACACAGAACTGTGGGCAAAGCAGAGATGTTGAAGCAAAAATGAGAGATAATGAGGCAGAATCACTTCATGGAATGGCAGTGAAAATATTGGCAAGATATTTACAGATCTGTGAAGAATCTTGTGTCTTTCTCTATATTTTTTGATCTACCTTCTGACTTTGGTCCATGTGCCAATGAAAAGAGTTTTTTCCCACCATCTTGGGATGGTTTATTTTGTTCTGTATACAGGGGAGAAAGGTGACCTGAACTGCCCTTCTGCCTTTGCCACAGACAGCAGGATAAGCATCAGAACTATTTGAAAAAAATAAAAGCAATCCCACCTGAGTGTGGGGATAGAGCAGGGATCTAGGAACAGGACCAAAGGGCAAAGCGAGGCAGTGACCCCACCAGGGGCTGAGCATTCCTTCATCTGTGGTGCAGTGATTTCCTGTCTGAGCTCAAATGAGGGAAGTGATCAAAATGTGGGTGAGGGCAGGACAAAGACTCCATGCTGACCTGAGCACTGGTAACACAGATCCCATGACAGCAGGGGAGGGTAGCAGAACTTCTTGGAGATGGTTTATTAATTGCCAGTTCTGGACGCAGCTGGAGTTTTAGTAACCGTTTCTCCTCAACCAAACTGAACAACTTCCAATATCCAGTACAGTCCTTATGAGACCTGAAACACAGCTAACCCCTGTAGAGGGCTTTGCTTTTGCAGCTGCAATACTACAGGTGCCTGAATTACCAAGAGCTTGCCAGTGCATCTCTTCATGGTCCTGCAGGAACATGCCTGTAAGCCAGACAGCAAGGCTGCTGGAACACCTCAGCTGGCCATGGTCATTAGACAGAAGCAAGTTGTTTATCATCCTAGCTTCCTCCCTGCTCACAGTGCAGCAGGCAAGGTAAGGACTGCAGAAGTGCTATCAAAGGAAGCTCAGCCAGTCCTTTGGCCAGGGACCATGGATATTGGGCCAGGGAGAGAAAGGTAGCTTTGATACACTAGAAAGGTTCCTCTGAGACACAGGGATCCTGCAGCTACTCCAGAAGCAGTGCAGCTTGTGCACTTGTTTTCAAGGATCTGTATAATGCATAGTCCAACCCTGATGAGAAAATTCACATGATTTAACAAGTTTACTTAAGGTTCTAGTAAAAAAACAGGAGGTAGACCACAGGTAGTCTTTATTGCAAGTATCTATGTAAGCCTTCTCTCTTTCCATATCATTCTGCCTTTGGGCAAAATCAATGTTTTCCTCCATTTAAACACCATCATCTCATTAGAGCGTTAACAGCAAGGGAAATGTATCACTCACAGGAGGCAAAATTAATGACACCAGGATAACATAGTTCCCCAAAGGCTTTACAAATCAAGGGGACATTTCTTGTTGGTGAGTGATGCCTTTCATTTATGAGGTTGTCTTTCTATGGGATTTCTATGGAGTGCATCACCCTGACTCCCTAAGTATAATCATGCCCAGTAAACCAAAAATTCCTTCTTCTTTAGAAGTATTCACCACAGTCTAATGTACCACAGAAATTATTACGCTTATGTCACTTTTATTATTCATTGATGACAATTCTACATACTAAACAAACAAACAACAAAACCCTCCAAAAGTGAAAAAAACCCTGCAAGGGCAGAGATCTCAGGGACCTCTGAAATACAGTAATTGTATGGTACTTTGCACTGATGCAATGTGCTGGAAAAATCAAATAAAGACAAAATTATTTTTCTGCTTCATCAAGCTAAAACCAACATCCTCTGAAAGTTCATCTGTCATATATAATAACTTAGCTTGCTGAGAATGCTGTATCTCCTGGTGGGAATGTAGCAACAGTTTTGGGTGCTTACTGTTGCATCTGAGACTCAGAATCATATTCTGTGATATCAATATACATTTATGATCAACAGAATAAGGCTAAGAGCTATGAAGGCACTTACAGAGCCAGACCAAGACCTGAAGAGATATTTAGGTGTCTAAATCCTTTTTAGGACTCTCATTCCCATGGATATCACTGAGCCCAAATACTACCAAGTGTCTGAGGAATATATGTGACCAACACCACTTATGGCAATGGTATTTACAAACCGGGGGAGACACAGCATGCCCTACCCAAAGTAGGCAAGAGATAGAGGCGACACTGACTGGAATCAGCAGGAAAGCATTACAGATAGAGGAAAGTACGATTTTTCCCTAGTTCCAACTGCCTATTTCCAGAAGTGCACTGCAGTCACACACACAAATATAAATAAACAAAATGGCATCAAGAGATGATCTCTTACATCAAGATTTAAGCTACTTCCCTTCACATGGATAACTTGAGAAAACATCTGAGCAAAAATACGCCTTATGATATGACCTGGATATAAAAAGGGCATGTGACATTCCAAAATGGAAAGCTCTTCTTCAGCAAAATATCACTGAGGCCTCACAAGACAAATACTCCAGTGATTGTCAGATCCAGGTGATTACATAATGAGTCACAGAAAGAAAATGTCTCGAGTAAGTAAAGCTAAAGCCATATATATATATATACATACATTGACATAGTCTGAGGTCAAACAGTGAGTAATCAATTTCTGAAGTGGCATGTGAGTTTTCTGCTGCGGGACTATTTCTGAATGTAATGGGAGTCATGCTGGTAAAATCCTATCAACGTTTCATGGAAGGAGAATCCCTGCTAAGATGCACTTTTTTGTGCCTTAAAGTGCTTGTGAAAATTGTTGAATTGTCATGCTTCACATTCAGTGAATGCTTTTGTCCACAGACCCAGCTTTGGAAGAGGAAGGTAAGTCTCACACTACAAAACCTCTTCAGTTCTGCGTTTGGCATTACAGGATAGTCCATATGATGTGTTCATTCTCCCCTGCCTCTTTCTTCTGAGGTGGATAAGAGAAACATATTACTGTCAGCTCTGGGGTGTAGTGGGATATTTCCACATAGGTTATCTAATAGACACTGCACAAGAACAATTTTCAGACACTATTTTATTTCACTTCACAAAACAGGAGCTCAGAAATGAAAAGCCCTTTAAACAGTTGACATGCTCTTGATTTACCCAGCTAAGCTGAGCTAGTCTACAAAGAATATATAGCCATAGCAGTCACAATGGATTGTATAAATGCACCAGAGCGGGCTTTCACATAGGTAGTTTGAGGGCTGTTACCAATGTAGTCATGGCAGGCTGGAATTCACTGGAGGCCATTAACCTCAGGCATTATAGCTTGTGCTGAGCTTTGTATCATCTCAGTGTGGCACAGCACACCTCTGAGCAAATTACTTGAAAGCTAACTCAGATATTTCTACACAAGGCTCAGTCACACTTGTGACTGAGTGCAGACAGTCCCAGAGCTAAAGCCTTCCATGTGCAAATGAGTCTGTGGAAATAAATCTAAACAACAGTGAATCAGAAATCTTACATCTGGAAACTTCCCATTGGAACTCCAAGCCTACAGTGCAAAGTTACTTCGTACTTATGTCAACTTTGAAAATATACAAATAAATGCTTTAGTTCTTCGTATGTCCATCAAACTATTTTTTTTCCCTGAGCTCTCCATTCTTCTTTCAAATCTTTCCATTTCAAGTCATGACAAGCACCTCACTGCAAGGCATCTCTTTCTGTAGTCTTCCTTCCTCTGATGCAATGGAGAAATGGGTAGTATTTGGGGAAATTGAATTGATTGCTTTTCTTATGACATGAAAAGTTCCAGGGACATAATTCTTTTCTTATCACAAAACAGTGCTCACTGAAGTGAGCAAATGGAAAGGCAGAGGCTCTCAGCCTCACTGGGAGCAGGTAGCAGAGATGCTCCTCGCACCTGATTCTGAAAAACTGCTCGGTTGCTTCGCATTAATGAAGAGAGAGCTCGGTGCTGCTGATCAGCATGTGAGCTGCATAATGTGTGCATAGGTCTGGGACACTCCTGAATGCGGTTAAATAAAAGATGGTATTCCATCTCTAGTCAACAAATCTGCACTCCAGCATAGGGACAGTCAAACTCCTCCTGGGTAATCTTAATAATGTTTTACAAAGTCAGTGTAGCCAGCTCATCTAAGAGACCACATGGAACCACAAGGTAAAAAATGTTCACTGAGAAGAGAAGGCAGGAGGGAAGATCTACTTAATGAAAAAAAAGTTATTAATAAAAATATTGAAATGTTGTCAGCCAGTCTAGGTTTCTATTTTCAGTCAGAATGAACTGCTTCTTTCTGCTTGGCATACTCACCTCAAAACATTTATTTTAAAAAAATACAATTAGTACTTTGTTCCTTTCTCTCTAAATATTTTTTACTTTGTTCCTTCTCTGTGATTCTGATCTTGTGTTACAGAATTTAATGGAAGCTTAGTAGGTACAGTCTCAAATACAGGGCTTGGTCAATACCTCTCTCTGTGGCCACAGAGAGCTCTCAGAATCAATTTTAACTCCTTTTTTTGTCCCTCTGAGCCTTGGACACACATTTTATTTCACAATTCTTCCAGCTTTTCCTTTAATGTCTCCATAATGTTCCTTGCTTTATTGTCATAATGCATATGCAGGACTTGAAGAAAAAGAACACTTTGGGTGGCTAGTATTACTGAGCAGACGTTGATTTATGGCTGCTAGGGAATTATACACCAAATGATACATTGGACACAGATGAACAATGGGATTTAGACAAATGGGATGGCTCAGGCATAGGGACAAATGACAGCAGAAATGGTCAGGAGCTGATATAGGTGGCAGCCTGCAACTGGTCAGAGACATACAGATCCATATGCTTACCACAGCTAGCACAAATAAAATAAAATTCTCCTTTTACTTTCAAACCTTCCCCTTTTTTTACCTCCTTATAGTTCAACTCATTTCCATACAATCTGTGCAGAATACTACTATGAAATTAATTCCTCTCTCCTGTCTCTCAGCTTCAATGCTCCCATCAGCTGATCTGTTACATGTTTAGCTCAGCCCCCTATCCCTCCCTTTCACATATCCCCTCTCCGCTTAGGAACCTCCTATGTGGTCTCCCACATCCTGAGTACCAAAAAGGATCTGTCTTTTAACTGCAAGACAACGTTAAGGCACTTCTTGGGTGTCTTCCACCAGCAATTTTTTTTCAGTTATCAGTTCTTCCTATATATAAAATGGCTGAAAGTTTGGGAGAGGGAATAAGAACTCTTCACCAGCCTAGAAAGTAATCATCTTACAAACTGACTGGCTTACTTTTTTTATCAATACCAAACCAGCTCTTTGATGCAGGATGCTCACTATATTGCTGTGAGGAGCATCACATGGCTTTCCCATAGGCTCAGAGCTCTGCTGACATAAAGCGTGTTGCAGGGTCAGGGCACCTGGTCTTTTTCTGGTTTCTACCACCAATATTCATGTTGAGTACGAGTCTTCTACAAAGTCATCCAAATGAGACTATATCCACACTGAGGAGTTTATTGGCCTGAATTGAATCTGTCCCTAATTACTTATAAGTTTGATAAGTTGAAGGTTTCTTGGGTTTTGCTTTTTTTTTTAAAAAAAAAAAAAAAAAAAAAGACTTAAAATCTGTTTTATACAGACTGTGTGTGCTTTACCTCACACAAAACACACCTCAGAAGTGTGACAAAACCAAAATTCTCAGGGGTATGGAGCCAAAGAACTGCAAAATTCTCCCAGATGCTTATTTTTAGGATGGCTCCTGTAACCAGGACCGACCAAAGGCTTTTAACACCTCAGACTGCTCCATCTGATGCAGTATCACTGTCTGGAAAGGAAAATTGCTGCAGTCTGAAACTTATGTGGAGTGGCCACATCTTCATTTTAGTTTGGCATGGGGGAGAGTATTTGCATGTGTTTATGTACAAGCAACAGGCTATATTCACATCTGACAAAAAAGGAGTTTTTACGTATGCTCCTTGTTTGGCCCCATGCATGTAATTTGCGTACATCTCTTCAACAACTGCTTTAAATTGAAGTGTGAGTTTATAGCAGCATTCCAGCCATATTGTTACTGTTATTTTATTTATTATTTAGGACTAATTCTTTATTAGACACAGTAAACAGCACAAGAAGAAACAACAATCCTGATAAGACAGTTTTATAGCCTAAGATGAAAACATAAAGACAGCACACATTGGGAATGTAGTCATTAGAGGCAGCCTAACATAATGAGTATTGATCTGGTAAATTTTAATCCTAGGTTTTCCCTAACTATGCTGGTTTAAAGAAAGCCTTTAGACTCTTCTCAGCTATATTTCCCCAAGTACAAAAGCAAGGGAGATAACCTGTAGTTGTGTTCCCAGGATGGAGGAAGAATGAGTTTGTTCATGCAGTGTGAATTGATTGAATAGCAGTTACTATTCTTTAAGGGAAAGTGCCCACAATTCAGCTAGTTGCAGATAAGCCCAGTTGCTTCCATGTAGTCCTAGGCTTTAGAGACACAGAAACACACAGGTAGGTGTTATTAGCTTTCAGAGAAGACCATCATACTGCTACTGTGCTTCCCTGGACAGCTCACTGTTTTCTATAACCAAAAAAATCTCAGCCCCATGACAAGTAGAAGGAGTTGCAGTGTCTGACGCTTTGGTGTGTAACACCCAGGCCCTTGTGGAGGAACCCTAAGCACCTCATATAGTCCATGGTAGAGCACAATGTTTCAGCACAGTGGGGTATCACTTGCACAGAGCAAATAACTTGGAACAGGCTCTTTGGGAGCCCTCCTGAAACCCTGCTTCTCAGCAAGGTTGAGGTACCTCATTCAGGATCAACTGCTCAGACCATTCTCCACCAGGTCAACACATACAACCTTACTTTGAAAAATCAGTGAAGAATTTTAGTCTTTCCTTCTAAAACACAGCCAGTTTTACAGCTAATAACAAAACATTGAGAGATTTCATGCAGAAAGAGTCCTTTCTAGCAGCTTCTATGCCTGGCTCAGATTGAAAGGATGCAAACTTGCACCTCCTAGGCTACAGGGCTGTGGGTTTCTTGGAAAATGGGGTGGAATATCTCTCACTCTCTCCTACTCAGAGGAGATGGGATTCATCCTAAAGTGCAGCTATGGTCACTTTTAAAAATATTTAATACGTGTGTATAGCCCACTGAACCCAGCAAGTTGTGCAGCAAAGCACGTAGGATACAACATTTGAAGAAAGAGAGAGAAAGTGCATTCACACACATTTGTATCTTAGTGATCAGGGCAATTATTAGGAAGAGTGAGAGAACTGCAGCTCTCAATCCCTGTTCTTACAACGTTTTCTGTAACAGTTATATCAGCTGCCCCTAAGGGGTAATGGCTACAACAGTCACTTCTGTGCATCATATCAAAATGGTCAAGAGTAAAGGCTCTCCCCTCTCAGACAGGCAGCTACATCACAAGGTTGAAAAGACATGTTTTTCTTGTATTTCCTCCCTGGTTTAGTGAAGTTCAAATTTTTACTGCAAAATGGGCCACTTAGAATCATTTATAGTCATTTGGATGAGATACTGAGCCCTTTAAGCTGAGGGGAAACTGGACCAAAAATCTTCTGTATATTGTAGAGGAAGGCAGGCCACCCATAGACACTGTTTTGTGTTTGTGGGGTTTTCTAAGTGATCACAGATCCACCCTGAGAGGAATCCCTTTTCTTTGGAATATAAGGCAGGCTCTGAGATACCTGGTCCCTAGGGGGAGATGGGGGTGGAGCAGTGCCTCATCGGAGAGCCTGGATTTGCCTTAGGAGGGAGGTGGGTGCTAAGCAAGGCAGCCTGGGGTAGTTCTGGGCACACTCAAGAGCAGAACTGAAGAGGATGTGAGAAAGTTTAAAATAAAACAGTAATGCACTGCTAGCATTACATAGCAGGTGGATCAGGGATTTCCAGGGCTTTTTGTTTGTTTGTCTGTGGACTTATATTCCATCTAAGTCCTGTTTTAAAATCTTCCTTCTTTTATTGGCTCATGAAACCTTTACACTTCCACCCTTCCTAGCCGCTGACATGTAGCTGAGGCATAAGGAGTAATCAATGTGTCTTCATGCCCTTGCAATACCCGAGGATTGCTGGTAGCTGGAACAGTTCAGAGAGGCACTAGGCTGCTCTATTTATTCCTTATAACTGAATACTTAATGATTGGCACTTCTCTCTCATAAACTGTACTGCTCAGATCTTGCATAGTTTCTAGAATCAGAGCCTTTATATTTCTGTAAATTCTGAATTTTGACCATGGACTTGGTGTCTATGACATTGGCAGGTCACTATTTATGTCAGACATTGTGCACCCTTAATCTTAGAGCTGTGTCAGACCCTCTACCACTCTGTCTGCATTGTTTGGGGTGCTCTTCTCTGAAGACTGTTTAAATCACTCATTTGTGTAAAAGACTCTGAAATGTATATTTGGAAGCTGAACCACCAAACATTCATTTTCTGATGACTTAATCAGAGATTTATATTCATATTTCCAGAGGGGAAAAAAGAGAAAATTAATTTCTCTAATAAAACTGCATATTTTTATGTATACATATTCCTAGTTACTATAACACCATATGTAATAGATTTGCAGTTTATAAATGTGTATACTTATAGTAAATTCAGTGTACAAGTTTTTATATATTCTATATATAAATTGCATGTTTTCTAAGACAGCCAAAATATAAGATACTTAATGAGTCACTCAAGGGCATTGGCTTCAACTACATAGAAAATTTAAAACTAAACACAACACTGAATGTGATAAAAACAATACAATTGAATTAGAACATGATCAAAACAATAGTGTCTCCTGCTTTGATAGCAAAGGTCTTTGGCTCTGCTTTGACAGGGAAGGTCTTTGGCTCTGCTTTGACATAAGTTTTTCATAAATTCCTTTGGCAGTTTATGCAGCAGCAGACCAATATTCCAAGACAACAGCCAAATCCATTGATATCTCTTAATTAAATAATTGGTTCTGAAAAAGGCAACACACCAATACGATACAAATCACTGTGTCTAACCTTTTAAATATAAAAGAAGAGTAGGGACAGATCCTCAGCTTGGATGCCAAGCAGCATTGGTTAGCCTGTGCTTTACGCTGCTGTATGCTCACAGCCTTTCTGACTTGCTTTGGAAGAAACTGGCTGCAGGAAGCTTGGAAAGTGATCGAGGAAATGAGTAAACTGCTAAGCAACGTAGATAATCAGGAGGGCTGCTTAAGCCTGCTGTCTGGCCTCATTTGTCTAGAAGCCTAGGCATAACCTAACTGTCCCTGCAACTCCCCTAGTCTACTCCTGTTCTGGGAAAGAACCTGAAATTAAAGACAGAGGGAAAGGACAAGTTCCATAGCCGTCTTTACCAGCAGTTTTAAACGAAACACAGTTAAAGCATCCTTGCATAACTGCAGTTAAAAAGTTTCTGCATGAAAATGTGCATAGCTAGGGCAGGGGCTGAACATCATTTCCTTAGCTACATTTTTGTAGTTGAATAAAAATAAAACAAAACCAAATAAACTCAGTATCCCGTGGGTAAGGATCCTTGTACAGCATCTAACTGTGCAGTGAGATGTGTGTACACAGCTTCATCTGAAAACAGCGTAAAGTTGTAGATGCGCTTCAAGGCAGAAAATAAACCAGAAGCATACCACCCTAATAATGGATTGCACGTCTCAAGCAACCTATATTTAGGGAGTGTAATGGCCTGGCCACGTCCGAAAACTGGCCAGGTAGACTCTCTTCTCCTACAATGAACCTTCAGCCCATGCCTTACTACATGAATGAACCAATAGCGTGCACTTCATTACTACATGCTGTCATGTCTGAATGGGATTTGAGTCTCCATCGGAGACAGCTCTCTGAGCCTTTGAACTGGTTGGAAAATAGCCCAGTGCAGGATACTCACTGCATCTGGCTTCATGGCCAGTAGCTGTTAGCAACTGAAGTCCGGCTTTGGGAAGGTTGTTAACCACTGGAGAACAAATCACTGCAGTCCCACAGCCTATCTTAAGTATGCTTTTCAACTTTTATATGTATTTACAGGTTGTTTTTCCAACATGTATTTATTGTGAAGTGTCATGTCTAGATTAAGATCAACTCCTGCAGATATTTCCTCTTCTTAGCATGTACATAGAAGCTGGTTTTATTTATATAGCCTGATGCCATTAATTTCACCCTTAAATGTCATTCAGTGGTTTCTATTCATGCTTTTTAAAGTATTTCATTACTGGTCAACTCAGGGGCCAAATAAGTAAGCAATGGGCTTGAACATATGGGGAAAACTGACCCTTGCTGCCAAGGAGTTAAAGTATTAAAGTGCATAAGCCATCTCCTGTAACAGTTGTCAAGCTAATTTTCAGTAAATTAATTAGTCTGTGTGTTTATTATTCAGATATAAACCCACTGACTTGGCATGAAAATGACATTACGCCACTATAATCACAGATTAATCTTTTATAACTACAGTCACTACACCCACAAGCTGCATCCTTCTAACAAGACTTCTCTGAGTTCAGAAACAGCAGCTTTTGGGCAAGTTAATTCACACTGCATTCCACCATCCAGTGATGAGGGTAACATTAATGGGCACTGTTGTTCCATGCCTCCATGTAACTCCATAAAAATCAGAGTATTTCTTAGCAAATAATGACTTAATGGAAAAGAATGCACTTAAAACATTGAATGAAATTTAAACAAAAGAAAATCACTATCATCTTCATTGCAGATGTTTTCCATAGCAAAAGATAAATGCCCCTTCTCTCCACCCAGTGGATGACAGCCAGTCTACTATGTAAAGTATCTGGCATAAAGGACATAGTAGTGCCTATAGATAAATAGTTTTCTCTATCTGATCATTTCTAGCTTATGTTTAGATTTTAAGTGGGTTTAGAAGATAAAGGTATTAAAAAATGGAAATAATTTAGTAACCTTTGAAAGTCAACACCTGCTAGGAAATTTTAAATTCAAGCTGACTTTCCATTACCCCAAGTCTCATGTTGTGATTAAGTTGTAGATTGAGCCCTTGTATCATGGCATTGCACACAGTGCTCTTGAGGGAGTCTGAGATGAGTATACATTAATCTAAGATACTTCTTCACTATCCCTGGTTTCTACCAGTGAGAAAGCACATTCTTGTCTAGTTTTATAACACAGGTGCCCTATGCTGCTATTTCTGGTTTTGTTGAGGAAAGCAAAGCGAGCAGTGGAGAAAGTAAAATACATTGCTCTGATTTGTTCTTGATGGTTTTTGCCATTAAAAAATATAACATTAATATTAATCAGGTAAAAAGTACATCATGCAGGTTTCACATTTTATTACTTTACAGAAACCATGCTCAACTGATGTTATAATTGAAGAAGAAACGGCAAATCAACTCATAGGACCACGAGCGTATGTTTGCTGTCAACAGAAAGACTCTTAGGGACTTCAATTAGTATTAGATTGCAGTCTTCATATTTACATTTAAAAGTATTCCCCTCTGTGTCCTTACGCAAATTATTAGCCTATTCAAATTAAATAGTAAGATGAAAAAAGTACACATTAAGTATCTGACAGACAGTGATTAAAGAAAGGCAATTTTGAGAGCTGTCACTCTGGCACTTCTCTCTGGCTGTGCATCAGGGGGACAGTCCCTCTCAGTGCCTGGTCATCTTGTACCCAATCACTTGATGTGTCAAGGAGAACCAGAAATCTGTTCCTCTGCTTTCAAATGATTGTATGAGACAGAAATATACAAAAAAGAAAGGATCTTTCAGTATATAGTACTTCTGAAAAAAACCCACAGCTCAAACAAAAAACAGAAAAAAAAAAACTTGCTATTAATGTCTAAATATTTATATATTCACCTGTTGTTCTTCCACTATCTTCCTGAATTTTCTAATTCGCAAGAGCAAGTTAGGGAAAAGCAGTAACTAAGGATGAAATGCCTTATCTGGATAAAACACCTTGTTCCAGTAAGTAGCATTTTCCTTTCTCTTTAGAATGTGTAGCCTTTATTCCACAAATTAATCAAATAGCTGCTGTTTTCCAGTAATTCAGAGTCGTCATAAAAGTATATTTAATTATTGTATAATCAGTGGTATAAGATAAATGGGTTCTAGACAGTTGCCTTTCCATGAAATCAGGCTTATCTGACACTTTAAAATGCCTACGGTGGACTCGGAGAAAGCTGTGTAACTAGTCAAAAGCAGAAAAAGCTAGACAAATCCATGAGTAGTGGCCCAACTCTCTTGATCAACAATATCTTTTGTGAAACACAGGAAACAAATATTAACTCCAGACTACATGCAAAGCCAGATAGCAGATCCCTAGTTTGATCCATTTTTCCTGCAGACCTTTTATACTTAAAAATCTTTGTCTTAAAATACAAAATATATTATGAACTAGGTAATCATTCAACATTTCATATATACATCCATTTATGTGATTTAGAGTATCAGTACTCTATAATAGCCCATATCCCAGAAAAGATCTCAAACAGATCAATGAATGTTAGAAACGAAAACAATTTGTATTATGGTCACAATAAAGACTCAGTACAAAAAAACCTTTATAATACCTAACTCCATGCAAGATAAATTTATTTTTTGACCTCTTAGCAGACGCACTTCTTATTCTTTGAAAGGAAGAAATATATAATATAGAACAATAAGTATTTTCAATTTTTTAAAAAAGTTAACAAGACTTAGGCAACTAGAACATGAGTGCGCATCATATTAACTAATAAAAATGGTTATCAGCTGACAAGGATTTGACTGGTGATGCGAAGTTCAAAACTGCATGACTTAACTCTCTAGTTCTGAACTCTGGAATACAAAATACCTTTCAAAGGAACATAGCAAAGAACAAGAAAACCTTTCAGACCCCTCACTGGAAGACTGAGAGCTCCAGGAGAGCTCAGAGATGTGGAGTTATGAAAAACACTGGAGATCAGTTCAAACTGTTGCAAAGTACCATCCTGCTCTGGAAAGTGACTTAATAAAAAAAAAAAAAAAAAAAAAATTAAGAATGGCAGATTCTTTTCCATTAAGGGTTCATAGGTGTTATCAGGCAGCAGTTTTCCTTTGGGAACACAAAGAAATCATGGGACTTAAGGGCAGCAGTGTCTGTCAAACACTCAGCATGCACCATACAACATCATGCACACCGTACCTGCTCTGCCTGCTTGAACATCAAGGCAGCAAATCTGTGAATCTGTCTCCTGTGTTTTTCACAAAATGGTTTTAGACACGTACTGGGGAACAATAAAGAGCTGTCTATAAGTTGTCCCATGTACAGGGACTGCTACTATTCCTGGTTTTATCTGAGCTAAAAGAGATTAAGCAGAAGTCTTTTAGTGTCTCTCCTATATAAAGGGCAGGAATAAGTTCTTAATGACTGCTACCTTGCTCAGTCCAGGCAATTTCTGCCTTCATTTGCACTCTCTAAAACTTCGCTAATACTCGTGCAAATGCACAAAATGAATGTGACAGCCTAATGCAATGCCTAATGTTACTTACTACAAGCTAATGTGGACTCCAGTTCAGGAACTCAATAAGGACTTTGAAAACTATTCTGAAATTAAAACTTAAGACTTTCCTGGCTAGAACATTTCTAACTTGTCAGCTTTCAAACCTTTGGATCTGAAAGCAATACTAAGTTCCTCCTCACTCAGGCATAGGAAGCAGTCAAAAAAGGCACTTTGTTCCAAATCTTGTTAATTTGCACATGTGGAACAGAGAGAAGAAGCTGATCTTTGATCTAAATTTAATTAAACACTTTTCTCATTGACATGCGAGATTCTTCTTTTCTAAAAGTTCATTCACTGACTAAGAAGTTATTTTTTCCAGTCGCTATCAACTTTCACAGCACTGTCAACAAGGTTCAATACAAGAGAACATGCATTTCAGTGACTAAAGCCAATAGATACCAGTGTAAATGTACATTGGTATCAGATTTGTTAAGGAAGGAAGCATTTTATCAGTTTTCACAGTAAAACCACATTCTGAGCTTTAAATCAGCATAGAAAAGCCACTTTTTGTGGAATTATAGGGCTCTTCAGAAATGTTAAATATTTGCAATGAAAACTTCTCTCCCAACTTTCATTAAAAACCACAAGATATTCTGTGTTCACTTCCATAGGGATTTACAGAACTGCAGCAAGGAAAACTTGCTGTGAATCGCAATGGTTGCAAAACAAGCCTCCAGTCCACAGACTTCTTTGTGCTGGAATGGTGGTGGTGACTCTCCACAACTCAGCCCAAATTTTGGAAGAAAAAGGCAGAGTCATGGAAGTGACAAACAGGATATGGTTTTTATATTTTGTAGGGATCCTGAGAAATCAGTTCTTATCATTCAGTCAACATTCACAAGATAAAATCCTCTATGTGCACACCTTGGTGCCTATATCCCTATTTTGGGGAAGAAGTTTTTACTTCTTTCAAGTCAAATGAAAGCATAGACCTTTTCTTCAGACACTGCTATAAAGAAGACAACAGCTCAGCACGGGAATGTTAAAGATATTGTCTTCATGGTTTTAAAAATTTCAGGAACAAGTCATCTCAATTGATTTTAGTGTGGAACCTGGAATCCTATTTACTATGTGGAGTTCATAAGGTCTTCAGAAGCAACCTCTGACAGCTAAATATTATTGTCATGTGAAAAGAGGGTTTTCAAGCTCTGGTCCCTTATTAACTACACTGCTCTCCTAGTTCTCTCCATGGATCATCTGATCTCCATGACACTATCACACTGGAAAATTGAAGTTATTGAAAAGACGATCAGAACCCAGAGGTAAAACCCTCAAACCAAAACATAACCAATTAATTGATCAGAAGTTTGAAAAAAACTTACCTTTAAAATTTGGTCTGATTCTAGCATCATACCCCGATGTCCTTCCCATCAATTTGTCCAAAAAATCTGAAGGAGACAGGGTCTGTGAGGGGGATTTTCCAGATCTTGAATCATGTTCTTTACAGAAAGTCGTCCTAAATAAATTATTAGCCACCATTAGCTAATATTTAGCTTGTATTGTATTCAAGTCATGGAGAAATTATAGCACTAAATAAAAATGTCTCAATTAAGTGAATGTAGCAATTAATATTTTTATAGTAAAATATAGTCTAGTTTTCATCTGAAAACTTTATTCTAGAAATAAAAATGAGCTTAAGGTAGTATGCATGGACACAATTTGCTATTCAGGAAAAAAGCTCAGCTTTAAAAAGAAATTCATTACAGATTTAAGACTTTAAAAGATTCAATTTACTCTTCATCTTAATGCGTAGAACAATCTTACAGAGACTTTGATATCCTATTTAGTATCATTGCTTTAATTACATATATGCTGCTAAAACTATATGTTAGCACCGGTTTAAGATGGTCTTAAACTTCCAAACAATAGCTGGCAAGACTCACCAAGCAACACTGAAAAATATTGGTTTTGTTAATGTTGGGAAGGATGTAAATGCAAAAAAATGTCTTTTACAGATGCTACCCAACAAAGATTCAAATCATGATAGTGACTGTCTGGATTCTTCCCCAACACTGCAAAAAGGGTTCCAGAGTCAGTCACATCTGATATTAGGGATTTTTTCAATGAACATTAAGCAATAAAATTTATTAGTATTATCACCAGATGGTATTTATATATGCAAGCTCTTGGAACACATCTCTTTTCAGGATTTTAGAGCAAACTTCTGGTACCATATCATACATGCAAAACTCTGTGTACATAGCATATTACATATTACAAGCACATTACATATTGCAGAGAAATAGAATTTAGGAGTTTCTCATGGTTGTTCCCTAGGGAAAAAGAAACTAGAATTAAATGGTTATATCTGGTGTGTAGAAGCACAGATTTCATCATAAATCATTATCTTGATTCTTAAATAACCAATTTCATTGTGTCTATGTTTCAACATAATCTTTGAGCTATATTAAAAGTAATTCTATGACTGTGTTTTCTATATATTTGCCCAAAAGGAACCACTCAGTTTCAGGAGTGTTTCGTGGGTTTTCTTCGTGCATCTATACGCCAGTATAAGCAAATTAGATATACATGTGAGCATCTGAAATGTGAAGTAAATATCAGACCCTTTATCCCTTTACAAATGCACCGGAATTCTTAAAAGACAAGGTGATAGTAAATTCTCGTGGTATGATTCCCCGCGTTTTTTCAGGTTCCATTTACAGGGGGCAGTTGCTTCTTTTGCTTTTGTCAATGACATGGTACCATTACAAAATATCTCTAATTTTTAATAAAATAATAGATTATATTCACCACTTAAATACTAAAACCATTCAGTTAAGATAATAAAAACTAGAAAATTAATCCAGTGCACTTATTTGGGATGTTTCTGTACAAATTACTACTGTTTTCATTCAGAGCCCACTAGTTATGAGTTGCGTTGTGATCCCACCAGACTCAGGAATATAAACGCTATTTCACTCTGTCACTGTATATATACCTCATTACTCGTATAAAAACACTTTATATGTGTACATGTAGATACACAGCAGTGTACAGTATAATAATGAATCTCAGCTAAAATGGTGTTTTGGTTAATAAGGCTGACTCGTTTGCTCTGCACCGCAAATAGTCAATAGCTGAAGCAAAAGCTCATGAAATGTTAAAAAAAAAATAGTAACAACAATCATATGTGCTAGTACTTTAAGTGAGCACAATACTAGTCTGATCCAGGGTTTTCCCAAAATCAGAGGGCTGGTTCTGTAATTTCAGATAACTACATCCCTGACAAAACCGGTTCAATCATTTCCAAAGCCTGAAGAGGAGGGAACCAAAGCAACTTCCTAAACAACCTCCAGTGGGAGCAGAGAATTTGCATTTTGGAAGAAAAACTGAAGAAAATGTTTTTAGCTATATTGATACTCGGTGAAAAATCATGTCTTTGAATCACAGAAATGGAAAATAGATCACCCAAACTTGAGATTATTATTTTTTGTGTTTGTTACCAAGCAACGAGTCTCCGAGTGTAAAAGGGATAGCCTATATAGAACGAACATGAAATACTCTCAAATATAGCAAACAAACTAGGTTAATGTGACGTAGTATCTTTATAGTTATGATTTCCACAACCTTTTGACAAACATCATCACATAGCGTTGTATCACCTACCTGAAGTGGTTTGTCTCTAAGAAAAATGCAAACAAGGTTGTCAAAATTTTCACTAGCTGCCGGTTCATTCCTCCTGCTTTCTGTGATGATTTGGAAAATATCCCAGAAACGATTCCAGAGAGATGCAGGGGAAAAGTAAGCTGGTGCTGCCTAGATTCCCAAATTCAGCAATAATTTATTTTTCTTGACAATCAGGAAGAGAAGGTTTGCATCTCTACAAACTGGGGGTAAAAAAGAAGTGCCAGTCCTTGGAATCATGGTCAGGTCAAGCCTAGGCTCATCTCCAGCAGCCAGCACAAAAGAGACAAAGCATCAGACCTGGTCGTTCCCCCGCCTCGCTTTTGGTGATGGAGGACAAAAAAAAAAAAAAAAAAAAAAAAAAAAAGGATAAGAAAGAAAGAAAAAAGAAAAGGGAAAGAAGAGGAAACCCGACTATGTGAGGAGCATCATGCAAAAGGGAATAGCGCTGAGAGCAGTTCTGTTGCCGGTATGTTTTATTCCCCTTTTCGCTTTGAAAATTAGTATTTATGAACGGTGGTGGGGCTACTGGGCCGGTCTGCTTTTCCCCTCTTTGGGCAGGGAGGCGTCGGCGCTGCCGGGGAGGGATGGAGGGAGGGATGGAGGGGTGGAGGGAGGGCCGGGGGGGGCCGGCGCGGGCGGGGGCCGCGGGGAACCCCGGCGCCTGTGCCGGAATGAGGCCGGCGGGCGCGCGCCGCGCCGGGCGTTCAGCGCTCGGACAGCTCCGCGCCCGCGCTGCGCATGCGCCTGGCGGTGGCGGGGCGCGGGGGCGGCGCGCGCGGGCGGCAGTGTGCCCGTGCGCGCGCCCGGGGGGTGTCCGCGGGGCGTGGGTGTCTCTGTGGGGTGTGATTGCGGGGGCTGGGGGGGGAGGGGGGCGCGTATGTGCGTGGCAGGCGTGCGGTGTGTTTCCGCGAGTGGGGATGTGTGGGTGTGTTTGCTTGGGGGTGCTTCGGGGGGGGGGCGTTTCTGCGTGGCGTGGGGGTGTACCTGTGTGTGTGTGTGTGGGGGGGTGTTTCTGAGCGGGGCTGTGTGCGTGTGTCTGTGAGGGGGTGTCTCTGTGTGTTGGGACGTGGGGGTGGGGGTGTATCTGCGTAGTGTGTGAGTGGGGGAGTCCCTGTGTGAGGGGGTGTCTGTGTGCGATGTCCCTGGCAGGACGCCATGTCCCGGCCCTCAGGGACAGGTGCTGCCTTCCCCCAGGTGTCTGTGGCAAGGCAGGGGGGCAGCCCTCCCATTCCGTGGTGGGGAGAGGGAGGAAGGAGCCCCCGCACCCCATCCCCTGCACCCCGTGGCTGAGGGATGAGTGTGGAGAAGGTCGGCCCCAGCCAGAGGAGCTGGCTGCTTTCTTGGGAGGTACTCCATAAAGACCTGAGTGGGTGCGAGGAGGAGGAATAAAGAGCCATCTGCGGGGAGTTTGTGGAGAAACCAAAGGGGGAAGATTGCGTAGGTTCCATTTCCAGTTAGTTTTATTTCTTTTCTCTGTAGTGTAGAGAAGATAATGACAGGCAGGTTACAAGGGGATATTTCCATCTCCAGACCCCAACATGTTGGAAGGAGATACTTCTCTTTTTATACATGAGGAGCTGAAACAGGGAATGTAATTACCCAAGCGCCTGCAGATGGCCAGTGATGGAGCAGGGGTGAGGCCCAGCTTTGCCGTTCTCCAAAGTCCCAGTCCTGTGCCTTTCCCTCAATGCTTCCCACAACTTTAATTGCTCAGTTACAGGTCCTCATGTTAATCTCAAGATGTCACTGAGGAGCCACATCATTCAAGAGGAGGAAAAGAATAACTTGCCCCTCTGAAGCACATATGGTGATTAATGGAAACTCTGCTCAACACACTACAACCCTTGAAGCATTTCGGTAACATGGTTTTAAATGGGCAGCCGGGGAATCTCATCTTGCAATGTTCAGAGAATATAAAATGCTTTTTCTGCTACCACCATGGTTTTCCTTCTCTCCCAACCCTGGTTGCTCCCTGGTTCTGTGTACTCTGCAACACCCTGAGGAGTAGCTGGATGTCCCCACCAGTTCAGTTAGTTCCCATTAGAAAATCCTAAATTTTGTGTAGATCAGAATTAAATCTGGAAACCAATTTCTGCAAAGAAGTTGTCTTTTTTACCCATCCTGCACCCCCCAAAATGCTGTTCTTTCTTCAGTTTTAGGTCCAGCTGTATTCTCCTGCCACAGAACCAGTCCATATGAATACTGCTTCACTTCCACAAAAGTATTTACATGCACATATATTCGTCATATTGCCAAGTAAAAAACCTACCACTTCATGGCAGATACTCTTACCGTGTTTGCAGTCCGCTTCAAAAATTGTTTCTGAAAAGGAATCGTTCTGTTCCTGCATTAGCAAGAGGTCCAAGCCACTTACCATTTGTTAAATGAAACTCAGTTGTTGCATGTTGTTTGTTTATTTCAATTTAATACTGTAGGACATATCTGGGAAAAAATCTACCTTACTAGCTATTCATAGGTGCAAATGCTAGATAATACAACATCTTATGCACAAAAGCTTGAAATAACTAGAAAAAGCAATCCAAACAAGTAACTGTAAGTTAAATCCCTTATTGCCTTGCCTGCCGAGTCTTTGTCAGTAGCATAAATGAAGGTCCAGCAGAAGAAAGGCCACAGAGTTTGTTTATATTAAAACTATTGTTGTTTAACAGTATGCGTTGAGGATTGAAGCTGAATCACTGCACTGTAACCTCCTCTAACATCTTCAGAAGATAGGTCCTCCTACTAAGATGTTAAAGAAGAGAGGCTGTGTTATGTCTTACTGCAATGTCTCGTTCTGAGAAATAAAGCTCACAAAGCTGCATCTGGAAATAATGGAATAGTTTTGAGTCAACAAAGTCCTACTTTTCAGAATTTGTGCCTGTTCCCATCTAGATAGTGCTGCTATATATTTTTACCTTAGGTTAAGATAAATGGAGAAATTGGAAAGCGACAATTTCTATCAGCTGCAGGAAAATCTGTGTCTCTTTAACCTACACTGCCACCTGCTTAAAAGTGTGGGGAATCTCAGGACTGTTTGCAAAGTTCCTAATGCAGAAATCACTGAATTCGGCAGGTGTCTTTCCAGTGAGGCTGTTAACACGGATTTTGTGATATGACATGCTTTTAAAGACCTATAAATGTTCATTACCTTTTTTGGTGGAAGAAAGTAACAACATTTCTGTAAGTTTTCTAACTAGAGGAAACCTACTTGAAAGTCTGCTTTCCAATATTTAGCTGCTAGCGGGCATTTTCTGTGCTTCGCGGCTATTTGAAATGCTAAATAACTATATCCCAAGCTAAATAAAAGTTGCAGGAAGTTCTTCAAAATAACCTGCCCTTAATTGTGTTGGGGATGGTAAAAACATGGTGAGAGATGTAATAATGAAAATTTTGAGTATCTACTCCATCATTCGCCTCCAAATGCCTTGAGGCTTCAGTGACATGTTGCTCAGCATGGTGGTTACATGGAAGTGCCAAACAAAACTTAATTATTAAGGGCTGAAAATAGTGCATTGCTTATACAAATTTAAGTAATAGCAACAGTCACTCGAATAGCTCTCCTCTTGAAACTCTGAGGGCTCAAAGCAACCATTTTCTGTAATCAGAGGGTTCCAGGTCAAGCTCCCATCTCTATTTGGGGGGGACAGACAACAGTGCATCCTTCACCACTTGTAGATGAATTAACACACATATGAAAAAATTCTCGCTTTCATTCTTCTTGGAATACAATCTCTCCTCATCCTCCTCTCATTAAAAAAAAAAAAATAAAATTGTTTATAGTTGCTTTGAGTACTGTAAGTCCTAAGTTGTTATTCATCCGCAATTAAACAGTCTATGAAATGCACACCTGATGGTGAGGGATGATTCACGGCTCTGCAGACCAGGCGGAACCATTTGGAAGCACTGTGCCTGGATCCACACAGCGCTTCCTGCTGTCCCCTTCCTGTGACAGAGCCAGAGCTGTGAGGAGGACAACCACTGATGTGCAGCAGTTTCTAGACAAGCTGTGTTCAATGAGTTGCACAGAGGTGAGTCTTTCCAGTGTCGCTCATTTATTATCTCGCACAACCCACTTCTGACAGCAGGAGTGGGGTAAATGAATGGGAGTCACGGACTCCCACCCGGGATGGAACAGGGAGGCTTGTAGTAAAATGGCATGGGGATGTGAAGGAAGATGAGAGGGGAATGCTGCTCTTCTGGTGAAGAGGCTATATAACACATCCCTGCCATTCCCCAGGCACCAAAGCTTCATATCGTACTAAATATGGTGGATTATTTCAAGCATGAATTCAGCCATTTCTCTGTTCCACCTGAGTTTCTTAAGAACTAACTATTGGGCAGAAAATAGACAGAATCACCCTGTTTCCATGTAAATGGTTTTATAACAGTTAGTTGATGGCACATGATTTATGTTGTTTGCACTGTGTATGTATTTTTAGAAACCTAAGAAATGGAAGAATGGAAGAATTAAGTTCATACCACTTTCTCAAATTATGATAAATAAGTGATACAGAGGCACGCTTCTGAGGAAACAAAATCCATCACGTCAGATATGAAATTAGTGTCTATAAGAAGAGGAAATTCAATATAACTTTCAAAATGGTATGTCAGATTATCATAATTATTGGATGTTTGTTAACAATGCCAAGTGTATTTCAATATACTGCCAAATAGAAATGAACAAAGAGTACAGTCTGTGTAAAATGTCCAATTATAGTGAAGGTAAAAAAGCCAAAGGAAAAACCTGAAGGTAATCTAACATGACTGCATGATGAGCTAAGGATAAGAAACCAAATGGCCTGGTTTTTGAACTGTACCATAACAAATTGTGCAAAGGATCAAAAAATGTAAACAAATTCTGTTTCTCTTCAATTTTGAGAACTGTGTTAATAAGAAGGCTCTTTCAGTGAATGACAGTGACAGCCTCAGTTATGGTAGGACCAGACAATAGCTAGTTTTTTAGCTGTCCAGTATGAAAACAAATTATGTATTTCAAATATTTTTATATCTGACATTAACAGATATAACAAAGCATTTGTTAATACAACTCCATTTCGCATATATTCAAAATATTTTTACATCCTTCTTTTTTCATATTAGTTCCCTGGGTATCTCTAAACTTAAAAAAAACCAATAGAAAGTACTTATTGTTTTCTATTATGTAGTTTTTCCTTTTAAATAACAATAAGCACAGCTGTAAAGAGAGCATAGTAATTTTATCTTGAATGGAATTAAGTATCGTAATTTTTTTTTATTGAGTTTACTTCCTATATCTGAATTTTGTTTTCTGAAAGTTTGAATTTATATATGTTATATACTACATATATAATAATTTATAATATATGCATATATTTGTCTTTGTGGTATAAAGAGCCTTATAATATCATTTCCTGGTGTAATCTTTTTACACTGCAAAGATAGGAAATAAAGAATACACTAAACCTTGTTTAAAAATCTGTTCTCCATTAAAGGTCTGATTGTTTTACACTGTCATTATGTAGGTGTTACTTCAGTTTTACCAGTTGGCTCAAGTGGGTTCAGCTATTGATTTTTTGGCATTACCATCAGATTCCTGGTTTTCCCAAGAACTTCCTAGCCACAAGGCCTGTTTGGGTGATTGGTAACACTTTACTCCTCCTGTGGTACCAGCGAAGCCATTACGAAATAGGGGAGCATTTAATGCAAATAAAATGAAAATATCTGGCATTTGAAATAAGATAACGTTGGAAATAAGGGAAAAATATGAGTATGAAGTTATATGTACTTCAACCTGTCCAGATCTCTTGTGGAGTAGGAGGAGAAAGAAAAGTTAAAATGAGTTACTCATTCAGTCCTCAACCTTCAGTCCCAGTATGTGGTTCATACTGGGAGGGGCTGGCAGATTCGCAAGCAGGAGAAAAAATAGTAGTCAGAAACATTATAAAATTGTTCTTATCCCTCCTTTCATGTTGCCACCTGGCAATTTAGATATGAATCTGAATCATTGACAGCACTTAGGTGTCGTTTATGACTTACATTCCCTAAGACAACATATATTATATATCACAAACTTCAAGAAAGTATCTGAAGAGCACCCTTCCTCCAAAGACAGCCTCTATTCACGATTAAAAAATCAGTCTTAGACTTTAAACTGGTGCCTTGCTTTTTAAGTCTTCTCTTGTGAAATCAGAACCTCCTTACTTGGAAACACTGGCTGGCTTAGTGGAAGGGACCCCAGTAGCCAGAAGTGGTTCCAGACCCATTCCAGCAGTGGATTTCTTCCTCTCTGCACTGCGCTTATTTAGTTTATGATAACCAGGAGGCAGAGCAGGTGGCATGAATTGACAGGGGGCTGTCCATTGCCCACTTTTGTGTAGAATCCAGGAAGAAGGCAAACAGCAAATAACCTTGTTTACTTCTGCACGTTTAACACCCATAGTTGAGTGAGTTGCGAGATAAGTTCTTGTTCCTTTGTATGTGTATGGGCTTTGAATCGCCACCCCTACTTCATCATTGCTACAGGAAAACAGTTTAAAACGCTTGTTTTAATCTCACTTGAATGGAATCGTCAGTTATAATTTCTACAAAATACATCAAATGCAAATTGAGATTACTAAGTGGGGTCACTCAAAAGAAAAATCAATGATGTGAACTAAGTTATGTTTGTGTTTTCTGCATATGAACCTGTACTCAACAGATTTATTGTAAATATATGCTCCTACCCATGTCCTTTGTTTACTTTGTCTGAGATAACCACAGCTATGAGAAACAAGGTTTTTGTAGGAAATCAACAGGTCATTCATTTCCTAGAATTTGGTAGTTGAACTCAGTGTCTGACCAACATTCATTCAGCTTTAGTATTTCAATTTTTTTAAGTTTTGACAGAAGCAGCAGCAAGAAAGAACGATACAAAAGATTTATCTCATGTATGTCTGATAGGACGACTGAGAAAGAGTTCTGTTATGTTAACATAACAGAAGTGAACACTTTTAACTATCACTTGTTATCACACTAACATAACAAGTGAACACCTGCTTCCCAGATTATATATATATATATACATGAAAATTCTGTCACACTTCTGGATTTCATTTGCAGTAATTATTTTGTTCCAGATGTTATATATTAACCCCATGAACAAAATATCTTACTTCTACTGTAGATTAGAGATTTTGGCAGACAGCAGAATTGTATAGTAACGATGACTAATGCTGCGCATCGTAAGGAGTTTAATCATGTCTTCCCTTAATGCTTGTAAGCCGAACTTGCTTGTGTTCTGATGGTATTATTTTGTAAATTTTGATCTTTGATATTTAATCAAGTAGGCATTCTTCCTGGCTTGCAACAAAACAATTTTTTACCCCATTTAATGCTTAGCAAGCTTATTCAAAATAACATTTTTAAATAGACTTTACAATATGGCATCTGATCTAGCCATAAGGATGCTGAGATACGGAGTGGTGTAGTCATGTATGTAGAATGAAGAAAAGCTGTAAAGCTTAATTTATTTATAAATGGATTACAAGAGTTTCTTTAAACTGATCTTTTAATTTTATATGCCTGGTGAAGAGCATGATAAAAACAATCATAGTATAAAATATAGATGATTTAGATAATTATGCGCGTCCTGCTTGCGCTGGTTCTACCTTAACAGGATTAGCCATCCCCTAACAAGTCCAAAATGCAGACACATACTAATTTTCAGTACTGGTAACAAATGTAAAAAAAAACCAGAACAGAGTAGGAAGTGGAAAATACTTTGTCCCAGATGATATTTGAACATTTACCTGTGACATTTGCACTACAAAGCTCTTTAGTCACAGAACAACATGCTGTCACTATAGCACGGAGTACCCAAAAAGGTATCAACATCACAAAACAAATACTAATGTGTGCTCTGAAAAGTTCATTTTGTGATTTTCCACAACACAAGAGTGTCTCTTCTATTTTTTCTCTAGCATTTACTAGAGAGGAGTATCAAGAGCAAACGAGTGAATGTGTGGGTGCATAAACGCTTCCCCCCTATCTTTTCCACAGTTCCAGCTACTGCGAGAGAAAGTGCTTTTTCTACCTCATCTGACAACCCCTCTGGTTTCTGTGGTGCAGCATAGAGAGGGAGGGATCTCAGTTTCTGCATTCCAGTGACTCACTCCTAGGTCTGCAGCTGCCTGGTAGCAGACAGAATTTGGGTATTCCTGTGATAAGGAGTCTATTAAACTTCAAAAGCAGAGGAAAGACACAAAGATGTGTTGGCTCCAGACTCACAGGCTACATGTTATTGGTATGCACATTCATAATCAATTTTCTCTATGAATAGAGATATCTGCAAGGTGTGCTCTAAGTCATTAGTAATATTAGAGCTATGATTGTTTCTTAACTTTAGAGCATCTGTTTGCCTATGACAGTAATACATGCTGTGGCAGGGTCGGGTTCTTGGGATCTAGAGGAATTAAAATGCTGCTGAGTTATGTCTCAGTCACCTGTAAGGCTGTCTGAGATCCAAAGATGAATGGTGTTCCAGAAAGGGACATTTATTTGTAAATTTATTGGGCAACATTTGCATGCTATGTGATTTTATATAAAATACTTCCTTGGATTCTTCCTAGCATACACTGAATAATAGATAGCACTAGAAAAATTGCATAAAACAGTATTTAAGACTTGTTGAAGAAAATTGTGTTATTCAAGAAGTGGTATACAATCATTTAATTAAAGGTCATAACACAATGCATTTTTCATTATGGGGTAAAATGAAGATTGCCCATACGTCTCCTGACTGGAATGCTTAACCATGCAGGTTTGCATTCTCTCACCTTGCATTTTGTATGACATTTTTCTTAATCCAATGTTTAAATGATCTTCTTACATCTGGTGGTATTCACTGACAAAACCAGTACTGAGAGATAATATAAAGAAAAATTTATAACAAAACATATCTTTTAGGTAAACACTTTTCTCTTTGGAAAGTAATTAAGCAACAAGTTTCTATTAAGTATTTTACCTATATTATTGCTGCTGCCCTGACAGGAATTTGATTAATGCTTATTAAGTCACTGCATTGAACAGTTGCCTATAGAATGGTTTTAATAAGGTTTTATGAAGAGTTACCAATTTAAAATTTTGTTCCCTCCCATTGCATATACATAATTACTATCGACACTGATGTGAGTTACACATTCATTACACAGTACGTACTGAGAGGACAAAAAGACTCCTATGGAGAATGTGGATCTGTTCATATCTATCTCTCAATTGTTTACACTCTAGGGAGTAAGTAAAGGTCATTCTCCCAGGCTTTTCTCCTTTCCTGCCAAAGTGTGAGCCAAATTAAAGTCAATTGGAGTTTCATTGGAGCTTTCAGACATTATAAGTGTTCAGATTGTTAAATAGGTGTGCTTTGAAGCTCTTGTAAACAAAAATAAGCCTGCTTTGTTTGCAAATAAATTCAGTAAAGGCTTATGATAAGGTTTCAGTCATCTGCAGGGTTATATTTTTTAGTTAGGTAGTTAACACCTCTTCTAAAGTCATCTGGGTAGTGGTGTACCTTCAAAACAACAACATCCCAGAATCTGCTATTCATAAAGGAATATATTTTTGCAAAATTGGAGTGTTCAGCTTTTGCTGCCTCAGTAATCATTAGTATACAACAAGAGACAAGAAGAAAAAAAAATCAACAAACCCAAAGCGTCCCTAACATCATAATATTAAATTACTAAGATTGTCTTGCAGCTGTTGATATCTGTATTAAAAAAGACAAGAGCAGTACTGATTTTTTGAATGAAAGATATTAACTACATACTAATTAAAGTTGTGGTGTTGTAGAGTTAATCCTGATAGCAAGCTAAGGACTGACACCGATACAGAAAGACAGCCTTCAAGTTTATTTAAGCAAATACAGATCCAGGAGTAATCAGCACCCAAAGCATAGCTACAGACCCTTAGTGATATACTTAGTCCATTTCCATGGTCCCATTAGAGACACAGGGACCCTGGACTGCCAGCATCATCAGTTTTTGTCCTTTTCTCTTAAACTTGAGGTCTCCCAAGCTAAAACATTCAATTTTCTGTCTAATGTTGAGTGCCTCAGACATATGAATTGTACAGGACTTTAAAAACATGGGAAAACATTTTTAGAATAAAACAAACCAAACCCTATAAATTACAATTTTGTTAATGATACTGATAAGAAGGCACCCTTAAAAAATTTACCCAGCCTGGATCATTTCGTTTTATTTTTTCAGGAAAATCCTCCCTATAGATTGAATAAAAAAGTTCCAGTACAGTGCCAGATGTCCTCCAAATTTGATCTGGCAAAACAGGATGCAGAAAAACTTTGAAGCCTGTGAAGTTTTCACTGAGACTCTGAAAGCAGCAAGTTATCACCCAGGAAAAGACAGCAACTATCTTACATCCTTTAACCTCTCTATTGGTGCAAGCCAAGGCAGCTCTCGCACCTGGCTGCCAGATCTGATATTTCAAAAGTTTGTTGGCATTTCTAACTCTGCTCTCTCGGATGCCAACCAAAAATTAGTTAGGAGCAGAGTCAAGAAAAAGAATATTTTTACTATAAATGTAGAGGAAATACCACCATCACAGCAAGGTGTAGTTCTTACATAGCATCTCCTTAAACAGATCTTGAAGGAGATGATGATGGATGTGTTGATTTTCCCAGTATTTAAGCTAAGAATTACAATTCACCTGCATTTGAACTCTTTGAGCACATGAAGACAGCCTTCTAGAAAACCTTCAGATAACTCAAGTTAACATCAGCCTGCCTTACCCTCTCCCACCTAAGCCATTACAAACAGTGAATTCCAGCTGTGTCACATGAATCCTTATTCACTCCAAGAAGTAGAAAGCTCAAGCACAAGTGTATGTAATTTTCAGACAGCTACTGTCTTGGAGTTGTGGAACTGGAAATCCACAGTACGTATTAAGAAAGTAATTTGTGTCTTTGAATTAAACCAAAAGTTCATGTGTTTTGGTTAACTCTCTATTCCTTCTTTCTCTTTTAAGAAAATTTTGTTAGGATGCTGAGGTCTTCTTTGTGGCAGTATGATTATTTGGAATCTTTTAATGTGGGGATATCCTCTGGTATCAGTAGTGGGCATCACACAAACTAACTGGAACATCAAAAAAAAATAAGAATCACCAAATTAAGATAAACGATAATCAGTGCATAATTAATGAATTATTTTCCCTATTGTGTTTAACCTAGAAGGATAATCAAATGTGCTTCAAGCCAAACTAAAGTGTAATATAGTGTACCAAGTCCTGCTAGCAAGCAGGTAAGTTGCTTGCAGACTTTTAAAACTTAGATTTATTTATCTAGTGGACCTAACTGGTCCCTGTAGAGTAACACTGAAGATGTTTCTATGAATTATTCATACAACCTGATTTTAGTATTTGAAGGCTTATAGTATATCATTGATGGTGCTTTTTGAAAATAAGCGGAGCAGAGAATTTAAATGATTTGTTTTATGTATAGTCTGACCACATCCTTCTGTTACATTGCTACTTAATTTCAATGCTGAAAATGGAAACTACCCTCAGTTCGCAAGGGAAGCTTTACACAGTTAAATTCACTTATATATTCCATATTCAGCTCATGAATATTGATCTATATCAATGTTGCTTTTTTTTTTTCTACAGAAACACTGCAAGGAATATATTTTATATTTTATATTTACTTATTTTTGGTTTTTAAATCTAAATTCTCTGATCTGCATCACTGATTTCTACATATCTTCATACAGAATTCATATTGATATCAAGAGGAATTGTGGCTATTTAAGACTTGATTTATCTCCTAATACAATCAAAACAAGTCTGTTCTGACTTCAATTAGAACTCATGTTCATTGGGAAAAGTTGAATAAATATGCAGAGAAAGGAAAGGGAGAATTCAGACCTTTGCATGCTTTTTTATTATAATTGCTTTTGAAGGAACTTTAGAAATGTAAAAATTATATCTCTCTGAATAAAAATGCTAGTCTTTTCCATTTAGCAAACATCAATCTTTTTGTCCTGCATTTTCTTTAGAGCTGTCTTCCTTTGTTTTCCTTTATTGTGAAGGAACATTATTCATGATGTCTCTGATCCTTCACAACAAATTCACAGAGCAGTCCAGTCTCTTCCACATTATTTATTTGCTTTCGTTTTTTAACATATGTCCTCAAAGTAACTTCCCACTTAGTCATATGCTAAACACTGGTTCAGTCCCACAAAAAGCACTGCTTCCTAAAATATCTTTCACAGGAAAGATCACCCAATTCCTGCATGGCCGTGAACTTCACCTAGGGCTTCCTGCTGCATTACAAAATTCAGGATATTACCGAAACCCTTTCTGAGTCGCTACATGATCTCAAAAAGTGGCAAATATCTGTAATAAGAAATGCCCCTTTACCCAACACAGAGCTACAAGACACTTTTTAGGATGACTCCCCAGTGCAGACAAACCTAGACTTATTCTAAAAGAAAAATAACTTAAAATTAAGATGGTGTTCAAGCTAGAAGGGAGCAGTCCTATTTGGATAAATAAGGTAGTAGCATTTATATGTGGGATACTATGTGCATCTGGGTAAAGATCTATAAGTATTATCCAGATTATGTCATCACTAAATCTGATATACACAATCAGACTGAAGAGTAGTGTTTCTGGGTCATCAGTGCAATACTTCTTGGATAGAAATCTTGTTTCAGGGCAGCTTCCTGTGAACACAGAAATCCAAACCTGCTGTGTCCAACTACTTTGAGAGTCACTGAGGACCCTTCTGATACCAGTGCTGATTGAACTTCAAAGTTCACATAGAGTTATTTCAGAATAATATTTCCCAATTAGCCATTTCTTCCTGAGGAAATCCAAAATCGGTATGATAGGAGCAGTATTTTGCTTTTCAAACCATATTTCTTTTCACTCACAAGACCAAATGCGTATCTATTCTTTCTTTCCCCTTTTCATCCATACCTACTTTCAGACCTTCACAGTCCAAAATCCACAAGGTGGTAGAGGATATTACTGGGAACACTCAACACAGAAGTGCAACTGAGCAGCTGGCGATCTCCAAGTCCATCAGCTTTGTTAAAAGGCACGGAGAAGCTGCTGAGGACCCCATCTCCATTTAGTGGCCAGATTAAGAAGGTTCCCAGATACACTCAGTAGATCAAGATCATCAGTCCTGGAAAGAGAGTGCATCTGACTGTCCCATAATAATTCCTGTGGATCTTCACTGTTGATTCACATTTTGAGAATGTTTTCCAGCACTGTTTTGCAAAGTTAAATATAGTCTGATAACCACATATGTGGGAAACAAAACCAGGCATAAAAAGAATAATGCCTTTTCTATCATTCCAGATATCCAGAAGCATCAAGAAAATCCAGGCATTCGCAACACACATTTGCATGACACAAACCCTTCATACGTGACTTGAAAATGATATAATATTATAGCCATGCTCAACAGAGGCATCTGATCCCTGAGGTGGTACAGACCATGCTGGCAATGCCAGGGTGCTCTGTTATCAGCTCGTCAGAGTCCCCACCAGTCTGCTGGAGCTGGAGGGCTGTCACCTATGCAGATTTTTCAGGACCATGAAGCATCCCCAGTCTTCAGCCTCACTTGATTCCATGGGAATCCACCTTAAAACTTAGACTCTATGGCTAGAGAAAAAGTAAAGGAAACTTTTCTGATTTAGAGATGAATAGTTTTATTTCACTTTGCAGAGAGCTTCTGGATTTTCATGATCCCACTTGTGATTTTAAACTTAACCACAGCAGTGATATCCTGTTTTCTTCACCTGGTGGAAGTGATTACATATGTCCCCTTTATCTCCATACCAGAATGCTACATATAGTCTTGACTGACTGATGGTCCAGCTACAGAAGTTTCTGTTTGAATTCCTCTCTAACCTGTGTGAGGAAGACACCTGAGTCACTGGGAACACTAATGACTGAAGCACCGTGGTCACCCAAGTCAATTAGCTGACTCAGTCACCCAGACTAACAATGAAATGTGGGTCTAAGTTTCCATGGAAATGAGACAAATGAGGTGAAAATTTATATATACAAACAAGTGGATTCCAGATTTGTTGAATCTTCCATAGAGTTACAAAAATAAAATGAGCTTAAACAAATTTTTATTCCTACTTTTCTTTTTACACAAACTGACATTTACCGCAAATATTTTGGAAGTATTTGCCAGTTCTAATTTGTTCAGTTCCACATCACCTGATAAAATGTCTCTGAGAATTGAAGGGAGGGATTAATACCACCTTCAGAGCAGGAGGTGGTAAGATTCCTCATGAACAATTAGAGCTAATGAAATAAGTTTTAGATGAGTGATTATTAAGAACAGCATTATTTTTCCTAACTGATAAACCTTATTTTCAATCTTAAAGTAGAGCCCTCATTAATCTAAAGCAAAACAACAAGAATACTTCTAAAGTTTCATGTATAGTCTATTTTCAGCTAGACATCTCAGTGACACTTGTGATACTTTTAAGAAGGGAAGGGCTGTATAATCACTAATAGTACAGCTTGTCAAGAACTGTTCCATCCATCAAATCTTTTTTTTTGGGGTTCCTTATCATATCTCTAGAACAATGAAGTGAACCTCATGTCCTTTGCACCTGTTTTTCATTAAAATATATTAGGAAACACACATGCAACAGGAAAAAGTTAACCATCAACATCTGACTTTATATAAGATTGATAAATTAGTAGCTACATATTATGGTTAATGGAAGGTGTTAATGGAATTTCCACACTCGGAACAAATGAAATTTTTAATTTAATGTTTAAAAGAATACAAACCTAGAAGTATGTGTACTACTTTTAAAAGTAGCATGATATTTATATATTAAGTTTTTGTTTCTCTAATATTGAACTTTTTTTTTAAATTAGGCCAGATATATTGCTTTTTTATTTTTGTTTTTATTTTCTACTAGATGAATCCACATATTTACTCAGCTTATGACTTTTCCAGACTCTCATTTTCAAAACACTAGAACAGAGAACAGATCAAATACTGTACTCTATTAATAAGTGGTATCAAGCAGTGAAATCACGAGGGAGAAAATGACTGGCTTGCTGAGACGTTTCAGACCATTCCCTGCCTGCAGACTAGTCTCCTGCAATGTCCCCTCTAAGGTCTTCCTCGCATCGGGTAAGCAGCTTCACCTCCTTCCTCCTGGGCTCTCTGCTGCCCTGTTTTTTCTCTCTTGCCTCCCCAGTTGCAGCTTTCAGTAGTCTTCCCAGTAACAACCTCTGGCTCACTCTGCCCGTGCATGTATCTCAGAGTCAGATATCATATGGTCTTCCTTTTACCTGGAGTCTGAGGTGATCTAGTGGCTGGATACTTAATATTGCAGAAAAAATTAATTGCTACATACAAAATTTACTGATCATACAAAAGGATTGAAACAGCCAACACTCAACGGGCAAAGAAAGAGAGAATAAAAATATCTGCACCAGATTTTGGATCAGACAGCTTGAAATGATCAGTAAAGTTATTTCTGTGTACAAAGAAAATAAACTTCCATAGCATAAACTGAACTATAGCTGTAAATGCTAAGAATTTTCTTATTTGATGCTAAGTCCTGGAAGTTATTTTATCCACATTGCTGCTATAGGTATTCAAAAGTACCAACATTGTGACACATGTGTTCAGACTAAAATTTTAGTTTGCTTTTATACTCAACAGGAGACAGCAAGAACTTTGTAATCTATGTCCCTTTGCATTAATGACTCCACAACCATAGTCCACAGCCCACTGGTGTCTGTGAAAAGGTAAAAAAAAATGTGTTTTCGGTTAAAAGTTTGAGACAAAGAGTGCCCAGTGGTCCATGAAAAATTGAAAAAGTTGGCAGTCGAGGACTCTGAGGATCACTGTTATAGACAACTCATGAGATGAATGGGAGGGTTTGCTTTTGCCTCACGGTTCAGTAGGATGTGCACAACATCAGCACTCATGTCATTTGATGGCTTTTCTACTCTAACACAGCTTCCTTCATCTGTATACCTTAAAAACAGCATGTACCTAAATGTAATATTGTGTGGCATGTCTCATTTTGCTTAATAGTCACTTTTTGTCCTTCAGTTCTTTAAATGAATAATAGCTCTGCATCCTTCAGGCCAGGATTCATTAGACGTGCCCCATTCTTCCATATATCTCTTGCGCTCTGGCCTCGGTATTCCCACTGGTCTCAGTTTTCCTCATGGTGGAAAGCGTAAAATGTTTACTAATGGATTTGAAGGCAAATATTTCACTGATTTTTACCATAGTGTGAGGTAGAAAGAGCTAAAAAAGGTTTCTATGAGGCATCATTATTTTACCTAATCTGAAGTGATCCATTCTGGGCTTAGTATTCCTGAGGCATTCCTATAAGCATTCATTTAAGTAATAGTGTTTTGTTGATAGGGAAGGCAGCATTTCAAGGCCTCCTTGTTATTTCTAGATGTCCCTCAGAATATGGCTGTTAAAACTGCAGAGAACACAGATTAAAAATTACAATGTAAAAAGAACTGTAGTGAATAAGGAAATCCAACCAGGTACAGGAACTGTGCTTTTTTTTTTTTTTTTCCTTAGTCCTTTGCAACGAGTAGAAATTTTGATGTAGCCTGCTGTTCTTTGTGATAACAGATGACAAAACAACATCCAGTGTTTGCAATAATTAACTGAAAATACATGCTAAGATATTATTACTTGGCTGCAAGTATCCATTGCTTCCCTTTCAGAAAAGGTCATATATTTCCCTAGGACAGGAAAGTTCACATTCACAGTTTCCTTTGAAATACAGCCCTTGAGTACCACAGCATTTCAGCCAGTGGTCTTCTATAATTTCTGTTTGCTGCTGCAGAGAGCTGTATCTCACCAAAAGACATAATAATAGCAATGTGATAATTGAAAAATGTTTGAGAACTTAGAGTGAGGATCACGCTTTAAAATCATTACAGATGAAGTTGAGTCAGTAATATTATTCTGTATTTAAAATGGTAAAATTGTATTATCATCTACATAGCTAAAACACTTCAAATAATCTCCGTTCTGCTCAAAACTGGGAAGGGCTCACGTGTAGGACTGGTTCCAGGCTGGGGCTTTGTTTTCCTGAGATTCATTGGTTCATTAGAGAAGGTTCAAAACAAATAACAAGAATGATGAGAGGTCTAGATGTCCTGTAGACTGAAGAAATCTAGGTTGCTTAATCTAGGGAGAAAGAGCCCAAGGTGATGTACAGCTGTCTTCAGCTGTAGAAAAGGTAGCTGCAAAACAAATGATTAATGGAGTCTTCTTTGTCAGCACTTGGTTTAGGGCAAAATATAATGAGCTTAAATTACATCAAAGAAGATTTAGATTTGATGTCAAGAAAAACTTCCTAATAGTAAGAATAGTTGAATTCTGGAACAGATTTCTGGGAGGCTGTAGAAGTGTAAGAGGCACAGAGAATGTTCCAAATACTTCAGTCCTGAGAAACAGGAACAGGTGACATTGCACTGGGAGAGGAGGGACTAAGTGGCCTCCTGAGGCCTTGTGCAGCACAATTTTCTATACTTTTTATGTTATAAAAATACACCTGTGGAATCAAAGAGTAATTTCCTTTGTAAGAGATCTCTGGAGGTCATCTGGTCCTATTCACCTGCTCAAACAATGCCAATTTATGTTGCAATTGCCCTGTTTGGTCAGATTGCACAGGTCCCTCAGGACCCTGTTTTCTATTTCTTGAAGAGGAATGTATCCCTTGTGGTTTGTATGGTCTTTTTGATAATCAGTATTCGATCTCCTCCTGTTTTCATCCTGAATTCTTAATAACGTAAAACTTTGTCTATCCTTGTGTACTGGCCCTCCTATCAAAAGGACAGTCTTCTTCACAGTCCATGCACGTGGATACTAATGTAAATGCATCTTCAGATTCCTGTAACTGGAGAAACAGCAATGGACACTATTGCATATGGAGGTAGAAAATTTATCAAAGTCCTGTCAAGAGGGTAGTTTGAATCCAGTGATGTGTGGAAGCAGTGTCTGAAATCAATGTACTTTTGGATAACATTTTTTTTTCTGAAATCTCACAATGTTTGTATCTTTAAACCAAAAGTTTTAAAGACCAGAATTCCAAGAAGCAGCTCCAGTGACCAGTGAACTGCCTTTCTCAGAAGCATAAATTGCTTGGTTAACAGGGAAGGCTGAGAAGACCGCCATCCTGCTGAGTTTCAAATACTGCTCAGCTCTACAAACACCAGACATAAAGCACTCCAGGAACACCTCTCCTAGTTTCCCCTATTCAAAGTGTTAAATGTCATGACAGTGAATAGAGATAATATAGGTTTCATTTTAGCTGTATAACTTTCCTCCACAAATGCAAAAACTGTAACTAATAATTTCACTGACCTAAATAGTCAACTAGACTGGAGCTTGGAACTTTAGAGCACAATAATATACACAATTGCCATCCAGCAACCAAAAGGCTTCCTTATAGCCTTCCCATTTCTTTTCAGTAATCTCTGTAATGTAAATATGAAGAACACCACAGAAAGTACATGTTCAGCTATGGGGATTTTCAAATTTGCAATGAGAGCATGGGGTATATGAGAATAGTTTCTAGTTGGATAACATATTCATGTGTTATTTCTGTGTTAAAGATTAGTTGGGTTAGGAATTGAGACTTGTCATCTTAACTCTCACCTCGAGAAACATAATGTCCTGATTTTCAATATAAAAGCAAGTCACCATTGCCTTCATTGTGATTTCTAGACAATTAGCACTTTTGGGACTCCATTTAAACCAAGTCAGTTCAGCAACAGATTTGTCCTAGACAGTGCCCAGGCAATAGCCTTCGTTCTTAAAAGAGATCTGGCAGTAAACACCACTACACATTGCCTTGAAGTCTTCATCATTACATTTCGGTGTAGGCAAGATAAATGTCAGTTAGGAATGATGAAAGGTGAAAACTTTCTCCTTGTTCTTTGGGAAAGGGATTGTACTTCATGCCCTTTGAGTCTTTGATTATATTCTCAAAGCATACAGATTTATGTAATCTGATATTTGCTTCCTTTGCCTCATATAAATAAATAAATAAATAAAATATTGGGTTATTATGGAATTTTCAGTTTCCTAATCTGATGTGTATTATTGAAGTAGCTCTTCAAAGTAGCCTACCATTAATATTGTACCTTTCGCAGAATTATAATTTAGTCCCAAAGAGACAGAATCAATTTGAATGTACTTATTTTTAATTTGCAGAACACTGAATTTATGAAGATCAGTGTTGGTATTTTTAAGGAACTGGAGGTATGCCAGCACTACTGCTACTAAAAGTTTTTTCCTAATTACAATGTTGAACATGGTTAATTTCATACCAGTCATGAGATTTTACAATAGGTTGTAATATACTGTGAACCTACACTTCCACATTATATGAGAATCAGAAGTGATAACTGCATTGTATCATCCTACAGTAATGGTCCAATTAACCTATCATACCCTGCTATAGTAGATCCCATTTTGATGCAGTAGCTTTGTCTCGTTAAAAAAAAAAAAAAAAAAAAAAAAAAAAAAAGGTTCACTCTAATCATTAAAGAAGTAGATAATTCCCCATTTCCTATGTCAGAGACAGCATTAAGTCCTACATGAAATTACTCTTTTTCTCCTACAATCTGGGTTGTCCAAGAAACGGTACCTTGGGCTATTCTGGAATATCACCAACAAAGGTCTATCTGCGATGAAGATGAAGAGATGAAGTAATTAAACAGAAAATTCTTGGAGGCAGCCTTCCTCTATTAGTCTAAGGTTCATACTGAAGAAAGCATGTTGGGTTTCTACAGCTGCTACAAACACCTTGATTTTCGGTCCCAGCTCCTTCTACTGAAAACTGATTTGCATAGACCAATTTCTTGGCATTTTCCCATTTTCTCACAATGTATTTTCCTTTCGGGATTTCTGAAGTGCACTTACATTTCAAATGAATTTACACTAAATGAATTTAAACTCCCACAACATGCCAGAAGCTCACAGGGAATCATGTGCAACATGGCTACCATGAGGGTGCCCATTCATCAGTGCTCTCACATTTATTACGGCTACACCTAAATGAGTGGTTTTTGAGCATGTCTCTTACATTAAATTATCTTGACTTTTACTCTAGAACCTGGTCCTACATCCATGTCAGAGTTCCTGTAGGCATAAAGAAGAGGAAGGACTTTGGAACAGCTTTTCTGGTGGATAATCATAGAATGAGAGAGCCAGAACAATTCAGTTCATAAGGAAAATGGTTTTGAATTTATATAAAGCCATTTCACACTGAGGAAGTCATGACAGACAAACATCCATACAGTGTGGCACAGGAGTAGTGGGGAAAAGGAGTGGTGACCTTAGTGTCCTTTCTGTGATTTTCCCTCCTCAGTCCGATTCAAGATTAAACTTAAAGCTATCCTGCTGGACTTGCACTATTATGACTATTATAACTGTTATATTATAACCTATCCCTGTCTCCATGAGTGGGATGGGTTCAACGAAAGACTTCAGAAGCATTGACTCTTTCGAAAAGGGAGCTGCAGGAAGGAATTCATACTTCTATCAGTGGGAGGCTGTGGATTACTTTCACTGAAACCAGGTTTTGAAATGGTTCTTGATATAAATGTGGATCTTCTGGACTTAGTTGAGGGTGGTTTTTTTTCTTTTTTCTGTCCCGAAACTTAGTGGAACTGTAGGAACTGAAACTTAGTTGCCATAAAAAAAGAGTGAGAAATCATTAGGGTAACATGAGGACTTCTACAGAGGTAGAATAATGAAAAATGGAAGTGACATGCACTGGAACTATTTTGGGGAAGAGTTAACAGATAAGACAGAAAAAAACCAGGAAATATTTAAGAATTAAGGTTGACTCAAAATCAGGCAAATTAAGCTGTGTACTAAAAAAAGAGAGTTAAAAGACAAAAATTGTAGCATTTTTGCTTTACAAAGGCATGCAGCCTTGAAATGTGGAAAAATGTTTTCTACAATATAGAGATGATAAACTTGTTTTTCTTATTACTGTCACTAAACAGTATCTAAACTCAAGTTTGCAGTGTATAATTGGTAGATTTCTATTTATGCTAGTTTCTTGTTTCCTTCATATTTCTGTTCCTGGTACCAGCAAAAAGAAGTGTTAATTAACCTTAGCAGCAAAACAATGTAAGACCATGCTCTGAATTCAGAATGTCTTCTGACAGGAGACTGCAATCTGCAGTAAATTGTAAGTAATGCTGGCCTGTCAATTAAACAGGACAAGATAGGGAAAGAGGGCAGAAGATCTTCGTATTGTTTTCTTGAACTGAAAAGATCAACAACTCAGTCAGTCAGAAATAATTGTCTGCATTACTGCCTGCAATTACTTTTAATGGGACTGTGATAATATCTGTATGCTGTGCCTATACAGAACTTGCGAGCCAGACAGATGAAACAGTGTTTGTTTGGCTTTTTGAAAGAGACGAATCAAGGAGAGATGTGTCACTGCGAAATTGTAGGTATTTCAGAAAGAAATGCACAGAACAATAGAAACAAGCACAACAAACTTCTGAAATGGGCCAGAATTATTCAGATTATTAGGTTTGGATAACAACAGCAACACTGGGCATGGGCTGGCCACATAAAACTAAATTAATTAAAGACACTTCTGTGTAATTGTTTTCTTTTTAATCATAAATGTTCTTCTGCTATTGAGCAGCTACCCAAATTCTAGGAAAGGAGACATTACACATAAGAAATGCTGCCTTTCCATGGAGGGGAAATTTCGATCCCCGTCAAAAATGTTTGATAAAGTGGATGAAAAATGACAAAGACCTGCATGTTTCTTACCTGTTGTTTTCTTAGTAGAAATGGTTTGTACTTTGACCTTTTTTTTTTTTTTTTAGGAAAACAGATTTTTCTTGATCGCCTTATAGTTTCTAAAATTCTTATCTCCTTACATTTTTATGTGTTTATCATAAGCAGTCGATGTTTGCTTGTTGTCAGCTGCTCTTACAAAGTTCATAGCAGTCAGAAAATGGAAAAATAACATTTCTAGAAATATGGTTCCAAAATTTCAATTATTTTCAATATGTGGAATAAAAAATGGCTGGGGCATGTGAGGATATTTTTGTTTGTGTGTTTTTCTGGCATAAATAAGCATTTAATTATAAGTTTGTTAATTTACCAAATCAAATACACAATAATTAAAATTTAACAGCAAGCTAGAAAAGATGATAAGCACCACAGGCCTCCTTAGTTTTCTAATAATGAACGTTTCACATACACAAACAAAAGTTTATTAAAAAACACACGCACAAAAGGGTACAATTATGGATGGCATACTTCTCTGTGAATTAAATGAAAATGTCATAATGAATTTCAATGGATTTACAATTTTTTTTCCTGTAGTGTTTTCTTCTTTATTCTACTGAGGTCTTCTTGCTTAAAGAATCTACTGCTTGTTGTCCAAGTCATCTCATGATTTTGCTAATAAATTCTTTGTCCCAGTAATGGGAAGAATTTCAGTTCTGAAGCTGAAAATTATTAGTCTCAGTTTTATAGAGACATGTTACTACAAGAAATTTAAAAGAATCCCTCTTACTGACCAATGATGTACTCTATTGTCTCAAGGGTTTTCTCCACTTACTGTCAGAATAGAGTTCTTCCACCTTCTAGTACTCTTTAAGGAACATATTTCGCTCCTGTGGGAAAGATGTTCACTGGAAACACAATTTACATAACATCCATGCACTGAATTTAAGATTTCTACTAAGGAAAAAGATCCAATACCCCTTATACTGCTTTACTACTGCCAAAAACAAACTTTGCTTTTTGTTATCAAGGCCCTACCTCTGGGTTCATATTAGAAGTATGAAGAGAAATTCTTTACCATACATTAACTGCAAATAAATGCCTTCTGGCATTCATACGACCACCCCAATAGCTTACCTTTCAGAAACAATTTGCTCACGCATTTTGCAAGAGCAAGGAAGCATGAAATTACTTCTCCCTAGCATCGTAGCGATGTCAGGAGAGTTCCCAGATTGTGCTAGATCTATCATTTGTATTTCTAATTTAAGCAGCTGAATTCCAACAGCATCATCTCTTTCCCAGAAATTATTTATAATTGCCTGCAAACACTTGTGGTTTTTTCTCCCTCTTAACACAAAGGTGGACATTCTGTTTAATATCATTTCCAAGTTGCAAGTACTGATCTGTTTCTCCAGTCTCTAGGATGCCATCCAAATAATACTGTGTAGCATCTGCTCTACAGTGATTTGAAAAAATACAGTGCTGCAGTCCTGCATCCCAGGGCAACAAGTTACACTGGAATAATTCTTTTAATAACTGATGGCAAGGCAGGGTGACCAGCCAGCACCACCTTCTGGTAAACTGGGACGAAGCTCGGTGAGCCCCTGTCCTCCTGTGACGCACAGAGTGAAGGAGGCATTGATCCATGTCTGAGGAAAGACTAATTGCTACTTTATAATCCTCATAAACTGGTACACAGCCATCTGTTTTCACTACAGTACACATATAACAGGGAAGATTATTCCTTCATTTTTTACCTCCCTGCACTGCTGTTTCACAGAGACTCTTCTTTTAGAAGCTTTTTGGGTGCTTTTGTATGGATTGTGGAACCACTCTGCTTTTGGACTTGATTTTTAAACTTGACTTTTGGACTAAGCACTGTTAACAGAACTTGTTCCTAAGGTGAGCATAGACATTTGCTCAATGAGTAGATCCCTACTCACCAAGAACACTGCCCTCTCTCAACTTCCGAGTCTAGTTTGTATAGCAGACGCCTGTAAAACTCCAGATCCCCACCTACTGTTATTGCCTAATGCCCCTGTACCTGCTGTCAGTCCTCAGCAGCTGGCAGACCGGAACAGGAGGGTAGCTGAGGGACCCAGTCTAACAGTTGGATATGTGACCCCAGCTTCACCCAGGTATATAGCTCTGCTGAACCCCACAGGGTTGTACCGACTGCAGTGGTAGCACCGATCTGCCAAAGCACACTGAAGATGCATACTTTTGTCAAGTACCTTTAGGCATGAAAATGCTAAGAATACTGCATTTTGCGTCCTACTTTATTGCTACTAACTGAACAAGGATGACCAATGTTGAAATGAAAAGCATGGATAACACATTTCTTTAGAGAACTGAAAAGCAGCAGTTGCATCAAAAAATCAAGTATCACAAATACTGAGATTTTCTTAAACTTAAAAACCCAGATGGTGTGGCAAACTCTTTGGCAAATATGCCTTTGCTCTGGCTAACTGAGAAACTGATGAAATATCAGATGTTTAATGATATTCTTATTTTCAAACCACACTTCTATTTTTTAGGGTCATAACAGACCGTGCTATTCTTTTTAGTTACAACAGTAAGTAAGGAATTGTTTGGTTTGCTATACCTAGAGGTCTCATGAGCTCTATTAATAAAAAAAATCTCTAGCATTGAAAAAATAACAGCAGACTTTCAGAGTTTCTCATCATGTCCAGGTATTTTATTTTCAAGTTAGCTGATCCCACCCTGCAGAGATGACATTTACTTACAATTAACTTAAAAAAACAGAAGGTAAAAAGCAACACAAATCAGATAGGTCTTCAACTTGTGTGTACTTCAGATAAAGAGAAGACATACACAATCCATGTAATCTGCAAATTACAGCAAAATATAAACATACAAATATACAAATACTAGAACAAACATTGCCTACTTAATACAAAATAAAATGAAAAGTAATACAAAATTAGGAGAGGTAAATAGGAAAAACATTTGCAAAATGCTTTAACAACTCACTTTCAACATACTTGGTTACTAATATTGCATTTATTTGATGGCCACCAATGCAAGTAGCAGCAGTCAGAAGCAAATTGCAACAGGCTAGGCCAACTTTTAGGAATTTTTAGGTGACAAGAAAGCAGGATCCTTTAGCACAAACTATCCTCTATCCTGACCTTTGTACTTTTGCTACTCTCTCTTCATGTTGTTGTTTCAACTATTAACTTAGCTCTGCAAAAATTCATTCTTACGGAAAATATCACTATTTTTCATCATCTAAATCTGAACATTGGTGAAATTTGTCCTGCCAGTGACATCTGACTCCAGATGTCTCTATCATACTGCCATAGCACTCAATGGCAGACTCAGGATCTTCCTGTTCACCATCAGTTAGTTCAGCCCTTGAGGCCTCTATATGGACTTATTGAAACCCCGACCTGTGCTACCTCCCCTTATATTGTTGATGAACTCAGCAGGGCCTTCGTGAGATGATTTGACTCTTTTTCCTGTGGTAGCACCCTTGCACAGACATGATAGCTCATGGCAGAGATTGGAAGGGGGAAGATGAGCTCCTTCCAGCTGCACCTGGAAGAAGAACCATGCTATTTTTCAGTCAGAGTATAAAACATTTATTTTTATACAACGACGCCAGAGGACAAGAGAAGATCATGCATAATCACACCCCAAACCAACAGATCACCACTGAGTGCCCGATGCACTGTGCACTAGGTTACGATATAAAATACACTGAAATTTTATAACTCCTGCTACAGGGAAAAAAGATTCAGTCCGAGTTACTTCTAGAATGTCTTTCCTCTTTCTAATTGTTTTATTGGAAACTTATCCCATTCTCTACACAGTTTAACAGTAAACTTCCTTTCCTGTTCTCAGGACAAGAAAAATTGTTCACAGGAAGATAGCAGATGCTTGAGACAGTCAAGCCTGAAATACATGTCAGCAGGCTTGAGCAGGAGACCAGAGCTAGGAAACTACTTAAACTATGTGTGCAGGGAAAAGCCTTTAAGGTTACACAAGCTTAGGATAAATTATCGGTCACAGTTGTCAATTTTACCCTTTCTCTTCATGGATCTGGACTTTCACTTCTACTGTATACAGGAGAAAATAGTTATCTATACATTTTACTTGTTACCAGCAAATTCCTGTAAAACAACACTGTCTCCATGCCATATATGTTAGTGTTCTGGCTTACTCTTCTGTGAACTAGATACTTGTTTATTAAGCAACATGACCAGTGCACGTCTACCCCAGCCCATTTTCAGCTGAATCATGGAACAGCTTGCATCCCTACACCTAAGCTTTCTGCCCCACAAATAAAGAACAGACTTATCCATATCATCTGTTAGGAATGGTCCATGGCCCATGCTGTTCCCAAAGCCACCTCTGGCCTTGCATGAAGAGTGCTTGTTGACCACTAAAATTGTACCAGAGAACGTATTAATGATTCCAGAGGACTAGGGTGTGCTTACTTGCACCATGCAAAGACGTGGTGTCCACTTAATGGGCACCACACCCTACCATGGACATAGCCAAATGGACCCCAAGATCATGAAGTCCAGCTGCTGTCGGAACACAGCAATTGTGCCTTACAGGGCTCTTATTAAACTCACTAGTCTCTGTTTTAAAACTAGCGTGGGTTTTTCTCCCTCTGATGCTGAGACCTGAAACAGAAAAACTGTCTTCTTCTCAAAGTGAGCACACCATAAGGTTTCCACACTCTACAATTTATGACCAGGTAGCTCTTTAAGGTGGAGAATTTAAATGACAAAGTCTGAAAACAAGCCTACAGCTAGCCCATGGGGGGAAGGCATGTCCTTCTTTCCAGTTCTGTTTTCCCAGCCAGCAGTATTTTGTGGCTTCTGGGCTCCAACAGAACTGTGGTAACTAAATCTCTTTCTTCCACCATCTCTGAGTCCTGTTTGTGAGTCTGTTCCTTGGCAGAAAGCAGCCATGTGCTTCTCTCTTGTAGTCTGTCCCTGTGCCGCAGACTCCCTGCCTGCCCTGCCTCCTCCTCCAACTCCACCTGCCACAACATGGCTCCAAAAGTTTCCTCTGACCGAGTCAGTGCTCAGGGTAGAGGGAACATCCTGTCCTCTGCAAGAGCTCTACCAGCCAGCATGGGACAACTAAGCAGTCTTCCACCCTGCTGCCCAGCCATGTGCTCTTTAAGAAAATACGTAATACAATACTAACAGAGTAAACAACCATAGCCTCTGTTGCATACCCCTGCGTCTCATCTGCAAGGCTGCTCCAGAACATCACTGCTTTACTAATTAATTGAGTTCTGCTGATCAGCCTAAGGTTAATTCTTGGTCCATTCACATCCACTTGGTTTTGTGCCAATATTATGTACCAGGTAGTTCATAAGGGCCAGACACTGGACAAAACTCATTTCCTGGAGTCTCATATTGTCATGAAAATCTCTGGATGCTGAGGAACTATTGCAATGGTTCCTGGCCATTTTCTAACCAATCTCTCTGAATTGAAGCTGATCTCATTTTTTGGTGAGGTCTTCCAAATCTGTCATTGGCAGAGCAACTTCAGGGCCCACAGGCAGCAGTCAGGTGCTAGGCATCAGCCTATGAGCTATGGCAAAGCCCCTGCAGAGGGGCACCTATGGAGGAAAGGCCAACAACCTGGTCTGGGAACTCCACAGTGTGGATCCACAGAGATTTACCAGCTTGGACCTGTTTATGCATAATTCAGTACCCTGTCAATGCAACCTTCCTTGGGCTATTAGACTGGGGAAGAAGTGGTGAACAAGACCTCCACTTCGATTGCTGAGCTATTTCCACACTGCATTGCCCACTGACTCTGCAATGCCCTAGATGGCTGCAAGCAGCAGCAAGAACCACCTTGTCTCTCTGCAGTACCAAGCAGGAAGAGATGACCAGACCAAATGATTCATCCTTCCATCTCTTCAGACTAACTGGATAACTGACTCTTCACCAGATAACACAGTAAGTGTTGATGCCATTTAGCAAAGGTGGTGAGAGCTGGGGGGGGATTAATTTAAGAATTTCTACGTGAAATAGAAAAAGATCTGTCCATATGATCTGCTAAAAGAAGAAATGGCATTGAAAATTCTTTCTCATGCCTTTGCTTGCTGTCATAAACCAATGCACAATGAAAGGCATTCAGAGTCAGCTTTTAAATGATTTTAGGCATTATTGCATATTGCCCTAAAGATACCTTAATATGACATGCCATAAATTTGTTGCCCATGACATTTATTTTCATTCCTACAACATGACAGCTTGCCATAGTGTCTGTAGAGCGATTCAAGAATGGAACAAAGTGCAAACAATTGTTTATGTGCCATATGCAAACAACATTTAAATTGTTGTTGGCAACATAATTCAAAGCATTATTCAAGAAACTTCCAGTCATGACCCTTATAAAAAATGTGAGTCTGCAGTGAAGTACTTGCACATACATGAAAAGAAAGAATTTTGTAAGCTTTTTAAAATTAGCTTTGATTGGGATATGCTTAAACATTTTACTTATTGCTACTGACACTGGAATACACCTTCTAATCTTGACAAAACCTACCTTTATTTATAAAGCATTCAAACATATACTTCATACTGTGAACATGATGGACTTCATTCATTATAGTAGTTTAAGGACCAGAATGTTAATTTCACTTTTAATTTCAGAATTTTACATCAAAATAGAGAAAAATTAGCTCAAAAAGAGGGAGACCTACAGTAAGTTTAGCCACAATCCATGTAATCGCTTTAGCTTAAAAGGACTTTTTGTCCAGAAAATATCACCTAAACCAACACACTACTGTAAGATGTCTCTCTTCTGATGAAAGTCCATTCCAGAGAAAAACTTGTTGCAACTGCAAAATATGTCTTGAAATAGAAGAAAAACCTGATATGTTAGTATAGCCAGCAGAATATATGCTCTTAAATGCTTTCTAATAAAACTGAAGCAATTAGTTCTGAAAACCTCAAATAACAATATAAATCATAGTCCACAGTGTTCATCACAGTGAATGTTAAACTAACAAGGCAGGTTCCTGGGGAAATTGTGGGGGAGGATGTTCCAGCAGTTGTAGCCTTCTTTTCATGTCAAGCAGCAACAGAGAGGTCCCAAGAATGCTTGTTCTGTCTCTCCTCTGGCAATGAGGGTATCACCACACTGCTAATATGTGTTCTGCTAACTGTTACTGTTGTAATACACTGCACTGGTCAGATACCTACTTTCTAATGTTGTCAAAACAACATCAAAAGATTTCAGACTTGTCAAGACAGAAGGTATATGTTAACGTTTTTCCCAACGGGTTTTGATGACACTACAACTATATATAGTGTGTGTATGTGTCCTATGAGCTTGTGTATATACATGTGTGTTTGTCCAGGAAACTTTCGTCTGAGGGTTTTCAATTAGCAATAACTGGACATAATTATCTCTCTTTGGTCAGATTCTTCTAATGTTGTTTTGTTCTACCTTAAAACAAATGCAGCCAGCACCTTAGTCCCATAAATATTCATCACAGGTGTCTGTATAATGTTTATTCCTAACTGCCTATGCTTAGGTGTTACTTATTCACCAATGTTGTGGCATTAAAAATTAGTCTTTAAAATCTGACAAGTTTTGTATAGTCCAGATGGGCTTTGTTTGTACTATGGTCGAACTCTAATTACATTTTAAGGTTTTTTTCAATATACTGGTTTCACTAATGTGATTTTTTTTTTTTTTTAGGAAAAAGATGGTGAATCGGTATACAGTGTTATCATTCCAGGTAAAAGCACAACATCTTAACAAACATACAATCCTCAATTTTTAAATCTATGGCTGATGAACCCATTTGCATGAATAAGGTCATCAAAGCTGGACACAAGATGACCTGCATTTATTGATTAAGGAACCTCATGCAAGAGAGATCCTCATAGCTGAATGGTCATCAGATCATTAATGCTTGATGCTTACCATCAAGTAATCTTAACTTTGCTTTTTTGTTGCCCAGAGAGAGGACACAGATCTAAGCACCGTGAAGAAGCAGATGTGAGAACAGCAAGGGGGTTCAGGCCCCAGTTCCAACACTTGATGGAAGGAGAATCTGGAAAGTTGCATAGGCAATGGACACTGCCACCTTCCCACTGACAATGAGCCCACGACAACTGCATCAGACTGGAAAAAGTCTCAAAAAAGGAAACCCTTAAGTCATTGCAAGTGAAATTCTTCCAGTCCTTGGAGAAAAAAGTGAAGAAGTTAAGATTGTCATATGACTTAAGGACTGATATTACTAGGAAAGTTTTGGGACATTCAGCAACTGAAAAGTATCAACAGAATACCGCCTCTTTTCAGCAGAGCACTCTCAGAGAGAGGAGGTAGATAGCCTCTGGGCACAGAGGCTGACATGAATAGAAGAGATTTAAACTCAGGAATGAAAGAGGAAGTTGGTAAATAGTGGTGTAATCACCATACTTGGTCCTAATATACAGCAAAGAAAAATTCAATTCAAATGACAGCAATGAAAGAACATCAAATCCTAGAGGCTGTACATCCTGAAGAAAGAAACTGTTAGTAGTGGTTAGAAATGTAGTCAAATGTGCAATTTTCCCAGACAGCTATACATAAAGTCTTGTACCTCATCCACACAAATGCTGGGGTAAAATCAGCAAGAAATTCTTCATATGGGTGGCTGCTCTTTGCCTTACCCCTTTTCCTATTCACACCAATATCACTTTACACAACACACAGGGTTGCCTTGCTTGAAACACACAGTAACTCTGGGAATGTTGTGCCATTCATTTCTCAGGGCTTTCATTCTCACATTTATGACAACACCAGTACAACACCTCTTTGCTGAGTGGGCAGCTCCATGTGCTCTGCCCTTGGGGCCCCCCACGCACCCAGGCCCCCCACTAGCTATCAGTGTGACAGTGCGGCCCTGCCTGATCCCTTCTGTGAGCAGCTGCCCTGCACATCACTTGGCTTTCAGGCTACTGAGCGAGGGCTTGAACAAGCTTTAGATATAGTAGCCTTTGAAGCCTTGTGCAGGGATTGGAGGGAGTGTCAGTGAAAGGAAATAAGTGTGATCTCCTTCAGTTTCTCTCACCCTTGGGCATCAGGCCAGAACATGCATTAGTCTTACAACGTCTTCTATTAATTTGTACAATTGCAGCTCATAATGATCACATGGTGCTTTAAGTACATTGTTCTTGAGATGCCCTAAAGCAACACACATGTTCTAGCATAATCGGTACCTTTAAAGACAGTTTCAAGAGCCTGTGGTGTATTGGCTCTCTATTGTTCCAGTTAGACAGTTAGGAACAGATAGCTGAAGCTTGAAGGAGTTCTTTATTGTCTTTCACCCAAGCAATGTACATCGCATCTCATCATTTATATTCTAGCAACAAACTGTAACAGAGCACAAATGCCTTTGATGTCTGTAACTGCCAAGTTTATTAAAATAGGTGAAGAATAAAAACCGATTAACCAAATCACAACTTGGATACCTAGCTGCCATGAGAAATCTTATATCACATGATATATCATTTTTCTAAGTGATCCAAGACCCCTGCACACATGAAACATGCCTGTTCTGTGATCCCCCAGTCTTTGGGAAGGCAGTTCAAACAATCATTTGGACTTTCATTTGCATGGTGTCGTAAGAAAAGTAGGGTGTTTGGATAGTCCTCTGTCATTATGCAAAGAGAGGTGATATTTCCTGTTCAGTGGGTAGCATCCTTTCCATTTGTCTCTCATGGAGCTCACCTCAAGATCTGTGGGAGCTGAAGGTGTGGGAAGCTGTTTCTTTCACCACAGGTAGGTGAGCAGGCAAGTCACTTCCCCTCCTCAGATGTGACCCACATGGACTGGAAGACAAGTGACCTGGATCCCATTCTCGCTGGCCCTGTTCATGCTTTGTTCAGACCTTGTACTTCTGGTAAGTGATGTTGTTTGTTTTTAACACAGCCTAGTGATTTTTTCTGGGGTTCCACTGAACTTCACTTTGAACCAACTCTTTGTGCACACACTTTTATCTTCTGTTTCTTCCTACAGGATGTAAGAACTGGTGAATTGATCAAGGATCAAAGTGACACCTGATTTTTCTGATTGGGCACAGAAAAAGACCCTTGAAAGACTCACCTTTTCACCAGAATAAAAGCAGGAAACAACCTTTTGATTAATGAAGCTGGGGAAATGATTAATAGAATTGATGAAAACAGTGGAAAGTTATTTCCATGGACAACTGTCTCTTTGCACCACTTCTCATGAAACATTTCAATACACTTTATTTTTGTGGCCATGAAGGAAAAGGTGCATGTCCAAAGCTTCCTGCTGAAATTAGAGGATTAGTTGTAGAAAGGAAAAAAATATCTCTGCTTCTCACTTGCTTAGTTCAAGTCAACTGTTTTGAAAAGCCTATTTTTGGATTTCTGATTAAAGCCTCCCTAAAGTTCTTAATCAGTCTGAATCTTTCTTTCTTCTTGAGTTGCAATTACTGTTGTCCTTATTTAAAACAAATATATTTAAAATTACTCCACCATTTCCGAGAAAAAGAATCTGAAGTTTTGGAGATCAAATACCTGAAGTGAAATCCTGCCTCTCTGCAAGTTGCTAGGAATTCTACTGAGGTAAAAAAGTTATCATAAACAGGGGAATGAACAAGGGTAGTTTGAAACTCATCCCTCAAAGAGATCCAGAGGAGCCCTCTTCTGAGCCTGCTTTTCAGCCTTCAACTTCAGGAACAGAGGCTGACACCCTTAGACACAGAGTATCTCAAGTGTCTTTAAGTGAACATGATGGGAAGAGAGATTACCTTCTGAATGTTGTGTCTGAACATAGGCAGGTATTTGTTATTCCCGTTCTAGGTAGTCTGGGATTACAGATAGCATACTTTAGCCTTACTTGGTTCAATTTTTGTTACTTAAACCAAAGTTGTTGCCAAAACAACCTACCATAAAAATTCCTTCATCCTATTTCTGCATCTCATTATCACTCCTGTTTATCTCTCTTTTCCTTTCTGAGGAAGATGATGCATTTTATTTCCATTAAATCTGAACAATAACGCAACCTGCAATGATGACACAAAGCTAGAAAGTGATTTCCGAACCCCATCCTCAATAACATATACAATGGAAAGGTCTCTAGTAGCTGTAAAAAGACAAGAGCACAGAGAATGTGATTCATCTGGCAGTCAGAGGACTGGACTGCACTCTTTCCAAGCTGATTCCTATTTAAATAAAAAATGCTTTCTAAACAAGAAATTCTACTAAAATTCAATACAAACACAAAGCTAAAAACTGTCTGCTTATGGTAGTTCTTCCATTTCCTTTCCAGCATGCCCTGGGGTTTTGGCCCTTAGTTTCATGATGTTGTCAGGCTGTATTAATTAATTTTCAGTCTTTGAAGGAGAAAGTTTGTCATCAGTGTCAATCAGAAGGTAATTTGAGCTGTTGTGCTCTGCCACTTTAAAATATATCCCATCAAATATACACAATCCAGCACCATTTCTTCTTATAAATTTCCTGAATTTCCTCTACCACCCATGAACGTTTTTAAACATCTCAAATTATCTTATATTTGGTAATGACTATGAGCTTCACCTTTTGGAGATACTCCAACAATGGGATCCTAAATCTAATTTGGGTTTCTTGCCTTGTCCAAGAGTATTGTAAATAATCAGTTTCTTCTTATGGGAAATCAGCTTAAAAGGAGCAACTGCAGAGAGGTTCCTTTCAGACATGTAGGAAGGTGTTCTGCAGAAAGAAAACAGTAACCTCACTTTTATCTTAGCTGGAAGGTAGTGGAGTTTGCAATGCATGAATAAAGTGCTTGTGAAGGCTCAGCCAACCGAACTGGTCTCTCTCCTTCACAGTTATGGCTGTGTCTGAGGGAAACCAGGTCAGATCCCTCAGTTCCTCTGGCAGGTGAACAACTTGTTCCATCCTTTTTCTGTTGTTTGTTTGGAAATCAAATTGAGTGATTTTCAGAGAGGAATCTGGTCACGTATGCATTAATCATAGCTGTTTGTGGGGGAATCTCCTCTGAGGCCATACAAGGAAAGGTAAAAAAAGCACCTGCTTCAGGAAGCAAGCCCTTAGGGAGATACTGCAAACACAAGTCAAGGCAAACAGTTACCTCACTGGTGAGTGTAGCCTGAGAGAGAACTTGCTGTAACACACACCAGCAGTGGGACATGGGGGAAGCTATGTAAGGCAAGACTTTTCAGAATATTTCAACACATAAAGATACAGTCAAGGGCCACTGGGATTTTCAAAAGCATTGGAGCAACTCAGGAGCTTTACACCTGCTTAGTGGAAATCCCTATCTGGTTCTTCTGGTGTTTCAGAGCTTGCAAATCTGGCTGACTATCTAAACATTACATACCCACAAATTGCCAGAGCTAAGTGTGAAAGAGATGGTCGTAGAACCCTTCCTTAGATGCAGAGCCAAGTTAACAGCTCCAATTGCAGCAGCATCAAGGCAGCTCTCTCAGCCAGGTGCCTCCTCTGATCCCATTGCCACAAGCTTTATAAGTTGTGGCAGGTGAGGGGACAGGTTGAGAGGATTTGAAGATGTACTATAAGTCCCTGTAAGTTGTGAGGGGAGGGCATAGCACCAGAAGAAATGTAGGTCTTGAGTAGCCATCAGCACCTTGCAAGTTAAAAATTGAAGCTAAATTAAAATGGAAAACTCAATATACCTCTCTAGGCTCAAGAGGTCTGGATATCCTACTCTTTCATACATCACACACAAGCATAGTCACATACCTTCTAACACCAAACAGAGCATACCTAAGTAGTGACAGCCTCATTTTTTATCACCTGCACATAATTTTTCCATTCACTCTTCCACATTTCTATTATGTCATTCTTGCTTATCTTCATTTTACCCTTTGTCTTCCAACGATGTTTTTTTGCCAGTACCATAAAACAGCCAGAAGACCCTAAGCTTAGAATAATGTAGTGAATAGTATTAATGTTAGGGGCTGGTAAAATGTTGGTTCAAAATATCTTCCCTGGGAGCGAGAAGAGGTCTATTCTCTGCCATCATCATAACTGACAGCTACTCTCACCTCAAAACTCTTGACTACTGAGAGGGATACCACCACATTATGTCCTGTAGAATCCCTTTTCACCGACCACAATGGAGCATCCTGCAGCACTGCTGGGAAACTGCAGAGATCTAGTTTTCACTTGGGCTTCAAAATACCTTTAATCCATCACAGCTGCAGCCTGAAACTCAGAGCAAGTCAGGAAATGTCCCAAGCATTCTCATTTTCAAGAGAATTTAGTGTTTCTCTTTTACTTTTTTCCTTTTTTTTCAAGAAATGTGTTTGAAAGTGCCCTTGTAATTGTGCATGGCCACATATAACCACTGTTTCAAGATTCCTGTGGTTTCATATTACCATTAATCAATGCAACATGTATTAACTAAGTACTTCATTCTGCTCTTGCATGATTTATTAGGTCTTCCTTCATTAATGTGTTTGATCAGAAAACTAATTAAACAATGAACTGTAGCAGCAACACATACTTTGCATCAATTATTAAAGGTGGGTTTCTAGGAATAAAAATGTGGTAATGAATACTTGAGTTACCATGGGTTACATTTTATTTCAAATTATCTGAACTGTTATTAGCACTAATCCTTGGCTTTCCCATTTATGAGCAAACTAGATATGACAGTGTTAAAGACAAGCATACTAAGTTTATTTCCAACTCTGATACTTTAAATACCGGCAAATGAGGAGTGTGTTCCTAGACTTGAATTATTATACAGGTAAGTTCTATATATTAACATCTGCTTTTCTGAATCAATAAGGCCTCCTTTGTCATCTGCATTACCAGTCACTGAGTATACTCATACTATATCTGGAATTCGTTATGTTGAACACTGAAGATATTACTAATCTCTCCATTAATAAAGCAAGATTTAGTTCCCCTACATAGAATTTTAACTTAACAAATTTCAAAGCTATTTGCTTACTTGTTCTTCAACATGCATTCTGCCTGCACCATTGTGGTTCATTTTCCCATGTTTTTTTCAGCCTGGTTTATGCCAGTCAGATTAGCCATACTGTTAGTTATTCAGATCTTAAAGACAACAGAGCTGCCTACCTGCCTGAGACTCACACATTCCACCTTCATATATTGACAATTATGCTCACGGGGCATAGTCCATATTTGTTTCCCTCACAGTTATTTCTGAGGAGAGTGTCTCATATATTTGTGTAGTGGAAGAACAAAAAAAAATTATTAACCATCCCACACCTCTAAAGAAGGAAGCACTCAGTATCACGTTTCAATAAATGCCACACTGATATTTAAAGCTTCCCCTCCCTATCATAATTGCAGATTGAGACAATAATTCAGCAACCACTTTATTTCATAATCTTGATAGATTCCTCAAACCTAGGACCCAGATTGTTTTGAGAAATACTGCACCCCTAGACCCATGCATTCATACTGGCCTTATTAAAATGTACAATTTCAAGAAGCATTTTCCCCTTTATTCCCTGTTCATTACACTCTAGCTTCAGCCTCCTGCACCATCATAAAGTACTTGGAGTGAATCTCCTCAGTGACGGTTTCAGATATTGCTCAGATCATGTCCCAGATGTGACCGGCCATGAGCTGATTAGCTTCTAAACCAGCAGGACATTTAGAGGAATACATTTCTGTAATGGGTTTTAGCTTGTACCAGGGGAAGTGAGTATTTTCATGAGTGGGAGTTTACCACCTTTCCTGAAATCAGCTTACAGCGTACCACTGCCATCTGACTTATGACAGGCACGCTCGCTTCCATCTGGATGAGATAGTAAGTTATCTACCTGCACCTATCCTTCACTTCTAGCTGACAACCACACATTATGCAAATCCCTGCACTCATATGGAGAACAAAGATGAGCAGTAAGAAATAAATTTTCATAATCAGTGTACATTCTTACAAGTTCTCTGTTCCTGAACAGACCTCCACCTTCTCCACTGCATTCAGCTGAGCGTAGCAATGATCCTCCGATAAATAACCACTTACTGTCTTACTCTTACCAGTTCCTACTTTCCTGTCTTAAATTGGTGTCTTGCTAACAGAAAGGTGCATCTGTCTTCTTTCTGCTTTATGCAGAAGCCAGAGCACACATACCCCACACATACATAAAAGCCCATACCTGCTTCTGTAAGTGTTAAAAAGAAATGGGCTGTCATTCTGAATAAGGGAAGGATTTTGAATTGAAATTGTTTTGAAATTCTCTGATTTATTTCAGCGCTACTCCTACAGCTGTTAAACTTTTCCCTATTATGATTTTACAGATATGTATATTCTACACATATTTGCAGTATCACATGAAAATTTTAACAAGGTGCAATCAATAACACCGCTCAGTCCAATTTTCATTACACTAGAAACAGGTTTTTATACAGGATTCTCTAACAGATTTCACTGGATTAAACTACAGAGTGCAAGTACCAGGATGTTTGGGAGCATAATATTTAAAAGCTTAATAAAATAAAATAAAGCTTAATATTTAAGTTATACACCGCCAGATAAAAACACTGTTTCAGATAGAAAAATTCACTTTAATCAACTTAACTCAAAGAATCCTCAACCTGTGGTATGGTAAATATATTATACAAGCTTTCCAGGCTGACCAGAGCTTGATACAGCCTCACAGCTCCCTGATTTTGCATATTGTAGGAGTTGTCATTAATTGCGATATAGATAAAAGGACACTACTATATGGGGGAGGAACCAGCCCCCAAAAGCTCTAACCTTTCTGCATGCAAAACACACAGTCCTTTTACTCAAGCAAAGATAATTTAAGGACAGCCTTAGACTTTATCTGAAATAAAGACTTAAATGGCAAACTGCTATGAAAAATTAACTCTGATAAGTAGGCAGACATGCCTCTACCTGACCCACAGCACTCTCACTTATTTCACCTTCCCCATGATTTGGTGTGACGCTAACTAGCCCTCTTGTTCTGCATTATCAGCTCCCAACCTCAGGCCAAGCTTTCAGGCTCTCATGCTGTTTGAACACCGTTGGCATCATACTTCAAAAAGTTGCCTTCTGTTATCTCAGGCATTTTGTGAAAGTCCGATTGCGGATGTTTTTCCCAAGCGGGTGCTGGAAACTGAATGCTTTGTTTTATCATGTGCCAGTTTAGCTACAGCACGCACTCCCTGTGCAGCTCTCAGAAAGGGATTTTAGCTTGTTATACACTTTAGAGCTCATTCAGAGCTCAGAGGCCACAGATCTGCTCACTTTCCTACAGCATGTGTTTCTGTTAGGGGCAAAGCTGGTTTCCCCTTTAGATGACATTTATGTATTTACTGCAATGCCAATGTTGCCTTTACTGTAATTCAAGGCATGGACCTTCAGAGCCAAAACAATTTCCCATTGTCCTGACATTGTTTAACCTTATTGAACTGTTAAAGTGTTTCTAGCTGCCTTGGGACATGGTAGAAAGAGGTTAACAGTGTTTCAAGGGAAATACTAATGCTGAATATTTAGTGTCCTTTTTAGGATTTGGCAACAAATTCCCAAGCTACAGACGGGATGACAAATGACATTATATGGAAAAAATTAGTCACTTCAAAGACCACAGGTAGAGGTCAGATCGTAGCAGAATGCTTCTACCATGCCACTTGCCTCAGAATGTCTGCTCCAGAAGATTTTCTCCATGGGAGCATTTTTGTCTTCAGGTTGTTTTATCTCAGTAGGTTTTTGTCCTAGACTTTGTATCTCTGCCAGTATTCAAGCTGACCATGCAAGAGCTGAGCACCCGAAGCCACCAGAAGAGGTGATTTTTATCCTTTCTTTGTCCCAAAGAAAAATCTCCAATTTGCTGATAGAAAACCACAAGTGGAATGTTGAAAAACTGAAGAAAATTGAAGCTGTTTGGCTGGTGAAACAGAGGAAAGAGGAGTTTTAAGACCCATTCACTATGAAGAGTGATTGGAGAGAAAGCTTAAAACGAAAGAGCAGAAGCTGCTAGTTTGCTAGGCATTGCTTTCAGACAACTACTTGATAAGTCTGTTCTTTTCCCACAGCATTTGCCGAGGGGGTTTTAAACTACGGTGCTTCTGCCAGTGATAACTCATCTCCTCACCCATAGGGGAGGCTACTTGGTGTCTCTCTAGGTATGTGATATCCCTCCAGGGTGCCAAATTATTTGTGCAGCTGAAGAGCCGTGGATCTCAAAGATCTCCTATACCCTTCCTCTACTATATGTAGCAGAAAAAAAGGGAAGCGTCCGCACACTGTTTACTGCTTACTTGTGAGGCTAATTTCTCATTTCTGAAGACAGGTGACTCAAAATTACAGTAGACTTGTTGCTTCTCAGAGTTACTTGTGTAGCAGTCTGGCTCCCAATTTGTATCAGGGTGGCAGAGCAAATGACTGTACTTTTTTTTCCCCTTTGATACAAAGTACTGTTTGTGCACAAAGACAGCCAGCCTTCTGTCACTACACAGAAGACATCCAGGCTCACTTAAAACAAAAAAAAAAGCCCAATTTTACATGGAACAGTTATTTGCAGGAACATGAAGATCCTATAGATATAACCCAGCTGCTGTAGGTTGATATTTCAGCCTTCAAAGAGCTCTTCTTCCTTCTATATTGAGCCACTGTTATTGCGAAATCCCATGTTGGGAAGCTTTAGATGGATTGCTTATGCCTTTCCAATGTCCCTTTAGTTCCCAAACCCTTGTGTACTACAGGAGGGAAAAATTGTGCTGATTTAGGGGTTTGTTTAGTGTTTTTTTAAAGGATTGAAAAAATAATGTTCTTCAAGAGCAGCATTTTCTCACACACTAAATTATCCTGAAGCATTTGTACTGCAAACATGACTCTAATTAGACTTTGCAATTTTCAAGTCATTACCTCTCAGTCAGCTACTCAAGAATCACTGAAGGAGAAAGGTAGATGTATCTGGGCAGTGTCTGTGTTCTTGAGCCCAGACTTGATCCCATCCTTCTCACCACGATGCAATCAAGAGTAATGTATGCTTTTGTCTCTCAAGTAAAAGCGCCAGGTTTCATTCCAATGAACAGTGTCAACACTCAACCAAGATTTTCTCATGCAGACCATTTTGTCAGCCATTTTTCAAAATGGAAAACAAATTATGAAAACAAAGCCTAGGACTCAAAAGTGAGTGTTATAGAAAGACCTATTAGACCACAAGTAAACTCAGAAAACCAACCAAAACCTCCTTCCCTGTCATTTCTGTGCACTTCTGTAAAATGCTCAGAGGGTTGTGTATCCTAAAACACGTATAAGTAAAATATGTATAATGCCATCACATAGTTGTTGGAATTTAGAGAACAGTGAATGAAAGACCAAACTAAAGAGGACAAGTTCTAGGCTGTGGAAACTGAAGCGTGAAGAATTTTAGGTAGATATATACTGCAGGAAGGAATATGGCCCCTGAGAACTGGTCTTTCACCCTGCTGTTAATTTCTGAGGCTGACAACACCAAAAAGGTGCTTGTGTATTTTTCTGGACCTGGTAGGTCTGACTGGAGTACCATCTCTCCTGTCTGGTCCTAGGCAGGGTGATCACGTTTCTATCCAAATTTACTGGCTACATATGAAACAACAGAGAGGATCAATGAACTGCACTTGCTACAATCAGCAGCTGAGAAGAGGGCCATAGGGAAGACATATTTTGTCAGGAGTTGTTTTAGCTCTAGGTAAGATAACACGTGAATGCAGAGTGCCTGTGCCTGAAAAGGATGCAGCCACCTGGCATAGCATGTGAGGGCAGGATCAGTGCTCCTCCTCCTCATCATCAGCTGGTTGTATACTTCCGCAGCCCTACATGCACCTGTGGCATGCCAGATGAGCACAGGCTGCTCACCTAGAAGATTGCAATGCAAAAGTCAAAAATGAATCTGCAAATTGCATGCAGCAAAAATATATCTTTCATGTTTCCATCAAATGGGCTTTGATGAGTAATAGTTGAAAGGACAAGCCTGTTAAAATAGGCAACTGATCCCAAGTTTACTGCTTAAAATGTTTGAATATGTGCCTCCTTTTAGATTTTTTTCTCTCATTTTGGAAGAACTTATATCACACAAACCTCTCAATATTTTCTTTCTAAGTGCAGTCTAATTTTTCTTGAATATATGGAAGGGTATAGCTTTGTTTCTGTTACCGTATTTCACTGAGTTTGAATGACTAAAAAATTTCAAAGAAAATGTAGTGTTTGAAAGCATTTGGCTAGTTTATAGGGTCTTTCTGCACATTTTTTTCACACTTTAAGGAAAAATACTGTTTATCTAAAATTTGCTCAGACAATTAACTTCAGTTATATTCACCAGATACTTCTAATAGGTCACCAGGTTCTTCTAATATCTACTCCTAATATTCTTTAAAATCTCAAACTCAGAGAAATAATTGCAAACATTCGAGGCATCTCTTCACTTTCAATGTTCAGGAAATCTGTATTTCCTCTGAGTGCTGTACTGCAGATATATCCTTCAAAGAAAGGAAGGAGTCCTTACAGGTGCAGGTGCTTATGGTATTGTCAGTTCTACAAGGTCAAGTGCTGAAGTCTGAACATAAGCAGTAGCAGGAAAAAAGAAAAAAATGGAATATTTTCCTTGTTACTTTCTTTGTTTGTACCTCTACAATCCTCACAGCCCCTCATAAATTATTCTTTTTGGCTCTCTGTTCATTCCTTTTGTAACTATACTACAGTTACTATAACTATAGCTACTTTTATAACTCACCAAAGAGCAATGCAAACACAAATTAAAAATAAAAGTTTCCAATGAAATGCAAGAATTTCGTGTGCAGGCTACTGCCAAAGGTAATTCTGAAGGCTCTCTTGTCAGTAAATGCTTCATAGCATAATAAAATGAAATCATTTAAGGCAGGCAGTCACAGGCTGTAAAGAATATCACATATAACACAAGGACATTTAAAGAGGCTTCAGAAGTTCTGTAAGTGCAACCTGTATCTAAGTGAAGGCATTATGTCTCAAACTTGCAGCTGTACGTTTTAATATTTTGCTTCAATGTGACATTAACTCTCTTTGGGATCTTTCGAAATCATAAATCCATACAAATCAAAAATTAAGTATTGTCAAGATAAATAAAAGTGTAGTGATGTGTCTGAAAGGACTCTTATGGTCTTTGATTCCTTTTAGAAACTCTCTCATCAAGTTGAGGAGAGGTTGGCGTGATTTTTCTGCTTCTGATGGAGATAGCTCGGTGCTGAATCCTGCTGGAACTGAAGCTGCAGGGATGGGAAATGCACTGCTGTGTTCACCATGCTAGTTAGGTCAGTGTATATCATTCTTCCCCCCAGTCATCTCAGCTGCTTTATATTATTTAAATATGAGCACTTCTGCATGAGACAACAGGAAAAGGGATGAAAAACCAAAGGAGGATATCTTCATAATGTCACCACAGTCTCGATTTCCCCTGTACCTAGTAACTACCTTGTAACACTCAACAGTCTCAGACTTTCCTCCCTTGTTACTGTTTAGCGACAAGGTGAAGGAGCTTGCTGCAGAACTGGAACTCCTGCCTGCTATTCAGCCTGCAGGATATCCCCTGTCAGCAGATCAAAAATCTAGATTCAGAATTACAACTGTTCCTTCATTGAAATGCCAACTTTTTTATTTCAGGGTTTTTTCTATAAAAAGGTGGGATATCTAAAGGAAATATCTTCATAAAGAGAAAAAAAAAATAGAGAGGGGAGGGATTACTAATCAACTCCAAAGTCAGTCTCTTGCTCTAAGTGTGATGTACTGTGGGAGGAAAGCTGCCATCTTACTTATATGTAAAATACTTTATAAACTTTTCATGATATACTGACAATTAGTACAATTAATGATGCACTGATGAGTCTACTGCTTTTAATGGCTTAAAGAGTTTGTATCTTCATTCATGTGCCACTGTACTCAAGGGACGCCAAACAGATTTGTATCAGACCATTAAATATTGTTGATTTTAAATGTAGATGAAAAAGAACTGAGTCCTGCTCTGAGATAAAAAGTTCTAGGGTTTTGAAAGAGACACAGAGTTTTCTCTCTTGTATGGACCCCCTCATGGTATTAAAAAGGATGGGGAAGAACACAGGTGTGCACACAAGCACATACATCCATATACAACTGCATGCATATTTTCTTCTGAATATGAGACCTGAAGAGAGAGGGAACTCTGAGTGAGAGTGAGAGTGAATGAGAGTTTCGATCCTTGGAGATATTTAAAAGTCATCTGGACATGGTGTTGGACAATCAGCTCTAGATGTCTCTGCTTGAGCAGAAGGTTTGGACCAGATGATCTCCAGAGATCCCTTCCTACCTCAGCCATCCTGTGACTCTGTGATTGTGTGAATTCTACATCTAGGAATTGTAACAGTAAAAAAGAAAAAAGAAAAAAAACCACTAAGCCCTACTCTGATGAAATTCAAGGTAAAAATCAAATTTTGTTTCCTCCTTAGCAGTATTATTAGTTCAGGAGCATTAAGAAGAGCAAATGTGGCACACAGAAAAAGTCCGTCTCTCCATTCATCCATCCATCTGGAAAGTGCTCTGACAGCACTTGTCTCAGAACATGGAGGGGAATGTAGGGATATTAAGAAGATGACTGTTTTGTATTGTTTTACCTTCCTGAACCCCCAGGTTATGATCTATCCGTAGCCACAATTCAATGCCTTCGTTTTCTTTCTGCTCTGTTTTTGTGCAAGTGGGAACTGAGTCCTTTGTCCCACACTGAAATGTCAGCCTTCCTGCTGCAGCTACTGTTCAAATCAGAGGAGTCTGCTGCTGCTAGTCACTGCCTTCATTATGCCTTATTTTGATGCCATAATTGTCTCATGAAATGCTAAGGTCTACAGTGCAGAGGTAGAACTATTATTTTTCAAGACCATCTACATATCTTCAAGTGAGTTTAAAATGTACTCAGTATATGTCCACACCTTCAGTAACCGAAAGCTCAACTGGCAACTTACCAACTCCAAGAAGAAAAGAATCTGAAACTGAAATAGCAAGATCCTCTGAGAGTGGTCTTGAAAATGTCATGAAGTTTGTGTCACACAGCCATTAGAGCTGAAGGCTATGTAAACTTTAAGTGAACTCACCTGTAAACTAGGGCTTTGTTAGCATGTCTCTTGGGCATAAGTACTAAATATTCATGCTTTACTGCCCCACAAAAGAACGGAAAGAAAGCATCTGCAGGAAAAGCAGATGAGCAAAAATAAGCAAAGGGCAGAATGGCACACCAGTGATGCAGACAGCTGCTTGTGATAAAGCCTCACAGAGAAAAAGGTCATGAGTGAGAACAAGGTCCCTTGGCCCCACTACCAAACTCAGCCTTATGCATCAGCATTTCAGAAATAAGATGTCTGCTTTGTCTTGCTTATGGTACCTAAAGGTTAGACACTAATCAAGACTGAGTAACAGAAGTGGTTGTTTGAATACAGTGTGTAGGGATGGCCAAGTCTACCAGAGCTGTGATTCATCAACTTCAATACCCTATTTCCAAGGGCGGTGAGTGCCACATGTTTCAGAGAACACTACAAAAACAGACTGTCATGGACAATTAAGGAAATTACTTCTTCATGGAGGGAATCATCTTTCAGACTGTGGGTCTTAATCAACAGAACCGAGGACTTATCAGTAAAACTAGTCCCTTGCTATTTTAAGTAACCACATCTTGTAATGCCCTTCAGAAAGTGATCAAAAAGAATTGGTTAAGCCCTGAAGTGTGAAAGTTTATCTCATTGCTCTAACTGAATCTGTCTCCAATGTAACTATGATACATCTACACATATCTTTTTCAGCCTTAAATTCCTCATATCACTAATGTTTTATGACAAAATGCAGCACAGGCTGCAACCATCTTGTATTTGTTGTCAGGCTTTAATTTTACAGCCTTTCAAAGCAGCAAGAGTGGAGTTCAGCTCAGGTTCAGGCACCAAATGTAGATGCTGTAGATGCCTTAAATTTGAGGGGTGAGCTTCTACTGATCCCAATAGTGAAGTGAAACATGAGCAAAATACAATGTAAAGTAATGGGAAAAAGAGAAGTTGTATTTCAAGGATGCATTTTGAACCTGATCTAAGCCAAGACATTTGATTTCAGAATTCAGAAAGGCCAAATCCACCCACAGAGTCAAGATACCTCAGTTGGGGGTAACTCATAAATCCTCTGCAACCTGTTTACTTCTAATTTTTCTCAAACACTAAACAGTTGCTTCAACCACTTTTCAGTGTGCTTTTCTCAGATTGGCATTTTGGAACATAGTAAAGTGTTTCTTGAATATTGTGGCATTCATTAATATGCCACAATATTTTCCATGCATTACACACAGATGCAAACATGCTGTTGGTGTACCTGAACACAACACTCAGAGGACCTGGATGATGTTTACGCTGTAGGTGGGTCCTTATTGAGGGGCTTCAGCTCACATAAAGTTCAGCAACATTTCTGTTAGCAACTCAGATAACCAAAGAAGAGAGATTTAGCTTCTAATGAAAGCTCTGCTTATTGGAAACACTTGGAAGTTTAAAATTAGGAAATTATACCTTATTTCTAATGCATGTGCTTGATGTGAGTTATTTTATATTAAATGCTTGACAGCTTTAAGACTGAAAACTGTTCACAGAACTTTTCTTGATTTATAAGTCTCAGAGTTATGAAAACAATGATTACTGAGGCCTGAAATGCTTATTTTTAAGTTTTTCTATTTATTCAAACAGAACTGTTAGAGATTCTCATAAACACTCAGAGAACTCATTTGATTACAATCAGTTTATTTTAGAAATCTTTGCACTGAGTAGTTTGAAAGTAATAAATCATTAAAAAAAAAAGTTTAGAGAATAAGCTAGAATCCATAATTAAAACTCTGAGTGTAAATTCTTACCTTCCCTAGTGTGTATGTGTGCCCTACACAACCTCATAATTTTCCTCAGAAGGGAATCCCTTGAATAGTACATTATAGTGATGAGAGAGGTTTTAAAAGGTGAGTGGATGGAGAGATTGGTGAGAAGAAGAGAGTAACAAGCTGTGTTGCAGGTCTGGAGTTTAAAAAGGTGATGAGTGTATCGATCTGCACAGGTGCGTGGGGTTGAAAGTTACTGATGAAATTGTTTTCAGTGCCCAATGGGGTTTTGACAAAATATATGTTTCCCACTTAATCAAGAAATAACAGCAATACTGAACTGACTTGGAAATAACCATTCTTGTTCAGAGAAGTTGTACTTCAGTCATCTCCTGTCCTAGTTCTTCCCTACTGGCTACCTTCACTGGCTCAACTTCATCTTCAGGCCATCAACACCGAACATGAAAAAGGCCCTTCTCTCCCCAGAAAGGTGACTATTGCTTCTGGTTATATGTATTATAACTGGAAGAGTCATCTACAGAGGAATGGAAATGTAAGGTAACCAGACTTCAGCCTCCATGAGACATCATGGAATTACTTTCAATTTGAGGAGCTAGGAGCTCTTAGAATATTTAAATTTCTGCTTGAAAAAACATCAGCACATTAAAATCCATTTTATTTTGGCAACAGCTTGAAATGTGTATCAACACTAACAGAAGCAATATGTATAGACGAGCATTAGACAAGTGCACTAGTCACTCAGGTTTCCAAGTGCACTTTTTCAACACAAGCAATGGAACAAAGTGTGGCTCTAAATAACTACAAGCGGTGATTAATGAACACTCATCCAAAGAACAGAGCTATAGCTATTGCAGCTATATGCTATGTTACGGCTATGTGTTGTAATAACACATAGCTCTAATAGCGCTGCCTCTAAGTAGCATCACACCAGGCAAGAAGAAACAAATTTTTCTGTCATTCACACTCAGTCACCACGAGTACACGTACATCCAGGGACCTAGACAGATTTAGTCAAAGGGCTGAAGAGAGCATCCTCACAACCAGCAGATAGGCATTGCGCAGCTACTGCTGGAACTGGGCTGTGAGCTCGCACTTCTTTCACAGCTACAACGTGCTACAGTCACTAGCAAGCTCTGCTAAGTTACACTCCTCCAGAAGCACAAAGCAGCCATTAGTCATGAATAACTAGACAGACTTGCAGTTGTTTAGCATCCCCAGAATGATGTGAAGACATGGGAATCAGACCCAGCAAGTTACATTTCTCACATTGTAACAATGAGTATAATCACTTTATCTGTATTTGCTTACCAAAGGTCACATTTCTTGCTCTTTGTTGAAGAAAAGCATCATGAAGAAAATACACAGGCCCAGCTGGGGGCCCAGGAGCACCACTTAGTTATTATGCAAAACCCATGAGATGCATCTGGCTGCTCTAGCAAGTTTCTGATGGCTTCTTAAAAACAGAGAAAAGCAAGAGCCAACAGAGAGACTGAAACCTCTAAAGAAAGGCTCTTCCATTCCTATGCATTACATACAAAATTGAGGAGAGGAAGTGGTACAAGATTTTTTTTCCCTCTCAATCATGGTCCAGTCCCAAACTGACACAGCAGTCATTTCTGTTTACAAGCCCTGAAGACTTAGGGCCTACAGCAATGAAAAGGACATATATAATAAAAGTAACGAGGGTGTCATAGCTGTAATATCTGTCTGTTCCTCTGGAAGCTGGGCAATTTTCTCAGCACTGAAACATCAAACTTGCAACCTCAGTTCATGACAATCTTATGATCTCTTGGTTCATAAACCTGCCACTATGGCTTACTTCCATAAATTCAGATTGAAATTGCTTTAGTGCAATCATGTCTGGTCTATTAACTCACAAACTGTCTTGATCCTTGAAGATGGCAGCAGTTACATGTCCTCAGCATAGAACGTAAAGTAAAAAAATCCTCCCTCTTCTTGCACACAGAATCTGTTAACCTACTGCACAGTGTCTGATATGAACTTTGCAGCAGAGGGAAGGAAATCTGTGTTTGGTCTGTTTGGTAAATATACCCAGAGCTCAGAGCATGACTGAACCACAGGGACAGGTTTATAAGTCAACAGATTGTGAGGTTTCAGGGAGCAGAGGTGCCAAGTCTGATGATTAACTGATGAGAAAATTGCTTATAGAGAAAGAATTTAAATTTGCTTTAAATGAATGTTTGAGCAAGTAAGTTTCTTTTTCCATAAATGTTAACAACAGAAAAAAATTAATTACCTATATCTATAGAAAGGGAAGACAAAAAAGATTATGATAGGTTTTCTCTGAAATTACAAGTTAAGAACTAAAAGCCCTCTCAGTAAATACTGTTATAAGTTTATTTTCTTCAGTACTTACCCAAGACCTTTTTGAAGGTACACAGTAGGCAAATAGGACAAATAAAGGGGTTTACATACACCTACATGAACCATTCAGCCACAATAACACAGAAGAAATCAAGCTATTATTCTCTTTCTGTATTTTTAAATGCAAGTGCAATATTCACAATACCAAAGAGCAAGAGAGAAGAATGACAAGTACAACATAGAAAATGAGATTAAAAGATTCACCACAAGTAATACAAGAATACCAGGAAAAATTTAAAAAGGTTTTCTTCATCACAGTTTCCAGAAGAGAGACAGAACTGGCCTACACTCCCTCCTCGACTGATTCCTGTTGCTTGCTCCTGGTATAACTTCCTTCCTGTGTATACCATGCATAAAGAGAAATAAACCCTCCCTCTTGCTCCACAGGCCTGCAGACATTTTTGCAGTTGGCTCAACACAGAGGAGAAACAGGAGGCTTTTGTCCTGTCACCATGCTAGTTTGCTTTCCTCCCCACTCCTCTCCCAGCAGGTGACTGAAGCCAGGTTGCTCTTCTCTCGCAAAGGATGGCACACAAGCACTAACACACAAAAACCCCCTCTTCACCCTCACACAAAAACCTCTCACACCCACTCCTTGAGGGTACCCACTCGAGTGATTCAGGGCTTGCAAGGCTGCCTGCCAACAGGCTGGGAGAGAGCGTCACTGGGACCTATGGACATACAAGCAGAAAGACAAAGCTCAAAGCACCAACACAGAATAAACCTTACCGGGGCAGTTCATCCAGCAAGCAGGCTAGGTATTTCAAAGTGTAAGAAATGACAAAGCTGTTCACTGGAAAACAAACATTAAAAAGTTACAGACAGATATTAGAAGGTTAGATGCATCCCTTTGTAGACCATTTTGTATGACTTTTAAGAATAATATCATGTGCTTGCAGCTTTTCAAAAATGGGAAATATGACTTATCAGAAGTTCACTCATTCATTTTTCCATGGTCACTCTTTGTTTTCTTGACTGAGAATCTGACAGTGGTGTCTGACATATAATGTCTTTCCTTATATGTCTTGGAGATTAATTTTTTTTTTTAATTTTAAAAACAACTTTGAAAAAAAAATTAAACTTTTTTTTTTTTGTCTGTTTCTCCAGTTGAAGTCCCCCCAAAATACTGGGCTTAAAGCTACATTGCAATCAAACTCAAAAAAGACATCACAGATAACATCACTACAACTTCAGGGACATCTATTGACATAGCAGTCACATCAGCTGAAGACAGAAGTGATAAACTTTGTAGTGGCTAACTTAAACTGAAACAATCTTTGTCATTATTTAGAATAAGGGTTCTCTTCTTTAGTCACATGTTCTTGTTTCCCAAAGCTTTATACCAAAACACACGTCAAAGACAGAGCCTGTGATAATGGATATCCAGAGTGATACTTCTCAGCACTCACTAGTGTTTTTCTAGCATCTCCCAGTTGCTTCTTCCTGACTGTATTCATTAGCTGCCTTCAAAGTATTTCCATAGACTTCCTTTCTCCACAGGATCTAAGAGCTCTCACACAGCCTCCACTGTGCACTGGCAAAATCTGCTCAGGACTATCTTCACCAATTTATACAGCAGTTCTGCTTCATATACTTCTTCAACAGTTTTGAAACTTAAGCAGTAACTTTGTTTATTCAGCATATGCCCATAATGAGTTTCCTCCTGGTTCTTTTTTTTCTCTCTCATTTCCAAGTGGAAAATAGTCATTCAGAGACACTCTTTGTTCTAATTTAAGAACCAGGCTCTTCCAAATCACCTGGAGGAATCACACTGAGTCCAGATGAGCCTGACTTGAAGGAGAAGACCTTCCAGTATTCTTTCAACTCCTTGTCATCTTTATTCTGCATTCTTGATTGTTCAGATGTGAATATTGACTGATTAACACCAATGCACCAGGGCTCAGTTCCCAGGTCTTCAGTGAGATACTAAACCTCCATGTGACACCCCAGGCTTTCCCAGCCAGTCAGCCTTCCATCACATGGTCAGACCAGCCATCCTCACAGGAGAAGGCTCATGCAATTACATTGTTGTTCATGTTATTTTGTACCTGTAAATCTGCTTGGCCAGCTGTGGAAAGTTAACACTAAACTTCTCCCAGGAAGCATTTACTTATGCGAGATGGGCTGCAGAGCAAAGTGCCTAGCTGCAGAACCAGGGCTGCTATCTCACCTGTGATGGAAAAGGACATTGCTGTGAGATTTTGCATGATGGAAGTGTGCGCAGTGCAGCAAAGCTCTTGGAATAAAAGATTTTGAAGAATTAATCAGCTTGTTTTGAGGCATGTTGATGGCAAAGGATTTGTCTCGAGGCTACTCATGTCTGACATTGTCTTTGCTAGTGCTGAAACTATTCACATGGAAAGCAGTATTTTGCCCAGTGTAAGTAACTCACAAAGACAACCAAGACCAGGGTATCTCAGGCTGAATTCCCCACACTCCTCCTGCCTCCTTTGAATAAATGAACTTCCTTACACTCTGACAGACTAGGGAGATTAATTCAGAATGTGTGTGCACAGTACACCTGGCAGACACGATAAAGCCTGGCTCAAAGAGCTAAGATGAAACAAAGGCATAAATAATACTGGAGAAGGATTTACAAAAGGACAAAATATGGGCAGCCATTTAGAGGTGACAGTAATTACTTAAGTAAATGTCAAAACTCTTCAAAGAAACAAGGGGGAAATATTCATGAATATTTAAGGCTGAAACATGTGAGCATGTTGATTTGCCATTTGGAAGGTTGTATTCCTGTCTTATCTTCCCTGTGATAACTACAGGAATGGATATTAAAATCTGTTGCAGGACAAACTCTTAATGTTTAAGGGCCTATTGATTCCTAGATGTATTGAAACCAATGTTTTTTTAATTCACTCAGGGCACCTAAAAAGGTTTATTCTATTCCTGTGCCTAGCCACAAGGACGAAAACAAGGAAATAACAGGAAGAACTCTAGATACCTGTAAACATATAGAGGCACTTTCTCTGCTATAGCCAGCATCTACTGACCAGTGGGACAAAAGTAGTTCACAGGACCCCCTTTTAGTCTTTTTCTCTCATATCCATCCCAGCTTCCACCACCAGAGGCAGAGGAACGGACAGGTGATCATACAGCTAGCAACGGTCCCCTGTCAAAGATGAGGAGAAGTGCAGTGCTGCTCTGCGCTTTCCTCCACCATTAAATATGCTTTCTGCAGAGTTCCCTACTACCCAGCTATCACTACCTGACTGTGAATGTGGGCATACATCAAGAACACACTAAGCAGCTGCAACAAAAGAGTTTACAAAGACTGAAGAGCATCTCCAAAGATATGCATTAGCTGTCAAGATTGGTGGAAGAACTTTATAAAGTCAGGTGATGGTAAATAAAAAGGCAGATGAAATACAGTATATCGAATTCTGTATTCAAGGGATGCAAAAACATCTGTTATAACTCTCTCCTTAAAATGGTGGCCTCTGGGATGTCTGTTATGGGAGAAAAATCCTGAATTTTTCATAGAAAATTCCATGAAAACTTTATTTCAGTACCTACTAAAACAACAAGTCAGTGTTAGAATTAATTAGGAAAGGAGTAGAAAAAAGAAGGGGGAAAAAAGAACATTATTATGCCCCTGTGTAATGCATGGTTTGCTTGGTGCAGTCTTGGTCCTTGTATCTCAAAAGGGATAAATATAACTAGAGGAGAGTTGAAGAAGGGCAAGAGGAGTGATCAGAAATAAGCAATGGCTTCTACATGAAGAATGGCTTTGCAAGTTACTTCAGCATAGTAAAGGGATGGCTGAGGGAAATGTGCTAGAGTTCTACACAATCATGGCAGGAGAATAAGGCTTCCCTGGATACCTGCTTTTGACTGACACTGGAAACAGTTTATGGGTTAGGAAGCTTGCATGCGATTTAATTCAGTCTTAAGTTTTTACCTAATATTTTACATAGAATGTAGCAGCTATAGAAATTACAGAGCTTAATGCTGCACAAGAGAATTACCCAGTGCTTAAATTTTGGTTTTCTGCCCATTTGATTAATTCATATATAAGCCACAAAGAAATCCACTCTACCTGAACCCAGAGAGCCAGATGTAGAAGAAAAAAGGAAAGGCATCTTATACCACAGCTAACCCAATCTCTGAGGCCATCCTTGGCTGGTATAAATGACATAATCCTCAGTACTCTCTCATTTGTGCTAAAGACAAAAGCAGCAGCCTCACAGATCCACAGTTAGAAGATAATTTTATCTCTCTGCTTCTTGTTGAATTGTGCCAAGCACATACATATCTCCAACATGTCATGTCACAAATAAAGGCCATCAGGAGATGACCTTTAAATCCAGAAAGTGTTTTAGACTCCTTTATATTGCAGGCATTTTTTAAATATAATAAAGACAATGCTGACCACAGGGGTATCCAGCTATTTTAATTTAATGCATTGGTTTGTGTCACTTGCCACTTTTGTCTAGACTAAAATTAGGCAGTGAGCTAGCATGCACTCACTTGACACATCCTTAATGTTCCTGGAAAATGCTGAACAGCAGGACATAGGCTACTTGCAGTTAGCCAGAAGGTCCCTTCTTTATTCTCACATCTAACTACTCTGGGTTTGATATCAAGAGAAATCATTTAAGTTATTCCATGTTGGAGAAAGAGCCTATTTTAAATAAAGGTAAGTGGGAGAATTCAATTTGATGACAATTGAATACTATTAAATCCTATAACCTGCGACATAGGGCAAAGAAACAAAGAATGTTTCACTCTGAAAAGCAATTATATTTTTATTCTGAATTATCACCAATGATGAAGGAAACCATGGTTAATTAACATCAGTAAATGTGATGCTAGCTTAGGAAGTTACCAACTCCAGTCAAATCCAGCAAGACTACATTTTTTATATAAATTGGAAATACAAATTCTTCTACAGAAAGGAAATGAATGGCATAGAAAAACCCTGATAACAGGCATTAAGATATTTGTCTGTACAAGTTATTTACTCTAGTGTAATGAACTGTATCCCAGTGACACACATAGGAACTCAGTACTGGAAGGGGTGACCTGATCACCAATGACAAGGACAGTTTTCTGCAAGTGTCAACAATCATTAAGTACAAAAGGGATCACAGAACATCTGCTGCCCCTAATGTCTTTATTGACACAACATCCCCACCAGCCTGTATTAATTTGAAAGCCTTCTCACTCCTTGGCTATCTTCCAAGTTGTCATTATGAGGAAGAGATGTTATTCTTTGAAACAGTAACAGGCTAGTAAAAAGCATAGGAATAAGGGCAGTCTGAGTGCAGAAGAAACTAGTAACTTTGAAAAACAAATGTTTTCCTTTTTCCATTTAAAGAAGCCCAGATTTGTAAATGAGATAACAAATGTTTTTGGGAATGAGAATTAAAGTCTAGCTCACATCCATCATAGGACCAGACCAGATGATCTGGATCCACCAGACGACCAACTGCCAGCTCTGTGCATGGCACTGTCTGCTGCTTCCATCTCCAACATAATTCACTATGCTTTGTGACAGCAAGATCAAGCAGAGGATGGATTATTCCAGTGATGCTGGGTGAATGGTGGCTTGGATCTCAGATATCCATAGTCCCAGGTTTTTCCTCCTTCTTGTCCTTATGCCATTATTTCCAGAAAAGAATAATCCATTAGCTTCATAGTCAGATGAGACTACTTGTTTTCTTACATAGGTAAATGTTGCTTAGCCACTTTCAGACAGGAGCATTCCTTATTTCCTTAAGCTAATTCAAAATCTGACTCTTTACTGTATGGTTCCAGTCTGTATCTCAGGGCTGGTTGTATCACTAGTTATCTTTCATCTTCATTCAGAAAATTGCCGTTCAGAATCCTCAATCACAATGGGGAAAAAAAAAAATGTAGACACACCCACCCACCCCCCACCACCTCAATCCAATGTGAAGGACTCCAAGGAAACATGCCAGCATTGTCTGGAATCGCAGAGAATCACTGAATTGCTTCTTTGTGTCCCTGGGCTCTTTTAACCCTAGAAGCTAAACTTTTCTCAAAAAAAACCCCAACAAACCCACAAAAACAAACCAAACAAACAAACAAAACCACCAAAAAAACCAACCAAACAAAAAACAATCAGGAGAGGACTATTAATTGAGTGAATTAAGTGTGCAGATGCTAAGCACAACTCTCAGAGAAACTGGAGTTCCCAGGAGACAGGTTTCCATGGAGGTACTAAGGCTATGAGGTCCTTGCTTAGTTCTGTAAGTCCTTCTAAGCTTCTGCTTCTCTAACAAAGCCAAGTATTGTTCCACAACTCCAGGGAGTTTTCTGCACACTTCGAGCCACACTGAGCTGAAGCAGCGTCCTCCTTCCCAGCCAAGGTCTCTCATGCCTTCTGTTACCAGCTATTATTATTGTAAGTCCAAGTGTACATTTGTGTTTTCTACTAAGTACCCAGCCGTTTTGTTCCAGGAAATTAATTACTGCTACCTTGTCTTCTCTGCTATAAGCTGTATTCTCCAGCATGCTCTTCATGCATGTATATGAACATGGGTAGTTTTTTGTCCATGTTTTTCATATTCAATGAAAGATAGGCATGTTACTAACATTCTGCATATATGGGGTCAGCTCATTTCACCATAGAATCTTAGAGGGACTGAATATTTCTACAGGGCTTCTGCAGACTACTGTAAAGACTCTATCAGCTGTAGTAGTTTAAGAGGCTATTGGATGGGCTTACTAAATTTAGAGCATTAACACCTAGTTATTCCATACTACTTCATTTTACCTTCTCAGTACAGGGCAGAACTAGGATCCTCCAGCCTGAAAAGCAGCACATTAATTCCACCTATCACTATTTAGAGTAATAGCACTGTCACCACGTTCAAAAGGAATTTAATTCTTCAGCTATGTGAGATTACCATTCCTTTCACTCAACTGTCTCAGGCTGTACAGTCACCTCTGAAGAACATATCCAACTTCATTTGATGAGAACTTCTTGTGCCTTTTCCTCTGTATGTAGAGCCATATTCCAAGACATCCAGCTCTATAGGTCCCAAGAGCAACTGGTCCAAGGAAACACCAGACTCAGCTTCTTTAACTCCTGACGCTAATAAGAATTCTAGTGTTGTTTATTTTTTACCCTTCATCTCACAATCACTTTCAAATGGCAAATTTCTGATAACTTACTTTTTCCATAGAACATATTACAGACTTCCAATAGATGATCCATTTTACATTAATATATATATATTTATTTTGCTTCTCTCTCAAAAAGTGAAACTTGGTACTTTAACAAGATTCAAAACATGTACTTTTAAAATAATTTTCACTCATCAGAATTTAATGAGCTTTTCTGCTCTCTGATCTATGTATTGATTCCACCAACTCCTACAGCTTTGTTCACTTTTGCATTTTCCCCCCCGTTTTTCACAGTAGCAATTAAAAATGTATAAACCAGTGTTTCTCTGAAATGGGAATGTATTAATATTTTTTTTATCATATGATGAAGCAGAAGAAAGTCTCGCATTTGCCATAACAAGCTGTCTTGTAATTTACACCATACTTGAGAAGCTCTTGTAGTGCAAATATTATTCATGTATTTGCATAATACCTACCACAGTCACAGACTTGATGCATGCTGTGAGTAAAGAAAAGACACTCGTGCCTTCCATGCTGACTGTGAAGGTACAGGATAGAAAGATATCTTACTAGTTTTTGCATTAGGAATTAATCTACATTACAAAAAGCTCACATTCAGACTCTTCCCATTCAGGTTAAAAACTCTGTGCTCATTTGCAAGGACTGGTGAAACCTGAGCCTGCTGGATCTCTTTGGCTTCCAGATATGTAAACTTTTCAGCTGTGACCCATTATGATGTCCACTGTAGAACTGTGAGCTGCAGAGTGCAAGTATGGGTCATCTCCAGTGCCCACCCAGATGACAGCACTCACTGAAATGGCAGCTCATGGCCATTGACCACATGTTTAGGTGGTGTCCCCAATTTCCCTAGTCTCTTGTGACTCAGAGCTGTTATGATGTGTAGGTACAGTCTCAAACTAATTAATTCATGTATTCTGGCCCCAGAAGGATGAGGCAAGCTCCTTGCACAGGTTCCTCAGAGGTTTCGCATTCCTGTGAGACAAGTTTATAGACAGGACAAAATAGTGTCTGTCTCTCCCAGGGTCTGTGATCCTCTTCAGCCAGAAACGCTGGGACTCAAATGGAGATCAGTATTGATCACAGCAGAAGACATCCCAAGAAAGCCAAGTGGGATACTTCTAACATGTCTTTCTCAGTCCTAATGACAGGGGTGTTGCACTGACAAGGATGAACTCATGTGGTCAGTGAAGGGCAGAACCAAATGGTTATTAATGGGAGGAGGTACTTCTCAAAACAACCGCCCACCTCAAGGACAGTTCAGTCCTGAATCTCAAGAATGATGGACAACTGAAACCCAAAGGATGAAACTGGAAACTCAGTTCAGCATTCCAATGGATACTCAAAATCATAGACATAAAAAGATTATTTTGGCACACTACTACTTACCCCTACCATCACCTCTGGTAACCTCTCACTTCCACCAGTGATAACTACTTGCTTTTATTTTTGTTGCATCACAGTGACAAAAAAATACTAAGTTTTCTTTCCCTTGCTAATATCTCTCTCTGCTCCAAAGGTGTCAATCATCTCTTTCTCTAAATTTTATACGGATTAACATAATTAACTTAAACTCTATTGTTTCCAGTTTGCTTTTAGCTTGACGTATGATGCTGTTCCTCCTTCAGAGCTCAAGAAGGGCTGTGAGTTTCTGCAGATTCAACTGGAAAAAAAAAAAAATACTACCCATCTCCTCAAATTTTGCCTCCGTAAAGTCCTGAAAGTCTTTCAGTAACATCATATTGACATGGCTGACCCTTTACCTGACTTCTGTGGTTCCATCTCTGAGGACCTTCTCTTCTTGGCTATTTCACATTGCTACAAGCATATCAAAATACAGTGCAGAAAGCTCATGTTGGCAAAAGCAATGGCAAGGGCTAAAGCAGCTTCTAAGATGGGTGTTCTAAGGTGGGAGCGGTTTAAGAAGGAAAAAAAATAAGGATTTGAAGAATTTGTCCCACAGCACCCCACAGAAAAATTCCCAGAAAGGTTCAGCTATGTGTATCACTAAGGAACTGGGGATACACCCCACAAGCACCTATTCTGCAGAACAATGTGTCAGGTATTGCGTGGGTACAGATAGGCTGTCTCCATACACATTGCAAGAGCAAAGGGGACAGGCAGGGAATAGGTCATACGACAAAGTTTAAGGCTCTTCAACAGAAGAATAGATATATAACTATACAAGTACAGCCTAAGAGATGGTTGCCCAAGCAGTCCCAAAAATGGTAAGGCTTTATCTTTTGTTCCAGGTCAACAGAACACATAAGGGTGTGTGGCTGTCAGTAATAGTGGCGCTCATTATTATGGGACTAACTTGTCTTTCAGTAGCTGTGACAAAATAATGTAATAAGGAAAGGATGTTAAGAACCTGTGAATGCAGGTGTTAAATCCAATAATGGAATTACAAATTACTATAGATGTGTATTTAATACAAATTTGTAGTGACAGGCAGAATACTGTTATCTGTCCCTAAGGCTTGTCCTGGTGTCTGTCGTACATCTGAAGGCACAAGTAGAAGTGAGGAAACCAGAAATGTTTTCACTGTAGTTGAGGCTGATCCATTCTGCATTGGGTCTGCTGAATGCCGTCAAATGTCTTAGTAGGGGATGAATGGGGTACATTTTCAAAACCACTACCGTTGGCAAACTGTTTGAAAACCTAAGTTTACACAATCAAAGCTGCCTGAAGCATAGTAGCAGATGGCATTACAGACAGATGCTAGCAAAAAAATGTTATTTTCTGCAAACATACATAAGCACTGAAAAGCTGTTTAGATGAAAAGGTTACTCTCTCATGTACTAGTTGCTAGCTCCTTTTTCACAAACAGAGGCACAAATTTAAACTTTTCTTTTTCCTTGACAAATGGATAAAACAAAATAAAACCATGTTTTATTTTATACACTCTAAAGAGGTATTAAGAGAGAAAAATAAACTTGGTTTTGAGTTCCATCTTAGTTTCTCTCTTTTTTTTTTAACCCTAAAACATTGTATTAGGAAGAAACACTGCTTTCTGAAGTTTAACAGTGCAAGCTTATGCCTTTCTTGAAGACTGCCAAGTATGTGAACATGAACAGAATGTTGCAGAATATTTCTCATTCTAGGTAACATCCCCATCTGCTACAGAACTTTAATTACACATAGAGCTGTTCATTGTTTCTCTCCTGAAACAAATCTTGCAATTAAAATAAAAATTTTCCACAGAATGAAACTCAGAATGCCCTCAGCCAAAAGTATCAAATTTCTTTTTTAAAAGTTGAAACACTTCAACAGTGGCATGTAATACATATATAATTATGTTAATGTGGTGTGTATTTCACACTTACTGTTAACATACAGCATACAAAACTGTATACTTTGTTTCATTGAAAATGAACTTGAAACATTTATTTTCAAAACTTTATAATGAAATCCCTGTGAAATACTCTTGATTTAACAATCTCCATTTTCTAATGGAAGGTGGTTCCATAGAGTTGTCTGCTGGACAAGATGAATACTTCATTGTAGTAATGTCATGGTTATTTTTCACAGCCTTATCTAAAGACATTTACTCTTCTCATTTCCCCTCTTCCCTTCAAAACAGGCCGCAAATGCCCCCTCCCCCTAAACCAAGAAGAGAATGTACAGAAGGAAATTAAATTAACATAAACCTATGCTGTTATCTTACCTCTGTTCAGGCAGCAGATGATTTTTAAAAGTAACTCCTCCTATGAAATATATCTCTGACCTTCAGAGAAGTCACTGCTGTTTTTAACAGCCATGCCTTTAAGTACATCTATAACTGGAGAGTGGAATGTTTGAGAGGAAACACATGAAAACCTGGACTTCTCACTTTTAGGGTCTTGAGGGAGCAAGCTTTTCCTTCTTTCTAACTGTCACTATGTAAGCAATCAGTTATTGGCTAAAGGTTGTTCAGTGACAAAAAGCCATCACACAAGTTTTACTTTGTTTTTCAAGCTTGCCATTTTAAAACAGAATGGTGAAAATACTATGCCAAGTTCTTTCAGTGGGTTGTTGATTTTGAAGTACTACAGTTGAGTTTTCTATGAAGTAACTAGGCAATTTAATTATAAAATGTATTAATTGTATTTTCTAGTCACAGTAAGTAGGAGAGAGAAAGTAAAAACTTCAAGCAAACTTAATACACTGTTAGGAAAGACAGAGGATAATAGTGCTTCTCATTAGTAAAAAGTATCACCATTTAGGGAATTAAGCTTTTTGATACAGCAAAAAAATCGGTCTGACCTTCACATTCATCTACTCTATTGGCATATTTTAGTATTTTTCTTGTAAATACCTCTGCAAAAAGAAAATCTATGGCAATTTCAAAATATACAGGGAATTTTAAATGATCATTCCATCAATCAGTGCCTCTTATTCTGTTAGAAATCAACATGAGATAAACTGATCTTAAATCTTTCATGGGTAAACATCACTAAGCAATGGTCAAGAGGAATCAATCTCAGCACAATTAAGCAGAGAAATGCATGAGATCTACTCATGCTGGGAGAGAAACAAGCCTTCTGGTTAATATGTGAAAGATGATTCAGAAATAAAGACGACATTTTTAGACCAAGTGACTTATGCATGTTAAAAGTACAGTTCTTGGAAAGAGCTATGAATTAAATGACAAACAACCATAAATTCAGTATTAACATATCATTATGTATTTTTGTTAATTTATCTTAAGATACGTAGCAGCATATCAGAAGCAGGTATTTTAAGGTACGTACTTTAGCAATTCTATGGCAGATGTTTGCTTTTCATAAACCAAGAGTATGGCTTACATTTAAATAAAGCAGATGTGCTTCATGCACTGACTAATTATACCACAAAGCAAACCCCATGCTCTTCTACACAGAATTACCAAAGCCATCATCCTTGAACTAGATCTGGCTACTTAATAATGTTCATTATTTGGGAACAGTCCCCACAGCAGTCTATCAAGGCCATTTCCAAACCACCTTGTCCTAGATCGGGAAGGAAAATTAGCACATGTCCAAATAAAGATTGCAACAACATTTTCTGTTCCCTGAAGAAAAATGAAACAAACACACTTGAATTTTCTTATACATGACATGAGAATACAATACAAATATGAACAAATAAGAAAACACCTTCACTGCCCATGAACTGTTCTGTAATTAACAGTTCGTTCTACTGGTTCTATCAAACAGAAAACCTCAGCATAACTAGGCTGCCACTGACTGTGTCAGTGTGAAGATTAGAGGGAACAGTAGAGAAAAATATGTTTAAATGTACTTTTATGAATAAAGGTGATTAAATCACTTCATCAGTTTTTGTAACACAGTTTACTTGCTTTCAGGGAACATCTCTATGAGCAATCTCCATTTCAAACAATCCTTCTTGAAGTGCAAAAGAACACCTAAGGCCAACATATGTCCACACAAGTGCTTACTCACAAAGTATCCATGCCTTGATGCGCTCAAACTTCCTCTCCTCCAGATCATGACTCATGTAGGGCGAGAGGCAAGTTTTCAGAGCAAATGTGGTAGGAACAACTCATATGCTGAAAGGCACACTCATAAAATGTTATGTATAACATGATGAGTTTTCATATTAGCAGCTATGGCAGAGATATGGAACATCTTCTCCAACCTACAAAACACATTTTATGAATGCATATATGTGAACCTCCCTTCTCTCCTCTCTGCCCTGTCCTTACAACCACAGGGTACTCAACTGAGAAGTGATGTAGACAGAAATCTTCCAAATAGAAAACATAGGACATCTGGTGCCAATTAAGTCTCCCTTGTCCCACTTGGACTACAAATTTCTATCTAAAAGGGTACAGATAGATCTCCTGTAGGATCCATGGCTTATCAGCAGCCTTATGTATGTCTCAGATGTCCCAAGGCATCTCAGGTATACTAGACACCTGAATACTACCTCACGATTTGCATGGCAAAATTCTCAAGGATGATGTAAGAATGTTTTCTTGCAGGAACATCACCTTCACGTTTTGATTCCTCTCACCAACTGGTTCATACTTTCACCTATATCAGTGCTCCTTGGCTAGGAGGAAAAAAAAAAAGATCCATGGTGTCATGTCCCGCTCAGATGAGGGAGACAAGTGACTCAGATTCGCAAAACCCCAGTGGAGCAGACAACAAGTCTCCAAGTCCAAACATTTATTAACTACCCACAATGTACCAAATGAACACACGATAATTGGCTAAGTATATAGCAAGTTGTGGCAAGCAATACAATATGCTTTGCATTTCTTAATGGGAAAGGGAAAAGAGGGAGATAGAGGGAATGGGGAAATACAGATCACCAGTCTGTGTTTCTGTGTTGATCCCACCGGTGAGGGTTCCAGGAGGCACAGGAGGCATCCATCTTTTTCACTTGCATCCATCTTCTTCACTTCACTGCACTCTCCAGGCCCCCCCCTTTCTTCCCCCTCCCTCGATTTATACACACTTTCCTTGGGTCTATCCCCTAGGTCGACCCACATACCTACGTATCCCATGTACGGGGAGGGGTAAGGTGTTTCATGGGATGATGTAATTAGCATGATCATGTTAGCCTTCATTAGCATATTGAGGGGTGTTAACTTTAATATGCATTTCGTGGATAATGAAGCAAAGGTCATTCACCAGACCGATGGCCCTTGAAATTTGTCCAGGTGCACCAGAGCAGAGCCGTCCTGTCTCCACAGGGCTCCCTCCTCCAGCTGCATCTTGTGTTATTCGGGCAGCCTTATCAGCTTCAACCTCCACAGAATGCACCCTGTGACTCATAGTTTTGTCTTGTGAGTGTTTGAGGCATTTCTTCGATCAGCTTCACCTTTTTCTTTCTCAGGCTGTTTTTCTTAGTTTGTCGCAGGCCTGGTTTCTCGTCTCTCACAAATGGCGATACACATCCTCCCTTTCTAAGCCCTTTGTGAAAAGATTTTCTAGTATGGACTGGAGAAGTCTCAGCACAGCTCTTTCTAAATCACACCCAGCTGCAATTGTGTCAAAGGACTGCCATCCCGCACCTAAGTATTGTCAGAATACAGAAACACCCTAGATGGACTTCCTTTCTTTAAGGCAAAAGTGCAGTATTTCCCATATTATGATGCTGGTTGTGACCAGAAACAGCACTGACAGCTTCCAGGAGTCGTCAAACCAAATAACAGTAGCTTGAATTATGGAACAAAAATTACAAGAGAGGGAATATGTAACTGAAAGTTCCCTGATATTCTAAATAGATACCTAGAAACACGAAAAATAATGCTTCTATTAATGTTGGAAGTAGCACAAGGAAAACTGCATTAAAAGAAGTACCCCAGAATTTACTCCTAGAACCTTGCTCTTTGCAGAATTACTGCTTGTTGATAGGACAGCTTTTGTGTTGGATCCTCTTTCCTCTAGATTTAGCTGTTAAAGAGAGAATTAATTTATTTAGGAATTGTAATCAATGGTAAGTAAAAGTATGAATAAATTATAGCCTAGAGTTCACAAAACAGGATAGTATTTTTTCAAATAAAACCCTTACTCAATAAACCAGTAAACCATTTTTTTAACTTGAATAAACATTTAAACTGCATTTATATAAAATATGTGCTCTCATGATAATTCTAATGTACAAGCCTACCTGTATACCCCAATGAGCAAAACTGTTAGAGAAGTGATAGATCCTGTTTACTGTAGGACTAATTTTCCAGGTTGCATTTGCACTGTATCCTTCCTGCAATAGTGAATTATGAAAGCGTTTATCTCAGTATTTTTAAATTAATTTGGTCATGTCAAGTAGCAATGTGAATACAGATAAAATTAATCAAGTATCCATTCTAGCGGCGGCTTGTCAAGACAGCTAGTGTTCACTGCTATATGTTTTTGCTGAATGTGCATCCTATGATTTCATCAGAGCCACGTCAGCTTTAAAATTTGGAGTATTTCCTGGCTTCAAGCTGCCAGCATCAGAGCTCTCTTTCATCCTCCTTCATGTTGCTTTGTCAATTTTATTACATCATCTGCTTCAGATTTGTTTGGTATCAGTAGGAAGAAATTGTCATATCTTTGTTCAATTCCTTCTTTAATGGTTCATTCAAAAGAGAAATGGAATATACACAGAGAAATAAATGTGACTGTTGATTAGTCTCTAAATTTCTCTAGAAATATGATGTTTGCTTAAGCTTTGGCTGAGGAAAAAAAACGTATTTGCTTGTAATATTTTAGTTACCTCTTTCAATTTCCTTGTCAATAGGCCAACCTCTCATTTGAAAAAACTGATTGGAAGGTCCACTTATGTATAGGTTTGACACCAATTCCATATTAGACTTTCCTGCCAACACTGGGAGGAAGATATGCTCTTGCCTGTTAATTGAAAAGGTGGCTTAGAATTTTGAACATTTTTTCTCCAACAGTAGGGTGTGTACAACAGTAATCACAGTAACAAGAGACTTTGGTGAGCAGCACCAAAAAAAAAAGTAATGCGGAATAAAACCTTGGCGCAACTCTTATAGACCCGTGTTGTAAGGGCAAGTGACTCATACTAAACAGTCTGAAGGTAGCTGCTTAAAAACATGAATGAGAGGTCATTTTTCTTTCTGGTATGGGGACATCAGAAAATACAGCAACACTCATCTGACTAGGGATTGGACCTGATGTAGCCTGACCCTTCACACTGTGACTTTACAAAGCAGTCATGAAAAACTACACATGTAACATGGCAGAGAAAGCTCACTGCAGCAACAACATGTTTTGGATTCAGTGAGAAGAATGCTGATAATACACTGATGTTTACACTTGTTGCTAGGAGATCAAGGTCTCTCCAACTCCCCATGTCTTGTCCATGCATAGGTGCACAAGAAGCTGGGAGGGGCCACAGCCAGCGCACCAGACCCAAGTTAGCCAATGGAATATTCCACATCTTATAATGTTATGCTCAGCATATAAAGTAGGGGCAGCCAGGAAAGAGTGGGGTTCTCTATTGCTACCAAAATTGTAACTGTCAGATCTTGGGTTTTTTGGGATCGCTAGCCGGGAACAGGCTGGGTATCAGTTGGCAGGTGGTGAGCAATCATATTGTGCATTATCCTTTTGTACTTTCTATTATTGTTACTGTTTTATTTTATTATAATTACTAAACTGTTTTTATCACAACCTACAAGTCTCCCTTTACCCACCCAGTTCACTTCCCCAACCCCAGGGCTGGGAGAGTGTGAGGGAGGAGCTGTGTGGTGTTTGGCTGCCAGCCAAGTTCAAACCACGACAAGGGTGTATTGGATACCGAGGATGTATTGGGTAGTGGGGGCACCTCAGCATGATGTAAATGGTATTGAATAAGAGGTGGAGATAGTACTGGGCTTGGCAGGTATGGAGTTAATGTTCTCCATAGCAGCCTGTATGGTGTTATGCTTCAGATTGGTGACCCAACCAGTGTTGATAGCACACAGTGTTTTAGCTATTGCTGAGTAGTGCTTGCACAGCATCAAAGCCTTTTCATTTTCCCAGCGTGGCCCCAGCGTAAGCAGGCTGGGGAGGGGATACAGCCAGGAGAGCTGACATGAACTGACTGAATGTATATCCCATACTATATGACATCATGCTTAACAATAAGTTTTGGGGAAAGAAGATGTTTCTTGCCATGCTTAAATAAATGTCATGAACTGGGAGGGAGGAGCTAAAAGATTCTTGTCTTCATGTGTGGTGTTGAAGGTGCAGCATACTGAAGAAAGGTTTTCAACACTCTGCCTACTGACATGAAACTGCATTGGATAACAAAAGCCAGATTCAGTAACACCATCTGCAACCGTTCAGAACCCATTTGAGTCAGCCACAATGCCATCAGGTCACAAGCTACACATGATTTCCTCTGGATAAACCACTGTTTGAGCAACCTTGTAAAGCTGTTCTTTGTAATTTGGGACAAAACCTAACCACCCTGAAGAATGCAATCTGTTCAAGCATCCCCAAGAAAGCACAGAAGGACATCTCTCCCCATCTGTGTGGACTGCTGCCCTTCAAAGGTAATGCATAGAACATGTTAGAAGGCACCAAGGAGTGCCTGGAGAAGGGTGGTCTGCCCCCTGTTCGGGAAACCAGGCACAGAAGGAAAAACACATGCAGCCTGTCCCTGCTAGGTCCAGCTGGGAAATCTTTGGTGGTTTCTTTCCCTCCCTAGACTTCTCCCTGCCCCAGGCTTCTTGTTTTCTCTAACCAAGAGAGAAAACAAGGGTTTCTCTTTTCTCCTTCCAGACAAGTAACACCACTACCCTAGACCTGGCAATCATTCCCTGACTGAGTTTTTAGTAAGAACATTTACATTCAAAAAAAAAAGTTTCACCAGTTAAAAAAAACACAAATTCCCAGAACGATTTTCAGTCAGATCTTGTCTCTCTCACTGTGTTTCCCATCCATGCAGGGACTGCATTGACAAGAGCCCTTCACAACTGGCCTTGCTATTGTATCGTCTCTCCACAGACACTACTGAAGAGCATCAGATGTGTAGCAATGAAGCTGCAGTGAGAGCAAACCTACCTCATTCTTCCATCCTTTGCATGGGCTAAAATGTGACAAAAACAAAGAGCAAAATCTTTTTTTCAGTTGCATCTGGTCATCCTTTCCACTGAACAGGCAAATTAGATCACTGAACCTGTATAAGGAAAACCATTTGTTGCTGAAGACCAAGTTTCAGGCCACGTACAACAGAAAATGCACTGCTCTTTTGATTTAGGGCAAGGAGGAGGTAGGAACAAGGCATTAATAGCAAGGCAAAGCCAGGTATAGGACACAGTGTAAAGGAGACCAGAGCTCTCCAGTGTCACCTCATCAGTATATGCAATTAAACTCTCTGTTCAAAAAGCATTGCAAAAGACAAAACACAAACTAGCAAGACATTGACAATGCCTCTTCTAAAAACTGATGTTCAAAAATAGTTCAACTCCAAATTTAGCTGGCTCTTGTTGCAATGCTGAGAAGAAGCATAAAACCATGAAGGTGATGAAGAACTGAGAAGTCTAGTGTCAGTGGAGCCAGCTGCAAGAAAATATATACAACGCTGTTCAGGCACCTTTCTCAGTCAGAAAAAGACTTCCAGGCCAAAGTGGTATTCTCTGGGCGTGATTTGCCCATCTCATTTGTGTCACTGGGTGCTGACCCCGTTTTCTCAGAATAGATCCTCCTGTTGAGCTGGCCACTCATAGCCATATCTTGGACACATGAAAGTACCTTGTTATACACTTGTTAAAATCTGCTAGCCCAGTTTCCACAAGGCTTATCTCATATTGTGATCAGGCATAGCTCTCATCTTGCACAACTGCTTTTCTACATTGACATTATTGTAATAGGAAAATAGGTGCAGAAGTGAGCCTCGTCTCAAAACAGTTATTATGTTACTAGCATTCAAACCCCTAAGCAGTCCCCACAATTTTATAGAGTTCATGTCAATCAGAATGAAAGGTTTTTACTTACTGCTGTTAAAAATTGTTTTGGTTAATTCTTATATACTATTGATTTTATCACAGCTACAGATTTGCTACAGCATTAACTGAGCACAGGACTCTGCATCTTGGTGAACTTTCTCCCTAAGAAGGAAGTCTACCTCTTATGGATTGTTTTAGCAAATCAGATATTGCTCTCTGATTTTGTCACTTCAGTCTAACATCTTTTTCTCTTTCACTGTATGGGCTTAACATGCCTGTGCTAGATTCTGTAAACCAGCACTGCCAATTTCATCCCTTGTCAGTCTGGATCATGACATCTCTTGACTGCTCTCTGGTCCTGAAACAGGATTTGTGGCTGAGATTATAATTTAAGATATTTATCCCCAACTTGACTCTATTCTCATTTTTCAGGAATAATTTTCTTCCCACTGTGTTTATAAGCCTGAAATGCAGTTGAGGACTTTCAGGCCACCAAACAAATTTAAATGTAATTGTTTCATGAAATAGAGCTGCTCTCTTGAGAAAACACTGGCAGAAACCCTGCCTGTGATATTAAACAAGGATTTGGATTCAGGAGCATGACTGCAGTATTATCTCAGTGTTAAAATTGTTAGATAAAGGAGGAAAATTTACACTGCCTTCAGAGTCCATCTACATAGCATAAGAAGAGGCAGACTATTTGTTAGACAATGTAAACCCTTATTCCAGCAGCTCTTTTTGAAATGCTCCATTTCTTATTTGATATTTTTTACTGAAATTCCCTAGAATTCATCGCAACTGCTTTGTTGCTATCGTTCCTGGCTTTACCACAGACCGAGCTCAGCACTGACTGCAGGAACCACAGGTGTGAAGGTGCTCCTCAGCTCCACATCATTTCTAGTCCTTCATTAAAGCACAGGCACCTGTAGCTCTCCTTGGGATGCCCACTTACTTACAGAGACATGGTTGTCACAGAGCTGACCTTAGCAGAAGTTTCCAGAGCACTGTGCCTTACCCCATTCATCCTTCAGTCCAATGCTTGCAAGCCTAGCAACTACTCCTAGATCACAGACCACATCTCCCATGAAGACAGACACCTCCCCCTGTGAAGTGAGAGGTCCAAGCACAGAATTGGTCAGATGAACGTGTATGAAGAAAATTAACTCTATCCCAGCCAAAACCAGTGCATAGGTCTTTAGCAGTGATAATCCCAAGGACATATCCTGGTTAACAAGCATTCTCCTCATAAAACTATGCTTGGTTTGGTACCTTATTTTTGACTTTCTGTCATTTTTTGTATCTAAGCTGGAACTCCAGGAGGGAGATGTCAATGTTTCCTGAATTTTCAGAGGAGCTGCCTGCCTAACTCAGTGATATTGAACAATCCATTTTTAACCATCTCTGTTTATAAATGTTTTCAAGCCTCAACATCACCTTAATCTACATATTTTTACCATCAGTCCCTGATAAACACTATCACACCTCAGTTAAGTATGGCTGAATGAAAGGTATAGCTAATTATTTAGCACAAGCACATGCTGGGACATCTTAGGGTAAGTAATTCGCAGAGCCAATCATGTGTCAGGATAATGTTATGTGAATCTCTAGCTTTTCACATCAGAAGTTATTCTAATACAGCAGTTAGTTACATCCATGGGATACCTGGAAGTTTGCTAGACTAATCTCTGAAAGACATGGTATAAACTGCATAAGAATAAGACATGATTTCCAAGTGAGGGAACAGAGTTGTGGCAGAACATGAACTGGCAACAAACTAAATATGAATGCAGAGTTAGCTCAAAAATGCCGATGATAAACATCCCCTGAAACTGGCTGTGGGACACTCAACAAGGAATAAGACCCAAGCTATATTTAATCTTCTTTATAATTTTTTTTCTTTTCTCTACTGTCTAGAACTTAGCAGCATTTTGCTGCAGAAGCTGTGTATTTATGTGTGGCCAAATTATAGCTTATAGCAGCTGTATCTCCACCCTCAGACTATTTATTCTGACTTTTAAAAACAACTAGAGGGACCACAGAGAGAAACAAAGGCTGTTGGGATGAATGTTGCAGATGCAACAGTAGATGATATGCACATATGTAGAGGACCCCTGTCACTCTTAGTTTTGCCAGAGAATGCTCTCTGTAAATTCCTGATATCAAATCTTCATGGAGAGTGAGAAAAGAAGTAAGTGTTTGAGCTTCAAAATATTTCTCCACCTTCCTCCTGCTGGTTCTCTGATAGCACCTACAGTCATTGCCATTTCAGATCCAGCCTGCTGCTCTGACTTTTCTTATGGTCACATGCTTTTTCTGTCTGAAGTCCCAAACAACTCCTGTGTAACATTTTCTACTGTGAGAGAAAAATCCACCTGATACCTTTTCCGACACCCTGGATATGTCTCAGCTGTCTTGCAATCTGTACTATTTGACAAGTGTATACCAGGTCAAATGACCCCTGAAAAGGGCAGAGGATGAGAAAAATGTGCTGTTACAGCTCTATCTAAAAAGAGCTTGCCAGTTTTGGAAAGTGGAGAGCAGACTCATTATCCTCAAAATTGGATTTACATGTTATCTTCTGCCCTCCTCCATTAGCATCAAGAAAATTCCCTGGGTTTGGCTCAGGAATCGGCCATCCAAACAGAGACAGCCCCTTTCAGTATAGAAGGAAGAAAGGTGACCCTAGTACTTATTATCTGAAAGAGAGTGCAACTATTTAAGCATGATACATAGGCCACTGATCATAAATTATAGTTTAACCACATCTGGCAGGATAAATCACACTATCCAGTTTTGCAGCAACCTGTTTCTTAGTTAATATTTTTCTGTGAGGTGGTCCCTTGCAAATTCTGATTAAATGTAGGAGTTGCCACTTTAAATATGCTACAGTATCTTTTGCAGAGAAAATACCTTCCACTCTTCCTCATCAGCAGTGTTAATCATAATTATTGTGTTAGAAGTAGGATTCATTCCATATTAAGATTTGTTTAACAAGCTTCCTGACCTTCAGTATCTTACTTCACGTCATTCAGTATTATATATACACACAAAAGCACACAAGAAAAAAAACTTTGCATGTTTTCTTTCCACTTGATTTTGCATAAAGAAGTGCAAAACTCAAATAAAGATTTTTCTTCACCATTCATTTCTTATTTCTGAGATATAATCTGCTGCCTTCTCCAATGTTTTTTTTTTATGCCTTCCTAGAGGACTGAGAAACTGGTCTGTGGAGTTTCCTCAAGCCTTGAGTGTCTGGAAGGTGCTTGAGTTAATTAAGAGTCAACAAAAACAGACAAGGGAAAGAGTTTTAAGCAACCTGGCTAAAAATCCATGCACTCTTTATCACTACTCAGTGCTTTTGTGCTTCTGATGATACAAACTTGTGAACTCTTCAGTTATCCTTAGAGTCCTCTGGGAAAAAGAGAGCACAGTGTCTGTATTTCTAGTGGGAAAGGAAACTGGAAGACAAATAATTTCAAATAAAATAATAAAACAAAAATATTCCAAGCTTACTTTATCTAAACAAAGAAACAAAAAGGAGACCATATGACCTAGACACAGTGTCCATTTAAACCTTGTTAAAATTTGAAATATTTGAAATAAACTGCACTTACAAAGATCTTTCTTGTGGTATACACCCATAGCAGTCTTCAACAGAAAAAACAGCCTCCAAGCTCTTAAAAAGGGCCTTTTATCCATACTCCCCCCGAGGGTAGAAATGGGAGGGGTAGGGGCCCAAGTGTACCCAGCCTCCTGAAGACATGGTAACACAGCAGCCATGTGGCCTGTGGTCCAGGCATGTGATGAATAGGGAATCACAGGAAAGAATCACTCTTCTCATTCAGTGGCTTGCCTAGATTTGTTCTGGCAAGAGATGGACACATTTACCAATAAGTGAGGTTGTGGCCTGACTACAAAACCTTGCTACTCCCTCCAAAATTCACCGTTGGCTGATTCGGTCCAAAGCCTGAAGTGACTGTCCTCCCAGCTGAACCCTGTGGGGAAGGGCTGTGCACCATTCAGCTCTCAGTCCTCCCAGTATCATTCCTTTCTTCCTCCAAAATAAGTTATGCTGCTGAAAGGGTTACTTACAGAGAGCTCAAGTATTGTTTTAGACAATATATGCTATGGTTGACTACATATACATGGCCTCCAGCAGAAAAACTTTCAGGAAAATTACAAGGAAAAAAACTATGAGACACATTTCTTTCTTTGACTAATGAAGTAAGCACCCTGACAGGAGAGCTGTGTGCTATATTTATTCCAGCAGTGCTGAGTTATCTTCTTTAATACACAAGGCACAGGGGAAGGCAGATAGCAGATAATGCTGGAAATGGTAATAGGATGTGGAGTCAAATGACAGCTGAGCTTGCAGTGCGTGTTCTTCCTGGATCAGCTTGGACCCCGTCGGGGGTCTGCCTGACAGGGACACAGACATGGAGAGTCATCAGCTCCTCTCAAACTGTAGCAAGTTGAGAAGAGACACACAATCAGAGCCAGCTTAAGCTCTTCACAAAGATATGAAGTCCTGCTTCTGCACTGCATTGCAAATCATCATCTGTCTCAAAGTATAAGCACTCTCTGCTCCATGGGATATCTGCTGTTTTGATTTCACCTGGTACTTCAAGGGCTAGGACACCAAGGCAGTGGAGAACAGGGGCACAGGGCCCTTGGCAGTAGCACTGCCTGCTTCTCTAATCCTTCAAGGCTTTCTTGGTCAGACAAGCACCGTGACTGCCTTCCCAGGCATGCTGAAGCTGTACTCCTGCAACATAGAGGAAAAGGGTTCCCCTGCCTCTCCATGTCTGCACTTGAAATCAGTAGTAGGATGTAGCAGAATTATTCTGGCAAAAATTGTGCCTGAAAGGGAAGAAAAGTAGAAGGCAAGTGGCTTTCCTGCTACTCAGATAATAGTGCCTCAGGTCTGTATTGATGGTGGCCCTGAGGACCAGAAGAAGCAGGGAAGCAGGTCAGGGAAGGCTCGATGTCTTCTTCATATTGGAAAATGTGTGCACAACAGCCAAGGGTGAGCCAGGCGCCTTATGTGCTGGCTGCCTCAGCCCACAAACCAGTCTCTATCTGGGGTCGTTACATCTATGCTTATGGATAGTACAAGCTACCAGCAGCCAGAACAGTGGTACACTGGGTGAAGAGGAGTGGAGAATCAGATGGTCTTTAACAGTATAGCATCTAAATAGTTGTACATTAGTCAGTGTAACTTTTGCTGTGTCAAGAGTTTGGAATTTTTTCCACAGATAATTCCTTGAAAAGCAAAATCATCCAAGCTCCAAAATTATCTCATGTCAAAAATCAGAAATTGGTTTATTTTTGAGGACAATGCTGCACCAGCAGTTGGATGGTCTAGGAGGGTAACATAATACTTCCTTTTCCCAGCAGTTTTATTTTCAGCTGGTCTCCAGACACAGGCAAATAGGAAATGGTTTCTCTTCAGGCACAGTGAATGTCTTAAGGGGCTTTTGAACCCTCCAACACCTCCCTCCTCTCCAAAACTCAGCTGAGTTGCTGACCCTCAACAGCTGCTCTGCAGAGACAGTGTATGAACCATTGCACACCATCCTGCCATTTTTCCAGGCATTCCCTTCATCTATCATATACTGCCTCATCACTTGAAACTGTAAATGTCCTTGCTGTTTTCAAGGTCAGCTTTTACTCTACACTGTTATTTCTGAGATGTGTTTGTTTCATTTTCAAACAAAAGACTCGTATCAGGAAGGTACACAATCCTACAGAGAAGGTGGATTTATTTATCACTGAAGAGATACACATTAAACCTTTTTATGTTACTTATAGCCAGAAAGATAGATTATTGTGGCTGTAGGAGAGGAACAGCTCTACTGAAAGAAAATGAAGCTCCTGCTAATTTGTTCTAGGCTACTAAGAAAGCCAAGGAAGCAATCCTCAGTGCATCATAAGACAAATTCCTCCCATTTATTTACAATATAATTCCTCTGTTGTACATGCTTTCAAAAGCATGCACATGCTTTGTTGTTCAAAGAAATGCTATGGACAATGTCACATATTTTGTATGATGTTCCTAATGATTTAATTTTCTGAGAACATCGGCATTTTTTTTTAAGAGCACTTATCCTGCGGTGATTCCTTCAGATTTCTAGTCCCAGTCTATGGCTAAAACATGCTGGATCCACCCAGGGCCCACAACTCTGTTCTCACTCTGATTTATGAGGTGTCCCTGAGCAATTCTAGCAGAAGGACCAGGTGAAACCATACTTCCCAACTGGCTACATGCAGAGCTGACTGAGGTTTTTTGATAAATGCTTCTTCCAGATCTTTTGTCTGAATGGATTTGGCCATCCTCAGTGTAAGTGAAAACAGACAACCCCTATCTAAGGTTTCTGAGTTTGGGAAATAGGTTGTTTATGAGAGAAAGTTCTCCTTGTGGTGATTGGAAATGGAAATTGCTGACATGCTCACAGTGTGCAAACTTACTGGAAGGCTCACAGCATAATCTAGATCTCTCTTCCAAACATAAGCTCCTGTTGCAATTATTCAGACAGCATGTCTACACAATTGTACAGAGAGACAGAGAGAGAATAAAAAATAAACCTTAAAAGAACACTAATCTGTAAATTATGGAGATCCATATTTGCATTTGAGAAGTAGAGTGGTGTGCTTATGATAAAACCTGTCTTCCGTCATCTTTCCAAAGAAATTGGATTGCATGTGACTGCACCCCCTGCTGCACTGTGTCACGAGTTATACAGGAGCTGTGATTCTACTGATCTCTGCAGTTCCTGGCCCCTCTGCGATTTTCTTTATAGATTTCTAAATCTGTAAAATGATCTCTACATGGAACTGCACAAACTTGTTTTCAGGCTGAAGTGAGAATCAGAAAATGGCAGGGAAGCTGACTCTGAAGGGTGCTAAATGCACCCAGCTTCTCATAGGGTCCAATTGTTCTTTAAAGATGCTTTAAAGAGAGTGTAAAAGTAGCTGCCCTCACTTTAAAGATGCATTCAAATCCAACAGCATTAGTATAGAGGAGACTGAGGCCCATATGCCTTAATAAACATTGAAGTACTCATTACCTCCCAGGCAGCCCTTAGCCATTTGAGTAGTTGACCCCATAAAGCAAGTACCCTGTTGGATCACCCTGAAGGACAGGCAGCTTGTTCTCAACATACTGCAGATGACTTGGTTCTCTTGTTCAGCAGTGTTTCGTCTGAGGAGGGTAAGACCAGAAGCTTTACATTCATGGAGTAGAAATGCCTTTCACAAATACATAAAGCATGAAAACAAGGCATATCCCTTCAAATCTGTGTTAAAGATTTGCTTATTCAAATTAGATTTTCACAGTTTAGAACTCAATCCTTTTAAATGTCTATTTTAACATGATTGATTGACTGCTCCAGGCATCTGACAGATAACTGAATTCATAAGGTATTATTCTTATTCCCATGTTTTAAGCTGAAGAATGATGAATAACAACTAGCAAATTTCATGTCTGTGGACAAGTATGCATCTTCACATTAAATCTGTATGAATCCATCTATTCCACAAATGCTACACAAATAAAACCATACTCTCTGCTTGTTTACAAACACTTGCAAAACATGATCAAGCCTGGTAGCTATCAAGAATTTAAAGTGAAGTTAGTATAAACTCTATTTTAAGTTTATAAATACAGTAAAAAGTGCCAAAAGTTGGAAACTAACAATATAGTCAGTGGTTTTATCAGCCTTAGTTCAGAAAAAAGATATGCTAACACATGCTTAGCTTGAGGCCTACTGACCTCTGCGCCATAGTCAGCTGTACAAAACTAAATTTGTGAACATTCCCCTTTCATCTCTTCTAAATAAATCAGGCTTAGGAGCAATTATATCAATAAGGTTACAACATTCAACAGGAAAATATGGGAGAGAAGAGACAGTCTAGACACCAGCTGCTGCTCAGAAAGGTTTTCTTCTATACAAGGTTTCTATATAACCTTTGATAAAATGGGAGTTTGTGTTTTGTACGATCCCAACTCCTTACATCTTTCTTACAGTAACACAATAATAACTGAATTACTTGGTTTTGCTCTTTTCTGAAAACACAAATGTTCTACTATGTCATTTCAAAACATCGCAGTATTGCCCTTCGTAAGCAACCTTTCCTGCTTTGATTACAAACTTGGATTTTACTTTCTAGCACAATTGTTGTTGCACCACATACAGTGACAACTTGTTATCCCTGGCTCAAGGAACATCATATTCCTTTCTTTGGTTTTCTAATCCACCACTGCTGCACTCCTGAAAGGCGAAAGCAAGCAAGAATTTGCTATTGTTCCACAGCTTTTAATCACTGCATGGAATATAAACACAAGAACAAAAAATGTGTAAGGAGTAAAAATTATATGTTATACAACATTATATATAGAAATCACATATTTATATTTTTATACTGAATTTTACAGAGTTACGGAGGAATCAGCCAATATAAACAAGATAGATTCATAATTTCAGACATCTTAATGTCAATAGACTCAGTATGGTTAACTGCGTAAGGGGAAGCCTGCAGCGATTACTACAGAGAATTAATACCTAAAGTAATCTTCAATAAATCATTCTTGATCGCTTTATTCTCTTATATGCAAGAATAAGCAGGCAGACTCCATATTCTTTTTCTATACCAGATTCTTTTGGGTTACTCAGAAGCTTTGGATTTGTTTTACATCCTATTGTATGCAGCGTGATCAACACAGATCTCAGAAGCTTCTCCTGCAAGACACAGGATTGTTTGCTGCACCTTAGCCTTAGTGGAAGGTGAGAAAATATGCTTCCTGAACTCTTGGGCATCCCAAACAAGGGCACAACACTAGCATGTGTGAATTTCATCTCCTTGGCTGTCTGACATATTCCTATGGATTTCTTCACAGGTGACAGCAACCAGAAAAATCTTCAGCCCAGTAAACTCTCCTCTTGTCCATTCTTCTGACATGCTTTTAGACCAGAGACAGTATAGCGAATGACAGAGAGATGTAGGACTGTATTACGTGTGAGAATGCTCTTTTATATTGTCAGAAAGAAAGAAAAAAAAAGCAGTAGGGGGAATCAAATGCTGGTGCAAAATGCTTCTTTACACACTTTCCTTCTTTAGCATGGCTTTTCTACTCCCACTTGGGAACTTCACAAAGACCTCTCTCAGCAGCTGGCAGTTTCCACTGATGGGAGTTGCACAATTAGAAGTATTTGTGGTGTTGAGCAAAGGTTTCAAGTAGACAAACCTTCTCATATAGAGCCTGGGCATAGAATGGAGCTGATCTATGAGGCCCTCTGTCTCTAAATCATTCTTTGAGCAATAAATCTCAGTCTCTCAAGGACAGCTTTCAGATCACGGAGGTAGTAGTGGTGTACAGAGATTTCAATTACCTTCCATGTGTGGAGTCAATAAGACCAAGTCCATGTTTCAAGTATCTTTGAAGAATGTCTTGCTCCTCCTTCTAATGCCACTAAGATGCTACCTTGCAGGTAGCACTCTCTGAAGTTTTGAAAAAAACATATTTTTGGCTAATCATGGCTGGACATGTGTCTTCAGCTTCATTATGTTCTTGTGTAAGGATTTTGATGGCAGAACAGCAGAAAAACTCTGTATCCTTGCAATTCTTCAAAAAGCAGTGAAAGACAGAGGCTCAGTGAATACAGAGCTTTGAAGAACCATGGTTGCTGCAGCATAACTTTTTGCAGATACTCTTGAGCATATGTCCTGTTGTAGACATTCACAAAGGAAGATGAGACAAAGGACTATCAATGGTTTCTGCTGGACACTGGTTATTGTATTGCCCTCCTAAACTTGGCACCTGACCCAGTACCTAATTTCAGTTCCTAATGTTCTATAAAGATTAGGACTTACACCATGTCACTGCTTTGAAGGTTTCTGATTTGGCATATTTTTGATAGCAGAAGAAAATGACCTCTGAATTCTGCTTCAGTCAGCCTTGTTGTCTCGATGGAGAGCTACACTCTTAGATGTTTTTCAATCTATACTGACATTCTTTGGGATCAGATGACCTTTAGGAAACCCATCTACAGCTGAATGTGCAAGAAGTGACAGCCTGAAATGGTATGTTCTTGTCAGGGTAATAAAGCCAAGCTCCAAAAAAGATCTAATAAATGCAGATTCCTCTTCTTTTAGTGGTGACTGTAATTTCAGGGAAAAGGCAAGCAGGTGATTGATTTGTTTATAGGGAGTGATGAGAACACATTGGAGGTGAATTTCAAGTGTGCTTTCTGTTACAGCTGGGGATAATGCATGGGTTAAAGGGTCAGTCACAGTGCCTGCAGATCAGGTGTAGTCCTGGCTACCTGTTGGGGTTCAGAAAGATAGTTCAGGGTGAAAGGACATAATGACCATTCTGGGAAATGTTCAAAAAGATAACCCATAAGACGTGAGAGGACTGAGTAGTTAAAATTGTAATTCTCCTTTGGAAAATTTTCAATACCAGTGATTAAAAGAAGACTGAGTATAACTGCTCCATATAAGATTTCTGAAACGATGTCAACATAAATAAATGATGAAGGTGTCTTTACTCAGAGTTTTTACAGTGATGGTCTAGAGGAAGCCCACATGTTATATGGTTGCATTTGGTAATCGCTTCTGTTTGAAGAACTTGTTTTCCTGGCAGAGGTTTTCCTGATCTGCAACACAGTTTTCTGGACCTGTGAGAAGTACTTACTCACCCATCAGCCATCATGGCTTTGGGTCTGCATATGTCCATGATATTGACAGACAGTGTGTGGGTATATTGATAGCTGCTTGGAAGTTGGATATCTGATACATATCAGTCAGTCAACACTGCCTCAAGTCAGCATAAGAGTAGTTTTCCCTTTTTGATTCTAGAAACTATCCTGGGAATTGGGGAATTCATTGGTCTCTGTTTCACTGAAGGAAAAATCAGACAAACCCATGACTCAGGACTTAGGCTCCCTCCAGAGGAGAAATTCAGACATTTCTTTTAATCCCTGATAATATATAAACCTGTCATAGGGGATTCCTACAAAGCATGGACCATGATTGGTCACAGACAACCCGTATAGCAGTTGCTGACATGTTGAAAATGAGGGGAATAAGAAGAATTTTGCAAATATCTATGCTACATATCATGATGATGATGGCACAATGGCACCTATTTTTCAAAATCATCTTTATGTGATTTGTTGAATGTAACATGTGAATCCTGCCCAAATAACTCTCACAGGCAGATAAAGAGAAGAACTGAAGAAAGGCAGTGATGCAAGCACAGAAGCTGGAAGGGAGTATTTCTGGCTATCCATGACCTTGCAATGGACTCCTACCATGGCACAGGCATCCTGCTTGTTTGTGTTTCTGCTGATAGCACAGCCTGAAAAATGTTGCCTAGACATACTAAAATAATGAGAATGAGTAAATTAATAATTCCAAAGACACGTCTGCTTGAAAAATTCTAGAATGATGACTTATTTGTAATATCAAGTAAAATACAGATCTTTTGTCTAACTGTCATCTCAAAATGACAATGAACTAAACCCTTGGTAATGGGTTCATTTATCCAGCCCAGTTAAATTCCAATTTATCTTTCTAATTTGCACTACAGCGTCACAGAAGGAGCAGTTCTTAGGGTTCAGCGTGTTGCTGTGAATTATTCAATGTGAAGCTGCCAAAGCTTTTTGCATCAGATTCATAGTATATGTTTGGCACAATTCTGTATTCATTATTGCCAGAAACAACGGGATATAGAAATTAATTAGATTAATTAAAATCTCTTTGTACAAATGAAAGATGACCTTTGTTCTCCTTCATAATTTTGGTAAATGCTTTGCCTATTGCTGACAGAAACCCAAATATTAATGTATGTTTTTCTGTCACACAGGAATTCACACCTACTACTTAGTTATACTCACAGAATCCTACAATAATAATAGATTTCCTCAGATTATTTGCTAAGTAGTATATAGTGTAGTATCTGGGGCTGATGTTCTGCCACAGATCATATTCCTATAAATAGCTCATGCAAAGAATCATGCTTACACCCAAGGGGGTGCTTGGTTAGGGAAGAGTCCCCCTCGCTGTTGTAGTCCGACATTTCTCAAGCCTGCAGTACTTTAAGTTCAGGAGAGAGAAAGATCTAAAGAGAAATTCAGCATCTCAAGCTTTCTTCTGATTATACTTATACCATATAATATCTATATTTTCTGACCATGAGGCCTCAAATCACTTGAAAAATATAACCAGCTTCCATAGAAGATAATAAAATCCTGCTGATTTTACACTTGTAAGACAGGGCATGTTTTGGCACACAACTGTTTTATGTAGCTTTTAAACAGGATTTTCTCAGATTATTTTCTAAAATGTATATAGTGTAGTGCTCTCTCTATAATTACTCTTACAAACAGTATTTTTAGTGGAAATGATGTCCTGTGTCAAATTCCATCACATCAGAGTTTGCATTATTTGCAGAACATCCACTCTGGAATATATTCTCAGATCTTCCATCAGCCTGTGAGGGTCTGAAAAAAATCTCAGCTTCACAGTACCTCTGTTTCTCCGTCTCTTAAAGTGATTCATACTCCTCTTTCTTTGCCATTTTGTCACTAGCCATGACAAGCAGTCAAGACTCACCATTGCAACTACGGAAAAAGCTCTGGTTGTGCAACACTTTTTTGGGGGACAGACATATTCCAATTTTATTATTTTTTTTTCATTTTGATCCCAAATACTCAGTTTATAAGCATTGGAAACAAGATATGGTAGGTGCCCATTAAAGCATGTTGTTGCTACTATAATTCTCAATACAGTTTCTGACCCTGTGGAAGTTTCTTGTGTTGGCAACAGAACACATACAACGTCTTGCTCTGTAAGTCTCAATTGAGGAGGACTTCTACAAAACTGTATAAAGTCCGGTTTTGAAATTCTAATCCCAAGTGCAATGATTGAAATCAGATTTTTGCAAAAGAAAATCTCAGTCTGACTATTTGGTAGGGTTATATAATACATAATTTCATATATAAAAATATTTTTTTTAATGACATACATCAGAGAAGACTCTGTCATTCAGGAAACACTGTCTGACCAAATATACAGATGTGCTCTTTCTATTGCTTAGTCTTATAAACAATATTTTTAGTGGAAATTATGTCCTGTGTCAAATTTCAGCACATCAGAGTTTTCATTATTTGTGGAATATCCACTCTGGAATATATTTATTTCTCTGGAATCTCTCCATATTGCAACTGACAAGGTAAGGAACAAGTTCAAGTACAAGCTGAATCACACATATCTTAAGCAGATGATTTACATGTACAATATTTTGAGAGATGGATAAACTGAGATCTGTGAGGTTCCTCTGGATTATGAAATATTTCATATGGTAGCTACTTTCCCTGAAAAGTAGTATTTTAGTCATTGCAGCCTACTTTTTTTCCCACACACTGTGCCATTAACACATATTTTCCTTTCACTCAGTGTCTTAAATGTAGACCAACAAGAAGAAGGACTGATATATTGTACTTTCTGTCCACTAAATGTATGAATGCATTTGCAAGCATACCTCTATGCACAGGAGTGTAGAGCATAAAGACCCCTCTATTTCAGACTGACTGGAGAGCTAAAAAGGAAAGAACTCCTACTTACCCACTTACCCTGTACATACAGTCTGTTGGTTTAAATGAGCTGCAACATCTCACAGCAGCTGAACCAAACTGAACCTGTCCCCCATCAGTGACTCATCATCAGCAAGGGGAGCAAAGAGAGGCAGTGTCAGGTCTGTGCTGGGGAGCTGGTTCATCCCCTCACAGATGCCAAGGGCCATCTGCAGGGCTCCCTGGAGCAGAGCCAGCCTGAAAGAACACTGGGACGTCGACAAGATGATCTTTCTTTCACTCCAAAACACGGTGGTATTGCAAAACAAGTTTGCAGCCTTCAGTACACAAAACCCTCTAATAAGTATACATTTAAATAAACTGAGCACAGGCGTTTGTACATATGCCAGGCCTGCTGTCCGGCTTTTCCAGCCTGAGTGACAGGGAGAGCATCTGTGCATAACTGTAGTAGAGATATCATGCCCTGAGGGCCAGAGTGCTTAGTCCCGCTGAGCTCTTTTGTTCTTCAGTTTCTGTGGTCTATAAGAAATCAACAGACCCAACTTTTCTCTCCCTTTCACCTTGTCATGTCCCTCTTTCATTTGCTGAAGGAAGCCAGATGTATCGAGTCTCTTATGGATCAAGAAAGCAAGCCTTTAGAAGCCTGGCCCTTACAAGATCTGGTTGTTCATGATTTTCCTTGGTCTTGTGCCATGACAGCAGTGTCTTCTCCGGGTGCCTTCCCTCCCTCAATAACTTCTATCCTACCATGCCTTGACTCTCCATCTGCTCCAGCAAATGGCAAGACTCACAAGGCTTTTCCCAAACCCATTTTTTGAAGTCAGTGTTCCACTTTCAGGCCTCTTTCTGCCCTCTCACAAACATCCACAGTTTGCCGTGCCTATTTAATTCAGGGACATACACACAATCCCTTGCTTGGAAATATCGTGTGCAAATGCTTTCCATGATGATTGGTGATCTACCAGAAAGTATCCTACAATAGCAGCTTTTGCCACAGTATAATCAACCCATCTTGAACTTGAAGCGCAACATGGAATGGAGTGGGATACAGCACTAGCAGTAAGTATTAAAATACTTTACATGATTGTGTAAAATGTAACATGGTAAAATGAAATACTGAATTGAAAATTAACTGCAGCCACAGCAGAGAGAAGTTGCAATATAATTCGGTGTCTTCAAAGAAAAAGACTTAAGGTACCATCATACTAACAAGACAATGTCACTGTCTCTGAAAAGGCATGATTTGGGGCTTTCTTAAATTAGCTCTTGTGTGTATCACTAGCGCCAGCCCTTTGTTTTTCAGCTTACATTTTGCATAGCTCACTCCTGCCTAGCTAAGGCTCTCTATTCTGTGAGTTTTAGATTCTCAGTCTGGCTTGACTGCTCTTCATTCACTTGCAAGCATCACTAATAAAACACTCAGAAAGCCGCCTGTTTTGTGTGTCAGGGAATAGCTAGGTTCTTTTAATCCTGTTGACAGGCACTTACCTGTCTTTTTACCAGAGTACCTGGAATGCTTTGTAACACAGAAAAGAGATTTTTAAAAACAAACAAACAAACAAAAAAACCAACCCAAATACTGAAAAGACCAGTCCAAAGGGAAGGGCTAGGAAAATAAATTATATTTAAGCAGTTGATGGTATTCAGAAATGTTCCCTAACTCAGGACTGTCACAGTTGTGAATACAAGCTGCTGCAAAACAAAGAATAGGCTGGAGAGTTCGTTGCTGCAAAACAAAGAATAGGCTGGAGAGTTCGTTGTCTCAGTTCCCAGAAATTTTAAGCTCAGGCACATACTGAAATGGTGAATCTTTATACTTCATGTTGAATGCACACATGGATCTGACTGGACCAAATGGTGTCCACTTCAGTTATGCAACTAGTCCAGTTAAATTCCACTGGGATACTGCCCAAAACATCAAGATGTGCCAGGACGAGCCTTCTGTTACAAAAAACCCCACAGAGGCAGAAATAACAAAGTCAGCCCCAGCATTTGCCTACTAGTGCAGACTCATCCCATGCAGTATGTTCTTGATCAGAATTATAGATACATGACACAGCTAGAAAATAATTGATTCATTATTTTAATGATAAATTAAGGCAAATTAGACTCTGAGGAGGTTAGAGAGCCATGAATTATATCTGCCAGAGTGAAAGCAAATAATACTTAGCATTAAATCAAATGTGCTCTTGAGGCTGCAGTTGTGAGCCCTTGCTCTTACAGAATGTCTTAAATTTGTTGCATAAAGGATCACCTTCTGTAGGATTTTATTTTAAACTAAAATTAATTTAATTTTAAAATTGAAGAAATGTGTTCAAATCTAGAATTGTTACATTAATATTACTATTTTTAGTGCTACTAATAATAACTGCTATTAATAAAGTACATGATATCTGCTAGAGCCAGCAGTTAATTTTTTAGCCATACATATCTCTCCTGTGGCTCATGTCAAAACCCCACATCAGTCTGCCACCACAGCTTGCCATTCAGCTGATAGCAGTGCCTCCACAATCTGTTCACTCTTCATTTAGTGCATGGGGTTGGATGTGACCACAGCCAAATCAAGAGCATTTATACTTATTCCAGGACCTCAGGCCCATGCACAGTGTAGAAGTCACTAAGGCAGACTGGGCCATCAAAAGCAACTCTGATGATAGTAGTGTGTTCCTTAAGTGGCCATGGATGCATCCTGGCCCAAGCTTCCTGCCAACAGAATTAAATTTTGGGCTCACATAGACCAGTGAGCACAGAACAGGTCTAGCAGATATCACTAGGCCAGGTAAAGCTAATACAACGCATTGTGGTACCAGGAGTCACCAGGACAGACATACAGGCAGGTTGTCTCTTCTCAAGGCCACTGGGCAAGATTTAGGGGAGTGGCTGGAAGCACCTTCTGGATGAGTGCCAACATTCCTGGCCCAGAATTAAGGTCATTTGTCCTTAGGAGAGGAGAGACATAGGTAACGACATTAACCTCAATGTCATCCCATGAAAGCTCACTCCAGTATCTGCGGGAATTTTGCCACTGACTTCAACAGCAGCTGAGAGTCACCCCTGCTTCTGTCAAAGAAAACTGAAACTTTGATCTGATTATTGAGAAACTCTAATGCAAGATGGATAATTCTGAGTCTCAAAACTCTTAATATGTTAATTTCCCATTGATTCCTTGATAAATCAATAAAGTCAAAAACCCTCAGTAACCCTCCCCTTTTAATAATCAGACAGTGACATAATGAATTAAGTCTATTGACTTACAGTAGTGGGTTGCATAATGGAAGTGCCCTTGGAAATGCATGCTTTTGTACCCTTCATGTTTCCCCATTGTAATTCCATAGATTTATACATCATCAATGTGCTATTTTGGGCTAATATATTGCAAGGACATTGGGGTGGTGGCAGTTTATCAATGACTTTTTGTCCTCCTTTTTTTCATTAGTGCTATTTAAAAAGGCAAGCTATTTCTGTCAGGAGCTTCCTATAAATGTAATGGATTTTACAGTATAACCATAATAGTGCCGTATTATGCTTGTCCCTTCCTTGTATTAATTATGATCATATTTGCATTCAGGATGCAACCTTATCTGAATCCAATGCAAATTACTATCTTTGAAGGAGAAAGGCTCTAACACAACAATTGTTAGAGCTGTCCCTGGAGGTAACGTGACACTACTGCATGTGCTACCTAAGGGCCAGAGCAATACCTTTCTTGATCCACACAAATATATCTCAAACAATGTTTCTCTGGAAATGGAAAATCTGCATTGTAATGTAGATTTGGGGGTTAGTCTAATTTCTCTTTTTTTCGCCTGTGCATTACCTCATTGGCATTCAGTCAGTATTATGTATGACAATAACCAGGTTCACCTCACCATATTTTCTTTTTCAAATCAGTCAAAATAGGCAGTAATCCATTTTTCATACATATTACTTTTACTAAGAAAGATTTAATAGTTCCTTCTTTGTCCAGAATCTACCTGAAACAGCCTAATATTTTTCATCTACCTACTTCACAAGTGACAGATAAATAAGCTTTTGCTTTTTCCTGGGCTCCTAAGTCAGCAACACTAATTCTCAAAGGCTCCAGCTCTGAGAAGAACTGGAAAGACACTTAAGTACATTCTTAAAACCCACTTATTCAGTGAGATTAAAAGTATGGCTTATGTCCATTTCAAGAAAGAAATGATTATCTCCATCTTCAAGGCCGGATGACTGTGTTTGCTTGTATATAGTCTCAATTAACAGACTATTTCTCCTGTTTAAAACACATATATAAGAGCCTTGTTAAATCTTGACCTTTGAGTCATACGTGTACCAGAAGAGCAGGGTGCTGCCTGGAAATGTGGCTGTCCATGATGCTAACAGCTGAAATAAGCAAATCAGAAGTTCACTGACTTCAAAAGTATATAGCTTCAATATTTTTTTCTGTTTCGTAAAAGAGAGGTGCATAGGCTATGCAAAACTTCAAAGCATTCAGTCCTTCTGCAATCTTTGCCCTTGAAAATGAGAAGCCAAAAGAAAATCTGAAAAAAACCCAAAAAGTAGAGAGTTTCCTTCTCCAGAGGAGATTTATTTTTTTCTTCACCGGGATATATTTTGGAAAGGGGCATTTTTAGAGGGTTTAAGTACTTTTCTTCTTGATACTTAAGCCAGGTAGAAGTTATCAGGTAAGACAATGACTTATGGTGTAGATGATAGATACTCACAAAGATCCTTACAAAATAAAGCTGCCAGATCTCCTGAGGCCATCAGAGCCAATGTGTAAAATGAAAAAGTGCAGGTTTGTCTTGATTTTCCAGGTGATCCCATTCAATGGGTATTGGAAAAGCACCTTGTAGATCAACAGCTAGAAACAGTCCTTATAATAGCAGAACTCCCACTATGAGCACACCACTAGCTGCAGTGAGAACCAAGAGGACCTCTCAGTGTGCTTTACTAACCCATGTTTTCCCCCCAGTGGATTTACAGGTAATATGGTCTTGCTGCAGCATCATTTGGGGTTTCTCCACTCTGCACAGGTAAGAGAGGGGAAGAAAGATGAAATGGTGTTGACACTTCATCAAAGAATTATGTACTGCAATTTTTACGGTTAAAAACAGGGCAAATTCTGAGAGAAAATATTAGAAATATGTCCAGTGATATTGCTTTGTGTAAGGTGAAGATAATCCCACTACAGCTCTCTGATTTCCAAGAGCAAACAGTGATGTATCAACTGTCAGGGCACTGAGGGCACCAATAGGGCCTGAGTACCTGCTCACCACCACCACCACCACCACCACCACCCCCCTTCATAGGATCAGGAGTCCCATTTCAACCCAACCTGGGGCCATCCATCCCTGCTTCAGTGATGCTGCAGCAGCGCCAGTCCCTTGGGGAGTCAGCAGCCCTCATTGCCCCCTGAGAGTAAGCAGTCAGAGTTGGCAAGAATTAGATCCCTCAGATGTAGGTGTGTCTGCTGTGTGCTGGACACCCTTCCATCACAGCAGTTTCCCTGAAATGGCACCTCTGTTTTGCCATTCTCATTGTGAACCATCAGAAAATGCTCAGTTGGTAAGGATCTCTGGTGCTCTGATGTACCTTTGTAAGCTGCACACTGTGGCTATTACACCTGAGGGACAGGCCCTGAGGACACAAATTCAGTGGCTTTACAATATCACTGGAGTTTTCCAGCTGCTTTTCAAACATGTTTTCACTAAGTATCCGTTCATAAGTTCATCATTTAACAAAAGAAAACAGTCAAATGGGAAAAAAAGTTTCAGAGAATTGCATATATATAATTTATTTGCTTATCTATCTACTGATATAACTCTTTTCAGGCATTTTTAAGAAAAAAAATCTAATTTTCTCATGTGTATGTACAAAGACACACACAAAGAAATATACAAGCGTAGGCAAGTACACTCAGACTTTCTTTTCCAAACAACAAACCAGGCTGCTTGAGGCTTTCCAAATTCAGTTAGATGCCCTTTGCATTGCACAGCTTCCCGGACCCATCTGTACAAGCTTCTGTCACACAGCCATTCTTAAAGTGCAAGTATTAAAATTTAAACTAGGTTGTTTACAAAATAGTTCCAAGACTGTCCCTTTGTGGAAGTACTGGTTTGCAGAACATCTGTTGTCTTCAATTGTCAATACAGAGCCATTTGTTTCATCTCAAAGCAATGGCATTGCCCTGTGCTATAACCATGCTCCCATGAATCAAAGGAATTATGTTAAGACCATTCGACCATTATTAATCTTTTATCTGGGGACTCTGTCTTCCTCTGATCACATATTTATCAGCATTAATTTTGGCTTGATTTGTAATAGCATGTTCCCTGTGATGATTTTCACTAAATAGGAAGACACTCAGAATCTGAATAGGTAGAATGGCTCAGTGTGGATTTATCAGTGGGTTTGGCTTCATTTCTGTATGTCCAAGTTGATTCATTGTGTTGAAAAAGCAAATAACTAGCAACTGTGTCAGCCTCCCTTTGTCTAGCATGAATTTCTCTGAAAAGGAGTTTCATCAAGCAACTCCAGCCGGCCCAGTGGTTTACTCCTGTTTTTCTTAAGACTTGTCCTTTTTTTTCCTTTTCAACTTTTGTTGGTGTTAGTCAGAATTCAGTATAAACCTAGACAAGGTTTATATTAAGTATTACTTAAGTTGCATCACTGCAAAGACAAGGCAGGCTAAGGGTCAGATGTGAAAACATGATTCAAATTCATCATTACTGAGATGTTTTATTTATGGATTTCTTTTTCTTATCCATGTCATCTCCGGAAAGAAGCAGGATTACTGAAGATGTCTGAAAAGCATGAAATTAAGGGCTTGATTTTTTTCTCAGACAAGTTTGTAGAGAAAGTATCGCATTGGCCCATTCTGACTTACTAGACTCTCATGTAATAGATCACTAGGATGCAAAGCAGTGAGAGTTCGAGTAAATCCCATCTTGCAGTGGTGTCCTCAATAAACTTCTTATTGTAAAAGCTACTATCACTTCTAAATTCAAAACATCAGGACAAAAAATATGTAAAGATATACAACATTGGTAAAACAAAAGAAATGTTTCTAATTCATGTGATGTTCTCAAACTCTGTGCATCATAGAAAGATCAATAGAGAAACTCCTAATCATCATTTTAATGAAAGTTTTACATTTTAGGTTTAGGAATTCGTTGGAGTGAATAAGTAAACATATTATATGTCAGGAAATTCCCTCTAGCTTCCGAGAGGCATTAGTATACTCTGCTTTTTACCCTTTGCAGGAAATGCTTTACATTCAGGGAATAATGAATGAGTAAAACAATCAATTTACAAGAAGCATTGGAGAGTCTGGGGAATTCCTCCTGACTGCACAAGCTGAGGCTGGATATCTTATTTCTAATGAGGTATGGCCTCAACATCCTAAAAGACAGATGGTAGTGTGAACTAGCTGGTTAATTTTGGACACTCAGAAGACAAGTCATTGGAACATGTTTATGGTAGAGATGCCTGCAATTAAATGAGTGAGGACAATGGAGGGATCTTGACCTTGCCTATCTCCAATAACAAAATTTTAAAATTAAAACAGAATTTTTTTTTTTTAACAGGAGCTTTGATAAATTCCTTTTCAAAATTAAAGCTGAGCAACATTAAGCATTATATTAAACTACTGCCTTACATTTTTGATTGTTCCCATTAAGAATGACATGAGAGACATTAAATTGGGATGTGTATAATAGCCCTTCCTGAGTCATATACACAAAGCCAAGCGGCTTTGAAATACTTTATTGGAATATCAAAACTTTGTATAAATTATTAAACTAATAGTATATGTCTGCTGAAGAGAATTTAGAATTCTGTAAAACTTCATTGGAGAATCAGGTGTTTATTCAACAAACACTTGTAGATGGATGCAACATCTGCATGTGTGTTCTCACAGGCAAGTTCAGCTCTCCAGCTCTCTTTCCACAAAAATCACAGCCAGCTGTTCTTTTTCCACTACAAACCAGTTGCTTCAGGTCCCCAGTGAACTTAGATTGCATGAGAACACCATGCTATTGTGCTGAAACAAGGTACTGAATTAGGCATTTAAGACATGCTAATAGATTGTGCATATGTACCTTTTAGCTTTTCACAGCCCTAGACCATGTAAAGCACAAAAATGGTATCAAGGCAGCGGTCACATCATTAGAATAATGAAATAAGGGCCTTTAAAAATTACAGTTCCAGTGATTACATTAGTTTGAAGGATTCTTGCTGCTGTAGCATTTTCTGCTCACTTGACTTCACAATGGAAATGCTAGTAATCATCATTCATTTCAGCTACCCCAGTCATTTCACCTGAAGCATAGAAATCCTTCTGCTTGTTCTCTCATGCACATATCAGACTGCAGAGGCTGTGAAAGGAGTGCTGTGTGATTCCACCAGTAAAGGGGGAGGAAAAAGTATACCTGGAAGGAAACCTGAGTTGCTTCTTGTTTGGAACAAATGCTCAAAATATGTAAAACTTGCAAGAAAAACAGCCCATGAAGGTGATTTTTAATAATTGTGTGTAAACTACTATTTCATAATTAATAAGGTAATTTTTCACTTAGGAAAGTAAAAGCAGGAAGACTGCTATTTCATGTATATATTTCTTGAAACATGTTTTCCAGTGAGGAAAACTATCAAAGCCAACTCACTCTTGTGGCCAGTATCTGTCTTGAAAAATCAGGAAGAAAATCAGTGTAAAAAATTACTATCTGGATTCTTTGCTTGACAGTACCTCCATTTTTACAAGCTCTAGATTCAGGAAAGAAACCCGTTAATAAATACCATTTTCCAGAGAGAATAGACAAGTCCAAGGGAGACAGCATGCAAAGCAGATTCCCACTTTGTGTAGCATGTTTAGTGGTTGGCTACAAATGTAGTCTCCACAGAGACTACACAGAAGGCACCTCACATAGATGTGAGAAGGGTTGAGGATGTAACATAATGAATATTGGAGCATTCATCCTTCCTGAACAGCAGCCACTCTCTGACTGCCTGTGAAATGATTTAGCTTTTGCACTATTTTTGCAGGGCAGCACCTTGCAGACATCATACAGGTCAGCATTTACCAGATGCAGTGTAGCACAGGTACACTGGGATCAGTGATCTCCTGAAAACAGTCAGGGAACCTCCCAAGGCACAGACTGTGGTTCTGGGCTTGTTCAAACTGGTTAATTAATGAAGCTGAGAGGTGCAAAGCTTCAACATTTCAGAATTCTGAAAACAAAATTACCAAAAGCTCTTTCACTCCTGTTTATCAATTCAAAAAGTTAAATTTTTGTTTCTAACTCAGAAATGTCCAAAAAGAGAGTGACTTTCTTCACCAAGCTTTATTTTTCAGCTGAGACCCCGTGGCAGAGGTGCAAACTGAATTAACGGCTAGTAGGAGGAAGGAACTGTCTTCATGTTATAATTATTTGGATTTGTAGCTATAAAGGCCTTTCCAAGAGAATAAAAGGTAACTTAATTTATGATATTATGATGAAAATGAGGAGAGAAAGAAAGTGATAGCTTGTTCAGTTTTCAGACTTCCACTGGCAATTTTATTTTGTTGTAAATGTATCTCCTTCCTACATCTAGCTCAGAAACTAGCTCATTAAGTACTCAGAATTGCTGTAGGGTAGAGAAACCTGTAGGTTATGAAGAAAGAAGCCCTTGTGGATTTTTGTTGTTGCCAGGAATAACAAAGCTAGAAAAACAGATCTCTTGGGCTAGGGTTAAGGTTGAGAAAGTATTCCCTTCTAGGTATAAATACAAGGTTGCTTTGCTCTTAAAAATCACAAATATATGTTGATTTCTGAGTAATTACAACAAAAGGTCATCAGTAATCTTTAGGAAAGTTATCTAATATTTTACACTGTAGCTACACTGTAAAATATTTTACACTGTAGCTACAAGTAGCATTACTGATTCTCCATCTGTTCAGCAAGTTCACATAGAAAGATTTACACAAATTGAACAAGATAACCACCTTCAGTACCCTATAGCAATCTATAAATCCAGAAACTGGCTTTATATGTGTGTCGTTTGAGTGGGTGGGGGTCTTTTTCCTCCCCCAGTATTCATCCCTCACTTTAAAGGCCACTGTCAAGTGTCTTGAATTTTTTGCTGTCTGTAGGAGATGTTAAAGCTGACTTCAGGGTTACTGCTTTAAACACTTCATTCTGGAAAATCTCTCATTTTCTCATCACCTGATATTTCCTCTCCAGTTTCCATTAATGAAGTTCATACTGATCCTTACTTAACAGAAGCACCTTTGCTGGACTGAGCAACAGGGTTTCTAGACAGCTAATGATTACTTGGATTTTCCCCAGAACATTATTTAAAGTTGAATTCTTCTTATCATAATGGAAATACCTTAAAAGTTTATCCTCATAGATAAAATGATATGATGAATAAAAAAATAAAATACATGATGATTAAAAAAACAAGCCAATAGCCAAGGAAATTAGCTGGCTGGGTAGCAAAGTTAAAAATCTACTGAAGTGAAGTTGGCCTCATTCAGAAGAAAGAAATTTGACCCAAGAGAAGTCAGTTGGGAAAATAGCAAGCCACCACTAGCAATGTGCAGGAAAGAAGGTAAAGCAAAGAGGGAATGTGAAGAATAACTGCTGGATGTAACACAAACCTGATTAATTTTTAGCTGTTACAGAAATGGGAAGTCATGAGTGAATTAGTAAATCCCAAGACAAGATGAGTAAAAACTAAAAAGAAGCAACAGTGGAAATAAACTAAAAGAATTCTGTGAATAATCCATTCCTGCCATTTCACAAAAAAATTATACACTCACTGATCCAGGATCAGAAATTTCAAGTAGTGACCATAGGCCAGGAACAGAGATTCAAGATAAACAGAAGTACAAGAAGAGAAGCTGGAACAAACTGGCAAATTGAACTGCAACAGCTCACTAGGACTGGCTGGTACCTATCCAACAACTCTGCAGGTGCTGAAGACAGAAGGGATTTAACAGCTAATAAAATATGCAATCTCTGGTTAAAATGAGCAGCTATATTGGAGGCCTGCAGGGTAGCAAATGTTCTAGGACTAAAAAAGGTAGTAGGGATCTGGGGAATTACAGATCGCAGTACTTTATTTCACTATCAGTTAATCTTGTCAAAACAATAATTAAAAATAGCCTTTTAAAAATACAGTCTTCTAAATCACCTCAAGGAACATGATAAGACCAATGTATGGTAGAACCCCATGTCTTTAATATGCATAAAATCATTGAGACAAGATGAGAATGGTGAGACAGGCAAATTAGCAGATGGCAGAGAATTATTTCATTTGGCAAGACGAGAGATTGTAAGGTGTTCTGTAGGGACCTCATAAAGATGTGTTAGTGAGAAGCATAATGTCTAAAAATCAGTACTGGATGATATCCAGGAGCAACAATTGAAAGGAACAGCTTAAACTATTTACATGTATAGTTACCCTCAGCAATTTGCTGACCCAAATTGGTTTTGGAGCCAAGAAATCTACAGGATTCTTTTTATTTAGTGAAAGTTTGTATACACTATGAATGATCTATAAGGATTATAAGATCTTATGGTTTAAAGTATAGAACAATTATTAATCAACAGGAGCTACAAAGCAGTAATATTTGCAGCAAGTCTTCATACCTCTTCAAGAAGAGCAAGATGGAGGATCCAGGTAACTAACTAAAGGCTGATCAGCCTCACCTCAGTCCCTCAGAAAGTGATGGAGCAAACTGTTGTCATCAGTGGTGCAAAGTCCAGCTGGCAGCCAGTAACCAGCAGCATCCCTCAGGGCTGGACACCAGAGCCCATGCTGTTTAATGTCTTCATTACAATCCCAATGGCAGGAGAGAGTGCATTCTTAGCAAGTCTGCAGGCAAGACTGAATCGGGAAGAATGGCCAATATGCCAGAAGGCAGGATTGCTTCTCAGAGAGACCAGGACAGGCTGGAGAAATGAGCAAACAGGAACCTCATGAAGTTCAACAAAAATGTTTGCAAGATCTTGGATGAAATAACCCCATGCAACCATGCAACAATACAGACTGGGAGGAGACTGTTTGGGAGGCAGCTCTCTAGAAAAGCACCTGCAGGTCCGAGAAGGCAACAAGTCAGACATGAGACATCAGTATGCCCTAGCAACAAAGCCTTGAATGTACTAGCCAAAAGCGTGGCCAGCAGGTCAAGGGAGATGAACATTTCCCTCTGTTGAGCACTGGCGAGACACATCTGAGGTGCTATGTCCAGTTCTAGGTTCCCAGTGCAAGAAAGACACGGGCACACTGGACCAGGTCCAGCAAAGGGCCACCAAGCTGTCCAGGGACTGGAGTACATGATGTAGAAGGACAGAGTGAGAGAGCTGTCTTCCTTCATCGTGGAGGGAGACCTGTATTACTGCCTACATCTACCTGATCAGAATATACAGAGAAGGTAGAGCCACACTCTTCTCAGGTGCACAGCATTAGGGAAAAAGGCAGTGGACACAACTTAGAACATGGGAAATTCCAATTAGATATAAGGAAAAATATTTTTACCATAAGAGTGGTCGGTTACTGGAACAGGTGTCCAGAGAGGTTGTGGGATCTCCATCCTTGGAGATGTTCAAGATTTGACTAGACATGTCCCTCAGCAATCTTATCTAAATAGATATCTTTTGAGCAATGAATTGGTTTAGATGACCTCCAGAGGTCTCTTCCAACCTAAATTATTCTGTTTCTGTGATTCTAACTGCTTTCAAAACTGTTTACCACTAGTCATGAACCCTCCTTTGAAGCATCTGATACCTAGCTGTGTAAGAGATGGTATACCAGCTACTTCACACCTCTTCAGATCCCACAGCCTGTTCTAATTGAGCGAGTAGTGCAGGACACAGAGGCATGCTAGCAGTCTGCCTACATGCAGAGGCAGGCAAGGTATGCAAGGTGCCTGTGACTGAGCATGAAAGAGTCCACGTGGAGCAGCACACTGACAGTAAGATGGCTTTAAAGCTTACCTCAAAAGATAGTAAAGACTTAGCTTTAAGGCATTTTCTGTCTAATCCCATATGGCTGTTCCTGTCTGTTTACTAGAAAAACTCTTCTAGTGGGATTTTTAAACAAACAACAAGATAGGTTGAAATAAGGGAAAAGAAATAACCAGGCACAAAGAAATTCAGACATTCACCATTTTGTCCAGATATCATTTGATGGCCCTTCTTTGATGAAGCTGCTTTTGTTACAGTATCTCAATTGAAAGTGTATTCATTCTATTATTGAAAAACCACATGTACATTCTCAAAAGTATGGAGGGTAAAAGGAAGAAATACCTGAACTCATTAGCAATTTAAAATATATATATTAGCAACTTCTTTGAAGATGATGTCTCTAATTGTTGTACTGACATTTCAAGTATGATATAGTTGCATCAATCTGGAGGGGCAATTTAGAGCTTAACATTAATTCCTAATTAGCTGGTAATGTTTCCTTATACTTTTATGAGCTCATTTTCACTGATATGCGACTGTTTATCTGTATTGGTGCCTGTGGTAACACAATTCAAAATGTTCCTCTGTCTAAGAATACAGGGTAATAGTTGTTCTGAAGAGTGAAAATTATTATAGTTTATTTTGCACGGAATGTCAGTTAGAGCAATAATGAACTTGATGAAGGACTATAGCAAAGAGTAGCAATATTGACAAGGTGTCAGTATAGATTAGAACAAGACAGACATATTCCAGTTCAGTGCAAGAAGTGCTGCTTCATTGTTTGAAATCTTCCATAACTAGATGAATCAACAGCATGTTACAGGTTATATTAGAATAGAAAACATTGCAATCACTAATAAAATGGAGGGAGAAGGAATCAAAAAGGAAGAAAACAGAAAAATGAGGTCAGGTTTTAAATATGTAGACTGATGCCTGTGAGGGGAATAATTCAAAACATAGAAATTCACTTGTGTGGAATATTTTAAAATATGTAGAGTTGAAAATATTCTAACTTGTGCCTGAAGATCAAAACAGATATCTGCTTGCAGTGCAATATTGCTATATAAAACGCTGAGATTGTGGGGAGTGATAGGCTTGTAACACATGCCGAGGAGATAACATCTTCTGTTTATCACAATGGCAAACATCAGCTACCACACTGAATATGTATCCAAAACCTCTGCAGAAGAAAAATATCTGAGAAGGATTTTTGAGAAGAGAAAAGAGAGGGAGATGATTTGGATGCTTCTATTAGGTGAAAAGCTGCTGAGAACAGAATACTATTGACATGTTTTATAAACCCTTCCTTGTCTTTGTAACTGGAAGACATGAGGGCAAACTAGGAGCCATGAAAATCTGTATTTCAGGTAGGGTTACACAGCTAGGTGTGCTTAAAATAAGCAGCCTTCTCTCTTTCTCAGACCTTTGACAAACACAAAATTAAACCTGCACTCCCCGTGTATTGATATTTTTAGTTCCTGAACAAATATTTCTTAAGCATATATTCCATCTAATATGAGAAAACCTATCAATGAGCTTTCTCCCTTCCACCATCTTTCCAAAACCCCCATTTTTTTTTTATGCTATTGTCTATAGAAACATGTAGAAGAGTTTGAGAGAACTATGTTTTTCTCAGTCTTAAGATGAGAAGGGTAAGGGAGGGATCTTATTACTGTCTTCAAGTAGCTAACGGTGGGCTAGAGAAAAGACAGAGCCATACTCTTCTTGAAGATGCATAGTGAAAAAGATGAGAGGCAAGAGACATCTATTGCAACAACTGGAATACTGATTAGATGTTAGAAAAAAGTCATCTTCTTGTAGAAGGTCTAGCCAAACTCTAGAACAAGTTCTTCTGCAAAGGCTGTGAGAACTCTTTCTTGAAGATATTCAGAACTTGACTGGTGAAAGCCTTGAGCAATGTGATCTAACCTGTACCTGTCTTCAGCGTAGGCCCTGTTTTGAGCAGGACCTCTAGACAGGTCCCTTCCATCCTAAATTACTCTGTGATTCTAACAAGCATCTGGAGGAGAAACCCACATACCTGATACCCTTCATAAGCCAATAGTGTTTACAGGGTGAAAGTGAGTGACATATCTGGGAACAGACATGGCACCAGCTCAGCAGACAAGTACATCAATTGCTGTACCTCATTGCCAGACTCCGCCTTTGCCACAGGTTTTTCATTCAGAGTGGGATTCTGTATTTTTGCCATGGTAATGGTAACAGGATTTGAAAAGTGATAATCAAAAGCTAAACTATCTCCACAGGGAAAGAGGAGTACTCTTCTTGCTGTCTGTCTTCAGGCTTATTTTTCTTATTTTTAGTAAGAGCTTCTTAACTTAGAAAAAAAAAATAGTTTCTTTGAGAAATGTATGATCTGTTTTCTCAGTGAGGACTTTCTATAACTGCTTACAGCTTACTTAAGAATATTCATTTCTTACACTTCTTTTTTTCTCCTGATAACCTTCTGATTTGCAGGGGCTCACGTGCAATAAGTTCTTATTAATAAGATTCACAATGCACATCTGAGATACTTTTACTGATTTGAAGCAGCTTATAGCAGTAGCAATAGCAAATTTTACTCACATGTCGTAAGTCTAATAATCAATCAAAAAATTGGCCTCTCCTGCCAAATGGCAAGGGCTCTGCCTGGTATTAAGTTGAATTCAGCACAATGCTAAAAAGGAATTTCCAGGAAAATGCTCCAAAAAACACATGGTTATAGATGTATTAATATAGTAGCAAGTGTTCCATACAAAAGTGGATTTAACAAAGAGCAAGAAAAAGCTCACAACTCCTTCAGCCACCACATTCAAGGACAAGTTATACCACTCACAAATATAAATACAAACCCCATTATTAAAATAAGGGCAAGGTTTGTTCACAAGCCCATGAGGATATTTGTGTTATACTGGAAGTGAACTACAGGGATAGCATGGTCTTAAAACAGTAAATAAAGTGACTTCTGTGCTATTTTTCTGACACAGTAGGGGTTTTGGTTCTGTTCTTTTTTATCTTGTGCAGCTAGAGCAGCTAAATCACTTGTTGTTACCACCACCACAGCAGGTACATAGACAGGAATTTTGCAATGGTTCCCTGTTGAACCCAGCCTCCCACTCCCACAGGTGGAAGAGCAGGGCTTGGAAACCCCAGGCACATCTGACAAGGAAAGGGAGAGGAAGCTCTGTTGTCACTCCTCTGTTGCTGGAAACCTCTGGGTATTACAGATGGTGGAAAATGGGAGCCAAGCTCAGACATTTCATGCCACACCTCCTGACATGGCATCGGGTGCCCACACATCCCTGGGCAACCATCTTGGCAGTCTCAGCTGCGCCTCGTAACTGCTGTGCCAGCCAGGGACAAGGGGGAAAGACAGTCACAAGGCATGACTCTTTTTTCCACATGGCAGCATCTCAGCACAAGCTACGGAAGCAGCAGAGGTAATCAAGAGCTGAAGAGGAGAGAGGGTGCAAAGTGAATGGCATCAGGAGGGTAGCAAGCTTAAGAAGTGGGACAGCAGTGTGAGATGAAGGATCTGATTACTAGAAGACAACTGCTGCATCGGAGGGATGCACTGCATCAGAGAGGCTGTGAGATCAACAGAAATACCAAGCTGGAGGTGCCCACCATGAGGAAAAAGCAAGTTTTGATGGCAGCTGTTGATGATGGCTCAATGCGTCGGACCTCAGGGGTTGCTATGTAAGCAATGATCTGCTGACTGCTCTGAGAAGCTCAAAAAGGAGAAGCTAAAGCAGCACCAAAGTAAGACACAAGAATGAGGAAGAATAACCATGGCTTTTATTAGAGCAATGTGAAGTATTCACCATCTGACATAACTTCTCTAGATGAGCAGCTTGATGTATTTCTTCTTACCCAACCAGGACACAACCAGCCACTCTTGCCACTGTCCATGAAAGCTAATTAAAAAATATCCATTAATCTATCAATGTTATAACAAACAAAGGGTAAGATGAAACACTGAAAAAAGATGGTGATAAAAGCCTTCATTGGCTGGATTCATAAATTTGCTGATGTTTCTCTACTTGTACATACAGCTGAGGCACTCTGGCCTCAAAGCAGTCAGAGACCTGTGATACAAGTCTCTGCACAGAAAAATACTACATTAGCAGGAATCTGCAAGAAAGTATTTTATCTCCTTCCACACACCTAAAGTACCAGTGAAAAGCCCTGGGAATCCTGTAGGCAACACATGGATGAAAGAAGGGAGATGAGTTATACTTTCGTTACTCATGCTGTAAATTGTGTAAGACTACTTCTTCCTGTGTTATAAAACAGGGTTGTTCCTAGGCCACTCTGCCAGATTAATTGGCTTATTGGCTCTGAATCAGGGAGTCACAAACAGTTTCTTGGACCTATTTTTTCTTTTCAGTGCTCCCCACAAACTGCTGCATCTGCATGCAGCTAGGACAAGGCGGGAAAGGTACCCTCCAGTTAACAGAGGAGAAGACAAGGGGCCTGTTTGGTTCCTATAGTAATCAGTAGGAGTAATGACACTGACTCCAATGGGCCTTTAATTATCAGGAAAAGAAGGCTTTTGAAGAGATAATTACTGCCACAGGTCTCAGAGTGTTATTTACTTACCCATAATGGCAATCATAGCCACTACACACCATTTCATTTTTCCATTCTACAGTATATATCAAACACTTTGCAGAACTGTGAGCACAGGAACAAAACACAAACAAGTGTAAGGAGGTCTAATTAGTGAGCTGATGTCTCAATCACTCACCAGGCTGATCATTATCAGACTCAGTAATTTCCCTGGTTATTCTATTGCGTTTTCCAAAAGAAAAAAAAAAAAAAAAAAAAAAAGAAAAAAAAAAAGGACACAGTGTCCTCATAACAAGGGACAGATTCTGTCACACTTACTCTTACTGAATAATATCATGTCCCATAAGATTTTCATGCAAGTCAACCGAGAAAAGGGATTTGACATTTCTTACAAGTAACAGGAGCTTCAGTGAAACACATGCCTGGCAAGGTATAACACAGTGTGAGCAGGGGTGGAAGAATAAATCCATCATAAATCTAAATTGTTTATTGACCTCTTTTTCACATGACAGCGGTGATCTCAATGGTCACCTAGACATGTGGTATGCAAATTCAGCAGTACCAATGTGAGAACACCAGGTCTTGATTGCAACCTGTCCTAGTACTTGATATGCACAAAAGTATTGGTGTATCTCATTGAAGTGGTGGCATGACATATCACCATTTATAAGGTCATTTCAATAGCTGCATGTCCAGTTTGGCTTTGTGAGTAAAACTGTGACCTCTTTCACAACATTTATACATTCCACTTAAGGAAAAAGAAACATTTTTCAAGTTCTGAATAATTATTAGACTGGAGAAAACTGGACCCTCAAAGTAAGGTGTTTCTTCTTCCCAACCAATTCCCTAATTCAGTCTTATTCACCAGTTCAGAAAGATCCTGAATATCCTGCTTTCATACTGAAGATAATTTCCTTGGCATTGCAAACAGATGATTCAGAAGACTCATTACAAAGAGGCTCTCTGAGCAGCAGAGCCTGTAGCCTCACACAGAATCTCAATTCCTTTTTTAATCTTCACAAATAACTGAAAACCTTTCAGGCAACAACTTTCAAATGTTTTCTCTTTAGGTATTCCCTCAACTGGAAATGTTAATCTCAAAACTCATATGTTTCTATTTTTAACATCTTCTGGAGGGTTAGTTTTGGGGGTTTTTTGTGGGAGCTTCTGAAGTAACACCATCTTTTTACCAATTAATCTTCGAAATTGTTTTCCCAAAGAGTCTCTTTTTAGATTTCTTGCTGTTGTCAGTTTCATCATAACAATATTCTGATTTTAATCTTCAACTATGCCTTCTTTCTGAGGTGATGCTTCAGGTTATATCACTAACCTTTTCAATAGATTAGGGAGTCAGAGGTAGGAAAATGCAGGTGCTGAGTCTTTCCCTTTTTTTCTGACATTCTGACAGCAGATAAATTCAGATTGCTTCTTTTCCTTTAGGGGATGTTTGGGATACTTAGAAATTCTTCCAGGTATCAAGGACTAGACCATATAAAATGCAAACCCTTTCTCATTCCCCTTTGGAACCAACCTGAGTCTACTAGGTGCGTGCAGAGCTCACCCCTTGAGAAAATACAGAAAGATAGGAGTATGAGAGGTCACACTCTCTATGAGGAAATCCCACTCAAACTGTCCAGCTTGTCAAAGATACCTTTATCACCCCCACATGTTTATACCTCTGCTGTTAAATAAGAATGCCACTTGATGGATCTGGGTAGGGCTATTTGCTGGTGAGGTGAATTTAGACTAGGGGCATGTGACTAAATAACATTCCTAAAATCCTCAAGTCCCCACAACATTGGGTTGTAAGAAATAGGGTCAACATTACAGCAAGTAAAACAGGGATCCTACTCCAGTCCTCAATACTCGATAGTCAACACTTCTAAGAGGTACTAAGTCAGCAAAACCAGATTGTATTCTGCATGACAAGAAGTGGAAATTTAGCTCTTCTCTGTTCGTTTTAGTAACTCTGGCTGTTGTAGAACATTTATCCATGGGCTGAGTCATGTATATACAAATCACACAGAGACTGTCCCAGCTACTGACAACTCAAAGTCTAGGACAACGCAAGGGTAAAGACAGATTCCTTTCTGTTGATGAAAAGACAAAGGCACACCACTTACTGCAGTTTAAACTGTTCAGAACCAAACAGCCTGACTGCAAAATATAGGCCATCCACGGTATGATCCTGCACTGTCAGTGTGGAGCTTCTCTCTTTACAGGAGATTTTTTTAAAATATAATAGCTGACAGATGACAACTTTTGTCACTGTTGAAGGTGCTAATAAAACTAGCCCAGAAACTACCCCTAAGCACAGCTCAGCTCCTGCTCTTACGTAGCAGGATGAACACCTTACCACAAGTCGAGACACTATAGAGCGGTGAGTTTTCCAGAGCACCAGCTCAAAACGTTACTGACATTTAAAAGTCTACACTAATTAAAAGATCTGTTTTTTCTAACTTTCTGCAATAGTAGTCTAGTTTTCCCACTGACATTTCATGGGAATGGACGGAGTCCTTCCCAACAGTCAGAGTACCTGACACCACCCTTTTCAGGGGCTCATGAGTATGGTTTTTGCACTAGTTTCCTCAATAGGATCAGTGGCTCAATGGCTATTTGACATTAGAGCTGATAAAAGTTGCAAAAGGATGTTATGATATTGCCAGGGCTAATTTGTATGTGCAAAGGTTTGAGAATACGCCTGGATTCAGATGAATGGAAAGGTTTCTACAGCATCAGTCTAGCACAAAATCTACCTAGCTTGAACACAGCTAAGGTTACTAGCAGAGAGGTATGGGGCCTTAAAAAAAAAAAAAAAGTCAAAGGTAATAGATAGGTATTCACAGAGCTGCTGAGCTTTTACTGACTTCTAACAATGAGGCACCATTAGTTCCTCTCTTACAATGATATTTTCAAGCAGAAACACACAAACCCCACACCCTCCACAAACCTAAAAAACCTATACTAACATGCGGATATATAAGGCAATGGCCCACAGACCTAAAGAAGTTTATTTTTCCTTATCTCTGCATATGTTTCTTACTGGGCTGCATGGATCAGAAGAATATCTGATCAGAGAAATATCTGATGCAAATGGTGATTGGAAGAAGGCTAGACCATTTCCCTTTGAAAGGAAAACACCATTCTACATTTGGAAGTGAGTAATTTCAGTATTAACACCATTATTTACATATATTGTCTGAAGACATGTGTTTCTTGATACCTGACTTCTGTCAAAAAAGCTGATTTGCACAATTTTACGCACCCTCAGTTCCCAAATACACTGTGGAGGTACATGTTTATACATTCTTCTTACTGAAGCAAATGTCTAAAGATATCTCACTTTTAAGGGGGGGGGGGGGGGGGGGGCGGGGAAAGAAGACCTTTTATTTCATCAAGTAAAAGTTCCCATTCCAGGGGTCTCTGTTTAGCCACAGTTTTCACAACTCTGTCTGAATGCTGGGTAGATTAACTGCTTTAATTAAGCTTTTAAAGGGACAATGTCTGACAAAATAATTTTCTTCTTTCTGAAGAATTCATTCCTGCTTTCTGACCTGGAAAATCCTGTTGTATGCTCAGAATTCATACCTGGTTAGCTTTATTTCTGTTTGGTTTTGTCCTGGCACCCAGTCTGATGCCTCACAGTTCTTGCATTGTAAAAGACAATGAATTCAAATCCATACCACTGGTAACACCAGCATTGGTTGAAATGTAATTTCATTGCAATCGAAAGCTTAATATCACCCAAGTTTGCTTTCCTGTGATGGAGATGTAATGAATTATGCCCATTAATGAAAAAAATGGGCATAATTTTTTCCATCTGGGAGTCCAAATCATTGCAAATCTGCCTTCCCAAAGTCCTCATACCCTGCATAAGATAAACTGTGTCTATGAGAGTCAGCACAGCTTTGAGAATAAATAGGATAAGTGCCATTCAGACAGAGGCAAAGGAATATAATGAATTTTTGACTTTTCTTTATCAACTTCTCAGGGAACAGTGGTTTTTAGCCTTGCCAAATTCCAGACGCAAGTTGTTCTGAGTTCTCCAGTGCAGCCCTCCACTCTGCAGCACAGGTATAAATTCGTGCTGAGGGCAGAACATACCAAGGCCATGGGTTTTGCTGAATGCCTGAACCGCTATATGCCACCAGATGCTTAAAAGCATTTGAAAATTGACAGCCTCTTCATAGCAATGGCTCTCCCTTCATATGGAAGGAGACCTAGCAACCATGTTACCAGTTATTACCCTTTGAAGAAAATACTCTATTTTCTTTTATTTTGACTGAAGGTCTCTGCTATACTAACAATGGTTTATGTCTTGCTGATACCATAACATTATTAAACTTATCTAGTCAAACTCGCTGCTGGTGTGGATGTGCTAAACCAGTTTTGTTGCTGTTTGAGAAAATGATATGCATTTGTCTATATGCTATGAAAAAGAAATGTATATGCTTTTTTCTATTATTTTTCCATGAAAATCAAGTCTACATTTTCTGACACGTTTCTCTCATCTGCAAAGCAAAAGCATTTGCAGGATATCAGTGATGTCTAAGGTTTTGTAAGAGTGAGGTTTTGACAGCTGACCTCTTAGTAACAGTCCCTGCCTCTCCAGACACTTTCCTGCTTAAAGGTGTAAACGTTTATGCTTAGAAAAGTAACATGTATACTGACCCATGGGGGCTGACTGATACTCCAACCCACAGGTGTTACATGTAACGCCCAGTGAGTTTTGAGAATGGCAAGGAAATTCTTCCCATATGGCTATGAAGAGAGACAATTTACACACAAGGGCTTGCAAACTGATGCTTTCAAGAAAAAAAAGTAAAATCCAACCCAGATAACTATCAACTGCAGGATGCCTCCACCTACTTTGAGAACAGATCTCCCAAGAGAGCAATCAGCGTAGAAGTACTTTAATGTTTTACTGCATTCATATATTTTTTGCGTTAATACATTCCAAAAGTATTTTGAATGACTATTCCAGTTCCTTGTGCCCTTGGTGGATCCATCTGACATTTAAAATTCATTCTCTGTTGAGGATGCACACAGATTAAATTTATTACATAATGAATATGAAAGGCAATAATGCATAAACATATCCCTACAGTGTCTTTATCCTCAAAAGAAAGATTCAGATCAATGTAAGGCAAGGTGGAAAATGTTTGCATAACACTAAGTGACAAAAAACTTCCTCTTTAAATAATTTGCCAATAGATGAAACTAATACTTGGGAGAGGTTTTCTGTTATTTACAGCAACCATTTGGGACTTTTTTTAGATCAAAACAAATTGATTTGGACTCTAATTGTTGATACTGGAAAGCATGAAAATATCTTTTTCTTGGTTGATTTCCATAAAGATTCACTGAGTGAAAGCATTAACACAACACAGGCAGGGAACACAGAAGATATTAGTAATGTTCTGCCAGAGTTTTCATTCACAAAGAGCCCCAGTCTGATTCATCTTTTAGTTTAGATCAAAATAATTCAACTAGGTGAAAAAGTAACAAGAAGAAACCACTAAGAGGACTAACCGTTATTCTTATCAGCCTCTTTGCACAGTCATATCACCTGTCATTGTATCTTTGCAAATCTCAGTATTTGCAAGGTCCTTCAACAGGTCTTCATAGGCAGAAACTGTTTTCATTATGTTGAATAATTTATACTGTCATCAGATTTTGTCACCTCTTCATTCATGTCATTTTCCTGATCATTTATAAAAAAGTTGAGTGGCACAGATCAGAGTGGGACCTCATGCTCAACCTTTCTTTCTGCACTGAAAACAATCCACTTATTTCTTTTGTTGTTTTCTGGCTTTTAAGCAGTTCATGAGAGCATTCATGAGAGCACCTTCCTTTTTTATTCTCTGATAGTTTCATTTCTTTAAGAGCCTCTACTGACAGACAGAAGTTCATGTACACTAGATAAACCAGACCTTCTTCTGTTGCACCTCTTGAACCTTTCAAAACTCTAAAGACTTTGTAAGGCATTACTTTCTTTTACAAAATTCTAATAGACTCATCATCATTTTATTAATATTTATTTGTGTGTCCGTTCATTTTATTATTTGCTATTATTTTTACCAATCTGACAGATACCTTCCTTTCTATGTAGTTCTCTAGAACATCCTTAAACCCATTTTAAATAAGTTAGTACCATTTTTGTGCCTTCATATTTGCCTGGTACTGAAGTTCTTTTGACTAGAGGTAACATACTGCTATCCATTCCAATCCAGCAACTGTCTGTCTGAACTCCTTTCAAAGCCCTGAGTAAACATCATCTTGTCCAAATAAAGTCTTAACATTTTTGACAATTGATTTTAAAGTATATTCCATTGATGTCTTAGTTTTCAGTGAGTTCTTCAAATTCCTGTCCCACTAAAGATTATAACCAATTTAGGAATATTAATAATTTTTTTTTGTATAACAAACTTCGATGAAGAGGATTCATGACATTTTTTTTGCTCTAGTCTTATCGTCCTTGAGTAATCTTTCTATGCTTAAGCCAGCTATCAGCGCCATGGACTCTCTGGCAGGCTTCCTGCTTCCGATATCTTTTTAAAGTCATCTTTTTATGGCTAGTTTAAATGCTTTTAGCAATTTTCTCATCAAAATCTTTTTTGGCTTGCCTTGCTATGAATTAACTTTTAACTTCCCAGAGTTTATGTCTATTTCTACTTTCCTCATTTAAAGATGTCTTCTTATTTTCAAGACCTTCCTGTTTTATCTTCTTTTATCATGGCCTTTTTCCTTTTTGAAGATCCTCTTCAAATCCTTTCTGATTTATGATACACTTACTCTGAACCTAAAACATTGATTTGTGATGCTCATTAATTCTGACACAAAAAATTAGTCTGAACCTTCAGTCTCCATGCTGCCTGCAATATTTTTATGCTTTTAGCCACATTTTAGTTAATCATCTGCTCACTTTTGGGTAGCTTTACTATCACGCCAGTTTGGGGTTTTTTTCACTTACCGAGGTATAGAATCTGACTACACTGTTATAGGTGTCTGATAATTATATCTTAAGCCAGTCCCTGTACATTGTCCAAGATTAAATCAGGAGTGGCTTTTCTACAGGCAGGACAATGCCCTCTAAGGAGTATATCTAGTGGTGTTTGAATACTTAACCAGTGTATCATGGTGATATAACTTTTCTGAATCTAAAACAGACCAGGGAAGTTACAAACATTTTCTTCTTTGCCCCAGTCTACTGACAAGGTCTCCCAGGCATATGGGGAAATATCTCATACCCCTTCTGGGAAATCAGCACACTGGAGTGCCTTTCTGAAGTGCTGTACAGTGTTACCTGCAGCATGGGGAATAGAGGGAGGAAATGGTCTGTGTGCAGTTGCAGGGTTACAGTCTTATGACCATGTGGTGGGATAGCTTACACAACTGGAGTCCTTCAGATAACTGGAAGAAACCTCACATTTGCAGACCCTGATATCTTCTGAAGTGATATAGTGTGGCACAAACAATCCAGGAGATTTCTGGAGTGCATTGATGACAACATCCCAACACAGGTGATCAAGAAGCCAACAATCAAAAATACCCTCCTGGACCTCATACTTAGTAATTAAAAAGCCAGTCAGGGATGTGAAGGTCAGGAGCAGCCTTGCCTGCAGTAACCATGAGGTAGCAGATTTCAGGATCCTGAGGGGAGGAAACAAGGCAAAAAGAAGGATCACAACCCTGGTTCAGAGACATGCTTGGAAGAATCCCATAGGATGCAGCCCTGGAATAAGAGAGGTCCAGGAGAGTTGGTTGATTCTCAAGAATCACATCCAAGCTCAAGAACGGTCCACCCCAACAAGCGGAATATCAAGCAAAGGTGACAGGAGGCCTGCATGGATGAAGAATGAGCTCCTGACTAAACTCAAACATAAACAGGATATGCACAGGAGGTGGAAAGAGCAACAGGTGACCCAGGAGAAGCATAGACACACTGTCTAAGCATCCAAAGGATGGGATTAGGAAAGCCAAAGCCCAGCTGGAGGTGAATATGGTGAGGAACGTGAAAGGCAACAAGAACGGCTTCTACAGGTACATGAGCAGAAAAAGGAAAACTAAGGAAAATGTGTGACTGCTGCTGAATGGGGCAGCAGCCCTGCTAACAAAGAGCACAGAAAGATTGAGGTTCTCAGTATTTTATTTGCCTCAGTCTTTCCTGGTAAGACAGGCCTTTAGGAATGGATTCTGGACTCCTGAGACCAGTGGGAAAGTCTAGAGCAAGGAAAATTTGCCCTCGGTAGAGGAGGGTCAGGTTAAGGAACACTGGACATACACAAGCCAATGGGACCCAATGGGATACACCCATGAGCGACAAGGGAGCTGCTCAGTGGCATTGCAGGGTCATGCTCAATTATCTTCAAAAGGTGGCACAAACTGCCCTGATAGGCTGTACCATCTCTGTCCTTGGTGCTTTTAAAGACTCAACTGGACAAAGCCCTGTGCAATTTGGTCTGACACTAGAGGTGACCCTACTTTAAGATAGAGACCTTCTGAAATCCCTTCCCATCTGCATGACTCTGTGGTAGGTACCATCCCATGGTTGCTGGCTCTCCACAGTCACTGGCACCACTGGTTACATGGGCTGTCATTCACATGGCTGTCATGTTCTGCTCTGCCTGTTTAGATGTGGAATTTCCACCCAGAGGAATCCCATGGTACAACTTGCTACATCATCTTATTTAATTTGTATTGTCTGATACTTTCTGTAATTTCTTTACCCTCTTTCTCTGTGGAAATATCTACTCTGTCATTCCTATAGAATTTGTGCACTGTTAATAGTGTCTTTCTGAAATTCTGCCTTCCACCTACTTTCTAAGATGTCTACAAAGTAATTTTTTTAATTCAGGCATCCTATTTCACTTATTTTAACTTTCAAACTTACAGTCCAAGTCTGTTGCCTAAAAATAAATAAAGCCATGTTTAGGGTCTAAAAATTGGTCTGTGTATTTCAAAAGTGACAAAATACCTCACAGATGTGCATGGGAGCTGCTGACTGTGCTAACGAAAACAAATTCTTCAGGCACTTAAATATGGACTTTAAGCATTCATGTCTGGCAGAATAAAGAAAATCAGACAGAAAATGAACAGAGTTTTTGGGTACATTGTTTTGCAGAGAATACCACTCTTCAAGGTAATCTGGAAACTTGGCACCCTGTGGGCAATAAGGAGATGGGCTTTATAAAACATATGACTCAAAAATAGATCCCACAAGCCTGGGTTATAAGACTTTATGAAACCTTGCTGAGTTTCTAGCTTTAAAAATGGATGTGCAGCATTGCCTTCCCACAAACAGGTTTCCTCGTATAGAAGTGATAAGATTAGTAGGTAGTCAATAATTACATAGCATTTAAATATTTCTGTAAAGGAAAAGGTTCAATTTTTTCACCTTGAAAACCCATGCACAGTTGTAACTATTGTTTACAATTTGATATACATTTCTATAATATATTTTTTACACCAGTACTTGTTCATATAAAACTGGATTTTTTTAGCACAAACCTAATACTGTAAGACAGTTACAAAAAAAAAGAAGAAAATATTTTAATGGCAACTTAGCAGTAGCACAATATGCATGTGCCTGTAGGTAAAGTTTGAGTATATGGGCTCCAGGAAAATATGATTATAAGACTGATCAATATATTATTCCAATAACCAATCCAACCAGATATTCCTTTCTGTGCCTGGGATAAAGCAAACATAATTATTTTGACCAAGACCTTTTTGTTGTTGTTGCATGAATTCCTTGTACCATACCATTGTGTTCCCTGACAAATACTTAGTGTGGGAATTCCATACTCCTGTGATTTTTGTCTTTGCTTTTGTCTTTGTTTATTTGTTCTCACACACTGAGTAGAACAATGCAGACTCACAGGAACTAATGAGGTAATTTGTAAACCTGTCAGCAAAAGACATGAGAATTAATCTTAGTGGTGGTCTGGTGAAAGGGGAGATGAGGATTACAAGGGCCTCGTTTCACCACTGCATCAAAATCCATATTTCTACATCAAGTCAGGCTTTTACTTGCATGGGCAAATCTCAGAGCTTGACATTCCTGCTCTGCAGGAATACATGATCATCAGCCAACATGCATCCACAGGAGGTCTGAAGTAACACCTGAATTCCCTCTTCTCCTAAATCCCACATGAAACTTCCACATTTGCACTGTATATTTCCGTCTTTGTGCCTCTGTGCCAGTAGTGCTACACAGGGTATAAACTCTGTAACAGATGTGATATTCCATCTCCAGCCCTCCTATTCTTTGCATGAATGTCTGCTTGGGGCCCCCATGAAGGAGACTTCTCAAGGATGAAATTGTGCCAAACCCCATAAGGGCTCTTTATTGCCATATTACTATTATTCTATATGATTCTTAGCAACAGTAACATGTTTTTGAGAATGTATTAAGCAACAAAGCAGGACTTTATTACTAATGTTTTGTGTATTTTATTTTCTTAAGAGGAACCGAGGAGAGTAGTCCATCATGCAAATTCGTGTTTGTGAGTTTTATTCTGCAGGGAAGTGAGAGGGATCTTCTACATCTGTTGTTATTCTTTGTTTTTCATGAGGGAGCAAGAAGTCTTGCTGGCTTTATTGTTGCTCTATTTTTCCTACTCACGCTCTCAGGAGAGACATCTGGGGTGAAGGCTATGAAAATGTGTGGAAGCAGAAACACTATGAAAGGCAAGGGAGGTGGTTTTATAATAACCCATGAGGACAGCTTCCCAATGGGAAAACAATCTTTGGAGGGGAAACTACTATATGAAACTTAGATGAACAGGATGCTTGAATAATTCCTGTCTTACTTGTGTTATAAGTTTCCAGGTAATGCATAAACTATTATGAATAAGACCAATCTGTTTCAGTGTTCTATTACTTGTCATGTTTTATCAATACCTGGTTACATGGTTCTACGCTGTGGCTGATCTCCACTGGCTATCTGATGATTCATCAATGCTGTGCTGAGCAAAGGGCCATTGGGATAGCAATAACTTTTTGCCTTGCAGTGGCCAGCCAGAAGTGAGTTCTGTTTGACCTTTGCTTGACAGAGATGCTCAGATCCTTTATGTCTCATGGTACAACCACTATCTCTTCTAAGGCATGCTCACCAGAGACAGATGAGACTTCAGAATTCTTACAAGTTTGAATGACACACATACCGTATACTTGAGTTGACTGGTTTATTAACAGCTCTTGGGAGAATGTTTAAATCCCACATCCTATGCCATAGTCTTGTTTTCTCAGTTTCCTGAGGACTGCCATAATAATGACCAAAAAAAAAAAAAAAATCATTATGATTTAATGAGAATCTTCACTTCTGATTTATACCTTAAAGAGGAGAAAGCTGAAGGGTTGATCTCTTGTCCTGTAAAGACTAAGTACATAGGTTATGACTGCAGCAAGGATAGATCTTGTTAAGAAAATAAAATATGCTATCACAGGACAAGATTTTGGAGGGTAAAAAAGGAATCAGTGGTTATCATATAAATTACCTTTAGTACTGTTTTAAGGGCAGAATCCAGAAGAAAGCAGCAAAAGCCTTCAGAAGTCTAGAAAACATTATCTTCAAGAAAGAACTGAACAAACTCAGGTTCCTTGGCACTAGGAAGAGAACGTTGAACAAGGTGTATGAGAAAAATATAAAAGTATATGAAAGCTGGTGCAAAGAAGAAGGAAATAAACTGCTTCCTAAACAAAGAGTCAGTAAGACAAGACACAGCTTAAACTGATGCATAGAAGAGTCTAGGCAGACATGAGGAAAAATGAGAGAAGCAAGGTTAATTAAACACTGGGATGTATGATTGGATGGATAAATGGTATCTATCCCCATCATTAGAGAGTTTCAAGAACAGGTTAGACAAACAGTGCTCAAGAATAACACATCTTGATCCTGCCTTACAAGGGGCTCATAGACTAGATGAGATCTTAAGGCATCTCCTGACCTTTCAGTTGTATAATATATATATCTTTGGCTTTAGGAACTGAAAACTTTTTTAGTAGAACACACTTCTTGAACTGTTCTAAGCTGATGAAAAATATCTTAAGATGTCTTTCCTGCCAGATATTTAATTAGTGCTTCATTTTTGCCTATTGTTATTTTGGTTATATTTAACCATCTCATTGTTTTTCAAGGGTCGGGTTACTTTTAAGTAAGGACTCATTTTCCATTCATTAATAAAGCTTTTAGAAACCATTTTGTATAAAATTCTGACAGTAAAACCAGAAACTTCATGCAGGAATTACAGGAACCTGTCTGCAGCTTTTTTATCTGTAATTTCACTTATAAAACATTTTCAGAGACCTTAGGAGTTCTGTTTTTCACCCTGAAAAAGTCATCCAAGGGCAGTGGGATAAAAGTTACCACCATAGTATCCTGTTAATTAGCTGCCACCTTGTTTAAACACAAGGTGTAGGTTAGCTACTTTTTACTTATCCTGTTCATTATCTCTCTCCTGGGCTTGTAAAGCCATAGGATAATGATTTCATTTGTATGATGGTGATAACTGTCCAGCAGGAGCAAGTCTGAGACCATCAATTAATTTCCCAAAAGCCATCTCTTACTTAATCATAATGACTTAAATAGTGGGATTCAGCTGAGTCAGATACAATATTCATATTGCGCTGTGCTGTCTGGAGTCTTTATCAGGCAATGATTGCATTTTTTGTACATAAAATTCTGTGTATCATGTATCATACTTCTATAAACACTTTAAACATGGGCAAATATTGCAGACCAATATCTGTTAACTTTCTTTTTGATATGCTTTTGAAAGTGTATTGCATGGCAGATTGTGAGTAAAAATTTTTGAAGACAAGGATACTTACATTCTCTGGACATGAATTTGCAAACAGAGGCTTACATAAATATGTAGGCATACTGGAACCTACACACCCATGTTGAAAGCCCTTTGTGGATTTAATGAGTCGTTGAACAAAGGAGCAGATATAACATATGTGATTTGGATTATCAGTGACACAGTACACTTTAATAATAAGGCTGAGAGTTACAGCAATTAATTCAAAGCAACTCAGAGCTTGATCAAGTACTGTGGCAAAGACCACTTCCAGATGATTCTTAAATAGAAGAGAGCGAAGAGATCACAATCATTGTCCTGTGAAAAAAGTTTGCCCAACTCTCTTACTGCAGTTCTTCTTTTCATCTACCCTCATTCCCTTGTATCTCAATTCCCTTAGCCACAGCAAGGCTCCCCATTGTCTCCAGTGCATGGACCTGAATGGAGATACTGGTGGCTATAGCTTAAGTGGAACTAATCCATCATATGTGAGAAAGGACAAAAATGAGAAGAAGCTTAAAGCTTGTGGTTACATTGCCTGATTATGAGAATAGAATTTGGATTAAGGTCCCAACATCTACAAAAGAAAAAGCTAAAAGCAAGAAAAAAAATACACTGGATTTGAGGAAAAAAGCAGTCATACAAAGTGATCAAAAGGAATGATAATTTAGTGATATAAGTGGAAATTGTGCATAAGAGATATTTACAACTCATTCTAATACAGTCAATATAATGAATAGCAATAAAAACATTCTCATCAGTTTGAATCAAATGCAGAAATTAATGATACAGTAAGAGGCAAAAAAAATCAGAAACATTATGTATGTAAAGCAGTATTTATAAAACCTAACTAGAAAGAGGTAGCAATATGGAATACCACAGTAAAAATCTGTTTATCTTTGTAAGAAAAGACAATAGTCACATTAAAACCTTATAAACCCAAAAAAAGCCCCAAACATTGCATAAGACCTGGGGTATTCACATAAGCAATCCCATTTCACTACATGGGAATACTTATGTGAGTAAAACCCCTTATATCAGCCTTAAAATAGTAGTATTTTGGGAAGTATTTCCTCTGGGCTTTCTAACCCATCATATTTTAAGTTGTTTCATCTGCTCATTCAGCTCCATCAGTATTAGCAGCCATAGGAACATCAGCTGATGTGTTGTAATGTCACTTGTCCACAATTTCTGTGTTCTTCTATTGCAAGCAGGGGAGTTGCTGAGCTGAGGTGGTCCTATGGTGGATGCCCAGAGCCACCAGGAAGGGTCACCCTGTCCCCAGGATGCAGCTGTTACTACCTGCCTGCCAGCATCCTGGGGACTGCCTTTGATATCTTTGCATATATCAGTCTGTTCCAGGTTTGAGAGAGAGCTACCCCAGCATCTACACAGAGAGGTTGCTCAAGACATTTGCCTCTGATTTGAGTGTGAAAGATACCCAAGGAACTTCTGCCTCTGCCCTTGAGAGCTTCTGCTGGTGCTTGGGAGCTGTCATTCTGTCTGCACTACACTCAGCCAACCCTCTGGCAGGGTGCGCAGGCTTTGACCCTTTCTCTAGCACAAGTGTAGAGACCTCATCTGATGTCCTCATGCTGCTAGTGTGGACTTTTTGCCATTGTATATCCTGTTTTGCATCATTTTCCCACCTGCTCAAGGACTCCCTTGTGAGGAAAGGTGTGAAATTGGGGCAGGATGACTTTCCTTCTAACAAAAGCTTCAATGTCTACATGCCTCCGGCTTTTGTTGCCTGATTGGTTGAGATTGACATTCAGGGATATAAGGGACCACTGAAGCAGTGCACCCTGACAGCACTATATTTACAGAAAGAATTAATAATGTATAGGGTGGAGTTCTGGGAATGGGTAATTATATCTCTCCTTTCTTACAGTTTTGTATGCTTTATTTTCTCAGCCCTCTGTCTTTCCAGCTGTCCTTTGCCTCCTGGCTGCTATCACAAGTATTACTGTGCCCATTCTGTGTACCTGTCAGTATCTTCTCCCTCTGCCCATTCTTCTCCAACCTTCACAAAAACATCTGATCCATCTTAAAGATGTCTAACCCTAAAGTTCCTGTCCTAAGCACTGAAATTGTCTTTTCTCATCTTTCCTCCCCTGAATGATATTGCTATCTTTTCACCCCATGAGACCATTTGACTGCATGAAAAGATTGTCTTTGATCTTTAAGTGTTGAGTAGATATGTGTAATATAAATTGTAGTGACATTTAAATGAGTGTCCAAATACATTTATGAGGAACCAAAACAGGAAGCAGAATCTACACTTTCTTATATGAGAAGATCACATCAGATTATCTGAAGAAAAAAAATAGCTGAAGGAATCTTCCCCAGAGCTTTCACTATCATAAGGCCAGTGAAAGTCGGCAAAGATCAGCAATCCTGAGGAGAAATCTCTGGGAAAGAGTGAGTAAATCCACTTGTGATGAGACCCAGGAAGTATTCTGCATCTGAGAACAGCTGTGGGGTGAGACCACACCAACACTGGGGGATCCACATGGAAACCAACTCCTTAAAATGTGCAGTGTGTCATCTCCCAGATCCAGTCCTATGCAACAGAGAAGTCATGAGGGAGAAAAGCGTTATAAAGACAGAGAATATGCTGATGGTGAGCAAAAATGTTCAAAGGAGACACAGTGCAGGAGAAATAATACACTGAAATCTTCTCCACTGTTAACCTGTAGATGATCGTTTGAGTGCCAGTCTACCTACCCTAGATTAGACCAGGGTACTTCTATCTCACTTTTCACCCTCTTATCAATAAACAAAGCAAATGTGCAAGCTTCTACTCTCTTTTCAGTATGTATTATCCCAGAGATTTGAGTCATGGAGTGGTTGTAGAGCAATCACTGCCATAGTAATGGAAGTTCCTTTCAGAGACAACCAGGAGGACAGACTCTCCAAAGGTCAGCTGTCTCTTCAGCCCCATCACCCCTTTCACACAGCATTGCATACCCAACCGGCTACCAGCAGGCAGCAAATATTCCCCCGCTTTTGATTCCTTGAGACTGAGGGTCAATTGTGAGCCCCACTGAGCAGGCAGGTGTCATTTCTGACTCCCTCTCACTGCTCATACAGAGTCATCAGGGAGCAGAGAAAGTGGCACAATGAAAAAATTGCTGCCAGCACCTACCGCAAAGTCCACTAGTCACTTGTTTATCACCTGCAATTTGTTTGCAGTTATGTAGGACATCACATACACTCTTGTAGGCAAACTACCTAATTCCTTTTCATCTTTTCCTAGCGCTCTTTTAGTACTGATGCCTCACTTTTTTCTCTTTTGAGGACACTTGCCTCACCTGTCTTGATGAAGAGTGGAGAAAAAGGCGATGAACAGAACTCACAGTGTAGAGATTTATGGTGCTTCCTCTCATTTCTGCCATTACTCTGTGTGGGTAAAATCAATGATACTTTCTCACTTGGCAGAAGCATCTCACACGTGATATACGGAAATTATTGGCTCAGTGTATGTGATCTGAACTCTAAGAACTTCATTTCTTTCCCATTGCTCCTTTGCATCACAGCTAACTTTTCCTTAACTGTTTGACGTTGTGCAGTTATAGTCAGCGTAATTGTTTTCAGGCTGTATTTACCTTTGAAGGTCAGTACTAACTCTTCCACCACCAATCTTCCATTTCAGATCTGCAAGGGCCTTGTATGTCTTCTCTATGTTTTTTCCAATCAGTCCAGAAAAAGGTATCACTTTATGTTACAAATCTTTCAAGGAGGGCATTCTGTCATTCATACAAAGAAAATGGTCTTTCCAATATACTGGGCAAAATTTATTTCCCATCTTCACACTTGACAATGATACGTGTGTTAAGAAAAAAGTAAATATAAAATTATCTAAGATTCAATAACATTAGGTCAGCTATAAATATATGGGAAACATATAGTTAACATCCTTGTCACCATAACATAAAAACATTGTAGTGACCGATTTCTGGGACTGCTCAGCCTGCAGCAGAAAACTTTTAGGGGGATCTTATCATCGTGTATAAATATCTGATAGGAGAGAATGAAGAAGAGTGAGCCAGATTCTGCTCAGTGGTGCCCAGTGACAGGTCAAGAGGCCATGGAAACAAACTGAAGACACATAAATTGCATCTGAACACAAGAAAACACTTCTTTACTGTGAAAGTGGTCAAACACTGGAATAGGTTGCCCAGAGAGATCATGGTGTCTCCATCTGCGAAGATATTCAAAACCCAAATGAATGCAGTCCTGAGCAATTTGCTGTAGCTGACCCTGCCTGAGCAAAGGTTTGGACAAGACAATCTCCAGAGGTGCCCTTCCAATCTCGAAGAATCTGTAATTCTATGATTCTTCATCTGAAAATGTCTGAAATTCCTCTTTTTGATACCTTGCCAAGAAAAAATAATGGATGTTCCCACATCACAAGATTACTACTTACAGAATTTCTCCCTCTAATAAGCCATAAGGATCTAACACCAAGAGAGCTTGTTTTCAAGGCTGTCATCTTGTTAGTAATTAAACATCTTTGTTTTGTATGACAGGCTACATTCATTCAATCTGGAGTTTACTTTAAGAAGTTTACTCCATACGTCATAACTAAATCACTACATTAGTTATTCCAGCCTCACTCTAAAGGTAATGCTGCTTTTCTTGAGTGCCACGAGATCTGGCTCTGGAAGTTCACAAACCACATCTGCACACTAACTAAAATTACAGGAGGCAAAAATTACTTGCTAATTTTCTCACTTGCATGCACTCCCAGATCAAACCGTCCAAGTGGACAAAGAAGATATGGTCCATCCCCTCCAGTTGTTGGCTGCTGTGTCTCACCATCAGAAAGCATGTCAGAAAGTCCATGCAATGATCAGAAGAGAGATTGTGGTGAAGCTAGGTTCCCATAATGGGGTATTCTGCATAGATTTTAATGAGCTGTCTAGGTTAAACTTCTTAATCTATTAACTCCAGTCTTTGGACACCTCATGCTCCCAGTAATAGTTCTGCAGCAGGACCACGTGTTTCTACTATGCCCTGTCCTCCGTTCTCCAGGAGAGGTCCTTCATGGTCTGTCTGAAGTCACCTTGGGCTCTGCTGGTAGCATCAGGTCCTACCTGTTATTGTATCCACATGTTCTCTCTTCACTACCATGCAATTGATACCTGAAGTTTGCATGATGCTTAACAGAAAAGGAAAGGCAGGGGAGAGGCAATGGTTACTCTGAAGAGTTTGAGTACAGAAATGTTCTGCAGAAAATTAGGTCATTTCTGTTACCCTAGGTTAACATAAAGACATAAACAAATACAGAAGAAGGCATGTGCTATCTGCAGTCTACCTAACATGTGCTAAGTGTACATAGGGATGTGCTTTTTTAACTATTTCACATTTTTATCTAGGCTTAATGACCTCCAGATTAACTAGGTGTGGGATTTTTAGGTGTGGGATCTGAAGCTATTGTTCCTATCAGCATGTGAGAAAAGAGACAAAGCACTGTGATCTGAAATAATTTTAAAACTCTACTTGAGTGTAAAGGGAATGAGAAAAATAACAAGACTTAACTTTGAATAACATTTCTGTAATACCACAGGAAGTAAGATGCAGGTGATATTGTTTGCTATTAAGTATTATGCAAAGAAATCTCATTTGCATTACTTATACTAATTTCATGTTGTTTGTTCAAACTTGGCCTTCAATGCCGGTCTACAACCATCCATAAAGCCTGCCGAAATTATTAGGGATAGATTCATGATAAGAGATTTGAAGGCACTTCTCATCCAGAAGGTCTGTGCACCTTATCTCTACCTTTAATCCCTTACTCATTCCCTGGGAGAAAAGCAAAGTGCAGAGGACAGAAGGCATCAGCAGGGCATGCTGGCAGTCTTCCAGCACAGATGTCTGAGGGCCTATGGTTGTGCTAGGTGCCCACAAAGCCACTTGCTCTCTGGACATTATCTGTGGATCTTTCCTTGACTTCAGTGACTTGACTTTGGATAGGGCACTCACTCTTTTAACTACTGTTATACGTAAAAAACACTTCAGATAATTACAACTAATACAGTTGGGGACAAAGTTTTAGTATAGTTTGAACTCATGGGAAACAGGATTGGTTCATAAGTCCTCCTTAGCAAGATATAGTCATTATAACACCAGCTCTGATCCAAGTTATGAAATGAAAAATCAGTGATCTATATCTGGAGTCATTTTGCCAGCCTGAAAAGTTCAATGTGACGGGACAACCAGCTAAGACTGCAGATGAGCATTTAAGAAATTTGTTTAGGAATTACTGTGATATTAGCAAGTTATAAAGCAGCCAAAGGCAGTAGTATTTGGATTCAAAAATACATGAAACCATTGCTTTCTCCATTCATGTGAAGAACAATCACTTAATATACCAACCTACTTGCTTTTCATCTGTCTCCCACTTTCACCAGAGCTCACAGAGATTGGCAGATCTCTCCTTTCTTATGCAACCACCTTCTCCATGAAATCAAGTACTTAACTGCCCCTCTGTATTAAAATATGTTAGGTCAGAGAGGAAAATTCTTAGGTACTTCTTTTTAATAGAATCTCAAAAATGTGGTTTTTAATTCACCTTTATGATTAGATAACTTTTTAGCTCAGACATCATTAACAACTCCTTCATGCAATTTTCCTAAATATACCCACTGTCCCAACTAGTATTTTAAGCTATCCTTTCCTTGAAATCCGGGTTTAAATTAAATGGCTGCAAATTTGTGTGTTTATAGCTGAAGAAAACACACAGAAAAAACTTCTAGATTTGCCATTGAGTCACATGAAATGGAGCCTGCTGCCAGGGTGGTGGAAATGCATGGCACTCTGGGTTATGAGCAAGCCTCTATGTGAGGTGAATATTGACAGAAGGACTATACCTCTCAGACAAAGCTATTACATCAAATCCCAATATCTTCATTTTTCAAGGTAAGGGAGATTAAGAGTTGACATTTCAAGACCAAGTCAGAGAACCTACTGATTAAACACTAATCCAAACTGTCCCTTCTCTGCTACCGTCAAGGAGAGAAAGCTATATTAAAAGGAGAGTATAATTCTGTTGATTGATTTGCTGAGTCCTTGCATATTTCTCAAGGTTATGACATTACAGTTTGCAGTGAAACATGGAAGTTTAGTGTCAGTTTGTTCCAACATGAGAACAGAAAATACTAGATACTCTATCCTAGTGATAGCTAGTTAGCTTTGTATGTGTACATCACTTATGTTCTCAGAAATTTTAGTCTTCAAATATACCACCCATTCACAGATCTCTTCAAGGAAATGTTGAAAAGAGATTTTTAACCACTGTTAGGCTGATTAAACTAGTAATATTAATATCTCTTCTTTTCTTAAAGATAGGATGCAACCCTCCTCTGATGTAAGAGTACCTTCTGGTAGATGAATTGGTACCCCTAATTGATTCAGCTGCAGCACAGCTCTGTAACTATTATGGTCAGCATTCTAGTAACATTAGCCTATGGATTAATTGTGCAAATAGTAACATTTGAAGATTAGATGCTAAAATGACTCTTTGGCTTCACATTCATCATACACAAAGTTTAGAACTTTCTCAGTTGTTTTCCATTAAATGCATTTGTCTGTTCTACTGTTTTAAGAGAGAAATCCAGATTTGTTGCAAAATAGATGTTACTTCGGTGCAGAGCTGTCCCTTTCACTGGCCTTGGCCAGAATCTTACACAGTTTGGGGACTTGGAATAGATTAATTACTATAAAACTAAGCAGACATGAGAAAAATGCCAACTCAAGATATTTGAAAGTCCATTGCAGTCCTTTGTAGAGTATAATTCCCTCACAGAAAACTCTTTCGTGTGATTTCATTCAACTCTTTGCACTTACATTCTACCAAGAAAAGATGTTCTTTTCTGATCTCAGCTAAAACCGGAAACCATGTCAATATTGAGATGTTTGAAATATTATCCCTGAAGACAATGTTCATGATTTCTTATTGCAGCTCTACTGATGGAGCAATTGCCAGAGAGTAGGGACTTGGTTCAGCTTCCTTCTTAGCCTTAGAGTGTTTACATCTAAATCACCTATCTTTCTGTTGAGTATGCTAAGCACTGGGCTTTAAGAACGTCAGGAAAGAGATGTAAAAGTACATACTCACACACCACTCACCCTCTCTTGCTCCTGGTTTTTTTTTTCATTTTACATAAACAAAACAGGAATTCACCAGTCCAGAGAGTGAGAAAAGAACATGTGCACTTGAACAGCACACACCACTTTTTAGAGCACATCAGTTGTGTGCCTGTGTGTTTATTTTTACTATAAACAATTAATGAATAAATGGCTGAAAGAATCTTCAGGCTAAGAATTGAAGCCACATTTAAATCCCTTCCAGGCAAAGTCCATGATCACAAGGCTCCACAGCTTTGCTTTTGTTGACATTTTCTCACTGGTGAGCATGAAGCGACTCCACGCTGAGTGGCTCATTAGCAGGATCTGCCTGAGGTAGTGAAGCAATGAGATGGCCCTTTCTCAGTTCTTGTGTTATTTGTGGCTGAATTTTATTTCCTCTCTCCAAAAACTCAAGACAACATTGAAGCCAACATTCCTGTATACTGGACAAGTGCTCCAATCACCTTATCCAACAGCTTTGCCTTAAAAGTGCATAGAAGTGTGCTGCAGTGTACCAAAGAACAGGACTGCTGGACATGACAGAAGGATCCCCAGACCCCATTTGGACCAGCAGCAGGAGGCAAGAAGGGATTTACCTAGGGCACCTCAACTGGCATCAAGTCCCTTTGTGTGAAGAAGTGAGTCAAGTCCCTAGCTCCAAGGACACCTACATGGAGACATCTAAATTCAGGAAATTAATTAAATGTTTGGAAATGGAATCTCACCCTTCCTGTAAAATGCTGTAATCTTCAGTGTAACTTTTTTAGATGGTTTCATAAGAGAGGAATTAAATTCTCTAAAGATACAATTTTCATTAAAATTTGCCACCTCCCAATGATACTACAGAGCCCCTTCTCTATTACCAAATTCTTCTACCCTTCTCTGTGGAGAAGGGAAGAAGGTACACTGCAACCAATACTATCCCCATTAGATCTTGCTACTTCTTGCAAAATGTGATGAAGACTATACCCGTAAGTGTCAAGTCCCTGATGGGGAAATAGCTCTGTTTGCAAAATTTCTTTAAGCTGTTCCTGCCTTACTCTCTCATTCCTACCTATGCACCACTGCTTGATGTAATTTATACAAGCCCCACTAATGATTGCACTGACATAACCAGGGAAGTTATAAACTGCTGCAGAAATCAGAAGCTGTAAGGATCACCTCTTAAACAGGTTTTACTAAAGACTATGTTTTAATGCAGACCTCTGCACTGGGACCTCAGGTTTCTTAGTGAGCTGCAAATGAAATTGCCCCTGTGACATGTCTGGTCCCTTGAACTCTTTCCAGATCACAGCTGATTTGGGAAGAGTGACACTGGTGACTCTGCTTCTACACCAGTGTGGGTTTTTACCCCCAAGGTCTCCTATTTGAGCAGTAACCAAATGCAATCTTTGTTTCAGCTGTGTGATACTCTGAGATCAGTATCTGAAGCAGCATGTCTGACAGGGAATCTCTGGGCTGAAAAAAGGCTAGATGTGATGTGGACTTTTTTATTATTCACATCTGTCACTTTAATCTCAATCTGTGATTGAATGTCTTGTTTTCTCCAACTGCAAAATTCAAGATTTCTGCTTTTGCCTTGCAAGACATTCCACTGGAGCCACAGATAAGGTGCAAGATAGGCATGCTGATTATCAGCTGTTCCTCCAGACAACAGAGGAGATGCCAGAAGCACAGAAAATGTAACATTTCTTGGCCTCCTTACATTTCAAAAAATAGGAACAACTTTTCCTATCAATGAAATGTTTTCTGAAAGGGCATTCTGTTTTTGAAGAGAACAAAGCCACACCCTGTGTTATCCAGTGTATCATATGGACCAAAGATACATATATATATTCTGCAGTTCACAGTGAGGTGTGTTACTTCATCCTATATAGAGGGGTTTTTAGATTGTTTTCTTAAAGAGCCTTCCAGCATGAGGCAAGGCAAAGATAAGAGATACATAAAATGAATACATAATATGTACTTCAGTTGAAAAAAACCATCCAGCCATATGCTTTGCCTACAAAGAGCATCTCTGAAAGAACTACTTGTTTAGGGCCCAGCTAAGGCCACTTTGGAATAGGTATAATATTCCTGTATGGCAATTGAAGAGAGATGGAATTTATGACTATGATAAATCTTTAATATTTAGAGGTTAGCAGACAGTATATGAAAGAACTTTAGAAAGAGGAAGACTCATTTGTGTCTCCTTCAGTGCGTTAACTTTCTCAGCTGCTCACTTTGTAACTGTATATAGGGTGTCTTAAAGATAGTTATAGTTTAATTCAGGAAATGAGTATGAGTGTGGATATATATATGTGTGTGTGTGTACACATATATATATGGAGAATATTCAGATCTGCAATCGTGTCTGTTTTGTGCCACTTTCCTTGGCCACAGAGAAGCCAAGAAGGGCCATGGCTGAATGGTACCTTTAGAGGGGCTAGCATTTCCCAGGTGAGCACTAACAGGAACCACTTCCGTCTTGTCCCTTTCCCTACATGTAAAGGCTCTTCTTCATCCATCCATTTGATTAAACAGAAGGGGAATGCAAGCTCATCAAATATACCTGTAACATATGTCAGTGCAGCTCTATTGACTTCTGAGAAATTGCATCTCTTTCCACTAAAGGAGGATTTGGCATGCAGGTTTGCCCAGAGTACCTCTTCCTTCATAATTTCATTCCACTTAATCAGAACTGTGGGTTGAGTGGTGCAGGAGAAACATTAAACAGTTCTCAAAGGTGTAGAGAAAAAAGTAGCAAGTGTGCTGAAGTTATTCTGATTTCTCTCATCCCCCAGATGCTTTAGTTGCCACCCACCCTCCCAGACTGAGTATGCAGTGAGCATAGCTACAAACAGCTCAAGTGGACAGGTCAGAAAGGACACCTGAACATTAAGACTGATCATGACATCTCTAGCAGTACTGCCTGAGTTTGTAGCTTTCAACCCCTTTCTCTGGAAAACGTCTATGAAGGGACAACCCCCCCCACCCCAGGAATTACATTTCCTGCAGCAGGAATTGCCCACATTGGATGACCATTGTTTTTTTCTAAAACACTTACAACTTTTCCTCCTCCAACAAAATGGCATCTTTCAACACAGCAATAATCTGTACTGTTTTCTTTATCTTTTAAAAGCTGCATTTTTCAGGGAATGAGGAAAAAGCAAGAGGAGAAATAGGACATACTGCCGATTTTCTGCTGAGCCACATCTGTAATGTACTCTATGGGATCCTGCTACTCTAGGCAGCCGCTCAGGATTAAAGAGTTGCAGATGTCACCTTTAATTGCCATATCATAAAATAGTTTTTAAAGCATTGAACATTAAGGGATTTAAATCTCTTTAGTGCTTCTGGATGGCAATCTCTCAAGGTTCATATTGAGGCCAGACCCTTATGATAAATAGAATGTAGGAAAAAAAGGCGATAAGGTAAATTAATGACATGTATTGTAGAAAAGGCTTGAAACAGCTGAAATAAGATCTCCATGAGTTTTGAGTTTCCAAATACACCACAACAGTAAGTGGGAGCAAGGAGAGAAAATTTCTATTCCTCCACCACACTGAGGTAAAGTAATTTATTTCTCTCCAAGGAAAAGATTTTATATAATTCAGTACAGGTAGATCCACATATGTGAAATCAAACCTACACAAGGAAAGACCCAATCCAGCAATCAGATTTGCACAGACTGAGGTAAAGAAATATGAAAACCAAGGTATTGTTGTACCAAATAGAAAGTTACTCCTGAGGATATGAGAGTATTATCAGCAGAGGCGTATGCAATGTTTTAAAGACAGTCAGGCACACAATGCAATGTGAGTTAGCTGGAGAAATGTGGTAGCTGTCTTTTCCCAAATATCCTTAATAACCATGCAGTTTCCAGAAGTCTGTGGGTATCTAAGAAATGTGCAAAGAGATATGTATGCTATCAGAAAAAAATGGCAATTTTACCTAACTCCAGCATTTTACTGCCAAATTCTTTGTAAGGTAAAAAGACCCAAGATGCTTATGTAATTGAGTTTGCTTAATATGAAGGTGTTTGAAAGCAATAAAAAAATGTTATGTAGGCACTGTGTATCATTAATGAACAGTTTCAAATAATGAAAAGCTGTGTCAAAAATAGCCATCCACAAACTTAACAACACATACACATCTGAAAAGAGGTGCAACTTGGACTTCAGTGCATCAGGTCTGGCAGGAGGAAGTTCCTTTTGATAGCACATGTTGTCACAGAATCAAATAGACTCTTGTCTGAATATTTTTCTTAGTATCCAGGATAAAGGCCTATTATACAAATCTATGTTTATTCTATTAAATGCTAACACAGGTGATAATGGTGTTGTTTATTTTTATTAAGATTTACTTTAACAGCTTTTTTCTAGGTTTTGGTGTCTGACCTAAGTTGATATTCATTAGCTTGCAACTATTACTGTTATAGCTTGTTCCTGAGTGCATGTGTTTTTAAGTACCCTTGTAAATTTACATGGTATGTAAGTACCAAGAATTTTCCATAATGAATGCTAGTGCTTGGAGTAGCAGGTTCATTCTTAGTCATATAAAACATTTTTCCTCATTTCATTTGCATTATTCCAAGGACTTAATAGCCTTTTTCTGTTTACATTATAAGGCTAAACAAGTATGTCACTTGTAATTACTGTAATTTTTCTGTGCCAAATCTCTGTCATAGTTGATCACCTCTTTGTAGTTTTGGAAACTTCAGATTCAGAAAGAAAATGAATCCAATTTCACATTACTTACATAAAAACTAGAATCAGTAAGTTGGTCTCAGTATCCTACAGCCAGAGAAATCCCTAATGGTTCCTTTTCACAGAGCCTTTCTCAATTCTGAAAGGCATTGTCCATAGAATAACTAGTTCTGTATTTAAGGAAGTCCATCTGTTAGGTATTAAATTATTTAACTGGCTCCTTTTCTTAGACTAAGTTTGTATTTAGCAGTTTTCCAGGAGCAGCACCTGTTCATTTAGACCAAGTCTATAGCTGGGTGCGATAAAGTCAAGGACCCTGTCTAATGCTCTATAATGATCAGAACAAGGTTGAATCAATACTTTATACACGGAATGAATATTTTAAAGTTAGACTCAAACTACAGCAAACCCAAGCTGTGGATTTCTGCCCTGTCCTTCACAACATCTGAATGAATGATAGGATAAATGAGTTAGATACAAGTTCTTAGGAAAAAAAAAAAAAAGAAAAAAAAAAGAAAAAAAAAAGAAGTAAAGGAAATCACAGCAAATGGGGATGATTTAAAGGCTTTGCCTTCTGGCTATGTGTTGTGGTATGTTTACTTCAGCAATCTAGGCATGTACTCAATTTACAGCTGAAAATTATTATTTCTTACTCAAATGAATAGAAACAAAAGAAGACCTTTGAAGGCAACTTGTATGGAAAACAGCCAGATACAAAATTGCAGGACCTTGATCTTGTAAAAGAAAGCTTGAGAGACTGGAAACACTTGAAAAGCAGCCTTGGGAAAGTTTTGAAACTTCCATAAACAAGAAAAAATTCTTGACTGCCTGATCAGATAGAATCAGCATGGCAAGAAAGCTCATCAACCCAGGATGAAGAGGAGGTTGTATTGCCTGGACGCTAAGGCTAGGAAAAAGGGGGACTACATAGAAAAAACTGCATTTTAATACACGCATAGAGAAAAGGAGGAGGAAATGACCAAGTGCAAGGGTAGCATAGAGAAGACTGAATATATCTGAGATTCTGCCAAGCATAAAATTAGAAATTGATAGGTGACTTTGGGGAGATGAGCTTTATTAGCCCACCAGACATCAAAATAGAGATGGCTGAATGTAAAGAGAAAAGCATCATCTTAACCAAAACAAAAACGTAGAGTCCTCTCTAATGTTTCCCTATACAATCACTGCCAAACTGTCTTTGAACAACCCTAACATCATGGTTGCTTTTTGGTTAGTCTTATAAGAGACTAAAGTACACATAGTCCCGCAAAATATTTCAAGCCAAAACCGATTACAAGGGTGCATCAAGGATCTGAAGCCAAGGACAGGAAAAAAATACGTACCAGATGAGAAGCCATAAACAAGTTATAAAGGCAGGTGATGCCCAGGGCTTTGAGACAAAGGCCAGTCCTCAGCTACAGACCTGCTAAATAGTAATTACACATGCTATTGCCTTGCATGGACTACTGCACTCAGTAGCTCAGGAGCATGGGCAGGCTATACCTGTGTTCACCTCAGCCCTCTAATTGCTAACAAACCTTGGCAGGGGAGACCCTAGGAGAAGAGAAATTAGCCTTAAGCCAATAACAAATGAAAACCCTTTTGTGCAAATGCATTTGCCATGCTGGGGTGCACCAAGATTCTCTTCCAAGTAAATAAATGGTACCATTTAAACCCTAGTCTTTTTTTTTTCATTAAAACCATCTAATGGGAGAAGGGAAAGTCTGACCTATTTCTCACTAATTGACTTGCAAGGCCCATAATATGACTTAATTACATATCAGGGCATGGGTTCTCTTGACTCTGGCCCTGAACCTTCAGCTCGAATAGGGTGTTACAGGTAGGTCATTTGAGATCAAAAGGCAAGTGCTGTAACCATACAGACCATACTGTGAGTGGTTTACAATCCTTCATGCATGCATACATGGCCATACTGTGCCCTGGACCTTCTGATTTGATAAGATTACACTGTCCAGGCCTCTCCCACTGCTGCTGAGACCTTTCAGCTCTAACTCAATCTGTTTGATCCATGCTAAATCTTCTCCATAAAGTTAGCAATCCCAAGTCACCAACAGAAATCTGCATGGTGTCCTCTCAAGCCTGCTCCCACTGCAAACAGATGCAATAGCGGAACCCCAAGATCTGAAGGCAACACTTACGTCCAGGTGATTTTTTTTCATTTTTACTTAGGACCAGTTTGATGTCCTTACTGGAATCCCAGACATCACACTTTGTAAGGGGATGCAACGTGTTCTGGAAAACACAGGTGCAGCACTGTATTCTCCTTGACAGGAGTCTAGGTAAGAGGTGAAGGCCGCTGGCTGCAATGTTTCCTGGCCTTGCTCCATCATCAGTCTCACAAAAGCCCTCCAGAGGCATTCATGTGGCCTTCTTGTTTGCTCTGTGGTGAGTAGAAACAGCTCTGTCTACAATTAGAAATATCCTGAGGCCCTCAGGATGTTTTTCTCTAAGTCACTCTTCCAAAAAGCAGATCTTCAGACAATAAGCCTCTGTAAGAGAAGAGGCTTGTCCTTTCAGACGAATTTCTGCCTCCTAACTAAGTACCATAGCAGTACTCTATGGAGCAGGGAATATTTGTATGTTTGTTCAGCATCTGCCATAATGATTGTCTCCAAGGTACAAATACTATCATGTACAATAATACTATCTGATCTTTCACTGAGAGCAAAACTATTTACTCATTGAATTAGGTGGGAAAGTAGCATTTCAAAAGTCCCAGAGCCATTTATTCACAACCTTTAAGGGTCTGTAATTTGGAGTGTGTGAGACACAAAAACATCTTAAATGGAACCTGCCTTCCAGGAAGAGATGTCTGTTTGCCTCAAAAAGTCATGCTGAGACTCATAAAAACAGGCGTACACAGCTCAGTGCAGAACTCCTTTCCTGGCAGTAAGTCTGACACAAAGGTTATGTGAGAACATACCTTTCCTATGCTGGGTTAAAACAAACAGCCTGGATCTGTGCTCTGTGCATCAGTCCCAGCTGTCAATTCAGTATTGCAATGTTTTAAGCTTCCTTCACAAAGGCACCATGTGTGGGGCTTTGCTAATGCCTCAGAAGTTTAGCATGCACGGGGTTGTTGCAGAAGGGCAGCTGTTCAGTAAAGAGTCCAGGACATACAGTAGAGGAAAAAGGAATCTTAGCAGAAATGCTCTGAAATAACATACATGCACAGTTAACAAGCTTTACAAAGCTTCTGCAAAAAACAGATACAGATACTGCTTGCACGAACTCTGTAGAAGATACTCTGAAGGTATTATAGTGGTCCTGACTGGAAGACTATTGTACATAAAGGAGTTAGTGATCCACATGGCAGGTAACCTGAGCAGGTCCAGGTCCACATTGTGCTGTGCTGCACCGTTCTGCTTCCTTCAGGAAGTGTTGTGCTATACAAATCTCTTGGCTGTAGGATAAACTCAGCCAGCTTGCTGTAATAGAGGCACCTGCAGGCAGCTTCCACTTGGTACCAGGGATTATGCCACCAACCTGACCTTGACTTTATCTAAAAGTACAGCAAGAAGTTCCCAAATCTGACAGTAGAAATGATGACTAGAATTGTTTTGTTGTAAGAAAATTCTATAACTGCTCAAATGACCAAAATAGGACAACCTCTTCCACAGACAAGGTCTGCACTGCATGCTGCAGATGGATCAGATGTCCCTGCAGTGCTGCACAAACTGAGGTTCACAGTATCTAAAGGTATGTAGGATTAGCTACACTATTCTCTCCTTACAGCATTAGTGCTAATAAATAGCATTTTAAATGGTACCTTATGGAGTCCGAGTGCCTTTCTTACCAGGTTCATAATGGACCAGCAACCCCTGGTGCAAAAGAGATACACTTAAGAGTCCAGGACAGGGCTGTTAAACAGTCATGGTCCCCCCAAAAAATAGGATATCTACCTCATTTTAAAAGATCCAGAACAGTTAAGCTCTGCATTTGCTAACTGCAAGCTGTATATGAGAACAGTAATGCATGGGAGACTTCACAAGGGTCTTCAAGATAGGATTCCTCTTCTCTATAATCAGCCATCTAAAAATTAGTCATATCACCTTAAGCCAATGTTTAGGTTCCTTATACATTCAGCAAAGAGAAAGAGGTGATTCAGGATAGCAATCCATCCCTTTTTAAGATAACTATCTGGAAAAGACAAGATAAATCTTCCTCTGCAGATACACTTAGAGTGTCCATAGGAGCCAAGCCTGATCTTCAGCCAGCTTAAACTTCATACCTAACTGTTATGGGTTTAAAGTCAAGGGAGATGGTTTCTACTGCCAGTTGGTACTGAGAGGGAAGTCAGAACAGGTTGGCAGCAAAGTGTTTGTAATGTACTGAAGACAAGATCTGCTGAAGCCATCTGTTTTGTAATATTAAAAAAAAAAAAAAGGGGGGGGGGGGGAATTCTGAGAAATACGTATGTCCATCCGGAACAGTTGCGTCCATTTGCTTTGCTATACCCTCAGTTTGCTCCACACAATTTTGCAGGAGTTTCTTCAGATTGTAATGTATGATCCATCTGCTGACACCAGACCAGAGATGTATTGCTCTGTCAGTGACTATTGCAACCCACCTCTTGTTTATGCCCACTAGTGCTCTCTGTATGCTTGCAGGTGGTTGTTGCGACCTCAAGAACTAATCGTGAATAGGTGACAGGCAATTGATCTATCTCCTGAGAACAGCCTTAACTTCATCAGTACAATCAGGACAGCAGGGTATTCTGTAAGGAGCAGGCTGCATGGGAAAAGGCTGCTATAAAGCAATTGCAGACAGAGTTGAAACTAAAGGAGTAGAAAAGTACAAAAGAATTGTGGGGCTGTGAATGCAACAGGAATGTATTCGCATAGATTGCATTTGCTACTGTGTCATGTTGTTAATGTGGGTCTTAAGTTTATGCTCCAGCTCAAATTTTTTTGGAGTTTGGAGTGGAGGTGCACCCCAGCGGAAGCACAGGCAGTGGGCTACAGAGAGGGAATGAAGGGTCCTGGCATAGATCTTTGGAAGTTTTATATACACAGAGTCCCTTGGCTTGGGGAACTGGACCCTGAACTCAAGCAAAACTACATGCAGCTATATGTGTGTATGTGTGTGTGTGTGTATATGTGTGTATATACACACACATGAATATATGATGGTCCTGGTCAAAAAAATAGCCATTTTTTACTATTTCTGTGATATTGTAGGTATGTTTTAAATGCTTTTCTCCTATAGTTTAGTGACGGAGTTACTTACCCACAGTTTTATACTATTTGGCCAACTCCAAATACAGAGCTATGCACACACAAAGATAAACACATACGTTATTTCAATCTCCTATTTAAATAAACTGTTGAATCTAAGAACTCAAGGGGAAATTGTTGGATTAGGATTTTGTATTCCCCTAACTTTAAGTGCTTATAGACATTTTCTCTAACTTACCATTTTAGATCAGAATTTCTTAGTGATGTTCAAATGCTTCTTCTTTTCTCCAGTACTTCCTTCTTGATTTCAAGAAAATAAATGATAGAAAAGTGGTATTAAGTGGTCAATTCTTTGCCTAGATACCTCTGTTTCAGTTGTTTTACTGCAGGGCTTATCTTTATTCCAAAATGCTAGAATTCACTAGGCTTTTGCTTCTTGCTCTGGATACTTTCAACTTATAGGGAACAGCTACTGGAAAATCCTAGCTCCATCTGCCATGAAACACAAACAACAGCTTCAGGAATATATGTAAGCATGCCAGACACATGGCCTGAGCACTTTCCAGCCAGGCTGTTGGGTATTGTTCAACTGTAACTTGGGTCTACTGCATCCCCAACGGGCTGATGGAGGGCTGAGCTCAGAATTCCTGCTGGGAACCTAGACTGTCACATGCTCAACCAGACTAGGTCTTGTCTACTCATTACATGTGAACAAGAATCTGGTGGGATACTCTGTCTCTTACCCTCAAGAATGTTTCAGAAGTCAATCTAAAGCTGACTCTCCATGAATGTTTCCCAGTAAAAATGTGTACAGAGGAAGAGCGGACTTCAGAAAAGCTCAAGAGGATTCATTGAAGATGTAGGTGTAATATTAATTTCCTTGCACCTCCACCTCCCTTTCAGTTTCTGCAGGATAGAAGTGGATCTGATCCTTAGCCTGAGATATAAAATAAAAGAAAGAGGGTGAGTTTGCCTATGGGAATGACCCACAGACTAAGGGAATGATATCTGTGTGTATATATCAAGACTGGAAAGTTCGTGATTAAATGAGAGGTATTGGAAAGTATGGGACCTGGCCATGACATAAATGGTGTAGAATAAGGGGTGGATATTGTTCTGGTTTCAGCTGGGATAAATTTTCTTCCCAGTAGCTCGTATAATGCTGTATTTTGGATTTAGGATGAGAATAATGTTGATAACACAGTGATGTTTTAGTTGTTACTAAGCAGTGGTCAAGGACTCTTCAGCTTCTCATACCCCCCTGCCAGTGAGTAGGCTGGGGGGTCACAAGAAGCTGGGAGGGAACACAGCCAGGACAGCTGACCCAAACTTTCCAAACGGATATTCCATACCATATAACATCATGCTCAGTATACACACTAGGGGGAAAGCTGGCCAGGGGCTACTGCTCGAGAACTGGCTGGGCATCGGTTGGCGGGTGGTAAGCAGTCACAGTTTACATCACTTGTTTTGCATATTCTACTTCTTTTATCATCATCATCATTATTATTATTGTTGTTGGTTTTGCTATTGTTATTATTATTTTCCCTTCCTTTTCTGTCCTATTAAACTATCTTTATCTCAACCCATGAATTTTACTTTTTTTTCCGATTCTCTCCTCCATCCCACTGGGGGGTACGGGCAGTAAGCAAATGGCTGTGTGGTGTTTAGCTGTCTGCTGAGTTGAACCACAAAAGGGGATGAAATCAATGGACCCAACAGATTTTTATTAAAAATCTTCTGATTACAACACTACCTTTACCACAGATTATTTCTCTGGAAACTAAGTAGGCTCAGCAGCCTAGCACTTAAACCTTCCTCTGTGCTCCCAGGACAGACTTCATTGATGAGCCAGAATCAGAAAGAAGGACTTAATCCTCCAGAAGGGAAAAGAGAAATACGGTGAAAATACTGGATTTTAGCTAGGAAGTTAGGGAAAAAAAAAAAAAATTATTGGCCAGAACAAAGAATTAGAAAAAAGTACAGCTAGACTTAAGACTTTCCCTGAAATACTGACAGTCAAGTAAAAAAAGCAATCACAGAGATTTGCAGACCAGAAAATCCCAGGATCATGCTCACTCAAGGAGGCAGGTTTTTAATTGATCACCTACATTCATAAGACAGTTGAATGTATTGTAGAAGAAAAAAAAAAAAAAAGAAAGATTGTACCCAGCTCCTCCAGTAGCAAACAACCAAAGAATACAAGGCCTGTTGGATGTCCCTAACTGAGCCTTTCAGGACCCATGTCAGCAGCACCGTCCTGGGTCCCTGGTCCCCTACCCCAGCCACTGAGGACCTCAAGGCTGCCACACTGCCCACTGTCCTGGCTCTATGACAGCACCCAAGCTTCCTTGCCCCATGCTCAAGGTGCTCGGGCATGTACTGAGGTCACCAGCACATCCCAGGGGTAGCCCCCAGGGCTCCCTGCTTGCAGCACTCCTGCCAGCTGGGACAGCAACCTGTCCCTGGGGTGGCCCCTAGCACTCCCCAGCACCCAGTTTGGACATACTCTTCCTGGCAGCTCAAACACATCCATGGCAGACATTGCAGTGATACAGAACTAGGATTCACAATACTGTCTACAATGCCATTTGCAGCAGCATTTATTTTAGTTTTTAGAGACATTTTATTTTATACCCATATCTGGAAAAAAAAATAGCTTCTATATTCAAGGGCAAGAGTGTCTCACAAAAAGGGCTCATCCCTTCATGTAGCAGTCCCAAAAGGCATACAATTCATTTTGCCATTTTTTCTGTAACATGCCATTTTGTAGTTCAACAGACTGTTGAACTGTTTGCAGCCTTTAAAACCTATTTGGTTGCTATGGTTACCAGCTCTTCAAAATATCACTACCAGATTAAAAAACCCACATGTGAGGTCTGATGATTCTGCCACGATTTTGCCTGATTTCCAAGAAAATTTGTCTACATTTAGGACCTTGAGAGACAAAGTGTGTTATAAGATAAGAGTAAAATGGTGTGCCTTGCAGCTTTAAACTGTTATATTAATCACTCTAACAAACTGATTGGAACACAAAACCACTGAAAAGCATAACAACTTCAGAATAGCATGATGCTCAAAATTTATATTTGTAGCAGATTTATTTTTAATATAAATATAATATAATATAAATAATTTTAGTATAAATATAATATTAGCATTCAGATCTTCAGATGGTCTACAACTGGTTAATGTTAGTGGAGACAGTGTGAACTTCATCAGCTAAAGACCTTTCCACAGATATGTACAATTTTACAAGTTTTGCCTACCTTTTTATCAATGTGTATTAATTGAATCATTTGACATTGGACTAAAGATGATATTTACTACAGACATTAAACTCCACTGCGGAAAGCACAGATATAAGATCATCCGAGTGCTTTCATTTCTCACCAGCTCTTGATTAAGGTGAATTCCAGGAAGCCCACAGAAAGCAATGACTCTATAAGATGGAAGCCAAAAGTTAGACACTCAAATGGTAAGTATCTGCATAATTCCTTCAAACCGCATAATATACTCTAGCTGAAGTTTTGGCCCTGAGACCACTGTCCCAGCAATCTTAATACAAAGAACTGAGTTTTCTCCTGAATGCAGAAGTGAATTATGACATCAACTTAATTAAAGGTGATAGAATTTTTTTAAATCTCAGTTATTAGGTTGTTCCAGATAAAGGTTTTCACATACTTTGAATCAGAGAAACAAGGATATCCAGTGGCTCAAAGAACAATAGTATACACTACTGAGTGATATTAAAAATCGTATGTTATTAAAACTAATTTGAAACATACAATGTGGCATAAGTGCTATTTTCTTTTATATCCAGCATTTAATATTCAGATGAAGTACTAGCTACCAAATGGGCTTATTACATTTCTGATGAATAAACAACCTAATAGGACAGCCAGGCGATCAGGCCCAGTCAGCATGGGCTTATGAAAGGCAGGTCCTTCTTGACTAACCTGATCTCCTTCTATGACAAGGTGACCAGTTTAGTGGATGAGGGAAAGACTGTGGATGTTGTCTACCTATAAAGCCTTTGACACCATTTCCCACAGCATTCTCCTAGAGAAACTGGCTGCTAATGGCCTGAATGGGTGTATTCTTCACTGGATAAAAAACTGGCTAGATGGCCAGGCCCAAAGAGTTGTGGTGAATGGAGTTAAATCCAGTTGGTGGCTGGTCACAGGTGGTGTTCTCCAGGGCTCAGTACTGGGGCCACTTCTGTTTGGTATCTCTATCAGTGATCTGGATGAGAGGGTCAAGTGCACCCTCAGTAAGTCTGCAGATGACATCAACTTTGGCAGGAGTGTTAATCTGCTTGAGAGTAGGACGGCTCTACAGAGGGATTTGGACAAGCTGGATCAATGGGCCGAGGCCAATTGTATGAGGTTCAACAAGGCTCAGTGTCAGGTCCTGCACTTGGGTCACAACAACCCCATGCAACGCTACAGGCTTGGGGAAGAGTGGCTGGAAAGCTGTCTAGTAGAAAAGGACCTGGGGGTGTAGGTCAACAGCTGGCTGAATATGAGCCAGCAGTGTGCTCAGGTGGCCAAGAAGGCCAATAGCATCCTGGTTTGTATCAGAAATAATGCGGCCAGCAGGACTAGGGAAGTGATTGTCCCGCTGTACTCAGCCCTGATGAGGCTGCACCTCAAATACTGTGTTCAGTTTTAGGTGCCTCACTACAAGAAACACATTGAGGCTCTGGAGCGTCAAAGGGCAACGAAGCTGGTGAAGGGTCTAGAACACAAGTCTTGTGAGGAGCAGCTGAGGGAACTGGGGTTGTTTAGCCTGGAGAAAAGGAGTCTCACGGGAGACCTTATCGCTCTCTGCAACACCCTGAAATGAGGTCGTAGCAAGGTGAGTGTTGATCTTTTGTCCCAAGTAACAAGTGATAGAATAAGAGGAAATGGCCTCAAGTTGCACCAGGGAAGGTTTAGATTAGATATGAGGAAAAATTCCTTCATGATTGTCTAGCACTGGAAAAATGGTTGTCAAGCATTGGAACAGGTTCCCCAGGGAAGTGGTTGTGTCACCATCCCTGGAGGTATTTAAAAGATGTGTAGATGTGGTGCTTAGGGACATGGTTTGTGGTGGACTTGGCAGTGCTGGGTTAATGGTTGGACTCGAGATCTTAAAGGTCTTTTCCAACCTAAATGATTCTATGATTCTATGACTCTTAATTTCAAACCATCAACATGGAAGTTTGCTTTTCTATGTCACTACACTGAGTTACATTATCCAATTAAAAGTGCCCCAGATGTAAGGGAATCCATCCATCTGAAGACAGAAGTCAGGCAACTATAGAAAGTCGAACAACAAAGTGTTCCCTCATATTACATAACAAGACTTGAGAAACCAACAGACCATCTATTAAAAAAAACCCGTGTACTTTACTAAATGTGAAATAGTGAAGGTTTTTCTTTCTTAACATCAAACCAGTCAGCATTCCTTCACTCAACAACTATTTCCAACATACATAGGAAATCAAAAGCTGGCAATGAAGACAAATGTGTCATTTTTCTACAGATGGGACATTAAAGAGATGCTGTTCTTACATGGTCAATAATAGAGTCTCACAGAAGACTAAGATAGAATAATGCAGTTCTTCCAGTACTCTCCTGCATGGGTGAATATAGACATAAACCTGTCAGTCTCCTTTCTAACATTTTAAGAAAACTCGGGTGCCCAGCTCTGAACATTTTCATGGAGTATCAAGTAATTGGAAAGAGAAAGGATCAGCAGAGACAGATAAAGCCATAGCTTAACCAACATGATCATTGCAAGCTCATATGTTGTTCTATACCTTCACAATTACCTGATCATGTGCAAATCTTTTCACATTACCAATTTTGCAATGAAAAACTAGATAGAAATTTAGTTTGACCAACACACTTCCTTTACAAGACCTTACTATTTATTAGTACACTGCTTTCAAATTTAGTGTTAAAATTAAGCTTGGAAGAGAGTAATTATCACTTCATTACCACTGTATTTATAAAAGAACAATCAGATCCATGTTGCATCACCTTGACTCCATATCTCTATGATATATCTTCAGTTTACACCTAGAGACCTTCTCATTCTTCAGGTGATTAGCAAAAACAAAACAAAACAAATTATTAGCAGTGGTTTGGTTTCCAAATTATATTCAAAACCTAGCATGCATGTCATTCAATATTGTTCGTCAATATTTGCATAAAATGTTTTCATCTGATGTCACCAAAACCTATTCTATTTAAACTTGTTTTTTGAAGTGTTAAAGATGTTGGCTTGGCTAGTTGGAACAATTGACTCAAATGTGAATTTTTTAACGCCAATAAATATTCTTTCTGTAAGTGTTCTTCTGGGTAATGTGATGTTCATTTCAATATTGATTTATTTCTGTACAGTTCAACTCTACAGTTATTTGCTATTTGAATTGTCATACTGCTGCAGCACTCCAGTCATTGGCCGTAACCCCACTGAATAAAGACTGAACAAACAGGACACAAACCTGTCAAGTGGCCCAGAGAAAATTAGTTTGCCTTTAGTCACAGGTAAGTAGAATGGATCATTGAACATTCAGATGGGGGTACCAAAGAGAGAAGACAGGGTTTTAGTTTGCACAAGAGAAAATCTGTTTCTCTGTCTGTGTCTTCTTAGAGGCTGGAGATGAGTTTGTTTTCTGACAAAATTATCCAAAGACAATGCATGCACATAGGGACATAAAACAGCTATCAGAAACCCAGAGGAGGTTAAAGAAATTGTCTCCCGAAAAACATGATTAGAGAGTCAGGAGAGAAGCCCAGAGAGGACAGAGTCCCTGAGGAAGGGCAAGAATTCAGGTAGAAAAGCCTGATTAAACATGCTGAAGATGCCTGATAATCTGAAAAAGATAAGACCACTGTTCTGGGTCTGAGATGCAGCTGCAGCCATCAAAGGCCTTGGTGAGAGAAGTTTTAGAGATATGTCAGGGATGGAGAAGAGATTGGAGATGGTATGAAGTCAGAAGAGAGTTTAGAGTACCAATGAGTTTAGGAACAGAGAGAAAGGAAGGTCTGGAAAGGGATTAGAAAGTTAGGTGAGGGTTGTGGGTGGGCTTCTTAAGTGTGGAAAATGGGGAAATACTCTCAACAAACAGTTAGATAGAGTGCAAGAAAGGGACCTGAAGACACAGGGAGATAATGTGGAAGCAAATTGGAGAAAAGCAAATAAGAGGTTTATGTTTGTGACAGGAGGAAAGAAGGAAGGATTAGTAGGAAGAGAGAGAAATCAAAAGCAAGAGAGTAGCTATAGTGGCTTTCTTAAGCCTTCTCTTTCAAGAAATTAGTGAAAATTTGTGTGGAGAAGGAAGTGGAGGGAGAAGAAGCAATATGGAGGCAAGACACTAGTAGTCCTGAGGGGATGAGTATTACATGTCTTAATTTTCCCAGAAGGGATATGCACAGAAGAAACGTACTTAACCAGGTGAAGCAGAATTTAGGCCTCCATGAAGTGTCACGGTTTCATACACTGGCTGCTGAACATGACAACACCAGAATGGGGACTCATGCCCATGTGGAACAACGGCAGGTACTTCCACTGGCACAGATCCTTTCCTGAATGAATTTGACACATCTATAACCTGCCTTTGTGTAGAGATGAGTTTCTTCCAGCAAACTGACCAGTATGTCAGTGCTTAGGGCTAGGAGATCTTGTAATAAACCCTCTAGACTTGGTACTGCTCTGCTCCAAGATGATTCTTCAAGCATTTTGAGAAACATTTACAGGATATACCAAGTACTGACACATCCTCTGTACTGTGAAGTTCTCTGATATGGTCCTTGTGTTTCAAGAACACTGTCACAATAGTCTCTGAGCTAATAATATTCACATATGATTCAGAAAACACTCCCTCCATTTATGATTTGCCCTTAAAAAAAAAAAAAAAAAAAAAGACTGCATGATTGCATGCAAAGATTTACTTCACAGAAATGTAGATTACATGCTTTCTTTCAGCTCCAAAAGCAGGTAATAGTTTACTAAAGGTGCTTGTTGGATGTCTGTACTAAAGAATATAATTCATTCTTACATCTTCTGCTGCTTAAAAGCAGCAGGTGGACTACAGGTATTTATTGTCTGCTTGCTTTCTTGAAGTTCAAATAGCCATTAAATTTCACTGGAAAAAAACAAGATTGTTACAGAACTTTATGTATTAGACTTTGCCAGTAATATCTCCATGGGTGCAACCCCACCTTGGGGCTAGCAGGAAATGTCCTTTTTCCTATCATTCCTCTCAAGTACCCTCAAAATAGTCCCTTGTTTTGTTTCGCAGCATCTGACAAAGCTTCTGTTATCCTTTTCAAGGGAAAGAATTTAGTGCATTTACAATTCTAACATTTAGACCTACACATATGATCAAAACTTGATCATCAGACTGAAATTCCTTGCAGTTCCCATGATTCCTGAAGGATGGATAGCTGCCTAATGCACCTAAAAGAGCTTATAAATTATGTTTAAAGATATAATTGCCCATGTTAGAGCTAATGTCTCATCTGTGTATTCAGAAACAAAAGGAGAAAGCAAAACTTTCCTCTGCTCTTTCATTTCTGACACCAGAGGTCAAACTTCAAGTTCAATGTTGAGTTAGTGCTGAATTGCAATCATGACAATCACCCATGAAGCTCAATGTGGACAGGAGAGGTGAGATTTGACTGAGATAGTCACCTTAAGTGCCTTTTATAATCAACACAGAGAAAGAGCCACTTAAGTGTGATTCACCTCATACGGAAGGAGAAGTCTAAAATAAGTCAGGTGAGTCATGCCCCAGAAATGCCTATTTCTCACCAAAGACTTTGATAGGAGCTGTGGAAGGCTACCTTAGATTTAGTTAACTACATTTCTGAGGTCTAAAGTTAGGTAAACTGAATCTCATCAGATGTGTCTGTACTGCTGCCTATTAACTCTGAGGAGAAAGTTATGAAATGAACACAAATAGTTTCATTAACAGTGAGAAAATGATGCTCACCAGAGAATAATAATCTTTTAAAATAAAAATGAGATCCTCTAGATAAGCAAACATTTTTTATTACATAATTTTATTATACTTTTGGTGACTGGTTATTGAACTAAAGCTTTTATTTTGGGTCATAAGTACTGCGGTAGCAAACTATCTTAGTGACAGCTAACAGTTATTGAGTAGAACTTGAAAGAAGCCTGAACAATAATGTAACTTTTTTATTCTAAAAGTCCTTTGGCAACATAATAGGTATATGCAATGAAAGCACTAGGGGAACAGACTAAAGCAGAGTGCTGCTGGCTGATTACTGGCTGCAGTCAAAGGAAAACTGTTGAGAAAACCACTGAACAAGAAAGAAGGCCAGGGTGAGCTACAAGTATTCCCTCCTAGCTGGGAACATGCTAGAAAAATATGCTGCACACCAGAAAAAGACTACACTACTAAGGAAACTAAATTAAAGCAAAGGAAGGCAGTTAATTTAAACAGTAATTGGGAAGGTTTTCTTTTCTTTTAACAGTTATAGGCTGGTGGAAAGTATATTCCTTATATCAGTTTGATGGATCTAACATCTATCACAGTAGCAAGGCAAAATATTCCTAGAAAACTGGGTTATATATCATCATTCATAAAAATTATACCTTGCCTCAATGAAGTAAACAGTCAACAGACATAGAATTAAAAAAAAAAGCTTCCCTTTCTATTTAAAATTCTGTAGGAAAGCTCTAACCACTTCTTACTACTTTTTAATGTACTTTTAGGGATGAAAACAGGAGAGCTCTTTACAAAATGTGGTAGGCTTTTGACCAAACTGAGTAGGAAATTCATACTTTGACCATTGCTATATTAGGTTATGAAAACCTGCACTTGACAATGAAAATTGTCAATGCAACAGGAAGTAAAAGAGAGCTATCATGATATATGTGTTTGATAGTAGCAAGGCCAGAGGATGATCTGATAATGAAAGACTGTATCTGCCAAATATTACACTATTCTAGATTCTCATACAAAATTCACCCCCTATGTTTGTTTTTTCCCCCGGAAATGCTAAGACTACATGATCTGAGGACTAGCATTCCTATCATTTTACTGTCAGATCACAAAATATTCATCTCTTTAGACCTTTTTGACTGTGTCCATCTGATTCTTGTGGGGCATCTCTAGCAACACCCATAGCAGTTAGCTCTTGGACTCCCCTCAGTGTGTCATAACAGCTGTCTTACTGGTAGAAGAGGGATGAATTTGTGGGAAAATCCATGGATAACTGGCTGGAACTGGCTGTACATGAGCTATTAATTGGGGATGCAGTAGTCAGCATAGGATATGTGTACCTTGATTGAAATGTATATATTCTTTTGTTTCACTGATACCAATAACATGGTTGGAAAAGGTCATTCACAAGTTTCGGGAGGAAAATGCTGAGCTTCTGAAATGCACAGACATAATATGCATGGTGTGTCCAGTGTCAGCATGCATAAATTACACAGTGTGATCACTGATTTCCCAAGTGCAAGATGAAAAGATACTCCTCATCATTACAGTAGTCATGGCTTCTCTCAGAGAACACTGGATGTGATTTTTGATGACCTTATAATACTGGGCATGCCACATTTCTAGAATGAGGTATATATTAGGGCTCTTATTGGTGGTGTCAGTCCAGGACTAATAGGGTTTTGCATAACTCATCACAGCAATTGTCACAGCAGGCTTTTTAAGCAGGCTTTTTAGTGCCACACTGCTGTGCCCCAGCTGGATAGCAAGATAGTGGTGCCAGCTTTCAGCTAGAGATGACCAGATGCTTCCTGACCACAATGAGGTTATTGAAATCAGTGTCCTGTTCCTTATGAGACTGTACCACTTGCTAGCATATGGTCAGGAAGGACATCTTCTGCAATCATAGAGCACTAGCCTACCGCAAGTCATTCATTCAGCCTCACATTCACAGGCCGTGGCCCTCATGGGGGACTTCAGCCACTTCAAAATCTGCTGGAAGGACAACACAGCAGGACAAAAGCAATCCAGGAGGTTCCTAGAGTGCATTGACAATAACTCCCTCCTCCAAGTGATAGAGGAGCCAGTGAAAAGAGGTACTCTGTTGGACATTATACTCACCAATAACAAGAGGCTTGTTGGGAATGTGAAGGTCAACGGCAGCCTTGGCTGCAGTGACCATGAGATGGTGGAGTTCAGAGCACCTCATGAAGTGCAAAGCCCTACACCTGAGGAAGAACAGCCCCATGCACCAATATATGCTGGGGACCACTCAGCTGGAAAGCATCCTGGTAGAAAGGAGGTGCCCAGCGCCAGGTTCAGAGGCAATAGGCACAAACTGAAACACAGGACATTCCCTCCAAACATCAGGAAACACTTTTTTACTGTGAGGGTGGCCAGACACTGGCACAGGTTGCCCAGAGAAGTTTTGGAGTCTCCCACCTTGGAGATATTCAAAAGCTGTCTAGGCATGGTCCTGGGCAACCGGCTCTTTATGGCCCTGCTTGAACGGAGGAGTTGGTCAAGATGACCTCCAGGTGTCCCTTCCAACCTCAACCATTCTGTCATTCTGTGATTCTCTGATTCTGTGATTCCCATCTGGAGGACTGCATGGTGATGTCATTGATTGGTCAGGATGTATACACAAAATCATCAATATACAGTGGATCTGAACATAAGGCTGATGTTATCCTGTGACTCTTCCCTGATACTGGTATATTTAGCTGAATCAAACATGAGTGACATTGCTCAGAACAGCACTGCCCTTGAGATGGACTGGGTACATAACATGAATATTTCTAGATGTGCCTCTCCCTTTTCTTGAAACTCTCTGGAGAGTTGAATGGTGAGATGTGTCTGCAACTGCCCTATGAGGGCACTGGCAACATTGAAGTATACCCAGTTTGAAGGCTCTGGCTTCATATCTCTCATGTGATGCTGTAAGTGTGACCTTTGCCATTTGCTGCTGGCTTCAATAACAACAAGAAACAATTTTAAAGCTACTGTGCAGGATTTACTGGCACATTTTTAGTTACAGTTGAGAGACTTCATTATGCCTCAGTGAACAATGCAGTTCCTGAACAAGTTGCATTTCCTTACACATGGGCCAGAAGACAGATAGAAATGTCAGCTGTGAATCAGCTATTATAACCAGAGCTATTTCTTCACTTTATAATCAGTAAAAGTGACTACATACCCTACCTCTTCAGGAGCTGTGCACAGCAGTGCTGAGACTTGTCACTATTCCCAATTCAAACATTAAGTGTTGAGAAATCCAGCTAAATACTGTTATTGTCTGCCTTTCTTCTTAATTTATAGCAGGATTGTTACCCTCTTAATCATGAGGTGGGGACTAGCATTACTATCACTTTTGCATTTTTTACTGGATCTATACTATTTTACTACACCACAGGCCAGGATCTCACCTGGGACAAACACCAAACTATTTTGTCCACTTCCCTTGCAGAAAAAAAATGAAATTCTGGCCACACTAAAATAGATGGGAATTTGGAGGCCAAATACCTCTGCCACTGGAGCTGTACAGCCAATCTGTCAAGGACAGGCAAAGTGCATCATATTATCATAAGTCTGTCTTATTGTGTTGCTTTGGTAACAAATGTTCCTAGTGTTAAAGTGACAGTTCAGAAAACCTCAGAATGAAGATCATAGGCAGTAAAATCACACAAACTAGTGGTTCTTAAGATACAAGGTCTTTCCTGATAAGAATCTTTTTTCTTCCCACTGAAATTATTGTCAAACCAGGATGCAATTCAGTTGCATGAACATTGTCATGACATTTAAGATGCCCTAAGGCAGCTTGAGGTCTCCAGGGAATTAGAAGGGCTTATTAGGCAGTGCTTTGAGATCATCAGAAGCATGGAGGCAAAGACCAGGCAAGAGCTGAGCTTTGCAGCAACCAGGAACCATCTACCTAGCCAGGCTAGCTTGGGATGAGTGGAGGCTGCCACCAGAACAGAGCTTCTGTTGTGGTTTAAACCCAGCTGGCAACTCACTGCCCAGTGGGGTGAGGGAGAGAACTGGAAGAGTTAAAGTGAGAAAACTCATGGGTTGAGATAAAGATAGTTTAATAAGTAAAGCAAAATCCAGGCATAGAATCAAATCAAAACAAGGAATTCATTTACCACTTCCCATTGGCAGGCAGGTGTTCAGCCATCTCCAGGAAAGCTGGGCTCCATCACATGTAACAGTGACTTGGGAAGACAAATACCATCACTCCAAACTTCCTCCTTTCCTTCTTCCCTCAGCTTTCTGTGCCAAGCATGCTGCCATATGGTATGGAATATCCCTTTGGTCACTTGGGGTCAGCTGTTCCAGGTGTGTCCCCTCCCACCTTCTTGTGTACCCCCAGCTCTACCACTGGTGGGGTGGGGTGAGAAGCAGAAAAGGCCTTGACTCTGTGTAAGCACTGCTCAGCAGTAACTAAAACATCTCTGTATTATCAACACTTTCCAGCACAAATCCAAACCATAGCCCCTTACTATTAATTAACTCTACCCCAGTCAAAACCAGCATAGTGGTAAAAAGGGGGAAAAGCATTTCTGAACTCTCTGTGGCTCAGAAAGATGGAAACATGGATTTCTCTGTCAGCCTGTGAGATAACATCCCTGTGCTATCAACACTGTTCTCATCTCAAAACCGAAACAGACTACCATACAAGCTACCATGAAGAAATTTAACTCCATCACAGATAAAACCAGTACAGCTTCCTATCAGGGAAGCTGCTGTCCAGGTGGAGGGCTGTAAAGTCTGTACCCCACAATCCTAAATGGAGGGGGGTGTAAGCTCCACCTGTGCAAGGTGTGATCTGCTGCAGCAGGTGGAGGAGCTGCAGGAGGAAGTCAGCAGATTACTCTGTATTAGGGAGGGAGAACAAGAAATAAAAATTATTTGAGATGCTGCAAGAAGAGAAATATCTGAAGACTGCACCCTCAGCAAGCTTGCACATGCCACCAACCTGAGTGGTGCAATTGATATACTACAGGAAAGGGATGCCATCCAGAGGGACCTTGACAGGCTCAAGAAGCTTGAGGGCCAATGTGAACCTCATGAAGTTCAACAAGGCCAAGTGCAAGGCCCTGCACCTGGGCCCAGGCAAGCACCAGTAACAGTACAGACTGGAGGATGAACTGACTGAAAGCAGCCCTCCAGAGAAGGACTTGGGGATACTGGTAGATGAAAAATTGGACATGAGCCAGCAATGTGCACTTGCAGGCCAGAAAGCCAATCGTAACCAAAAAGTGTGGCCAACAGGTCAAGGAAGGTGATTCTCCTCCTCTACTCTACTCTCATGAAATCCCATCTGGAGTACTGCATCCAGCTTCCCCAGCACATGGAGTTGTTAGAGCAGGTCCAGAGGAGGCCCATGAAAATGATCAGAGGGCACTAGAACACCTCTGTTGTGATGAAAGGCTGAGAGATTTGGAGTTGTTTAGGCTGGAGAAGGCTCCTGGCAGACCTTATTGCCTTGTTTCAATACTTAAATGGGGTCATAAGAAAGATGGAGAGAGAATTTTTAACAAGGCCTGTAGTGAGGGGTAACAATTTTAAACAAGAGGTAACAATTTTAAACTAAAAGAGGGTAGATTTAGGTTACCTATAAGGAAGAAATTCATTACTATGAGGGTGGTGGAACACTGGAACAGGTTGCCCAGGAAGTTGTGAATGCCCCATCCTTGGAAGTGTTCAAGGTCAGGTTGGACGGGGCTTTGAGCAATGTAATTATCTAGTGGAAGGTGTCCCTTCCCACAGCAGGGGGGCTGGAAGTAGACCATCTTTAAAGGTCCCTTCCAACCCAAACCATGCTGTGATTCTATGATTCTATGATTCTATTATACAAGACACATATCTGGATGGGACTAGGAGACCTGCACCTTCTGCAGGGGAAAACCAAGAATGATGTCCTATGGATAGGATATGAATCTCACACATCAGTGCACAGCTATATTTATGTAACTTAATCACATCCCCACTGAAAAGTTCCTTTCCTTTGAAATAGGTATTGGTTGGATTCAACCCCAGCCTTCAGCTGTTAAGTTTAGAAGTTGCAATGTAGGGTTATGACTCAGCTGCTTAACCATAGCTAGCTGTTGCTATTTGTGGTACCCTGGGACATCCACCTCTTCTCCAATGGCCTTTACAGAGTGATGCATGTCTTATGTTATCTGCCACTCCATGTGGATGTGACAGATGCATAAAATGTTGCTAGATACAGAACAGAATCACACCATATGTATTTACAAGAGAGTTAGGCATGTAGGCTTCCATTACAGTCATGCAGATCTGGTCGGTGGAGCCTGGAGAACAATTTAGCCCACTCTGAAGTAAACAGTTACTGAATCGCTCTCCACCGACTGTAGCACCTAAATTTCATTGTCTCTAATGGGAGTTCAGACACCTAGATCACCTTTATGTGGACACTTAAATTTAGGTATCTTAATCTGCAAGCTGACCCCCTCTCTGATTTTAGCTCTGGAACATATATTTTGTACGGAAATAGAGATGGACTCTCTGATCCTGAGTAACAGCTCTAAATCTTTAAAAAGAATTATAGGTGAAGATGTGCCCCTGCATATATGTTAACAGTTAGGTTCTTGGACTGTATCAGTGTTAATCATACTTGACAAATGGATTTTAAATTCCTATGCTCTAGCATCACTGAAAACATTCATTTGGGGAGACACAAGTGCACCCAAAATGGAATGAATGCATATAAGCCATTTTTCATCATCTGAAATTCACCTCTTACTTAAAGAACTGATTAGACTCTAGCTATGGTCAGTGTAGATAAATAGGAACTTCCAAAGGGAATAGATGATATGAAAGGTTTTCAAGAAGGCATATCTTTAAACAGCTAGTTTAGAGTAAATCCACACTTTTAAACAGATAAAATCTTTTAACATGAGTCCACCTTCACTGATTTAACTCCTTATTCAAGCTGAGGTTTACAGTACAGCTTAAGTAACATTTGTCTGTCACTTAAGATAGATGTTAGCATCACAGAGTGGTTATTTCAATGAGTCAGCAAATAGGATGCTATTTTCTATATCTGTCAAAAGTAGCTCCTGCCCACAAAGTCCTGGTTCAATAAGCTCAGAGACACATTTGGCTTAAGAAATGGAAGAAACAAAATTGCAAAGTATAGGAGATAAATCTCTGCAAATGCTGCTAACATCTGAATTGATTAAGAGAAGTTAAATAACAAGAAGGTATTATAAATCTTTCCCCGCTTCAGCTAAACTAATCATCTGTACACATTAAGATGGCATTTAATAAATGGTGCCTCAGGAAAAGTAAAAAATCTACTTGCTGGTGAACACTCTGCCAACAGTGGAGTGAAGCCAAGATTACAGTGGCCTTTTAACACAGTTAACAAAAAAATCAATAGCTTTTTATTTTTATTAAATTACTATCAGTGCAGAGAGTGACTGAAGTATGTTTTCCATTTACTCCATAGAATCATATCTGCAAGGAACTTGCAAATAATTGGACACAGAACCCCTCTGACTGGCTCAGATATCTTTATTGTTAGAGGGGGTGCTTAATGCACTGCCTTCCAGTGGCCCTTCAACAAGGAGGAAAAAAATCTGAGGACTCAATAATTGACTGCTACTTCAAAAATGAATAAAAAACATTGCACATAGAGAGTAGTTATATCTATAAATGAACTGTGCTTTCAGTGGCTTTGTTCTCCTAGAAAACCTATCAGAATTTCTATTATTAAACAAAGTGCATACAGCCTCGACAGGGGCAGTAGAGAGAGAAGGAGAGATGTCATGATAGTGAATATAAAACATGTTTTATTCCAAATACTACTTTCTTGAAGTTCAAATAACCAGACATCATTAAACATACCCTGAAGGATCGTAGATCAACAAGATGTACATTTCCATTTTTAACAAAGATTTCCACTTCCACTTGTTCTTTACAGTACATACTTTTTTTAGTCCTTTTCACATTTGTCTGCACAGCAGTATTCAGAGGGTAAGACAGGATGAAGGACTGCTGCAGAATTTCCTGCAAAAGAATCCTACAGGTTCACCTGTCTGCCTGAGCTGAGGAAAACTCTCTTCCAAACACAGACTATTTCAGTGATTTTCAACCCGCCTGGAAACTGTAGCCCTACACATTTTCTGAAAGTGGCATTACTCTCTATGCTCTGAATTTACACATTCCTCTGCAATTTTTCACACACCTCCAGAGATCCACACACCCCAGGTAAAAAAACTCACTGCCTTTTACACAGCTCATATGAGACATGTTTCTACCCTAGGTGCATTAGGGGTCACTGAAACAGGAAGGCTTCCCATACATCATGCATATTAACTACCTAGAGCTCTACAACAGGTAATGGCAGCACTACTCAGCCTCTTTGACTCATCTCACACTAAACACACAGGCCAACAGTGATAATGTATGCAAGGTAATCAAGGCAGCTGGGATGAGCCTCTCCTCAGACTTAAGGTATTCACAGTGGGGTGGAATGGGATAAAGAGGGGTTGCACTCTGCACATAGAATTTAAGGGACCTTTATTCACCTCAAAGATCCTGAATGAGGCTGAGCTGGGAGGGAAGTTGTGCAAAAATATCCAGAAGAGAGGCAATTATGGAAAAACAATAACCTCAGGACAGCTTTTCCCCAACCGCAATGCTGACCTGAATATAAAGCTCATTTCTTTTTCACAGAGAAAGCATCTCAAAAATTCATTTCAAGTCTCAGAAAAATAGCAGCAGCAGAGGAAAAAGACATGTGAGACAAAATTTAGTCAGGAATAAAGAAAATATCATTTCAGTCATATTCAGAAAACAACAGAATTGTCTTTTTAATAATCTCAAGGTACTGTGACCAAAGTAGTCTTGTTCATTCACACTGCCATACAATTATGTCCAAAAGAATCAGCTATGAACAATTCACAAGATCAATAACTGAGAAGATAAGAATGCCTCTATTGAACAGGCCCAAGATTTACCTAACTGTAGATCTTACCTTCTACAGTAGTCAAAACAAATACCTGTGGGACCATAGGAGCAGGTCAAACACATATTATAATTCCTCATAATCCACCAGCCTCCAACTACTTTCAGGCAAGGCATTTCCTGAGCTGTGAATGATAACTATACATTTATTAATCCTCAGTTCCCTTTGATTCCATGCAAACTGTTCCAACTGATGGCATCCCTTGACAAGGAGTTCTCCAAGTCTAATATCTGTTGCCCAAAGAGCCATGTCAGTTGATTTATTTTGAACAATGGTCCTCTTAGTTCGACCTGAAGCCTCCTAGATTTTGCACTGAAAAGCATGTGGCAATGGTGATTTTATAGACCTGTATCACACCCTTCCTCAGTTACCTCTTTTGCATGCTGGAAAGACTTAGTTTACTAAAACCCAGAAACGCATGCAGTATTCAAGACAGAGTAAACCTTGCGTTTTCATAATGATATAATGAGGTTGTTCTATTATCTATTTCTCTCCTAAGAATTCCTAACTATAGGTTTTTTGTTTTGACAACTATTTAGTGCTGAGCTGATACTTTCTCAGACTCATCTGTCACAACCCTATGATCTCACTCCAGAGCAGAAATAATTTAGTCAAAGCTTTTTTAATGTAAATTTGTGGGGGAGGGCTTCCTTAGGTGTATCACTTCATATTTAGCTACATCTACTTTTACCTAGTAAGGGGTCTCATTCTCTAGCAACCAGTATTATTAGATATTTATGCATATGCAAATGCAGTGTGAGCAGTATATGCCATGTGAACAGTGGCATTAAACAAAACCAGAAAATTAAACCTTTGCCTTAGATTATGAGAAGCTGCAATATGTTATTGGTTTTGACTGCACTTAGGAAAGCTTCATATACAAAAATGTTGTTAGAAACAACTATAATGTAAATAAATTTTTTGAAAACATATAGTGGAAAGATTGAAATTCTCATATTTGGAATAGCTTCTGGGTAGTCCCACAATAGGTCTTTGAATAAACACATGAACAAAAAATGGGTACCAGCTTACAAAGCTGATGACCTCTGAAAAGGAAAGAATACTATGCAACTTTGGTGAGCATCAGCTTTGAAGTTGTCAAATATTATAGGTTTGGCTCTGCTAACTATTCAGGAATATATTGTAGTTCTTATACTGTTTCAGAAAACTATGAAAAAATTTAGTGACTTGAAATCATTACATACTGAGAGTTTTTAAAAAACCTGCACTAAATCCATCAGATGCATTTTCATTGAAAACTGTGGCTTGTTTTGTCTGTTGTATGGTACCATGATGACAGTAAGGAAATTATAATATTCATATCAAAATGATTAGTCATAATTGTCCCAGCAGTCCATAAAGTTTCCAGGATTAAACAGTGCTACAGGAAACAATTTCTGTTTCGTTTTCTATGTTTATAACTTCTTTGAATATCTCAGAATATGCCTTTAAGATTTCTACTTGCCCACCCTCATCTTCACTCTCCCATAGGAAACAGTGCATCATTCAGTATATCAAAATACTAAAGTATTGAAATATCACAAGTTAGGTGGTACACAATATAAATGAAAAGCAATTTCTGGAAAACAAAGCAATCCCTAGTCACATAGTATTTTATTTAATCTGAATAAGAAAGGCTAACACAAGGAGATATCATAATCTCCAGTAGGTTTTATCTTGTAACATAAAGCTTTGCTATGCAGTCAGAAAAAAAAAAAAAAAACAAAACCAAAAAAAACCCCAAACAACAGTTAGTCTTAGACCTTCTCTATAGATGGAAAATCATTTAAAGCCTTTCCACAGAGATATTTTAAACTGTATTGGTATGATCCAAAGGAAACCACCAATTATATTAAAAGATAAACAAACTGAGGCAGTGGGAGCACAATGCATCATGAAGAAAGCAAAGACAAGCTGATATTTCACTAAAGTACAGGGTTTGTGTAAGCTCTTCTTTCACTTCCTTTTAGTTTCTATGGACATGGCTGTTTCTTTGGAGGTGGCTCAGCACTGCCCGTACTTGTGAGGATACCTAAGCAGAGGAGGAGACCACCAAGGAAGATGGTGTATAGAAAGCAGTCCTTCAAGGCCGTGCCAGGCCCCAATAGGGACGCAGGCATGGGGGCCTGCCACCATGGGCTGTGTTTCAGCATCAGCCTGAGCCTGGGCCCTGCCCAATCCCAGCGGCCCCAGCCCCATGGCTGGCCTTGCGCCCTGGCCCCCACCCCAACACCCAGCCCCACCTCAGCATGGCCTCCTCCCCGCCGCTTGCAGGGTCCTGGCAGGGCTGCTGGTGTGGGGATGGGTGTCATGTGTGGAGTGGGAGGAATTAGAGGAGCTTGTTACAGCTGCAACCAAGAGGCTGGACTGAAATCTCCATTGTTAGTCTCTTTTCCAATGTAATTAAATGAATTAGTGATTAAAATCCTCTGCCCTGGCTTGCTGCAAACAGTACAATCTGTTTTATAGCACAGCCTGGTGTTTATGAAATACCTTTCTCTGAAGGAAATAATAACTGAGGCCATGCTAACCTTTGCTAAGGAAATAATAGTTAGGAATGACAAGTTTTCACAGAAAGTGATAGAAGACCCCTTCTTGGTAGTACCCAGCTCACGATGTGGTAGCTAGATGACATTAAAGAACACACAGTTAAAAGTGAAAATTGGAAAAAACATAGAATTCAAGGCTTGCTGGAATAACCTGCCACAGCTTGTCAGCAAACAGGAAATGTTAGCTACAGAAACCTCTCTCTCTGACGCTGTTGCAGACCCACATCCACTCTGCTTCATTACTTAGTCAAGTTATTTGTTTCAGAATGACGTCCTTCCCCTAAGCCATAGCAAATCTCTTTCCCCATGCATGAGAAGCCAAAACTTGTCAAAGATATGCTATGCAAAGGACTACAAGGAAAAGAAAAACCCACACAAAAATGGGGCATGGGAAGGAAGCGGAAGGGCCTAGGCAGTCCCCAGATCTTTGCTTTGTTCACCACTGTGTCATGCACCTTCAGGTGTGTTTAAGCCCTTTGTTCTCACCTTGCTGCTGGGCTGGGTTGAGACCATATCAGTGAGATGTGGCCTATATCTGTTTGAATACAAGGACAAAAATGTTCACAGTGAGTGGTCAGGCATGGGACAAGTTGCCCAGACAGGCTGTGAAATCTCCATCCTCAGAGAGTTTCAGAAGTTGGATAGAGAATGCCCCGAGCATGCTGCTCCAATCTCGAAGGTGACTCTGCTTTGAGCACGGGGTTGGACCCCCTGGGCTCCAGAGGTCCCTTCCCTCCTGAATTATTTTCTGATTGAATATAGGAATGGGCTGGTGAAGTCGTAGGCTACATCTACACCAGTAAGTAACACAGTTGTAGGGAGTACTTCTGGGGAGCTGAACTAAATAATCATCTCAATTATTAGAACAGTCCCTGGCATTGTTTCGGGCTGCCCCAGCTAGCAGTCTGCCAAACCATTCACAGGCACAGCTGGGGAGACAGCACACACCTGCGCACACTGTCAATGAACAGTTTGCATGTAACTACCGTTTGGAGGCAGCTGAAAGGCTTCAGCAGTGTGGACAGACATTTTTGCATGCCACTTGGCACCAGTGCCAGAGAATAGTCCCAGGCACATTTGTCTACTAGTTTAGAGCAGCCCCAGTGTGGGAATTACACATGTATTTCTAGGAGTCCTTCCCAAGACTTTGAAGTGGTACTGCAGTCCTTATCTACAATAAATAGATTTTTTTGAGCTTATCACAGGATGTTACAGACCATAGATTCATTGTTTCTCTCTTCTTTGAGCAAACATCCTGTGCCTCTCTGTTAGTGAGAGACTCAGAAAGGTTGACACACATCACACTGCAGACAGGTCTAGCACCATGCAAATACCAGACTCAATTGCTATTCTAGAAGGGCACAGGTTTCCCCTAAGTCCTGTAGTGTACCTGTCAATCTAAAGAGTATGTCTCAGATATCCCAGAGCATCCAAAATGATGTTAAGCTCCCCTGTTTAGGCAACTGGATCCCAACCTTGGTTCTAGGGAGACTCAGTTCCAAAAGAAACAACAGAACGGCAAGCATGTTACATAAAACCAAAGGAAAAAAGGATCTCTAAAATGAAGCGCAGCAATGTGCAAGGGCAACTGTATGAAGCAAAGACTGTTCAGATGGAGAGACCCCTCTTTGGCTATACAGCTGTGGAGAACAAAGAATATATCTCAGTTCTTTGCCAGAATAATGCTGTAGTATGGTATTAGAATAGAGCAATAATTTTATTTGATCTTGTTATTCTAGACAGAAAAATGTTTTACTAGCCGATCCACCAACCTAATGAAGTTCTCCTGTGCTGTCCTGCCAAGCAGACTTTTAAACTTAAGAGGTATCTTTCCTGTGATACAAGAAAAGACAAGTTTCTGCCCCAGGGAGGAAAGAGCTATTCCAGTTTCCCTGAGCAGGAAGCAGCAGCCATTCTGGCTGAGAAGCAGAAATATTCATGGCATTATTCTGCAGATAGGATTTGTCAATAACTGATCTGCAGGCAAAGCAAATGATTGCAAAATAAATTTGGCTCAGATGAAAACAAACAAACAAATTCAGATTCTTGCCAAAACAGGGAGTATTAAAAATTCCATTCAAGTCTGATCACATGTTCCATTAAACACCAAAAGCAAATTATTTGGTTTTAAGCACTTGTTTAGAAAATGAAGGAAAGGACAGACTAGATTCACAAAGCTGCTGCTGTGTCACTTCCTTAGCTCTGTGCCAGACTTCCTCCAAAATGCCTCAGTTCTGATTCACCTCTTTGCAGGGAATTCATCTCTGCAGGAGTGGGTTTGGCTTTGTTTCAAAGAGCAGTTCCCAGGACACCAGGCTTGTTATTGATAGGGGAGAGGACTTGCTCTGAGCCTCCCTTTTTAATAATCTTCCACCTTACATAAATAATTAAAGGTCCAGTGCAGCAGCAGTTAACATCTTCCAGGTGAGTGCCTAATCCACCAAGTGAGAGAGACGTCCTTCTTGCTCTGTTTTTGAACCAAAGCTTGTTTGTTTTACTTACTAAAGGGCACTGAGCCCCTTTTTAGGAGAAATGAGAGAAAAGCACCCCTTTCTTTAATATGAATGATCTGAGTGGATCAACCAGTTCTGTAGAAATTTTGTTCTCACATAACTGGCAAAAGACATTCTTGGAGTTGTGTAATATTCTGCATGAAATAAGAGAAGAACTCCTTACCTACTACATTACAGTATTCCTAAAGCTGTTCTTTTGGCCCATTTTTATATTTTTATGTTCTATTACAGAATTATTGACCCCATGGTTTGGTTAAGTAATTCAACAGGGGGTAAAGGGGCTTTGAATTTTCTATGACGGTCTTCAGTCTTCCAGCCAGCTATTAACTCAAAGGAAATATTTTCTTTTTCAGTTATGCTTTAGGTAACCTGTGGATGACCTTTACAGTTCATATCACTTAATTTTTTTGTATTTCTCATACAGCCTCAGGTTTATCCATCTGCATTACAAACCCCCAAAAGGCATTTTTGGTTTCCCAGTCTTTAAATGCTATTACTCCATATCACATAAATGTAATGCACCATTTAGCATCACCAAAGTCTATAGAAAAAAGGAACTCCTTCTAATTGCATTTTTAAAAGAACAGCTTTCAAAGGAAATAAAGTCGGTGAGAAGCATGAGATGTAATTGGATAATATGATTGCAGCACACCACACTGCAATTCAAGAAATTCCCCAACTCAGCCAATATTACCCAGTAATTAAAAATATCAATCACTTCTGCATTCCTTTGTCATACAGGGACAGGTTGAAACTTTAGATACCTATATTCCTAGAGGTATAAACCACAATACCCATGGTAATTTTGTCTTGTTTGAGTTTCCATGGAAACAGTGTTTATGGTATTGCAGTGTTATCAGGGAAAAAAATGAGTTATAAATAATAAAGAGGCTAATGTTGTTTCCCTTGGTCTTGCTGAACAGCTTCAGGCACTGAGACAGATGAATTGGATAGAAATGGAAGACAGCAGCTGTAACACCAATGCTTATTATTGGCTGTGCTTTATTACTGGAAAGCCCATATTACTGCTCATTGTGGCATTGCAGTTTAACCACAGCTGGCAACTAAGCACCATACAGCCACCCACTCACTCCTCCCACAGCAGCATGGGGGGAAGAGAATGGGAAAGGTAAAAGTGAGAAAACTCATGGGTTGAGATAAGAACAGTTTAATAATTGAAATAAAATATAATAGTAGTAGTAGTAGTAAATAATAATAATAATTGTAGTGAAAAGGAAAATAAAAAAGAGACAGAAATCAAGCCCAGGAAAGACAAGTGGTGCAAATGAAAACAATTGCTCACCACCAACTGATGGATGCCCAGCCAGTCCCCGAGCCATGGCCCCTGACCAACCTTTTCCCTAGTTTATTGCAGAGCATGACATCATACGGTATGAGATATCCCTTTGGTCAGTTGGGGTCAGCTGTCCCACCTGTGTCCCCTCCCAAAATCTTGTGCAAACCCAGCCTACTCGCTGGCAGGGCGGTATGAGGAGCAGAAAAGACCTTGACGCTGTGTAAGCACTGCTCAGCAGTAACTAAAACATCCCTGTATTATCAATACTGTTTCCAACACAAATCCAAATCATAGCCCCACGCTAGCTGATATGAAGAAAATTAACTCTACCCTAGTCAAAATGAACACACTGCGAAAGCTTCATAATGCCATGGTGCCAAATTACCTTTTATTAACTATTATAACCACTAAAGATCTAGCTTCCTTAGAAATAATTGGCTATGCTATTTTCACTCTAGTAATCTACAGAATTCTAACTTGTCTTTTCAGAAAGATTCAACCTCGGTTCGTGTTTTGCTCATCTAGTCTCCATATTTCAACCAGAAACAGATTTTTGTTTGTTTATACCTCCTATTCTGGATTCCCATCAGCATTACAGAATATCACTCTTGCAACCACTTTAGTTTTGTTGATATGCAAAACTCCACATAAATACATATTACCGCAAAGCTAGGCAACTCTCCCTTATAACATAAATGGGTCACTTTGTAGAGGCACTGCTTTTTATCCATTTCTGTCATGTTATTTAGTAAAAATGAGTGGGCCTAAGCTATTGCACACTCAGATGTTGGTACATAATCGGCCCATCTGTCAGAACCTCACGGCTCTCTGTCAGCGCTTTCTGCGTGCTGTAATTTTGAGAACTAGTGCAACAGAAATTCCTCCTGTGAGATGTTTGGTATCGTCAAGTCCTGCTGAAGTCATGGGTAATTGAAAGCACTCCACACTTCACAGAAGGCCTACAGGACCACATTCACATGGAGAATTTAATCACTTAAAGGAAGAGTTAGGCACCCGTATCATAAATAAGATGAGTTACTTGCCACCTAGCTTTCATTGAATGCAGAGAGAATATACAAAAAGAAGTTTCAGCATTGTAGGACCCAATCTGGACAAAACACATGAGAAGAAAGGACTGTATCCCTCCTTCCCCAATGCTTTAATATTTTATTATACCTTTAGAATTCTCCTCATATTATCAACACTTCTACTTGCAGTGTGAGGCCCAAGATAAAAGTCCTGTATTTTGGAAAAGAGATTTTAAGACCAGTCTCACATTTCTTATAAGGGTTCCTTAATGGCTGTTTTTAATTGCTGGTGTGAATGAGGTCTCTCTTGAGATCTGGGAAAGTTAGCCTTTGTAACAATGCTTCAATACTCTTTGGACCCAAGAGACATGGGCATCTTCATCTGCTTATTAGAACACTAACCCCTGCAATTACAGTGAGTGCAATCAAGGAAGTCCCTATGACTACATAAATAGACATGTTCTCTAAGTCTGGATCCTGTTTTGAACTTTGCAATTCAGTCTCATCATTAATTGTTTTCTATAGCAACACTCCCTATGAAATGGATGTCCTATTTTGGTGGTTTTCTCTTTTACTATCCAGGAGAAAAGTCTTCAGAGAAACTTCATAATGAACAGTAATAGAAAAAATTCACAAAGGATACCCCTGCCTAATCTTACACTGGCAATTGTTGTTTTATGCTCGTGAGTTTCTTCTCTCTTTTAAAAATCTTGTTTTCAAACTGGGTGCCTCATGGACAGCATTATTTTTTATCTGTCTTCTATATTTACTTTCAAACTCTTGATCTAAATAATACTTTGTCTAAGGACTCCACCAGTTAATTATGAATTGTAAAATAAAATTGATTCAATTTGTGTATCTTAAAAAATGTTAAGACAGGCTTAAGTGCATAAAGATTTCTTTACAGGGTTCCTAGCATGCAATAGACTCCAGTGATTAAGGTTACTTTCAGAGAAAAACAAAAACCAAGGAGAGATTCTCATCCTGGTGGCAATAATTTTCCATGAGAAAGCTGACAAAAGAGACACAACACCACTTCAGGATGAGCAAATGCAAGACAACAAGAACATCAGCACAAAAGCAGCAGCAGAAAAGCACTGCCACAGCATCTTCAGCATGCTCAGGTGACAGCTCGCACAGCTGGAAGCAAAAGGCAGCAGCAGTATTAAGGGTAAGGGCTGCAGGGTTGCAACGGGAAGCAAGCCCCTGGGCATCACAAAGGAACAGGCACTTGAGGAACTTGCAAAACAGTTTAAAACGTTGAGGAAAAAAAAGAAAAGGCCTAACGCTCAGAAGGGGACCTGACAATGGCATTTCTGTTGGCAGTGAGTATGTTTTATTTGCATCAGTACTTGATGTGACTGCTACCTGACTTGTGAAATCCTTACTAGCTTTTCCTATGGCTGACTGAAATTCCCGGGAAAAAGTTTACAGGCAGCACTGATGCAAGCAAGATCCATACCAAGTTACAGTGATTCATTTGGATTGCAGTGGCACATAGGGGCTTCTTAGCAGGATCAGAACCCCTTATCAATATGGATTGAACAGGACTGAAGATGTCCCTGCTCATTGCAAGGGGGTTGGACTAGATGACCTTTAAAGGTCTGTTCCAACCCAAACTGTTCTATGACTCTATGATTCTATGGTAAGATAGAAACTTGTCCAACATATAGACACAAAGAAAAAGACATGTATTTAGTTCTATACCTAAGTTATTAAAAGGTCAGCTTTAGAACTGTAAGCTATTAATATATGAGGTCTTTCCTCCCCATATGTACAAGTTAAATGTTGTGTTCCTAAATCATATTTGCAAATATTTGCATGCACATGCACAACTTCTTGTGTTAGTCAACTTCATGTTTCTTCAGAGCTAGGCTAGAAGCTTGTGTTTGAAATGTTGATGCAGTGAAGGTGAAAAATTTTATGAACTGTCTGGCATTAATGTACCTGACTACAATGATCACAAGTTTTTCTAACAGCGCACTGAAATCAGTAGATTGTTGCAGTTCTTCTTTTGCCTTTAGCAAACCCCCAGCTACAGCAGAGTGAGAGGTTTTTGCCTTTGCAAAGTGGTGATTCCATTTCATTGCTCACATCAAATTAAAAATATTTTTATGAATGTTATTTAAAGGAGAAAATCAATAATGATTCAGACTCTTGGCTTCTTCACTGAATTGTCAGGATTATTTTGGAGGATTATTACATTGGCAGGAGTGCTTAGCAAATCTATCAAAAATATACACAAAGCTTTCTCACCGCAATTTGTTTTTTAAACGAATGCCAGATTTGTGCTCTTATAGCCATATCCAGATGCCTAAATTTGGGAATGAAAGATCTGCATACCCTGCAGCTTCTGCAGAATGAAAAGGAAGGTAAGACGTGCCTTTTTTTTCTTTTCTTTTTTTTAAAGTCAAGGCAGCCTGCTACCAGCAATGCCTAAATATGGGTTTAGGAGTTGAAAAGATCATCATTGCCAGAAGACAGACTGGTTTCATCAACAAAGTATCCAAATTTCTGATATTCAGAATTGTAGGGTTCCAGTGAGTGAGCCTGGACAGGTACTTCACTATGTGGATCCCGAGGTGCCCTATACCTGTTTCTAAAAGAAATAAGTGGCAGAGGATAGGCATTTCCCAATGGCCTAGAAGACGCTTTCCAGTTACTTTGCCATCTCCATCAAGCTAGAATTTTTTTATTAAGCTTACTGCCAGACCTGTGATATAGGGCTCAGGAAGCAAATAGTCTATACTAACATCAGATTAAATGTACTATCACGTTTTCTAGATGAATGACAGACACTCTTTCTGCAATGAGTAACACCTATTTTTGCATGGATGACCTTTATGACTAAAAGTCATAAAAATTTAAGATAGAGTTAAGATTTCTGAAACATTTGAAGTTAGTTGCATTCAAATAAAAGAGAAAAATAGTCCTTTTAGAAGGGAAAGAAAAGCTACTTTATCTTTAAGGTAAATATATTTTCTTTCAACAGTGTGGAAAAGCAGTGTACATCAATGACAGTTGTAATTATTTAAATTATTTCTGTAGCATACAATATTTGGACCTTGTTACCTGAGTAAAAGAGGGAAAATTCAACTTCTTTCTCCAACAGTAGGGCTAATATACTCTTATCTGGAATGTTAGTGGTATCTTGGAGCCCTCTAGCTCACAGTTCTTTTGTGATATTTTGAGATCTATTACAGCACTGCTAATTGTGTTTTGAAACATTGATTTTAGGAAAGAGATGGAGTGTACTACATTAGAAAGCATCTGAACCTTGGCAAAAATATACTGCATATACTGGAAAGGAAGTCAAGACTGACTTGTACTTGTACCCCATAGGGAAAGTATAAACACTTGTTAATTGCAGAGGAAGCTAACCATCAAGGTAGCTGGGGACATAAATTCATATTTCCAAAGAAAACCAAACTTTCACTTGCACAACCCCACTAGAGAAAGGACTATGCAGATCTCTCTGCATTATATGAGCTATCTCCCCAGGGCAGACAAACCCAACCGGCAGCCCATTGCCACTTGGAAACATGGGAATGAGAAAGGCTGATTGAGCAGCAAAGTGTAACCTTGCCCTCTCGTGGCCAGCCTCTTCACTACCCTTCACACCACCATGGCCACCCTGCCACATCCCAGCTCTGCCAGCACACTCATGAGATGCTGAGGTTTCCTGCAGCCCTTGCATCTCTTATTGTCCTCTCCAGTAAGAGAATAGTCAAAGTGAACTGGGGTAGGCAAGGAAAGCTTTTCGGTAAGCTTTAGTCTGTGGTCACAGGAGGACTAGGTAACTCATTCAGTGATGCTCATACAGCAAGTGCAATGCAAAGGCCATTCATTGCCTCCATGTTAGCCAGGCGACTCCTTTTGGGCAGCTTGCGCTCCCAGACCTTTCTCCCCTGCCAATATCCATGAAAAATCCTGGGGCCATTGCAAGCCCCAAGGGCTATGTCGTATCATGGCCTCAAGCACCCACCCCATTTAATTGTTAGCATGTTTATGTGGTGACATAGGTTTAGCCTGTGCCAGCTAGCTGCCACCCAAACCAAGCACACTTCTCAGGAGGGCAAGGACCCAGCAGAGCTCATACCCACATTGTACCCAGCAAAGCACATGGATGAGGCTGCTGTGTCTTGGAGGAAAGGAGAGTTTAGCACATAAGCACAAGTTGTGCCCTTCCATTGGTCCCAGAGGCAGGGAAATGCCCAGGCCCATCATGTTTGCTACCACAGGCACAGAGACATCAGTAGGGTGAATTTGAGCTCCACATCAGAAAAAGGAGCAACAGCAACATCTTGACCTCCACCCTTGCTCACTACTTTAACGTTGCTGGAAACACTCAAAAAGTAGACATGAATCCAATTTCTATTCAAGCAGAGTGATAAAAATTAAAATCATTGCTTCCAGTGTTGTCCTCTGCCTATGCAGTTCTTTTTCCGCAGGATTTTTACTTGTAACAGAAAACTCATAAGGATACAAAACAGCTTGTCTGATAGCTGCTGAAATGCTGTTTTTAGTGACAATCTATACAGCTATGTTAGAGGCAGTAGATAGAAGGGACTCTGCTGTGCTTCTTTGATCATAATTGGAATATAAATAACTGTTTGCTCTAGTCAGATACATTCTGCACAGTGGACATAAATTAAGATCAGAAAAATAGTAGGCTTTGAATGTACGAGGAACAAATGCTCGCCTGGTACTTCTAAAACAGTAGAAGGGATTGAAATCAAACTCTGTGACAAATTATTCTGTGTTGTATATGCTAAGTGAAAATATGGAAGGAGGTGGAACTCTCGGGCTCAATGCACAGATGTCTTTGTATCGTTATTTGTTTTCTTATTTATATTATTCACAAATGATTGTAGTGCATAAAATTAATGCAGTTAGACAACGCAAAGCCTTGCTGCATTAGCACATGACTTAACATGCTATCTGGGCTGAACAAGAGTGAGTCTGTTGAACTGGGTGAGTGGAAACCTATTGCACTAGTTTATAGTGAGACTGGTACGGTGGAATGGGCAAACCCCACATTGCATTAGCTGGGATAACACTGGGAAAACTAGATCAGTGAAATTCACCTGATTCAGCATGTGTGTTCAGAATCAGCCAGGCAAAGCAGCTGAGTTTAAGCAGCAAGAGATGTATTCCCCCGTTCCCAGTTTTATACAAAAAAAAAAAAAAAATCTGTAATCATATTGATTGAAAAGGGAGGTGGGGGAGTAGGAACAGGAGAGAGAGCTGAATAAGGGAATAAGGGAAATAAAGAAAGGTCAAAGACTAAAGCAAAAGGTTTTCAGAAGCTCACACAGATGGACAGGATGCAAGGAAGTTTTACCCTCACTCCAGCTGATAAATGATATCTCAGAAGGGAAACACGACAGGAGTGGAATGAGTGAAAATATGAGGGCATTGTCAATTCATTTCATTGCCCTGTGTTTTGTTTCCAAAATTGCGAACCCTTCTCTTAACCTTCACTTTGACAGAATAAAGCAAACTGATTCCTTTTATCCTTATGTCTCATCTATTAAAAAAGCCAACTCTGAATGAGACAACAAGAAAAAAGATCTCCCATTCTTCTGAGCAGCGAGTTGAACAGAGTGAATAAGCAAACTCACAGAGGGCCTTTCGGTCAACAAGCATTAGGAAAGCCTATAAAATTAGGGCACACATTTCACACTCCTCTAGAAAGGCCTGTTTAGGTCTGGGAATGCTGACAGTCATGCTGTCAAGACAAATCCCTTTTGGCAGCTGATGATAACTAACACAGACCTGAAGAGCCACATAACATCTATGAACCCTGGAATTAAACACTCTCAATACGCATCACAAACAGAATACATTTTTCTGAGCTATGACCAGATATAAATGAGCAAATCCCAGATAATTGCAAGAATCTGCAGGGAAAAAGGCCACAAATCACCCACCTAGTTTGCTTACACATATCACCAGTATCATCTGTAGATATCTTTCGGTAGGAGGCATATACCAGTTCCCACCATTACTTCTTATGTGAATGTCATTCAGCATGGGTTCAGCTCCCTTCTAAACCACAAGTGACTGCTTGCTAAGAGTACAGATACAATAATATGGTTCTTAATAACAAAATGCTATATAGATAAATAAGTAAAGGAAAAATTAGTGATGTGTTCTACTGACATTAAGAAGAAGCTTGTATGGACAGCATTACTTTTTCAGTACAACGTATCTTAAGTATTCAGTAAGCTTCTCAGATGAACTTGTCATACTGTATTGAGTTTACATGGCAAGGTGCTGGTAGCACGGGGGTTGCAGAGGTGGCTTCTGTGAGAAAATTCCAGGAGCTGCACCTGTGTTGGACACAGCTAGTTCCAGCCAGCTGCAAGATGGATCCACCACAGGACACAACCGAGCCAATTAGTGATGCTGGTGGCACCTCTGTGATAACATATTTAGGAAAGGGTAAAAAATGCTGCACAGCAGCTGTGATAATGAGGAGTGGGAAAACCAGGGGAGAAACAGCCCTGCAGACATCAAGGACAGTGAAGAAAGAGGGGGAGGAGGTGCTTCAGGCACCGGAGAATAGAGTCCCCTGCAGCCCATAGAGGACCATGGTGGAGCAGATATCCACCTGCAGCCTGTGGAGAGCACCACACTAGAGCAGGTGGACATGCCCTGAAGGGAGCTTCAGCCTGTGGAAAGCCCACACTGGAGCAGGTTTTCTGGCAAGACCTGTGGCCCATGGGGGACCCATGCTAGAGCAGTCTATTTCTGAGGGACTGCATCCCATGGAAAGGACCCACACTAGAGCAGTTCCTGAAGATCTGCAGCCCATGGGAAGGAACCACGTTGGAGGAGTTCATGTAGGACTGTACCCTGTGGGAGGGACGCCACGCTGAGCAGCAGAACAGCATGAAGAGGAAGGAGCATCAGAGAACGAACTGACTACAACCTCCCATTCCCTGGGATCAGCTACGAACTGACTGCAACCCCCCATTCCCTGTCCGCCTGCACTGCTTGCAGGGAAGGAGGTAGAAGAATCGGAAATGAAGGAGTGAAGTTGAGCCTGGGAAGAAGTGGGAGGAGGGGGTTTTAGTTTTGGTTTTGTTTCTCACTATCCTACTAACTATCTATTTTTAGCTGTCAACAAATTGAATTAATCTTCCCCAAGTCGAGTCTGTTTTGCCTGTGACAGTAATTGGTAAGCAATCTCTCTGTCTTTATCTTGACTCATGAGCTTTTTCATCTTTTTTTCTCTCCCTGTCCTGTTGAGAAAGGGGACGGAGGGAGTGGCTGGGTGAGCACCTGACAGCCAGCCAAGATCAAATCCACCACACATTTCTAATATAAGAATACAAAAGAAAAAAAATATTGCAAAAATACTGGCTGAGTCATAATTTAAAACTTGATACTAACAGCACAAAACTTCTACTACAGCACAATAGTGACTTGGTTCTCCAAGTTGATTCTGACTATGATCTTTAGACAGTCCAGTAAAGTCATTCATTCTTTGGGATATCAGACAGTGGAATGAGTTTAGGATTAGATTAATCACCCACCAGAAGTCACTACTGTTGCACAAAAATAAATCTAGAAATATATTTTCTTGATTCTAAAAGTGGCTTAATAATAAAGCCTCAGAAATTGCAGCTGGGGGCGGGGGTGGTAATTATTTCCCCTCTCCATTAAAGTAATCATAAGAGTGCTATGAAAGCTGGGAGCTTTGCCCAGAAGAAGGACTTTGCTTTCAAGTGAACTTCATAAGTTCAGGGAATTTGAACTGAGCATAACATTTGATGCATTAATTGAAGCACTTGTCAAATGTAACATTTTTAGTGCATGATGATGTCTTCATTAATCATTATATTATGTGTGTGATAGCCAAATGGAAAGAAAAGCTGAAGAGACCAGATTACAATTACTTCAAACCCCCCACAGAAGTGAAGGGCTTGAGAATTTGGGCTTTATACTTCTCAGTTTTCAGGATGCTAAGAAATACAGGGCCATGTCCTAATTTTAGATGTGCTTTTTGAGCTCCTACTGCTATTGTCTTTGGCAAGCATGCTTCCAAAGTTACACTGTGCACCTCTGCCTACTTATTCATACTTGGTAGAGATACAGATGGCAATCATTTGAGTTTTTACACAGAAGAGAGGCTGAGTCTTTTCTTCCTCCAGCAAAAATATGATTAAGTTTTTCTGTTTCACTTTGTCCTACAAACAGGAGATATCCATAAATTATAGCAGCATAAAGGCTTGGCCTTTTCACATCCTGATAAAGCAACCATTTGAAGAATGTTCTTCATTTCTTCAGCCCATTGAAGAGAAGCTCTGCTTTTCCCAGTGGGTCCTTTGACTCTTCAAACTCACTCTTTCAGTTTAGTTGCTTACCTAATATGACATTGATGTTTTCATTTATCTCATTTGTGGTAAGTGAAAGGTCTTCTCAATAGGGATTTGGTGCATCTTAAAGTTTCAGTAAGATTTCTTTTCCTTTTTAATGAAATAATTTCCTAATACTCAGTCTTTTTATAGTGTCACGTTGAGCTGACAAGAAATTGTTTCTTTTCAAGGTTCCAGAGACTTTTCCCAAGGTAGCTACAACTCAGTCAACATAGAAAATACTCTTGCAAACTGTTTTTGAAATTTTAAAGGGCTGGAGGTCTCAGTAGCTCCTTGCTGTGATGTTAAGAGGTGACTCAGAACCTGTAGCTGGAGTGTGTCGTATTTAATTATAACAGAACTTAATGCAGGTCAACAATATTCTCTTAAAGTTTAGCTTGTTCCAATATGCTTTGTACAAAGTATTGCAACTGAAACATACAGCCTCTTCAAAAGGCATGAGAAGGAAGTTGCCTGCTGGAGTGAGTAGGAACCATATTACTTACAGGGAAACAGATGCTGTTGTAGAAACAGGGAGGTGATTAGCCTGTGTGTTCAGCATTATCATGGAAGAGGTTTCCAACTGATGCTATTTGGCAATCCCATGAGAGTGAACACCAGCATGGAAGCTACTGATGATTTACTGGGAACACTGGAGGCCTGACCACAGTGATCTTGGGCACAGCTGCAGTGGCCCATGGCTTTCAGGGGGAAGGGCCATGCCATCTCCATCTACACCAAATGGACGGACTGCCCCAAGGCAAAGACGAGAAGGGAGCAAAGGGCCAGGGAAAAGAGGGTGCTCTGTCTGGCACACCATGTATTGGGCAACTTCCTTGCATACCCAACTGTCTTTTCATGTCATGCATTGTGACCTTAAAGACATTGTCACTGAACAATTTCAGTGTAGTCAAAAAGATTTACTAAAAGATTTAATTTTGATATCATAGCCTCACAGAAAATATCTGGTTTTCATCCTTTTTCAAAATACTTTGTAGTACTTTACTGAATAATAAGGTGTGGAAGCACTCTTACCTCAGTTACACAGGCATCCAGTTGAGGCACAGAAAGACCTAATGATCCTCAACACAGGAATCTGTTTAGGATCTTACCTCTTTCATGTGCCAGTGACCTGATGCACGCCCCATTCTTCCAGCCACACTGGAGTCATTTCCCTGTATGTTGCAGATGCAGCTTTGCTTCTGTCCTTTGCAGTAACCTAATTCTAGAGTCAGACATGGAAGAGGCCTAGAAACCTAGGGGATAATTAATTTGTATAAGTTTATGCCCTAACAAGATGTTTCACCAGGCATAAGTTATTGCAGCATGCAATTCTAGTCTTTATTTACAGAGTATGAACCTAGTGATAATTTTAACACATTGTACTAGTCCAGTTCTCATTCAGGACTCCTCCTCTGCTAAGGAAAACGCTTAGGGAGAAAATTTTTCAGCTTCTTATGATATAAATGATCTTCCTCCTGGAGGCAAAAGGAGAAGAAAAGGAAAATATCTTGACATTTTAGTAAATGCATATCCATTAACAAATTAATTAAACTCAGCCTATGAGACTCATGGGCAAATAATCTTGGGTCTGAAAATCAAGTGTGAAAAATAATTCTGCGATGCCTTTGAAAGCTTGGTGTTGTATGTTGGAACTTGAGCACCCACCACATCCCAAGCAGTGTCAGAAACCGCAGGAAAGGCTGGTCCCACTGCTCCCATCAGCTCCTAGCTCTCACCACACAAAGGAAAGGTGAGTTCAGAAGCTGCTACTCAAAATGGAGAATGTCTGAGACACCTACTTGTTCTGGGGGATGATGAGAAAGCTGGAAAGGGTTATGAGGGGTGGTCTGTCTTTTTTTTTCCCAGAGGAAAAAGATGGGAACTGGGGTGCCCCAGAACAGAGTACTCAAACCAAGGTCTGGCACCTGTGATGCAGCCGTTAGCCATAGATGATAGGCCAAATCACCATTTTCTCTCCCCATTTTGTTTGAGATGAAACAGAACCTATCATCAGATCTTTATTGTGATATAAACACATGCCTCATAGCTGATCCGACAGATGGTACTGCTTGAGCATAATAGTTAAACTGGCTGTGCTTATACAAATAGTCAGACATGGCAAATGGTTTTTTGCATTATTCCAACACACACAGACTGTTTCTTCTTTGATAAACTCATATGCTAAAATAAAATGTATGTCAAGTTGCTGTCTGGATTTTCCATCTAATCGAATTTGGGAATAATGGCAAGTGTTTTCCACTCAAGATAACTGAAATACCTTCATTCGGTCTTTGCAACAGCTCAGAGAAACAGACAAGATTATTTCTGAGAGATGTTAGTTCATATTCTGAGAAAATCGCTTGGTGTTATGTTTAGCAAATTGGAATACCTTGTACATGTTGGCTACTGAGTCAGTTAGGAGAACAGGAACAATGTGGTTTACTATGTTCCTACATTCTTATTAGTGGCCAGATGCTTCCCAGAGATGTACCCATTACTGAAACCAATGGGGGCTGCCTGCATCCAGGGGTAGATATCTTCCATTTAAGAAATGGTAGACTGAGGGATACACATATCTGTGTATGCCAAGCCTTGTGTGGAAAGAGTCCTAGTCCAGGCTATGTTAATTCAAAGGCACAGAATTAGACAGAGTTGTCTAATTTGTTCTGGGTTTGCTTGAATGTTGGGAACATCTCAAAGAGATACACATGTTACTTATGCACATGTCCCCAGAACAGTTGGCTGCTTTCATCATTATTTAATCAACGCAAAAACATCACTAATCCAAACAGAGATAAGCAAAAATTAACAGGAGAAAAGTTACATCCCTTCATTTTTGGGTGTAGAGCAGATGTTCCTATTTTCCACATGAAACATGTAAAACTCTTACACATGCAAAAATTAGCAAAAGGGAATGGCTGGACAAGGAGACCACATTTATGCCATTCCTGTGGAAACCAGGAGTTGCAGCAAAATGCTCACTATCCCCCAAATTATTTGCTTTGGGATGAACTGTAGAAAGGCATCTTGGAGCCTGGTGTTGAATCTAGCCTAAATGTTCAATAAAATAAAACCAACCTGCAGATTAAGATACATGAATCATTTCCACTTAGCCACACATTTACATTACCAGGGGAAAAAAGGTGAGAAAAAAATATGTTTGTAAGTAGCAGAAACAGTAGAGTTTGGATCAGTTGCCTGGTTTCTTACTGATTTGCACCTTACAAGGGAGGTACTATGTGGTTCCCTCTTGCCTAACAGAAGATGAGCAATCTTTCTGTCTATAATAGCACTGATGATAGGGTCTGTTCCCCTCCTCCTACAGACTACGGAATTGTATGACATTTGCAGGAATGTAGTATATTTACATTTTCCAATTTTTGTCAACCTGGTTGAAATTGGCAAAAAAGTTCAAGCGTTACTGGGGCACTGACACGCACACAAGCATGTGCATATGTGTGGGTATAGCATGTAAGCTTATAGGCTTTGTTTCCTTATAAAGTTAAAGTTTAAAAATCTGTTGTCTTTAAAAATCAGTTTAAGCTAACCTGAAAATAGATGGATAATCAAAATCCAAGAGTAATTTTTTTTCTGTCCTATAAACTGCTGCTTTGTGATCTGCCTGGAGTCAAGATGGAAGTTCTAATTAGGTTTTGCTCTGTGAGAGAAAACAGGAGGCCAAGAAAAGTTAAAAGCAAGAGAGTGAGCCCAGAATAGCAGGCGAATTCAGACCATCTGGTTAGCAGAGTCGCTACTGTGAGCAGACAAATACGGTCTTTTGAATACTGATATGACAAAAATGGTTACAGGCTGCAAGGCATCATTTCCTGCTTTTGAAGAATCATGGGATTTATATTATCTATTAGATCAAGACACAGCCTAAGGAATGGCCACTAGAGAAATCAGAGGGAAAACAAAAGAACTGAACTATCCCTCTCAAAATCACACTAGCAATGCAAATGTCAGAGGTGATGTTTGTTCCACAGGATTCATCCAAACAATATATCTTTATGGTAAGGATTCTCAAGATAATACCTCTGTTTTGTTTCTTTGTATATAAAGTAATTTAGCAAGCATTTCTGTGCTCTCTGTAAGGTCATTCATTTCACTATCTATAAATGCTTGAATGTTAATTAGTTTTGTGGTGCTTCACTTCCTTCTTTATAACATCTATATCTGATTCTGTCTAATGTTTTCTGTGAAAACAGAAAGAATGATTAATAAATCCTGTTTCTATGCAACAAAATAGAGTTATTATCTTGAAATACACAAGCCACTGCAGACAATGTGTTTCAGTAAGCCTGTTATGCAATGCCCAGAGACTGCCTTTGAAAACAGAGCAGAGAACTTGAACTGCCCGACCATGGTAAGGTATCTCCTTAAAGCCCTTTCAAAACACGGCAGGAATATAAACATCAACATGACAGAAGGAAGATACAGTACATAAACAAGGAATTTAAAAGAGGTGACTCATCTTGATGCCTTTGGAATTATACTAAGAGTAATCTGTCTTCCCAACCTAAATACAATAGGTAATTATTAAAACCTAGAGGCCTTTGGTGAATGAGACCATCAGATACAGCTTTCAGCAGACCATGCCAAATGAAATCCAACATGTTATTTCCTAAAGGAATGAGAAATAATGCAATCTATTGCAATGTAATAGAAAGCAATACACAAAAAATACTAAAGAAGCTCAGAGATGGTGTCCTTCACTACACACTCTAGAACAAATCTCATGCAGGATGAAAAACCTATTTCTGGTAGCTTGTCTTATTTAATAAATACACTCACACTTGTCTCTAGCCTTTCCTCCCAAAGGAGGCACCACAAGCCTTAATTATGTGTACAGGGTAGCAAGGTTCCCAGATAAGTATAATGCACGCAGCCCGTTTTCAGTGGGATGACTGATCAATAGCCAAGGTATTTCAGGCAAAGTGTATCAACGTGTTATAATCAAATAATGGTTCTCTCTAAGTGAGAGAATAAAGAAAACAGAATACAATGATATGTTTAATGTGAATATACCCATATTCCAAGAGCACCATTATTTTACATTACTGAAAAAGTGCCTGGGTTTAGCAGGTTATGAACTGGATCACTTCCTTTATTTGTGGCTGTACATCAGAAGAAAAGCAATGCTGTATTTCATATATTTGAATAGTAGACTGGCCAGAATAGAGTGAATAGAGTGGCTAGATATCTCTCTGAACAGGGCAAAACTAGGTGCTTTGCCAGAATATCAAGAGTCTAAGTGTTAATACTGCCACGAGCACTTGCATCTTCCTTTTGGACTTTGTTTACAACAGCAAGAAATTCAGGGTAAGGAAGTGCTGAACACAAAAATATATGGAGATCATTTGCCTTAGCACAAAAAGGGGGAGAGAGAAGTAAGCAGCAGGCATAGCTGTGAAGAGCAGTTTCCCCTGGCAGGTTCAGAACCTGCTCCTGCTGTGAGACACTGTGGCTCCAAAATTCCTAGGGGGCATCCAGCCTCCTGCCTTCCTGCTTGCCAGGTCTACATCCTTGAAACAATTCCAATGGGGATCTTCTGAGCCAGAAAATCACTCATTAAGGAGTGTTTCACCAATTTAAAATACCTGGAGATTAAACAAATGCTGCTTAATTAAAATGTTGAAGCAATTTTTATACGAAATGCTGCTAAAATAGTGCTTAGAGTTGTCCCAGGTTGAGAAAAAATTAGCATACTTGTATTAAAAGAAAGGTATACTTCCAATAATTCTCTTCCCTGCTTATTATTATAGCCGAGTGCCACCTGTAGTGGAATTAACTCATCTAAGTGCTTTAAAATTTATACAGATGTGTGGTTAGCATTAGTGTTCCAGATTTGAGAGTATTTACACAAGGCAAACTTAACAAACAGCTTTCTGGAGAAGTATATATATAACAAAAAGTGAAGGAAAACAAACAAAGCTTTTCTTAAAAACGGCAGGTTTCACTCATTTGTTTTAGTTGCATCTGGGATTAACTCATGGCTCTGTCACCAAAATTACTAAAACAGTCTGGCTCTTATGTCAGCTGTGTAGCGGGTGCATACCTGGAGAGAAAAGAGAGGGCACAATTCTCATCAGTGTTCACTAATGGAAGGGATCATGCTTTACAAGCACACTGTGAAGATGAAAGGTCATTCAAACTTTTGACTTTGAGGTCTCTAATACAAGCTGGGTAGAATGTGAGTCAGATCAGCATTCAGTGCAGCTGCCTCTCATCCTGCTATCATCAGTTCGCACCCAGCCTTTGAGAGCTGAAGGAAGAAAGAGAAATGTTTTGATGCAATCTTCTCTAGCAAGGGCTTTGGGGGAAAGGCTTTAAGCTGTACAAAAAAAAAATAAGGGAATAGCAGAAAATTCAGAAGGACCTCAAATTCTTCTAAAGAAATTGAATAATACCCACAAATGTGTACTGGGAGGGACTGGATGTTCAAGAAGTCTGCAGCAGTGGGAAGGAGAAGGACGATAACAAGGAGGGTTGCAGGATCTGGGAAACCAAGGGGAGGGCATGCAGGTATTAGAGGCCACTTATCTCTGGCATTCCTGAGCCTTCTTCCAGCCTCTCTGTGTGTGGACTCCTCCAAACTCCTTCAACTCTTTCTCAACAAGCTCTTCACCTTCAAATACCCCTATCTCACCTTATGCTATATTCCAAATCATGCCAGACACATCCTCAGTTTCATACTGAAAAAATACCTTTTCAGTAGGCCACAACACAGACTTCAGACTATATTTCAGACATTTTGAGCAGACACCCACCTCCCTAGGCACAAAAGGCAAATTATATCTCAGGGGCACTACCTGTGTCCTGAAAGAAACCCAGGGTAGGTATGTTTACAGCAGTTTGTTCCACCAGGGAAAAACTCTAAGCCATATGAATGTAAACCAGTTCATTCCACACGGCATTGTCATCAGGGATTGGTCTCTGCTCCATTTATCAGCGTTCATAGAGCCACTGAGCTCCCCTCCCTGTCCCCAGGGTGCATTGCCATCTGGAGAGTTCCTGCCCTTCACATGCTGGACCCAGAGCAGATATGGCAGCTTTCCCCAGTGAAGAAGTAAGGTTGAAACCACAGCAATGTGAACCTCCAGTCAAATGACCAAGACTGACTCAAAGGGGCTGACTTGGAAAAAGAAGACAGGTAGCCTCCATAATCAGCTTGTTCTTCAGCTGGTTCCTAAAACTGCCTCCATCAAGTTTCATCCTCTCTCAGAGATGTGCATCTCCCTCTGCCTGCACTGTCTTCTCCCCACCCACTCACCATCAGACATCTCTGCTCTACAAGTGTAAGGAGCACATCTGCATAACTGAATCTCTCCCCAGTATTAGATAGTCAAGCAGTGGCATGCAGTCCATGTCTTTGCTTATCAGCACATTGTGCCCTGTAATCAATTGAAGCTTTCCAGTATCTCAAGAAAGACTAATGGCAAGAGGATACAAGGGTGGAGCAAACAAGGTCCAAAAGGAGAACAGATTTGGAAAAAAAAAAAGAGAAAAAGTTGAAGAAAAAGTTAGGCCCCAACCTTGGTGTTCAGAAAAGGACACTTACCTTAAAACTCCCCTTTCAGCTACATCTGCTACTGTGCATTCCCCAGACAAGGACTACACATTACATCTTTCCTGTTATCTCATGTGACTACCAAACACTAGCGCAGAAAAACACATCTAAGCCCTGATGCACGTGGTGCTGTAAGGCCTTCATCCAAATCTATGCCTCTGAACATAGATAGAAATGTTCATAAACAGAACTCCCTGGGACTATCAAAAACTTTGGGTGAAGCTGTTTCTTGTGTAAGCTTGTTTAAAAAAAACCCAACATCTGTATTAATGTGATCAAGACCTAAACTGCTAGATCTTTATCTTGTCTAAATAATCACAAGAAAATAAAGGGAGGCAGAAATGAAAGTGCAAATCAAAACCTAACCTGGCGATGTACAATGTTAGGTAGCGAAGATGTCATGCATTATAATCAACACTACAAACTGCATGAAATTCCTAGTTGTTTGTTTGAAAACCAGTGTATATATTTTTAATAACAGCCTCAGTCTCTGACAATAAAACACAAAAGATTTGTTTGTCAATCTTGCTCTGTTCTAGCTGACCATGGAGAATTAAAAGGGATGGGACATGCTCACTGGTCTACTGACTGCATGACCTGTAAAGGGAATTCCTCTGTGTACAAATTCTGTAGAGGCACAAGAGACAATTGCTGAAAGAAAAACGGAAAGAATATTCACTTATTGTTGGCAGCACACATTAAAAAACAAGATTTTGAAGAGTCTAGAAAAGAAGTGCTGCCTTGTGCAGCTGCTGGTGTGAACTGTGAAGTTATTGTTCCTTTACTCATCTATTTAATGTCATGCACAGTCTAGGAAAATGGGAGAGGCTTATGTCTGACACAGACACACCACTCAAGTTGTAACAAATAATGGAACTGGTTTCGGCACATACTTATCTACCTCCACTTGTGATTCGTCAGTGACTGGCATTGCTAAACAATTCCCATTCAAACTTCACATTTTCCCATGAGAAGTTAGCAGAGACTCAAAAGTGTGTGCAATAACTGCCAAAGTCCCAACAGTTTCTAGAAAAGACCACGCTAGTCATTTGTGTGTGGTGTGAGATCCCATTTGCAGCTGAGCCAACAAGGATTTTCCTGACTGTGAAGGCTCTTGCATCTTCTTTTGCAAACTGCATGCTGAGAGTGCTAACCCCATGCTTTTCTGAAAATGTATGTGGCAAAAATTATATATCAAAAATGTAATTAACTTCTGTCCTGATGGAGTCAGCATCATAGTAAGAAAAAAAAAATCTGCTTACCTACAAAGAAGACATAAAAATTGTCTAATATTGATTATCTGGTAAAAATTAAACCACCTAGAAGACTTGGCTTAGTTGATCCACTTAAGAGGAGTTTGGATAACACCTGTCTCATCTTCATAAATCAAATAAAAATTATGGTCAATGTTATGTAGTTAGTGAGAGCTGGAGATTATGATAATATATGAAGTACCCATTCTGAGTCGCTAAACACTGTTTAGAGAGGCTGTCTTGCCCTGTATCCTAATTTTTCAGGAAATTCATCATGTGCTATAATAGTCACAAAGATTAGTTAATACTAAAACTTCACTAAATGACGTTTCATAGTAGGCTTTCTTGGTACTTTATGATCCCAGTTTACAATCTGGATATGAGCAACTAACTTCTCAGAGGATAACAGCCACAGAAGTTCTCAAGAAAAGTTTGGATGGCCATAAAAAGGAGATTCCAGTATCATCAGAACCCAAAACAATGGCATCCCAATTTACAGCACAAACCTTTCCCCAAAAAAAGAATAATTCAAAGTATAGTTGTCTAAATGAGAACCTGACTTATGTCAGAAACCGATTTCAATCCCAGACTTTAAATGTAGAAATTAAAATGTATAGGACTCTTGCACAGCTTTTGTTGTTGAGAGCCACCATTTGATGGAGTAGTTTTTCCCTAGAGTGAGAATAAAAAGGAAACCATAGTACTTCAATGGGGCAATGAAAGTCAAAACTGACATAAGTGACTTCAGGGCTTTTGCAGATTTTCAACTAGCATCAGTAATAAAAATGATATACACATCTACTGTTGTTTATGCAAAAGCAAAATGAGGTTTTAATATAATGAATGCTAATGCTGACAGATAATGAAGAAATCAAGCTCATAAAGGAGCCATAATGGCTGTGAAAATGTAGAAAACCTCCCAGATAGTGAGATGGCATGGTGTGACAAGGGAATGTTACCTGGCCATTGGCACCAGTTAGCCACAAGGATCACACAGCCGTAAGAGAATTAACAAGAAGTATATAAACTTTTTTTGATCATGATGTAAGCTGAAATAATAACTTATCTATGATTTCATTAATTGTTACTCCCTTTGTTCTATGCTTTGTAAACAAAAAAATCAAATATCTTTCAAATGCTTTTGTCAACATTCTTCTAATAACTTAGCAGTTGGCTGGTATCACTGCTTGACAGAAGAGACTTGACTTATTATTTAAAAATCATTTATAAACCTCATCTCCAGTCAACCCACACTATTTCCTGGCAAGATAAGTGGGAGGCCCAAGGACCCTAAAAACCAGAAGAATTGGATACCACCCTTCCTGTGGATGAATGATGACAAACGCAGCCTGTTGGGGTAAGCCAAAGGACCTCTGTAGGTCTGAACTGAATTTTCTAGTTCTGGAGCACCTGCCACCCATGCAGGCTGTGGTTTTCATTGTCGTGTAGGTGAGAATTGAGCCCAACGTAAGATCTGTGCTTTATTTTCATCCTGTTCTGTGCCCATCTATTTTGTTCCCAGCTTCTGTCTCCACAATGTTCATTTTAAGTGCTGTATACCATACATTTCTTAAAACTAAATAAATACAAAGAAGATTGATTTGTCTCTCTGGTGACTTCTTTCATGGCAGCATTAGTGCTCTGTCCAAACAGGCAGTGTCACTCATACAGTCATCTTGGGTCTGTGGTATCGTGCCATTTGTGGCATTTCAGAAATGGTCACAGGAGGCAAACTATTCCACTTGTCTAGCCCAACACGTGGGATTCATCAGTCAGGGACACAGTGGGACACATCCCCATCAGGGACACAATGGGAAAAAATATTCAGGGGATAAAGGTAAATTGTACTCCAGGGCTAAGGACATCAAAAGGTGAGATCAGGAAATGGAGATCTTTACCAAGCATCCAAAACCAAGTTTTGGATGTCATGAGTAAACTGCTCCAAAGATACAGGAATATGTTTGCCATAGGAGCATTATGAATGTGGCTAGTCTGTTTTCCCAGGCTGGATGGGCTCAGGCTGAAGACCTGGCTCCAGCCAGGGTCCTCAGCAGCTCCTGACAGAGCAGTTGGGACAACCCCCTGTGCAGACTACAGCCTCCCACCACCCTGCTCTCCTCTCTGCCCAGGAACATTTTTTTCACTGGCACTGCTCCCTGGCTCTGCCCTCCAGACAAATCACCTTACCTGCCTTTCACTACTTGTGAACAGGATATAGTTTCTAGCTGCAATGAGAGCTTGTAAATTCATCACACTTTTATAGAGAAGGCAGGAGGACAGAGTGTTATGGACAGGTTATTTTTAGGGTTAAAAGTTTATGAGTTGGGCTTTTTCTTTTTTTCACATGTAGGGTTGGAGGAAGAGATGAATAAGTTGCTTTAGAGTTCAGTGTTAGCTGAAAATAGGTTTATACAACTGAAAAACACTTAACCAGACACAGCGTTCTCTGGGACATTTCACATCCCCCATATTGTTCAGGGCAAGAAGGGAGAGAAATCTCTTCCCTGCTCCAGCCTACCCACAAGTACTGGATGTTTCTACTTCGGTAGTATTCCCAACAGGTCTATCTTCATGGCAACATGGATGCCAAGGTCAGCACATGCTGCACCAGTAGATTTTGGCGAATGTGGTGTACTGCTTCAAACACTGTGCTTCCTAGAGTAAGGAACATAACAGTAGCAGGATGACAGAGCACCACAGAAGGACTAATATGTGATGTAATTTTAGTGCCCTTTCTCTCCCTTTTCTTCTTTTATTTTTTTTTTAACTTTACATTTGGTTTGCATTACCTTTTCACATGAGGAGGGCAACCAAACTTCTCACCCTCGATTCCAGTATGTGACCCTATAGCTTCATACCTGGGGCACCAAACAGGTATTAAACATTGAGGAGGGAATTTTCAAAGTCTTCTATGGAATGAGATGACTACTTTGTACTTAATTTAATATTTGTGTACATATTTAAGACCCCTATGAAGTCCCAAAAGGAGTTACTATTTAAATCACAGCAAAATAAAAATGTATGGTCACAGAGTGACTTGCACCGTAAAATTCATTTCATAAAATCATAAAATATCTCAAGTTGGACCTATAAGGATCATCAAGTGCAACTCCTTGCTCCTCACAGGACTACCTAAAACTAAACCATATGACTAAGATCATTGTCCAGATGTTTTTTTGAAGTAGAAATAGAGTCATTTTATTGTGCTAATAAAATATGACCAGAATTCTTAAAATACTTTCACGAGGAGTTAATTTTAAGACCTGAAGTCCCAAAGGAACTTAGCATGTGATCTTTAAATGTAAAATCAAATATTTTGAGAATAAGGTTGTTGTCTTGAACTAGGTCATTGTCAGGCTGGTGACAAAGAGAGAACTGGAGAATGGCACAATGGAGAACAACAAGCAAAAAAATTAAAAATACCTACAGTTTTTCTTTCCAAGGATAAACATAACACCCTTTGCACTTCACAAGAAATGGAGGACGTGTCTAGAATGGCAGTTGCAAAAGAGGTTTTTCTTCAGTGTCAATTATTGCACCATTCATATGTTTCATTGTACTGCTAAGTAGATTACTAGCATTCTCTCTCATGTTATTTGCAACTAATTTCTCCTTTTCGTCTGTAAATAATTGTTCCTGTTCTTTTTTACAAATTCCTTGTGAGTTCTCCAGTATTCCCATGCAAGAAGTGAGACAGCTTCGTTGCTAGTACTTCAGGTAGGAAACAGCCCTCAGTTACCAAACACCTGCACCAGACAAATCCACCATGATTTAATCAGTATTGTTGAACCAGCATGATATTCACAACATCCATTGCTATATAACAATCTGTCTTAACGTAGAAACTACAGCCTGTGTATTTTGCATGCTAGGCTTTGTTTTGTGAAGGGGGTTTTTGCATTTATTTAAGCAGAAGCTCAAGATACCTGACAAATGATACTAACCACCTGGCTTTAAGATGCACTGATTTCCCAGAAGACTGCTAGAAAGGTAACCTAACTACATCTCATATTTCAAAAAAATGCAGAACAGGACATCTGCCTATTTTGTATCTGACATTGAAGTCACTCACATGAGAAGCTCACGGAGCTTATAATAATAATAGTAATAATAAGGATACTTCAACAGATTATAGCTGTCACTTAAATTTTGGTGTAAAAATTCATTATAGAACAAGAAAGTTCTCTTTTATTGACCACTGCTGTGCTTCTGTAAAGCTGAGGTTGACAAACTGATACAATAATAGATGACCCGAAACCTTCAGCCTTGTAATTACCAAGCTGTTGGTCTAATCCTGCTTGTGCCAATGTTACAAAAATGTTGTGAAGCCTTTGTAATCATATTATTGACTGAACAGGCTTCTGAAGAAGTTGTATGAAGAAACATTGTTTTTATTAAAAGATTAGGTGGGGATTTATAACTGAACTGAAATGGACATTGATAAGATTTACTTGTCTAAAACCATTAGGGACATATAAAGTGACATATAAAGCTTAAAGGGGATAGCCTAACAAAAGATGGTACTTTAGACATGTGAATATAAATGGTGGAAAACATGATAGTGTACCTCAGCAAAAATAGATGAGATTTCACCCGCACAACAGTCATTCAAAGCCTGATTGATTGTCTGCCTAAAGAAGAAGGCTTGAGTCATTATTATTTTAAGCTTGTTTTAAGTTTCAGGCATGAATTAGAAAAAATAAAACCTATTTCTGTATTTCAGAAGGGAATACAATAGTGGGTCATGTCCCTCAGTCCTTCAGAGCCCTTCGATGTAGGACAAGATAAGTCTCCTGGCTAAGGCTAATGGTAGTACTGTGCTAGGGGAATTTTACACAAAAGCTCAAGGTGGAAATAGAAGACAATGCATTTAAAGGCTAGAAAATCCCCAACACAGAGTAATATGCATTTCTCTATTACATATTATTGCACTGAGATCCTTAAGACAAACAGCCTCTAGGTCAAAGAAGCCAGAAGGGTCAGACAGATCCCAACAGCAGTTGAGCTGATCTCCTTAACCAGTCTATAAGCCTAGGCCAAAAGTTCCCTTATTCACAAAAGTCATCGTTGCTGAGAAAAGCACTTTACTTACCCTGCTGTGACAGTGCAGCAAGTACATGGTATGTCTGAGAAAGGGTTAGTAGGACTGGGCTCCAAGTATGTCCCACTGGTGATGTTCCTACTGCCAACCAAAAAAATATCTGCAACATCTGGCTAAGAAATATGTGCTATTTGCTTTACAGGCCTTAAAGATGGCCTTTAGACAATCAGTTCACAAGCTGTGATGTACATGACACAACATTATCCTTCTTCTAAGAGAGGAGACTTCACTCATTACTAAAGTCTGATCTGAAAGCTTTTTTTCTTCTTAACACATTCAACCTAATGTTACATGGTACTTGTGAAGTGATGACATAAATTAATAATACTCTTCTGTGGCCATAGTCTGACTCCCAGCACACCATTTCCCCAGATCCTGTTATGTAGATAAAGGCATTTTGTTATTTATAGTTAGGCTAGTTCATCCACTTCTACAATTTGAATTAAGAATGGTCTACATAATTAGACCATTACTGTTCCCCTAATGATCTAATCTGTTTCAAGTGTAAACACAAGAGGGAGAAAGCAGGTCAGTCTTGGTTTCATTGATTTTTAATGACAGAACCTGAAATATCCTCTAACCTAGTTTGTCCGTTCTTTTTCAGATCAATAAGAAATCAGTAATAGCTTTACTTTTAGCAAACAGGGATGGTGTTCATTAAAACATTTTGCTGCTCCAACCTTGATCTTACTGAATACATTAGGAAGTAGGTCACTTGACAGGTCTTTTTTTTTTCTTTTTAATTGAAATCAATGAAGCTGACCCTGGCAGGTAAAACTAATTAGATCATTAAAGAAGTAACAATATTTTTAATCATGAGATATCTTCTATTCAACTTGGAGTTCTTTCTAAAGGAAATGAGTTTGAATACAATGTATAGGAGAAATTGTTCGTGAAGAAATTTCTTCTATGAATTTTGAGGAAAATACCACAGGACTTGAAATTCAGCCTTTCATGGTCATCAGCATTGCAAGAAATGTGAATATGACTCTAGCACATCTTCTCCACTCATGTAAGCAGAGGCAAATCCACAAACACAAGCAGATATGGTGCCTCCTGTAATTGGGAATTAATCCTCTTGTGACTGAAGTTAACAGCCACACGTCTAAGCACCAGGCAGTCTGTCAGCTTTGGTGTTCTTCAGAATGCCTTCTCGGGTCCCATGAAAAAAATGCAGCTTCAGTATGAGCTTTAGATTGAGTGAATCAAAAGGTAATGCATAAAGCTGACCATTACAGTGGCCAGTGGCTCATTTTGTATGTTAACAAAAGCAGCCCAACAAATACCAACCCATCAAGAAAATTTGTACCAGTCACCTAAATGATCACTTATATAGAGAGAAGATAATTATGTGTATGAAAATCATAACTAGGAGGACAGTTCTCAGATCTTGAGACAATACATGAAATTCTCTCGGATCGTGAGACACTAGATAAAATTCAGCCATAATAAAAATTTACCTCCATATCCTTAGGGAAATTTCCTGATAAATAAGTGACATTATCCTTACTCAAAAAACTTTCAAGCAGTTCTGTACAAGGGCTGGAATGAACTGTGTTGTTACGTTATATGACTGAATAAGTGCAATAGCTTTTTGTCCATTCTACTGCCCTGAAGGAATAAATGTGTATAGCTCAATTCAATTTTACTCATAAAATGTACATAATCAACATAATTTAATACATTTTTTCAAAGTGAAGGGATTTTCACCATTTTTTGAAAGGAGTCTGTAATTACACACTCATTTATGCAAAATTAGCTCATCTTGCAGGAGAGCAGTTATTAGTGGAATGAAAAGCATCATGCTAAGTAAACAGCTATAATAACATCATCACAAAACCCAAACACATTTCAAAAATAAATAGTTATAAAAAATAAAACAAAGATATCTTATATCTAATTTTAGAAGTATATTCCTGTTATTAGTTACAAAACAAATAACCATGATGTAGATAAAGCAAAGGAAAACACACACCAAAAAAAAAAAAAAAGTCAGGAATATGTTCAAAGTGAATACATTATTAAAAATAAGCCAGAAGAAAAACTGTGAAAAATCAGTAGCAAGATATTTATTATGAAAAAGTTGCCAAATATAGGATACATATTTATTCTGCCTTGAGTGATTGAAGAACAGCATCTATCTCAAGGAGCTATTTTGCTAGAGCAACATAATCAACATGGGGTTTAACAGCAGAATTCAGGTATCTGAATGCAGGTACCTGGTGCCATAAAACCAAAGGCTGGGTGATATGGAATAGGTCCTCTGAGAGTCTTTCACCTTTCTGAAGTGGCCCCTAGATGCCAGGTGGGATCCCCAGGGACATTTCAAATGGCACCTGACACCTATGTGTGGGCAACCGAATCCATTGCTGAAAGGTAACATTGAACAATTTGGGTGGGATTTGGCTTACAGTGTATAGTTCCTTAATATGAGCTGGGTGTCTAAACTCACATTTTGGTCCATGGAGACCTAATCAAGGCAACTGGAGCTTGAAGAGTAGTTCAGCTCACCCTAAAGCAGACACCTATATATGGATAGCTGAGCATCTCCCAGAATCCACAGACTGTACTGGCCATATAGATTAATGGATAGTGTTAAAAAAAGAGACTGCTTGCAAGAATTTGAAACTCTCTATTGCACTGGGTTTTGTTACTTGGTATTATCATCAAGTTTGTTTGGGAAAGGAAGATGTAGGGAACTGTATCTTTAGAAAGCCTTGACCTAGCCCAGCTGGAAACATGTGCAGTATCCAGAGGCTCATTAGCTCTCATCAGAACAACACATCATGCTACAAAAGGACATAAACGTCCAGCTGAATCATACCCCAAAGCTTTCTCTGGAGAAATGCAATTGATGCTAGCGTGGAGCCAAGATAGCTAATTCAAAGCCCATGAAGTACATCTGTGTCAGTAATCCAAAAGAGGAGAAAGAGAAATAAATCTCTAAATACTATACTTAAAATACCAGGCAAAGTTATGGCTCCCCATAAATATTTAATAAAAGGCATCAATAATAAATGCCTCTTCATTTCTACTCACATCTGAATCTGTAAGGTTTTATTCTGGAAAATTAAATCTACCTACTCCATGAAGGTGGATTGCTCCCTGGCAATCAGTGAACAAACCTGGCAGGCAGTGGTCACTGGGGCATGCTGGGACTGGAAATGCTCTCTGATGTGGGAATCCTCTTACTTCTACAGGAAAGAAGAGCCTAAAATGTCAGAAGGCATATTAAGTAGAAACTCTAAGTCTTTCCTGAGGAACAAGCATGAAATTCCCACTGAAGTTAGTTGTGTGTATATTTGACTATCCAGGGGCTGAATGTGGCCCAAGAATTCATAAGTTTTAACCAATGGTTGTAAAAAACCTTATGCTTCAGAATATAAAGCCCAGCTCCTTAGACTTCTTCAACCTAGAAGCAGCTGCTAGGCACTTAACCTGAAGGCTGGTTCTCAGAAATACAGTCATTTGTTTCCACACTGTTTCCACACAGCATTTCCTCCCCAGCTGCAATTTTGAAACTCCATCTCCCTTGGCTACCACTTTCAGTGATATCCTGGACATGCAAAGTGTTTCAACATCTCTCTCAGACTCCAAAGTGTATATTTAGGCAATTCTAGGATTTGAATTCTGAATACATAAAGCTTTTTACAACGTGATGCCCTTTATTCAGAAACATTCTCTGTCTTCAAAATTACTCAGAGTGCACCAAGCAGTTGCATTTCAGAGTCCAAATTTTAAATACAAATAAGTATTTAGACTAAAATGTTGCCTATTATATGTATTAGCAATTAACAAAATCACAGAATCACAGAATCGTCTAGGTTGGAAAAGACCTTGAAGATCATCCAGTCCAACCGTTAACCTAACATTGACAGTTCCCAACTACACCATATCCCTCAGCACTATGTCAACCCGACTCTTAAACACCTGCAGGGATGGGGACTCCACCACCTCCCTGGGCAGCCCATTCCAACGCCTAACAACCCGTTCTGTAAAGAAATGCTTCCTAATATCCAGTCTAAACCTTCCCCGGTGCAACTTGAGGCCATTCCCTCTTGTCCTATCGCTTGTTACTTGGTTAAAGAGACTCATCCCCAGCTCTCTGCAACCTCCTTTCAGGTAGTTGTAGAGGGCGATGAGGTCTCCCCCCCTCAGCCTCCTCTTCTCCAGACTAAACAACCCCAGTTCCCTCAGCCACTCCTCGTACGACATGTGCTCCAGACCCTTCACCACCTTCGTTGCCCTTCTTTGGACACACTCGAGTAATTCAATGTCCTTTTTGTAGTGAGGGGCCCAAAACTGAACACAGTAATCGAGGTGCGGCCTCACCAGTGCCGAGTACAGGGGTAAGATCACTTCCCTGTCCCTGCTGGCCACGCTATTTCTGATACAGGCCAGGATGCCATTGGCCTTCTTTCTTTATGGAAAACATAGAAGACAAAACAAGGTAAAAAGCCCTTTACTCCAATGCTAGGCATTCATCTTTTTATTCTTCAGAATGGAGTTTTGTTTTGTTTTGTTTTGCTGTTTAAGGAGTGGTGGGAAACTAATTTCTCAGTCTATGCCAACAGGAAATTATCACATTATATATTCCAGTTTATCGGGCACCCCAAGCTTGTTTCTTGTTTATGCTAGTGACAAGCACTGTGAGAAGTTTATGAAAACTCTGGAAATGATAATGAGAGCTCTGCGACTGCCTTTGTTTTGATCATTACCTGTTGCCTTCCCCAAGAACACTTGTGTAACAACCTGTAATGAACCATTCTCCACTTCTTCCTTTCAACATGCAGTTACTTTAAGATCTCTCTGATATGTAACATTATTAAAGACATTGTTTGAAAACATGACCCTCATTAATCACCAACAGTTCTGATATGCCAAAAAAAAAAATTACATCCAAAGACCTTTTTCACAGCTAGATGAAAGAACGGCCGCCTTCTCTGGTAGGCCCAAGTATCCTTAATCTAACTAGGGAAACAGCAAAAAACTAGTAATTGCTTCTGGATCACTCCTCACATGAGCAGCTAATTTGGTGTTGACACACAGATGGTAAAAGACAACATCTGTATTCAATGATGTAAAAAAGAAACTGTCTTTGTTCATATTTCAGCCTCCTGTAATACTGATCTCATATGTACTGAGAATGAAGATGTTAATATGAGTAACTGAACATACATTTTTCCTTCATATCAGTGTGTGTTGTGCTGCAGAGCTGCAGAATCCTTCCATTTGTCAGCTGAGTTAGATATATCATCTCTTAGATGTGCTCATTCATTTTTTATCCTTAGCAGTAACTTATGCTTTTACTGTCTGCAAAAGGTACAGCATGGTAGAACTGGACAATCTGCCCACAATGTGAATATACACTAAATAAGCTGTCCCATGCACTGTGAATGCAGCCCATCACCACTCTACTGTAGAGGGTTTTGATATGTAAAGACTGATGCATTTTTTAACCTCAAATGTATGTTTCAGTCACTGCAGAATCAGGCCAAAAGCCCGATTAGGCTAGAATTAGGTGGTGTAGATAAGCACTCATTTCAGAAGAAATTGAAGCCACCAACTTTGTTACAAAAGTTAAGCCAGGCAAAATGATAAGATGGAAAGCAGTTCATGATGACATTAAATATAACGTTGCCAACATTAAACAAAGCATCTCAACTTTCACTAGAGAGTTTACTGGAAACTCTTCACAGTCTGGATCCTGAAAACAGTAGGAGACATTCCCAGGCAAACTGACTCTCAGAAACCAAATTTGGAACCGTTGCCATGGCAAAACAAACAGTAAAGCAAAGCATAGGAATGACTGGTTTTCAGTTTTGTCTCAAGTTGTGACTTGAAACACCTGGTAGGATTTCCGGTTCTGTCACCCCCAGTAAAAAACAAGGGAAGCAGAGCCTGGTAGGTTCCAGCACTGTTTCTCCTTGTTTCCATACTAGTTGCTGCAGCAGACTGGGACACTGTCTCACAGTCTCACCACCTTCTCCTGGTCTCACAAAAATGGTCCATGCCCACCAGAGACACAGCTTCCCCAGTTCTTCCTGAGAGCCAGAGTTCATACAGTGTCCCGATATTGGGCTTTCATTCATTTCATTTCAAGCAGCAATCATTGAACCTTTGCTGTCTTCAGGTTTAAGTGCATACACATGAAGCTATATTTCAACATTTGTCTCAGAGATACAGCTATCTGAATGACATTTGTGGTCTCAGACTGCAATAAAAGCAGGCTGTTCTTATACACAGCCAGCCTGAGCCTACAGACCTTTAAAGTGCTAGCACCACTGGCACTGGTGATTTTCTTAATAGGAGAGTAGAGCCTAGAGGGATAAAAATAAGTAGCTTTTGGTTCTGAGAGATTTAATAGAAACAGACATGTCCGCTGTGAAAACTTCAAAGGGTGAAAATTTGTTTTGAAATCCCAGACCCATGGAAATCCACATTTTGCATTAACTTGAATAAAGTTTCAGTTTTGTTGCTGGAACACAGTTCAGCTGTTTCTCTCCTTGACTCACACAGAGATATTTCCTCATCAGAGATGTCTGCATTTCCTATGATACAACTAGCGTTTTTACCCCTGGGGCAAGCCCAGGTCCCTCTTTTTCTTCCCTCTATGTAACCACGGCTGGTTGCTGTCAAAGACAGAGTACGGGACTAGACAGGCCCTTTGTCTGAACAAAATGTTCCTATGTTCTTAGAAGACAAAAATGCTGCATGTTCTTTAACACGCCATTAACTCACAGGAATAGTTGTCTTGCATCAGCACAGATGGATTACCCTTGTCCAACTGATTTTAATCACACTACAAAGTCACAATCAATTTTAATGGGCCTTCACTGGCACTCTGCTTATTCATGTTATCTTTTTAGATCTGCAGGCACATTCTGTGGTTCTTGATGCTACATTATGCTGAGCTACTCTGATCTTTTCACTGAGGATGGTTTGGGAACTTGTTTGTCTTTGGATTCACAGAGCGAATTGTAGGACAGCATTAGTGGACCATTAGCTCTTGAGAGTGACTTAGTCAACGTACATGGAAGTGGCATCTGAGCCTAATTGGGCAGATTAATCTAAATATGAAGCATCAGCACACTTAGGTGAAAGTTAAGGATGGGAGGAGGTGAGCATCCAACAACTTAAACTTGCACTGAGTGCTCATAAGGCACTAATGGTTTGAAAACATGGAACAGAAAAGAATCTGTGTTCTCCTCTAAACAGAAAACACAGCACGGGAAGGAAACACATGGGTCACAGTGAGAAAACCCTCAGCCATCACAGGCATCCACACCATCCAATTCTTTTCCTGCTCTGGTCCATCCACAAAAGTAATTAGCTGGCTCCCATCATTCTTACAGAAAGACTGTTACAGGCCCTCATTGCTTCTGTTTTCCAGCCTACATTTATTCATAGCCCCTGAATACACAGGAAGGAATATTTCAGCTCTGAGAGTTGTGACTGCTAGCAACTTGGAAACAAAAGGACTTTTGCTTGTATCTGGAGAGTCATTGGCAGATCCACATCATCATCTGCAAGCAAAACATCTCACATACAGCATGGATGATAAAGTCAGTGCCTTGTGCCTGATCTCTGGAGACCTACATGGAGACATATGCTTAAAAGTGCATGAGTTGAGAAGTCTTGCTAGAAGCATTTAACTACAGCTGAAACCCAGAGCACGTTTTGTCAGAGAATTAATAAAGCAAACCACTTGTTCAGGGACTGTCTCTCCTTCAGCTGTTTTGCATGAACAGAAACACATCAGCCAGGACAACAGTCTGACAGTTCTCACTTCAGCCAGGTCTGACACATCAAGGCTGCAGAAGGGGGAAAAGGCAGGAGACGGCACCACGGAGCTCACCATGAACAGCTAAGAAGCAGCAGCACCAGTTCTGGTGCATCATTTCTCAGATTGCTGTTTTGGTCTTTGGTAAGCATTAAGAACTGGAGCCTTCCCAAAGGCTTGTTGCGGTCTAAAAAAAAGACCAGACCTCTGAGCAAAAAGGAAGGGGCAGAGGAATTGAAGGAATATTACAGTTTTCCCTCTCAGCTAGGACTGGAATGTTAGTTGTTACTCATTTGATATGAATATAATTTCTCAGGAGGAAAAGTGAAAAGGGAAGATGTATTTGCTCATGCAGTCCCTGCAAGTAGGCATCTGTGCAGAGGAATGTAAAAGTCAGGGCGAACAAAGTATTCAGGCAAAAGGGAGCCTGAGCTGTGAAGGGGCCAAAGTGGAGGCACAAATCTACTTTCTATATTGTGCCTGTATTAGTCATTAGGTCATCTCTGGACAAAATCAGGAATAATACCCTGATATCAGAGAGCATAAGCCCAAGTTCACCCCTTCACAGTTCTCTAGCCAGTACCTGGGTGAGGGATGGCTGCCTTTCTCCTTACACCCCAGGCCTCTGAGCAAGCCCAACCCCTGAGACATGGGTGCCAAAAACCACTGAACCTATCCAAATGAATTGTAGTGCCCCACAGTGGGGGAGAGAAAGGGATCATGTTGAGTTTTCAGTCTCCAAAGCTCAAAACACAACCTGGCTTTTCTTCTCCAAAGCAAGACAGCTCCCAGCAGAAGGAAACCAGGCTTGAGCCTGGGAAAGTGAGAGAGTTACATTTGTACTGGGACAAAGCCAAGGACTCCACAGGGACATGGTGAGAGTGCTGGGTGTGGCAAGGGCACCCTGAGGGGCATCCAACCCTCAAAGCCTGTTGGTTTTTCTACTCTTTCAGTAGGTACAAGGCGTTTTTTTCATTTCTTACCCTCTTCATTTCATTCACCTGAATGGCCCTAACTGTTCAATTTCCTGAAAAAAACTAAAAGCTTAAACCAAGCATTTACCTTATGCTGCCACCTGATGTGATGTAACGTGACATACAGTGCCAGCTGCAGTCACAGCCTATATCCTAAATTAACTTAATAGAATATGTCATGACATGAAATAATAGGAAATGATGCATGACAAATTAATACCTAAAAAAAGCAGTGGCAGCTGGATGTGCAATCCCTTCTTCAATAGTTCTTGTAGTATGCTTGTTGGAACAGTTTCCCATGTTCAACATTAAGACACACTGCACATCTCCCTCCCTTTGCAGTACACCAGACCATGGCAAATCCCTTAGCTTTGCACCACAAATCCATGGCCTCTGGAGCTTTTACTATTTAATTGGTAGGATACAGTGTGAACCTCTTACTGAGCATTTTCATAGTTCACCACATGTGGTAGACGGCACCAATGTGCCAGCTTTGATTTTGGTATAGACATTTCAAAGGCCATCAGGTTCCGAGGTTCTGCTTGATTTCAGGGAACTAATGTGAAGAGTTGCCCCCGCATTTCTTAGCCCAAGGCATGTTTCAGGGGTACTTGAAGTGTCTTCACAATAAGGCTGAGTTCTGCTTTGCCTTTTTTTTTTTTTCAGTCTGTGTAGACTTGGTGTACGAAGGGTACTTTTTAGAGATATAATGCTCCAAAGGGTATATAATACAAGTAAAGGATCTTTCATGACACTGACATTTTCCCATTTCACACATTTCATCAGAGTCAGCTGGACAGCACAGAAGGGTGCAAGGAGCATAGAATTATGCTTACCATGCAATGAAATGAGCTGCTATAAGATTTTGGGGGGAAGATAAAATGCTTTATATGTGCACCAAAGCCAATAACCAATTCCATAACCAATTGCTTTTTCAGGCAAAAAAAAAGTCTTTGTACAGTTGCAGAAGTGAACCTACTGTTTCAAATTTTAATAGATCAACTGCGCTCAATCAACTGTTACTACAGTAATGATATGACATATGTTGCAGCAAACAGTCTATGGTCTTAGGTCATTTACTTTGGTTTAGATCAAATGAGCTATATGCATTTTTTCTAGCTGAACCACTCTACATTGATTGTTTAAACTTAAGAAGACAAAACTGCGTTATTCATTCCAAGATATTTTAATAAATTAGCATTTTAAGATGAGTTTTTTATATAAATATGTATAAACATACACATATTCCATTGAATAAATATGAAAAATAAACATGTTTCTGCAGATGCAGATAGAATCACTGTGGAAATCTATTCTTCAGTCACATACTCTTTCTTTCCATCGTTTGTTTCAGATGATCTGTAGTGCAGAGTCATATACCTCTGTCATCAGACGGTTTTGAAATTTTGCTATCAATAATCACATCGGTTGCCAAGAAGTAATGCATCCAGGCTTTAGAGCTATGTTTATTTCCCACAAGGCCTTTAATCTCCTTAATAAGAATTTGAATTTCTCTGATATTTACAGAACTGGAGAAGTTGGTTAACTTGGATTACATTCACTTTTATGGGCTACCTTATCTTTTTCATATACTGATTATTTCCTAGCATTACTTTGTAGAGTCACAGATATTATTCACACTGGCATTACTAATATTATGTTCTTAAATCTCTCTCCTATGTCTGGCATGTTTGTATGAGAACCTTACATCCAGAAGTGTCATCTGTTCGAGTTACAGGTAGAGCACTCCTCTGGAGTTCAGGGCGATAAAGATTTCCATGTGCTCTGATTCATCAATCTCCAAGTCAGTCCTGCTAAGACACAGTGTGACTGACTTTAAACCATATATGCAGATATATGCATATATACACTTAGCAAGTCAGCCTTGAAGAGGAAGGAGAAAAAGGAACTGCTATTTCATTCCACAGAACGTATAAGGTTTGTGGCAAACAGATCAGTCATCGTAAACCTTCACACTCTAAGCATTTTTCTATATAAAAGCCCTGCTGAAAGTAGAAAAACTGTGGAATCTGCCTAATCCTTTTATGAAATTTTGCTTTCAGTTCCGGGAACAGGACCACAGATTCTGGATCTTTTCCTACAGCACTTGAGAGCTACTGTGTCTATAAAAGTGAGAACATTACTGACAATCAAACATAATAAAGGAGTTGCGTAATACAGGTTTCTATAAAAATGCTCTGTACACTGTTCATTACCTGACACTTGAACAGGCTTCATGCACCAGAAGACAGGTCAAAATACTAAGAAATAAAATGATATCTAAGTCAACTGCAGAATTATGAAGAAAAATCGGGAATTGGTGGCTTTGTCACATACTTCAGAAAAATGCTACCAGCCAATGTATTGAACTTTCTACTTCATACCTTCAGAGATAACAAATAGCCTGTCACGTTAGCTCCTGCAATGTAATTAGCATTAATAGCTACATAAAGTAAGCAATTATTTTCAAAGCGTGACGGATGAAAGTATAGTTTCTTAACACTAACAGCTGAGAGTTCCTATCTAAAACCACAGCAATTCATCTTGAATGACTTGTGTAATATTACTTCTACTCTTCAACTACTATAGGATGCTGATTCAACCTAAACAATGTGTTTGGATTTCACAAAAATAAAGTCCTCAGAGGCAATTTTCCAAAACAAATATTCTTAATACTCCTCATAACATGAAACAGAATGTCAATACAATCACAAAAAAAAGTTTGAAATGTATGGATTTAATTCTCACTCTGTGGAAAACTTTGGTCTTTGCACATTTCCCTTCATAAATATAAATGTTTGTAACAACCTTGGGAAATCAATTTTCCTTTGGGAATTATAGTTGACTTCTAGTATACATGTCTTGGCAGAGATGCTAAATAAGGGTTTAAAATCATACATCAACTCAACAAAAGTATAACCTTTCTTTTTCATTACAAATTTAGAAACATTTGCATTGCATTTTCCAGTGGTTTCAAGCTTAGCTCTTAAAGCAAAAAAAAAAAAAAAATTTACTACACTGCATCCAAAAGTAATCATTTTTTAACAGCATGAAAGAGATACTGATAATAAAGCTTAAATACGTAATAGGATATTTTTTGCAATATTCAGAAATGCAGAAATGTTTTTTTGAAGTAACAAGATCTGCAATGTACACCTGTATACCCAGCCTAAAGCATCCAAACCCACTGGAACAAACAATTTAATGTTGAGAAAATAACAAAAACTCTATCCATAGTATGTACACATAGGGTGGGAATGTCCTGGTTGCAGTTAGAAGAAAAGAACTAACCATCTAAAAGAATAGTGAAATACTGATACTATCAAACCTTAATTTGTTGTGAAGTTTAAACAAGCAGTAGAGGGAAACTATGCTGGAAGATAAGAGTGACTGACTGGAATAGGAAATTTATCCTTCTAATAGGATAAGAAAATCTGTATGGGCATTCAGTCACTTAATATATTGTTTATATATATACTCTGTGGGTTCTTTGAGTTCAAATACTCAGAACCTCGGAAGACCTCAAAATTGTATGGTTGCCTCAATGAATTACAAACTGAAGAAGACATAAAAACTACTGCAAAGAACCTATAATAGAAGTAAAATTCAAGAATATCTACTTTTCCATAAGGTGAATACCTGGTGTCTCAATAATACTAGAAGAGCAGCAGTAGTTTAAGACAATGCCCTTATTCTCTTTACTTTGCAGTTTTCTTTAGCTGCTGGATATAGAACCTCTATGGACTGGAGGGTGCTGGGAGGTTAACAGATTTTATTGTGTTCCATGCTTTTTGCATAGTGGTTTACATATTTTCCCACTTCTTTTCACTTATTTTTCATAAAATTTTTAAATTATTTATTTTGTAATATTATATATAAAATAATATTTTAATATTATTATATATTATAATATTAAAATAATATTTTTAAATATTTGTTTATATAATTAGTATATAATTAAAACATTTCACATGTCATATGAAGGTAAATGCAAAACTTTACCCAGAGAATGGGTTATGTGGTGAATTGTGTTGCCTTGCAACTTTGAACAGCTTAAAATAAGCAACAGAAACTGCTGAAAACTTTAGGTCTGGACACATTATAGCTCAGTTCCCAGTAACAGCCAACTTTTGCACCTCACTTCTTTCTTATTTACTAGAAAAAAACTTAAAAATTTTGAAATTTCCTGATGAATGGCAATCTTGGGGAGAAACAGATCAGAAGTAAACAAAAGCAAAATGTGTTTGGTGTTTTTTTTCTCTCAAATGAGATAGGTCATTCATCCAAGAAACTATTCCTGATGGAGATACAGGCAGTCCAGGAACCTTTCACCATAGACTGGGGAGCCTGGAAGTCCAAAGACCTCTACAAATTTCCAAAGATGCTGAAGTCAGAAAGTCTGAGTTTAGAGCTTTCATGGCACTGTGAGGGTGGCAGTTTTTCAGCTGTATATCTGCAAGTATCAAAACAACCACTTAAAATCCAAATCATTAATGCTTCTTCAGCTGCTGGATAACTACCATAGATCCTCCAACAGTGCTCTTAGTGAGCTACTGGGGAAACAGGCAGAAATGGCAAGCACTACCCATTCTTCAGCAGGAGTTTACTGAAACCACTCCAGCTCTGCAAAAGGAGTCACTTTCTACAAATTACTGCATGTAGCATTCCCATAATAGGTAAAAGCTATATGCAATCCACAAGGAACAGCCCAGAGCCGTACTTCCTCCTATGCACAGAGTGGCTGCAATCCCAGGATTTTAAAATGAAGAGGCAAAATGAGATCTACTGTCTCAATGACAGTCAACCTGTAAATTAAAATGAATTTTAAATGTGAATGTTTTGTTGTCAAATTTCCAAAACCAAATTTCCGTTTGATACAGCCATTCATGTCAGGAATTAATTTGGATCCAAAGCTCCAACAAACATGACAAATCCCTCCCTTGTAGCCTTTTAATCTCCACTTCCCAGTTTCTACAGATGACACATAAGAATAGTATAGGTGCTCTATGAACAAAAAGGCTCCAATACCTTGAAACAGCTTTGGCAGCTGAAAAGGTCTCATCATGGTTCTTACAGCAAAGCTCCTGTTTAGCAGGTAATGATGCTTAAAACTCTCATTTGGCAATCTTTAGAGAATTCCTTTTGAATTTTGGACTTCTACAGCATTCCTTCTACCCATGAACCTGCCAAGCTCTATGAAATCTTTAGCTACTTACTCTTTTTATATTATTCCTGGATAAAAACATTTAGAGAGTGAGCCAAATGCATAATAACGTACATGGCTATTTTCTGAAAATGTGTGATGGCACCTTTATACAACTGTACCTTAGCAGACAGTGAAGGCATTAACTCAAAATAATGGTGTGAGCACAGAACCTCAACACTGCAAAAAAATGACAAGCACTATCAGATTTTTCTCAGTTGCTCACATATCACAGGCATTATCTTGTACTGTCTTGATTCAGTACTGAACTCTTCCAGTAACAAATTGCTGTGAGACTTTAGTGCCTTTCATGATAACCCATTCTAATGCCAATTTCCTCAGACATTTACTGGCAACAGACTTGGGTAATGCCCTGCATATTCTACTGCAGCAACCATCCAAGGCACTTGCGTTTGTTGGAAACAGTAACACAGATTTATAGGCCCCAGAATGCATTAAGTGTTTGAAATAAGTCATATTATGGAGATGACAAGCAACATAATGCTCTAACCTGATATGTAGTCTGGTATGCAATGAACCATCATCACTAGAATGGTATGCAATGAACCATCATCACTAGAAGCAGAGGTAGCACAAAGCACGACGACTTGGGGTTTTGATCCAAATCTCAGTTTGAAGCCAAATTTGAAGCCAACCCCAAACAAGGTTTGTGTTTAGACAGTAGTGAAACCATCTGACTGTTCCAGAGCATCTCACTTAAAAGTATGGAGGTATCTCAAGAGTTCCCAGAGTGGAGCCCTTTTGCCATCTTACATCTTAGGGAACTGGAAGGAGCTGCTATTCCTGCTGAGATTTTGTCATCTGGAGAACAAATCACAGAAAGAACAACTCATATAATTTCCAGAGCATCTAAAACCATATCCTTTAGAAACATATGTCCTCCTTTCCCCAGACATTACCCCTTCTTTATACCCAGAAATTTTGCAAAGTAGATTTTAAAACCTAGATGTATTTAAACCTATATATACGTATATATACAAATATATATATATAAGCCTGATGTTCTTGATGGGAAAGTTTCCTGTCATTGACTATCCTATATGTCCTGTAGCTGCTTCTCTAGATAGACAGAGATCTCCCACGTATCCTATACTACATCCACCAGCCCTTTTTTTAATGTCTCGTACATGCTGGACCATGTGAAATGGTCCTAGGCACCTACATGAAGGCATCTGATTTGCTTCATGGATGTCTGGTGTGATAAGTGCCTCCAAGCAATTTTCAGGAAACATTACATTTATTGTACACAAGTTGTGTGCGGTACAGCTTTGCTGCAAGGTTGGACATGCTGCATGTGTGCTGTTCAGTTGACATGTCAGTCCCAGAGTCTCTGAAGACTTGTTTCTTGCACATCATTAGCCATAGCTCAGCCATACAGATTTCTATTTAGAAAATTCCTGAACAGAGAGGATGGAGACTTAGTACATGAGAATAAGTCCGCAAAGATGACTTAAACTACCCTTTCCATATGACCAATGACAAAAGATTACACAGAAAATTACTGATTGTTTCTCATGTGACCTTCGCAGCAATTCACTCCACTGGTCAATAATGAGTTTATTTTCAGTAAGCGCGCTGGTCAAAATTTACATTAAAAAAAAAGACAATTTAACCAAAATAAAATCAATGGAGGAAGGAATATGTTAATTAAAAAAATCTGATGGTGAAAAACATGTAAATTAATTTGAATCATTTCAATTTTCCATTATTTTTTGATGTTAGAGGATATTGTTTCAAATATGATTAAAATCAAGTTTGCTTTGTGTTGATTTACTTTGCTTAGCTATATAAAATATGCAAACTACTGTTCTATTATGTTATAATTATATAACATATTTTACATTATAATGTCTTGATGTTATCTGAATGAAACAATTAAACAGTTCTGAATAATTTTTCTTATTCTGTGGGAAGCTGGTTTTGTTTGATTGTGAATTAAGACAAATTTGAAAGTGTCAAGATTTTCCACAAGATAAAATTATGATCTTTACCAGCTTCAATAAGAAGAGAGGGGAGAGAAAAACTTGCAAGTCTGGGCACACAGTAGGTATGAACTATGGTATTTCCGTCCAACTGAAATGCTTATTCATTTAACACAGGTGAGCCAAAACCATGACTGAAATATCACTTCTACTTTTGTTTACATTCTTTCAATAGCTATTTACATGGCTGGAGAGTAACTGTTTACATGTGTATACACATTTCCCATTTGTATTCATTTCTATAATTCCTTATAAGGTTTGCAAATCCTTTATTATAAATATCTCCTTCTACATTCTATGCAAGTATATGACATTTGCAAACCTACAGACACTTGTAGGTAAAAGCAACTGCCTTGGTTTTAGACCTCTTTTATCCTTAGACATCCTGGGCCTCCCTCTTCTACCCAAAAAAACAGCAGTGCAAGTCTGTGGAAAGAGTAAACAACAAAATTCTGTTAATTTTAGAAGATCCTGAGGATCTTAACTTCCATGGCTTATGCAGAATACTAGCTGAGATAAACTCAGTGTCATTCTGCGTGGATAGACAAGAAGCTCCTGGACACGCTTAGAGACAAAAAGAAAATTTACAGGAAGTGGGAGGATGGACAGGCAGATTGGGAATAATATAAAGAAGTTGTCTGAGTAGCTAGGGATCAGGTTAGGAAAGCAAAAGCCCAGATAGAATTAAATCTAGCCCAGGACATCAAGGGGAATAAGAAAAACTTTTTTAGGCATGTAAATGATAAAAGGAAGGCTAGGGAAGATGTGGGTCCTCTCCGGAAGGGAACAGAAGAACTGGCCACAGAGGATATGGAGAAGTCTGAGGTTCTCAATGATTTCTTTGCCTCAGTCTTTACCAGCAAGGGATTCAGCCACACTGCCCAAGATGTATAAATTGAAGGTGGGGAGGACTGGGAGAAGGATAATCCACCTACTGTCAGTGAAGATCAGGTTCAAGAACATCTAAAGAACCTGAAAGTGTACAAGTCTATGGGGCCTGATGAGATCCATCCACAGATCCTGAAGGAACTGGCAGATGAAGTTGCTAGGCCACTCTCCATTATATTTGAGAGGTCATGAAGTCTGTTGAAGTGCCCACTGACTGGAAAAGGGGAAACAACACCCCCATTTTTAAAAAGGGAAAAAAGGAAGATTCGGGCAACTACAGGCCAGTCAGTCTTACCTCCATGCCTGGCAAGATCATGGAGCAGATCCTCCTGAAGGCTCTGCTAGGGCATATGGATAATGTGGAGGTGATTGGTGGCAACCAACATGGCTTCACCAAGGAAATATCCTGCCTGACAAATTTGGTGGCCTTTTATGATGGAGTGACAGCATCAATAGATAAGGGAAGAGCAAATTATGTCATTTACCTGGACTTGTGCAAGGCCTTTGACACTGTCCCACATGATATTCTGGTCTCCAAGTTGGAAAGACATGGCTTTGATGGATGAACCATTCGGTGGATAAGGAATTGGTTGGAAGGCCGCACTCAAAGGGTTGCGGTCAATGGTTCAATGTCCAAATGGAAACCAATGACAAGTGATGTCCCTCAAGGATCGGCACTGTGGCCGGTACTGTTTAATATCTTTGTTGGCAATATGGATAGTGGGATGGAGTGCACCCTCAGCAAGTTTGCCAATGACACCAAGTTGTGTGGTGTGGTTGACATGCTGGAGGGGAGGGATGCCATCCAGAGGGACCTGGACAGGCTGGAGAGGTGGGCCCAGGCCAACCTCATGAAGTTTAACAAAGCCAAGTGTAAGGTTCTGCACCTGGGCCAGGGCTATCCCAAGCACAGATACAGACTGGGTAATGAGTGGATTGAGAACAGTCCTGGGGAGAAGGACTTGGACGTGTTGGTGGATGATAAGATCAACATGGGACAATATGTTTGCGTTTGTGTTTGTAGCCCAAAAAGCCAACCAGATTCTGGGCTGCATCAAAAGAAGTGTGGTCAGTAAGTCAAGGGAGGTGATTCTGCCCCTCTACTCTGCCCTCATGAGACCCTACCTGGAATACTGTGTCCAGCTCGGGAGCCCCCAACACAAGAAGGATATAGAACTGTTAGAACGAGTCCAGAGGAGGGCTACTAAGATGACCAGAGGACTGGAACACCTCTCCTGTGAGGACAGGCTGAGAGAGTTGGGCTTGTTCAGCCTGGAAAAGAGAAGGCTCCGGGGACATCTCATAGTGACCTTCCAGTACCTGAAGGGCACCTACAAGAAGGCTGGGGAGGGACTTTTTACAAGGGACTGTAGTGATAGGATGAGAGGTAATGGGTGGAAGCTGAGGGAGGGGAGGTTTAGACTAAATATAAGGAAGAAGTTTTTTACTGTGAGGGTGGTGAGGCACCAGAACAGGTTGCCCAGAGAGGCTGTGGATGCTCCATCCCTGGAAGTGTTTAGAGCCAGGTTGGATGGAGCCTTGAGCAACTTGATCTAGTGGAAGGTGTCCCTGCCATAGCAGGAGGGTTGGAACTAGACGATCTTTGAGGTCCCTTCCAACCCAAACCATTCTATGATTCTTACGTGTTGGAGAATTAGACTGAAAACTATGAAATAATCAACTTAGCTTTAAAAATATTTCAATTTTTCAAAATAAAAACAATCACCACAATAGAATAAAATATATCATCCTAATACATAATTACAAGCACTGTTATTCAATACTGATATTTATTCCTTGGCTGTAGAAGATTAGGGCCTTCTCTCAAAAGCTATTGTGAGGGTAATTCTCTCTGTAGACAGAGAAAGGGCCCTTCTCTTTCAAAATAATCTTAAGAGGTAAAGAAAGAAGGGATATGCTTGAGTATAATCCTGATATGAAGCCAGGATATCACCCACATATGCATCCATACATAAATGGAGAAGCACTCCCAGTTCTCACCATTTAAATGCAGCCTGACTGGTCAAAACATAAATAAATAAATTAACCTCTAAGCTACCATGGGGAGTCAATTGTTCAGATGTGTTAAAAATAGCCTCCTGACTTCTCTCCTGTCAAAGCAGATTTGTTCATAAGGACATGAGACACAAACGTGCAGTGAAACACAATCTAGATAATCCCTTTATTTTTTAGGCAATTATTTGAACAGCCTAATTGAATGATCCTAACATAAGGAGTTTCCTAAAAGGACTGTTTCTAAGTGATCAGTGGATAAAAGGGTGCCTACTGTTACAGCATGCTTTAACGAAGGTTAGAGATAGATACCTTAAGCCTGGCAGGAAAATCAGGTACTTACTGGTGACATCCCTGAAGTTACCTGGTAGGTGACCTGGAAGGTGACCTGTATAAAGAGAAATTCCTTCCTTACCTGTTCTTCATGAAACAAGGTGCACCATGTGATAGGATATCTCTAAACAAGGGGAGTGGAGAATAAAAGCTGATAATAAAACTAACATACTTGAATTCTGGCTCCCCTCCCATATATCCCACCTAACTTACCAATAGTCATTAACAATCAAAATTAGGAACACGTTCAGTTTCCATAAGATGACAGGCAATGTGTTTACTGACTAGCTCTTTTCAGTCAGAGGCATTAGAGGATTGTGTCACTGAGTGTCAGTGAACTTGAGTCTAGAATTCTCTATAAAATTTTCATAAGGATTTCTATTCAGCTCAATAATAAAACCATCAGCTGAATACCTTAGTCTGATTTCAAATTGAAACTCACACCAGCACTGTCAGTATATTTATTCAGCATTAATAACGGCTTTGCTGATTTATGGTTCTGCTGATAAAGTAGAGCAAATACACAGTACCCTTCTCCTCCTGATAAGAATAGAGAAATATCAAGATGTGATTTTGTAAACAGATTATTTTAAAGAGAGTTTGTACCTAGAGCTGGTAAACAATATCCGATACCAAAAGCACCAAAAAGATATATAAAGAAAGTCTTTTAAAAAGGAGGAGAAAACTTGGAAGAGTCTAGACACTTAAGAGACATCAGTCCTCTCTAAACTTGTGATGGGCATGAGCTAAAACAGACAGTCAGACATCTAATTGGTTATTTTCACACTCCTTTAGCTAAATACTGGTTTTGGACAAATATCTACAGTATTTGTACTAGAATCTGCATCCTAATGCAAGAGTCCCTGTGTTCTAGATAATATACACTATTGTTCCAGATGTTAAATGCCATCCAGTAGTTTCTAGAAATAAGTATGCTTAATTTATGAGTGTGAAGGTATTGAAATGTCCTCTTATGCAATATAGGAATTTCATTCTCTCAAAAGTAAAGACAGCCCTCTCTCCCCTCCCGTCCTTTTGCAGTATTCTGAACCCCCGAATTCAAGAAGCATATGCTTCAATGCACCCTTATCTGAGGACGATACCTTAAGAACAGTAGCTCAGGCCAACATCTGCAGCTGTGCTCTTGTTACAGCTTCTTAAGACAGGAACCCACCACACAGGCATAGAGATCTCCCATCATTTCAGGATGCCAACTATTTCTTTGTCAGAGATAATCTAATTGGTAAATACCTAATTAACGGAACAGTTGTTGTGGGAAATACCTAATTAACAGAACAGTTGTTGTCAGCCCGTATCTAGATCAGTTGCTTCTATCGCAGACCTCAAGGGCTCATCCCCCAGAAAGCTTGTACAGCTCTGACAGCTAATCTAATACAGTGTGCTATCTCTACCTATGATCTTTGCCCTGCCTGTATCCCCAGACCATCACAGCTAAATATTGCAAACATTTGCTAGGAAATCATGAGTAAGCCCTTTGCAGAGCACATGCAACAAATCCAAAGCTTTGGGGATGTGTCTGCACTACCCTATATATGATCTGTGAGCCTATGCTTTCAGGACATGGGGGTTTAAGCTCCAACAGCTGATGTAGTATGCCCACAGGCTGTCTGATGTTTATTGTAAGTGTTAGCTTTGCTGCCCTGGCAGCAGTCGTCCAGCATGTGTGCTAAGGATGTGTATGAAACTACCAGATACATGCCAGTCTGGACAAACACACAAATTCCTCTAACTTACTGCCTGAGAAAAGGAGATAGGCCTTCAGTGCTCAAAAGTTAAGTGTCAGCTCTGAGGCTTGCCAGGAGCTATGAGTTTTCCATGGATGCCTGAGAGAGAAATAAACACAAGTGTCTTTGGTTCATCCAGCTAGCCCTAGAGAGCCAAGGGATGACCACCTCATCCAGGCTGGATGGGATTATGCTCAAGGAGTACAATAGGACAGGGTAAAGTAAAACAGACCTCAACATTTGACAGTCCATATATGGGTCCATAACACAGTGAACAGGATCTGAAATGTGACTTCCCAGTCTCACGCTTCTAAAGAACAGTAGCACTTCTAGAAAACAGAGATGTCCTACTGTGTTTACAACTGTTTACAGACAGAGCCAGGAGCAGTATAGACACTTGCAGACCCTGAGAAGCCTGTTTCTCTGGTCATCTTTCAATTAGAACAACTGCCCTGGCTCCTCTAGAGAAGAGGATCGCCATACTGGGCCAGTAAGGTAATGCACACCATGGGCTGCTGGTGGGAGGGGAGCTCTGCTGTCCAAAAGGCACAGTTTTCTACTTTTCCAGTCACAATACTCATGGCAGAAAAAGCATCCAGAGGCAAAAGGCTATTCAGCTGGTCCCTGAGCAGACACAGGATGCCCACTCGCAGGGCGGTGGCAGGCTGAAAGCAGGAGGCAGCCACCTAAGCCACAGGCCATGCAGCAACCTACAATTAGCATTTGCACAGCTCTCAAGTGCTTTGAAAATGTATTTTATCCCTACTTAACCCCTCTTCAGCTCCATTTCCCCATGGGTACTCAAAAACTCAGTGGCTGAGCTGGAAAATTTATTTCTTGCTGGCTCCAGTCTTTGCCAGGAACACAGGTGCTAATTTAGTAGCTCCCTGAAGATGCTTTTTATGCCTAGCAACAACAAACTAAATTCTTCTGACAGCAGATTAATTATAGGGGACTCCAAGTAATAGAAAAGGCAAGTGCAAAGTGCCCCATTTCAAATTTTAAGACAAAAGTATAATCCGTGTTTGCCTGCATTTTATTTTCCCTGCCATCAGTACCAGTTTATTCCTACTGTCTCTTCAGCTAAAGAAGTGAGAGTTCAACCTAATTTTACCCAGCCAGCCACCCTGGGGAATGCGTTCCTGCCAGCAGCATCCAGCTAAACCCTGTTAAAAACATATAAAATCAGTGGGCTTCTTCATACTCCACCAGGACAGAATTTGGTTCTGTTTCTTCCTTTCCTCTAGTGACTCTGACACCCTTTTCAGAAAGCATCATTATTGTCTGAAAGGCTCCAATATAACATGGACATTTGGGTTGTGTCCTGCAGGCAAGAGCCCCTTATTGTTTTGACAATTTCCATAAGAATTTCTGAATGTTACATTTTGAGTCAACTTTGCCTCAAAATAGCATTCTTGTAGGAACCGTAGATGGTGAATCCGAAGCAGACAGCACTTTGATTTGGTCTGCACAAAGTTCAGGCTGAGGGTGAAGGGAATGAACCTTATGCGCAGGGAGGAAAAGCAACAACATCTGGATGGCATTACAGCACTGTGCTAGCATGCACTGGAGCTGCAAAGAGATTTACTGTAGGCAAAATGAAACTGCTCGTCCAGCCTGAAAGAAATTCAAACAATGAGAAAGAGGGTAAACAGTGAGAATGAATTTATTTATATCTGGTGAAATGCTGTTGAAGTTACTATTTAAAACATTTTCCTCTGGAATATAACCTCTCTATAATACAGTTAAAGACAGCTGAGGTGAGATGATCTCTCCTAACTCCAGACATCAACACTAGTTATACTAGGGGCCTTTCACCATCTGGTTTGGATATTTCCTTTAGGATTAGGAGAATTGCCCACATTTCTCCCTTGACTACAAAGGGAGATTAGACAACAAGCACTGATGCAGAGGACTATGGTCAGCTGAATCCCACTCAGGCTGTCAAGGGGACAATTTTTAACCCAGCACTACCTTTTCAAACAAAACAAACACTGTTTTTCCCTCTGTAATTAAGAGGAGTCAAACTTCACCCAACTGAGCTCATAAATTCTCTTTCACCTTTTTGCCATGGATGAAGCAAGAGGGAGCATGTTTCCAAGTCAGGAGTAAGGAAGAGCTGTGACACAATGCAAGGAAGGAAAGGGAAGAGGAGAAAGCACCAGAACTAGGGCAGAGAGGGATTTTTCCCAGTGTTGATGCTGCAGGTACCACACTGGTTCAGCTCCAGCAGACAAAAGAGACATGCATCATGTAAACATACAGCTGGGGGAGATGATAGCCAAAATGGAGCTATCCCAGGAAAAGGTAAAACATGGAAATTGTCCACAGATTTATTAATTGTATTAACCTTTGGTATCTAAAACATATACTTGAGCTAAATATTTAGGTCCCTTTGATGATCAGGCAAAACTGGATCAGGCTAAAACTGTACACTGCAATGTCAAAGACCTGTTGGATGTATTCCATTTTCTGTAAATTTCACCTGTAGAGAGTCTAACTTTGGTTAGAAAATAAAAAGCCCATCCTAGCTGTCCCCACTTTGTGAACTTGAATCCAACATGATAAGAAGCAGCAACAAAAATAGACAGGATAATTTTGAACTGTGTCTGAGCAGCTTGGCAGCAGCAGGGCAGCTGTTTTCTGTGTGATGCTGGAAAACACCCCTGTGGCCCATGGCTTTCAGCGCTATCCTTTTTATTACCCAGAAAAGTTGAGGAAGCCAGAGGGAATTCAGAGAAACAGAACAAAAAGGGCTGATATAATGAAAGTAGAGAAGCAGCAAGTATACGTTATACATGGAGTTATGATTTTGAGGATATCTTGAGGAATGTAGGAAAATTTTTTAAGATGGGTGTTTACTGAGATGAGATCAAACTAGATTTTTTACAGTCAAGGGTATGAAAGACCAGGAGGACTATGAAAAAGACAGGATTTTTAAAAGAGGAGGTATAGAGATGTCCAACCTATTGCACGATTTGGGTAGGAGCAAGATGGTGTAGGCAGGGGTCTGCCTGAAGTTCAACAGAAATCTGGCTTTGGTGGGTGGTCTATGTCAGCTTACATGTTGCTAGAGAAACCTCACTGAACGCCTGTTTGTAAACCACATAAGGACTGAACAGACCAGAAAAGCTGAGATGATTTCCATCTGTTCAGTCCCACCATGAGCTTTCTCTCCTGAGGAAAGGGACCAGTGGAAGGTAAGGACAGGGAAGCAAAGTGGAGGTAGTAACGGCAGAGGATTAAAGATTGAGAAACTAAGAAAAAGTTCAGCCTGATGTTTAAGTTTGGCAAACTAGTGAAAGTAGAGCTGAAGTAGATCTGCCTCCTGTGCATGCACCAGTAACAATCTTGTTACTGTGTGCTGGACTCCTGGTTTTGACACCCCACTTCATCTTGCATTAGGTTTGGTTACCAACCCTGAGCCACAGCTCTCCCGACCTCAAGTTTAACAACCCTTTGGGGTCAAATGGGGTTGACACAGCTTGGTGAGCCTGAGCTGGGCTGCTTGTTCAGTTTATGTCAGCTCACTATCCTAAGGGTATTCTTCATCAGAGCATCTCATTTTCCATAAACTGTTCTCTTAAATGCTTGAGTAATTACTCAAAATTGGTCAGATGACCACTCATGCACAATAGCTACACTAAAAGTCTAGGGAACAGAACATTCATTCTCTGGCGCCTTTACAGAGATAAAGGGACATGGGCTATTTCACAGCTAGGATGAGCTTTTTATTTTCTAACCAAAGTTGGACTCTCTACAGGTGAAAGTTACAGCAAGTAGGATTCATCCAGCAGGTCCTGGACATTTGCAGTGTGCACTTTTAACCTGATCCAATTTTGCCTATTTCCTCCACTGATCATCAAAGGCACCTAAACATTTAACTCAAGTATATGTTTTAGATACCAAAGTTTAATACAATCTCAAAAAGTCGCTGCCCAAAATTTTACAACTAATCAGGCTGCATAAACAGCATTACTAGATGGTAATTGCTGGCAATGGCCACAGTCCTGCTTCTTGCTTTCCAGACACTCTTTTCTCCTTCTGGAAACCCAAAGGAGTCTGTCCCCCATCAGCTCTGCCCCCACACCATCAATTCTCAGTGAATGGCCAAACCCAGCATTTACTCCTTTAACAGCCACTCAGTGCAACCTAGGCTCAAGTCACACTGTTTGACTGCTGAGACACTGGATTAAAAGTGAAATTTTGGGAATAAATGAGTTGTGACAATTGACTGGGAAGATTATATCCCCCAGGTCTGACTACAGAATTTGTGTATCAGGAAACTGATACCCTGATAAGGTAATTAAGGACTTCTGGGTCACTTATAGCTGCTTTCTCTTTTTGCAGCAGAAACTCAGTCAGATTTCTTCAGCCTCCTACTGTTTTTTTAATGATCATAAATACTTTCTAGCAATAATATTGTCATTTTTTCTCCGTGAGACTTCACCTCACAAGTGGAAGTACATCCTGTTTCTTCTTATTTCATGTGGAGACTGCTTTGCTAATTTTCCTGGAGTATTTTGAGCATCAATGGAGGTTATACAGATTTGTCTGGGCGGATGGACAGGGTCTGGAGGAGAGTTTTCACGACACGTATGTTTTTGTAGTTCCTTTGTCTGGCACTTGATGAAAACCTGGGATCTTCACTGAGTGCACACCCCGAGCGAGAAGGATGAGGACCTACAAGAGGAAATCTTCAAGGAATTAAAACACATATGCACATGTTACCAAGACAATTGAAAATTGCTATTGCGCAGGTATGGTATTGGGAAGACTGTCAGAGGGAATACAGCTCTGAGGAGAAGCAAAGACGCTCTCCAAGGAGGAATCAGATAAAACAGTTCAGCATGAAAAGTATTCACAAAGGCATCCCTGATCATGACAGCCATTGCACAGGGGAGAGATCAAATCCATGTTATAACTGAAGTAAAACCTGCAGTGGGAGCTCGGAAGTTTCTCAGCACTGGGGGATCTTCCCCAAGGAGAAACTTTGCATAAAGAGCCATTGTAGAGAAGCTGGAGATGCACCCAAGACAGCATGAACAAATTCACCTGAGAGATGCTGTATAAATATTTGACATGGAAGAAGAGCTTATCATAAGAGCTGTCTCAGCCATAAAGGAATATACCAGCTCCCCTGGCCGGGCAGCAGAAGAGGCTGCAGCTCTGTGGAGAAATACCAAAGGATGACCTGCGAGAGACAGAAAGCCATCCAAAAGACATCCTTGCTAAATCATAGGCCCTGCATTGGATGAACACCTCAGAAGTATGCTGAGAAGGAGGAGGGCCTTTGTGCTAGTGCCTGTTCTGTTGGAAGTAGAGGACCCACACAGGAGAGAGACTTAGGAAACCGGCCAGATGGGAAAAATTCTATCCCCTGGGGGAGTCCTCGCAGAAGAGAGGCCAGGTTGAACCCAGAGATGATCCCTCCTTTGCTCCTACACCAGGAACAAGGTGTTTGGGTTGACATGTAGGTACCTAGGGAGGTTTCCTGAGCACTCTGCAGTCATAGGAACAGGGACTTGGGGAGGTGAGAGAAAGACAAGGAGCGAGATGGGCACTGACAGGAGCAGCTGTGGCACTGGGGGAAAGGAGGCAGGTGGCTCAAGTCTGTGTTTTGGCTCATCCTGGGTGACTGTTGGAATAAGAAGCCCAAGAGAAAGTAGCCAGCTCCCAATGACATGGAGGCACATTGGAGAGAGCATCCAGTTCAGCGGGCAGTAGGATCAGGAAGAGACAGGTGAGCAGAGGAGTGCAGGAAGGAGGATGTTTTACATAGGTGGGGGAACACTACCTTACTAATTCAAGGAGTTTAAAATGCCATGTTCACATCTGGCTTCAACTCCTTCTCATATCCCACTCCTGGGAATTTCCAAAAATTGCTTCTTTGGAAACTGCATGTCTTATATGCAGTACGTTTTCACTTTCTCCAGACACATTTAAATACTCTCTGCCCTTTGCTAGAGTAAGGGATTAATATCACTCAAGCCCTTGTGAAGCCTAGTCACTGTTCCTATTGCAGCAAATTACATTTAAATAAAGTTTAATTAATCAACAATGACTATCTCCTGCAGACTGCAGGGGGACAGCTCCCCCTTCAAGGTAAATAACCTGCCCCTGATCTTCCAAGGCCATTTAGAAATTCTTTTTTTACCCACTCCAGGCAAAAAATCTTACCTAATACTGATACTTAGGTACACTTACAAAATGGGAGGGATATCATTTACAAATTCAAACCCATACTGTAGGATGCTTGCTAAAGTTCAGGGATCAAAATATTCTGAGTTTATGAGACACAGACTCTACTTTTACACACATTGATCCTCGGTGATCCATGCCATCCCCTTATCCATGCCACACTGATCTCATGTCCATTAAAACTTTCAAGGTTGATAAACATACATTTTTTTTTAACATTCTGGACACCTTTTCCAGTTTTATGTTCACTGAACACATGTAATTAGGAATAGGCATTCCTGCTTCCATTCAGAACCCTAAAAATGTAACTTTTTGATTCTAGGTTTTGTTTAATGTTGGTTTTAAGTGGACATAAAACATAAATTACTTTCTACATCAAAGGGCAACTCAACATACACTTCTGTCTTCTGACTTGAGATTTTTGTCCACACACAAGTAGCATTTATCCCTGAAAGTTTTATATGAATATTTGACCCTGATGAAAATGCCTCTAGCCACTTTTTAGAACAGCAATATCACCTACAGTTTCACAGACAGTTAAAGTAGTTTCCACATGTCACAGTCAAGCAAAGCCAGCATTTGAAGGGTCAACTTCAAACATGCCATCAACTATGCTTCAAAATAATTTCTTTCTCCAAATTATTTTTTTCATTTCAGAATTCTGCAATAATGATGATGTTGCACAATGAAAGAGAGCTGGGAACATTTAGGAGTGTCAGACATTTTTGAACATTTCCGAGATCCTGAAGCACTGAACAAAGGTAGTCAAAGTCTGTCTCGTAAATATTTTTCCATCCCTGTTGCATCAGGGAGGAATGTTTTTTCTTAGCCAAGCCACTCCAGTTTCTTGCACATCTCTCTTCCCTTCTGTGGCTGTGGTTGCCAGCAGATGAGAAAGACACGTGACAGGCTACAACATGTTCTTGCAGGTCCATATTATCTGTGCAGTTCAGACCTACCAAATACCTTCTCTTTATACAGAGAGGTATATTACAGGGTAGTGTTTACTGTTTTGCACCTACCATTTCCTTTCATACTTTCTTGTGAATGAAACTGTGGTCCTTCACCACAGTTACAATTGCATTTGTTCTATACATGCATCAGGTAGATACTGCTAAGACCCACTACCACAATTTAAAGTAGGCAACAAGAGCCTCTCTCAGGAAAGGACGTAAGGCTCTTGTATTCAAATCATTTAATTTCAGTGGCTCCTTTTGCATTTCTTTTTATTTTTATCTACAAACATTTCTTAGCCTTTCCCACTTTCACAACCAACCCCCCATATTTTGCATTTGTGCCTTTCCCCTGTTAAGTCCCTTAAACACCCTTCCTAGAGTGTTTTGTTCCCTTGCCCCATTTTCCCCACAGCCATGACTGCCACTCCTCCACACTGTGCAGCCCACTTCTCTGAACAGCTATGGTAAATACAGGTAGGCACTTCTTAAAGCAAGGTTTTTTCCCCTAGAACCACAGCCATTCTTCTCTCTCATAAACCCTTGCAGCATCACAATAGGCCCAGGGAAGTCATATCTTATCAGGACCCATAGCCAGCAGCTCTGTTTTCCAGATGTTCTCTTCTTTCAAGACCGTATGAAATCTAGGTTTCTTTTAAAAGTAGTTATAAGATAGTGCTGGCTACAAGTACCCTGTTTCTCAGCAGCTTGTGCATTTTCAGGCCTAACTCCCATTTGCTGCCACTGAAGGTTGGGAGCAATAATTCTCACATGAGTATCAACGGTTCCTCCAGGGCACAGGATGGTAGACCAAAAAAGACCTAGAGATGTGTACATAAGGAAATTCTTGCTGGTGGTGGTGGTATTGTCTTTCAAATAAGTGTTTGCAGTGCAAAGAACTGTAGAGTTTTTTGAAGACTCTCTCCTCATAATTTGTCAGTGTAAAGGTCTCTGATATTGCTTCATGGTCCTCTGGTGCCCTGCAGATTTTATGCTATGGGTGGATGATTATTTTATAGGTAAGATAACCCCATATGCACAAGAGACAGAACAAAATTCAGTATTGAACAAATATAGGAGTTTTCACAAGAAAAAGCTGTTGACATTTTATTTAATCATAGAATCATAGAATAGTTTGGGTTGGAAGGGCCATTTAAAGGTCCAACACCCCTGCAATGAGCAGGGACATCTTCAACTAGATCAGGTTGCTCAGAGCCCTGCCCAGCCTGATCTTGAATGATTCCAGGGATGGGACATCTATAACCGCTCTGGGCATCATGTTCCAGTGTTTCACCACCCTCACTGTAAAGAATTTCTTCCTTATATCTATTCTAAATCTACCCTCTTTTAGTTTAAAACCATTACCCCTTGTCCTATCTCAACAGGCCCTGCTAAAAAGTCCCTTCCCATCTTTCCCACAGGCCCCCTTTAAGAACTGGAAGGCCGCTGTAAGGTCTCCCTGGAGCCTTCTCTTCTCCAGGATGAACAACTCCAACTCTCTCAGCCTGTCCTCACAAGGGAGGTGCTCCAGCCCCCTGATCATCTCTGTGGCCCTCCTCTGGACCCAATCCAACAGGTTCATGACATTCTTATGTTGGGGGCCCCAGAGCTGAACACAGTACTCCAGGTACATATCTCTATTCATTCTAGCTATCAAGGTTTTGTCAGTGTAAAAAGCAAAGACTTTCCAGCAAGCAATAACCCTTAAAATGTATTTACTAGGACTCTTCAGTTCTTTCAAAGATGGGAAAATGTCCTTCTTTGAGGCCCTTTTCTTCTTTGTAAGTTTATTAATACTAGAGGTGTCTCTGATTTCACCAGAAGTGTACAGATCATCTTATTACAAAATAGGCCAAAACATGCCAAATTCAATGTTAGCATGGTTTTTTTCCTACTGAAAAGACAAGATTTACAGTTCAAAATTATTTTTTACCCATATCTAAATAAAATCCTTTTACAAAACAAACACAGAATGCTTAACATGGATATGTACATCCAAAGTCCACTATTGCAAACAACTCTAGAGGCTCTCAAGAATTCTAGCTTTCCCCATAGGCCAGAGGAAGGTTTTTGTGGGTTTTTTTTCCTGGCTTTCCACTACAGCTATTTAAACCTGTTCTTAATGAAAATGTATGCTATCAAAAAAAAAAAAAAATCAACAGTACAAGTTAGGCAATTATGTCACCAACGTGACTTCTGTCTTAAGTGGAGCACTAAAAGAATTACTCATTAAAAAACACTAGTCCAAAAGCGTTTACCCATTCTGAGTGAATCACAGAAAGCTTCTGCTCTTCAACAATTAGAAAAATAAGCCTATAAGCATAACATGAACCCCAAGGACTGGGGCAGTATATTAAAACAGAAACATTTACACACATACAGGTAGTTATAAAAAATAGGTAGGCTTGTTTCAGGGTCTCTAAAAGAAGCAGTCTTTCTGTCAGGAGGTTGTATTTTAAGATGCAGAGAAATCAATCCTCTTAAAGCTGCAGTTTTTACAGTCTGTAGCAAGATACTGACGTCTAAGTCCTACTTGTGTCTCAAGAAACAGTATTACATTCTTGCAAGTAGGATGAGCCAAACCTTTTGTGTCACTAGGGCACAGAGGAGATCACTGTTCCAGCAGTGGGATATTTATCACACATAGCAAGAAAAACATTTTTCTTTGTAAAAGTAAACCCATCAATTTTGCCTGCTAATAGCAAATAAATGACTAAAACCCCATGACCTTCAAGGTTGTCCTCCGAGTCCTGTGAGGCTATGCTGAGTATAGGCTAGTCTGCTACCATGAGGAATAAAACCTTTATGCTTTATCATGGGAAATTAGAATGGGATCTCAAGCAAGAGGAAAAAAAAAAAAAAGAGGTCAGAAATAGTGACAAATGACACTTTCCCTGAAAAAGTTTATCTCAGTCATCTCTGGAGATTCTCCATGTGTTCCAAAGCAGTAGACAATGTAATACTTATTTCATCTTCCTGGTATTAATGTGAGTTTAAATCTTTAAAGTTTCTCCCTTCTAGTTGCTGCTTTTTAAAGTCGACGTATCTAGGCACTGGTGAAACTACATCTGCTCTGTTTGCCACAGATAAAAATGTCCTGGACTCCTGACTTTGAGAATATGCATGTAGAAAAAAGATCCAACATTTACTGTACATATTACTCTTTAAAGGACACTTGGTTTTTGAAACACAGTTTTCAGTCCTCTTCTGAAAGAAATCTGTACTTATTGTAAGCCAAAGACACCCATAACTAACATTACATGAAGTCAGTTTAAGTATAAAGGAGGTACATACAATATATTGGTGAAAAATAGGCAATTTTTAGATAATAAAATTGTCTGCTTTTCTTATTGCTGTATTTTTATTTTTAAAGTAAATTTTATAAAACATTTTATCCTTTACATTATAATTGGATTTCTTTTCACATTTCAAAGAGTTTTGCTTCATTGTGATGAAGAACTCAATAATGTGAGGGATAATCATCCTGTTTCTCGTTTAAAGTATATAGACATCTGAAGAACACACTCTGCTCTTTCACAAAAATTGTATAATTGTTATCTTGACACACATTCACTTTTACTGCATAATAGCTTAACAGAGTGCTTCTGCATAGAGAGAAGATGGATTATCTGGCTGCATCTATATCAAGAAAGAAAATGGGTATTCTTATGCTAAAGCATCAAGTTGTTTCTTTACCTTGCCAGAAACCTGTGTGGATAAAAGTCAAATCAATACCAACAGTTGTGTTAACTGAATCTAATTTTTGTTAGGAGCACATTCCTATGGAATCCTTTTTTGTCTTTGCTACCATTTTTAAACCTCAGAGGCCATGAAGAATTGACAAAACAATGCCACTGTCCTGCTTTTGTTAATGACGGAAAAATGGGGAAATGTGACTAGATTACATCAATGTACACAAAAAAAGTAACCAAAGTGCAGTTAGCAATACCATAGACTTCTTCCAAATTATGTATTTTTACCAAAAGCAAGCTTTTTAACATTATAAAGCACATTTATTTCTTCAGCATCTTCAAACTGCACTTTTACAGGCAGATCATTTATAATTGTTGTTAGATAGCATTCATCCTACCTAAGGTAACATTAAACGAGCAGACTTAGAGTTAGGGGCTCATATTGCTTACCATTGTCAATATTATATAAACAGGTCTCTATTTAAAGTGTTTTATACTCTTTGTTAGTAATCATTTACACACTGTATCAAGTGTACATTCGTCTTTTTGCTGACATTAGTTTAAAAAGTCATGTTGATATTTAAATTCTTACATTGCCCTTTACAAGGATAATTCCTGCATCAAATGCTGTAGCATAAGCACAAAAAGCTTGTCACATGTTTTAGTACTACAATAATGTTATTCTTACTGTCACTATCTGTGCTGTTCACAATAATGTCAATATCAATATCCATTTATTCTTTATACTGGCATCATTCCAAATCAACCAGCCATGGACATGCCTGGAACATCTACACTAAAATTCCCAGTTTCAGGAAGTTCCTATTTTAGATGATGACTAAGAGTGCTAAAAAGTGAAGCTCTTATTATAGCTCTCAGCAACTTTTTCCATTTAACCAAGGACCTCGGTTTCAATATCTACCAATCATTTGAAGACTGCTACACTTCCTTATCAACATTTGATATCTTCCTCGCTTGTTATTTCTGCACAAAAATTATGTGGGCCCCTTTTCCGAGTGTCTGGGAACAAGAGGCAGCAGAGTCACCTAGAGACTCTATAAACACTTCATCCAAAGATGAAGAGATCATAAACAAAAATATTAGCATCTTTCACTGATTGCCACCAACTTCACCTGCCTGAAACCATCTTCATGTTGGCATCCATTTACCTGTGCTTCACTCAGTCCCCACGGACACATCACATGTATTGATATATCAAGACAAACACTTATAGATATTTATATATATACATATGTGTGTATTTATGTATTAGAGAGGTCACATGTTCCTTTACCTGTTCTTTAGCTGCAGAATTCCTTCACTAGCCATGAAAGGGTTCTGTGAATACACAGATCATGTACCAGCAAGAGGGCTGGTAACTAAGGCCAGAGGGAAACGAGACATATCTGAGTCCGAATGTAGTTTGGGGAATCCCAGAAATCCTATAAATCCCATCTACCAAGGCGCAGACCAGAGGTGTGATTAGGTTTAATAAAGAACTTGCTTCATTAGACCTATCTTTTTTAATTAGCTTAATTAATTGCAATGGGGGTGAAGACTTTATATGGGTCTGAGTGATGCTATACACTATTTCCATAGACATCCTCTACATTCTTACTTCATCCAGTTTGAGAAGAGGCACCTGGACATCTCTGCACTCTGCTGTGCCCTCTGGCAGTTCTGTTCCCAGAGTAAGCATGCAACAGACATTAAGCACAGAGGAGATCTGAGGCATTCCTGAGCAGCCAGGAAAGATATGAGAGAAAGTCTGTTCAACAAACACATGCTGGGCATAAAAAAACCACCAGATAATAGGATTGTTGTGTGGAAATACCCCACTCCTATCTCTCAGGCTCACAGTAGCTGCAAAAATTACAACAGCTAGTACAAGATTGGAGTGGCAGCCAGACTGAAAGAATAACGAATAAATGTGTTGTTAAACTTAAATCTGGCTCCCAGCTGGAGTTCTGCTGTGGCCTGCCAAGCACAACGGGAAAGAAGGCAACAAGGACACTAGACAGGAGATCAGAGCGGAGGTGTCTGTAAAGAACAAAGGATATCCAAATAGTATTGTTGGCTGCAGACACTGCACTGATAATTCAGACAGCATTTGGAAAGAGGAAACTCACAGAAGGAGAAGGGAGGGAAAGAAAACAAAGGTGGCAGAGGAATAGAAGAGAACAAAATGGGACAAAACAAAGGTAATGAGAAAAAGGCAGAGCTTTGTCCTTCAGCATTTAATGATGAGAAATCTTTGATGGAGATTATAACTATTGATCAACAGGCAAGAAGAATTACATGAAAGAGGAGAGACAATGCTGCTGAGAGGGGCCAGATATCCCAAGACAGGGGATTAAGGGAACTGAGACCTACTTTAGTTTTTCAGATCCTTGGGACAAATACCGCTGTAATAAAATGCTCCACTCTCCGCAGCATGCAACCCCACAACTGTGTCCAGCCAAGAGGTTATGGACCACTTTATGAACTGGGTCAGAGAGTTGGTGGGAAAAGCAGGAAAAGAGGGGTAAAATTCTTCACTCATGCCATTTCTTAGAGGGAAGTATAAGATCATGTTGCCTCTTGCACTATCTCATCTTGACCTGGACTGACTTGCTGAGGGGAGAGGAAGAATTTAAAAAGCTACAAGAATAGTAATCAGTGAGGATGTAACTAAGGACAGGGACACTAAGCCTCACAGAGCACTGTGAGAAGTAAAAAATACAGTTTATATAGAAGAGTTGGCATTGAGAAAGAAGGCTGTAGCCTTAAAACTATAGATTTTCCCCAGAATAGCTTTCTTGGACTACTAAGCTGTTTAGCTCAACTTCCACTCGGAAAATCCTCACCTTTTTTTGCAAGCCTTTCATGATTATTTGTCATTCTCTGCTCTTGCCTCCGTTCTAGACTTCTAACACTTAATCAGATCTAATTTATTAGCAAAGTGAGTTTCAATTGCTTTAAAGTAATGAACAAAGATACACTTTCTTTCTTTATTTAGCTCATCCCTAGCTAAATCACTGCTGCAAATAGCAGCTACTAAAAGATGCAGAGAACATCTGTGTGTCATGTTCTTTCATGTCCCCTATCCAGTTCAGTTCAGTAGGTCAGACTTCATGCTCCATACCCACTGGAGAATACTTTCACCATGGGGATAGGATGCTACCAGAAGAGAACCAGCTGGGAAAAACTAGCGTTCTTGCTGTCTCTTTGGGGAGTGGCAAACAAAGTTAATCTTTGTGCAGAACATGGTCAGGACCGACATTTTCTCAGAAGGATTTTTCTAGTGTAAGTTGCCAATAAAGCCTTTCAAAGACACCAGTCTTGGCAGCAGCCACACACGTCTTCAGTGACTGCTCTGGACATCACAGGTCAGCATGTCTTCAGCCTAATTTAGATGGAGCTGGCACATCCTAAATAAGGAGCCAAATCACTGGGCTGTTGGCTCTCTTAGAGCTTTTCCCAAGCCTTTCTCTATGACAAAGCACTCCAAAGAGTGTCTTGCTCTGATGCAGAATGACAGAGGGTTTCAGAAGTTCAATCAAACTGGAATTCTCCATGGTCTTGGCCTATAATAAAAGCTCCCAGTGAGGTACTGAATAAGCTTATTTTTCTAAGCACTCTGGGTAGTGGTCCTTAGTCCTGATTCATAAATCATCGGTGCCTCCCTGTTTTTTCTGAAGCCTCCTTCAGTGGAGGCTTCAGATCTGTGGTGTCGAGTAACTCACAGCTGGCTGTCCCTGACTTTTACAGACATAAAAACTTCCCTGTTTACTCTTCAAAGGCACCACGCAAACCAAAGGCACTGAGGAGAGGTTTGTTTTTCTCTTACACTTCCCAAAAATATCACTGAGCTATTTCTTTTATAGTTTCTGTTCAAAACCAGAAAAATAGAAGAATGCAAGTTGAAATCGCAAGCATGCAATCTGCCTGTTGTTCAATTTCTCTTTTTTCTGGAAATCACTGGATACATATAGTTTCATAACTACTACCTTGTGAAAAGTTGTGTTAAACAAAAATATTGCAGCTGCCCGCTATAATTTAAAATGAAAATGCAATCTGCTCTGTCAGCTGGGTCTACTTCATATGAGATAGCCTCATTTTCTTTTTAGTCACTGACTTCAGGAATTGCTATCATAGATGCTCCATTTTCATCTTCTGTGAAGTCCTCTTCATGCATATTAGTCTCTGGGGAAGGATGTTCAAAACAGAAATGCAGTACGTAGAGCAAGTAGCTTTCAGCATTATTTGATGGGAACAAAACCATTGTGAAGATTCATTAGTTCAGTAAAGTGCCACTGCAGCATCTGTGCTTTCTAGTCACATTAAAAAACTGATGCTTTTAATGTAAACCAGGCCTATAAAACATATGAATTACACCACACTCTTTTGTATCTAGACCTAGAACTGCTCTATGCCACCATCAGGCAGAAAGAATAGATGAAATCACCACAGAAGACAAGCTCAGAAACTAGAATATTATTAGGCTAGTTGGTAAATCCAAGTGCCTGCCAATTCATTAACAGCTTGACCTGGCAATTACAACCTCTGTTTCCAATAGAATACTGACAACCAACCAAATCTTGTCTTTTGAGATCAAATAGTCTACTTTGTATTATTTTGGTGTCACCATGTTATGTGACATGTCAGATAGTATGCCACCAAGACAAACTCAAGTTGTTGGTTTGTTCTGTTACTGGTCTATCTCTGGTTGTGACCTTGTTGATCCCTGGCAGAATAAGGCCTATATTTGTGAGGGACTTTGTTAAGAGAAACAAAGATGCTATAGCTGTTTGGAGAATGATGGCTTCCCTTTCCTGTTTGAAACATTCAGCTGGAAAATGCTTGGTCACTCTCTCTGTGTAGATTAGATCTTCTACTAGAATGGTGGGGGAAAATGCTATAATTTTATCTGCTTGCATCCCAGCACTCTGATCAGCACACCTCATTCTGAAGGATGTCAGTCTCCCAGATTTATTGTGAGTCTTGCAACATCTGACACTAGAGCCAGCTCGTTACATGAGGATACAGCTTTTATTCAGAACAAATCGAGCTCTTTGGGTTATTGAGAAACTCAGAAACTATTAAATGTGTTCCTGAATGGTTTCAGATGATAAAAAAATCAAGAAGTACAGCTAAGATATCATTATCTGCAAGCCAGTCTCACAGGCTTGGGTAATTTATTCAGGATTTTTAATCTTGGGAGATGTCAGTCCTATAGCTATGCTAATAAAAATCACAATGTACACCTGAAAAAAACTAGGATCATATCTATTTCCCTTAGTCATGCCTAAGCAGTTGTAAATTTAATTAAATATATCACTCTAAATTTGCCACTAATCCCATATAAACACATAATCATTTCTTTTCCTCTAGTCACTAGAAACTGTATAGCAAATCTTTTTCTATTTATTCCAAAGTTTATTTCTAGACCAGCCCACTAAACTATTATAATCTGCTGTTCTTTAGAGCATTTTATTCTTGGGTACCTCCCCAAAGGAGTCATGTTACTAGAGTTATTAGCTAGTTATTAGAGGGTATTAGCTTTCCTTTTGCCATTCCTGTGTTGCAGCTGTTGTGCATTTATTCTCTAGTGTAGACCAAAAGGACCTAGGCACCGTAATCGGCACACCAGATACATTCAGTCTGCAAGTACCTGAGACAAGCAGCACCAGCCAAGTAGCCCAGGCAGGGCAGATGATATAGTGCTTAAGGGAGCAATATCAAAACCACATAAAAGCAAGGAATCATCAATCAACTGATTTGATTGACTGTGATGTTGGTTTTGGCATTCTACCTTGGAGGAAGTAGCCTGGCTGTCATCTTTCTCTGAAAAATAGCTGAACTCTACTTTTGCCTCTCTGAATACATGACTAGAGCTAATTCAAATTATATTACCAGTGTAATATGTAACAAACATTAACTTTCAGACATGTAGTTCATCCTGCAAAACTGCAAATTATCAAAAGTCATGAGTGCAAACTATGTCTTGTGTTGTCTTACCTCAGTGTTTAGTTAGATTATGTTTCCCACTACTTCACAGGTTGTACTATGAGGTTGTACTATGAGTACTAACTGAGAGACAAAGTCATCATTTTGAAGAACTTTCTGCCTCAGTCAAACAATAGGAGGGTCTTTAATCACATTGCATATAGATGTCTACCACACAGTACTGTGAAATCACTAGTCCATCAAAAGCCAGATTCAATTAAAGATTTAAGCTCCTAACCACCTGTTGCAAAAGTTGACTAGGAAGCTAGGAGCTTGCACGTCTTATCAAAGATACAGGATGAACAAAAAAAGTTGCAGTGCAAATGAAAACTGAGTGTACCAGGAGACCATCCTCTTAGTGATGCAGTCTCACAATTTAAAGGGATTATAATAAACAGAGATACTTGAAATGTTTGCAAATACTCTTCTGTCTATGCATACTTGTTCTGGAACTGTAGTTGTGAATTTTTCATCCTCTTGCCATGAGATTTTCTAATCACAAAATCTCAGAGAATCTCAAAGGTTCTTTGCTGTATATAGGTGAGCAAGCCACACTTACCATGATGGCCAATGGTATTTTATCTGTTCCTTGTGCTGCTCTGGTAATTTTTTTGTCTAGTGCCTCTCCTTTTATACTTGGATTGTAAGCTTTTTGGTCGAGGACCATTTTTTATGCCTGTCTGTAAAGCATCAAGCACAATCGCATCTTGGTCCATGACTTAGTTTCTGATGCAAATAACAATCTGGCTCTTAGATCTTAGGTGAAAGAGGTTTTGAATCCTTTTAAAGAACAAATGAAATATTGTTATTTCTGCAAGTACAGAAGCAGAACTAATTAAAAAAAAAAAAAAGCAGCCAACAGTGCTTTCTGCAGAAGCCTAGAAATATTAAAGGAGAAATAGTTGCCTCATATTACCATTAATTATGTATCTGACTACCAGGCAGTATTTTGTCATAGCAGAAATCAAAGTGGACTCAGGAGAAATGACCAAACTGTGATCTTTTGTGAAACTGGAGCAATGAAAGCTGTTAAAGGCAATTGGAAATGGGCATATTACCTAAAGTTAGCAACAAAGCTGAAGAAAGAATTTCAAATGAATCAAAACATCAAGGTGGGCAGATTTTGTACACAGAATTATGATATTATTTTTGAGCCATCTGTCAGATCAAACTCAAAGACTTCAAAACCCATGTTTCAGGGGGTGGAAATACCATCAGATGCTTTATATTGGCTTTGATGCAAGGCTAACTGGGTTAGTTCATTGTCTCCAAGTGTCATTGGCTCTGTTATCTTACAAATCTAAGGAAGAAGCAGTAAAAATTTAAAGTAAGAGTAAAGCAGTGAGAAAAGCAGTATATTTTTCTGCTCTTTGGTAATATCAACACGCTCTTTGATTTTATTTTAGACAGTAAAGTGACTCTAAATCTCCAAAACACCCCCGTAAGTTATTTCTGTTGATCTGCAGAACATATCACAAAGTTTTCTGTTGCACATCTTCTGTGTTCCTCTGAATCTTGGAACTATTTACTTTATTCTAAGAGCAAAAGAAATTGCTCAATACCTGAGCATCAAATTACAGTCAAACTCCTGCTGATTGGAAAAAAAAAAAACACCACCAAACACAAAACAAACAAAAAACCCCACCCACACCTTAAAAAGTTGTCAGCTCTTGTCAGAGACAATTATGACTCCCTTTGCCCTGGTGCCCTCAGCTTCAGACAAAGGCAAATTGGCAGCCACTGGCATAGAAATGTAAGACATCTCCAGCTGATGCTCTGGGAAGGTTAGGGGCTAGAGAAGCTGGGCTTTTCCTGTAACAGGAGAAGCAGAAAGCCCTGGTTTCCTAACCCCTCTTCTAGGATCTCTGGTCACATCCTTTCCCTCCCCAGGAGACCAAGATGCACAGGCAGGTAAGCAGTGTGGGATGTCTGCAAGGGGACTGGAGAGGGAGTAGGTCACCACATGAGGCAGGGGGGATACTCTGCTGTCTGACAGGTCTCATATCCCAGTGGGAAATAGGAGAAGGAGGGAAGAAACCTCAGGCTCCTCACCCACCTCTGCTCTCCAAAACTCCAATTCTTTCTCCAAGCCTCCCACAGCCTCCACTGCTCTCTTCCAGCCTAAGTCATCCATTTCATACTGTTTCATATATTCAGAATTATCTAAACCCACCATATTCCCTCTTTTCTCTTCTCTTCCCATTACACACCTGGAGTCCTCTTTGCAGATGCTGAGGTTTCCCCACAGTCTTTAGCCAACTCTGGCTGTAACTACAACTTGGATGAGGGCTGTACAATCACTTTGTCATTTCCCCACCATGTGGTGGAGACTACCTCTGCTAATGGAGGTTTCAGAGCATCCGTCTGGTCACACTTCACTCCACCTTGATCCTTTAGCTAGTCATTTTAATGAAACCTGGAGGAGTGGAAGGGGAGAAATGGCCAGTATCCCATTGATTCTATAAAATACGTTGCATTTAATCCCTTCAATGGCCCCAAGGCTGTTAGGTCAAGACTGAACACTTGTTGTTGCTCATGTTCCCTGTGATAACCATGCTCACACTGGCAGTGTCTGAGCTGCATGCATGCCATCCCAGTTAGGAGTCAGGAGGGGCCTGGGGCAGGTACCCACACCTAGGAGCTCAGGAGAAAGAGCCACATGGCCACTGGGAGCTCACTCCTGACCTTATACACGGTGGGAGAATAGAGGTCAGAGACCTTACCATTAAAAAGTACTTGAAAAAACATTTTTTACACCTTGACCCCCATGGGCCAACATTTGCCTACTCATGGCCACAACATGTCCACTGGGATGGATTAGCTTTGATGGGACTGAATTGGACTTAATTGGATTGAATTGGACAGGGAGCAACAGACATAGTTCTCTGTTATGCAGTGCCAACAAAATCTAATTATCTGCTTTACCACTTTTAATCTATCAGTCTAACTTTCTTTGTCTTTTAATCACTTCCAATAAACCTCAGTGATACTTTTCTTTAGTCTTTTCATTATGTTTTTCTTATAAGATAAATGGATGTCATGAATTTATATCTGCCATCAGACAGGGCTATGCTCTGATTTAAAAGGGAAGACAAAATTATGCAATAACAGGCATTTTATATAGGATATAAAAAGCTTCCCTTTCCCATTGCTTAATGATTGAAATTTTTTTTTTTTTTTTGGTGAGCGATGATTTTCACTGAGCCCAAATTAAGTGAATTAGTTGCAGAAAAACTATGAAGGGTGTAAAGAACTTGGGACCAATCCTTTGTTAAATTATGAAACTGTTCACTCTCTTTTCATTTGCTAGAATAAGTAAGTACATTATACAGATTTCTAAAGGCTTTAAATCAGCAAAATCCCTCAGACTATCTTAACACTTGGAATTTACTCTGTGATTTGACTTCATTGGTTTCTGTAGAGCATTCCTAATCCTCTGCTCTGCCTTCTGTCTCTGTTTCTTTTCTTTCTCTTCCCCTTTGTCAATAGAGGCATAACTTTTTTCCACATCATGACTCGAAATTTGAAGCAAGGTCTTAGATTTGGTTTGGTTTTTTTTTTCTCCCAAACACTCCATTGTACAGCTTGCTGCTTGTTCAAGTATATCTTAAACTCTGCCTTGTCTCACTGCATATTTTTCACTCTCCAGTGTGCTATCAAGGTCTTTGCTTTTCTCTTCTAAACTGCACGGAACCTGGTTTTCAAGATCAACATTGCTGTCAGAGGTCTTCATCTTTCCCTTCCTGTAGCCCTCCAGGACCACCATTGCCAAGAGCAGAAGCACTACAAGATGAGATCCAAGTTCACAGGGCTGAAAGTAGTTCCTGAAGGTTTCAAACATCAGTCTCATAATGAAAGTAAGGTATAAGACATCATAAAAAATAAGTAAAGATCTAAAGCTAAAATTAGAGATTTGGTTCCGTCCTTGCAATGGAATAATTCTTTCTGGCAAAATCAGGCAGCTGTTGAAAACCCTTACTGTTACCTGCTGGTGAACTCAAAGGGCAAGAGTGTGGGTTTTAAAGCCTTTCCCTTCTCAACTGAACCCAGGGAAAATCAAAGCAAAGAGCAAGTGGCCTCTTTCATCCCAGAAGTGTTATTCAGACCCATGTGTCTTCTGTGGGAATGTAGCGAACCAGAACTGAGCTCATGATTGTCATTTAACGATTTCATTGGGGGTTTTGATATTAAGCTTTTCTTCTGGGTCAGGGCAGAAGAAGAGGCTTATCTAGGAGTACCAAGGGCATGCTCTGCTGTGACTTGAGAAGATGCAGTCTCTCCCATTGTTGAATGTTTTCTAAATGTAAGCCTAAAATAAGGATGAAATTCCTGTCAAAATGTTCACAGCCCCAAAATGCATGCTTCTGTGACTCCAGCTAGGAGTAAGGATACAAACAGAGCTATTTTCTCTTACTTTGTAGTCTCTGGATCAGAATACAGGAAAATATTAAGTTTGTCCAAGAAACAGCAGGTGTTAAGTCTTCAGTTTTCACTGCTAATATTAGACTTAAAAGAGTAATCAGGAAAACAAAGCTTGAACATTTGGGTTGATTCCACAGAGAATAAATTTAATTTATTGTTTATAAAAAATGTCTGTGTTGCAGGGAAATATTTAATCTATTGGAAAAAGAAATTAACAGAGAAATAAAAAGCAAAAGAAAATCCAAGAAAAACTTAGAGCTGTGACTATTGGTAAGGACATTAAGGTGCTCTTCAGAATAGTGACATCATAACATGTTTTTCATCTTTAAAGGAAAGTTATCAAATGTTATATGTGTATGCATATATATATATATATAAAGTCGGTGTATGGATACATAATGTGTTTGGAACAGGCTTTTCAGGGAGCTATTATTTATGGATTGTCTACCAAGACGGGAGAAAACTCTTAAACTCTTTTTGCAGCTTTAGCATTTCCTTTTCCATCCTAGAAGAGGTCCCCTAAAACACTAAGAGCAAAATCTAATGCTTCGGTGTGACTCTTAGATACAGCATAGTAATATGAGCAGCTGGAGAAAAAAAAAAAAAGTATTCAAACAAAAGGAACAGGCCAGATATTTCAGGAACAAACAGAAATGAGAATAAAAAATCCCACAGATGTTTGCATGAGATGGATTTCTTTTTCAGGACTGGATTTTTAAGCTCATGCTGGTCTGATGGCACAAAGGAGGTTTGGACCCAAAAGCTACGCCTAGATTGCTGAATGAAGTTTGTCTGAAGCTGCTGCCTGACAATAAGGCCAAGTGGTATGGAACAGTCTGTCTCCATACTATTAAACTCTCTTACCCTGTAAAATAGGGTGGCTGCAGCGACACCACACTTGGGAGCAGTCCCTGGCCTAAGCTAACTTCAAAACTGTGCCTGAGAATCATTTGGGAGAGCACTACTTGGCCAAAAGCAAGCCAGGGGGCATTTCAATAATTTAACAATAATCAAGTCCAGTGATGTGCCCTGGCACAGCTTAATTTATTAGAGCAGACACAGCTGACACGGCCAGCTGCTGATCCCTTAATAGCACGGAAAAAGCACAGATGGCCTTGGACTGCTCTCCTCTTCAAGCAGGGGTGCCGGGAGCATGCCGAAGCATATGCAGCACTTCACCAGGAGCCAGAGGAAACCCGTTCGATGCAGAGTGAGTCAGGGCTCATGCTGGTATCAAAGCTGCTGCTTTCCAGCACTGCTGTCCCTCTTCCCTGTGGGGCTATGCAGGAAAACAAGCCACCTTTTGCTCAGTCTCAAGTCCATGGAGGGCTGGAAGATGCTCCTGTAAGCTTGCTGGGCACTGGAGGGTGGACCAGGGTTGGCGGTGGTCCTCTATGCACAGCAGCCAGAGTCCATGCCCAGGGGTCAGAGTCAAAGCTCTCCATGCATGGAGACAAAGCATCCCCTGCCCTGCGGTGCTGCTGGGGCTTACTCACTCCAGCATAAATATTGAAGAGGGCAACTTTGGTATCTGCCTTTTGGTTTATAAAAAGGTATAAACCCTTCACTGCTGAGAAGCACAGTTCGTCCTGGGCTTGGGAGATGAGCTTCTCGCCAGGACACAGTGTGCCACTGCCAGGAGGGAACACCCCCTCCCCAGACAGGCAGTGGGATCCAGGGGAGTTGGGTCACCCGGGGGTCACAGCACCCATTTCTCCAGGCGGCAGAGCCTTGCAGAGGAGCAGGGAGGGAGCTGCTGGGACCTTTGTGTACCAAAGCAAGAACCACAAGCAGGCTTATGGGAGAGGCTGCACTATGCACTGCAATTTACATTTCTTAGTGCAGTTCTCAAAACGCATGGCTTGTTTTGTTCCTGAGTAGTAGTGTGTCTTTGGTGCGCATTTTTAAAAAATTATCTCCTTTTTAATAGAATAGTTTCACTACTGGGCTACTCTGCTCATCAATTTTTAAACAGAATGTCTGGAAAGGCAGCAATTATTTTCTGTGGGTCACTGGATAAAAACCTACGTTTTCTTTAAGAGTCTTGTTTTAAGAATTGTAATGAACTAAAACACAAGCATTTAAATGACATAAAAAATTAAAAGAAACCCATGCAAAGCAACCATGCATAGACTAGGTCCCAATGTGAGATTCAAAACACAACTGTTTTGTGCCTGTCCCTGTTTATGTCTGGAAGAAAAATAGGCAGCCCTGAGGAATTCAACAGTTGTTCCTCATTTGCCTTGCAGCACTCTGCTGTGAAGCCTCCATGGATGAAGCACATGCCATGGGCCTCAACTCCCTCTCAACCATCCAGTTAAGATTGGTATTCTAAGCTTATGGTCACCATTGAGGGATGACCTTCATCACTAAGGTCCAGCCTCACATCCATCACAGTCTGGATATTTGACTCAATGCTCCTGTTAGAAAACTCTGTCCTCCAGCTGAGTCCATTATCAATCACCAGCTGAGACAGGCAGCATGGATGCCATGCTAGGTACGTACACGTCTTCAGAAGCTTGTCTCAGAAATAGTCTTTATTTTGCCCCAATGGATGGTGGGAGAAGGAGTTTTGTATGGACATTTTTCTCATTCTCATTCTCATTCATTTGCATTCACATTATGGCTGTTTAGGTTATAGCTTACCCTTTAGGGTCTGCCACACTTTCACGGAAGGATTAAGAGGTTTGAGTGGGGAGGGGTTGGTGCAAACCTGATATCACAGCAGGTCGGATGGGGCCTGAGGATCCACCTGGAGCCGGGATATGGGAGGTGCTTCTGAATTCAGTAATACAGTCATGACCTCAGACAATCTGTCTGCAAAGTATGTGGCTGGTCTCAGGTCACTGATGTCTGTGGACAAGTTGGCTTGTCTCAGCTGAACTAACTAGAAAATGAAACAATGCCAATGACAATGCATGAGTAAATATTACTCTAAGTGTGTTGGATCTAGGCTGTGTTCAAGACTACGGCAGCTATAAAGGCATTGTGAACACAGGTGTCCCGAGCACTGTGCACAGAGCCTCCACAGCCAGTCCTCTGCAAAAAAGAGTGGGATTGTTTCACCTCCCTGATGCCCTGGCCACTGAAGCAACATCATCTCTAGATGTGCAGCACTAGGGATTGCTCAGGTTCTGCTATTCATCCTCTTTTACCTGCCTGGCTTCACAAATACTGAACAGTTCATCATCACATGAACACCTTAGAAGCTTGCTTTATTGTACGTTGCTGTTTAAATATCAACAAATCAGTCCTGTCTATGCACTACAGTTTCTTCATCCCTTTGCTGAGTTTTGTCCTTTCCTGTGCTTCCACTGGTGCACTAGAGCAGCTTAAAGGCCAGGCTAGAGGTCAAATCACCCAGACACAGCCCACACCACCGTACTTCACTTTCAATTAAGACTGCAGATGACCATACAGACAGTCCGCCTAACCCAGTATCCTGTCTCTGAGAGTGGCCACCACTACCAGGTGCCTAGAGAAGATCAGAAGAACATAGCAAGCATGTAAGTGATAATTCCTCCGTATATTCTCCAGTACTCCAGTAATTTGCAGTTCAAGGATGTCCAGAGCCAAAGGTTTACTTGTACTCAGTAGGACTTGATGTCTTTTTTCTTCCATTCAGTTCCTTTTTGAACTTATGTAAACCCTTGTCATCCACAACATCCTGTGGCAGGAAGGCCTCTAGATGTCCTAGTAACCACATGTGGTATGAAGAACTATCAGAATTTGGTCATTTTAAGATTTCTATTCAATAGTGTTATTTCATATTCTCTCAGTCCTTATGTTGGAACATAGCAAACAGTCAATTAACCCCTATTCACCTTCTCCACGACACTCAGATTTCTGTCCTCTCCACACCACAGTCATCTTTTCTACAATAAATATCCTCTATCTAGTCATACAGAAGAGGTTTCATACCTCTAGTATGAAATCAGTAATTTCAGTTAACTTCCTCCATACCCTTGTGAGTGGGCCATCCAGCTGATACTGCTTGAAAAAGAGATCCTGAATATGCCCTGTGCTTTTAGGTGGCACTGCACTTCTCTGCTATATGAGTAGACCATGGCACACCATACAGTCTCCTTCTGCCTTTTTAGAGGCATCACATGGACAATGTCATATCAGGAGTCCCAGACTCCTCCCTACAAAGGCCCCCAAATCACCTATCTCACAACAGATTAAGTCTGCAGATAGCCTGACTTTATAGTTCATTGTAGATGCCAGGTGCCAGGTCTTAAAAGTATTCTGGGTTTCCAGGATTAGATGCCTTGACAGAAGTATAATGTAGATTATAATAATTACTATTACTATAATGTAGTATAATGTAAAGTCACAGAATTGCAGAAGTGTTGACTCAAAGGCACTTGGATGTCATCCCATGCACCTCCTACTTCAGGAAAGACTTTCATCAATACTCGGTGAGGTCATCTGTGGTTTTGTCCAGCTCAGTCTTCAAAATCTCAAAGGACGTATATCACAAAGCCTCTACGGGCACCTGTTCCAGTGCTACCCTGCCCTCCCGGTGAAACAGATTTTCCTAACTTTCAACCTGAATGTACACAGCCATACTTTGTGGCTGTTGCCATTTGTTACATCATTGTATACCACAAAAAAGAATTTGCTCCATCATCTTTGTAACTGCCCTTCAAGTAGCTGCAGGCTACTGTTATGTCCTTCCTCAGCCTCCTCTCATGCAGTGTGTGGTCTAGTTCCCAGCCATCTAGGCAGCACTTCACTGGACCTTCTTCAGTTTGTCCACATCCATTTTGAACCAGAGAGGCCTAAAACTAGATACAGTGTCCTACTGGCAGCCTCACCAGTGTCAAGGAGAGAGGTATAATGCTCTGCTGGCCACATTCCTCCTAAAGTGGCTCAGCATATAGTTTGCCTTCTTTGCAATTTTGGCTCATATTCACCCCGGAGTAAATAATTCATCATAAATCCCCAGTCCTTTTCAGCTGCAGTCAACATGATTCTGGTCAAATAATTGGTTTTACTAAAATACATCACATTATTTTTTCAGGCATGACAATAGGTTTGTAATCTCATGACAATCTAAACAGCATGTTGCACAGATCACTACAGTCTTTTCCTTTAGGAACGGTTTGGTTTTCTAACAGGAGCACAGCAACCTTCACATACATAGTGAAACAATGTAGTCCCTGCTTCAAAAGGAGAAACTTAGGGAACAGGAGGTATTTGGCTACCAAAAACAGATAGGCAAACATGAGCTGACAGTGAGATACTGATGCTTTGGTATAAAAAGCAGCAGTTTCAACATCAGCTGCCTAGCCATTATATTTTATTGCTGTCTTCTGTGTTTGATCAAAGTAACTGTGGCTATAAAGGTGTCATGAAGAAACTCCTTTGGGTTGCTAACCTCACATGTGATGTCATTTTTCACTGAGGCTAATACAAAACAGCATGGCTCCCAAACAGGAATATAAACACCACAACAGAAAGTTTTACCAGGGTAAGTAAATTGGAAAGAAGGAAAAGACCAAACATCCAGGTGCTCAAGCCATTCTCTGGAGTTCCAGGCTGATATTCTGGGACAGCTCCTGGGGATTTGCTACCCAGGACACCTGCACTCACGTGAGGGCTGCTCTCACCTAAGCAGTTAGCTTTCAGTTTGGGACTACATTCCTGAGGGTGCACCTGGAAGCCTCTGCCAGTTACATGGGATAACACTATCTTTTTAACCAAGCTCACTGATCATCTGAGCAGAAACCTGTTACTGCAATTTCTGAAAATCTCATACAATTAACCCTCCTGTTGACACAAGCCCTAGCAGTTAGGATGACTCGGGGTGAGAAGATAAAGGGCTGTAATGATTTTTATGTTAAATATCCATGACAATTCATTGTGAAAATTTGAATCTGGATGCATAATGTCACTGAAAAATCAAAAGCAGTGAATTGTTGACACAGCTAATTTTACAATATTTGCAGTATAAAAAGAGGAGGCAATTATTCAGAGGATTAGTCTGATCCCTCTCAGTAGCACCAGAGCACAATTTTCCTTAAAAAAGACTATATTCCTAGGAATTGGAATATATTCAGGACCATAAACAGGTTACTACATTCACTGAAAAAGAAACAGAAGAAGCAGTCTAATCAGATCATATTTCCAACACAGAATAAGTGTCTCATAAACTGTGAAACAAGAAAAGGTAGACTCTATGTATTTCCTCTCTGCTAACCCAGTTTGCTTTCAGCAATGATAAAAAATAAAATTATTGAAGAATAACAATTTTTTTTTGAGACTGGTAACATAAACAGTCTCTTGCTCCAAATGAATCTGAAAAGTGCAGCCACTGCATTTTCCTCTCTATGGATAGAAATCATTCTGCTCCTTCTCTACACACAATTAAAAATCCCAGTAGCCCTAGCAACTGGGCAACTGAATGTCCAGGGCAGGCCATATAAAGGTCTGAGAAACATCCCAAAAGCATGGAGCAAACAGAGTTTAAAAGGGAAACATTCTTCTTCACTCATTGACTAACATCTTGTTGCTGAGGAAAGAGGCAAGTCTCCTTAACTCCCAATATGACATCTCTGTACATTAACTCGTTAGAATAAAGGCTAAATTCAAAACTAAATCACTTGAGTAGAAATTCAGTACCTAATTTACTGTAATATTAGGCCCTTGGCTCCTATTCTCTTCAGTTCATAAATGCAGATTGGCTAGAGAGACTGCAAAACAGAAAGCAATAACATAAAATAAACTATTAAAGCAAAGGACACCATGTTCCTTTGATTCTCACACACACCCACACATGTATGCCCACACATACGCAAAAGCTCCTCAGGGGTAAGAATTCTGAAATGTGAAAAGTTCAGTATACAAGGCTGTAAAATAGACTTTGTACTTTTTTATGTACATGCCTGTGTCATCAAGCAGCTTTCCTAGAAAAAAGGCCATGACATCTACATGCCTTTTTTTTGCTGCTGGAGAGGTAATTGCTTTTTCAATAGAAGTCATTTCAAGCTACTTGCTATACATTGAGTGACACACCAGACAAGTGATTCTGTGTTCCCACAACAGCAAATTAGAAAGGCAGCAGAGCAATAGAATAACCACTTGACAATCCTTCTTGCCCCTTCAAATTGTTGCATAGAAAGCACTGAAAACGATACAATGTCCAGCTATTGATTCCACGGTGGAACATATTTCACCCCAAATTCTTTTGCAGCTGTTCATGACTACATTGTTTTTAAAAGGATTGCAAACATCTAGAAACTTAAGCAAGGAAGTTTTTAAGGTTTGATTTTACCGAGATCCCTTTAAAAATTTAGACTCTTTTGCCATTTGGAAAGAATTTCTTGATTATGTCAGAGGCCTGATTTGCCCTTCAGAGTTTTCCTGCCTTACACTAGCCCTCTGTTCAGGCATCCAAATTCAGTTGTGAGTCCCGTTCACCAAACCCTCAGCTCAGCCTGGTAAAGTTACTCCTGGATAGTACTTGTCTTCTCATAGAAAGTTCCAGTGATACCATGCCCATGCAAATGGAGAATTGTCTGCATCAGCATAAAACAGTATTTCAGCAGTATGATGATTCTTCCAATTTTTTTTATTTTCAAATATAAACTCATCTGTTTAGAAGCCGCAGTGGCTGTATCCTCACCCTCCTCTCTAAAGCATCTGGTGGTTTTGGACAACTCTCCTGCTAGCCCACCTTTGCAAGCATGTGGCTATGTTTCCATCTGGAGCTCATGCTGTAGCTCTAACTTGCCCTCAAGCCACTGCTTCTCTCTCCAAAAAGAGCCAAGCCGCTTTCCATCATTTACCAGCAGTCCTGGCTCACCAGGGAGGTCCCAACAGATTGGAAATTGGTCAATGTGACACCCATATATAAGAAGGGTCAGAAGGATGATCCAGGAAATTACAGGCCTGTCAACTTGACTTTGGTGCCCGGGAAGCTGATGGAGCAGCTCATCCAGAGTACCATCTTACAACACATGCGGGACAACCAGATGATCAGGCCCAGTCAGCATGGGTTTATGAAAGGCAGGTCCTGCTTGACAAACCCGATCTCCTTCTACGACAGGGCGACCTGCTTATTGGATGAGGGAAAGGCTGTGGATGTTGTCTACCGTGACTTTAGTAAGGCCTTTGACACCGTTTCCCACAGCATTCTCCTGGCAAAACTGGCTGCTCGAGGCTTGGATGGGCACACGCTTTGCTGGGTAAAAAACTGGCTGGATGACCGGGCCCAAAGAGTTGTGGTGAATGGAGTTAAATCCGGTTGGCAGCTGGTCATGAGTGGTGTCCCCCAGGGCTCGGTTTTGGGGCCACTCCTGTTTAACATCTTTATTGATGATCTAGACGAGGGGATCGAGTGCACCCTCAGTAAGTTTGCAGATGACACCAAGTTGGGTGGGAGTGTTGATCTGCTCGAGGGTAGGGAGGCTCTGCAGAGAGATCTGGACAGGCTGGAGCGATGGGCTGAGGCCAACTGTAGGAGTTTCAATAAGGCCAAATGCCGGGTGCTGCACTTGGGCCACAACAACCCCCAGCAGCGCTACAGGCTTGGGGAGGAGTGGCTGGAGAGCTGCCAGTCAGAGAGGGACCTGGGGGTGTTGATTGACAGCCAGCTGAACATGAGCCAGCAGTGTGCCCAGGTGGCCAAGAAGGCCAATGGCATCCTGGCTTGTATCAGAAATAGCGTGGCCAGCAGGGACAGGGAAGTGATCTTACCCCTGTACTCGGCACTAGTGAGGCTGCACCTCGATTACTGTGTTCAGTTTTGGGCCCCTCACTACAAAAAGGACATTGAATTACTCGAGCATGTCCAAAGAAGGGCAACAAAGCTGGTGAAGGGTCTGGAGCACATGTCGTACGAGGAGCGGCTGAGGGAACTGGGGTTGTTTAGTCTGGAGAAGAGGAGGCTGAGGGGGGGAGACCTCATCGCCCTCTACAACTACCTGAAAGGAGGTTGCTGAGAACTGGGGATGAGTCTCTTTAACCAAGTAACAAGCGATAGGACAAGAGGGAATGGCCTCAAGTTGCACCAGGGAAGGTTTAGACTGGATATTAGGAAGCATTTCTTTACAGAACGGGTTGTTAGGTGTTGGAATGGGCTGCCCAGGGAGGTGGTGGAGTCCCCATCCCTGGAGGTGTTTAAGAGTAGGGTCAACATAGCACTTACGGATATGGTGTAGTTGAGAATGGTCAGTGTTAGGTTAATGGTTGGACTGGATGATCTTCAAGGTCTTTTCCAGCCTAGATGATTCTGTGATTCTGTGAGCTGACTCATATGACCTGTAAAGAGAGAGGGCAGATGATCCCAGCTACATCATTTACATAAGAATGAAGACATGCATTTGTACAAGGAAAGCAAAACAAAACTTTTGGGACCTGGAAAGCTTGAACAGTTCTGAATAGGAAAGAAAGGACTACAGTACTTCTACTGAAAGGCAGAGATAAAAACAGTAAGAAAGCCTGGAGCTGTCACCTCCATACTGGATGCTACAGTGCAGAACTAGATTCAATGTTGAGTTCAAATTGCACCATTCCCCTCATTTCATAGTAGATGCTTTAGAACACTGAGAGGAAGAGAGCTGAGGAAGGCCAGCTTAGACCAGTTTACTCCCTCTCCCAGGGATTCTCCAATGTCCAGCTAAAACTGATTCAGCCTGCTGAGGAGAGGAAAAGGAGTTAAAGTAGGTTTATTACCTACATAGGTATATGTTCCAGTTTACTTTCCCTCCTCACCTATATCCTCTTTCCCAAAAGAGTCAAGCACATGTGGACAGAAAAAGGACAGATCCTTCTGAAGAAGCCAATGCACAATGTGCATTGACAGTCATAAGCACACAAAACAGAAAACAAAAGGCTAATATTGAAAGCATGCAAAAAATGCACTTCCATATGCACAATTTTACAGGACAGGCAAACAGAACTTCTTACAGAATAAATCAAGGCAATGAAAACAGAAAAAGGAACATGCTGAAACCTGTACTTTGGTACTTAGATAAAATACATACAAAATTTAAAGAAAGCTTTGCAAGCACTTCACTAACTGGTTGTTCCGATTCCATGACTTTTCATCAATCAAATGACAAATATGTAAGGTAAACATTCAGATGCAGTACGTCGGTTTTCCCATCTGCAAATCCAAGTCCAAAACAAATTACTTGCCTTCTGTGCTTGGACTCAAAATTAGAAATAAGTAGAGCTGGCTCACTTTTGGCTCAAGGGATTGACTTTGAATTGGCTTGCTGAGCTAGAGAGCAGCAATAAGCTTTCTGTTTGTAGAATATAATCTTAAATTTGGCACTTGTTCTCCCTGCAGTCCTCTGGCACAATGGCATCTATTCAGACTGCCTACTTCAGTTGCCTAACACAAGTGCTGAACATCTTAAAACTGGATGCCTGGCCACAGCAGCATCAATAATAAAATAATTCAGAGTACCCAGCTTAGGGCTATTCAGCCTGTGGAAAGAGCCAGGCCTGAAAGAAGGCCCATGAAGAATGATTCAAAGCACTAAAGAAGATGCCAACTTCCCCCTGATGCCTGGAAGCCCCTTAACAATGAAGAAATAATCCTGAAAGTTTCCTTGGGAGTGCTAGCACATTGCTGAATAGACAATTGTCCAAACGAGAGGAGAAGGTATGCTCTGAGCAGGTGCTCCTCTGAAGGTTTTGCATTAAATGTTTGTGTCTGCTGAGTTTGGAATGACAAGAGCTCTCCTGTGGTCACCACATCATCAAGGTACCCCCTCCTCGAGGTGCCCCCTTCTCATGCTGCCCCAGAGAGCAGAGCCCTGACTCAGGATGAGCAAGACCTGCTGTCTTCCAGCCCCAAACCTGGGGTCAACAGGGATCTGAGCCCCATGTCCTCTTCTCCCAGGGGCGTGTTATTTGCTGCAGCCTTAGAGGTCATCTGACATAGCTCATTTTTGCTCAATCTCACATACCAAGGCAGCACAGCAGGTACAGTTCCCTGAGCAATTCATTAGTTAAGTAAAGTAGCCTATATTCCTGCCTCCAGCTGCAAACTAAAAACTGATGCAATGCTTGCAACACCGTGAAACTTTGTTTTCATACATTCTATAAGATATATATGTGTATATATATACACATACCATAAAATATGAATATACATATGCTATATATTTATATAACCTATAACTTCTAGATTAAACATTGTCATACATGTTACAAACAACTGCATTTATTATAAATATTTATATATTCTATAGAAGTAACATATATAAACTGAGATCTTATTCAGAAAAATTATAATTCAAAGATTTTTACAGTCTTTCTGGGCTGCATTCTTTATAGAACCTGCCACTGCAAAAAAACCTTTAATCCCAGAATGGGATGAACAAATTTAGTAAAGGAGTTCAACACAATGTAGTGTTGCAGTGAAAATCTCATCAAGAGCTGGAATGATGTAAGGCAATCAGCTAAACTGAACCTCTACTTCCTCTGCTTCCATTTTTAAGCATGAATAAATGTAGCATGAATGCAGAACAAACATAACTCTTGCATCATCTCCAATCCTGTCTCTCTAGTTTCTAATTGAATTGTTTCATTTCATGACTTGGTTTTCCCAGTATCGCTAGTCTAAATCAGTGCAACATACAGGCATTGTACATTAAAAAATTGTAAAATGGACACATAAATTCCGTTCATAGTTATAGCAAGTCACATTAAGATAAGCTGGTCTGTCAAATAATACCCTTTAAAATTATCAGGATGAATTTCATTCTGTTAGTATAGGCAAATATAGACCAATTTACCTGGAATCAGGGGATACTCCGAGCTTATATCATCACAAGCAAGTACAGAACATGATTACCACCTAACACTATTAACAAAGCTTTAGCAGTATTTTGCCCATTTGATGACGTTACAAACATTTTCACGTTGTCATCATTGTGCCAGAAGGAGACTTTGAGACCCACAGCCCTTTTCCTCAAGAGCAACAGTATGCAAAATGTGACCTTATATCCTTTGATCTGTGTCAGTCATTATATTTATCCCAGGAGTCCTTCCACTGCATCTTTTCCAGAACTTGTCTTTTTTGTGTTTCTATTTTCCCATGAAATAGCACTTGCTTCCCTTGTGAAGTTGTTTTTTTACAGCAAAAATATCAGAACATCTGGGGGTATCAGAAAGTGTTTTGTGGGATTTTATGGTTTCTGGCCACAGGTTATTTTCTCTCCCAGGATGCTACCTGCTTGGCCCCAGCCTTATCAGCAAGTACAAAAACCCCAAATGTCCACATGTCATAAATGTCTGCTTGTCAAGTATGGACATCCTGCAGATCTGGCCATAAACATTTGTGGACTCAATGTCTTCTAGGCACCATAAATAAAACTCATTGTATCAAGAACAGTAACCAGAGGTCATGAAGAAAACTTTGGATGATACAAAATACAGCTGTGCACTGACTTAGCAGCACAAATTGCTCTACCCTCAAAAACTAGCAAGTGTACTGTAGACAGAAGGCTATAACTTACAAAATCACGTAATTCAAATTACGGAGCTTGTAAAAAGAGAAAATTACCTTTGAATGTTAAGTCACAAATGTAAGTTGATTGACATTTACTATTTATTCCTGCATCATTTGCATGGTACCACTGGTGTCCAAAGCAGTGTACAATAGCTGTGCTGAGTTAAGATGAAGAACTGGTCATTATGCAGCGTCAGTTGAAATGCATAGCTCATACTCCAAGACATAAAATACAGTGGGCCGTATTCTGGCTGTAGATTTTGATCTTGCTTATATGCCTCCTCAGCCATGCCCAGCTAAGGCATGCATCACCCCGTTGTTGGGGATCACCTCCTCATTGATACACATTTTGTGCCAACATACATATACCTCAGTGTCAGTATCCTGTGCCTACGATCTCTGCGTGCTCACAAGTCACCACCAAGTCTTTCAGTTCCTCTACCTCATGGCTGCCTTTCCTCATCAAAGCTTGTAATGGGTTTATCATACAAAAACATTGCCCAGACTAAAATTAATCTTCAATACCACAGAGGCCTGAAATTTGATTGTTGTGGGAATTCCTCCAGCTTTGCAGCATTTAAATTCTCAGCCACAATCCTGTGTTAATGTAGAAGTTATTGTGTCTTGAATAGGTTTGTGTCTTCCCAGAACAATGTTAGATTAGAGCTTAACACTTCTGTATTGCTCAGCTTCTTGTCACATGCTTTTTTTTTTTCAAAATTAAATCCAGCTTTACCTAGTACATACTAATGAGTCCAAGCTTCTTCTGTTTACATGTTGGGAGTTTCCTAAGGCTTATGTTACAGGTTGGAAAGTCTACTGTGTATTCTATTTAAAAGAAGGAATGAAAAAAGCAGAGTTGAAAATTAAGTTCTTAAGTAAAAAGACAAAAATAAGAAAATTCCCCAGTCCTCCAATTAAGAGCTTGCTCATTCAGGCCTCGTACATTGCCAGCAGACTACACACTGATAAAACCAATTTTGGAGTATTTAGACTTGAGCAAAAATTCTGTGAGTTTAGGGAGTCAGCATGCAAATCACTGGCATAATAACAAGCTCCAGCAATAAGAAAATTCAATTAAATCATTACACAGAAACATAAGCACTGATGGAATTTCCACAGCTTTAATGAGGCCAGTATGGAGTTCAAGACCCTCTATGAAAAGCATGTTTAATGATGATGGGCTGGGCCATTGAGTGCCATTATTTATTTAAAGTCCTAAACGGGAGTTTGTCTTGCACTCTGGATGAGTCTAATCAGCAATAAAAGATGATAGTCTAAATAAAAGACATGTTTCTGTCTCTTTCAGCCTCCCCTTTACTAGCACCAGAGAAGAAAATGAAAATATGAGTTTTGCAACATTCTCATAAACTCAGAAGTAGGCAACTGTTGGTGAATGAAGGGCGGAGTTCAGCTCCATCCACGAGTCACGGCAATGCTTTAAGGGATGTAGAAGCAACATTATTTTCTTCCTTCAACAGTTGCTAAGGAAGTTATCAAAGTAGAAAGAGAACAAATGAACTGGGGTTAGGGCGTATAAGAGAAAGAGCCATGTATATGCAAAAACAAACAGGGCAGGAAGCTCCTGAGTTCAGAAGTAAAGCATGAAAAATAAATCCAACATATAACTGATGATGCATGTAATGGTGGATAGCTGAAAATCAGAAAAGCTATGCCTATACTTGTAAATCAAACAGCTCCAAGGCACATTCAGACTCAACACTGCCAGGCTCCTTTCTTCACACCATTAAATTGTTAGTGATCCCTGGTATAGTTCAGGACCATTTCAAATAACACTACCCAAACATTTCCAGGTATGGTTCAAAAGTTAGCATGGATAGGCAGTTGGCATGCAGCAGCTTGTATGAGAGAGGAGGATAGTTTAGCACTGTGGATCAGTGTGTCCCACGTCATTCAGTAACAGCACCAGGCAGCACTCCCAGGCAGTTTCAATTAATTGATGTAGATAAAGCTAGAAGTTCCATCTCTGTTGCTCCAGTCATAGTTGTACCCGGTCTCATTTCTGCTCCTGAAGAGAGAGAGCAGAAGAGAATGAATTTCTGCCCCAAGTCACTGCTTCAGAGTGCAGGATACTGGCATTTGTTGCAGTGCCCAAATTGCTGAGTTCTGGGAGTATGGTCAGAGCTTTTACAAGAAGTTAAATCAAAACCAGAAAAAATCTCAGTTGAATGTGTCATGAGATTATTTTCATGGTTATCTTCATTTCATTTGGTTTACTTGAATTTCAGATCACCTCTTGAGAACACAAAGTACTTTGGACTCCATATGAAGTCCTTAAGTCAAAATGTTTTTAAGATAAATTTGAACTCCTCTTTAGGAAGTAGACAAAATCAAATCCAACACCAAGAAGGAGAATCACTTACTTAAATACTCATGGGAGTAATGAAATGCACAGCGGGTAAACACAGCTCCTCACATTCTCTCCCAAATTGCATTTTTAGAGAAATATTTTATTAGGGTTAATACTACTCTTAAAGTTGTTGTTGAAAGCTGAGGAAAAAATAATCCTTGACTTTCAAAAAATTGCTTTGCAGCCTTCAGAGCATCTTTTTTGACTTTTGAACTTTTAGTGTCTCTACCTACCCCTCTTCCACATGCAGCCAAAACCTTTGGTTGAGTGTTTATTGAACAGGTATACTGTTCTACTAACATTTCCCATGCTAAATAAGCCTTTCTTTGGCTGTTTAAAATTCACCACGTAATAATCAGTGTTTGTAGAAAGCTGCTAAATAAAGAGAAGGAAAAAAATAATAAAGGGAGAAAAATGCTTCAGGCAGTTTCCCATCATCTTCTTCTTAACTGTAATTATCACCACAAAGCATAGCAAAAAATGGTCCAGAGCAAAATGATTTACCTAACATGATAAAGTAATAAAGGTCTGATTCTGATTTTCTGATATTCAACACTATTAGTAAGAAGAAAGTCAGCTCCTCAGTATTTTATATCCTTTTCATAGTGTAAATGGCAACACAAGATTCAAAAGAGTGGGGACAGACACATTTGGGGACATTAACCTTATTTCCTCCCAGACCCTGATCTTGCCTGTTTTCAATGTCCCCACTTCCAAGTAAGCACTCAGCCACGCTGTTTTCATCAGCATCTCTGTTCTCAAGTGCCTCCATGCTGCAGGGGACAGTTTGCTCAGGAGGATGCTGTATATTGTGCTGACCATGGCCTCTCCTCCCTCTTTAAAGAGCAGAGAAAAACATCTGTGGAATAAGTCTGATTTTCTGAGGAGCTAGATGTTATTACTAAGAGAAGCAAGGCAAGAACAGAAAAAAGTAGGATAGGTCCAGGAGGGGACATAGGAGAAAAACAAGCCCTGAGCTGCTGCACTTTTTATAGATGTAGAGGGATTGCCATTTAAATGTTGATGTTTGCCAAAGTAAATCAAATATTTATTAAGGAAATCACCTGCTTGGGTGGAAAACTGGAGCTCTTCAGAACTGATGATGTGCTTACCTGGAGCAGATGGAGATTTTTTTAAAATAATCACCCATTATAAACAAAACTAAAAACCAGAGCTCGACACAGCATAGTCAGAGCAATTACTCTGGACTGTAACAATTGGAAATAACCCAGGTTTTCCAACATTTGATAAGTAATGTAGCTCAGCTTCCCACATGCACTCCTAAATAAGCCTCAGTTACTGCTATAGGTAATGCCAGTAAAACAGGTTGTGTTGCACAATATGCTGATGGGGGTGATTTCTGCTTTGTTTTACTGCTCTAGAGCAGATTATCTTGCAAGGCTTTGCTGCAGTGCCTGATTATACCTGACTGAAATATAAAAAAAACCACAATAGTATGTCCTTGCCAGAAACCATAATCATCTAAAAAATTCTAATTGCTATGGGTTTTTTTATCCACAAAAAGGAAACATGCCATTTTAGTTTGAATGCCTTTACTGGGAAAAAAACTTCTGTGAGAGAAATTCTCAGTGTTTGTTTGCTTTGAAACAGCCAGACTTTATCAATTCTGCTCCAGTAATATCTCTGCTGCACAAACTCTTTAGACACCAGAAGGCAGAATACAGAGAAAATCAAATTATGATTGCATAAACATCTTTTGCCCATTACCCAGGCTGGAAGCTGCTCCCACAGATATTTTGTGAAACTTTTCCCCCAGCTACTTAGGTGCAGAATCACCTTGGGTTTTTCATCTATTTGTGAGAGTCCCCAAATTTGACATAAGAACACATACTGATGCACTTCTTAGAAAAGGCTCAGGTCAAAGATATTTAAACATTAGCTATATATCACACAGTTTTCAAGCACTTGAACAGCAGATTAAGGCTTTGGAAAATAAATAATTTTCTACAGCTCTTCTTCTCTGATGTCTTATTGTAGTTTTCAGTTTAGCTTATTTGTTATGTTACAGAGCATGATTATGAAAGCTCTATTGTTCATGGTCACAGAAACAGCTGTGAACAGCTGGCATATTTTATGACCATTCTTATTGCAGGGTCATACAATAATTTGTGTGAATTACCATCAGAGCTGAAAATTTTCTCTTGTCAATGTGAGTTGACAGATGTTTTGTCTTTGACCTATAATAGCATACATAATGCCTGGATGTTTTTGTCACATTTTGAAAAGTACAGAGACAGTGGCAAGATGACCAGTTTAAAGAAATTAAACCACTGCAGAAGTTCAGCTGTCAAAATGTGTAACAAGAAAAGATTTGATGAAAACTGGAATGCTATTATCTAGCTATAGCAACAGCATTAAGTAGCTGACAATTATATTTCCACAGTTATCTAACATTTATATCATGTCCCATTCCTCTCTTCTTGCATTAGTTTGTCTACCCTCCCGCTTCCACCTCCTTTATAAATATGGTTATGTTTACTCAGCCCTACGCTCCCACCCCTCCAGATTGCAGGCTCTCTCTCAGCTCTCCTAAATGTAGCAACCAGTAACTCTTTTTTCCCAAACAAATCCTTCTGGCCCAAGCCATGCCAGCCCTGTTCATCCCAGCTCCCTGCATCCCAGTCAGGACTGCAGCTTCCCAGAGGAGTTCCTGGCACTTTGCCTCACCCAGCCCTCAATATCTTCTCACTTGTTAGCCAGCTCACTCCACATCTACCCAGATCATCCCCGAAATCACTCTTTTCCAGGTATCACTGGGATTTATCGCTTCCTGCTTTCATTTCTGGTGCCCCACCAGCTACACCAACATCCCCCAACAGATCTGTGTGCCCCTGCCACCACCACTCCACACCTGCGCTTGCCTCTGCCCCTGCCTTGCCCTTGCGCTGCTGGGGTTGTCCACTCTTGCCTGACTTGAACATTTTAAATAAAATTGGTATTCACAATGATTTTAAAATGTTTTATGATTTAATATACTTTATATTATTACCTTCCAAGCTCTGTCATCAAAGTTCCTGAAGCAGCAGAGAGAGAAAATACTAAGAGAAAAACTTCTGGCTGTGACCCAGCACAGCCCAGCTAGTATTGTGCTCCTTGTATTTTTCTTGTTTAATGAAGGTTGATGGAATGTGGCCCAGTTGTATACATGTGAAAACTGTATCTCATTAGTTGAGAACCCTTATAAATGTGTCAAAGACTATAACTTGTATTAATGTGCTAAGGAAAGACTTCTATAATCATTACAAGATAATGAAGACATTGTGATCTCAGTTAAATATATTCTAGGAAGATAAAATGAGCCAAAATTAATCTAAACTAAAAAATTTGAAGGCTATGTGTCTTGAGAGTTTGAAAAACGTAATGTCCTACAAGCAAAGTCCAGACAATCTAACACAATGAATTCTGAATAGTATTTAGATGCCAAGAAAAGGCAGAGCACTCTACTTCAAAATGAAAAATACCAAATTACAGATTTCTGTAAATTCTAGAGCAATGAGAACAGTAATGAGATAAATTGGAGGAAAGGAAAGAAAGGGGAGGAAATTAATTTCTTAGATCTTTATGGTACTGCAAGCTTTGCATGCAGTTTTTCTGGTTTTACCAGCATTTTTCTGGGACTTGCATACTTTTTATTTTTTCTTTTGGCTCCTCCACCACAACTATTTTGATTGTTTACTTTCTCCAAATTCCTGAATGATATTGTCTGAGGTTTAAGGAGTTCTGTGAAGATGTTAGTGTATGCTGTACAGCACTTTTTTACCTAGAAAGGCATGCCACAATAAAGCCTCTGGGAAGAATGAGAAGAATGTGCCTGTGGGGAAGTCAGAGCAGCACCCTAGAAGTCTTCTGCCTTTGAAACTGACCTTTGGGGATTCTGCTACTGACCGCAGGGGATGCTCTAGCAGAAGTACTGTCTCACTTGGAACAACCTCCCAGAAGACGTGAACTTCCCTCGGCCACTTTCACATCCCACTGTTTTCAGAAATAATGGAGAGGGTCCCTTTGAAAGCAGTAAAAAGTGCTTTGAAAGCAGGTTGGACTCATGACCAGGTAAAGGTAGTAGCCCTACACATTATTGCTGCTCAGCATAGTGCGTGTTGTACAACTGTCACTGCTCCATCTTCACTGCAGCTGCACCCATCCTTGGTAATAGCATGAAACTGCATCAAAATGGCAGACTTTTTGTTCTAGCCAACAAAGAGATCAGAGGTACCCTTAGGCTACACAACCCCTGAAACTCTTGGATACAAAGTTAATTAAAGTATGTTGTGCAGACTGTATTCTGTTAACAACCCATAGGGCTGGCACTAGACTGATGCATCAAAAATTATTTATCTCTAAGCAAGCAACTGCATGTGGTAGAACAAAGCGTTCTGAGGATCACCCCATACTTGAATAACTCAGACTTTGACTCACAGCATAGATCTCGGCGCCACATCCACCAACAGTTGCCATCTCCTACCGCTGCCCTACAAATATGCTGTCATACTGCTGCCTTTTCTTCCTCTAAAGCTCACTCTTGCAAGTAAACATGGCTCTCCTCTTGCTGTCTTCTGCCTAATCCTAAGAGCTGCCTCACCCATACACCTTCTCTAGTAGTGAGAGTGTTTCGGCTGAGGTAAATGGCATAAGCTCAGAGTAACTGCGGCTGCAAAGGTGGCTACCTTACCTGAAGATTAATGCAGTACTGCAAAGACACTACAGAAACTATCACAATCTTACCTGAGGACAGCTTGGCCTCCCTATTTTTCACAGTAATAACAAGTCATAGCCATTCTGAAAAAGGGCAAAAACTAAAAAGATGGTTACATTAGTTCATGAAAATATCTTCTAAAAACCAGACACTATTAAACCAATAGTAATGAAATAAGCCTTGGTAATTCTGTACAAGCTAAGCCATCCAGAAGGATTCTGAGAAGGATTTGCAGTGTTTGTATTCTCGGAGATTAGATGTTACTCCCTAGAAATAGTATTCTAAATATAAAAAAAAAACTCGACTAAGGAGTTTTACAGTGCCCTCATAAACCTGTAAAATAACAATGCAAATGCACAAGCATTTTTATATTTTTGGTTAAGTGTATCACAGAATGCTGATGTGTAGAGTGGAATTACGTTCTCAGGAATAAATCTCTGGAACCACCTCTGGATCTATCCACTTATGTCATATTGTATCCATTACAGCAGCATTTGAACACCTTCCAACTACTTACAATACAAATAACCATCTCCATCTCCTTTCCCACAATAATATTGTATTCATATTCATTTCTGTGTTAGCAGATTAGTTGGTTTGTGAATGTGGTGTCTGTATAGAGTATATCACAGCTGGTCCAGTGTCTCTGGGTACAACATACAATAAGTATAATAAGAAATAACAGAAGTGAAGTAATAACTGGTTTGTCTGGTAATATTGTGTGTATATACAAGCCTGGGAAATTCAACAGCTTTTGCTTTTGAAAGTCAGTATTATTTATCACACCAGCATTTCTCTCATTTTGTAGAGGCAGATTATCATCTCTACTCCTGAAGATTTCTTGTCACACTGGTTCAACCCCATGTGCATCTCCTTGTAAGATAAACCCTCCATGAAATACTGGTAGTGAGATTTTTATTTTCACAGCCATTTAATAAAAAGTACTTCATTATTCATTCTATAGGAGTCTCTCTGGAAATAGCAAGCTGTCCTTTAATAGGGAGATGCTTCAGTTGTAAATCACAGGATACCGAACTGGGAAGATAAAACTTGCAAAGAAATTTTAAATTAACGGAGGATGGATGAGCACTTCATAATTACTTATTTGGGAATGAATGCCACCTCCATTTATCATCCAATATTTGCAAAGGCAGTACTTGCACTTGTATGACTTTTACTGTCTTTATAGGGTCACTACTGAATGCTGGCCCAATCCATTCCAGTATGACTGATATAGCCAGGTCATTAGTCCTTCGTTGACTTCTCCACAGAAATTGTACAAAAGATGATATAAGTAATAAACTAAATGCTCAGCTTCTTTGGGGAAAAAAGAATCAGGAATTTCAAAGCTTGTGCCTATTACTTCAGTGTGACTGGCTGTAAATGGTTATGCAATGATTTGTGGAATCTCTGTATGTACAATTTAAAAACAGTTTGATATTATGAATTCCCTGTGTTTAATTTGTAAAGACTGCAATTTCACTTCATACATGGAGTTTGTTTTCCCTCTCCTTTGGTTGTTTTATCTCCTTGTTTTTATTTTGTACTGAAATTCCCAAGGATGGTGATTCAGAGCTAACAGCTGAGCAGCGATGCCATCTTTCTGCCAGCTTGTGTCACATAACCTGTTATGGAGACATTCAGCAGCTATTCACCACTAACTTTCTCACTTATATACTCAAACATGCAGTATCTTAGGAGCATTAACAGGGCCCTTCCTCTACCATGGTCACTATGTGCACCATCACATACAGCACTTCTGGCCACGTGGTGGGACTGTGCACATGCATCAGGTCTCCTAAAGGACTTCACATGCCACACCAAGAAGGCCCTGAGCATACCAGTTGCAATAAATACATTTCATCCTCAGCCTTATGATGGAGAGTCTTCAGGAAGGAGAAAGGCAGAGAAGAGGCTGTGAGCTCCCAGAGCAATTCATACAACCCACTTCAGGCTGTCTCCCCATCTCCAGGATACCCCCAGGAAAGGAGTCAGCATGCAGTCCACAGACTGGTTGAACTCTTCTAGCCATTAAATTTTTGTTCTCTCTTCATATGGAAATTTCATGGGACAAAATGTTCATTATCACACTGGCCAGCTGCTTTCCTAAACCTAAATTTCAAGAGAGAAGTAACCAAGCAGGGGATTATCAAGTGGGAACCTGGATCATTTGAGAAGGCCGATATAAGTTTTAATTGACACAGAGAACTTTGATCTAAGTAAAGAAGCAGAGGTGAGTCCAGGAGATGAGGCAGAAAGCTGGCTACATGCCAGAGCAGAGACCCTGGAAGGAGAGGAGATATCATTGCTGCAGAAGGAGGATTCCGGGCACTACAAGCCCAAGGACAGTTCCAGAGCAAGGAGAAAACTGAAGACACTCTGGTTCTGATTATCATATTCTGTAACGCTTACCAAAACTGCATCCCCACACAGAGCTCTGAGAAAGAGTGACCAACTGTGTGCAAGGGACACCAAGGGATCACCATTGCTCCTGGCTAGTTCAGGCTTCTAGGCATTAAAACCCTGTTTCTAAGATGCCCAGGCTTTGCTTAAGAAGTTTATCAAAGAGACCAAGGCAACAATACCAGAATTATTCAAGTGGCAGAAAGGTTAAAAGTACACAGGATCAACAGGAGTCAACCTAGCAGCGTGACATGTACCAAGCTTCTTTAGAAAGCTTGGTTCAAAGTTCACGTATTTGCATCCTTCAGGATTCTCAGAATTTACTGGGACTTCAAGCCGGAATGTCTCAGTCAAATGTAACCCAGCTAATGAGACTGAGAAGCAGAAATTAATGAATTCTCAAAGACAAATATGCTTGCTTTCAATGTTACAAACCTGTTTCTGTACAAAGACATTTTATTTAGATTTACCAAAAATATTCTGAGAGTTTCCAATGCTATTCTATATCAATGCTTGCCACATCCTGAAATTCTCATTCAACGTTTATTCAGTTTGGACCCAGGACTGAGGAGAGAAAATGAAGTGAAGCCTTCAGGATTTGATGCTCAGTAGGAATCCATGTCTCCCAAATCAGCAGTATCTACATGTTGCATATAGGCCACTCCTTTGGGCTTGCATGCAGCTAGGCTCTCCTGGACAAGCTCTTTTTTCTGATTTGGGAATTTTTGGTGGAGGAAACCTGAGGGATATATCCATTTGTCTGGAGTTTCTGTACTGCTGTATGTGAGGAGGCTCCTGAGGTTTTGTTGCCTATGCATAACCCAACTCAACAGCACCTGCTCAGCCAAACCTAGAACTAGTTAGGGATGCTGTAGAAGAAATCTCATCTGTCCAAGCTGCCTTGGTTTTCCTATACATTTGCAAATCAGCAATACACCCATAAACAGTGGATCCGACCTTTCTTAATAGCAGAGGCCTTGCTGGGCATCTACCACACAACATATAAACACATATTTCTGACATTTCCAGGACTCGGATTTCACCTCTCCTGCCCAGAAGCAGAAATCAGCTTCCCACAGATCACCAATAGTCAGATTCCACGGGCAAGAGCTGAGAACATACTGAAGGCAAGGTCGACATGACTCACCTCTCCCAGTCCTCCTCACACAAATTTTCTTGAGGAAAGTTGTTTCCCTTCTTATGCCCCCACTCCTAGAGAGACCCCACTGTGGCGGGTCCCCAGGTACTTCTGCACAAGAACAAATTACACTGAGAGCAATAGCAAATGCGTCTATGAAAACATCAACCCAGGAAAGCATTGTCACTGAAATAGCATAATGGAGGTAATTATATAGAGAAACTGGGTCCAATTCATGGTTAGACAAATAAAATAAAACAAACTGTTGGTGCTCAAAATATTTAAAATTTATGAACCTACCTATTTTTCTCATGATTACTCATTTCTGCTGCAACAAACATGCTATTTATTCCCCTAAATTTCAAGTCACTTTGCCTGTTTTTTTTCTCTAAGTTGGCCAAAATATTTGTGTCTGGAGCACTGCAATATCTCTGGCAAAGCCAGCAGAATGGCTTGCCAAATAATGTCTGTGGACACATACAAAAGCTGGAATGAAAAACAAAATGTTGATGCTGGCCTATAAACAGGAGTAGGGCTTTCAAGGTCAGTGAGAGGTAAGTGGTTTGTTTGTTCTCCTGGGGATATTAAGCCTCTGAGGCTTAGAAGGGAATTAAACCCAGATGTCTCATTTTCCAAGGAACTGATGTACTCAGCAAGCTATTCTATAATCAGAAGGGGCACATTCATCATGACTTTTCATTGCCGCCTAAAAGAGAGAGACGTGTCATTTTTTGAGAGAACAGCTGCAGATAAAGATGTCTTCACACTATGGTTTCTCCACCTTTTTCTCATCTACCTTTAAATACAGAGCAGAAGTACCTAAGCTTGTACCTAGGTTTGGTCTAAGGTCAATGGAGGCAGCCATTTCCAGAGAGCTTAGCTCAGATGCTAGGTAGGACGTCTGTCTCCTGGAGATGCAGGTCTTCACTGACTATAAAGGAAGTACAGCCACTTCCTAAACTGGAAGCTTAAAGTTGGTAGAATAAACACAAAGGTTTTTCAGGTAACTCTCTGGAGCACCCAGCTGCCTTCCTGGGTTGAACAGAAAACCTCAGACATGGCTTTCAGCTTTGGATCCTACCTTGTGGATTAAGCACTTCAAAGTCATGCACTTATGTCCTCTACTACATCTGTCTTTCTTCCCTGTCCTACCTGTTAGTCAACTCCTGACTGTTTCAGGTTTCACAAATCTAATTTTGACCCCTAAGTAACTACCCTGGAAAACCTCAGGAACTCTAACACTAAAGAGCCACAGGTAGCTCCTTGACTACAGGAGACTTATGGGCAGTTCAGATATGGTTCTTCCATCAAAGCCATACCTCTCACAGTTGTGCTGGCCCCACAGCTGGTGGGTCATCTAAATTCTTGGCTGATAGAAGAAGCTGCTGAGACTGACTTTGCTGGGTTGCAATCCACCTGTGCACCTAACTCAAGAGCCATGGCCATCTCCTGTCCTGGTGTGCAGAACTTTCTGTAGCTCTTGGAGCAGTGTAACAGGCATCTTGTCATTCTCAGTCCTGTGGAGACTAAGCAATGTATTTGCAGGATCAGGCAGCCTCCCCTTATTTGGGGCAGGTCAACATGCATACACACCTAATCTATATTCTGCGCTACTTTTCAATGCACTTCTAGTCTCAGTTCAAAGTATCTGTGACTAAAGCCTTTTATAGCAGAGAATATAGATAACACAGACAAAGCCTTTTGCCTCCTCAAAGCTGTCTTGTAGCAGGAAGATCAGTCAGCATGCTGTGGTCTGCCTCAGGATCTAGGTGCAGCTATGTGTAGAATTATTATCACCCACTGTGCTAAGCACAGCCACTTACAATTGTGGAAATTCAAAAGGTCATGGAAACACCACCAGTGAGGCAGTCTGCAATGACAACTCAAAGTGAGAGCAAGCTATGGCTCACAAACAAGCAGCCAGCATTAATAGCTGTGGACACAACAGGTAGGTACAGAAATAATAGAAGAAAGGAAGAAAAGAAAGATGATGGCGGGCAATGTTAATAAATCAAACAGCTACAAGGCCTGACAAAGTACGTAGCTGAGCAATTTTAAGTGAATTCAAGTGTTATTCAGCACGTCTGTGACTAACCTCTGGTCAATCGAAGGCTGATTTTTAAGGTTATGCAGAAGTTAACATATGCACAATAACGAACAAACCTGATCCAAAGACACGGGATTTTCACAAACTCTTTCCACATGTAGATGCCTGTTCATTTTGGTGGAATCTGCATACCCATACCTCTTAGGCAGTTCATGATATTTCAAAGACCAATGAAAAAATTCAGCGTACAAATAAAACCAACAAAAGCCTACAAATTCTTTTAGGAAACCAGCTGTACTCCTAATATGCCATGCTTGTCAAAGCAGAAAAAAACCCCAAACCAACCCTGTATTAAAATGCTGAATGTTATTTAGTCATTACTGGTCATAAATCATTTGCAAAATCTTACAACACTAACATACAACTGAGTGGATTAAATATTAGTTTGGGGCATTAACTTGGATATCGTGAGTTTTGTGGTCTAAATTCTAATAATTAGGGGGGTATTTCAGTATATCTGTGTGCATTCCATATGTATTCGGGAATCTTTTGAAGCTTAGTAATGTTACAAAAAGCAGAACGAGAAGGGGAATAATGAACCCAGGTACAGTGCTGGTTTAACCCACATGAAGTTTGATGCAACACAGTTTCTTAGGGCTACGTTCAGGCATGAGGAGCTGGTTTCAAACAGATACTTACTTTGTACACAGTAGCACTTAAGCCGGGAGAATTGCTGATGGGGCAGAAGCTATTCAGCCTAGACAGAACAAGCACAGGATTTACCAGGAGAGACAGTCCCATCCCTCACCGCTGTGCCCACAGCCATTTGGCTACACAACTCTTCCGCAATCTGATCAAGGCACTGAGCCTCTCCTTGGGCAAAGGAATCAAAACCTGGCCCACATCTTCTGATGTCTTTACAGTCTTCATTCCTACTGTGGCCTCTTCACAGGTTACCTGCTGACTGCCTGCATTTAAAGCACATCTGACATTATTAATGACTTTTCTGAATTAACTGATGATGAAGATGAAACAATTCCACTTTTTACTAGACAAGAGAAACAGCACAATGTCATCTGTATTTCCTAATTAAAAACTTTAAATGCTATTGCTGTAGAATAATGCCAAAATTAACAAAGATACATAAAATAAAATCCAATTACTAAAGACCAACAAAATAAAATTCAAAGACAAGATGAAAATGTATCATTATAATGTTTTATTATGTGTGTATACTGCATAAGATTACTACATAAAATTCTGATCTAAATCATTGCTAGGTGCTATGCCAAATGTTCCAGTGTTAAGCCTCCAGAAATGCAAATTTTAAAATTAACTGAGTGCTCAGTCCTTTTTTGCTTTTCAGACTCTCAAAATCTGGATAGCACAAGGTCCCTTTGTTAGCTTTCATGGAAAAGGGAGACTTTGTGCCATCTGAAAGCTAAGAGAAGACAGCATATTTTAGCAAGTCAGAGGTACACGAGTCAGGGCTATTTGGCAGATCTTTTACTCCTCCAGAGCAACCAGTTTAGACTCCCCAGCACCGCTGTTTCAGGCAGAGGGTTCTTCATTTCCATTTACAACGCTGCCATCTATTGGCTTAGGTGGGCTTTTATCTTTTATAATCGTTGCGACATTTTCCTTTACCAACTTTTTGCACTTTTCTTGTTCTTCTCAATGGGATTTATCTGGCTAAACATATACACCTGCAATGAGAGCACCTAGTGAGAATTGCCTCAGGCTTCCTTGAAAATCAGTGGAAGAAACAAGCACTTCTGGGGTGTGATTCATTTCACCCCAAAGTAGATAACCAACATACATCAGATGAACAGCACCCAAAAAAGCATTACTGTGATTTGTCCATGGCTATAATGGGATCTGAAGAGTGACTAGCTCAGGTGTAGAGATTACTGTCCCACTGTAAGTAAGCACAGAAAGACGCCAAAAGAAATACTACCCCCTTATCCAGCGGAAAAAGTCTTCAGAGGTGCTGCTGATTTTTAATTCATTAACTTGTATCCCCACACAATGAGGCCACAGGTATGACAGAAGAGAGGTATTACCTACGTTTAACTTCCGGTAAGAGTGGTGATGTGTTCCAGACATCCAGCTGCACTTCATATGTTCTTTGGCAGTAATATTGTCTTTAAGATGTTTCTACATCTTCTCCCCCAACTCTGCCTCCAGTAGCCTGTCCCTTTCCCGTCTCAGAAAGCTAGAGTTAAGTAGGAGAAGTCTCACATGTAGTTTCCTGCATACAAACACACACATACCCCAGAAAGGGGTATCAATCTTTTCCTATAAACTTTATGAATTGTAGATTCAGCTTACACAAAAGCTAGACCTAAGTAGGATTTGTTTTAATCCAAAACCAGAATTTGCATCATGGTTGAAAATCTGCTACAAATAATATAATATTAAATACAATTTTGTCTTTAAAAAGGACAAGCAGAATCAGTAATTTCAACACTTTGACCAGTCAATAATTATTCTACAGTTCTAAAGGTGATTTATTTTGGATTATGCTTAACTCAGTAGAGCAACACTACAATAACACAATCTTTGCAAAATAATGGTCTACATACAGATTTGCACAAGTTTAACAGAACCACACATTTGGGTGTGACAGATGTATACTACTTGAAGAGTGGTACAAGAAAAAGAGGCTAGTGCCTAATTTTCAACTTCCTATCATTGCTCCCCTGTGCTGGAAACTACCATCCTTTCAGATCTGATGCCCAGAATGCTCTTTTCAGCTTATATAAGCAGTAAAGTATGTTGCAGATTTAAACTTGCTACATTTTTTTCACAAAGCTTCAGTCATTACACCCCTTGCTTCTTAAAGCATAAGTTAATTAAATTAATTGGCTAATTAATGAATCTGAGTAGCTGACAAATGCTCTCTTAGATGTCTAGACTTGACAACTGCAAATGCTGTTTCTTGTGAGGAAATTTCCCTACTCTAATAGCTGTTCTAGTCTAACATTTCATTCTCTTGCCAGGAAACATCATCCTTATTTTCAGCCTGGTTCTAGGCTAATATTCAACCACTGGAGCAACACTGAAAGCTGCAAGGAACACAGCTGTGGGGAAAAAACAGTTCAAGAGGGACATGTTGCTTTATGGGACACCAGGGATAAAACTGATCAGTAAAACCAAACCTCCCTTGTGATGCTTCTGGTCCCAAACCCGGGAGGGAAGATCTCACGTTGGAATCAATAGGAGCCAGCATTTACTCATCAGCATTAGCTTTGGAAAAGAAATTGCTGGTGTATGCACCACGTTTTAGACCCAGTTTACATTTTTCATGTATCATGGGCATAGAAGAAAAGGATTTACAAATCAAGAATTAACGTGAGACCTTCTTTACTGTTGGGTTGTGTGAGGGACTGCGTAAGGGGGTTGCCTTTAAAAGCAAACCTTTCTGCCAAGCTGCTCCTTCTCCTCTGATAAAAGGTAGACTTTAAATACATGAAAGATCTACATGGGCTTCTAAGAAAAACACAGCTCTTACAGCAGCAGATATTTTGTGAAGTGAAAGATTCAGAAGTGATCCAGTGAAAGTGATCAAGTGAAACATGAAAAAAGAAATCACTCATCAGTAAGCAAAAAGTACTGATCTCACTGCTCACAGAACACATATAGTCAGAGGTTTATTTAATGTGATATTCGTGTAGATCCCATAAGGTAGATGATAACTTTTCATGTGGTCCCACACAGACAATAACTGTGCCATCGCAAATACGCATAAGTAAGGCAGGTAGAAGGGAATAAATAGGAAGCAGTGAACAAAGAGGATGTACAATTTACATAAAATAACACTATCCAATAAAGTCATCTTTTAAACTGAAATATTACAAAACTAAGAACAGCACAACTGCATTTTCAAAATCTACATTGCAGCATCAGTAATGCATTACTTGAAGTCTTTGCTTGAGATTGATAACCTTAATAAAGCCAACACACATGCCATACCTTTGTGCAGTTTGCCTTGGTGCCTTTTTCCCATACAAAGTACAGCAGTTCAGCAGTAATGCATGCCTTCATTTTAAGATATATGTAACATAAGAATCCTTCACTGAGTCTAACTCAAGGTCTATCCAGTCCATTACACTGTCTCTGAGAGTGGCCAATGTTAAGCGTCCTCGGGAATGAACGGGGCAAGCATACAGCAGCTCTTTCTTAGTGCGCAGAGACTTCCTAAGCCAGAACTGTCTCTTGCTGACTAATAGATACTCCTTGTATGATTTGTCTAATACCTTTTTTTAACCTACTGACTCTCTGAGTTAATCTAGATGTTCTGCTGTCCACAACTTTCAGTCATCAGTTTGCCATGTGTAAAAGCAGGCACCAATCTGTGAGCACAAAGCAACCCAGATCTGTCTGTACAAATACAGAGATCAGAGGGGAGCAAGAAAAGCTGGAAAAGTCTTTGAGTGCATTAGGTGCTCACAGGAAAAAGCAGGCTGGCAATTGCATAATACACCTCTTCTGTCTTGGAGACAGAGAGGCTGTCTATGAATTTTTTGGCCACACACAGAGAAACCACAAAACACTTGTTATGCAGAGGCTGAAAGGGACCGCAGTTAAAGACCACTGTAGTATCTAGACTTCTCAGTTCTACACAGACGCCTAACTCCCATAGGAAACCATACAGTGACACAGGAGCTGGAGGACAAGAAAACATAGATGATGGAGAAGCCGCTAGAGTTTTAAGAGCGGTGATTTACTGCTCTTATGCTGAGAATGTTCAGTATATTTACTTCTTATCATTAAACACTTGTGTGTTCTACAGCAGGGCCATCATTGTCAGACTACGTCCTCTAGCACTTCTACCATATTTGTGCTAAAGCAGTAAACTGGTGCAGCAAAGAAGTGTATGCTTCTTTGAATCTGAGATTTCATACTTGATAGCAAATAAAGCAATGTCCAATTTTGTTGCTAATTTAATTATCTGAAGAGACCAGATATAATGGTATTACTCAAATGCTGCTGATGAAAAAATGTACACCTCAATGTGACGACCAGCAACTGCACTGCCATGCAGCTTGGTGGGAAAGTGATCAAATTCAGTACATACACACAAATTGTTTTAGATCTATCCACTATAAGTATCATTGATTAGACAATTCAAACTGATAGGTATGTGAACTGGTCCATTGTTGTTGCAGGAGCCATAATCAGAATGACCTTGGGAAGGAAAAGTATACCAGGTAAAGGATACGACAGCAATTAAAAAGGGATTGATTCATTTCTTGATTTATTGTGCCTTATTGCTGCCTGCTCTGATTTGAACATTCAAAAGATTTGGCTAGTAAGTAATGGTTGGTTTGGGGGGTTTTTGCATCTGTATTCATCATAGAGAAACTTGGAGAAGCTCCTATGCTGGCATGTTGAAAGGTGTATTAGAGGATCTTTCTCACCTGAACTGTTTGTAAAGCACGTGACAAAACAGAGAAATTGAGCAACAGCAGATCTGCAGGGCCAGAGTGTTTCCCCAAGAGTTCTGAAAGGAACACAGAACTGAATTAACCCTGAATTATTCTTGAACTCAGTTATCAAGTTGTATCAGTTGAAGTTCTCCGTACAAGAGTACAAGGTAGCTAACGATCACATTAGTAAAACAGGTTCCTAAAAACATCTGAAGATCATATGAACTATTAAATCTGATGCCCATACCAAGCAAATTAGTAGAAATTATTTCAAATAATAACTTCAGTAAATATGTGGGAAATAAATGCAGAAATTTGCTATGTGAAGGAGGCTCAATACGTGTGCTTTTTAAAGTGAAGTAACGTTTCACAATGGAGTTTTTTAATCCAAGCAGGTAACAAAGGAAAATTGTCTCAATATGGTCTGCTGGGATTTTCAGCAGGCAAGCAGTTAGGATGGCAAGCACAACAGGAGAGATAAAAAAAATGGGAGTAAAATGTGAGTTTCTTGTACTGGAAGTATAAATTAAAAGCAAGGAAAGCAGAGAGCAGAAATAACCATTAGCTGTGGCGGTCTCAGGCTGTACGGCCCATCCATGAGTTGTCTGAAGAAGGGCATAGGTGATGGAGTGGCACAGTCTGTGAGGGCACTGTGCTACTCAGTACGGTAAAGCTGAAGGTTTTACTGACCATGCAAAAACACGGAACAACATTGTGACACCAGATAATAGCAAGAAAATTTAACATATATTGTGTAAAATGGGGCACAAGGGTAAAAGAAATCCCTGCTCCACTGGCCGTGACAGGCCCAAAACAGGCTGCTCGCACACAGTCCCGTGAAAATAGTCGCTCAGTAGCAGTACAGAACGTTAACAGAAAGTTTAGAAATTAATCGGGAAAAAAATAATCAGAGGACGAAGTATCACAGTGCCTCGCACCACAGCACACCCCGGTTCTGAGTAACAACTCGTCTTGCAGAGCACTGGACACCCTCTGGGACCGGAGGAGGTACCGAGGGGCCGACGGGACCGCAGGAGCTCACAGCACCGTCCCCGTCGAGGGGCAAGTGGTTTCACGGCGCAGCGCCCCGCGCCGAGAAGGGACGGCAGCCGCGCGGGGGACCCTGGGCCGCCCTCGGGAAGCCGGACCCCGCCGGCGCCTCCCCCTCCCCAGCCCCACAAGATGGCGCCGCCGGACCGCGGAGGGGCCGGGCGGAAGCGGCGGCAGGAAGCACCGCTCGCTCCGCCCCGCCGCGCTCGTCCGCGCCGGAAAACAGGGAGGAGGCACCGGAGGCGGCTGCACTCGGCTCCCCTGGCCTACCGGAGCCACAGGCTGCCCGGGTGGGTGCGGGGACGGTGGTGTCCCTGTCTCTGCGCAGGCTGCGGGAGGGGCAGCCGGGGCGGCAGCCGGGGCGAGCGGTGGCGTGAATGGGCAAGCGGACAGCTCGGCAGGGAGTTCCGCCTTCGGAGCGCGGGGGTGGAGAGGCGGTGTTCGTAGCACGCCGATCGGCTGTACGGGCTCGGGGCTTTTCCGTTCCTTTCCTTTCCTTTCCTCAGCAAAATGTCGACCTCCGGCCTGAGGCGGCCGTGCAGGAGCTCAGGCGGGAGGGGTCCTCCGTGTGCTGGGGGTTGGGGCCGGAGTGAGCCTGAGCGTGAGGGTTTGTTTTCCTGCAAGCCCTCAAATTTAGTTGTTTGCCCTAGTTGGCAGAGGCGAGAGCTGCTCTCAAATTTAGTTGTTTGCCCTAGTTGGCAGAGGCGAGAGCTGCTCATCGGTTTTGTGGTCCTTAAAGTCATTGACCTGAGTCTGGGCACGGCATCTGTGAGACTAGGAAATTAATTTTCCCTGCAAAGGCAATGGTGTAGAAGTTTCATCCTCTTCCTCGTTCATGACTAAACTGATAAGCCATATATGAAACATAAACTAACTGGGGCTACTAATGATTATACAGCTTTTAGCACTTCACTTCTGACCTCTGATTTTTGGTCCAAATAGTTTTTGGGTTTGTGTGCTGGATCTCAGAGAAGACAGATCCTCTTTTTTGGAGCAGCAGAGGACTACACTGTCTCAAGCTCAGCTCGGGTCAAAAGAGCCATAATACACTGAAGTTTGATCTGCATGCTCTCTTAGCAGTAAATGTGGATTGTTCCTGCAATGAACATAATTTGGTCTTATGTGCATTATTGTTTCCCTTCCATTCGCAGGAATTACTACTGTTGGTGGAAGGACGTTGCTGTGAAGACAGCACAGTGATAGGTAGGCCTTCACAGCTCAACTGACTCTCCTGTTGGGATACGAGCAGCCATAACTGTATCCTAAAGTGTCTTGTATTTTCAGCCATTCAGAAACAAGAATGCACTGTATAGTGTTGGGAAGTTTTACCTTTTTTTCTTTTTAAAGGAAATAACTTGTACTTCCAACTGTCTTAGCAATCACAGGCTTTTATTTCTGTGTAACTGTAACTAGGGCCCTTCAGTATTATACACCAGCAGTGCACGGGATTAATCTGAAGCACAGAGTGTCAGAACACTTTTCAGACTTTTATTTTCTAGTGGTAATTCTGCACCAAGAATAAACATTAGAAGTGTAAAATGAAATAGACATTTGTGGGAAGATGCACACTATTAATGTTCCATGGCATGCTTTTCTTGCTGAACTCTTCAAATATTTTTAGAGAGTATGTAGTAGGGTGAGTACAAAATGCACAGCACAAATTGATGTTTAACACCTTAAATTGTGAAACTTACTGCCATGGGATGTTGTGGAAACACGTAGTATTCGTGGGTTCAGAGAAATAACATGTTCTGTCTCTAAATGCTAAAAACACTTTGGAGATGAAAAAACTATGTGAACTGCCACTTGCTGAAATCAGGAGAAATGTAGCTGAGAAGGTAATTCCCTTATGTGTACTCTAGTGTTACATTTTACTGAGCATCTCTTACTGCCCATTGCCAGAAGCTGGATAGGGGGGTGTTAGGGACACTGGCCTGACTGAAGAAGGCACTTCTCACAGGCTAAAGGAGCAGGGACAAAAGCAGCAGTGGGCAAAGGATGGGGTCAGCTGTCTTTTGTTATATTTTTACCTTAATACCATGCTACAGGTTAATTAATCTTGTGCTCATCGGTGTTCTGAAGAAAGTCAAACCCTCCCTGATTCCCCCATTGGTAGGTCTTTCTGAGCTGTACCTGTCGTCCCCGGTATGGCAGCCATGTGGCAGCACTATATCCAACACACCACTAGAGGGGCTTTGATCCCTAAGTATGAATTACATTACCAAGTTATAAAAAACAGTATTTCATGGTTGTGTCTCACAATATGACAGACATTGTCTTAACTTCTTTTGACTCCAGTGGAATTAAATGCTGTCATTGCTTTGATCAGAGTTATTTATTTTCACTAATGCTTAGTTGCTTCAGGTTGTTAAGGAGACAGGCATGTTTCTGATGAAAGGGAGTACATCCATATTTAATTATCAGTGGGGAAATATTTTAAAACTGAGAAAAGGAGGTCATAACATTTATCAAAAAATAACTTTTCCATCATTAATGGTCAGCACAGGCAAACAAATCTCTCATTTCAAAGTCTGCCTTTGCTGGTGAGTTTCATATGTTCAGTTGCTTCCATATTCGTGTTTAAAAGTATAAATTATAGAAGTAGAGTTATTACATTTATTTTCTGCTGCTTGTCATGTTTCATATGTAGTTTGTTTTGGAAGAGTAATTCAGCTGAAAATAAACCAAACTCATTCTTAATTTAGTGTCCCAGCTTGCAACATTGTTATGCTTCACTTTATATTTGTAATCTAATTTTCATAAATAATTTATGAAAATAATTAAAGTGTCTGTGTTTGGCAAAACAGGTTTTTCATATTTGGTAAATAATATAGTTGAATAGTTTTGCCAGGGTTTTTCCCCTCCTTCCCCTTCAGAGAGCATATGTGTTGCATATTAATAATAAAGTATCAGGCTTCACCACTTCCCACTTTTAAAAGCATATTTACATTAAGATCTGAACCTGATTCCTGCTTATGCTGAAGCTAGTTCAAAGAATCTTTTGTTGTGTATAAGTTAGAGTGAACATGAAAATAAAATAAACATACTTTTCCTGAAGTGGAAAATGGAAGAATTGGTTACCATGGACTTAGGTTTTTAAGTACGAGAAAAAGACATTATGGTAACCTTGACAGTATCCAGATGTATATGGGAAAGGGATGAAAAATATGTGTGTACGCCATGAGAATGGAGATGAAAGTTTTGAAGAGGGCTAGCATGGGAAATGAGATCTCTGAAAAGAACAAAGAGGGATAGCCCAGGAGTTTTTTATGTATGTGTGGGTTTCAAGTGTTACAAGTCACTGCAGTGTTTTACAGTGACCTCAGCGCTAGGTTTTTTTCTTCCTGCAAGCAGGCAGGAGAGCATACAATGAACTCACGCTTTTTGGTTGCCTAATGCCTGATCCTGCAATCCTTTGCTCACATGAGTCGTCCCATTGATTGTAGTGAGACTGCTCAAGTATGTAGGGCTTCTTGTAGATAGGTTGGTGTGACCAAGGGGTTATGGGTTTGAGCTTAGTGTGGGCTTTGCGAAGGGCAATAATTTGCCTTTGTGGTAGCTGCATGATTTGCATTTTCAATGAACATGGCCCATTTCGCATTCTTCTTTCATGCAGTACAGCTTGTCTTAAGAGGCAAAAAGTTGCTGTTTAATCAGTATTGTTAAATATGAGGCAGAACACAGCTGGTGTGTGTACTGTATTCATATGCATTTTGAAAAATCCTAGGTTTATGCTGGTGTAAGTCTGCAACAGTTGTAAGTGCTGTCTTGGCTATATTCCAGTGTTGCTGGGAATAGCATTTGACCATGTCTTAGGGGTAGCAATGGTAGCTCAGTGTTACTGAGTCTCTGTTACCTTTCACTGGCAATCACCTACGTAAGGTTCAAGTTGAGGGTGAGAGTGTCAGGAGAAATATGTGGATGAAGCAGCTAACGTTTAATGATAAAATAATTGTCAGGTAGGGAGGGGATTCGGAATATTTCTCAGTGATTCATGCTGGTAAATCACACTGAAAATGATAGTAATTATAAATCCTGCCTGGTGGTTATAGATCCCTCTCTTCTTGTCCCTGCCTTTGCCTTTTTCTTTTTTTTTCTTCCCTCTCCTTTATCCTCTTCCTCACATTTAAAAAATGTGATTGCAACCAGAACTGGCTTGTGCTTTCTTTACAGGAGGCAGGATCAGATGTCTAAAAAAAAAAAGAGAAATAAAGTGAAAAAAGGGGTTGTACGTGGTTATAAGTGCACCATAGGTCTAAACAGAAAACTTACTACTTGAATGGAGTCAAGATGGGTTTAATCATTTTATGGTAATTGCTTCTTTTATAGATGTCCCTGTGCAGACACCACTAAAAAGTGAGAACAGTGTGTTTCACTTAAGTTTATGATTTTTGTTTGGCATAAATTTGGAAAACAAAGGTTGTAGAAGCATAAAGCATGGGAGAAAGTAGAAAAGAAAGGGTAATAGGAAAAAAAGTGTTCAGTCCCAGCATTTTAGGCTGCATTGTGTAGAAAGTTCCCTTTTAACCTTCTTATTCTAGTGGAAAATTCCAAGGAATGGGATTTTTACTGATGCTAATCAAAAACTATAAATAAGAGACTTCAGCTACCCACAACAGAGAAGGGATATTTAATAGTTGTGGGCCATAGTGTTCCAAGTTTAACAAAAATATATTCAGTGTTTGTGACCATCTTCATACATACATTTTTATGAATTAAAACCCTATTGTTTTCTTTTCTAGTTCACCTTGATCACCAGAACAAACTTCACAAGAGATGGTAAGTGGTCTTTATGGGTTTGTGTGTGAGAACTTAGTCACATTTTATATACAAAACGCAGATAAACACTTTTATTGAACTGTCAGTGCAGACATGTAAAAATTAGATATGAAAGCTTCAAAAATATAATTCAGATTACAACAGCGAGTGATTTGTCTACTCCTGGGAAGACTCCAGAGACATAACAGGAAAATAACAGAGGACTCTGTTCATTTGCCTTAGATTTATAGCTTTTGTTTCCTTGAGGAAATCTCTTATTTCCATTTATTCTGCAGCTGAAAAAGCACAGACATAGAACTAAGTTAGACTTTAAAGTGTCCCTTTCCCTTTTCCACCCCAATGTAAAACATTTCTGTAATTTCTTTTTTAACAGATGTATTTTTAAAATTCAAATGTAAAAAGGGTTTTCAGGGGTCACTTTCAACAAAAAAGCCACAAAAAGTAGTTGGACAGGCACCAGCATCACAGTTCTGTCTACGTGAACTGGCTTTTTGTCTTCGTTTCCCCTAAATTAACAACTGAAGCTAGTCAGCTAGACAAATCAGCCAGCTGGATTCCAGAGCTTTCAGTAAAGTCATCAAGGCCCTTTTTAGAAACATTTTAGAAGAACTGGAGATAATTTTTGAGCTTTAAAAGACTATGTTGTCTTCTTTGGAAATACGTAGAATGTAGGAGATACCTGCTTTTGTCAAGCTTCATGATGTTCCAAAACTGGATTTTTAAGTAGTGGGAAAAATAGATAAAATGTTCTAAAAGTAACCTGTGAATGTATCAGATTTGACAACAGGACATTCTCATCTGACTGCCAAAGGATGAGGAGTCAGTGTGACATTCTTAAGCAAAGCAAGAACAGTAAATAAAACATTGTTCATCCTAGCTTTTAGGTGGTTGGATGATTAAGAATGAAGAAATTCCATATGGAAGGCAGATGTTTTTCTTGCACCCACTCATCTTGGGAATAAGTATTCTGAAATGCACGGTCTTGTAGCAGTGCAATGTTAGACCAAGAGGAGAATCAGAATGAAGTTTCACCTCCATGAATTGTTAGTTTTCAGGAAAGAGAGTTTGTCTGGAATTTTAAATCATGTAGCTGAGCCCTTCACAATTAGGGTGTAATTTTTGATCAGAAGTATCTTAAGAAACACAAGGTTGATGTGGGTTTTCTTTATTGACTCTATTAGCCAGAGGTATTTTATTTCTGAGAGCACTTACCAATGACCTTGAAAAAAGATAGCATTTATAGATCTCTTATGGGATAATGGGCTCAGTTTTGCAGAAAGAAGGGAAACATGGAAGTTGCAATTATTATGCGTTATTGCCCGAGAACCAGAAAGTGAAAACAAATGTAAGTAAATGAAATTAACCTCTCTGGATATTGTTAGCATTAAATGGAAAGTATTCCTTAGGTTTGTTTGTTCTGTTTTGTTTTGGGATTTTTTTTTTTTCCAGAGAATCGTTCTTTTAAGGCTACGGAATGGTGCCAGCACAGATTAAGAAAACATGCTTAAAGAAAGATTTTTCTCTTGTATGTCCTTTTTTAAAAAAACACTAATAAAGGACTGTAGATGTCACATTCATCTTGGAAAACCTCAGCTAATCTTGCCATAGTTTTGAGTGTTTGCCAAAACATGGCTTAATTAAAATTCATCCAATTTAAAGTCCAGGCATTCCGTTTTGGCCCAGATAAAAGATTTTCTATGGAAATTAAGATGTAGGGGAAAGAAGAAAACATATGCTATATATCTTACTGTTCCAGGCTCTGGTTTACTTTATGGCCTTCTTTTAAGATCCTCTATTATCCCCTCTTTTTGAGAGTAGGATGAGGAGGGAGATGAAATGGCCTGTAGGAAAGGGGCTTAAGGCTAGAGGAACTGTGGGGCTTCGTAGTTGCTGGTGAAATCTGAACAGCATGAAACTGTTTTTTCAGGAAAACTAAGATTAGCTGGAAGACAGAAGAAGGTGTGTTACAGTATGTTTCATTCTATACAACTATTTTTTCGTGTAATTTACCGGTGGTACTTTATTACCCCTTTTCATATGTTGGTTGCTGATGAGTACAAAAGAGAGATTTACTGGCAGCTTGCACTTGGCTAAATACAGTCTTGTTTTTGATCGAAGCCATGATGGATATATGAACTTGGCTGAATTGCCATTTGACCTTTTCTGAGAAACTTATTTTGGCAGGCAGATGGAGGAAATATGTTACTGGATAAAATGAATGCCTTTGTTTAATATGGAGGAATTTTAATCTCTTGTGTTTTCTGTCTGCGGATTTGGAAATCAGGTGTAGGTTGTAATACATACACCTTGGAATGATTCAGTTCTTACAACTCACATGAGCAGCTAAGGAATTGTGGAATATATCCACACAGCATATTCCCTAAAAAGAACTGATTGCCACTGTAGTAGCACAAACACTTGGAAAACACCTTCTGGGCACTACAACTTCTCTGTTGCTAATTCTTCACTGGTAGTTGTCTTGATGAAAAACAACCTCTTGTAAGAGTAATGAAGTGTAGTACACTTGCACTGTATTAATACTTGTCCTCTTTCAGATCTGTATGGTTTATGATAGGAAAAAGATGACTGATGATTAAAAGGCAGACTTTGTGCTTGTGTTTACAGTGTTTCTCCCCTCAATTACTGTTCATTTTCTCTCTCTCTCCCCGCCCCTCTTTTTTTGGTGTCTTTCCCTCTTCACCCGTGTTTTGGCCACAGGAAGACACTGAGCCATGGTATTCTCAGCAAGTGTATGCAAGATACTGGAAGCACTATGACTTAGCCATGCGCTGGATGCGTAGACACCAGAGAGCCTACAGGAAAGCCGTGGAGTCCTTTTATCACCTGCCGTGGCATCCTTCTGCAGCCTCTCCAAGTAGCCGCTACTCAGATTGGGATGGGAATGATCTCTCACATACCCAAAAATATTCTTCCAGCTATAGCCCACATGGCAGAGCTCTGTACCGTGGAGGAGCTCAGCAGTACACAGATGCTCACCAAGGCAGGGAGGATGCTGACAGAGACTGCGAAATGGAGGAGGACTCTGAGTCTGAAGGGGAGATAGAATATGACTTGAGTAACATGGAAATCACAGAGGAGCTTCGCCAGTTTTTTGCACAGACAGAGAGACACCGGGAAGAACTGCGTAAGTCCATGCTTGTTCTATGTTTTCTGGTACTTGGTGGCCATAACATTGAGTGGTGAATGGCTTCAACATTTATAGGTTTTGTAAGAATTCACAGAAATAGGCACTGCAAATGAGCAAGTCAAATGGAATGAAGTAGGGAAAACTGATGGGCATGCTTAAGTATCGTTCATTAGAAATGTCTCAGAAAATGTTAGAAGGTTTTTTTGGTAGGAGAGAGAAAATTATGACTGCAAAGAGGAGAAAAACACATTTGTCCAGAAAGTAATACTCATCTTCAATGCTGAAGGAAAACCTCTGAAATTTTTATGGTTAAATTTAATTAACATGCTATATGTTTGAGAGGGGAACCCAGAGGAAGTGCTTTACTACGTCACTGAACCTTAGCATAAGCCTCAATGTATTTTATAACGTGGAGCAGCCATTTTGTTTGTTCTTCTTTGGCTAACCCACTGGTGAAACTTTGACATTTTTCTTCTCCCCATGCATCCCTAGGGTACTCTTCATTCTGTACTATACCACAAGTTTCTCTTTGTTTTGCGTCTTGATATGGACCTAAGTCTTTAAGCAGGGAATATAAGCCAAAGACTTAAGATTTTTCTCAGGTCTTGATCCTCAGAGATATTGGTCATTTTTGGTTTTGGGAAATCCTTAAAAGAAATAAAAAGTTATGCTGTACTTTATTGACACTTTGCTGCACATACAAAGGTTGCAGGCAAATATATTATCTGTTTTACAAAAGCAGCATGACGAAAATAATTTTTCCTATGACTCCAGTAGGAAATGCCCAGAATGAACGTTTAATAGAGCTTTCTCTGAAAGAGGGAGGTGTTCTAAAAATGCATAATAAAGGCAGTGATTGGGAGAGAGATAAATACTGTGTTAAGTTCTTTGATCAGAGGGTATCCAGTGAGCTGAAACACTTCAGCCTAACTTCACACTTCTCATCAGTATGATGCACAGGTGATCTAGTTAGCAGAGGAAAGTAAGTTGAGGAGCTCAGCGATGGTCCCTGACATGCATCCCTTTCTCATCATGCTTTTGCAGGATCAGGTTGGTGTTCTCTATTGAAATGTTCCTTTGATAAGGTACAGGATTCTTTAAGATACTCAGCTACTTCTGGAAATGCAGTACATTTTCTTTGGATTTATTTTGTATTTATGGTTAGTGGGGTTTAAAGATACACGAGTGATTAAAGTGGTATCCTGGAAAGCAGGAAATCTGGGCTCAGATATGTTCTCTGTTGCAAATATACTATATGACCTTGGTATATCTATATAATCTCTTCTTGACCCCTCACTGGCTGTTGTTGCTAAAAATAGGATTTGATTCTTTATGACGAGCAGGTGAATTGGGAAGAGGTTTGTGACTCCAAATACAGATTTTACTTTTGTTCCTTCTACCACAGTGGTACTTGGAGCCTTCTGGAATAATTAGGTCTCTGCTGTGTGCCTAGTTCTGGGTAAGTGTAACTCTATTCACTTTAGTGGCACTATTTCACATCTTCATGCAAATTTAAGCAGAATCTGGTCTTTAGCTAATGCGTGCCTCAGTTTCTTTAGTAGTTTCCCTGATAAAGTGAGGGGAGTAATAATAATCTTCTGTAATTCCTCAAAGCGTGAAAAAGTAAACAAGTACTTGATTTAATTGAAATGTAAAAGTGCCACAGAAAGAACTCTTGGGTGAATGGTGCTATCTAAATGCTAATTTTGTGAGTAATTAAAAATACAGTATGATCTTGTTCAGAAATCATTTTTTCTTGTGTGGTGGGGGAAAAGGAAAATAGAATCCATTTTTAAATCTGTTGAAGTTTATCAAAAGAAGAAACATAAGCAGCAGGAGGAGGGGAGAATCATTGTTTCCCTGATGGTATGGAAATAAGCTGGTATGGGGACTGTGTTGAAGGCAGTACCACTCTACTTTAGGAGGCAGTGTTAGTAATTTTCCTGGATGCTGTTTCCGAACAAAATGAAATTTAGGGGTTTATTAAGCTGCAATCCATAATGACACTGCCATGTTACATCTTTAATACTGTGCTGAAGAATGATTGCCATTCTGTATCAATGCTCAAGAAAATGGAGGTAATTCACCCACAAAAGAAACCCACAGTTACCTAAGTATTTCCTCTCTGATTCCTTTTCCTTTTAATTCCAAACTGTACATCCTGGGCTGCCTGTCCCCCCACTTAGGAGTAGATTTGTAGAGAAATTTGGGCACTATAAAGCTCAGTGATGCCTGAAATGTAGGCATCCATGTCTGGAAGAGACATCTGTAATGTTGGGGTAAGAGTTTTAAATTTTCTGTAAACTGAATGTTCGCATATGTCAAAGCAAACTACCAGTAGTGACCTTGATGATCAGTTGAGATATAAGCCAGCTGTTAGGGAATGTTAAGGGGAAGGCTGTCTCTCATGTTTTCTTTCTCTGGCATAAATAAGGGGCTCCAGGTGGAGTTCACAGCCTTTGACCACTGCACCTTGGTATGACTTGGGAGAAGACACCTGGCTTGCTCTTGTTTTAAAATGAGTGGTATGCAAGAGTTTGATATATGTTTATTGGCAATTTATTGATGTGTGAGACACATGGGAAAAGAAGAGCAATGGGACAAATAGAAAGGGGGATTTGGCCCTTAAGGAAGGGGATACTAGTACAGAGGGTGGAGGTCTGATTTATCTTTGTGAAGGGTGACTTCCACTAGTCAGGTGTTTTCAAGCCCTGCTAAATTAGGAAATACTACACAGCATTAATGCTGCTATTTTGAACATGCATAATGAGAGTCTTGGTTTACCAAATAAGATATAGCTGGTTCCCACACATGATCCATGTCTCATCAACATGTAGAAGGATAATCAAATGGATGAAAATGAATCCTAGCTGATGTCAGACTCTTCACTTCTAATGCCTGATCTAGAGTCTGCTGGAGGTAAATGTGATCACAGACATCAGAGGGTAAGATCTTGTAAACTTTAACTGTGGAAGACTTCTGTAGAGCTGAGGTGTAGGTGGGAAAGGTATTTGTGTCTGGATGGTGACGTACAAGCATTAATGTTAATTGCAAAGAGTAGATTTTCAAAGATGAAACAGCCGTCATGTCAGACTAGCCAAAGAAGAAAACTTTAGCTTTACTTAATTTTTCAATAACTGCCACAAACTTGAAGAACAAGCAGATTCTTCACTTCTGTAGTGATTTTTTTTTTTTGTTGTTGTTGTTGTTTTCACAGTGGGCATTTGCAGGAATTGGCTGACTTGCACAGTAAAGCCTTTGAAACTGGCAAACTCTGAGCCTTGCTGCATGATTTAACACTTCAGCATTGATACAGTTGTTCACAAACAACCTCTTTTAAAACAATCTATTTTTTTGTCTTTGAATTCATGTCAAATTCTTAGTAGTTTTTATATTCATGTCATGGGTTGCAGTCAAGTTATGTGTTCCTGGAATGCCCTGAAGTAATTGTGAGCAGAGTTTTGCTCAGGCTGTATGAACTCAGATATATTAATGCACTACAAACTTATCTCATATTCTAGATACACGGTGCATTTGGTTAAAATCCCTTACAGACAGATTTAATTTCTTTCCTCTTCAATTGTTTCTCCATATGCAATCATAATTATCTAGAGATTCTATTTTTAAGGGGGTTTTCTTGTCAGACTAGTCTGTTGTTCTGGTTCTTCCTGTAACTGGTGATGCTAATATACTGTGCTTCTTGGAGATGTTTTTAGTTGTATTTAAAAGTCTTTCCTCTGGCTGTTGAAAAGCATGTAGTTATTTTTCTGGGTTACCATACCTCTCAGACCTAGGTAGTGTATTGAATTCTTCAGGCATCCTAGATGTAAAGGACAGTAAGTTGCCATTTTATATTTACAAGAATTAAAAGGACAAAAAAACAAGAAAGGAAGATTCACAAGCCTAACAATTCTGTAAATTGTCTAATTACACATATTTATTACACTTTTAAATTTAGCCTTTGAAATGTGTAGTTTATGCAGTTTTTCTTTGTTCCCTTTTTACGTATAAGATAAAATGACTAATTGAGTGAATACAGCATTGCAAGTACATTGAGAACCATTCTGTGGTAGTCAACAGGCAATGAGACCATATCCTTTATTTAAAAACAAAGAAAAGCAAAGTACCATCATGTCAATTCATTACTGAAGGATAATAGTCTGTCAGTTGTTAATGCTCAGACTATTTTTTTCCATTAAAGCCTCCGTCTGCATTGCCCACACATACCCTCCAGCTTTTCCCAAAATAATGTTGTCTCAACTTAAAATTTTCATGCCAGATGGAAAACCTTTACAAAAAAAATGGAAAGGAAATGGTGAATGAAGATCTTTGTTTCAAATCTGCAATTTGTAGGTTTTTTCCCTTGGGTTTCTCTTTCTCTGAAAGATGACAGTTGCCACTGCCTCTTCCGTGAAGAGGGAGTAATGGAATTTTCAATGTTTTGAAACTTGTTTGAATAGTACCAGATCCATGAAGCTTTTGGTTTTGTTTAAGGCCTGTGTGCTTCTTTGGAAAACACTTCGATGCAGGTTTTTTCCCACCATGTTTTCCTTCTTTTCTCCACTTTTGGTAAATGCTTCTCCCTGTTCTTCATCTGTCTTTTTCTCCATCAGTCTGTAGTTCAAATTCTTACTCTTAGTCACCAGCATCTTTTTCATTTCTTCCTCTTTACCCTAAACAGTGTGGATAGTGAACTTATAAATATCTGCTCAACTTTCTTGGCTTTGTCAGCCTTGTTGTCACATGAACTTTTACCACTATCTTTGGAAGATGAATTGCTTGAAGATTCTGAGAAATGCCTGTGAAATGAGTGCTCTCTGCAGTATGTGTGGGTGCTTGAGAGATGCTTTTGAAGCACTTTCTTTTGTGAACTGAAGGAGAAATGTGAAAGGCTCTCCTCTGTACCACATCTCTGCTCTTGATGATTGAACCTTCTATTGTGTAGCAGCAGAATCCTCTCAAGTGTGCACACTGTATCCAACATAGAGGTTGCGTTATTTGGTACTGGAAGCCAACAGCTGAGAAAATGCTTCCTTGCTAGAGAAACAAGGAAAAGCACCACAATTTTCGGTGCTTTAAGATTGAAAACTAACCTGTACTTGCAAAAATAGAGGGTCTAAATTGCATTTGGAGAGCAACAGTTGGGCACAGTTTTATATCCGTTTTATAAGAGACAAGGTTATCTTTGTACTAAGAGTATCAATTTGGGAACACAGCTATCCCTAGAATATGTGATAGTCAAGAAAATGTCCTTGGATCTCATACTAGAGACAGAATTTGAGCTTAGAATGTATAGCTTTGGTATGTGGACCTATGTCTTTCCTGTCAGTCCAACACATTTTGCAACAAATGGACATTATGCTGTACAGGTGTACTTACTGCTACAGGAATTAATGGATGAGAGAAACTAGAAAGCTTGAGGTGCTGCTGAGGAAATGGTGCGCTTTCTGTATCGCTGGACCAGATACAGTCAAAAATGGATATCCTCTGCTGCATGCTCAGGAGAGTTGTGTGAGAACACAACTGAAATTTTCTGTAAAGTCTTTCTTATCTGTTATGTGCATCAGACAGTGTTGGCAACCCCTGAAAGTACACAAGGGCAAGGCCAGGCTTGTTGTTTTGCTGCTAAGGGATGCCTCAGGTTTCAGCTCCTATGTGGCCTGTGAGGATGCAGTGGACCACGCTCCCATGCGTGCGGCTTGGACAGTCGGGTGGAGCTGGGGCCTGGAATGCCACTGCCCTGCCTGCCAGGGGCTGTTCTGGGTCAGTTCTTCCTAAGCATGTTGTGCAGTACTGGTAGCTGAGTTACAGCTGGTTTACAGCTAGGAGCAAGGGAAAAAAAGCTCATGTGGTTCAAGGTTAACTGTAGTGTAGACATTGCTTTAAGAGGGATGATAAGATGTCAAACAGCTCTATTTCCTCTTACATTTGATGGAAATGAAGAATGGTGTCTTAATATGAAAATATGTAGTAAACCTTTGGAAATCTGTGTTTGAAATTGTCACCCTTTATTTGTCTGTCTAATGCGTTCCTCTTACTACAGTGGAGATAGTACATACCTCAGGTGGCTTGTTGAGAGGTTCAATTTGTTCATATTTATAAGGGATTTTGAGTACCTCAGCAGGAAGTAAGCAAAAGCCTCAAGTGATAGAAGAATGAATAATATGATCTGAGAAGAATTATTCATTCCAGGCCTTTTGCTTAACAGTTAAGTTAATGTCCTCCCTGTGACCAAAACGCATCGTGTTGACGTCATCTTTGCTGAACAAATATAGGATTTGAGCTACCCTTTCTCCCAGAGAGCTATTATCCCTAAGTTATTCATGAGTCAGTAAGAGAAGTCTGGTAGTCTTGTATTGTTGCCGCTCTTGCTGTGGTAAAATTCGTTCTGCCTGGACTTGTCTTGAGGATATGAGAATAAGATGTGCAGGACAGAGACAGATCATTGCTCCTCTCAGCTGCCCTGTCCCTCACCATCCATGTGCTAGATCTGCTTTTGATAGCTGTTTCTTGATAATTTCTGGTCTCAGAAGGATCCTGTGGAAACAGGTCTGTAGCTTGCTCTGATGGATTAGCTATTGGGACTTTCTCTTTACAAAGAAAATAAATGCAGTAATTCAGTTTTAGGTCAGACAAGCAGTGTGTCAGTGTCTGTTTTGTGTCCTTGCGATTTCCAAGGCTTGTGGGTATTGCTGTGACATACCTGGGCTCTGCAAAGCTTTGGCAAAGAACCACCAGGCGAATGGACCCCAGGGCTGAGATTCCACGTGGGAAACAAGGAGTCCTTCCCTGGTCTTGTAAGAGCAAAAATAGCTTTCAGAATGCTGTTATGGAAGATTCCTTCATACGGGAACTGTTTGGTGTGGGAAGACGCAGACACTACTTAACACTCAGAACTGGTGTTGATAATTTTTGAAGGCAGGTCTGCCTGCTCACTTATGCTGTTAGCATCTGCAGCTGCTCTGAGTGGCTCCTCTAGTCTTCTCTTCAGGCTTTGTCCCTGCAGGGGAGCTGTGAAAGCAGCTGCAGCTGCTGTGGAAAAGAGCAGGTGAGGCCATGCTGACAGACACAGCTCTAGGGAAAAGCAGCATGAAAGCTGCTCTGTGCTAATCACTCGACCCGGGCAGTCTGCCTTCACAGTTTATGCACTTTTCCATTTCCCCTAAAATTCCTCGATTACTGGTTCCATCTAGGTGCCACATGCAGCATTTCTGGATCTCTAAATGATTTTACTTAGAGAGCTCTTGTCTCTGTTCTGTCCTGATAAATCTGAATTCCTCTACCTCTAGTGTGATACTCTCAACCTTGTAAGTGGACAGTGACAGTGTGGGCTATGAATTAAGCATTTTCTAACACAACCTTTTTTGTATCTACCTGGGGCACAGTTGCTGTAGCAAGAATGTTAAAGTTTCAGGGTGTACAGCGCTGGAGTAATTGTGAAAAGCAAATGTCAAAGACAGGTGGAAATGGATGTAATGATGGTGTGTGTTTTCTGTGCTCTTTATCTACAAAAACTGCTCAGAATCATGGCAGAATCACTGCTCACAGCATGACAGAAAAATATCTCAAGCATTACACATTTTAGGTCTCTGTTATAAAGCAAACTGGATGTGCTTGGAGACACATAATTTACCCCTGCTATTTTTACTGGGGTGGTGTTAATGCCAAGATTTCAGAGGCACCATTTGCTTTTCAACATCTCTCACTGTGCCTCAGTTTTATCAGAAGCATCCAGATGGAATTCGCATCCATTGTTAGGAAAATGTGGGTGCTCTGGAGGCACAAACTGAGAGTTCAGAGACTTCATCCGCCTGGGTTTTTCTGAAACTCGTTTCCTAGTAAAATCAAGTGAGAGAGACAGACAGAGTCTGTTAGACTTGTGTGGCCTTTACAGACTTCCATCATGACCTTGAACATGCCATTTGAGACTACATCCACAAAACCTTTCAATACAGGTGGAATTTAGAAGCAGATATCCAAAATAATAATCTTTCCCTTCCAACCATGCCTTCCAAGAAGAAGGGAGCTAGTTATTTACCCAAAGATGATGGATCTTAAACCCCAAGGTGCAAGAGAACATTGTCACTCTTCTCTTTTCCAGTGGCTGGGTTGAGCACCTGTGCCACTTTGTGATATGATCTGCTGTGAAGCCCATTCCAAGGAGTCTAGAGCACTGCCTACTCCAGGAATTTGTGTCCGTTTTCTTTTTATTTGGACCTGTAATACAGGGATGATAGCACTTCCCAGTCTCTCAGGAAAATAAAGAAGGTTGATATGACAGCACACCAAGAAACAGTTGTGCTGCAGCCATATGAAGTACTTAGTACAGGTTGATCCAGCTGTTCATATTGTTATTGGCCTTCAAAGTACCCAAACCTGTTTATCTGGATATCATAGCTTTCCCTGATATTTTCAAGACATCTAAGTTGTTATAATACTACTCTGCAGAACACTGAAATCATGGAGGCAATATAAAATGAAGAATAAATCTTATTTGAGTACAAATATGCATTTAAGGTTTGTACTGAAATAAATGGCATGGGTGTCATACTATTGATTGTTGTTATTCACATTTAGCTGGATAAGAATCTCATGGGTTTAGTTTCATTTGTAGTTGCTCAAGTGGTGGTTGTTGCTCCAAAAGTCAGCTCTGCATTCATGGAAATTGGAGAAACTGCAAAGGAATGTGGGTCTCCAAAGAGCATGCTGGGCCTCAATCTTAATGTGGTTGTTCAAATACTAACAAGCTAATGCTGCTGTTCTCTCACTCTGCACAAGCCTTGCAGTGCACCTTCATTTCTAGGAGATCTGCAGTTTCTGATGTGGTTGCTGAGCAGAACGGTTGGAAGACACACTTTAAAATTCATGAGCTATCATTGCTCTGGGATTTTTGGCCACTGGTATGGTGGGAAGGAGGCTGAAAAATTGTAGAAGAGTCCAGACTATGGAGACGGCATCATGTGTGACATGTTGGTGGAGGAGGTGTTGAGGTGGTAGATGGCAGAGCATCTGGCTGGCTTTGGAGGAGTGCAGGAAGAAGTATCTGCCTTTTTCTGATCTCTCCACTTCTCAGTAGGTAGAACTGGTGATGTGTAGTTACTTGCATTCACTGCTTTTGCATTCTTCCCTTGGCATTAGTTACTGACCTCTGTCATGAACAGGCTGTCAGGCTAGATGAGCTTTCAGTCTGATGGCTCTCCTCATATAAAGTCTTCATCAAGTCACTTAAACACTTCCTTCATGTGTGAATTGCCCCACTGAAGTGACAGAGGGGAGACATGGAGCTCCCGTTTGCTAAGAAGTACCACTTGACTTTCTGAAGGGCAGATGCCAGCTGCCTCTTTGAAAGGAGACCATGCTCAGACTTATGCTCCAGCAACCGACTCTGGAATTATTTCTAGTGTCAAACATTTCCCTTTTGAAGAAGGTACGACAGATGCACATCTGCAGGTTTTCTCTGGCATATTTTCCCAGTGTTTTTTTTGTTGTGTTTTTAGTACTGGGCATAGCAATTATCCTCATGTATTTACGTATATTTTATTTAATTTATTAGAATGCTGAAATGAGCAATGAGAAGCTCGAAAGGTCAGAGGTAAAATAAGTTTCCAAAGCTACTGTTCAGCCCTTTCTTTTTCAAGTTGTGATGTTTTGCTGATTCCTTTAGTTTGACCCTCTTTCCAGATCTCTTTTAAAACGATTGGTCAGGCAGCACATTGCAGTTTACTAACAGCATGGAAAAAATGCATATTTACTTGCTGAAATTAATTTTATCTGTATCAGACACTGTTATTTAATTCTGCATGTCTGCAGTAATACTAAATTACAGACCTGGCGGTTAACTGAAAGGTCAATACATAGCCTGAGTATGCTTCCTTTCAGAAAATCAGTGACATAGTTACAGGTTGCTCTCAGAAAAATTGTTTTTCAAATATTTTTAATAAAGTAGCAGATTTCCCTGCATATATTGCCTAATTGCTTTCTCATATTGTACAATAAACCGATCTTGAATTCAGCAGTGTAGTTTGTGGCTGGAGTCAGAGAAATTTCAATGTAAAGTTCGAATGTGCACGTTTGATTTAGACTGACACAAGCTACTTCCTTTTTTTTGCCTGAAAGCACCAAACTTTCAGCATTATTTAACTGTCTAGCGCTCTGTACATCATGGAACACTTTATTCCAAGTGCGTGTGCTTAATTTCTATTCAGGGCACATGTAAAAAATTATTGTGAAACTCATGTTTCTTCAACATGCTCATTTGCTTTTAAAGAAGCACTTTTAAATTTGAACACTTCCTTGTTCAGTCTCCTCTGTGCCATAAATGTATGTGTATATAGGGATACAGTTATATATAGATTTAAGTAATCCTTATGATTAGCACTGGTGTCTTTGTCTGGCGTCAGCATTGTTGCCATCAGTGACAGATTGGAGTTGTTTTGGGGGATGGGACTGCAGAGTCAGCTGGTCTGTATTTAATCTTACTGCTTCAGACTTGATCCTTACTAGGGGCAGCTGCCAGTGCCTGATCCTGTACTAATTTCTAAGCAGTGGTTGGTCAGCAACTTCCTGGCTGTTTAGCCCTGTCAGATGGCACAAGTCTGGACACCTTGGTGCCTTTGGTGTCATACAGGCCCCTGGTTACACTGGGCTCGGCTGTGTGTTTTCTATCCCAGGTGCACATATACTTGATTATGAATTACATATAGAGCTTCCAGATTTCTAAAGCAGGCTTTCACTTGAGGTTTCACTGGGCTAGCTCCTTGCTTTGTGTTTATGGGGTTTGATTGTTTGAATTGATTTGAATATCCCTTCTTAAGGGTTTCATTGTGGAAGGGAATAGAAGAAAATAAAAGAAAGGTGATTTGTTATTTAGCTGGGCAGTAACCAGTGTAGCCTACTGCTAGTGTAAACATGGACATGAAGGGTTATATTGTTTCCATCCAGGATCTTTGGCAGTTTGGTTTGGAGACCACAAGACAACCCTTCTTGGTTTTTAATCCTATTTCTAAAACAGAAATCAGCTTCTTTATTCTCTGATTAACTGTGTAACTTTCTGCCAGTTACTTAAGCCACAGATTTCAAAATAATGGGAGATAATGAATTCTTTAAAACTCTGTCAGGTAGGAAAGTATTAGAATCATTTTACAGATTCGTTACAGTGAGGCATGTGGCTAATTAACTTGAGAACGATACATACCACACAGTAGCAAACCTGGAACTGGAACACCTTGGTTCTAATCTTACTTCCTGGCTTTCTATTCATTTTGATTTCAGAGGTAGTTTCTCTCCCCTTGCTGTCTTGGTAACTAATTTTGCCCTCTTTCTACACAGCTATCCTCTTCAAAATGTGTAGAAAATCTGTATTATAGTGAAAGAGAAGGTATCAAACCAAGTACTTCAGATTTGCAAAATCTGTTTGCTGTCTGCTTAGACAGCCTGTTGCAATTGCATCTTTCTTAGGGAGCACACTCTTGCCTTAGACTATTTCCTGCTTTTACCAGTGGGTTTTCAGTCAGGCTGTGCTTCAATGAACATGCCTCAGTGCCAAAGCCAGGTTAAGCAGTTTTTCTTCCTAGCCATTCAGTCCTGCTCCAGTGCTGCCCCTTTAGTTCAGCATGTGTGATGCCAAGACACTGAACTATACCAGGCTTAAACATAGCTTGTTGGGGTTGTTGGGTGTTTTTTTGGTGTGGGTTTTTTGTTTGGGTGGGTTGTTTTTTTTTTTTGTAGGATTCATTGTGTAGCCCCTTAGACAAATGTAGCAGCATCCTTCAGGGGCCTGGGAGCTGGAGCATGCAGCTAAGGGAGAAGAAGAGGAGCAGAAACTGCTTACACTGGTTTTGTAGCTGAGGAAAGAAAAATGTCTGTGGAACCGTGGTTTCAGACTGCCACAAGCTTGCCAAGGAATCACATCTGCTCTTACTTCAAAGCCTGTAACAGAACATTTTCTTTTTTCTTGAGAATATTGCATTGCTTGTGGATATATGTGGTGAAATATTCAACTTCTTTTAACTCATTCCCGCCTCAACTAGCATATGGAAAACTTGTTGGTATATCTACTTGGGGCTTTAATACCTTCAGCATTTTTAGTAGCTCTCTTTCATGGTGGTTGTGACACTGTATTACTTCAGGCAATTACAAAAGTCACTTTTATTCCAAATTAGTGTTCTCAAGTCAGCTACAGCATTTGATTTTTCTGCATAGGTAGACTGCTGGCATATTAAGATATGGCCTAGCTGTCTCCACTTCTTTGAGGATCAGACTTCTCCTGTTAAAAATAGGAAGGGGGAAGTTACATTGTCATCTGTAATCCTTTTGTTCAATTTTTTGCAAGCACAAGGTTTTACATTTAAGGAGAAGTGTAAACCTAAGTCTGCTTTCCCCAAGCCAGTTTACAGCTAGAATGAGGCTGTTCATTCCGCTATAAAATCATCACTCTCATCTTTCAGTATGTTTCCACAATTCCTCTGAGTTGCTTAGTGTTCCAAAGTAATCCTCCAGCGAGACTGCTGTTTTCAGCAACCCAGAATATTTTATCTTTACAGACATGAGGGTAGGTCACAATTGTTTGTATCTTGCAGGTTCCCACTGATGGAAGCTCTTGTCCTGCAAAGCTTTGCACTTGATAAAGAGTAATGCTTGAGCTTTTAGCCCTCTGGAAATCCAGACCTCTGTAGAAATTAAACTCCTTGAATATCCTGTTCACAAATCCTCAGACTTAAATCCTTATTTTGTTGGAATTCCTTTAGGCAAAGATTTTGGTTTTCCCCATGGTATGCCTGGTTCATGCAAGTACAGGCATAATAAAATGGTCTGATGCTATCACTTCAGGAAAACTCATATGTAAGTTTATGGTAAAGGTACTTAGGTTTCCTAGGGAGATGAAGAAGCTGGCATTTAGCATTGAGAAGCCTGTGTGGGCAGAACATTTAACACAGCAGATAGGCCTGTGGGAAGTGGCATTCAAAGAGAGAACTAGGAGTTTTTAATCAGTAGAAATGGGTAGTGTTTTTAACTCTGTTAGTGTGGGCTGCTCAAGATCAACTCAGGTAGCATTTAAGACAAGATGAGAAGGCTCAGAAAATGCACATGCAGCAGTAACAGAAAATCATTCATCATTTGAATTAAGCAGACAAATATGAACAGGGGTATAGGTCAGTCTGAAATCATGGAAAAGAAAAAACAGATCAAGGCTGGGGAAAGTGCAGTATTTCCTTGGAGAATAATGTGTTAACTAAGCCAGAAACTCAAAGTCAGTAAAGGCCATTTGACACTTAGGAGGAGCAAGCCCTTGGTCTCTTGCCATAACTACCATCATGTGGGGCAGAGCATGGCAGACTGCAGCGTGTGTGCACCTAGAGAACTGTGGAGAAGGCTGCCTGTATAAGAGATGTCATCAGATTGCATATGATCACTGGCTACAGTGAGCTAAGGGTGAGATGTATAAATATTAAGAGCTGAAAATGGTACAAGAAACAACACAATGCTGGGTATGAATCTTTCATTAAAAATCCAACATAAATAACTACCCTCCCTACTTTTATCTCCTTTTAATGTTGAAAAGTCTCTCCATGGAGACTTCTCTCCAAATAAGAGAAATTATTTGGGGTTTGGTCTTGAGGTTGGTTTTTTCCTTGTTTTATTTTGCAGTTGTGTGGGGGTTTTTTGGTGGGTTTTTTTTTTCTTTTAATAAGAAAAGGATGAATTCCAGAGAGGAATTTTTTTTTTATTACTACTTAAGCTTCTCAAAGGATATTACAAAGAAAGAAGAGCAAAGTGGATCAAATTTACAGAAAGTATATGATGTTTTCCTTTTTATAAAGAGAAACAAGACATCTGAGTTTCTAAGGGCCTATGGGGGAAAAAAGCTTACATCTTGAAGGACTTAGGTCATAGTTTTGCTGAAAGTGTGTAAGAGGGTGTTTGTATATGAAGCCCCAACTGCAGTGAAATAACTAAGATACTAGTTTTGTTTATCCTACTTTTGGCAGTACGTGGGGATGGAGGTAGTTGTGTATATTTGTTCACTTTTCAGTGAGTATAGCCTAAATTACAAGTCATCCATAAAAGGTGGGAAAAGTGTGGGGGGGAACAGCAACCCAAAATTTTCTTTCAAAAGGCCTGGAATCACTGATGATGTCCCAGGATGCAGTATGAGTTAGGTAGAGATCTCAGTATTCCTTAAATATGAAGAAAAAAGACTATTTACTGTGTTTGGAAAAAGCTGTCTCAACTGGTTTTGGCCAGGTGATTATGACTTCCCAGCAGAACTGGACTTGGTGGGAATAGGTTAATTCTGAAAAGAGCTTCAAGAGAGGAAGAGCATCTTTGGGAAGAAACGAAACTGACCAATTAAGAAAATGTCAGCAATGCTTTTCCTTTGTGCAGGAACCAGCCACCACTGCAGCTGCCTGCCTGCCTTGTGAACATTTGCAAAATACTGTTCCATGATTGGGAGAAGCTTGCCAATATTTGAAGCTGAATGCTGTAAAAGAAAGCGCATTTATTGTAGCCTATGGGAAGTGGAAGGAGGAACTACTCAGAATTGTGTAAAAAATTATTTGTTTCACATTTATAACTTGACAGCACAATAACTTACGAATTTGGAGTGTGAAACTGACTTGAGAATGAGCTGGGGACTTAATTGCTGCAGGCTGAGAATTAGTGTTTTGATAAACCTTGCTATTCATGGATGAATATTTGGTGCTTGCTTCGGAGGAATTCTGGTTGCCCCTATAGGTTTAGAGCTACAGACAGTTTATAATTTTGGTTTTTTCCACTGTCAGATGCTTGCTGTCATCTTCTTGATGAAGAGGTAGTTGCACATTTAGTTCAAGTTGTATTGCTTTGTATTGTTTTTAAAGTAAGTTTTGAGGTAATGGAAAGAACCCAGACTGCTGGAAATAAGAGCGGTTCTACTTCCTAGCCCCTGCCTCACCAAAGAAAGTTTAGTGTGCATCTCAACAGGACAAAACTTATCTGCTGTCACCTATTTCTTATCTTTATGTTTGGCTGGAAATACTGCTTTTGGAAAAGCAGTAGTTTACATACCCATTTAGTTCCATGGCTTCTCTTTCCTTGATTGTCTGTGACAGCAAATAGTGCCATCGCTGACAGTGAGTTTGTCATGGTACTATCTCTCCACAAATAATTGATTTGAAACTGCAACATATTCCACACAGCTACAGCGGTATTACCAGCAACAGCTGCTTTGTTCTATGCTCAAATTCAGCCTTTGGTATAAAAAAAACTGTGGGTCCCTGTAGCAGACTTCTGTCCCCAGCCTCTGCCTGGACTCTGTAGTCCTGATTTACATGTCTGAGACTGTAATAGAGTCACTCTGGGAATTTTTTAACCAGTAGCTATAGAATAGTAAAAGTCAGGTTAGAAAGTTAAGGGCAGTACATCTGATTAGTGTAAAGTAAAACACACTCCAGACATTAGGTAGTTTTGAGCATGGAATTTAAATAGGTATTATTATTTTGATTGTTAACATTAGGATCTGTGGGTTTCTGTACTACTCTGTGCTACAAAATGGAGATGGATGCACACTAAACTGTAATCCACTCATCCATTATAAAGCTTCTGCTAGAGACCCATTTAATTTCCAAACAGAAGAATTCATTATCTATCTCCAGAGAAATGAATTTTTCTTAAGTGTTATTGTGTGCAATGAGCTATCAGAGAGCATTCTACGCCAAGCAAGCGAGGAAGCAGCTGTCTCTAGCATGCAACTATGGAACTAATGAATAAAAAATTTCCATGGGCAATACAGAAGTACAAGGAATTATCTCTGTGGCCCAAGAGAGTCAACAAATATGGGTTCGATTTATTGCCCTGCCAGAGTTTTGCTGTATAACCTATAGTGGGAAACATTGGGTTTTGAGCATAGATTTTTGTTTTCTGTCTTAACATTATTCAGCTTAAATCGCATCAGGTTCATGCTTAGAAGCATGTCACCTAGTTGTGTGCAGTCTGGTGTCCCAGGAAGTTTGTTTCAGTGGGATGCGAGTGACCTGTGTAGTCAGAGCCTGAGTGCTATAGCCTGTCCTCATAGTACTGGGCCCTCTGTAGGCAATGTTAGTTCTTCTAATTGAGACCTTCTGGTTAAAATGGCCTGACACCAAATAAATCTGACTCTTCCAAAAACATATGGACTCTAATGTATGTTTCCTTGTGAATTCTGGCAGTGCAGCCCACTTCAGGGGTGTGTCCTTAAAGCAAAATCTCAGAAAGTGAAATGGCTCTCTGGAATACATTGCTAATAACGCCTCAAGCCCTCCTGCCCTTTGACTACCAGCACAAAACTATGGATGGTGTTTGAAATGACATGACAAAAGCTTTCTGTGTCCCTGTCAGACAAACAGATGCCAGAATTGAAGTTTCTGATTATATTGTTTAAAATATCTATTTTCTGTGAATGAGGTACAGAGGATAATTCATTCAGGAAGGCTGACAGACAGTCATTTGGCTGCTCTGTACAGTACTTTCCAGTGTAAAAATAAACTGCAGATGTTTGACACAGATATGTCAGGATACTTAACTTTGCGTTAGGGTTTGCAGATGTCATGTGTTGTGGAAGCTGTATCTCTGTCTTAAGGGAAGGAGAGAAGCAGTACATGTCACCGAATGCTGAGAAGCATGTCCTGTATGTGACTAATGCATCCTGACCTGTGGACACTGTCCCTTTTAATGTTCTTTTTAGGGGGGGGGGGGGGGGGCGGGAAAGTGCTGTCATTAGTGGTAATCTGTTTCAGTGATGTGGTTTTGAGAACTGTTATTTGTAATTGGTAGGCGAAAGAGTTCAACTGCCAGGTGATTTTCTTCATCTTGTAGAAATGTCCCCATAAGAGGAGAGTCTTGTGTAGCACTTTACTTTAGCTGCACGGAGCATTATTTGTTCCATCAGAGCAGCACCTAGGAAGTAGAGTTAAGTTTGGGTACACAAAATCAAGTTATTCCTTCCCAACTGGGCTTACCAAAGAGGATTTTTGAAGATGGATTTGGCCAAATGTTTCACCTCTCTGAACTGTTTTAAATCCTCTTTAAAAGACTTGGTGCAGGGATTTATGTTGGGTGCTGTTTTGGTTTGTCTTCAAAGCAATAGCAGTAAGGTTGTGTCACGGATTAAAGTTTTGACACGGTAATGATTTAGTAAGAAATCTAGGTTTATTAATAACTAACAGCAATTTATTATTACAAAATAATTCAGAAATACTGAAAGAAAGAAAAGCGACTATTCACAGATTCTAAAATGACAGGATTCACACTAACTTACTTAACGGTACCTTTATATATACATGCACATACACAAAACGGACAAACATACAGAAACAAAGGTGTTTGGATTCAGTAGAATGAACACAGAACGGACATACACACATAGAAACAAGGATATGTACACACACACCCCCCAATAAACAGAGAAAGAACGGGTGAAAGAGAAGCTAGCTCAAAGAAAATTTCCCTCTCGAGTTTAGAGCAAATACTCACAATGCCTTGGCATTCCTCAACGGGCGATAACTGAGACTCGAGCAGGTGGACTTCGCCCTGGCCTTCCGTCTGGAGCAGACGACACCTTAAGGGTTTTGGTACCTGAGAGGCGTCCCAGCTCAGGGGAGGTGCTGGTCACAGGCCTGCTGCGATCCAGGAGAGCTCAAAGGGTCTCCCTGGTGGTCGCAGTTTATAGGGTCCAAGATAATTGACTTTTGTCAGATACCATCTGGTGCCTTCCAGCAGTTGCACAAAAACTTCATGAATGTACAACTCTGTTATTGTTCCCATTTGACCCCATCCCAGGCACAGGTGTGCCAGGCCTTTAGGAGATGGTGGGCCGTTGTAGCTGTTTCAGAGCAATCGGCAGGGGGCAGGAGCCAGGTTCGTTAATGTTATCAGTTCTTATCTCCACAGATTGGTGTATAGCTCAGGGATGTGGGTGGAATCACAGGTAGCACCAAGCAGCCCAACAAAGCGGGGGAGGGGGCGGGGAGGGGTAAGAATTGCACCACCACAGGTTGCCAGTTTTGAACTTTGCAAGTCTTGAGAAATGGATGAGGTTGGATAGTTCATCTAAACACAGTGCTTAACGGCTGTGTTTCATTGGATGCACTTGATGGCAGACACTTATGTGACAGACTGATTTGTTCATTTTCATAGAGTAGTAACTGATTACGCTTTCTCTTGGCTGTGGTTCAGCTAAATGCATTGTCCTGTGCATTGTTTCGTTATGTCAGCTGCTAAGTCATTACTTTGGAAGTAACTGTCTTGTTTGGGGGTTTTGTTTGTTTGTTTGTTTGTTTTTTCAGGGCACGTGTATGTTGGGGAGAAATGAAGCAATGCTGATTTTTACTTGTTATTATATATATTATATATATACAAAGGTTTTCCACAGTTTTAGGATTCAATTCTGGGATCATCTTCCTTTCTCTGCACTTCTTCCATAGGCTTTATCATGATAGTAGGAATTTGTCATTATGCATAATGAGCACAGCAGGACAAGTAACATGCAATTTGTTTTGTAAGTTGCTGAAGTTGGCTGCACCCTAGAATGTGTGGATTTCAGCCCTCTAGACCCAGCACAAATTTGAATATGTAATATTAAAAAAGTTAAAATAAAATGTGATTGGTTGACAGCTCAGTAATTTATATCTCTTGTGGTTTATTTCTCTAGGGAGACAGCAGCAGCTGGAAGCTGAGCACCAGTATGTGGAGGCTGATCAAGACCTTCACAAAAGGACAGAGCGTTCTGTGCAGCCGCCTGCAGAAAGACCTGGGGAAAGGCGAATGGCAGAAATGAAGAAACTGTATGGTGCTGAAGCTGACAAGATTCAGGCAATGGAGGCTGCCATGCAGCTTATCTTTGATAGAAACTGTGACAAAAAGCAGCCCAAATACTGGCCCATTATTCCCCTTAAGTTGTGAGCACCTGGACTGTGCTGGGACTTGGCACAGAGCTGTAGGGATGGGTGCCACAGTCAGGTCATGCTCCTGAAAGAATGAACTGCAAATTTTGGTTTTGGTTGGGCTTTGGGGCAGAGGCTGGCAAGGGCAGCATGTTTCTTTGCCCTGTGTTTCTTTTACACTGTCTATCAGTGATAGTCAGAGTCTGTTCTACCTATGTACAGTTGTCGAGTAGTAATAGGAGGGACAGTAATACTAAACCTGTCTAAAGTCACAGTTTCACTCATTTGATACCCGCCTGCATTGACCCTGCTTGCAAGAAACATATCACTCATTTGATACCCGCCTGCCTTGACCCTGCTTGCAAGAAACATAACAATGTCTATATTTAGTGAACTGGGAAAACTTAAAGCCATGCAAAAAAGACTGTATGAGTTGTCTGCTCTTCTCATTTAGGAAATTGAGTGATCCCATTTTCTAGTCTCATTTAACCTAGTAGCGTTTGGATCCTGTTTAACAGAGCACAGCTTGAAGTGTTATGTCTGCTAATCTTGGATTTTTTTGAGAATGGGGAACCCACTGGCCAAGATACAACATACCAAATTACTGTAGTCCACCCATTTAAATTCTTTTTCAAAGGTTTATAATAAAGCAGGAAGTTTTTCTTCCAATCTGATACCTGTCTGGCAGGAGTTCGACTCTAAAGCACCATTATATAGAAAAATGTTTTAATAACAGAGCTGGGGGGAGTGAGGGAGAAGCCTGATGTGGCCGTGTCTGTTAGAGATCTGTTTAGCAGAAGAGAAACTTAAGAGGACAAAGTAGCGGCTACAGTGATTTTTTTTGCCATTCTAATAAAAAGCATCTAATTAGTTTGAAGCTTTAAAGAAGATGTGTTAGTTTGATAGACTAAGGATACATCTGTATGCTGTATATGGAGGTGTGGAAGCCATGTAGCCCCAAGGGTTATGTTTATTTTAGGTGCTGCTTTCCAATGCCCACCTGTATATTACATGCTCAAAGCTTAAACATAGGCAAGTTAGATGTGTCTCTTGTGTACTCACCCATCTGCACAGGCTGTTTGGCTCCACTTGTGTCACCTGAGGGGCAGGATTGGCCCCTCAATACTGGTGACTCTTTAGAAGATGGAACCCTGAACACTTCCAAGGACTTTCTGTGAAGCATTGCTGCTACCTATCATTGTGTGCTGAAGGGCTGTAGTTTGTATTAAGCAGCATGTCCATGCCAGGGCAAAGGAACCTTATGCTGCTTTAATTGTGACAAACATTCATGTGCCTTTCTGGCAGCAGAGGAGGGTCACAACTCATTTCATGCCCACTGTGTCTGGTGTATCTCTCTAGCATGTGTAGTCTGTAATACACACCAGCAGTTGCTGTGTCCTCTGCAGCAGCCAGCTGTACCAAAGCAAGGCTGCAGTGCAGTTTGGAATAGCTTTGGTTTTACTATTACTTACTATGGTTTTTCAAAGCAGCATTTTCTTTTCAGTTTCACCTCCTTCACTTTAGATGTGACAAGATGGAGTTAAATTGAACATTGAAATTTAAAGCCCCCAGTCTCCAAGACTTACTACTGGTGTGATTAATCTGAAAAACTTGTGTGAGACAGGAGAGGGGAAAGTTATGAACAGTGCTGCATTTGTCTTCACTCTTGGTTTTGGTGGGTTTTGTCAGAAATTCAGTGTTTTGTTTGGGTTTCCTTTTGTTGACCAAATAAATTCTCCTCATAACACCTTGTAATTTATTTTTATTTTTTTAGAAACAAACTTCCATACTTCAGCACTCCAGTTCTCAGATGCTAAAGCTTTCTTTTAGCTGCTGTATTGTTTAGGGAAGATTGAACTTAGGGAAGATTGAACTTAGAGCAAGGACAGTTTTAACATATTGAGAAGCACAAAGAGTGTTGACAGGACTTTCACGGCATGCCAGTCAATACCACACACGCACGGTATGGTACAAAATGAATGGGAGGGCTGTTGCATCTGCTGGGGGAAAACCCTCTCCCAGATTAACATGCATAGATCTCTCTCTTCCTGTTTGAAATGTTTCCAGTGTCATGATGGTGTCTCCCCTGTGCAGTTCAGTACAGAAGAAAGGAAGGATGGGTAGAACTGGGCTGTTCTTACTTTTCAACCCAATTCCCAGCTCTTGCTGTGATTGTTTCCGCCTTCAACTGGTTCTGCTAGCAGAAATTCTGGCCTCCAAAAGTATTTGTAGAGACCTCATACAAGACAAACATTGAATTCCTTTCCTACTTCATATAAAATATACAAGAAATTGCCTTGCCTTTGGTTCTTTTAACTATTTCTAAGAGGGTTTAATATCCTTCATGAGGTTGGAAGTAGAGAGAACTGGATGAAGTGTTCCCTAGGAACTATGTACTAAGGGCTGAAAGGGAGAAATACACTACTGAAGACTTAGAGTTGCTGCCAAATAAACCTCTGTACTGCGCCTGAATTTGAGAGGATGGGCTGTTGCTGGTAGTTGGCCAGATGACCCGTTTTGCTGGTAGTTCAGTAGAACTGGGAGATTTTATGTTGCAGTTCTTTTACTCCACCTCCTGTGTCATTTTACATTTCTGAGAAATATCTCACATAAAAAATGAGATCATGGAAGCATAAAAAATGTGATCATGGAAGCAATGCAACTGCAACTCAAAAATACCTGTTCAGTCAGAATGTCTCTAACATTCACCTTTCTTGCACATACGTATTATGTTGCAATCCTCAATCATGGGACCATATACGCTTTTTTTTCCTCCCAAATACAATGTTAGGCCAGCCTCGACTAGAATGCAACTGTGATGTCGCAGACTTGATTATTCCTTATCCAGAATGTTGCACCTTCACTTTCAGTTACACCAACTGCTTGTACAGTCCTGCCCAAAGGGAATTCTTTGCTTGCTGGTGGTGTTGTTTCTCATGAGCTTTTCCCAGCTCCAATAGAAGGAATTACACCCTGAAGTTGCAAGTACAATTAGTCTTAATTGCAGAAACTGGTTTCCTCATTTGCTACGTGCAAATACACAAATCAGCCTCATCTTCAGAAGAAGAGTTTGAGATTGGTTGAAGACACTTTGAAGGTTGGGGGGAAAATGGTAATAGGTCTTTCCTGCTGAAAGCATTCTTAAATTAAAAAAAAACTTTCAGAACTGGCACAGTACAAATTTAACATACAAATGAAGCAATGACCTCTATGTTTCCTACTGAAAGAAAAACTGCTTACTCTTACACATTGGTGACATTGTCAAGAATGCTTGTCCTTTAGAATTATTTCTCCATAGAGCAGCTGACAGTTTAGTATGCCTGTGTATACAGGCAAACTGAGCAGAGATTAAACAATTTTGATGAGCATAACTTTTCTTTTAATCTACCTTATTGGTAAGTATTCATCCTTTTTGATGGTAGTCTTGTATAATAGCTAACTGCAAACATCTCATACTTAGAAGCTTTAATAAAAAGCAACCTATATTTCTATAGCAGCCTTTGCAAAGGATAAACATGTATATAACCCATATGGATTTGTTCACTCCTGTCTTTTTCTCTTTGCAAAAGCTTCTCACTCATTCATCGTATGAAATATATTTCAAATATTGGCATCTTCATCTCTTTTTGCATTAATAGGAGTCCAGCTCTGCATAGAAATTGAGAAAAGCAAGATGCTTTGGTTCAGCTGCTTAAATTTGGATTTTTTCAGTATGATTTTTGGCATGCTGGTCTGAATATTTTGGCTGAAAGAATTACAGAGGGGCCAAGATTATTGCCCAAAATGTGAAATACAGTCTGTCAAAAGGAAATATCCAGAACCCTTCTTTCCTTCTGGTTTCTTAAAAGTATAAGTTACTGGAGAATATACTGTTTGATAAATAATACATTCACGCTGTGACAAAATTCTGTCTTCGTGTTTGTGTGCTAATTCATCAACCATCTACCCTGTCTAACCTGGTCTGTTGTCTCCTGTGATCCTGCCTGGATAGTCCAAAGGAAAGAAGTTCTTACAGGCTTTCTCCTAGGTAGAGTAGCGGCCTGTGAGGAAGTCCCAGCTGCTCCTGAAGGGTGGTTATAACTAGAGTATGAAGTTCAAGGCCTCACATCCCTTCATATATTCTTACATAGGTGGAATTGCTGAGCTGGTATGCAGAGACATGTGCAGTGGAGCTCTGGGTGGGTAGATGGTAGACCATGACATTGCTATTCAGGTATTGTCTTGGAGACCTGGCTATCATAGCGGAAGAATTGCTTGGACTCAGTCCATTCTTTGAAGTAGGTGAGTGCACATTCATCAGCCTCAACTATTAATTTCAGCAGGACAGGAGTAGCACTGAATTCTTGCTTGACCAAAGTGGAGAAAGACTTGCTCGTCTTGAGCTTTGAGCGTGTAATCAAGATTCTTTGTGCGTGGATTCCATTAATTACACAGTCACAGAAGGATTTTTTCCCCTTTAATCATGAATCATTTTCTTCTAAGAAAGCAAGCAAACAGAGTAAGTGAGAACATACGTAGTTTTTGAAAAGAAAATACTTCTCAGCCTAATGATGCCAATACTACTGCTGGTTCCCTAAACTACACTGAGATCTTTTGCCTACAAAGCCTTTTGAAAAGCCAAAATACACAAAACTGCTATCCCCATGACTGCTGTTTACAGCCATCCCGAAGAAATACCTTTGTGGGGAGGAAGGGATGAGAAAAGTGGAAAGGACTGGTTGATTTTTCCCAAATCGAGTTCAAAGTGGTCCTCCTTAATTTTTAGACTTTGTTTTAAATAAAAGCAACAGTTTACTGAAATCTGGGTTCAATAAAGATGTGAGGCAAAAGTGTCAGGGGCTGTTAAAAATTAAGTTACATCACTGTCTTGGGGTTTCCCTAAGCTGCACCTTACTGGAAGCTGGGAAGGGGTAACAAAATACTTCTTTATTCATGGAATTTTCTTATGCTGTCCTCTAGACAGCTGCCATTGGGTGATGGCATAGAAAGCCAACTAGACTTCTGACTTGTTTATCTGTTTTTAGAATCTTTCCACATGCTTATACTGAAGATCAAGATTGAAATGCCAGTCGTGAGATTCAGCTTTCAGCTATCCCATGCATCTTTTTTCCTAGATACAGAAATCACCCCTGTGACTCAACTCCAGCAAAGTTTACTGCCATCGAGGTCTGCCAGCAGCTCTTAATTGTGTGATCACTCCCTCGCTGTAAGTCAAAATGAGTTGAGTTGGAAGAGCCTTACTGCTAAGATGTTTAATGTAACCCAGTTTATTTGTCATGAAAAAGATTAAGGGAAGCACTCGCTTGTGCAATTGGATGAGCAGGTCTGGAGGTGGCAAACTCCACAGGTGTAAGCTTTCATAAGGCAATGTTGCTACCGCTAGAATCCTGCTTTGGTATAAAAACAATTCCTTTGCATTTCGTTCATCAGACATGTTAGCCAGCTTTCTCTATTATGAAACATCTAGAAAAGTATGCATTTATTTTCCTTGCAGAACACAGAAGGTAATTTTGGGCAAACCCAAGGAAGGGTTTATCACAAGATTTCTAACAATTTCTTTCATTGCTTCTTTCGTGTAAAAGTTAGTGTCTTGAGTTTGTTGGTTTGCAGACACTGCACCAAGGAGCATACTTGCACTATTCAGATTCATACCCTTTGCTTCAGTGTGAACCGTAGCAGGAATTGGAGGCCCAAGATTCAGTGAGCCCCTTTGGTCTAGACATGTACAAGCATCCAGCAAGAAAAAGTCCATGCCTTGTATTTCATTAATTAATTACATAGCTAAGTCTTATTCCCATCCTTTGCACTGGACGGGAAAAGATCTCCTGGGTCATCATGGCTAGGTTTTGCTACCTCCAGCAACCACATCATCTAATACATTTCAGAAACTAAACAGGCTCCATTTTAAAACAAATTCCATTTCCTGTCACCCCAACTTCTGCTAGTTAAGACTGCATGGCCTGCTTCTCAGTTGCAAAGCATAATAAAATATCAAGACTGCCACAACTTTGTCTTTTGTCTGAGAGCTCCAGAAGTCTAAATGCAGGTACAGATTACGTATCTTGGGGTTTTTTGTATTAATTATGGTACTGTAATATCCCCCCCCTGGACAGAAGGAAAGGAGATACTGTTGTGGCAGAAGTAAATGCTTGAAGTATGTTTTTACTCAAGAAATAATTCATCAAAGGCCACAGTTCTGGTCTGTAGCATATTCCATGAAGTGGTTGAGTAATAACCAACATCTCCCAACCCACTATCCTCCTTTGATGCAAACTGGTGAGGCTGAGCTAAAGCTTCAGCCAGTTATGTTGCAGTGCACTCGAAACAAAAGTTTGATGAGTTGCTCCAAACAGAATAATCCTTTCATGACTGCAGAATATAAATCTGAAATGGACTGTAAACCAAAAGCAGTCCAAAAGAAAATAGGCATTACATAATTATTACATCTGGGAAAATAGCAATATTAATGATTTTTTAACAATTTTCTATGTATCTGTTGATGAATTTAAGATTTCCAGTAATGCCAGATCACCCTGCACTAGAGACAAGAAAGTATCTGTTACACAGTTTTCCTGAGCATAACATGACATTTTCATTTGTACTGCTAGGCCACAGAGCTGTGTCCCAGCAGTGCCACGGCTGGTTTGTGGTCCTGTTGTGGTGTCACTGCCCTGGGTGTTCCAGGGGCACACATAAAGCCCTTCCTTGGCACCTCTTCTGAGAAGCCCTGCAGCGGAGTGGCACTCATAGTGGCTGGTTTTATCATTATATACTGGTCCTGTGGTCTTCATTATGTTATCTTTTTTTGCTGGCTGTTAAACTTAGAAAATGCAAACCATGCTGCCCATTTCAAGGCTTGCTCTTGCTCTGAAAGCTGTGATGCTGAGTGCGTGGTATGTGTGACATGACTGGGTGCCATGGCAACAGACCGTGATATCATAAATGCCAGATGATGAATTAATCTCAGGGACACATCAGAAAGAAGAGCTGCGTTGTGCTACAGAAAGTCCTTACTCCAGAACTGCTCTCCTCCAGTGGCAAAGAAAAGAGAGAAAATGAGGGAGCTCAGTGCTCCCTCCTTAGCTTGTTCGGTTGACCAGATCCCTCTTCAGGTCATCTGCAGCTCCAGTGTGAGAGCATAAACATGTACCTCTGGAGTGCAAAAGTGCTTCTGTAGAAAACTTTTAAAGAGCTTAGTTATTTGCGCTTCACAAGTGTGTTTTACTGTGCAGACCTCTAGAAAGATGTCCTTATACTTTCCCTGCCAACAGCAGTTAAATCTTGTTTGGAAGAAGAAAAAGAGCTGCCTTACTGTAGTCTCTTCCTTCAATAGTTCTTTTAGTCTAGCAGCGTTACTTGCATTATTCAAGTCTAGCAAAATGAAATCTGTTTCTACAGCATGGCTATGGCTAAAGCTTTTTTGTTGTAAATACACTGATAATAATTAACTGTACTAGTGCCTTGTGTTACATTGTGGAAACTGTCATTCCAGGCATAGCCTGCAGTGTGATAGTCCCCATCAGCACGACGGAATCGTTCGCTTCAGTCCAAGAAGATACCACATCCTACTGGAATAAAACATACAAACAGTTTATATTGTTGAAACTTTAAAATACCATATTAAAAACCAGTAATTGAACAATTTTGTTTTGCCTGTTTAACTTCCTTCATGCCAGGCTTCTGAAGCATGAAATGATGTAAAACCACTATAATGCTTGAAAACATACAGCATAATCTCAAGTACAATGCAGATTTTTTTTCTAGTAGGGTGCCCAAAAATATAATAATAATTGTGAAGAAAAAAGTGTCCAAAAAATTGTGTTGGGTTTGTTGATTTTCCAATATTATTTTCATTTCCTGGATTCCAGAAATAAAATTTGAGGGTTTTTTTTTAATACTTCTTAGCTGAGCAACTTTGAAAATGTTGAACAGTTTAGTGGCCTCACTTCACAGGGCTAGAAATCTGAATTCACATTCAATGTAAGAAAAACGCCTACACTACTCTCCCAGTGCTGCCATCCCCATGAAGCTACCTGGAATTAAATGGATATGTATTGTGATTACTGGCAATGTCTGTCATACTTTAGATCTCCAAGGATCCAGCTGAGCAGCTTTCAGGGTTTCTCTTACCTCAGTCATTTTCCATCCACCTGTGCTCTCTTCTTGCTCCCTCATCTTCTTTCTCACAAAGGCTCCTACCTAGCTTGTATCCCTCTGCCCCAGCACACACTCTTCTGCAGCCTGATGCTGCTCTCTCATCTCCTACACTCCTGTCGGCCTCCCACATGTAGGGCACAAAATGTTGCTCGGACACTCAGCAAATGAGGACTAATCTAGGGGACCAGAAAAAGGCCAGTGGCTCCGTCACCATAAACACTGAAAGCAGAATGTGCCAAGACCCTTCCCACAGCATCAACCCTGACCTGTTGGTGGCTGAGGGAAGATCACTCTCTCCTCTTTTCCTAATTAAACCACAAAACTTCCTCACTGCTGTGTAAGTGGTGAGAAGGGTGTCACTGCCAGTTCATCTCTTCCCCTCTCTGGGTAGACTCCAGACAATCACTCAGAGTAAGTATCCCACTTTTCTTAACTACTGACCAAAGCCTTTCTGGAGTTGCAGTGCAATGAAACCACTACAATCCTGTTGAGCACCAGGGGAAGCTGTTGTAAGACTTTCCCCTAGTGGGAGGAACAATTACTGGATACAGAGCCTGGACTTCACAATCCATCTGTTTAATTTATAGTGTGTCTCAACAGTACATCTCTGTCAACTCCATCTCTCCAACGGCAAGGCGTAACTGTAATTTAGGAGCTCAGTCATTTGAAAGACCAACCAGGCAACCATGATCTATTCCCACCCAGCAGATGAGGACGTTGCTAAGGCAGTTTCTCAATTTAAGAATGATTTTATCTCTTTTTCTCTCTTTTCAGCCCTCTTTGCCAGCTGGCATCCCGTTTTCTACTTTTCCAGCGGGCATTGCTTCAGCTCAGCATGATCCTTCGGAGGGGGAGCAGTAGCCTATTTAGAGCTTAAACCACATAGAGATTTACTGGCTGGAACCCCAGAGAACAACCTAGCAAGAGGCTGATGAGGGCACTTAGCCAGATCGTCTCCAAAACACTATTGTTAAAAGAACCTGATATGCATGTTAAGTAAACATCAAATATGCAAAGCCCAGCACATATAATATGCAGATAATAGCATAAGGTAATGGGCCCTATCCCCAAATAAATAATAGCACTCTCATAACCACAGGCAGTTCCAGTATTTTCTGTTCACTTTCAATGTCCTCTGAATGGGTCATATCTATAATATAATAAAACTCCCACAGGCTCCAGCAGGATTAGGGTTTAGTGTTAAACCCTGGCTAAAACAAGGGGAAGAAATTTCTCTTGCACACAAACAGGCAAAAATGTAGAATAAATGTGATCCAGGAAGTGACTATATAAAGGCGTTGATAATTTCATTTGCATATAAAATAATAACTAAGAACGGAAGCGAAATTATCCCATATACACAGAAACCCTGGGCGTTCAGGATTGGCTATTCATTATTCTCTTGTCATACAAAGCAATTCAGTCTGCAGCTGCATTTCTCTCTTACAAATCCAATTCAATCAAGAGAACCGAAACATCATTAGCAAACCCACTGATTTATCCACCAGTAAAGTGCTGATACAGGCTTCTATTCCTGCTGCTAATAAATTCTCTACATAGCAGTGTTTGCTTTCTCTAGGGATCTCCCATTATTCTAATGGCTAGAGGCTTCTAACTTTTCTGCTGGAATTTCGGAGCCTAAAAATCTATGATAGCAGGGTCCAAAGCCTGTGGGAGTCATAGGAAAGAAAGGGCACAGGCCCAGAACACGTACCTAGTTACTATAGAGATGTGGCTACATGGAACTGCAGGTGAGGCAGCACCTGGTGCCTTAAAATCTGCTGTGAAAAGACCTTTTTTAATTCCCTTTCTGAAATATAACCCTTGTCTCCCGTTTTGCTCATCACTTCCTCTCCCTATTTCCCTCAGCTTTCCCCCAGAGCCTTGCCTCCCACTCTGTACCTTTCCCTGGCTCCTGCTTGGTCTCTTGCCTTAATTGCCAGCTTTCTGGGCTCGTTCAACTCTGCTCCGCTCTCTCTTCTCCTGCAGAAACGCAACAGCTCTGAAGACCAGTGCTGGGTGTTGTCTCCTGTTCCTCCCGCACATCATCTGCCAACAAGGTGCCAGGCAGTCACCTCCGAGCTCATCACAGCATCATCCTCTTGCTGTTTTCATATGCAGGAGCCCTTACACACTATTTCAAGGCCTGGGCACGCACTTCTGCGTCCTTTTCAAGGTGCACTCCAAACAGGGAAGGCCCAAGGGATGTTAGAAGTGCTGTTGTCTTTTGTGAATAATTTCCCAAGTTGCAGTTTCCATAACTTCTTTAACAGTCCTGGGTCATTTTGTCTGCCAGGTTCATGTGATGTTTGGTTTGTCTGTGGCCCATTCATCTTTTAAACACAAAGAAGTTATTTCCTTGGAATATTGCAGACCAGAATTAACATTCTAGGCTATCTGGTAGCTAAGAAACACTTGAGTTTGGTCTGAATTTTATTTAAAAAAAAAAAAAAAAAGTATAAAAAGTAAGAATCCAAATCCACCTGTGACAGTAGCCCATGTTTAATACAGCTTTAATAAAAAGCGTTATTAGATTCCTCTCTTGGAACAGTATTATTTTTCTACTTGCTGAACATGATATCCAAGATAACAAGAATCAGGCAAGGGTCTTAAAAAAGATCTTTATTTAAAAAATACAGGCTCTCTAATCTATCTTATCTATGCTATAAATGAAAGATAAAATGATTACTAATATAAGATACTTGACACTTTCATTTATTTACTTTTTCATCTCTACTAATTGGAGAATGGATATATATGGATAACTAGTGTGTTCTGCTTTTTTATTTTTAATCATATGCTCATGCATTTATAAAAACTCAGTGTCTAGACTGAAAATAGGAGGAAAACGCTTATGTTTATAATAGCTGTTTGGATTTTTTTTTAAGAAAAAACCCACCATGTTTATTATCTAGGGAACAAAATGTTAAACTAATCTTTCAAAACCAAGATTTAATATCAAACATCGTATCATTGTTATTTTTCAAGTTCCTCAGTTGCATTCATCCTGGTCGGGCTTTCCTGGAGTGATCTCACTCATCTGACCACAGCGGCTTGTGCTTTTTTATTCCTGAATGTCACATTTCTGGCAGGTCTAATGCATTTGGCTTTCTGTGAACTCAGATGGAGGTGACGTGTTTCCATGATGCCAGCAGACCCGAAGCCACATCTTCCTTCCAAAACCACACCTCGCAGAGCTGATGGAGAACGTTGTGTCTTAGCCCCATTTCCATTATCTACCAGTGAAGAACCTGCAGGGTTGCACCAGCTGCCGTAGCTCCCACAGCCCAAGACACCCGTCCTCTGCAGCCTGTTTGCACTATGCTGCTGCACCGTTGGGCACACCGAGCAAGTTACGCTGCTGCCAAGTTACTGAGTCATTCCCATCTTTTCTCCAACACATTACATTTTTTGCCACAAACCACTGCTCCGAGTATAGCCATTAGCTAGAACTGGACTGAGCGAAGCGTGAAGAGCAGTACAGAAGCAATAAAACATAGTGTGTGTGTAAGGAGGGGGGGGAACCCCAACACAAAACCCAAACCAGCATTTTAAAATGGATATTGGTAGAAAACTAAAGCTGAGTAGCCCGTTATGAGAGAATTTAACTCAGCTTTATGATACTGTTTAAGTCTTAGGCACCATTCATGATTACACAGCAGAATTAAAACCTTCTCTAATAAGTTACAAGCTTGTGCCTATTGACAGAAGTGAAAAAATGAGAACTAAAATGAAATCAGCTGGCTGTTACTCAGCCTCCACTGCCCAACTGGATCAGGAAAAGTGTTAAAATGACTCCTGCAATTTTCCTTCCCAGCTCTTTGAGTTTGATTTTCAGTTTGCAAAAAAAGGTACCTGAGAATGTTCTTAAATGCTCTCTGTGCCTGCCATCAAAGGAGTTTTCTACTTCGGAAAAAGAGAGCGAGCCTTGTCTCAAAATGTACTTTTGCCAGGAATTCTGTCCTGATTAGGCTGCCTTGGAGCACTTTCTTGGGTGGGTGCCATACTGAAGTTATTGGGTGGCAGCCATGTGTACAACACTCTTAAAGTCTATTCCCTTAATTTGCAACTCAACATAAAACTTAGGTTAAGTCTATTGATACCACTGGAGGGTGGGGCTAACATACATATGTATGCAATTATTTTCAGGATATTGCAATGAGTACATATACGCTGCCACAGAAGTTGCTCTGAAGTTGAATACTAATGTTCCTTGGGTATGCATTTTGCCCCTGTCTGGTTTCTTCATTTGCAAATTATTCCACATTCAAATATCCCCACTGGTACTAATGAAAATGTTGGATAATCCATACATTTGAGTCAGCTCCTCCTAAAGACACTAAGCTGGCCTCTCCAGCCCACACAATCCTACCCTGCAACAGGAACTTAGCAAAGCGCTTCAGTAAATGTTTATATCCAAGCCTGCTAGACTGAACCCATCATCTCTGACCAAACACAAGTGCATTTTTGAGCCTAAATGTTTTAGAATGAGGCACGTGGAAGAGCGCCTTCACCAGCATCATTTTATCATGACTCGCATAGCAGAAAGTAAGACTTTTCTCTCCTTCACTTGGAGGAAGGGTTGTTAGCATTTCTCATCCACATTTCACAGATCCATTGAGGAGGAGGAAATGAGGTGGGCTGCACATGGAAGAAAGTTCTATTGACTTGTATTTTTTCTGTATAACAGGCATCCATTTTCAGAGAGGGTAGTTTACTCTTTCACTCATAAACTTTCTGCTCTGTACAATGCTTTACTGAGACCATCCACGCTCTTTCAGACCTCATATTATCTCCTACATGGTTCCTCACCAGGCCTATAGAGAGAGAAGAGCACAGAAGCCAAGTGTGTGTATCCAGAATAAAAACATCCACTACCATTCTCTTCCCTCTGATCTCCCCCAGACCTGGACCTCTCATGGACACCCACAGAATATTCAAACACAAAAGTGCAAAATACTGTGCTTAGGGTAAGGTCCCTCATGTAGAGCTAAGTGAAAGATGGTTCTTCAGTTGCCAGAGGTCCTAATCTAAACATGTATCCTTTATTTTCAATGATATCTTCTAATTATTTTTTTTTTGTACCTTTAAAATCACAGACATTGGTTATTCCACAAGTGACTTGGGTATATGAAACAGAGATGAGCCTATCTTTTAACACTGACGATGTATTTAGTACTCCGTAATTAACACCAAAATGGTAATCACTAATTTTCAGATAAAATTAACTACGGTTCATTGGGAAAAATTATGCATTCTGTTGAATATATAATTATATCTATTCTAAAGCAATCACTGCTCATATTTACATATTGAGAAACGGTTGCTGGAAATATGACCTACTTCGTAATAAGAAACAGTTTTGATTTTGGAGAATATTTATTCCTTACACTATTGAACCAGAATGTTAAATTTCAGGAGTCGTATATACATGCTGGCTAAGCTATGTCAAATTACTTCTCATTTTTTATCTTTTCTGTTCTCTCTTTTCCCTCAGACTACACAGGAGCAATGATCTGAACAATTTTGTTCAGCATTTTGCTGGATGAACTTTGCAAACAGCTCTCTGCAGTCAGCACTAAGAAGGGGTTTTGGTAGCAGCAGCTGGAGTCTAAAGCGGATCAGCTTCACATAAAAGGCACAAACGACATAGGAGAGCATGAGTCATTCCCCTTAATCTACACCAAGATGCTGAGTTCAAAACATGAAAAGGTCACCTCTTCTTTGCACGCAGATGACAGTATAAAGTGATCCAATTGTCACCTTATTTCTCTTTAACATTCGTGGCCTCTGTAATGCCATTTTGAACAGAAGATCACATGGGAGAGAAAAACCCCAGCATGCCTCAACCGTATGTGGAATCACAGAAGCTCAAGACAGAGAGGATGGATGAATCCTCTTGAAAAAGGCCACAGAGAACTCTCACTACAACTATAACCAGATTATATCACTTCTGATTCCCTTAAATCTAGAATACTCTCATGATAACATTCAAAAGGAGGTTGTTTTATGAGTCCCTGATTTTATAAGTTTTTGAAGATTTGCAGGATTTTTGCAAAATCAAGCGTAGGAGTGGTACCCTATACACTCACTCTAATCCTCTGGAAACTGTCAATGACTGCTACCCACTGGCACTGGCTGTGTAGTAGTCAGAAGTAATATTTAAGATTAACCATTAGCTTCACCGTTAGCAGAGGGAGCCATGGGAGGGGGGGCTCAAATACAGCCAACAGGAGGAGACAGTGTGAGCTGAGAACTCACCTAAGCAGGTGTCCCACTAGAACATCTTTTTATTAAACTACTGTCTTTAATACAACTAAATGTTTAGTCAAAGTTAAAACATTAAGCAGAAACATACTGCCTTTGATTCAGTTTTTAATTGGGAAGGTTTCCATATTTTAGAGCAATCTGTCCAGTTAGCCTGAGGAAAGACAGTAGAAGCAGAAAACAGAGACAAGCAAACAGGTAGCAGCAGCTACTGCCTCATTTCGTCCACAAAGAAAATAGGGATTCATTTCAGAGCTAGGATGTTCTCCACTCATGAAGTGGGGAAACAGATGGAGTCTAGTAAATTAAAACAAACAAAAAAAAGAATTATATGCAACAAGCCTTCACTTGCTCTCAAAACCTGTTTCATCACTGATTGCTGGAAATGCTCAAATTCGGTAAAATACAGCATTTCAGACTGATACCATGCCCTCAGTTACAACTGATGAGACCCTCCCTTTCCATCTTACTTGATCCTTGACTGATTCTGAGACTGAAGTTAAATTTTCTTCTGCAAATCTGACGGCCTCTTCAAAACGTCTCCAGAGAAGAACACACTGCTCCAGACTAGGTTAGGAGACAGACCAAGCGTATTGCTACAGGGAGTGAAGGTGTTTCTTGAAATACCTGCTATCATCACACTAGTATTAGGGTAACACTACAAATAGAGAAATGTTTGCAGGCTGTTACCCGAGCTATGGAAAAGATTTCGAGCGTAGACAACGAATGACATTAATCAATGCAGACTTCTAATCTTCACCTTCTCTTGTATAATCAAATCTGTGATGGCACCAGGTTGTTTTATAATCCCTTGATGCCAAGATTGTCTGGATCAGTCTGGCTTCCAGCATAATTTACAGCAGGCCTTTAGCCCTACCGGCTACCAGCTATAGCACCAAGGAGCCATTCAGCAACTGAGCCTCGCTGACATCTGCACACTGCAGCCTTTCTTCTTTCTGTTATGTATTAGATAAAAGAGTAAGAGCATGGACCAGAATCCAGCCATAAGCCTTTCACAACTAGGTAAGTACCTGTTTCTACAGACATCTTTGTTCTGAAATGAAATCCGTTAGTTTGTTCTGGAATGAAATCCATTAAGTTTGTACTCCTTGTAGAAATTCCAGCTAAGTATTCCTGACTTCTTGACCTCATTTGAGTATTGCAATACAATTTTGCTTAAGGAACCAAAGCTTCTGACATCAGCCCTGTCAACTTCTCTCTTCACTTGTCAGAGACTTGGTATCTCTGTGAGTAGAAATCCCCATTGACTGCTGAGCCATAACCAATATTTGGACAGCTGTTCTTTGCTTTACTCATTGGAGAGAAAAATGACCAACATTTCCGAGGATGACAGAAAGCTAACAAAGGACAGTGAGTCCCTCCCCTCACTGCGTATGTGTTAACATGGACAACTCCTTCTGTGCTACCATGGGAATGTCTATCTCATACTTTGGTGCAAGTATGCAAACCCAATCCGGACAGCACTGATCGTGTTGACCCACTTCTCCTGAGCAACTAGTCCCACGGGCTTCAACGATGCAAACTTAGCCGTAAGCACAAGCGCAGTCAGAATCAGGGACGTATTTTTCAGCTGATCATAATATTAATCAAGCACTATGCTACAAGAGCTTCACAGAATATAAATATAACTAAAGAATTTATTTTAAAAAATAAAATGTATTTATACTCTCACCAGCCCATAGGCACATAGTGCTGCACACAGCGGGTTGCTCTTACCATTTGCCTTCAGTTCCCACCATATTTCAGTGCTATGTAGTGCCACTCTAGTTAAGGGTCATGAGCTATTTCCATAATTAATCTCATTTTTCAAAGGTGCATAGCTCATCTACTTTAATTCCCAGTGGAGACTGGAAGCAGCTTGCTAGTGATCAGCTTCGGTATGAATTTTTTTCCTATCTTCACAAAATGGCTTAATCAATCAATCCACTTATTACCTCTTAAAGAAGACGTATTTATTCCCTGATCCTGCAGTGCTTGTGTGGTGTTGGGCCTGTAGTCCTTATTGGAAAAACATATATGTTTCTTAATCAGTGCAAAAGCCTCAGATGATTTTGGCCCGAGAGACTGGGATTTTTCTTTTAATGGAAAACAAACCACAGCTTTAACATTGCAACTTTATATGTGAGTGCAGACAGGCACTACTTTGGGAGCAGGGGCCTCAAATCGCAAAGTACAAACTAATTTCCCTGAGAATTTGACTTTTGCCACTCCTTTGCCTTCGTGTTTTATTAATACATTCTTAAGCAATCGATCTCATTTAGAGGGGAATAATATGGTTACATAATTTAATAGATTGATTTGTTAATAATCATGGGAGATGATGAAATATATCCTTATACTTCACATAAATAACAGAAAATTAGGATACATTGTGACAAAGGCAAAGGAAATGCATGCCAAGTACCCAATTAATGTAAATCAGCACAATCTGATATTAGTCACTATAGATGCATATATTCTGCCTAAAGAGCTGGCCTTTGCATCTGAACCAAATTGCTCTGATGGTAAAAGTCCAGCTGAGAAAAGCAACTAAAATGAAAAAGCCGATTTTGCCACTCTCATCCACACCCGTCATCTGCGTCTGTGAAGGCTCACTCCTGTGCGACACAAACATTCTTGCCTCCAACCTGTTGAGGTCTGAGGGGTTTTACTGGTAAGCTCCTACTGGAGGAGCCAGGCATACGCCCCCAAACCACCCAGTCTGTTGCTTAGGGGTCCCCTCCACTGGTTTTCCCAAAAGCTAAGATGCATTTCTCACAGTGTTTAAAGAAAAGTCGCCGCAAGCGGAGTCACGCAAGGTTGTGTGGCTGAAACATCCTTCGAGTGGCAGCTCCTGCCGCGCCATGTAGCGCTGTAAAGCGGCATTTGGGGTTCAGGAGGGGCTGCGCGGGCAGGACGCACACCGTCCAACACCCACACAGGTATTCATGAAGTGACGGCTTGTTCGGGCACGCAGGGCCCTGGCCACAGCCACAGCCAAACGGGAAGGCGCAGAGGCCTCTGAAGGTCAAGGGTGCCCTTCGCCCCGTTTCCCAGGCAAGCGCCTGAGGCGAGGGGGCAGAGGGGTCCTGCCCGGCCCCGGGGTGCTCCTCCCTGGAACCGCCCGAGGACGGATGATAAAACTCGGGAGGGAAACGGGGGCCACCACGAGAAGGCGAGCCCCGGCTTCGGGGTCGCGCCGCCACCAGAGCCCGGGCGGGGGGCGACAGCCCCGGCGCGGAGGCGGGCGAGGGCGGCCCGGCCCGGCCCGGCGCCGCGGGGGGTGCCCCCGCCAGGCCGCGGGGCGGCGCTCCGCCACCCCTGCCCCGGGCCGGGCCAGGCCGCGGCGGGCCGAGCCGGGCGCCCCTCGGGCGGTGCTGGCGGGCGGGGCCGTCCCCGCCCCTCTCGCCGCGCCGCAGCCGCCGGAGGCGAGCGGAGCCCGCCAGTGTGCGAGCTGCCGCCGCTGCCCGCCGCCGCGCCTCCCGCCCAGCCCGGCCCTGCCCAGCCCAGCGAGGCACGGCAGAGCCAGCCCCTGCCCCGCGCCCCCCGCACCGCCCGGGCGACGAGAGCCAGCCATGGGTAAGCGAGCCGGGCTGCGGGGGAGCCCCCGCGCCGGGAGCTGCGGGGGGGTGGGAGCGGGGGCAGGTGCGGGGCAGCCCCGGGGGTCGCGGCGGCGCCTCGGCCCGGCCTCTTCCCGCGCAGCGGGACGGGGGGCAGCAGCCGCCTGTTGAGCGCCCCGGCAGAGCGGCCCGGGCGCGGCCGCCCCTCCGCCCCTCTCGCCCCGCTGGGGCCGGGCCGCCGCCACAGAAACTCGGCGGGAGCGCGGGGGGCTCGTGGCCGGCGGGGAGAGCCGGCGGGCAACGGGAGCTCGCCAGCTGCAAAGCGCTCCCTTCCTTTAAAAACACGTTATTATCAGTAGTGGTAACGCTTAGTCCCGGAGCTGTAGTTTCTTGGAGGCGGCTGTACGCAGCCGGCCTGGAGCGCGTCTCCTGGCCCGGTCCCGCTGAAGCTGGGAAGCGGTGGGGTCGGGGGCTGCCCCGGGGGCCGGGGCGGCCGCGTGTGTCCCCGCGGGGCCCGGTGCCGCCGCCCGGCGCTGGGAGCGACTCGGTCTGGCCCCGGTTTACCCCGAGCGGGGGGTCCCGCTCAGCCCCTCCGGCCCCAACGCGGATCCCCTTGGGGTGCAGTTCAGATTTTGCCCGGGGGTGAAAGCGTGGCTCGGGAGAGGAGGAGTAACCTCGCGGGACAGGGAGGAGAGGGACGTGCCTGCTGAAGGTGGGAAGCGTCGAGTGCGCGGTGTGCCGGTCACAGGGCGCTGGGGCGGGAGCCTTGGGGAGCCTTGCGGGCCGTCGGGGTACGGGGGGGTGGGCTCTTCCCTCTTGTAGCTCGGGGTCGGCGCGGTGGAGGGAATGGGGCGTCGATGGGAAGCGGCGGCCTCTGTTCCCGAGCTGCCGGGGAGGGCAGTGCCCGCGTGAGGGGGTTTGCCGGAGCAGAAGCGGGGCCCTGACCTGGGAAGGATTCGTCGTGCACATGGGTCACTCAGGGCTCAACACACACGTTCTGCGTTCGCATCCTTTTAACGTGGGCCTTTTAGCATGGGCTGCTTCCTGCCAGCTTTCCTTTTTACCTACAATAGACCCAAATGAATTAAGCAGTAATGAAAGTTACGAGGTTTGGAAAAAAGAAAAAAAAAAAAAGATAGAAAAATACAGCCGTATCTTTGGTCCAGTTTGCCAGAGGTGTATTATTGCTAGAGGTTGCAGCTGCTAAAGCAGAGCTATCAGGGCGTGCCCATATGGTAAGATGCACATACTGATGCTGGCACTGTCTCTGCCTTTGATTAAGAAGGAGAAAAAAAAAAACCTGAATTAATTACTAAGCCAAAAGAAGCTGACAGAATTCCTATGGTTGCTACTTTGTTAAATTAATTCACATCACCTAATTCCTTAATTTCTAGACTGTTTTGTTCCCTAGCTTAGTGAAGATCAGACTCCTGTAGTATTACGGTCTTTTTACTAAGCTTTTTTGAAGTTTCCAACACCCGTTTCAATGCACATTAAAGTATGGATTCCTACTGCCCCTACAGCTCTGAAGGCTGAAACAAACAAACCAGCTGTATGACTGGCACCACTTCTTGTGTGCATATTCTGATACTTACTTTTTAGACTATGCTTTCCTTATGTGAACTTTTGATATTAAATGAAACTGTAAAGTTGACCACCTCTCGCATGTCTATATTTTAGTATCCTCCTCTTAACATACACTTCTACTTTACTGCCATGGATTGATGATGTCAAATAAATCTCAGAACAGAGATGGAAGAGGGAAAGAGAGAAAGGAATGTTTTCAAGTGTCTTAGTAAGAGAAGTGTATTCCTTGCATTACAACATCTTTTGGGGGGATAAAATTTATTAGATGACACGTGTGAAATTGTTCTTAAGTGTCTTTGCTGCTAAGTCTGTGAAATTGATTTTCTTCAGTAAATTAAGTCGCTAGGGGTTTGAAATCAAAAAGTTGTTTTGAAATCTTTGTGGGTGATTCATCTTGAGGAGAAGCAAATCTTAGTCCTGAATTCTTAGAAAAACACTAAAGTTAGTCTCATGAGTTTTGGGTCTGCAACAGTGTGTGAAATGTATGTTTTATGTCTGTGTAGAATGTCTTGTCCTGAATGTAACAGTTGGGAAAAGGGGAGTGGAGAGAAGAAAATGTTTCTTGAACGTTTTGCTAATAATGATGATAAAAGCACAAAACTCCAAGGTCTGTTGACTTCTTTGCTTAGAAATGTTGCTGGATGATCAAGCCGTGCGTGACTGGGTAATGATGGCATGGTCAGTCAGGAGAAGGGGCTTCTAGCACAAATTTCAGATTAAATACTTCAAAAAGAAGTCACAAAAAGAAGCCTTTGTCAGCTGGCGATCCAGTCCCTCATGAATACGACGTTTTGTTTATGCCATTGCATAACTGCTGCCTTGGCATTAGGTAGGCTGAGGCTGATGTGACCATCAAACCAGGGCTTGTTTGGAGCCCTGGTGCTGTATTGAGCTTCCAGATCCAATGGCAGGGATGTATTTGACTGGTTCTCATTAGGACCATTTGAATTGTCCTTGCTTGCACAAAACTTTTGTGTAGGATTGGCTTGCTGAGATGATTTTTTTTTCTTTTTTTCTTTTCGGAGGTGCTGAGAGCCCGCTACCGCGATTGATGTTCATTGGGCTTTGGCTCCCTCAGCACCTCTGAAAGTCAGACACATTGTGTCCAACACCAGTTAGGGTTTGCCTTGGCTGAAGTGTCGTCAGTAATAACCAGTGCGGTGCTTTGGGCCCATCTGTTGGCATCTTACATTGTGGCACACACTTGCCCAAATGTAGTGTCTAGTCTAGGAGGTGGGGAGGGGGCTGTTATTTTACAAAATGAACAAAAAATTCAAAAGGTTTTTGTTCCTAAAAGTTTAAGAAGCATGATACAGTGTCATTTCCTGGGAGCTGTGTGTTTTCATAGTTTTACATCTTTTCTTCTTTGTACTTCCCAAACTGTTGCTTTCAAATAAGAAAAGTGGTTGGAGCAGAGTGGGTGCACGTATTGTGTTTTGGTTGGTCTTTTAAAAAAGAGATACTGAGGAGAACACTGTGCACAAACAAGGGATGAAATGATGCCTGTCTTTATGTGGGTTTGCATCCCTTCTGTCTGCAGTCCCTGTGCAGTCCCTGCTGCCTCGGAGAGTCTGCAAACCCAGGAGTTGCCAGGGGCATCATGCTGTGCGTGCTGGCGTGTCCTTCGCACTTTCTGCAGCACATCCAGCTCCCCCAGCAGTACTTGCTCCTGCATCCCAGAGCAAGGCATCTCTTCCTCATAGGCAGTAACCTCCGGAGTTCCACCTTAGGGTCATCTACCACCCATAGAAACAGTCCTCGCTTTTATGTGAAACGTGTCCAAAGTAGGTTCAAATATTCCCTAAACCAGGCTTTCTTCTTATAAACAGCTGGGGGCAAATCCTGAAAGAGAATCATTCCTCTTTCGTTCTATTCAGCTATACACTTTGTTCAGGCAGGAGCTGAAGTCTTTTGTGTGTCACAGTAATAGTAAAATCTGATTAGTATCAGTCATTAAGGGTGGCTGGACTTCAATTGCCAAGTGGTGTAGTCCATATTCTGTTAATTCTTGCACCTCTTAGGTATATTTAACCTCGTTCCTACGGAAAAAAAAAAAAAAAAAAAAACCAACAAAAAAAACCCAAACTAATATTAAGTTTATCTTCTCTTAAAACCTGTGAAATATAAAATTTTATACTGCTTCCCTTCCTCTATCTCCACAACACCTGCTTAGGCTATTAAAAAGTACTTAATTTTGCCTCCTCAGTCTAATCCTTCTTGTCTGAGAAGGAGGCGGAGGAGAAAATGTTGTGCATTTCAGATGTTTCCCAGTATCCTAAATAGTTTGTGTTTTTACCATATTTACAGATTCTCCCTCTTGCTCTTTCTAAATGTGTGGTTCAGTAGTATAGGAAATCTGTCCCGTATGTGAATTATGATATGTCTGATAGATCTTGAAATGTTACATTTCAGGAAAACATACTGGATTATAGATTACATCCCTGGGAGGGCTGAACTGTGACAGTGCCTGATTAGCTGTCTTTTTCAGAGTTGGTCTAGAATTTCTTAAACCAATTGAAATCTGCAGGTCACTTTCAATGTTTAAAGGACTTTAACTGTTTTTCTCAAATCAGGTATCTTTTTTCCAAGTTTGCTTCCATCTGTTATTATTCCAGCAGTCATCATACTGCAAGCGTAATTTTTTTTTTATACAATGTTTTTTTCGATAGCCTTTGTTTTTCAAGATTGATGCTATCCGATCATAGAGTGGTTTGGGTTGGAAGGGACCTGTAAAGATCATCTAGTCCACCCCTCTGTCATGGGCAGAGACATCTTTTCACTTGCTCAAAGACCTGTCCAGCTTGACCTTGAACACTTCCAGGGGTGGAGCATCCAGGATTGGGGAATCTGCAACTTCTCTGAGCACTATTTAGTAAAATACTAAGTCATTACCCTAAAAAAAGTCCATTTCAGGGTAAGGTTAAAATAGATTGAAAATAAATCCAGTGAAGCCCACTTCTTGGTATCATTTTATTCGTCGTGCAGCAGCATCATGTCGTCCCTGAGTGGGTGTGCATTCTTGTACCGAGGATTTTGTTTTCCCTGAGATAGACAGCTGGTGCAGCCAGATGTAGAATCACTGCACGTATTGTACTTCCACTGATGGTATTTGGATATAAATGCGTTGTTATCTTTCAAGAAGTACAAGAGCATTGTATTCAGTGAAATTTCACTGGGGTAAAGCATTTGCAGAAGGAGCTGCTGTGGGTTGTTACATTACCACGCTCCTCATGATGACTGTTCTTCCCACTGAAATGCCTGGATTTCTCTTTTTGATCTCCCCCATGTGCAACCCAGCTGTGTGTCCCCTTCACCCCTCCTCAGGCACGCACACACCTGGTCCCTGTAAATGCGTCCCCAGCACCTGCCTGGGCTGCACCTCATCTTGCTCCTCTGTGCAGCTCCTCCGACCAAGACTTTTCAGGGAGCCACCTTCCTGCCAGTTGCTCAGGTCCGCTGACAAAAAATTTCAACCGTTCCTGGCACCGCAGTGTTAATGCTGCCAAGGTTGTATGTATTTGTTTATAGTGTACTTTTAACGTAGGTGTTTTTTACCCTGGAGTGTGGGGTCGAGGCTCACTCCTGATGGAGCGCACAGCATCTTGCTGGGGTGCCAGTCTGGTGGGGTGTGTGGTGGCATGTTTGGGGGATCATTCTCCAGGGTTTGCCTGAGTATGCTTGTGGCCAGACTGGTTTGAGCCATCCAGGAAATAAGAATCCTTTCTGTTCTTCTGACTGGTTCCTTAAAATCTGTTTGGGTACGAGTGCCTCTGGGTTTGAGTTGTGGTGAGCAAATGTAAGAAAAGAAAGTCTCCATGTGGGACATCAAAGATGGTTGTATTAAAGTAATGGGTCTCAGCTGAGCCTGTAAGACTGTACAGATGCAGAAGCCTCCACTGGGAGGATTACTGGGTCGGTACTCACAATGGGCAAAGAATGAAACAGAGCCATGGTGGCTCTTGTCTGTAACATCCATCTTGTAAGGTGGCTTCTTCCAGATTGTATGCAATGTAGCCTGTGGCCCGGAGGAGGCGGACTCATCATGACAGTACCAGGGGGAGGAATCCACATCTCCTGATCCTCTCCCAACTTTTCTTCTGCAGGCAAGAGTGAACCTCTGACAGCTGGGGTGCCAGGATGGCTGTGCCTGACAAAATTACCTGTCACCCCTCTCCTGTAAACACAGTGAACAACAGTGGAGGAGATTTCACCATTCAGTGTAACAAACAGCATCGTATGTACCACTTAGTCCTCAGCTGTTTGTTACTTTCTATTGCTGCTCTGTCTTGGTGCTTTGGCAGTCTCCCTCTCCATAATTATTTGTCTCTTGGGTTTTAGGCTCAAAAGCTTGCATGTGGAGCTGCGGCTTGGGAAACATTTACAAGCAACACAAAGAACTATGAGAATTCGGGATCTTTTGTTCTCCCTGGTTTTGGAGCTGTTCAACTAGCAGCAATTTCAAAATGTGAATGGAGCTTATGTTTCATTAATAGAAAGATGTGCCTGATGCAGAGCTATCGTGTAGTACAAACCTCAGTGCTTTGCTGTGTGTCAGTTTTGTGTGTGTGTTTTATGCTTTGATACTTGAGTGCATGTGACACTTGAAATTTTTAGCCTAAAGTTATATGTACAGAAAATGACTTTCAGGAATGTGTACTTAGTGTTTGAGGGTTTCGGGGGTTTTTTGCCTGGGAGGAAGAATGTTGAAAAGGACTCTGGTTCAAAGATAGCTGGGACCTGGGTCATAAAGAAGACGCAACTTCTTGGAAATTATGAACTGATTTGGAGTATCCAATGTAAGATACAGCCTTCATAATTTGTGGGGGGTTTTTTACTGTTTTGTTAAGAGCATAGAGCAATCATTGCATATTTCAGCCTAAAACTCTGTCTTTGTATACATTCCTTCAATGCCAATGAAAATATAAGAATTGCCCCAGTCTAAACCATACATAAATTGAAGAGTGGGATTGCACTGAAGGCAAACAGGGCAAAACTTGCTCCATTAGTGGCTCAGGAGTAAGGAGGCAGCTGGCTTGCCTTCCAGGTGCTGGTTTGTGGACTGGCAGGCAGAAAGGACACCTTGTGTTAACAACGCAGCTGATCTGAAGATCCAAAAAACCAGAGTAAGTGGTGGGAGTCCAGCCAGGGAAGGATTACGTTTTGAGTAGTATGCTGGTTTTCTTAATATTGGAAACACACATTTGGGCTTATTGGCGGTTTTGCTGAGCTGGAGCTGTGGAGCCTGCTGCTGATGGCTAACCGAGGAGGAATCTGACTCCCTCGTGCTGCCAGCAAAGCACGGCTAACTGGGGCTCTCTGATGTCTGGTTTTCACTTTACCTCTTGGTTTACATTTTTGTCAGCTTGCATGCTAGAAAATTCATTGAGGTTTTTCAATCCTAATGGTGAGTGCGCATCAGTGAAGCTGCTGGGTGAAGGTGAGTGTTGGTTGCCTGTGGTCTCCTGCCTGCACCCTTTGTGAGGGCAGCTCCTGTTGCATCTTGAGTATCTCTTCAAGAGATATTTCCCACTAATTTTTTTTAAACTCTTTGAGTTTATTGTTTTGCTTTCTGATAGGACACAAGTGTTTCACGACATAAGAGAGTGCTTTCATCAACTTAAGATGTCTTTTTAAAGCTTCTTAAGTTCTATGCTCTGGGAATCTGCCAGGATTTGCTGGAATGAAGTCATGGGCATGCACCGTGCTGATAAACGCCATGCAAGTCTGAATTAGTGCAGAGCTCTGGCTGGATCTTCAGTGCTTTTTCCTAACTTCTCTACTAAAGTAATTTTCTTTTTCATTGTGTTTTCTGTATCTTGGTTTTGGGATTTTTTTGAAGGAATAACTTGTGGAAGGTTTTAAATGACTGCTGTTTGTGTGTAAACTTATGCTTTTGTTACCAGAACCATGTTGACACAAATGCCATGTACTTCCCCAAGCAAAAGTATAAAATGAGTTGTTGTATTTGTTAGGCACACAGCTGAAAATAAGTTTGCCACGTGGAACTTCCCTTGTGGGAAATTAAATGCTTTTCTTGAGCTGCTCAGGCTTGTATTACGAAAAAAAAAAAAAAAGTCAGGAGGAGAGAGAGATGACTAGTGGGAGTATGTGGAGCTGAGAACTTTCAGTGCAAGCACAGGGATCTGCTCCAGCGCATCTGTCAAGAGCCCACGACTTGCAAGGTGTAATGAACAATAACACTTTGTGCAACATCTGCTTAGGCTCTGTGATGGGCGCTGGTACAAAGGCCTTGAAATTTCTTGAAATCTCTGAGATATTTGTCATACCATGTCAAGGGAATGTAACAGAATCTAGTGCATCATCTGTTATTGTCTGCTTCCCAGCCAGTGAAATTATTAGTTTCTAAAGCTGGTGACTCTTTCATTGAGCTAGAGTCTTATGTAAGCAAATACAAGGAATGCAGTGCAGAGGGGGCTTTGCTATATGTGACCGATGTAGCCCATGTTAGTAGTTATTTCCCTCATACAGTGTCTACCTTCACTTCATAGACGTTTCTTCCATTCTGTGCTGAAATTAAAGTGGCAATTTCTCATGCTTGATAATTGTCTGATGAAAATCCCCCATTTCAGATAATGTCTGGAAACGTAAAGAAATAATGACATGGAATGAAAAATAGCCAGTTAAGGAATTTTGCTTTTTATAGCCTGTAATTTCTAGTCACTCCCTTTAAAAAAATTATATTTAAACAGTTTGAAAATACCTGTTTTTCTCCTCAAACTTGAGATGTGAGAAGCATATAATAGGTACTTAATCTTTAACCTTCTCCTGAAATTCTTTGAGGTTTTTCATCTTATCTGCCACCAATATGCTTGCAACACCATCTTTGAGAAATTGTTGTAATCTACCACATATTAAATTCCTCTTATTCCTCAGTGGAAACCTCAGGGAGGCAGAAAAGAGGCAGGAAGGAGTAAAAAATGTTTTGAAAACACTAATTTAAAGTATCCATGGTGGACTGAAGGTAAGTATTTGAGGAGTGGGTGGAACTGAAGCAAACCACAAATGAGGTAGCAGCATGAATCAAGACTCAGATGATTTTTAGCCTGAAACAGTCTGCAGATTTCATTAAAATTATTTTATTTTCCTGTAAAACTTTATTTCTGGATTTTCTTAGGTTTCCCATGGCTGTCATCATAAAAACTGCTGAATGTTTTCCCCATTATGGTCAGCTCCCCAGCACACCCCAGCATGGTTTAGGCTCTTTCCATCATCCTCACAGAGAGGGAGTGCTGGACTTCATGGTCAAACCTTGTCCTTCCCTCCCTCTAGGCTGTTTTCTCCTAGGTTCTGTGGGCAGGGGGTGTGTGTGGGTAGATAGTTCCCTGCCCCCCTTATTCCTGTAGGCATTTGATCCTCCATTGAAGGCTTCCTCCCTGCAGTGGTAACCAAGAGCGCTTGCTGGTTTTGCACACGTGTGAATCACACGTGGTGGATGAGCATGGTTGTGACGTCATCCAAAGGTGCACTGGGCACATGCAGGTGTGTTTTCCGTAGATGATGTCTGTGATAGCTGCTAGCATTTATCTATTTCAAAGTAAGTATTGTGCTTCTGTAGAGGTAGAATACAGTGAGGACATGTGGAGAAACAGCTTTAAGAAAACCCCAGAAAGTCAGAAGACACCCTCTTAAGGTAAAATTAAGTGCTTTACTGAAGGGAAGTTGGAGGCTTGGCTTTCTGTTTCCACAGTGACAGAAGGGCATGGCATGGCACATGTGGAATATTAAATGTTGTTGCCAAGGCTAATGGGAATGTCCCAGCTGCTGTTAAAACCTGATGTATAAATGTGTTAGTTACTGCACATGGAATCTTTTTTCTGTTCTTATAAGAACATAGAAAGAAAAAATTCAGGAGAATACTGGTGTAGTTACAGTCAGCACTATCTACTTCCTCCCCTTACAAAATGTGTGTAGTTGATGAAACTATTTTGTTTCATGCTTGATTAGTTGATCTTAGATAGCATTGCTATTTTTTGTATGTAGAGGTACTTGCCAAATTGGTCAGTATGCTGGCTGTAGGATGGCAGTCTACTTTCTGGAAGTTCACCTACCCTCTTAGAGAGAATTCTGCTCGGGTGGGCTAGAGAATTGGGAATATTGCAGCACAGTTGTTAAGAGTTTAACTGAGGGATGAGAATGGAAACAATACCTGAGTTTCTGTTAAAAAAAGCAAAGAAACAAAAGAAACCCTACCAGCTACTTGGAAAGGTGGTAGCTCTGTTCATTAGTTCTTCCTCTGGCATGCTACATGGGTCCCTGTGCAGGACTCCTGAGGAGAGTCTGATAGGGACTTTACATAAGAAGACGCAGAAGGGAAGAAGCAGTTATCCAGCCAAAACATGAGTTCCCAACGCATTCCTTCCACTTCGCCATGGTATAAGGCAGGTTTATGGATTAAAAAAATGCCATCATGCTTGCTTAAGTTCTCATCTACTATAATCTTTCTTAAAATACTTGATCTTTAACCCTTTGTTTTTTAGGGAAGAGGGTGGTAAGGTTAGTAGGAGGGAAGCATGCCTCTTTCCTTCCATACGCCTTTGCGAGTGTGACTGCTGTGCCCACTTCCCACATGGTCAGTAGTCTGTCTTCTTCTGCATGTGTGAAACGTTCCTTATGTTAGCTCCTTTACCTTGTAAATAAAGTAAGTGTTTTCTATTGCCTTACTCAGAAAATATGTCAGGCTTTTTCGCTGCATATGCTTCATTGCTCCAACACTTGTGCTTTGCATTTGCATCAGGTTATTAGATCTCTATGGAGAGAGATTTATTCTCCTTACCCAAGTTTAATCACAGGAGAGAAACCATAGAATCCTAGGATGGTTTGGGTTGGAAGGGACCTTAAAGATCATCTAGTTCCAACCCCCCTGCCATGGGCAGGGACACCTTCCACTAGACCAGGTTGTTCAGAGCCCCATCCAACCTGGCCTTGAACCCTTCCAGGGAGGGGGCAGCCACAACTTCTCTGAACATCCTGTTCCAGTGTCTCACCACCCTCACAGTAAAGAATTTCTTCCTTCTATGTAATCTAAATCTACCCTCTTTCAGTATAAAACCATTACCCCTTGTCCTATTGCTATACTCCCTGATAAAGAGTCCCTCCCCATCTTTCCTGTAGGCCCCCTTTATGTGCTGGGAGGCTGCTGTAAGGTCTCCCCAGAGCCTTCTCTAGGCTGCACAACCCCAACTCTCTCAGCCTGTCCTCACAGGGGAGGTGCTCCAGCCCCCTGATCATCTTCATGGCCTCCTCTGGACTTGTTCAAGCAGGTCCATGTCCTTCTTATGTTGAGGACCCCAGAGCTGGACACAGTGGTCTGGGTGGGGTCTCAGGAGAGCAGAGTAGAGGGGGCAAATCACCTCCCTCGACCTGCTGGCCACGCTTCTCTTGATGCAGCTCAGGACATGGTTGGCTTTCTGGGGGTGCGAGTGCACATTGCTGTCTCATAGTCAGTTTTCCATCCACCAGTACCCCAAGTCCTTCTCCGCAGGGCTGCTCTGAATCCACTCATCGCCCAGCCTGCATTTGTGCTTGGGATTGCCTCAACCCATGTGCAGGACCTTCCACTTGGCATTGTTGAACTTGCATTTATTTGCCATTTTAATGGTATTTTCTTGTGTCAGGCTAAATCACTGACATCACAGCAGTATCCCAAAACTGAATTGATCCTGAGCTGCTTTATGCGATCCCAGAGACATTCAGGTTTTTTGCTCTTGGGCACTCAGATGACTTCCATAGTCACAAGTGGACTTGCAGCAGGAGCCTTTGCTCTGTGGTGGCAGGCATGGCTGGAGCTGTGATGCTTAAAGCCTTCAGGTTTGACAGCTGCTGCGTGCCTTGCTTTGTCCTGAAGGGGACAGCTGGGAAGAGCACCCCGGTGACAGCCGGCATCCCAGGCCTCCTAGAGCACTCAGGATGTATCATGCCAGTGCCTCCTGCTAAGATATACTGGCAATTAATTTAAAATCTTTCCCCTAGGTCATCGTGGCTTTTAAGGAGATTTTGCACTTATTATCTCAGAAACTGCCTTTCTTCCTTGAGGATGACCTGCCAAGACAGCTGTGTTTCTCTTGAGCACTGAAGTTAATGATACAAAATAATGAAGCTTGAGAGGAGGAGAGCACGGTTACAGCTGCTCTTAGCTGCCAGCGTCCCTTGTGTGGGAGACCAGCATGATTGGGGGCTTTTGTGTCTGCAGGGACAAAGTATAAGGCATGACTTGGGCATCTGCGATCCTTTCCGCAAGGGGTTTTTGAGAATGGTGCTTCTACAGCCTTTCTGGGCTTAGTGTGTAACAAGGCAAGCTTTCTTTTTTCTTTCCCCCCTCCTTGTGTCTGCCTTTTTTATGTTTTTTGTTTGTTTTGTTGTTGTTTATGGAATGCAGTGGATACAACAGAAAAGCCTTTTTGCAGATGTGAAAGTAGTATTGCATAAAAGGGTCCTCCTTGTGTTTGTGTATACTGCTGACATACACTGGCATGCAGACTTTTTCATTTCCAGCTTTTCTTGGGAGCTGTCTCCTGTCTCTTGTCATGAAGCTGTGGGTGGGCTTACCTGTAGCATGCATGGCAGGAGTTTGCACAAGGAAATGCCTTCTCAAATGTTAGCCCCAGCAGCTGTGCCCCTGTGGAGGCACGTAGAAGAGGCAGGGCAGCAGTGCCAGCAAACTTCACCACCATCTTGTGTTTCCCTCATAGCTATGGTGACCCTGGATGTGAGACCAGGAATGTATGCACTAGAGCTACTTTAAGGAAATGTGCAGCACTACATACTAATTAATTCAGGTCATGATACTCATAGGATGAGCACAGCAGCTTCCTGCCTCCCAAGTGGTTGCCGCAGTTCTGATGTGAACCCTTTGGCTTATGCCAAGAAAAAAACCTGCGTAATAATTAAAATGAACCTGAACTGCTTTAGAGGAGCCTAGTTTGAATTAAGGCATAGTTATTAACTGTAGAAGTATCTGGCTTTGCTGACTCCTTCTGTTTCCTTCCATGTTGTTCATTCCCCTGCCACTCCACCAGCTCAGTAATGTCTGCTGGGGTAGTAGCTGTTTAGATAAGACCCCTCATCTCTGTAGAGAGAAAAAAAGGGCTTGGCTGCCACATACCATAAGCCTTGGTGGGACTCTGTCAGGGGTGTGGTGCCTACTGCAGAGCTTGCTGATGGCTGACAGGGTCTCACATTAGCCCATCTCTAGAAAGCCAGGACTATGGGAGCGGAAGATGGAGAGAGAGAAGGTAACTTTATTGTGTGCATAACTGTACTGAATGCTGTTCTTCTCATGGACATCTGAAATACATTAACAAAATCGGACTGCTTGGAGTTACTGCATTAAATCCAAGTCCTTTGGGCTTTAAGAGCATTGCCTTTTGTATGCATGTGTGGGAAATTCAGGAAAAAGCAAGAGTACAACAGAGTTTTAATCTCAAACCATGGAAGCTCTGTCAGTTCAAGGGCTCAGAGTCCCTTGTTTATGGTTTTCTTTCACATGAGCTAGATGATGTGCCTGTTTTTCCTTTCTATGTAGATGACATGATTTAAAAGAGTATCTTCAATCCCTCTTTGTGGGGACAGTAAACTGTGAACATGGGTTTTCATGCAAAAAAAATGCAGTAAAGTTGTTTTTGAAAAGAAGCATTTTGCATTAGGTTGTCTTGTCATAAGGTCACAACTACGGAGCACTAGTTTCAAAGTCTCCCATGTTACAGCTGTGCTACTGGTTTTCCAAGGCATTTTTCAGACAGGATCCACTGGGAGCTGCTGAAATGGTTTCCCAAATTCTTCTCTGGTATGGTGCCTGGATGCCCTGGTGCCCCTGCCTCCTGCTGTGCAGTGGTGTGATAAGGCCCTCCATGTCTGTGACCTCTGGTGATGGAGTGAATATAAGCTTTTTTTGCTGTTGTTTGGTTTTGCAGTGTTTGAGAAGTTGATGTTGGCAGAAGAACAAAAAAGAGTAGAATTTTTTTTTTTTTAATCCAGACTAGAAGGATACTTACACTAGAAAGGCCTTTCTCAAGACATTGAAACTACTTTTGTGGAAAAAATGTTTGAAACGTACATTGTGGTATGCTGCTTTTTTATTTTTTTTCCTCTGAGAGAATTGTCTCTGCTGTGAAATGAAACCAGTCCTTAGTTTGAAGGCTTGTATTGGACATCCCCTCAACTTGGGAGCGATCGGAAAGGAAAGCAAATGTATGAGTTGTACAAAGAGGCTGTGCTGACTTTTTCCCTGTTTCTTCCTCTGAAATTCTAATTTGCCTTTGGAAAGCCCAAGAAATTAGAGGTCACTAAACATGGTCCTTTAAAATGATTAAGCATTGATAATCTCTAAATGTGACAGTCCCTTCTCCCTTTTAAAGAATCACATTGTTGCAAGATATCATTAACGTCCCTAACCGTAAGATGGCCCATGTTCTTTAGAGTGGGTCTCTCTGCTGTCTCCTTACTTTCTGTGCAGGAGGTGGATCAGCGTCCTTCGGAGAGCTGCAAGCGTCTAGTTCTTAAGCACCACAAAATCCTTGCCCTTGGTTCCTGCTCCTATCCAGCCATTGTCTGTTGTAGTCCTTGAATGCTGAAAAAAATCATGAAAACTGCTATTATTTTGGAGGCTTTTGTTTACTGTTTGGCTTATGAGCACTGGAACTTATTTAAAATTTTTACTCTTCCATGGTGATGAATTTTTATAATAAAAGATGCAGTTTTTCATGCATGCTTTAGAACCGGGACCTAAATTCAGCATCAGATCATGCCTCTCTTCCTGGATGACACTAGTACTTTTACTCTTGCTTTGGGAAAGAAAGCCTAAATGTGTTCTGCGTTACCTGCCTCTTTTTATACTCCGCTCTTTTGTATAGGGTTTACTATTGCAGGTCTATAGAAAAGCGCAAACCCTGAGCGTACAACACGTGTGAAAGACCTATGTTTTAAGGAAACATATCTGAAAGAAAACTGTGGAAGCAAAACAGGGATCATTTTTTTGGTAGGTGATACCTATTTGGATAGACTTAGAATACCTGGAGGAAAAGTGTTGTCCTGTAACATAGGGATGGTACATTTTTAAATTCTCAGAATACTCTATGCTTCTTCCCCCATCTTTTTGTTGTAGTGAAACAAGGTCTTGCTATAAATTTATTGTCCGCATTTGAGCAATGTAGTGTATCTATCTGATAGTTCTGTGCATTCTCTGTTCAGTCACTAAAGAGGCACCATAAGTTGTTATGTCTTTGTTACAAATATTTAACTTAAAACCAATAAATTTGAGGGTGGAGGAATGGGGATTTTAATAGTAATATTGTTGAGGAAATATTGCAAAACTGACGTAAGTGTCATATTTTTTTGCTCTGCAAGCTCTGCATTTTTCAGGCAAACTTTGTCATAACAGAGCAGTTAGGAAGCAGTGGTTAGTGGGTCAGACAGGCCCAGGGGGCTAAACTGGGTTTTGTTCAGCCAAATGTTAGTACTTTTTAATCAACGCTGAATTCTGCGTGCAACACTCTCTTCCTTCCCCAAAGCCATAACAAAATAAAAATGGGTATTCAATTGGGTCATGGACAACATCTGCTCTTTACTGAAACAGTTAGGGAGTTACCACAGCAAGGGAAGAGAAGCTGCCTATAGCTACTGTTTAAGCATCATTTTGCCACTGTGGTCTGGTACAAGCAGCTGTCAATGAAGATCTGTGCAGAGTCCTCAAACTCCCTTTAGAAGGAAGATGAGAATTTCCTTTCACGTTTCGTGCAGCAGTTTTACAAAAAGGTGCAAAATTCCAATAAAACTGTGTCCCGAAATTTGGAGGTGCAATTAATTTACAGTGCTGTGAAATAATTGCATAGATTTCTTTTCACCCTGTACAGCTTCCATGGGTGTTAGGCTATTTCACGTTAAGGAACTGGTTTTTCAAATCTCGCTGCTGTCACCTGTTCAGTCTCTAGTAAGTGTAATTAATGTGATGGTAGAAATGCTGGAGGCTTTGGACTTTCTTGTCTAAATGGCTTATATATTCTCTACTGTAAATCATGTGTTAGTTGGGCTGTCCTGAGAAGTTTCAGCTTGCCTTGCTATAGGTCTTTCTGTTTGACAAAGGGCTTTGTGCAGGCCAATTTCTTAAAAAGTCCATTGTGGTAAAGAGCCTCAGTGAACATCTAATGCAGGAGTCTTTGATTTAAAGATTTTACATTCAGCTGAACTCCTTCCAATTAATAGGAGTTTATTAAACTCTCCACTCAAAGCAAGCTGAGTCAGTGCTGTATTTAAAGTTAAAAATTAACTGTGATTTACTGGATAGTTATTGGTGGTTGCTGTAAAGGAACCTAAGAGCAAAAATGGTAGTTTTCTTTTTTAAAGTTCTGAAGCAGTTCACTCCTATCTTCCATTAGAAGAAATAGGAGGATGTAGACCCACGTGATGTTGTCTTAATGTTGCAAACAACAGGAAAGCTAACTTGCTTTTGCCTTGTTTTGGTGAAGAGCTTAAGAAATCATTAATTATTTTTAGAGGGTTGTTTTCTACAAAACATTAAATTAGTGGATGCCTTTCTCCTGAAATTTCCAAATAAAAATACTTTTAAAAGTAATGAAGATTACTCTGAAGTGGGTAACTCATCTCTGGAGACCTAGGACTATTTGTCTTATAATACTCAGTTTGGGCTCCTCCTTTCCCCATTATATGGCAAGCTGCAGAGGGGCAGTGGGTGCAAATGGACGTACGAAGGGCCTATTTGACAAAATAGTCTAAAATGTGAAATCAAATTCATGCTTATTTAAATGACTATTTCTCAGAGGAGGACTGTGTCTCAGCGTGCAATCTGTTAGTGGCATATTACTGTTAATACGAAATTTTGTCCCAGTTCAGAAATGCACTAATATATGTGCTTATCCCTAGACGCATTGACAAGCAGCCTTATGAGCTCGAGAGGCAATATTTAGTGTACTTAGATGTAGAACCTGTAAATAGTCTGCTAGATCAGGGTCTGCATGTGCAAGTTTGTGTTAAAAAGACACATAGGAAAATACACATACATAGTAGGTAAAATTTAGTTGATTTGAGACTTTGCAGCAGTGTTTTATTGCCACTGCAAATGCTTCCTTGCTTTAACAGACAGGAAGAGTCCTATTTTGTATTAGACTTAGAAGTAGGAAAAAAATGGTTTGGGTTTGTTCATAAAGCATGACTTGGAATAATTTTGGTTTGGCTGGCACATTGCATTAAAGACCAAATGAAATATTTCCTTAGCTTCCTCTTTCATGTAAGTAATTACAGAAATATGCATTGCTATTTGATAATCCAGAAAGCAATTTTTGATTATAATAAGACCTACAGAACATCTTTCATGCCATGAGCACAATCTTGGAAATTGTGATTGAAGATCGCTACCATGGTAGGAGATGGCTCTCATGGAAATGAAGTACACTGCAACTTGGATACGAATGATGAAGCTTATGTAGAGAAGTGTCACATGAAAGCATGATTACTGACTTCAAACAGATGTTTCAGGCTAGCAATAGGGTAACATGCATAGACTTGGAACTTTTTTTTCCAGAACCACACAACACTTTCTTTTTGCAACTGTTGTTACCACGGTTTTACACTTAGCAATCAAATGCATTGTTAGAAGTAAGAATGTGGTCTGTGGTGGAGATTGTAAGTATAATTGCAAAGTTTATGCTGTTTCATAGTTGCAAAATACCTTAAATGTGCTTATACTTAATTGAAAACAGGGCTTTTGACAGAGTCATGGATGTTTTGGGAAGTCCTGAATTGATTGCCAGGACTGCAGGGGAACATGCTGTTTGGGCTTTGAGTTGCATTTTTCAGTCTTCCAAAAATGCGAAGACAACCCCAAATGCCTGTTAACTTTTCAGTAATGAAGTGCTAATAATTCCTTTAACTACAGCCTTCCTGGGTGAGTCCTCTTATATAGATAGCTCCCCTTATACCTGCATTTAATGGTATAAACTAATGCTGTAATATATATACTGTTTCAAAACTGCATTATATTGTGAATAAACTTTAATCTCTGAAATGCTGAAACTCCTTTATAGGCATACATAAACCTACATGTAGCAGCTAGGTGGCAGAAACTGTGCCTTTTTGAAATGAGATACTATAAATGCAGCAGTGTTGCTTTGTAGTGACTGTTCAGTTTCTTTAAAAGAAAGAATTTTGTGATACCTTGGTATTGCCAGAAAGGTGTCCTTTGAGAAGACAAAAGTAAGCAATTTACTTCTGTTTTATTGATGGCATCTTTTCTCTAGGTGTCTGAATGGTCAGAAATAGATTCTTCTGTTGCGTATCTACCATCTATGTGATTTTAAAATAAAAATAGCTGAGAGATATCACTTTGCTTCTACCACTGTGGCTTTCTTACTGTTTCTGTCAAGTCATTTACCTGTCTTACCTTGTACCAACTATCTACATACCCTAATTAAACTATTCTTGTGAAAGAAGGCTTGGTATTTGAGTGTGCCTGTGTAGAACAGAAGCTTAGGGTGTAAGTATTTGGAAGCAGTGACTGCTTCATGGGTTTGTGTATCACTCATTAGACCTGAAGCTCACCCTAATGATATATGGTTTAGGTCCTTTCACAATGCAGCAGTTATGGGGAACAATATGGGTAAAATTTTTTCTCTATTTTAAGATACGCTACTGTTTCAAAAAAGAATGCCTTATCTTAAAAGTAAATCAACCTAAAATGGAAATGCAACTAGTAACAAACACTATGCCCTGTTAGGAAATTCTCTAAACTCAGTTGATTACTGCAATTCCATGTATTGCTTGTTCAGCCCTTCGCTGGGCACAGCTTACCTGCAGAGGTGGCAAATTGTTTTGGTGTGCTGCTTGAAATTCTTTGACCTTCCAACCCATTCTTTGTAGTATCTGACTGATGGCCACTGTGGTTTGGATAGGAAGTCAGAGAAGACTTAAGCTCAACCCTGCATACGTCTTTGAACTTCAAAGCAGAGCTGTCACAGAATCACAGAATCATCTAGGTTGGAAAAGACCTTGAAGATCATCCAGTCCAACCATTGACCTAGCACTGACAGTTCCCAACTACAGCATATCCCTAAGCGCTGTGTCAACCTTACCCTTAAACACCTCCAGGGCTGGGGACTCCACCACCTCCCTGGGCAGCCCATTCCAACACCTAACAACCCGTTCTGTAAAGAACCGTTTCCTAATATCCAGTCTAAACCTTCCCTGGCGCAATTTGAGGCCATTACCTCTTGTCCTATCACTTGTTACTTGGTTAAAGAGACTCATCCCCAGCTCTCTGCAGCCTCCTTACAGGTAGTTGTAGAGGGTGATGAGGTCTCCCCTCAGCCTCCTCTTCTCCAGACTAAACAACCCCAGTTCCCTCAGCTGCTCCTCGTACGACATGTGCTCCAGACCCTTCACCAGCTTCGTTGCCCTTCTCTGGGCACGCTCGAGTAATTCAATGTCCTTTTTGTAGTGAGGGGCCCAAAACTGAACACAGTAATCGAGGTGCGGCCTCACCAGTGCCGAGTACAGGGGTAAGATCACGTCCCTGTCCCTGCTGGCCACGCTATTTCTGTCATTAGAGCTGGCAGCTATTAGACTAAAGCATTAGAGTGGTCAGGGTGATACCCTTGCTTTCCTGCATGAACAAGAAACTTCTTTAGGGTTCTTCATTTATACGGTCATAACGGTGATACAAAGAACAGTCATGTGCTTTGATTAGAGGAACTGTTAGAAAACAAAGCAAAAAAAAAAAGAAAACCCCAACCAACTGTTTATGAGTAATGGTGGCCCAGTCTTGCTGGGTTTTTTCTCTGTGTAAAACACTGGGTCAGCAATGTGTGAGAGAGCAGTCTATCTTCAGACTCTGTTCATTACAGCAGATTTGCTAGTCTGCAAGCTACCCATGCTGTCAACAGCATAAAAAGTTCTTTTGAGTGCACCATCTTATCAGTGTTACACAAGTTTGTTTGTTTTAAGAGGAGTGCAGTAAAGTTACTGAAGAACAGACAGGTTATTTTATGTGACAGGTTGGGAAATAAATGCCTTGTTACAAAATGCAGTGTTTAAGAAAATGCTTGAGGATGCAGAACTTATGTCCTCTCTAAATGAAGGCTTTGTGTGCAACAGCTCTCTTAACTCTTGAATTACCAAATAACTTGATTCCTTAACAGCCAGCTCTGTGGGAATTCGGAACATACGAGCTGCGAGACAGGTCATTTGTTGTGATGTTTAAACTTCATTAAATGTGACAGTAGGTAGGATAGTGTAATTTTACTGGACTCAGAAGACAACATGCAAGCTTTTCTAACAGCTAAAACTGTCAAGAGTGTAGTGTCCTAAACAGTCATGAGAGGGGACAGTGGATCTTACATGTATTGAACATTGAGGAACACGCATCTTCTGTAGCAGTTGAATAATTTGTAGGGTTACTGTAAAGCCTTTTCAGTCACTCTTGCCTTTTAATGCAAATTTTGCATATTAATGCTATGGAGAGAGCATTATGTTTTTGATTACAGAAAGTGCTGTCTGAAAATGTTCTCGAGAATCTTCCCAAGTACGTTTTTTTACAGGGGCAAGCATATTAGCGAAATGCTAAGCTGTTAAGGCAATATGCTGTAGTGGCAAATGACATGTGATTTACGTGAATTTTAAGTCATAACTCTACCTGTTTCTTGGTTTTATGGCTTTGAGCAAATGAGTTGAATTATTTTAGCTCACTTCTCTTTCATTTGCCTATGTATTCAGAATGCTTAATGGATAATTATGATCTTTAAAATGCTTCAGTGTCTAAATGGAGGGTGATGCTGAAGAGGTTTCTCTGTGGAAAAAACATGACTTAGAGTTGCATGTTTAAGTCATATTTGTTCTTAGCATTTTCAACTATATGTGTGTCCGAAAAGGTTCGTAAATCCCATCCCTTTGGTTTCTCCTTTTGCAACCATAAAGCAGAGGATTGGAAGAAGAAACAGGCTGTGGCTGAGTAAAGAAGCATTGCCTTGCCTTTCAGAAACCAGTGTCAAATTTTTCCTGCAGATTAGTTTCCTTCCAACACTCTCCTGGCATGTTTTCTTTCCTCCCTGCCTTTCCATATATGTTTCTCTAAATATGAAAGACTTACCATTGTTTATCATTTAAGAGGGGGAAAAAAAACAACCCACAAAGCAAACTCCAAAAGCGAAGCAAGAAAAAAACCCAGAAAAAACTCATTGCTGATTGAGATTTTTCATTAGGAGCTCTCTGTAGCCTCTGGAGTTTCAGAAATAAGAAGCATGGCTTCAGAAATAAGAACCTGGCTGCAAGCAAACCCATTGTTGCTTTGTGATTCATAGGATCACATAATGGTTTGGGTTGGAAGGGACCTTAAAGATCATCTAGTTCCACCCCCCCTGCTGTGGACAGGGACACCTTCCACTAGACCAGGTTGCTTAAAGCCCTGTCCAGCCTGGCCTTGAACACTGCCAGGGAGGGGGCAGCCACAACCTCTCTGGGTAACCAGTTCCAGTGCCTCACCACCCACACAGTGAAGAATTTCTTCCTTCTATCTAATCTAAAACTACCCTCCTTCAGTATAAAACCATTACCCCTTGTCCTATTGCTATACTCCCTGATAAAGAGTCCCTCCTCATCTTTCCTGTAGTCCCCCTTTAAGCGCTGGAAGGTCGCTATAAGGTCTCCCTAGAGCCTTCTCTTTTCTTCTCTTCTCCAGGATGCATAACCCCAACTCCCTCAGCCTGTCCTCATAGGGGAGGTGCTCCAGCCCCCTGATCATCTTTATGGCCTCCTCTGGACTTGCTCAAGCAGGTCCGGGTCCTTCTTATGTTGGGGGCCCCAGAGATGAATGCAGTAACTCCAGGTGGGGTCTCATGAGAGCGGCATAGAGGGGGAGAATCACCTCCCTCGACCTGCTGGCCACACCAGGATACGGTTGGCTTTCTGGGCTGCAGGCACACATTGCTGTCTCATAGTCAGTTTTCCATCCACTAATACCCCAAGTCCTTCTCTGCAGGGCTGCTCTCAATCCACTCATCGCCCGGCCTGTATTTGTGCTTGGGATTGCCTCGACCCATGTGCAGGACCTTGCACTTGGCCTTGTTGAACTTCATGAGGTTTGCACAGGCCCACCTCTCAAGCCTGTCAAGGTCCCTCTGGATGGCATCTGGTCCCTCTAGCATGTCGACCACACTGCACAGCTTTGTGTCGTTGGGGAACTTGCTGAGGGTGCATGTGATTGCATGGGAAGGCTGAGTTGCACAGTCATCCAGGTGATGGAAAGACCTCTGCCTCTGCGACGTGACTGAGAAAGAGCTGGCTGACAGGGTTTAGGGTTTTGATTAACCACATTTCCTAGCATGCTTGATGGCTCTTGACTGGAGAAGCTCTTCTACTATTCCCTTGCCTTGAGATGTGCAGTCCATTCCTGTGTTGTCTACTCATCTTTAAAGATGAATTTTTCCTTCTACTCTGCAGTAAAGTTAGCTGTACCCTGTTACTGGCCATTCAAATGAAGATAGAAACCCCACAGATGGAGCAGGGAAGAAGAACATCTGCTCTGAGCCCTTACAGGGTGCTAATCCCTGCTCAACTGGTGACTGAGTGACCTGGGTTGAAGAGGAGGAGGAGTGGGTGATGAGCAAGGGGATTGCAGCAGAGATGGGAAAAGCTGTACAGGGGGAAAAGTGGAAAGTTGTGGGAAAAGAAGCACTTTTTGCATATGAGGTTTAAAAAGAAAAATGGTCTAAATGGGAAGCAAGTTCAAATTTGTGCTTGGGACCCTGTCAGTCAAATACTGATTTATCTCTGCGTGCAACTTCTGTATGTAGTTTAATGTATTATTACTTCTATGGATGTCAGTATATGTGTTTTATTTTGGGTACGTAATGCTAGTAATGGAATGTGGCATAAATCGTCTGGAATTTAAACTCATATTTTGCCCAGTTCAGAATTTAGTACTTCTTGCCACTGTTAAATTACTATGAGTTATGGTTTAATATCTGTTGGGACAAATCAGGCTACATGGCAAATTGTGGGAGAGAAAGTGTGTGTGACTATTACTCATTACAGTTTTAAGCATAACTAATCTCTCTTTGTCTTTCTCCCTCCCCCATTTCATAGACTAATCTCAATCTTAGCTTCAGAGCCACTGATTTTACATGTATGAGCAGTTTCTCACTGTAGCAACTTCTCCTCTAGCCTCAAGTAATGATTGCTTATGAAATAAATATGGGATTCACAGTCTGATTCAAAAGAGTTTGGGAAGCTTTGTCAATGCTTTACATTTTTCAAGGACACAGGGCACAGTATTTTCAGGCTAGATTCTTATATCCCTTCTTAATGAACAGTTTTCACTGCAACAAGGTCCAAATCCAAATGTTGAGCAGCAACAGAAAAGCAGCAGAATTTGACTCCTTTTTGGCTCTTACCGTGTCCGCTGTAAACTTCAATAATGTTTTTTCATTATGTTTGTGAGATAATCCTTTTTTTTTTCTGCTTGATTTATTTCTAACAACTCTGAAGGCCAATGAATATGGTATTTTCTGGAATGAAGTGTGTGTTTGGAGGCTGGGGGGAGTGTCAAGCTGGTTTTTGTCCTTTTGTTTTTAACCCCTCTTCCATAGAAGACACAGTGTCCTACAGACAGATAGAACAATGCTATATTCCATTTTAGCATCAAATCACAAGCGGGGTCTTTGGAATTAAATTTGGCGAATTGCCTGGATATATTCAGTTTTTAACAAGCACTGCTTTGTGCATTAGCACCCTACGCTTCCTCCCTCCCTCCCCCTGATGCTGCCACTGAAGAGAGATGGAGAAACAAAAAAACCCGAAACAGAATAAAAGCATCTGTTAGAGTGAAAATGGGGAAAAAAAGAAGGGATGAAAAGAGGAGAAAAGATGTTTTCCAGGACAGCTGTCAAATTTATCAAAAGAGCCGGATATAATTTTTAAGTTAGTCACACTCCTGAATATCTGGTTACATATGTATAAATCTTTTTTTTTTTTTTTTAAACATTAGGTGCAATGTAGATGCAACACAGCTTTTTGTATAGAATGCAGCTCAATCTTCAGCAGAATGTTTGAATGCTCATTTACCAGTACTTTGAACCCGGGCATAAGCATGTGAATATTTGACACTAACACTTTATTTTTCCATGTGTGTGCAATTGGAGATATGCTGCAGTAAGGAATGTAGATTATTATTGAGCATAGTAGCTAGGTAAAGCTTTGACAGACTTTAAGGTACACATTAAGACTGTGTTAAATGTTAATGCTTGTGCTGCTTTCCTTTTTTTTTTTAAATTTACTGAAGGATAAATAGAAGCATAAGCTCAAAGGATTATTTTCCTTGAAACAGATCTGTGAAAATTTATCTCATGACCAGAAAGAAAGTGACTTGTGAAGAAAAGTTGGTAAGATTGTTGTTAACTTATTGACAAAACGGTAGGTGAAGACCTCCTTCCCACCCCCTGGTACCCCATTTTAGTTAGGTCAAGCAGGGCGATTGATTGCAAATCACCATTAAGGTGAAATCACCACTCGCTCAGCTGAAAAATGTTTGCCTGCTACATTTAATGCAGTGTGTTGTTTTGGAGCAAAATTTCTGATTTAGATGAAGATATATTCCTAAAATTAACTGTTTTTCAGTGGCTGCACTCAGTAGTGCATTCCGAAGAGGAAGGAATCATGAATAAGTGTGCAAATAAGCTAACCCTTTGATGAGAGAGGGGAGTACAAAGGAGGTGGCCCTCTGTGTTCCCCAGCTGTGCTGTATTCGTAGGAGCTGGGGTCACCAGGCAAAGCTGAAAATTGAGAGCTGTGAAGCTGAAGGGAATTCTTGTAATTCTTTTGAACTGCAGGCAAAATTATTTCACAGTGAAAATTGTATCAGAGGAATGTATGAGCTCAAAGATTTTAAATTTAGAGAGCTAAGGGAAATCCGCAGTCAGTCAAGTAAATGGCCATAACAGATGGCGGGTGTTTCTGCACTTGTTTTATTTTTGACACAGGGATGAGGCCCTGAAGCAAATCTCATTTATCTTTATGCACTGTTCAAATCTCAGAGCAGTCCTGGAGTTCACAACTTGGGTTCCTTTTGGATGAAACTGAACTGAAACTGGACTGAAACGTGCGCTCCAGGAGGCATCTGGAAAGTTCCCACCATAGAGTTGCTCAGTTTATGGGATCAGGCTAGAGCTGGTGTGAAGTCCCCTCTCCCCCTCTCCCCTGGAAGTGCCTGTTCTGTGGGTACTGGAGACCTCAGCAGCAACTGTTCGCTCTGCAAGTCTACTGCTGTCACTTCACAAATTTATTTCTCAGTTGGTTCTCCAGTGACCACTTAAAACATGTTGACTGAGCTATAGATAGCCTTAGTGATAAATTTGAACATGATTTTGTCATGCATACTATATGCAGGTCTATTTTAAGAAGATACATAATATTTTTTTTTAATTTATTAGAAGATGGAAGTTGACTTATTTTTAAGCAATAAATCAGTTTAAAGTCACGCTTTGTTTGAATGAAGAGCGCATCCTTTTAACGCACTCCAACACCTTCAGTATTAGTTGACTAAAACAAGGTTAAATAAAACTGTATATCAAACCTGCCTTAAAAAGGGACGCATGTGTAGCTAGTAAGTAGAAATAGCTGCATCTGATCACTCTTGATTATGCATTTTATGCTGTGTTTTAAACCCACATGCGATCTCCCACATGCTGCCAGTGATCCTCACTTGTTTTGACACAAGTTTTTATGAGGAGGTACGGGTCTGAGGGAAGCTGGGGAGGTGGGGGAGCAGGAGCTCGTGCGTGTCCTCCCTCCATGTGGTGCCTGCCTCTACCCTTTCTGCAGCGCATGTGAGCTGTGGGCACCAGGGCAGGGGCAGATATGGCCTCCTCTGGCCTCCTGGCTGCCTGCAGCAGCATCCTGAGAACTCCTGCCTGCTGTGGGGCTGGTGAGGTTAGGTGACTTGTACTTGGGCTGTCTGATGCAGTCTGGTGGTGTGCTGCTTTTGGCAGGATGGTTCACAAAAATCTTGTGATCACAGGAGGGGTGTGCAAGGCCAGCTCTGGGGGGCAAGATGGTGGCTAAAGTTGGTTTTTTTCCAAATCTGAATTGCTTTCTCAACTCTAAACGACTGGGCTAGCAAATATATTGAATGAGCAGGAAAATAAGAATTTAAAAAGAAAAGTAATTTCCGTGCCCTCTCATTCTGGGTGCTTAGCTAATGACAGCTGCTAATCTGATTTGTCTTTCTCTGAAACATGACAGAAAGCATAAACTGCTTGGGTATATGCTATACCAATAATCATGTAGGTGATAAATCAGTGTAAACTTCAGCATAGGTTTTCAAAGCTCAGAAGTGGTTTTACTTTTGAGGAAAACTAAAGGAAGTCTTTTATTTAGTTTTTTATCTGCTTTTGTGGTACATGCCTCCCCACCTACCATACAGCTCCCCAGCCATGCTTGAATAGCTGACCAGGGTTCAGAGTAGTGTCTGTGCCAAGGAAGTGGTGCATGTGAAGTATGAAAAGTAAGAAGGTAAAAGGTATGCCGCAAGGGAGTGAAGTTATTGTGACTTATTTCACCTTGGCTTTTAGCTATTTGATGCTTTCGTTGATTTGTAGTAGTTTCTGTAGTTCTCTTTTTAAATTGTGTTTAGGTTTGACAGAGCAGACTTCAGGAAGGAGTAAACAATGGAGTGATGCTGAAATGGTGGTGTTGGATAGGCAGTAGCACAACTTCTGAGCTTCCAGAGAGCTTATTTAGGTATTGAAGGAAATCCTTCAATATTTTTAGTCATACTAGACATGTACCACAGCTTGCTGCAGCCCAGTAGGTGAAACCCACATCTCTTGCTGAGCCTGATGAGACCTGTGGCTGTCCTGCACCAGGTCCAGGTCTGCATGGAGGGGAGGCTGTGCACAACCCGTAGACACAGCCTGAGGTGGCCGTGTGGCTTATTAGGGTTGGATCTGTAGGGCGAAACCGCTCTTGATAAGGTCCCAGTGTCCTTGCTGAACATGTTATTGGAGGGTGGAGGGTCATGTCAAACTAGCTCTGGGCTGAGCCTGAAAACTGAGTGCATTTACACAGTTGGGGCATGTTCATTGTGCTCCTGGAGCACATGTTTTGGTTTAGTTTCGTTAAAAAGAAAGCCAGTTTATGTCCTCTGAGACTGCAGTGTGGGACAAGGTATGGTAAGGGGGAATGACTGGGAGAGATTTGTGTCAGAAGTGCACTTGTCATTTCACCTAAATAGTAATTTTTAGGGTTTTGTAGTATAGATGCTTCCTAGCTGTTCAATCCCTGTGCGTTTTTGTAAGAGGAAAGAGCTCATTTTGCCTATTCAATTTAGCATTAGTGTTCCTTGGCTATTGAATGTGTTCCTGCAATGTCCCTAGCTTTTTTTTTGGTTTGTGTTTGGCTGGAGCATATACTTGGTTATAATTCACATGATATTGTCTGTCAGTACTAAACTGCAGTGTTGCCCTTGTCAAAACTTGGCTCCAGCTGTTCACCAGAGTGGTGTGAATGGTGCTTGAGTGTGCACATCTGGTCATTTTGGAACAGGTTTAGTACATTCCTTTTGGTCCTCAAGTTTAATTTGCAGCTGGAAAGCAGACCAGCGCAGCACTAAATTACTCAGTTTCAGATAAATGCTTTCTTTGTGACTGCTTTGTGAAAATGATTTATGGGAATACTGTGTATCCTGATACGTTTCTTCCACTTCTTCCACCACTCGCCCAGTCTGACATCCTGCAACTTGTGTGTTAGACTTTGCATCTGCCTGCTAAGTATATAATCATTATGTAAGCTGAAGATACAGACCATATAATTAAAACAATAAACTGAAATAGAAATTTAAATTGCATACCTTTTAGCAGTTGTAGAAATTGAGAAGAATGAAAACTTTTGCAGATGAGTACCAGCAACTTGTCTGTCCTGCACTTGAGGAATGTTTTTGTAATCTGTTTCAGTATTCTTGAAATAAAACTAGGAAAAGGGACTTTCACTGTCTGGGAGAGCCAGAAATTGATTCTGGGCAAGCAAAATTACTTTTTTTTTCCCTATAGAATTGCAGTTGAATGTGTTTGATTAGTAAGGCCATTTTCAGTGTAGGGGGGTGGTGTGCGAAGGTAATTGCTGAGCTGGCATAGATCTCAGTGATGCTCAGATTCAGCAAAGTTCAATTTTCAAGACTTACAATAATAAACTGAAAGTACTTCTTCTCTCTTGCAGGCTCAGATCTTGATATTTCTTTCTGAGCAGTAAGCGGAGAAGGAGACATGGAGGGTGTCTTTTTGCCACAGTTGCATCTTTGACTCTGCTCAGCTTTTGACCTTGTCATTAGTACTGTCTTTGTATCTTGCATCTCCTCTGGCTGAAGATGATAAGGCTGTACCTGTTTTACTATTTGCAGTTTCTAAGAGGATCAGGCTACTTTGTTTTTCTTTAGTAATGATCAACCCATATTAATTTGTTTTTAAATCATTGTAAGAGGGAAGTATAATTTATTCGTTAAATTCGATCAAAGAACTTGAACATTGGTAGTTACCTGTATTGTGGAGGTGTAAACATTCTGGACTTTTTTAAGGTACAAAATGTCTTACAGTGAGTTGGACTTTTTTTTTCTTCTTCAGTTCTCAGTTGACTGGTTGAGAATGCTTTTTGTCCCACTTCCCCCCAGTCATTTCCTACCTGCTTTGTTGCTAGAACCAGCTGGTGCAAGCTGTTTCCTTATAATTAGAAGTTTTCTTCTTTAGTTTTTCTCAGGATAGTATGCACAAAAAAAGTGGTGTTTCCAGGACCAGTCAAAACTGATGCTAAGTATTAAACAGAGAGACCATGGGAAGTGTGGGTGATAACTTGCTATTTGTCACCTGTCCTGAATTGTTGCACAGTATTGCTGCTGTTTGCTTGGGATGCAGGAGGACTTGCGGCCATTTATCTATAGGCTTATCTTAAAAACCCTGTCCATTTTATTCTGCTTTCTGAAATGACTCTGAAAAATACCTCATCGAGTTCCATCAAAGAGGGAGCCACCTAATTGTTTATTGGTTGTACCACTGGGAAGACAGATAGTTGAAGTGAAAACACAGATGTGCTTGCTTTGTATCCCCATGAGGCAAAACTGATCAGGCAGTATTTGAATTCCTCTCTGGACATGTATCACTGTGCACAGTAATCTCTTGACAAACTTTCTGCTAGAGTAAAAGTTATTTCTGTTGTGCAGATGTTTTCCCTCTGCCTCAAAACAGCATGAGTGCATTCACTATGGTTGTCTTTAGCATCATATACTTATTTTCTGCCTTTGCTAACTTAATTTAGCTAAGATAGCAAACTGCTAATTTAAAATGATTAAAATTCACTTTCTAAATAAATCACTCAAAAGTACTTTACTCTTAAAAAAACCCCATAAATGACTACTACATGCTTTCCATTTGATGTAGGTCAGTTTGAAGCCTCATGTTCTTTGCAGGCTTCTGATGGGGAGATGGCCCATATGAAGAGAAGCACTTACTGAGAAATTTCCTTTTTGTTTTAAGCTGAAAGAATACTACACCAATGTGGAAGGTCATGTTTTGTTTGTTGGGAGGGAGGCAGAATGCTGTCTCTCAGATTGCTTTATGGACCTGAGTCCAGGCTTGGACTCTTAAAATTATATTTTTTTGCAGGAGACTACTACTTCTATAAAATCAGTGAGAACACAGACTTCTTTGGGTTTTCCTACCTGTAAGCCAGTGAAAGTACTTCATGCAGATACATGCACACACACATATATATATATACACAGATATAAATATAAAAAACCTTTTCTACATGGTTACAGTATTTTTCTAGTATTGTAATCCCTCTCTCCCATCTTAACATGAAATGCATATGTTGTATTTGCAGGAATATTTTATGAAAGTTCCTGTTGAACTTGCTAGGTGTCTGTTCCAGCTCATAATTAAAAGAAATAAACTCTTACTGTCCAGTAAGTTTGTTTTTTTATCCACATGCTGTCTTGATGTATCTTGATTGTTTTTACAGTGCAATTAATCTTTTTTGTCTCTTATGGTAGAAGATTTTCGGCAATGGTGATGACTCTTAGTGAGAGGTCAATGAGATTGAAGTTGTTGACCAACCTGTTTCAGGAAAAGAACAACATGCCTTTTGGGTACTTTGCTATGGTCACTGCTTGTTCAGAAAGGATTTGTTGGTGCTTCTCTTCATGTTCTGTTAGTGTAAGAACCATTAACATGTTCAAAGCAGATCAATAATGACTCTTTGTTCCTTGAGCTACTGCTTCTTTGTAATTGCTTTATCTTGGATTGAGAGGTTAGAGAGGGAAGTCCAGCAGAAATCCAGTGAAATGTTTAGGGAACTGGAGCATATGAGAAAAGAGGCTGAGGGAAGGAAGAAATGTGGGGTTGAAGGGCAGGTCTAATCCCGAAATCACAATGGAGGTATTATAGAGAAATTGAAGATAAATACTTCTTAGATGTGCACACCAAAAGGACAGGGGGCAACTAGCACTTGTTGCAATAAGAGAAAATTTTTATTGGACATAATGAGCAAAAACTGCAGTGAGAGTGGTTAAGTGCTGGAAGTTGCTGAAAGAGTTTGTGGAAACTGTGGTCTTGGAGATTTTCAAAACGCAGCTGGGCAAGGCCCTGAGCAACCTGGTCTAACTTTGAAACTAGCTCTTTTATAAGCAGGAGATTGGACTTGTTCACCTCCAGAGGTTCCTTCCAAATGACTCTGGCTTAATTTGCACAGTTCGTAACACACTGTGCTGGTTTTGGCTGGAATAGAGTTAATTTTTTTGCATCGTAGCTACTATGGGGCTATGTTTTGGATTTGTGCTGGAAATAAGTGTTGATAATACAGTAGCGCTTTAGTTATTGCTGAGCAGTGCTTACACAGTGTCAAGGCCTTTTCTGCTTCTCAGTCCACCCCACCAGTGATAGAGCTGGGGGTACACAAGAAGTTGGGAGGGGACACAGCTGGGACAGCTGACCCTCACTGACCAAAGGGGATATTCCATACCATATGGCATCATGCTCAGCATATAAAGCTGAGGGAAGAAGGAAGGGAGGGAAGTTTGGAGTGATGGTATTTGTCTTCCCAAGTCACTGTTACATGTGATGGAGCCCAGCTTTCCTGGAGATGGCTGAACACCTGCCTGCCGATGGGAAGTGGTAAATGAATTCCTTGTTTTGCTTTGCTTGTGTGCGAGGGTTTTGCTTTGCCTATTAAACTGTCTTTATCTCAACCCACAAGTTTTCTCACTTTTCTGATTCTCTCCCCTATCCTACTGTGGGGGAGTGAGAGAGTGGCTGGGTGAGGCTTAGTTGCCATCTGGGATTAAACCATGACACACACCTTTGTGGGGTGTGTATGGTCCTGTTTCTTCCCCCATTTCTTCTGCAACCCTCTCCAGGGAAATATGGATACATAACTGTGGGAGAGATATCCCTGGCATGTAAAAGACTTTGTATGCTTGTTATCTGAGTTACTTGAGAAGGTCCCGTCAGACAACTGGTCTTTCAAACTGCTGCCAGACTTCACAGGGAAACTTAATTAATCTGTGATTTGTCACAACTTTCATGGTTAAAAAGACCCAGTCAAATTTTAAATAGATATTAAATATCAGTGGGAATGTGTTCCTATAACTCTTAGCAGCTGTATGTGACCAGGTAGTGTCATACATAACTTTTTGCAATGTCCTACTGTGGGGTGAAGACTCTGCAATGAGGTCAAGTTTCAGCTCTCATTTAATACACATTTGTCCCCTCCTCCACCCTTATCATGTAGTCTTGTAGCCTGTTACTACTTTTTGTTGATGGCCAACACCTTCTGAATACTTCATTAATGGGAGATTTAGTATGAGTGCCTGTTGTTTAAGCATTATCTAATGTGTCAGGCCATTTTATGAGAATGGCTGTGGGAGAATATGACTATGTGATCACTGCATAATGCAAAGACTGGGCAACCTTAGATGGAAGGTGAAAGTGGCATCAGTCAACACAAGACAATTTTCCATTTTCACCTTGAAATAGCAAACATTTATTTTAAAGGGTTGATGAAATTTTAATCATTTCTCTGTACATTAGCTAGTCAAATTAATTGGTTCACCTGTTACTATTTTTGCTCAAGGATCAGATCACGATTTTAAGACGCCAGAATAAATAATACAGCCAGTTTTAGGCATTTTCCTCAGTTTGAAAAAATACTGTGTTTAAGCTAAGGCATTTTTATTTTCTGCCATTCTGAATAATCAGTGACTCTTGTGTTTCAGTTAAAAACAAAAAGAAAAAAAAACCCAAAACCAAGATGCTTACTACAGTGCTGTTTGGGAGTCAAGAAATGTGGTTTGGGAGCTGAGAACTCGTTAGCCTGGCTCAATCACATACTTATCTGTGTATTCTCAGTGTATCAAGGCTCTGTGGTAACAGGACCATGCTCTGTTATATCACAATTGTCAATGCCTTAGTTCTCAGTGCCACCGTTATCTTGTCAAGCACGTTATCTAGCTAGTAAGGGGAGAAACCAGGGAGCTGTGGGTACAGCTTGGTCCTCTGCCCTCCATGGATCTTCTGTGTGTCACTGTAGAATTGCCCAACTCTATAACTACTTCCATGTACGAGTGCAAGTGTGCAGCATAACCTATTTTATAGGCACACATAAGGTGTTTGAAATTACTATTCCATGTTATTGGATGAAAAGCAGTACAGATTTTCAGAGTGTTTCCTTGGACACTCACTTAATTGTTTTCTGACATTGAAGAGAACTATCAGATGTTTTGAACCACTGGTACTGGGTTTTAACTCCTTGTAAAAATGAGTCTAAAATAAATCTGGTGGTTTTTAGGCAAACTGGCATCGTTGTTATGTGGTTAAGGTTATTGTATTGTAGGTTCATAACCAGACTTTTCCTAAACGAAAAAATTGCTTTTAAAAAGCTGATGGCCAAACAGAGCAAATACGTATGTTGAATAGTTACATTTGTGGAGTGCAGCCAATACCAATGTGTGGAAGGAATTGCATAAGTCTTTGGAGATACTGGAAAGATCTGGTCACTAATGAACTATAAAATATTTTCAGAAATTCCTGGTATTTTTAAATTTTCTATTGCTTTCTGTGACAGCTTTAAGGACATGGATGCCAAAAATCTGTGGATAAAAGCTGTTATGCATTATCCAGAGCATTACAGTACCATTTATTTAACTACACAGTTAAACAAAGAAAAGCAACTTCTACAAAATTTCATTTTAAAGGATTAATATACGTGAGCATGAAGAGGGAAGAAAAGAGCTTAGTTGTGCTGTCCTTGAGTCAATAAAAAAGCCAGCATGATCAAAACTTCTTTTACTGACCTGGAGAAATAATTGTTATGCTTTCAAAATATTGATCTTTATGACTTAACAACAAAATACCAAAGGAATTACTCTTTTCTATCATGTTCCATCCAGTAAAAGATAACTGAGTAGCTGAAATCGGTGAAATAAACTTTATTCCCTCTCTCTCCTTGGATCAAAAAGGAAATTGCAATGTCCCTGTTCCCAAAAACTTGTCAAATCCCCCTGGATGGGTCTTTGCATTGCTTTGAAGTGCAGGAGGTGTTGTCGAGGGGGTAGTTCAAAGTCCTGAGATGGGGCAGTGGTGAAGGTAAGAGCTTCTCTTCCTCTCTTCAGGCCTTTTAAAAAGTCATAGATTGCCATTCACCTCTGATGAATGCATTTTCTCTAGAGTGGTAATCTCCTGTCAGTTATCTAATAGATACACGGCTGTTGGTGAAAGCCCTTGTAAGACAAAAAGAGAGTGAATAAAATCTGGTAATTGTGACACTATAAGAAAGCAGACTGATACCTATCATCCCATTGGTTCTCCCCGAGCTCCTCCACAGTCTCCGTGAGATTCCCAGCACATGTTTGTCTCGCCTGTTCTGAAAAGCCTCCGGGGACTGACACTGTGGGCACCTCTAGGTGACCTGTTCTGGTCCTTACGCTTGGAGCAGGGATTTGCCTTTGGTTGTTCTGTTGTTCCTGTTCCCTCAACCAGCACCTCCCCACAATTTCCTAATAACCAGTCTAAATTTTTTTTATTATCATTTAAGCCAACTGTACTGTCTGTCTCTGGTGAATAGGGAGGATGATACACTCTCATCCTCTTTGCGGAAACCTTTCGGATGTTCAGTATCTTTTGTCATGCTTCCTTCTTTTCTTTACAGACCATTGATCTCTAATGACAGATGGAAGTCTCTCCCAGTCTGAAAATAAAGATATCTGCAAACCCGTGGGTGTGTTCAGAGGCAAATATGTAGCATAAGCAGTTGAGAGAAAGCACATGTACGCTTTCTTCCTGTTTATCACTCTCACCTTGATTTATGTGGCTTTAACCTGTAATGTTCAATTAATGACCCACATAACCAGATGGTGAAGAATGACTTAGAAATAGCTGGCAGCAGTAGTTAGCTACAGTTACTGGTTTATTCTTGCCTGTTGGGTCCAAGCACTACCTGTGGGTGAATTGGAAAGGTGTGCTTGCTTTGCGATAGCTGGGTTTTGTGACTCTCTGATGTGCACCCAGTCTGGACCCGAGGACCTCCTGATGCCTGGGTCAGTCTCCACAGAATCTGCAATGAAACACACCTCTGCTTGAGCCAGAGTGGGAGATTTTAATCTGGCCTTGCTTGAAGGCTGTTGTTCTCATTTTTATGGACCGCAAAGGCCCCAAAGAAGGGCCTTTCTGTTGTTCTTGTTCAAAAGGGCCTGCTGTTTCTGGTAAATGCCCCCGTCCAAGATCCAGAAGCAGTGCTGGAGAGCCAGGGTTGAGGGTTTGTGGTTTTATGGTTTCTTTTGAAAGTATATTAATGAGATGAACTGTGCACTCTGCTTACAGAAGTTCTAGATGGCATTCCCTGAAAGCCTTCCTGTTCAGGAAATAAAAAATGGCTTTTTAACAAAAGCTTTTGGATTAAGCAAGCAGGATCTTAAGATATTCTTAAGGTTCCTTTAAGCCTGATGAGCTCATACACAGGCATCCACTGGAGAACATCTTTTGTGTAGTGTCTGCAAAATCTGTCACTCATTATGTAAAGCTGCATGGCTGGTATTTAGACAGTTTTATACGATTGTATTTTTGCTTTCTTTTTTACACACCCCTTTAAAAAAAACTTGCATACAGTTTAGAAGACGTTACTGGATGATGCTCTCTAGCACAAGTCAGAAGACACACAACTTTAGGAGTTTCTATTTACTGGTCCACAATAGCAAGTGGCTTAAAGGTATTGTGTATGACCAGTCTCGGGGCTGTGCTAGAACAAGTGCTAAAACTTTTGACTGTGGAAGTGATCTCCTGTACCCAGTGTTGTTTGGTTACTGTGGGTTGATGGAAGCTGTGGAAAGGTCTGTCTTACCATAAAAAATGAAACTTCCTGGAAACAGTCTCTGAACTATTACTGGGACTTCTTGCCTTGACACCTACAGATGAGACATGTCTTGTAAATAATGACCATACATGCAATAATCAGCACCTAGCTTTATCTTATTTGAGATCTATAGTCAATAGTATAATTGAAATAAAAAATACTACTAGGAAGGGATTTTTTTTGTGTGTGAGGAAAGTTATGGAAAAGCAGTAAGGAAAAAGAACTAGTACTCAAGTGTTGTGGTAAAATAGTCAGTGTAAACTTACAGGCATACTGCTCATCCACTGATCCTTCCTCAAGCCACAACATGGAGGTGCACATAGGTAGAAAAGGGAGAGTTGGAAGATTGCTTCAGTATTTGAAATTGCAGTATTGCTTAAGTATTTCAGTAATAACAAGGACCAGATCAACTTGTTTGTAGCTAGTTAGTTAACCTTTTTTAATTATTTTTTTAAGTCACCCTGCCCTTAACTCCAGTTGTCTTCTCAAGATCATCAGCCAAAAATACATCCATTGAGTATATCTCCCTTCCACAACTCCTCACCAACAGAAAATGTACACTTGGTGACCATGCAAAATTAGCTTGCATCTCAGACTGGGGTTTATGTTGGTGTGTATAAGCTCTGAAACAGGTCTTTACTTGAGCTGGCCTTATCACACTGCATTTGTTAGTCCAGTGGCAATTTATAACTGTTAAATTGAAACAATCTTGTTTGGTATTACAGATGTGTCCCTGTGCATGTGTTCTGTATACTTTGGCTGGTAGCTGTTCCTAAGAAAGGAGTGGGTATAAGGATGGGGCCTTCATATATATAGGAATTTGAGGTGATGACTTAACTGGGGAGAAAACTGATAGGAGAAATAGCTGGCCTGTATTAGTTTCTCCTAGCAGAAAAGGGATTTGACATCACTAGATGAGTTTTTATTGTGAACTGCAAGAGGATATAGGGATGACAGCTTAACCCCAGCCTCTCTGGGTAAAGATTCACTGGAATTTCTCCTTGCTGAATGCCACAGCACTTTGCACGCTGCCCAGGAAATACTGTCATATTATTTACCATTTTTTCACTTGTGCTCTTCTGGGTGTAATAATGAATGTAATTCTCTCTTCTTCAAACTGCAGAAGAGGACTAAAACCAAAACTGTAAATAATACATGAAGAGCTTCTGATGGCTGCCAGTGCTGAGGCTTTCAAACACTGGTCGAGAAGTAGCTGAAGCCCTGATCCCATCACCAGTCTCTTTTCCCCTCAGTGTGGGTGAACCCACTCACCTGCCTGTGCAACTGAAAACCTGCTCAGTTAGGTTTGTGGTGGCCTCTACTGGTGCTCCTCAGCAAAGGAAAGAAGTCACAAGCTCTCCCATTCAAGTTTGCTGCTTCAGAAACCTAACAGTCCAGAAAATCACGAAAAAGTGAAGTTTGGGGTGGGGGGGAATTAAGAAAGCCCTTCTAGAGCATCTGCTGTTGTGGGGAGTCCTTCAAATCAAGACCTACCACCAAGTGTACAGATATCAAAGCTGCACGTGTTCCTCTGCTAAGCATTACGAGTGTTTTGCATCCATGAGCAGATATGGCCTGGAAGAAACTCATCCTAAGCCTCAAAGTGCAGCACAGCTCCCACTGGCTTTGGCTCTGGGCTGCAACTGCAGTCTAGTTGGGATTGGGCAGCCGGGAGGACTCAGGATGCTGTGCCCCGTGTGCTCCTTGGCAAGGCTGGCTTGCTTCAGTTTGGGAGTATCTACAGTCTGGCTTAACCTCTTCCTGCCCTTCCAAAATAATTCAATCCCACAGGTAGTTAAAGCTACTTAAGAAGCCTTCTAGCTGTCATGGATGAAATAAAATGAATAAAATCGAGAGAGGTCTTGAGATGTTAGTAAGAAACCTTGTGTTTATTGCTGAGGATGCTTCAAAGTGGTGTGGTTAAAGGACTCTTCCCTGCTCCTGCTGGGCCAGAGAAAGCACATCAGTGGGTCTGCATGCCACGGAGAGCATGAAGAGTGTTTGCACGGTGGGGAGAAGCTCAAGCTGGGGTGAGAAACATCACAGAGAGGAGTCAGTATCAAGGTTATGCTTCCATCCTTTTCAGCTGGCATTGCTCTGAACAACAAAAGGCCACCTTGCTTCAGGTTTAAATGAATCTTCATGTGCTTGAGAACACCAAACCACAGCCTGTTTGTAAAGCCCTTTTGCCAGTAAATTGTCGGTTGGGGAGAGGGGATCTGTGGGTGGTTTGTCAGTCAGGCATGTTTACTTTTTGCTAGGAACTAGAAAAGTTACTGACCTCTGGCATGTGCTGGTCCCATCCGGCAGTTGTAGTGCAAGGAAGGTATGGGCTCTTATCTTTGAGGGTTTCTTTTTCCCCTCAGGTGCCCAAAAGTTGAACTCTGGAACGGGTAGAGCAGAGGGTCAGACCTTCTCAAATTGGTCTGTGGACTTATCTGCTGGGTTTCCAGGTACACTTGCCTAGCTCATGAGGACGGCGGTCTGATGCAGAAGGTCGGGCTGTTGGAAAGTCATGACCCAAATGCTCTCAGTTTGCTTTTAAATTATGTACTTTAAATTGTCTACTTTATCATTTTTTCCTGTTTGTGAATTGTTAAAGGTTATGTTCTTAGGTTTTTTCTCAGAAAACATGGAGGCTAGAAAATTTGGGTTGGTTTGGTTTGGTTTTTTTTAAACAGCTTCCAGCTGAAGTTTAACAGTTGAGAAGCTGAAGCCCTGATAAAAGCACTGAATATCATGAGAGTTGAAATAAAATCATGAGATGGCAGTGTTGCTTCTAGCAGCTGATCTTTTTGGCAGTGCTTTATTTTCTAGGTCTCTGTGCAAATGCTTCTTGCTTGCTAAAAGCTCTATATTGACAAATGATAGCCAAGACTAAATGCATGATTATTTCCACTATCTAACCTGTTTATCATTTCTGTGTTGCTTCTGGATTTGCCAGTTGAAGTTCTCATGGGCACAAATTAGTGCACTTGTTTTCCTGGCAATGTATAGATTTTGAATATGGTTAAATATGCTTAAATTAATCTGACATCTGGAGATGTGGGTAGTGAGAACGCGTTTCTATGTTACCGGCTAACTTTAGCCTTGTAGCTGAGGAGGCTTTCTCTAGCTAACCGTGTGGGGTGGCAGGAGGGAGCCTGTAGAAGAGCCCTTTGGAGACAGGAGCTGGTGTCAGGTATGCTCTGGCAGTGCTGGTTGTCGAGAGAGCCTGAAGGGGCTGGCTTCTTGACTGATCTGCCTCAATTTAGTCCAACCCATTTCAACCACAAGGGCATCGTTGGCCTACGAGCAACCAGGGAGCTTTCCCTGACTAGTTCAAGTGATCCTTCAACTCGTTTTGGCTGCTTCTAGTTGCTTTGGTTGCTTTTAGCCCAAGTCTCTTTAGGCACGCTATGAAGGAGGGCATCGCCAGTGGATGTGGGGGTACCCTTGATCTGAAGCAAGTATGCTACATCAGCCTAATGCAGGCAGTGCTTTATAAGCTTGTGTTTAAGTGTTTGAGATTTAAATGTTTAAGACCCTGCCTCCTTGGGCTTGCCAGGTACATCAAAACTCAGCTAACACCTGCCACCAGAAGAGGTTTCTGTGAAGCCAATGTCACATGTCGCTTGCTTATCGTAGTCTGGAGGCACTGTGATAACACCGCGTTGCTTCCATATCAAGCTTAAAAAAGGTATCAGCGTACTTCTGCAGCCCTTTAACTAGGATCCAGTGCCAAGCAAGATCTTTCTCCGTGGACTGAAGGGTAACTATACCCTTTATGTATTTGTTTTTTCCCTGGGCTTTTCTTCTCATCCGAAAGCTTTCCTTCAGTTAGTATACTCAAAGGGTGACGTTTTGTTGCTTTCAGCCAGAATAATGGCTGCTCTTGCTAAACTTGAATAACGCTAATGTCCTTTGAGCAGGGGGAGGCAGAAGCATTTCCTGTCTAGACAGTAAACCAAACTGGCACAGGCATAAGCTTTTAAACAGCTTGCTTGCTGTGTGGGCAACCTTCTCCACGGACTGCAAGGGTGGGAATTCAAATTCAATATGTGGCTTTTTTGCATAGAGATCAACAGTCTTACTTTGTGTTGTTCAACAGAGTAAGGCCTGGAGTTTGTTACTGGCTCTTGACTGAGGCTAAGCGTGGTGGTAGCAGCTGCTTCAGAGCTACAGTAAACTCAGGTGACTGAGCTTGACTTTGTGTGATATGGTAGTGGCGGCCTCTTGGTCCCTTGTACTGCTGTAATACTGTGAAAGCAATGAAATGTGCTCTAAGAGTGTGAATTCAGGAGGAACAATTGCAAAAATGGTGAGTTAAAATAGGGCAATGAAATGTAAAACTATTCTTTCCTGGAAAGTGCCTTCATGTCATTTAGAAAGGAAATAACGACGGCACCTATGTTCTTGTGCCAGGCTCCCCAGTGCATGTTGGCTTGGCTTCAGTAATTTTTAATAGAATTCAATTTTAAGTGCTCCCAAATGAACAAATAGGAATCAAACTAACTTAAAGGAGGACTTTTCCCCCTGAGATAATAACAGGAAAAATCATTACAGATATTAATGAGTTGCAGATACTTGCCTGTGTCTCGTTTTGAGGCTTTTTTGTGTCACTGGAATATGTGCCCTGCTGTTGATCAAGCTCTTCAGCATCTGCCACAGCAAGGGTTAATTTTGGAAGGCTGTAATATACAGGTAGGAAAGGATTCAGGATTTCAGGAAAAATTTCAGTGGTAAGTTCCAAGTACCCACTAGCTTCTTTAGTATAGCAGTTCCAAATTCTCAGGGAGTGTAAGGGGAAAGAGCTGCAAGAAATGGCCAGACTTGCATGGTCTTTCTAAATAGCATCTGCTTTTGTCATTCTCTGATTCAGAATACTGGGCTAAATGGCTATTGCTCTGACACAGCTGGGCATCATTACTTATATTTTTAAGCAACACAAAATTCCTGTTCCCATGTTCCCACAAACATCATGCTATAGATATTTTTTCTCAGTGTATACATATGGACATGTTTATTTCCTGGGGAATGGATGCATCCTCATAGTTCTTATCTTCCCATGCTATTATTTCAAGACTCATTGATGGCTGCAACAGATGATTCCCTGAACAGGAAGATGTCAGGTCTAGCTTCTTTCAAAGCTTGTCTCTGGCACACTTCTCATTAGTTGAGGGCAGATTTCTTGTTGTGTAATGTGGGCCTGAGGAGAATGAAGGGGACAGCAGAATGTTTTGTTGCTCCACATAGAAGAAAATAATTTGCTCCACCCAATTCCTCCACCTCATTTTTTTCAGTTAGGTATTTGCATCAAGATATATGGATATAATCTATACTGGATATAATCTCCATGAAAACTTCCTGAGCTGTCTTATACAGAGTACCTTCAATGATAGGTTTGTTAAAACTTTGTCACCTTGTTCTCGGAAATGTCAAGCAATGAATTTCATCTTGATTTTAAGTGGATTAGCCCTGGCATAGCTGCAATGCTACTCAGTCTTCAAGGTGCCTTCAGGGTTGCAGTGTCATAACAGTGTTAGCAATATTGCTCTCAAAATGTGCCTGCTAGCAATCCTCAGTATTAATAAACAAAATTAAGTGAATCCACGTAGAAAAACTTTACAGGGAGTTTAATCTTCTATCCCAGTGTAGGGACTTTTAGCTGATGTGCAACTTTTTGTACTTTAAAAGTTACAGCATTTGGATTTTTAGGAAATGTTTCAGAAATTGTTGCAGCTGGTTGACAATCAATGTGTCTAGTTCAGTTTTGGAACCAAAATTCTAGTTTAAGGTTGTAAAGAGCCAAGACACAACAATATTAAGGTGAGATCCTCTAATAATTTAGGGCATTTATGGACAAACAGTGGAGGGAGAGAGTGAAATCCTGTGAAATCATGATCAGGCTGGGAGCTTGGGTTCTTCTCATGGGCTCGTGTAGTCTTCAACTTTTGTGTGAGTCCCCTCCAAGCTGAGAATGGATAACACTAATTTCACTGATGAAAAGGAGTTTTGAGTGGATGTTGGTTTAGATGTGCAACTTCCACGAACAGGGTAGTACAGCATCTGTCAGACTGTTTCAGGTAACAGTTGAGAGTGTGGCAGAGCATAGATTAAACAAAGTTTATGCCTCACTATGAAAATTGTTAAAATGACTGCTGTTCTCATGCAGATGTCAGCTGTTGCAAGTCCACATTGGAATTACAGTGTTATGATTCAGAGATGCCATTGTATCTCCTCCAGTGCTGTTTATCTATCTGTGCTGACAGTCTTTTCCTGATTCTGCACAGGGATGAAAGGGAAAGACAGAAGTCTACATCTGATGATTGGCTCTATCATTCTTATACTTCAAAGGCTATTGCTTGCTCTCATCACCTCCTGCACTATTTATGTTGTATGTAAATCATCTGATCCACGATGTGCTCCTAATAATTCTCAAGCTATTTGCCAGAGCTGCTCATCAGTGTCCTTGCTGCCATGGAAACAAATTGTTCCCAGTTTCATAGAAAGAATATTTTCTTTTTCCATGACAGCTTTGGTTATGATGCATCAGAGATTGAGACACCAGGCATCATTCTCTATAACCAGGTGCTCTTGGAAGAGTTTTTGGAGGAGTAAAGGATGGGTGATGCTACTTAACATTTGTTGTTTGTTCAGTTTGGAAAATCAAGTGAAAGAAGGGGGGGATGGGTATTCAATCATATTTGCTGCTTTCTGTTAAGGAAAGTGCTGCCCAAAAGTCTTGCTGCAACACGTCATCTTAAAAAATGAATGACTGCCATTGTCTTTCCTGCGTCCTTTGCGTCTTCATGACAGTATGACTAGTGTGTTCCCATTGACTTTTTCTCTGACAACATTGAGCAGTCGCTACTTATTTAAGGCACATTTGACCTTTGCATCCTTGTGAACAAGAAGTGATGATGGGGAAAAAAACAACCCCTTTCCTAATTGCACTATCATATGCATACACTAGTGGTATTTTGTAATGATATATGGTGGTACAGTGGTGACTTCTGCCTGCTCTGAGCTAACCTGCTGCTGGATTGTTACTAAGTATGTTCCCAAAAGCATGAAAATTGATTAAATAATTTTTACTTTTTTATCTGTGTGAACAAACAAAGTATTCTGAATGAATGAATTCTTACTCAAACAGCTCTGTTGACTTTCATTGTGCATTTTTTTGCATGCACTTTTAGGTTCTTCGTAGTGCTGCCGTGTGCATGTGGAAAGAGCTCCCTGTCCAGAAAAGTGATGCTTAGCTAAACATCCCTTTTCAGAGTGTGCCTAGTATCAGGCTGGCCATGATCTCAAACATCTGATTGAAGTCTCAGATTTTGGTAAAATGTGCCCTGATTTCGCTATTGCTTTATTCTTTTAGTTGAGACATATTCCCTCCCATCTGTTTCTTTTGTTCAGCTCCTTCATCTTGTCTATAGAGCAGAGAATTTAGTCTAGGAGTACAACAGTCTGCTTTCTTCATATCTGAGATGCCTAGCACAGCAGGAGCCTTCTCCCTAATTAAGCCTTGTAGGTGCTAATGCTTTTGCTGATCATGGCAGTTTGCAGCATATGGTTGCTTCTCAGCAAAACCAGAATACCCTCACACAGCAGAGCTCCGAGGTGGGCAAGGTACCCTCAGCAGGTTGGTTGCGTTTATGCATTTCACCAGGTGGAGCAAACTTGCATCAAAGTGGCTGTGAATTCTCCTCCTTGCTACCTTTAGTCGATTTTTATTCCGCTGTTATTGAGTATCTGAGCTCTAGGTTTTTACCTGTTGGCAAAGTTGTAATGGTGTTTGATTTCAGGTTTTGTGGGACCCCCGGGTTGGCAGATGGAGGAAAAGGGAGAGAGAACAGAGGAGATGAGGATCATTTTGATTTACTGGGCTCAGAAACCAGGTCATTGAGTGACAACTGAAATAGGCAGAAGAGAATGAACTTCCTCACTTCCACTCTGTCTCCCCCTTTCAACAGTTTGAACCTTGAAGGTACATTGTTTTAAGCATATCTAAATTAATTGCTCAGGTTTTCATCCTGATATTTAAATTCAGCAGGAAATGCTCCAGAAATAAGCTTTTTTTTTATGGCATTGAGGGTTTTAATGTAAAGAAGAGAATTCTAATGAGGATAGAAATTTTGCAAGCAAATCAGTAAATTACATACTGGAGAATGATCTGTGCCTGTTTCATACTCCAGCAGTCGTGAAGGTAAACCTTGATACTGGATGTGGAAATGAAAATGAACTCTTTTTTGTCGTCTTCCTGTGATTTACAACCAATGAAACTTGACAGTGGAACAAAAGAAGAGAAAGCCATCAAAAATACCCTTTTGTCTAACAGCATAAGCAAGCGAGAGGTGTCCAGTGCCTTGCCAGGAAGATTTGGTTGCATGGCCAGTGATGCAGTTCTCGGCGATCCCGTGTTGAGGCAGATCAGGTGCAGTGCTCAACAGACACTCTGGAGCGCTAAGTAGTTGGGGGTGAGCGGGTGAAACACTGACTGACTCGTGTTGGCAGATGGGAATTCAGGGATTCATTAGTCATGCTGTAGTCTCTTGTTTTGCAGTGTGTCGTGATGAATAGAGAGAAAAAAGTTGGGTTTCGATAGCTGAAGAAGGCTTTTAAATACTGCAGACTGAAGGCTGCTGTGCTTGATGTTGTCTTCTGCAACAGCTGATCATCGAGATAGTCGTGTTACAGATCAAGGAGATGTGATGGGATTAGGATTATCAGGCTCTGTTAATTATAGAAAGTGGACTGCTGGACCTTAATTTTGGAACAAGCAGAGAATGATCCAAAGAGATGCTATCTTAAAATGCATTTTCTGTAGGTAGGAAGACCTTTTTCAACTACAGCATAATCACACAGTACTATAGTTCTCATCTGACCAGATTAGGGTCCGTTCCAATAAAAATCAGTCAGTTGGAAGATAAACACTTTTTTTTTTTCAAAACATCTTGCTTAATGGTACCTTTATGATACACAAATTAGGGTTCTACATCTGTGTTATATCACTCTTTCCCCAGGAGGCTGTAGTGTGCCTACTTAAGAGAAGCTTTGCCTTGCCATTCTTCAGTGATTCACTTTTTGGGTGGAAATTGGGTCTAGACCTGTGCTATCTGTCAAAGAAGTATAGGATGTGTGAGGCACGCTGTCCTGGTCACATCATTTTAATTTTAGATTGCAGGAGAGAGGAGGAAGACAAACAAGGCTTTCCAGCCACCTACATCTTCAGTATTGAAGTCACAAATGTCTAAAAGGGTGTTAGTAGAAATGATTAGCAATGAAATCATCCATGTAAGTTAATAGATGGATAAATACACGATGAAGTGAAAGATGCCATAAAATTAATAGCTGGAGAGACATGAATACTTGTAACCTTGCTAATGTCTGTGGCAAAATGAAGTACTCTTGAATAAATTAGAATAACAATGAGAGGAGTAAGCTTATGAAAAGTTTGAAGTATGTTCTGTCAAAATTGGGCAATGTTTCTTAATCAGGCATATCTCAGAGGTATGCTTCTGCCTGAGGAAACACGGACAAGGCTTATGAAACAGTCCATCCAAGAGGAAACCGAGTTAATGGGCGCCAGACCATTTTGTGCAGCTTGCTTGGTAAAGAGAGGAGTGTGAAAGACCTCCACACAGTGAGACCAGTTCAAAGGGACTAACTGCTGGCAGCCCCTGGGCTAGAGCCCTCCAAGCTTGATTTCACCCCTTCTACTAAAGTGTAGGTAAATAGAAAGGTTTAAACAAAGTGTTCCTCAGTGTAGTAAGTGCAGTTTTACCGAAGTCCTCCCATATCTTGGCTGCCTCTTAAGACATTAAATGTTGTACTTTCCCCATTCTCTCTTCTGTCCCCATTGCTCTGCAAGCATTGCAAATTTTTCACATTAGCAGTCAGCGATTACTCTTTGGGTTGTAGTGCTGGTCACAAATACCCTTCTGGCCCTTAAAAGAAGGGACATAAACTGCCCTTTTTTGGGCAGTTCAGGTAAGCACAATATTTGGAGGTGATCCCAGCCCATGTTGTTCTCCAGTTAAGGAGATTGAACATTATTTTGTTTCTTTGTTAGCTGTGAGTGCCTAAAACAAGCAGCTGACTCCCGAGCCTTTCCGGGAATGGTGCCTTTGGGATGCTTAAATACAAATTAAGGGGGCACATTTGTGCATCTCTTAAGGGCTGCTTCTGCGCAAATATGACCAGTGTCCTTGCAACACTGTGGAGAACTAGCCCGATAAAAACTGAAGCCCTGTCTTTGAATAGCTTCTGGATATACGTACAGTGCAGGAGCAGCTTTTGTACGTGTGTGTGGGGGGAAGAACTGAAGCGTTCGGTATTTCCAAAATGTTCTAACCATGCTGTCAGTGTTGCTTAGCAGCAGAGGGTTTAAAATAGCAGTATTACTCAACAGTGTGAGCCACATTTGCACATGGTAATGTTCTGTGTCCTGTATTGACTTGCTGCATTATAAAAGTGCTAAGTTAATGTAAGGAAAGTGAAGATAGATCACCACCTCCTCTCTTAACTTGATGAACAAATGACTGAACAGTGACATGTCTTTCTTATAGTTTCAACAAGCAGATGTCCATTATAGGCAAGCCACGGTGTTTTGGTCCCCACAGGTGTGTGCATGCAGACCTCACTCAGATATAAAGGCCTTTCACGCCCCCGTTTGCCTATGAGCAAGTTTAACTCTCAACCCAGCAGCCTGCGCTGGTGCTGACGAGGGCTGTGCTATTAACACAGTGTGAGTTGGTTTGGGGGGCACAAGCAAGTGCAAATAACACTCAGTAATCTCTCAGCAGCCCAACTTCTCGGTCCTTGTCAGTGCACGTTCCCACTACTCATCTGCTTCCTGGGTGGTTTGGTCTTCTGTGAAGTGATGCTGAGAGTATCTGGGGTGGAGGCATCTCTTACCCACGGTCTGTGGGAATCCCAGCCTCCTCTGGAGTAAGTCGTAGGGCTTGCAGGACTGCAGCTGTACTTGCTGTCTGCTCCAGAAGAGTGGAAGTATGGTGATGAGGGCAATAGATCATGGTGACCAAAGTCTAAAGTTTAATACAGGTATCAAGGAGTTCAAGAGTTTTGTCCTCTACAGGATTAAACTAAGGGTGGATGGTGGTTAAGTTGTGTGGTAGCCTGCTGAAAAATACTGTTTGCTGATGTAAAGATGAACAGCCCAATATATTGCACGTTCTGCCTTCTTTGAAGAGCTTCAACACTTGTTTTAGAACTATAGAAATATTCCCTTAGCATTACTAATGATTAATCTTCCTAATTAATTATCTTCCTAACAAACATGACTATGTATTATTATATCAAAATAGGGCCATATTTTAAAGCCCTGAAGTGAATTAAAATAGCAACTGGATCTGTCATTAGTGTTTTATATGCCGTATCATGGAAATAAAATGTTTATCAGATACACATGTTTAAAAACTGACCTTAAAATAAGGAAAATATGTTTCTTAAGCAGATCTCTGTTTTTTTCAGTATTTAAAACCATGGCCTATTTCTTCAGTGAAGGCTCATAAACAACCCATCTTAAATTGCACAGTTAGAACATCATTTAAATTTATGGCTATTTTATTCAGCCTTTGCCTTAAGCGTGGGCCATTTTATGATAGGCATTGCCTCAGCACACAGTATATGAACAGTGGAGGAGTATGGCCATTAAGTTTTAATCTAAGACTGGGCTGAGTGCAAGTAAAATACTTCCTTCAGCCACTTGCAGTTTGCAGGGTAGTATTTAAAAAAGAAATCTGGTAGTGCTTGTGACAAATAGCACAGTATAAATTGTGGGAATTATTAATTTAAAATGCTGGTTTAATGTTTCTGAGGAGGAGTGCCAAGCTCAGTGCAAGTATAAATGAAGTCGACTAGTTTGGGTTGGGGATAGCAATGGATTTAATACCTCCATAGACTTACCTGCCATTGCTTTACCTCTGTAGAGGCTTAAAATACCAGCTACAAGGACACTGAAAAAAATTATTATGCCACCAGTTGCTTGGAAAGATGATGATTTTCAGTTGTTAAAAGAAAACAGACATTGCATCTTAGTCAGAAAAAGGACACCTGATGTGCCAAGGGCTGACACATTTTTTTTTCCCCAAAATAATTATGAAAGACTTGAAGGTCATATGACAGACCTCATGTTTCCCTTCACACATGCTTTGTGTTTCAGAAAGCAGCAAGTCTCATGAGATGTCAGTTGCTAAGAAAAATGTGCTTCTGTTTCCAATTAGGCAAGCGGAGTCTTGTGAAACCATCTCTGCAACCTCCTGTAGCTTTGTTTCAAAGTTCCTATTGGTGGAGGTGCATTCACAGGAGCCCAACTTGCAAATTCTTCAGGTGCATAGGGGACGGTGCAAGTGATTTCTGCACTACTGGCTTTTCATGTTTGGGCCTTATGTTATGCAGCTGGTGTACAGAGTCCCACATGCAGACTGAGGATATTGCTGTCCTGTGCTGGCTGGTATGCCTCTGAGCTGGCAAAGCATTTTAACGAGTGTCATTCAAGGGTAGTGCTTAAGGATGCATTGCAAAGAGGAGAGAGCTTTTTCAACTGTGATCCCTCTTGGTGCTCAGAACAGATTCTTGACTGGAGTGGAGAAGAGGGGGATTGGAAAGCGCTCAGTCCAGCTGAGTGCTGTGTAGGTATTATTTACTACTTCTGATTAGTCCCTAAACAAATAATTTCTTCATATATGTGTACATGTGCTTGCACATATGCTATAACAAGGCCTTGAAATGTTTATACTATATTTCAGAAGTATCTTGTTCTTGTGGTTTCTCATAAAAGGGCTTATCTATGACCTGTTTCCTGGATAGTTTCCAATGAACACAAAATGTATTTAGTTAGAAGAAAGCAGCTGAATGAAAATTAGCTGGATGCATATGCAATATTGCCCTTTATATGACTGCCTGCCCTTACTGATAAACTTCACACAGAGATGAGCAGGCTTTCTTCTATTGTAGATCGAAATGTTGCTAGAGCTTGCAGTTGTTCACAGGTGTGCAAAATTAGCTGTTAGTAATAGCCTTACAGGACTCATCTGGGCTTCAGCAGAGCTTGGATTTGGTCCTTTGAAAATGTTGTTTCTGTACATGTGCTGGAAATGCATGTCAACACAAGGCTTGCGTGTTGCCTTAGATTATCAGTTTGTTTTCTCAGAGACCTGGTGGCTCCGTGCAGGAGGACGGATGAGATACCAGTTCTTTCTGCTACCTTCTGTAACTGTCCTAAAGGTCAGTTTCCTCATTCCCTTTTTTGTATCCATGCATGCTTAGCATCATGAATGTAAACATCTCAAGCTGGTTGCTGTGGAAAGGAGGAAAAAGCTCTGTGTTCATACTGCCACTGGCATGAGCCCAGGTTTGCCATGAGTGTCTCGCATTAGGCTCTGAGGCCAGGCCAAGCAAAGAGATACATTTCCAGGTTCTCTTTGGCTTTTGAAACTAGTTTTACATCTGGAGAAAATGCTTTCATGAAATGGTTATTCCCTTTGAGCAGAGGCAGATATGGACCCTGCCCACAAGCCACGTACCGATACCCAGATGTTTGTTACTCTGTGCTCAGCTGCTCGCCTGAGAGCTCCTGGCTCCTGCGGGGTTTGCGGTGGCAGAACCTGGGGGAGTAGCACCCCTCCTGCTCAGACATGGGGTGATGAGTGCTTCAGGGCAGGCACCTCTTCGTAGTGGGACCCAGGAAGGGATGTTTGTCTGCGTCTCTTGTTACCTATAGGTGTGCCTAAGATTAATTTTCTGGTCTACTAGATAAGTGATACATACTGAACACAGCAGTATTTTCTATTTGTGAATAAGTATTGCATAAACTACTGCATAAATTACATTGCTGATGAGGCCTATGCACACGCCTGACTTAAGCATCCAAAGTGTCTAAGGTATGCCCTTGGTTTTTGCACCCTGCCAATTCAGGATCTAAATAATGAAAAACAGATCTTGACTGCATAATTCTGACTTCATTTCCCTGAAATTTTCTTTCCCATGTCAGGCCAGTTTCACTCTCTTTGCCAGCCCTGTGGGTAGTTATCAGCTGTGGGGAGCTCTTAGGTGTGTCATCTCCTGTTCTGGGATGAGTTAACCTTTTGCTGTTCCTGACTTTCCTTTCTTATTTTGAAGGGACTTTTTCTTCTTAAAATTTTCCCTACAGCCAAATTAACATCGTGATTCCTTTGTTTGTTTCTGTTTAATCCTAGGGTTTCTACTTCCAAATGTGGATTGGCTTTACTTTGTTTCGTTACCCCCGGGGCAGCAGTTGCTGCTACCTGAAAAGGCACTTGAGCCCCAAGTGTTTCATTAGTGTGTGCTATGTGTAATTAAGGGGCAGGCTAGAACATGGCAAGCTGTGACTTGTTTGTATTCTGTTGCTTCACTGGCTGCCTGGTAGGTATTTATGTTCAAAGCATCCATCTTGGTCTTCCTTGTTGAGGGAGAGCTTGGGATGTTGCTCTGGTGCAGCTTCTCCTCCTCCAAGGTGCTTGGTGCAAGTGTGCTTCTGACAAGCACCTGTACGCAAACCAGTATGGTTTGGTAGGAAAAACTCAACCTGACACAGAGCTGAGTTCCATGCTTAGGTGCTGGCTGAGGTGTGCTGTTCAGTGCTGTTTCTTAAGCCTATGTTTTCCTTTTGGTAGGTAGCAGTATCTAGAGATCGATCCAGGATCTGGTATTTGCAGAAGTCAAACCAGTGCAAAGTCCACTTAATATTTGGTGGATATTTTTTTGGTCTGTCTGCTATTTCCTGGTGGTCTTTTCTCTGCAGTTTAGATGCCTCGGAACTGCCAACACTTAGTGGTGTGTACGAGCTGCAGGATGGGAGGGTGTGAGCAATGCGGTCCTAGATATCTCTTTGCTGCTTCCTGCCTCCTCCAGCCTATCTTGTGTTGCTGTGGCAACTCTGAGCACCTACAGGCATGGAGCAGTTGTTGCCTATCCTTGCCTTCGTGCTTCATAATCCTCTCATTTCTATGCCTCTCAGTTTATCACATGTTGTGGGGCTTGGGAGTTCTTTTGTTCAAGGCTAGAAACTACTAACTTTTTAGGACGGCATTTGTCTAAGACAAGATGTCTTAGATTACTTTTGGCCACGCTGTGTGTTTTGTGGCGTTTGTGTTTGATTAAAATTCCTCAGGCTTCATTTCTGAGTAAAATGAAGCACGCAGTCATGCAGTGTCCCAGTCACACGGTAACAAAGGACTCCATTACAACATTTCATTGGAAATCTGTTATATCACGGTTACTTCTATTTCCAACAAGAAACCCACAAACAACCCAAGGGAGAGTTGAATATGGGTACGCTGTTGTCCAGCTATCTGCAGCTGGCTGGGAAGTGTTTTCCAATCCTCATCCTATGTTTTGTTGAATATTTTCTTGTTCTAAATTTAAGACTCCTTTCATTTCATCAAATACTAAAAAGTTAACAGTTATACAGAATGTATTTTGCTGTCACTTTCTTCAATTAAATACTTTATCTTTCTCTAATAAAGCTCTTTATCATGAGCAATTACTGTCGTCTTATAAAAAAAACAATTGCCAAAAGGTTATCTTCCTTTAATAAGAGAACAGGAAATTGTGCTAGGGATTACAGGCCCTGTGGAGGTTTGCCAGTAAATCTGCTGCAGCAAATATTTGTAGTCGTTGTAATTGCATACTGTACTTTGTGTTAGTGCAAAATCCCATTCTTCCCTTGAGTTCATTGTGCCTAAATCTTAGGGCTTTTATGGTGCTCATGTGTTTAACCTACACTTGCCACTGCAGCATAAAAGTAGATTTAAATTACAGAGGAAAGAAAATGGCCTATATTTTGCTTATCTCTATTTCTGTGCTCTATTACTAGTAACACAGATGTAGGTACGGGCCAGTGAATGGAAGGACTGCTTGCCTGAAGGGCTGTGGCAGTCCTTGTTGCTGGATATGGCTGTAGAGAAAATGCAGGCAAGACTGAGGGCTGTCAAGTCAGACTCATCAAAGCAGATTTGGTTTCATGGGGACTGCAGTGAAATGGTGCTGGTTTGCCCTTCAGTTCAGATGAAATGCCCATGTACTTGAATTTGTACAGCTTGTTCTTGCATCTCTTTCCTTGTGACTTGGCTCGTGGTTAATAACTTCGCTAGCTAGGGAGAATCGAATTTGAGCATGTCTTTCTGTGCTACCATCGTGCCTCTGACAATAACGTGTGCTGGAGAAAAATGTATGAAAACTGTATGGGTCAGTATGAAGTCTTCCAGTCGTTCCCCCTTCCAGTTTACTCCTGTTTTGTTCTTAGCTTGGTAATATTGTTCTAGCTGGGAGTCCCACAAAAATAGGCATTGAGTATTAGAATACAAACAAAGCTTTTTTGGTTTTGATCCTGTTTGAATGAATGGAACGCCCTCTTGATAATTAAGATTAAATGGGCATATCCTTTTAAAAGCATCTCTGGAATAGGATTGTTGGTTTGATGTTGACCACAAAGGAATAGAGGTTTGGTTCACAGAGAGATCTTTCATTAGCAAACTGCTTTCCCAACTTTGCGAATTGTGCATCCATCTGTAGGATGATTATTGTACTCTTAACATTTAATGGTATTTGCAGGTATACATGTCTGAGCTCTGTATGTTCTCTTTTGATTTAATGCTGCAATAATGTGTCTGATACATTGAATCTGAAAAAAATACTTTAGCAGCAGGGGCAATATTATTGTAAGTTACAGTGACTTCAGGCCGAACCCCACACCAGAAGAGGCTTCAGCTACCCAAGACTGAATTTACAAATGTGAAAATCCCTTCTCAATTAAATTCAGAAAACTTGTGGGACCCTATCTTTGTGCAGGGGTACTATGGGAGTTTTCTTCTGTTTAAATCTGGAGCTCTGGGCAGGTTTGGTCCCTCTTTCTAGTCCTGAGCTACGTTGTACCAAAGGCAGGGAGAGATGCAGAAAAGAGTTTACAAGTCTCCTATGAATGTGGGTTTCTGAGATTGGGTACCTGACATCATGCACTGATGGCCTCTGTGTTCTTCTAAAACATTGGTGAAGAGGAGGGCATGGAAGCGGAGGTCCAGACATGGGCTGTGCTCTCACATGTATGCATGTGTCCTTGCTGTGCACATAAGTGACAGTGTTGTCACCCCGGCCGTTGCCTTCTTTTTACATGGTCAGCAGGTTTTGGAAGAGAGGCTCTCAAGAAGTTTTCCTTGTCCAGAGTTTTCTGCATCTGGGTCTGGAGTGTGCAGAAGTCCTCACCTGAGATCTGAAAAAGCTTAGAGCCGAGGTTGTCTTCATCACATGGCACGATCATGCTTCTGGGTCCCAGCCTGGCTGCCAGCCTGTATGCAACAGCCATCTTCTGCAGAGCCTCACTGCCTAGCTCGAAGTACTGAAATCCAGCCAGGTACCTAAAAGTTGTCCCCCTGCTTTGTCTAGGCCAGGATGGACGAACTGCAGCTGTTAGCTGCATACAGCAGCTATACATCTGTCATTGTTCAGTTTGTTGTGCTACCAGCAGCGAGGCAGTAGTAGAGGAGCACAGTGGTGGGGCGCGGAGGGACCCTGCTGTGTGCCTTGCATAGCAGGTCTGTTCTGCAGCAGATCTGTGCAGCCCTTTGATCCTGTGGTCCATCACCTTAGCTTTTCCTCAGCTTTCCTTCACAGCTAACCTTTTGCTCTGGTGCATGTAGGATGTCTTTTGGCTCTTACATGGATTAGGATTTCAGTAGACAAACTGCATTCAGGAATGTGGTCTATCCCTTGATCCAACTCATGTTCTTTAGCATGTAAGGAGCTTTCTTCTCATGTCACACTTATTTAAAACTAAAATATAGCATTTAAGATTGCCTTAAGTAATCCAGTTCTAGTGCTTATCTGAAAATACAAAATTAAAATAAAAGCTAAATTTGAGGCTTATAGTATATTACTTAACTACAAAAATAACATTTTCCAGCCCCAATTGCAGACTTATGAGTTCGGTTCTTCAGTGTCTCAGCAGGTCCCCAAATGTGCTATGCTACATGCAAAATAAAGCTACTGTTACTCTGAAGCCAAAACTGGTCATTATAAAAACTCTGTAAGCTGGCTGCCAGCCTCAAAGTTCATTATGAGGGAGGTCATTCTTCCTTACAGGAATGAATGTAGCTTTTGAGTACATTCTAAAAGTTTCATTTAATCACAATGGGCATGAATTGTTTTAGCTGTGATCGCCTGATGGGAAACTAACTTTCTTCTTCCTGGAAGAAAAACTACCGTGTTGATTCTTGCAGCAGCTTTTAGAACTACAGGATGTGATTTCCTTTTTTTTGAAAGAGTTGAAGATTTTGGCACTAACAAAGGAAATTTTTCTCCCTCTTCTCTGCTTTTTCTTTAAAACTGAGTAGACACTTTTCTTTTGAAATTGGTGAATGTGCAGAATAAGGTCTTTAATGGGGCTCTTTCTTAAGCATCCTCTCAAAATGTATTTTTTACAAATGTATTCAGCTCCTTCATAAAAATTGTGTGATTCCAAAATGTTTTGAAGACTGTATCAGTTTCATATTTGGCTAAAATGTTTTAAATGGGGGAAAGAAAGCAAGTATATTTTTTTTGTGGTGGATAGCCTTTCATGTCGTAATGAAATGGTTTGGAGAGCAAGCCAGGCATTGTGTGGTATTAGGATGGGAAACCATGTCCTCCAGCTGGAACACAGGAATTTCCAATGAGATCCAAGGAAATATTTTTTTCCCTGTGAAGGTGGTTAAGCACTGGGAGAGGTTGCCTGGGGAGGCTGTGGACACTCCATCCTTAGAGGTACTCAGGGATGCTTGGAGGTACTCAAGCATCCTTGGAATACCTTGGAGGTTCTGAAGCAGTCTACTGTAACTGACCCTACTTTGGCCAGGACATTGGACTAGAAACCACCAGGAGTCTCTCACAACCTAAATTCTGTGATTCTTTGAAATTGATCTTCATTGTATGTGCGATATCTATGATATTGCATGAGTTTGTCATTCTATTATACAATTGTATTTTCTGTATGATTGCTGACAACCACAAAGAAATGGAGAGGGGATGGTCTTGGTAGAGGGCAGAACTCTGCAGCAGCAGCAACTAGTCGGTGAAAAACTAGAAGTCAGAGTCCAGTGCAGCAAGCTGCTGCATGTTCAGGATATTTTTTCGCAGCACTGAAATGGTGCGGGGAGTGTGTTCGTTACTCCTTGGCAACTGTCTAATGATTGTCATGTTGTAAGTAGCTGTGAAGAGCTATGCCCAGGATTGATTTTCCTCATGTGTGTAAAAATGTGTTGATGAACGAAAATAGTAAATTTAAAGTACTGCTTTACTTTCACTAGTATAGACCCTTTGCCAGGACCAGTTTGGAAGAATCCAGTCTCATAACACTAGTCCCTAAATGTTAAGAAAAACAGATAGCAGCGATTTCAAACACCTGTCTCCTCCCAGCAAAATTCCAGGACTTTTCCCAAATAAGTATTTGTTTCAAAACGTGTTTAAAGGTTAAATTTTCACATGGCTTAAACTAAACACATAAAGTAGCAGGGATATCCAGTTTTAATCCTCTGTAAGCTTTTTAATTTACTTTATGGTTGTTAGAGAGGATATTGATTACGTGTTGCCAGAGAGATTCAAGATGAGCAAAAAATCATGGTATTGTAGATGCTTCCCAACCCAACAGGTCAGAAAGGGAAAATTCCTGGCATTAACTAACTTTAAATGTTTCAGCAGAAAATAAATATGGCTTCCAGAAAATGTTGTGCTCTCTATTCTAGATTTTTCCTTTCTTGCTATTCTGAAGTAACTCCTTCATTCAGATATCTTAGTTTTTAACACAGATGTGTCAGTGCTATCCTGTTGAGGATCCACAGAAATTCTGGGCCATCAATGTCAAAGAAATTCTAAATCAATTAGGTGTGTGGTCCAGGCAGGAAGGACATAGGTAAGAGAATTCCTTTTCCTGTCACATTGTGCACATTGGTGTCCTTAATTTTTTTAAGTGGTAGGTGATGGATGGACCTTAGTTAGGAAGCACTAAGTGATATTCACTGAAAGACAAAGTCTCTTGTTTTGAGATATTTCTGAAGAATCATTTTTTTTGTCTGAGAAGAACTCAGCCAAGTTAGTGTTGAGATGTATCTTCTATACTGTGCAAAGTTGCAGAAGCCATTTAAAACTGTCACACTGCTGAGCTGAGATGAAAATCTTTGTAGGTGTGACTCCAATACGTTGATTTTTTCCTCCGTCCCATCACCTCTAGAAGTGAAAAAGTAATTCATTTAATGTTAGTTGTCCCTGGAGTACCTGAGCTGCATAGTCCAAGAAGTCTAATTAGGGGTGACTGTTACATTCTTATATACCAATAAAGAAAAAAAAAATGCATAAGAAAATCTTGGTGCACCATTTAAACAGTAAACAAATGCTATTGTGTGTAAATTATACATGACAAAATGGCTTCATAAAAATCCAGTGGGCTTCAAGTAGATTTTTGGGGGGGGGGGGTGGGGTGGATGGAGGAGAAGGATAATCTCTTTTTTGATTAATTCAACCAGCCATAGGTGTTGAACATAGAATATTGATGAAGAAAGGTATTGATACAGTTGTAAAATAGATTGTATCTAGAAACCAAATGTAGGTCACAATCCAAGAGGTGGAAGAACTGCAGTTGGAGAGGCACGTACAGTTTGTGATGGATAGCGAAATATAAACTCTCAGCGTAGACTACTCAATAAAGGAATGAAGGTGATCCCTGGATACAGGAGTGATGAAGATTCAATACTGTGTGGAAGAGTTTGATTCACAAGAGTTGCAAGAAGAACAGTAAGTCTAGAAAAGCTGTGAGAGAGTGAGCTTTTGATTTGATCCAAGAGAAGGTTAAGATGTTGCCAGGTCAATCTCTATGTGAGAGAATACTTATACCAGCAGACAGAGATTTGATCCATAAGGCAGTGACATAACAAGATTCGATGTCTGGAAGTTGGAACGCATAATGCATGCTACTAATAAGTAACATTCTTTATTATGCTGATGATTCATTTATGAAAGAACTAAGTCATAAATTTCGTAGGTTCCCCATCTGGCCAAGTCTTTAAAGACATCAGATCAGCTGTCTTTCTCTGGAAGAAACGGTATGGCTTTGTAGCAAAGGTAGAAGACAATGAGATGACGGAGGACTCGATGGATGAAGCCTTGTGGGCTGTAATAATCTGGAAGCTTTGTGATCTGGAATAAGTCTGTCAGGAACTGGAGTGAGGCCATCAGGTTTTTTTCAGATAGGCTGCTGAACAGCTGTCAGACAGTAGCTGCCAGTTAACATAAAGAATGTGTCCTACATTGCCAAAATGTCTAAGTGGTTTTGGCAGTGGAAGGAAATGTGGGCTTGCTTCGTAGTCTTTTCACCGCAGGAATGGATGATGCACATCATAATCTGTTCTAGCAGAGCATTTGTTTGGGCATCAGAGGAAACTGAAGAAAATATAGAACAAAAATCCAGATCAGTGCCCTGTGGAGAAGAAAGGGAAAGACTAGATCTTGGAGGCTTTTACATGCAGTTAAGTTCCACTCTTCAGTAAACTTTTAGAAGCAGTTTAATAAATCATGTAATATTTTCTGTTGACAGTTCTGACTTGTTTGAAGCTGTATGCGTCACTGCTTGAGAATAGCTTCTGCTGATCTCACCAAGGTTAGAGGTGGGAAATTTGTCTGCTTTTGTATTTCTGTTATTCAACAAGCCTTTCTTCTCTTTGCTTAGACTGTGCCACTTTGAGGCTAGTGCCCTTTCGCAGCTGTCAGAGCTGAATGTCATTGTCCTTTACACCCAGATGGGTGCTGACCTCGTGCTGATTTAGGTGGCCCCTTTCCCAAACCTGACCTCCTAGGGACTTTGCTCCTCTCATGGCAGGTGCAAGTGGTTTGAGATGCAAAATGTAGACCATACAAATGTTGGGGGGGAAATTGAAATCTCTCATACTCAGAATCTTTTCTCTTCATTTTCTTCACTACTCTGCAGTACTATTTAAGCATATGTCCTGTAGGTTTTGGCAGTACCAGATTTTGTCTAGCTTGGCAAATTTGTGTGGTACATATTACCACCAGTTAAATGCCAATAAGAAAGTTATCTTCTGATGTTGCAGTCAGTCTTGTCCCTCTACCTGTCTTGTGACACCCTGACCTACTATAACACTTTATCACCAGATGTTGGGCCAATTCAGTGATTTGTCTCCAGCCTATTAGGGCAGACTGAGATCTCCAGTTGCCAAATCTTTTATCTAGAGCCTTCCACATGAATATCAACCATGTTCAGTGATTCTTCATTACCAGCTCATTGACATCACTCTTTGCAACTTTCTTTTGAGAAAGGGATAGAGATGGCAAAGATATCAAACCTTGAACTCCTCAGTTTGTAGAGATCTTGTTACAGTCTATGGAGATAAAAATACCTAGATTGTACGTAGACCACTGAGTGCTGCTTTGTGCCTACTTGAAGGTACCTCATCTGGAGAGAGGCATGAGAAAAATACCTATGCCTGCCAACAGTGATCAGCTGGCAGCGATTCCCAACTTCAGGAGTTGGTAGGGAAGAATTATATTAAAATAGTGACTACTAAGTAAATCCTAATCAAATGGAAATCAGAAATTTAGAAAGGATGAATATATTACATAAATGTGACATTATTCATATACCATAGATGTTTAAAGTAGAACTTTTCTGCTAGCACTGAGAATCTGCTGGAAGTCAGTCTTAAAAAATAATCCATTGCAATGAAATGCAACAAAGAAGTTAGAATTAATTTCCTCTCATAATAATCAGTAGATATATGTAATTTGTGACTACTCAGTTCTGTGAGAGGCTTGTATCTAGCAAAATAATTCAGTAAAGCTTACAGGGCTCACATGAAAGAGAGGTTCAATGCACTTTCAAGTAAGTTTATTTGCTCAGCTAAAAATAAACATATGCAAACATTACAGGGTTCAAGGGGAAACCAGTGAACCAGCCAGCTTCTGAAGGAAAGATCTTATTGCCCATCTGCTTCCACAGAAAAGGACCTCTACCCATCCCTGTATTTTGGAGGGCCACTATTGTTGGGGTCTTTTTGTTCTGTAACTGGTGTCTAATCAAGAGCTACTAAGAGAAGTTAAAAAGTCCTTTTATAGTAATTCAGGAATAGTTCAGTACCATCAAAGATGACGAATTGAATGCTGTCCCTTAAATGCCTTTTTTTCTTGCTGCTGTTAAATCCTCACTCCTTTCTCTAAAATACCTGCTTTGCTTTGCTGAAAACTCCCCACATTTCACATGGAAGGTCCTCTCCCCCACTAACTCCAGACTGTGCCTGTAGGTCATATCTTTCTCTCTTTCCAAACTGGCAGTTTGCACCTCATCTGGTCTTGGGAAATTCTCACAAGCTCCATGACTTTGCTGTGCTTTTCTGCAAACGGTGCTATATTGCAAACTTCCACATGGTGCTGTGAGGGATGAAGGAAGAGAGCGTGACTTAGAGTCCTCCTTTGCATGTGGGTTGATGAGGAAACCCCGGTGAGGTTCTCATGCGCTCTAGTTACTTCTGAGTAGCAGCCCGGTCTGGGGCTGTGTATGTGCCTTTTGCTGTTTAGTGCTGCTGTGTGAGAAAATGAAGCAATGAGACAAAATCTGAGCAAGACTTTACATTCTTTTACCAAAAATGTATTTTGCATACCAACTTTTCTGAGTCTTCAGCCTTAATTGATCCTCTTTCTGATTATTCACTTAAAAACAAGCAAACTCCAACAATTCACCAAGTTCACTTTGGTGTATAGAGTCATGAGGTATATCTACATATGGGATGATTACTTCCATGAGCTTTCCTTGAGTTCGGTGACTAGCTCTCTGAGCCTGGCAGCATGACTGAATTGCTGTCATCATAATGCCTGGCTGAGCTGTGATGGTGCTTTTGGAGAATATCTTAGGTGTTGCGTTCTGGAGAGAGAGGGGAGCGCCCATCTGCTTGTGGTGAGAACTAGAGAAAGTGAGAAGAAACCCACTGGCAAGTTCAGGTGTGTTTACGCTGCTTTATCTGCATTTGTAATAAACAGAAATGTATCAGTTCATAGGCAAAGGAATTAACTGTTCCTCATCAGATGAGGTAATTCACAGAGGAAGTTTCTATAGCATGGGGACATTCCTGTCAGAGGACCGATTTTTGTATCGGATACATTGAACAGTCTGAAATTATATCTAATTAATGACTGTATAAGCTGGCCTTATGCTAGAAGGCCATATGTTCACATGTGTAGACATTGTGAAGACAGGCAAACAGCATCTGCAGTGATTATGGATCTGCCTCAGAGCTGCTTACTCACTGTGAAGCAGTTGATGAGCAAGGCAGCGCTGGTGCCAACCACCTGAAGTAGCACTGATGCTCACTGATGATACATGAACAGATATAGAAATATATGAATATTCACGGCCCATTGCTGCCTGCAGCATTTTGTCGATATGGGATGGGGTCCTCAGCCTGTTCAGTGGTTGAAGGCACCTCATCTGTAGAAGGTCTGGGTTGCTGTATAAATGCTTGGATATGCAGAGCAGCCTGTGTATGCAGCACTAGCATGGCAGATAGTGTGTAAGCAAGTGCTTCTCTTTAAAGAGAAAAGGGAAGCAGGCGTGAGTGGGAAGAGCTCACCTACGTGGAGTTACAGCTGGGAACTTTTCTCCAGCCCATAGTAGCATGTGGACCCATCAGGTCCACAAATCCTGAAGATATCAGCCAAAGCCAGCAGGAATGTGTATGTGGATGTACCTCTTTTAAGCATAATTCTCTCCAGGGAGGAAAGGGAAAGTGTGTTTTAAAGGTGGACAAATAGTAGCCCAGTATAAAGTCCCTTCTGGAAATTTGTCTCAGCCTTTGAGAAAGTAGTGTGTGTCCTTTTTGGTTGTTTTTCTTTCCTGCTTGAGGACTTTGATATCAACAATAGTTCAAGGGGTGAATAGGAGAATTTTGGAAGGATGAGAGCAAAGAAAATAGTTTTGCTGTGATCCATTTAGATAAGATGAATGGTGACCATTTACCTTTCACCAGAGTTGCATTGTTTCAGTTCAGTTGCACTGGAGAGATGATGCCTAGGACTGCATAGGCAGAGTCTGGAAAACTTGTACTGAGCTAGAGGGAAAAAAGGCATTTTTTTGTCCTTGAGGTGTTTCGTATTTGTCCTCTGGGATGAAGGCTAAGTCAAACAGGCTGATTTTGGAAAACTTAAGTTATGGCAATTTTTTTCCCCTGGCATTTTTGCCATTTCAGACAGCTCTGTCTTTCTGATACTGTTTTTGCTCTGACTCTTATTCTGCCAGAGACCAGCTCCTGGGTGGATGGCTTCCAGCATGCTTCTGCATGAGGGAAAAACATTAGCCAAGGAAGGAGTCAAAGGAGGGGTATTATTCAGCTTCGTGGCCACATATATCCTCACTGTTTCCACACAGGAGCACTTAAATCCTCCAAACAGGAAGATTTGCTTTAGAAGATGGGAAAGTTTGTAGCTACTTGCAGTGATCTGGAACAACTTTTGGGTCCACCTGTACAACATCAATGGGCAAGTGATCTTTTCTGATCAATTGCAGAAGAAATTGGAGAGATGTTAGTTGTCTCAGTATCTCGGTGGGTTTAGGCCTTAATTATCCTTTTGTGCCATTCTGCTGAAGCGCATTTGTTAATCACTCCAGAGTACTTCAGCTTCTTTCAATATATTGAATTCCACCTTGATGCTTTTAAAAGTGTTTGTGCAGCATATACCTTTCCTATGAGTATGTCCACAGTCTGAAACAAAAGTGCAGTCTTCCAAACTTGACATCCATGTTGTTATCCTGTAAATTAGTATGCTCTGTGCTGTTACATAAGTTTATCTCGTCAAAATAATAAAAGCTGAGTGTGCTAAAAGGCTGATAAGCCTGCCATGAAGAATTACATCATTCAGATTCTTCTGCCTTAAAATAACACCTGTTGCTTTACCAACTGATGCTGGTAGGATAGAGTGTCTTGAGAACTAGTATAAAGTGTAAAAAAGGAAAAAAAGAAAAACATTTTTTTCAGGCAGTTCAGGTCCGAGGTTGCCTTGGCAGCCTTGAATTTAGTATTGTCTCTGAGCCACTCTTATACAAAAGGATGACGAGAAAGCACAGCTGTTCTGTATTTCTGGATATTAAAAATGGACAAAGTGACTTTTCAGTAATACTGCCATAGCCTCGAGGACCGAATGCAAAAAACAAGCGCTCCTTCTGTTGGCAGGTGGGAAGTTCAATCCCTTAAATGCAAAATAAAAAATAATAAAATAGATGGTTGTGCAGATTCTGAGGGTAGCCTGCAATGAAGGGAAAGAGACAAGCACCCCACAGCTGCCAGCGAAAATCGCTGCTGGCAGTGTGTGCGCATAAACTAACAGCGGGCTTCCAGCAGCCCTTAAATAAATGGAGAGGGGCTGAGGGGAAGTTCATCCCTGATACCACGGTTTTGCACAATGATCCCCTTTCTGGGTGCTGGGGTCACAGCTGCTGTCTGGAGATTACGTACAGAAGCACTCTTCTTCTTGGGAGAGTGAGGTTTCCTGGAGGATTAAGCACAGGCTGAAAGCAGGAGGAGTTATTCGGGAGGGAGACAAAGAAAGCGAGCCCGCAGCCGTGACATGTGACAGGGGAGGAAGATTGTGAGTGAGAGGACAACTGCCGGTGGTTGCTGCTTGGATGGCAGAGTCTCCAGCATGGGTTCCTGAAGTGTTCCAATCGCAGGGTGAAACCCACCATGGGTTTGGCACGACCCTGCCTGCTTTCAGGACTCGGAAGTGCTGCTTTCCCGCTCATGTGGGAGGTGGATGGAGTCTGACAGAGCTCTGCCACCTCCTGCGTCTGAACTGAAGTAATTTCTTTGCTTGCCATCTCAAGTCCCCTTTAGTCATTCAGAAATAACGATCAATGCAGTAATCTGAATCCCCATGTAAAGGTACTTTTGCGCTCCCCATCTGCTCAGAAGGCTATGCTTTTTGCATTTTCCTGTCGCAAACATGGTGTCAGCGTGCCTTCTGAGCCTGCTGCTCTGGTACTTCCTTCTTCCTTCTTCCTTCTCAGCTCCCAGTTTTTCCTTTTTTTTTTTTTTTTTTCCCCCCTTTGTTTCTCTCTTATCCTGCTGTTTCACCTCTTGGGTGTACATATTCCCAGGAGAGTACCCATAAAAATCCTTCTACCCATGTATCATGTGCCAGCACCTCTGTTTTGCGTAGGAAGGTCTTCTATATTTGAAGCCAGGGCCATCTGCCTCATTCCTTAAAAAAAAACCATGTTTATTGCAGTTTTCTGCAAGGGCAGTGGCCACAGTTCTTCTGTATAACTTTAAAAGGAAAATGCAACCCATCCTATAGTAATAATATTTGAAACTTCTCTCCTATTTATCAGTTACTTCTAAAGTTGAGTCTCATTTCACTTACCAGATCAAATTTCCCACAGATCCCATATGCTGACTACTTCTTTTTAGTTGCTACAGAATCCACTACTGCTTTTTATAATCTGAAACAAATGGGTTCTGCACATAATGTAGGAAAGGAGAGGTGGAGGCAGAGGAGGCTGACAATGCGTGCATTCAAACGATGTGAAAATGCAAGTGGGAAAAATATGACTGTGTCAGTAGAGGTTGTCAGAGGGGGGTTAGGGCATATCATGTATGAGCAAATCACAGCTATTTTGAAGGCAAAGGAAAGAAACTTCGTGAAAGGAGCAGAATTCCAGAAGGACACTAATGAGTAAGTATAGGGTACCAGCGTTTAAATGTAATGTCATAGTTGCTAGTTATTGTCCCTGCTGCATGGGTATTTCCTAAGTGCAGTATGAGTCTTAACCATCTCACCTTTAAAACTGCATTTCCATTTGCCTCTGACTCTGTAAAATCCTCTCTAAAAAGGAACATTGTCGAATAAATTGGTAAGAGAGAAAATACTGCTATTGCAGCTGAATAGTTCATGCTTTTGATGTTGCATTTAGGCACAAACATAAATAAATGGTAAATGATGCAAAAGCTGTTGAGAGAGGAGAAACTTGGTAGAAGGTAGAAATGTAACCTGTCTTCAGTCCTTGGTTGATACTTTTGTTAAAGCGAAATGCTGAAGAGTGCTCCCTTGCCAAGGAGGAACTGAAGCAGCTTCAATATCTTTTTGAATCACAAGTCCTTAATGCAAAGAGTACTGATGACTGCCCACATCTGGTGAATTGGATTAGAATCTAATTAGCATGAAGAATTTAGGAAACTTTTTATAAAGTTTCAAAAAATAATATGTGAAAGAAAAAAAATAGCTTAGCTAAAAATTCAGAGAAGTATTACCAAAATGTTCCTTGGGGAGAACTGGAAAGTAGCTTTCCTGCTCCTGAAAGATACAGCACACATGAATGGTAACCTATTTTATTTGTTAGCATTTTCTGTTCAGATAATTTGGTATGTTTAAAGATATCTGTTGTATCTAATTGACCCCTGTAGTTTAGAGTCCATCTGGAAATCTTAGGCACATACTGTGAAAGATCAATAAAGTGATTTTAGTGTTGTGAAAGCAATTTTTCTGGCCTAGTTTATGCACTAAAAAGGGTAATACACCTGTCCTACATTTGTGAAGTATCCCAGCAAACACAAAAGGACAGTCTATTCAGTTTATATACTTTGTTTTCCAACAGTGCGTTTTAATGGCATGTTTCCAAGCAAAAACATACTTTCCCCTCTAATCTCATTTACTTACAGGCACAGCAACTATTCTGTATAGCAAAGAAAGGTTAAATTCAGGCTAAAATATGGTCCAAAGGAAAGATGAAGGCAGAAACTCCTTCTGTAATGCTTACTGTAGAGGAATAGAAATTCATGTCTCTAAATTTAGGGTTTACACCAACACCGAGAAGCAAAGGCTTTTCGAAAAGAAAATGAGTTGTGTAGTAGAAATTACACATATTTTAAGGTGGAAATAGCTGCTTTCATGTCTTCCATCTCTGTTGCGGTTCTGAATATCTACTCAGCTTTAGGTGTGCATTTTCTTTTTTCTGTGGGATTGCGCAGGGCTTATTTGCACAGCATATTCATAACAGTGCTTTGACTTGTAGGGTGGAAAGTGGGATCCTCTATGTATTGTTAGTAGGAATTTTGTGTCCTGAGGAAAAATCTTGAGCAATAGTTATCAAGATGGACTAGCATGTCTAACACTATGTGAGGTGATTCAAAACTGTTGGAAAATTACATTTGACTTCCCTAGGGCATCTCACATATTTGGTTGCTACATCTTGGATTAATTAGTTTTGGTGGGGTTTTTTTGTATGAAGCTCTAAACCCTTTCTCTTTGAAATATTTAGGAGCGAGATTAAATTTTGTCAACATCTGTGGTGTTGTTATGTTGCAGGTATAGCATGGGTAGAAAGGAAAGAGGAGTAGGGCTTTTGAGGAGAGAAGGGTTTATATGTTTTTAAGCATGCAGGCACTTGAGTGTTTCTGGAGTTATGTATATCTCTGAGGAGGCTCCTCTGTAGCAGGACACAGGATATTCCTCCCCAGTTTGGGATCAGCTCGTGCAGCATGCCTGGGACCATGAAGGATCCCTGTGGGAAACTTCAGTGCTGTGGATGATGGGCTCCATCCAGGCACTGCATTCCAACTAGGATGGAGTAGGATGCGTAGGGTGAAATGTGGGGAGACCTTCCTTCTCCTCTCACCCTGCTCTGTACCTACTTTCATTGCTTTCCTGATCTTGGTCATGATGTGTCCAGCAGCCCAGCTTCGGTGTTTGGTGTTCCCAACTCTCCAGCTTTGACTTGAAAGGAGTTTTCTATTTTATGGGGCCCTGTTCCTCTGTCCCAAGAGCAGCCTTGAGAGCTCAGGATGCTTTTTGCGTTAATGTCCATGTGTGTGTCTGAACGAGTGCTGGGGCTCTCGCATTTAAGCAGAAATTTTAGGCTAGCAAATATCTACCATATCATGAGAAGACTGAATATCACCTCTGCCTTGATTCGTACCTTCAGACAGATTCCCCAAGTCAGGGCTGTGTTTAGAAAGTAGTAAAAATAGTAATGATCCAGGAAGTCAGTTTTGTTAGACTGAGTTAAAAGGACAGGAAAGGAGATGTGAGGGACTTGTCCTGCTTCATAGCAAATCAATCTCTGTTTGAGTTTTGGCGTTTGTTTTTTCATGAGATTAATATAGAAGGCCAGAAACTATTTCTGCCTGCAGGAGCAGGCATAGTATGTCCTAAATGTTTTCTGTGGCTTTCTCTTCTCACTGAAAGCTGAGGTGTGAAGCATATTCTGAGATAATTCTATGTTGTTCACTTACACAGAAGAAAATAGCAGTAGGTGGGATACTGGAAAAGTTAATAGCACTTACTCAATGTGGAGGTGAGAAGATAGTTTTGTCTCAGCAAGAGTGACTCGTGATGCCAAAATGAATGTAATGAGGATTGTTTATTTTAGCTTAGATATCATATGTACCTATTGAGGTCTGAGAAAAAGCAAGTGAACCTTCATAAGATTACTGTCAGGGTTCAATAACCTGTAGTGATCTGAGTTGTAAAAGCCCGTCTCATCACATGAGAATACAGAGCGCTCTTTCTGGGAGTTTTTGAAAGGAAGAGTGGTGCCATTGTTGGTAGGGTGCTGCCCTGTGCCAGAATGTCACAGCGGATAGCGGCATGTGCTGTGTATTCATCGTTGGTCTGAATCCAGCAAATCTGAAGAATAACTGGAATTTCAGAATGTTTCCTTGATTGGTAAAGTACTGTGGTCAGGTCCCTTTGGGGCATCAGCAACATGAAAGGCATTGCTCTACCCTGTTCTGACTTCTTTCACTTCCTTTCCTCCACACCCCAGCCATCCTGAAGAGAAATTTCACAGGTGAGATGTATCTCCTAATCAGCAGAGGACTTTTTTTCTTGGCCTTCTCTTTTCTTGATCTAAATTCAGAGTTATGAGACTATTTTACCTGAAGTTTCTGTTGATAGATCCCTTCCCCGGGAAGCCTAAAATCTCATTGCTAGTTTACTAGACCTTTTTAGCGAGCATTTCTCTTACCATCTGTGGTGGATTGACCCTGGCTGGATGCCAGGTGCCCACCAAAGCTACTCTATCACTCCCCCTCCTCAGTTAGACAGGGGAGAGAAAATACAACAAAAGGCTCATGAGTCGAGATAAGGACAGGGAGACGACTCAGCAATTACCATCATGAGCAAAACAGACTCAACTTGGGGAAAATTAATTTAATTTATTACCAATCAAATCACAGTAGGATAATGAGAAATAAAAACTAAATCTTAAAACACCTTCCCCCCACTCCTCCCTTCTTCCTGGGCTTAACTTTACTCCCTATTTTCTCTGCCTCCTCCTCCGCAGCGACACAGGGGCATGGGGAATGGGGCTTGTGGACAGTTCATCACACATTTTTTCTGCTGCTCCTTCCTCCTCAGGGGGAGGATTCCTCACACTCGTCCCTTGCTCCAGTGTGGGGTCCCTCCCATGGCAGACAGTCCTCCATGAACTTCTCCAGTGTCAGTCCTTCCCATGGGCTGCAGCTCTTCACAAACTGCCCCAGCGTGGGTCCCTTCCACGGGGTGCAGTCCTTCAGGAACAAACTGCTCCAGTGTGGGTCCCCCACAGGGTCACAAGTCCTGACAGCAAACCTGCTCCAGTGTGGGCTTCTCTCCCCAGGGGGCCACAGGTCCTTCCAGGAGCCTGCTCCAGCGTGGGCTTCCCACGGGCTCACAGCCTCCTTCGGGCACCCACCTGCTCCGGTGTGGGGTCCCCCACGGGCTGCAGGTGGAGATCTGCTCCAGCGTTACCCTCCATGGGTGCAGGGCCACAGCCTGCCCTGCCATGGGCTGCACCACGGGCTGCAGGGGAATCGCTGCTCCGGTGCGCCTGGAGCACCTCCTCCCCTCCTTCTTCACTGACCTTGCTGTTGCAGAGCTGTTTCTCTCACATTTTCTCACTCCTCTCTTCTGCTGCAATTGCTGTTGCATTAGGTTTTTTCCTTCCTTAAATATATTATCCCAGAGGTGCTACCACCATCACTGATGGGCTTCAGCTTGGCCTTGTCCAGTGGCGGGTCCGTCTTGGAGCCGGCTGGCATCGGCTCTGTCCGACATAGGGGAAGCTGCTGGCAGCTGCTCACAGAAGCCACCCCTGTAGCCCCCCGCTACCAAAACCCTGCCATGCAACCCCAATACACCATCTTTTTGTGACCTGTAAGAACTGCAATGGTGCAAGTACATCTGTTTGTAAATGGAGCAGGTTTATTTCATTTTCTGTGCCAAGCAGTTGCAGCAGTTGATGAAACAACACTTCTAAAGGACTCATCTCAGAAGGAGCGCTTATGAAGTGAAGTTCTGCTCATCCTAGTATGAGTGAGAAAACTGGTCTCTATTTGGTCTCTAATTCCTCTGTCTCCTGCCTAGGCTGCTTTATTACTCTCATCCATCTGTTAATGACTGGAAGAAGGCCTCTGGAAGGCATCATAAGTCCTCCTTTTGCTTTGATGTGAGACCTTTCTGTGGTAACATGTGGAGGTCTTGTCCACTATTTTGGTACCAAGTTGTGAAGTGCCTCAGAGCGTGGAAAAATGCATGTCCAGCCTTTAGAGGCAATTTACAGGTGGTGGTAGAGAAATACCGCCAAATAGTGCATAGTACTGTCCAGCCAGATTTCTTTAGCCCACTTTGGTCAGAAAGTCACCATCCAGTCATGTGTGGCCCCAAGTATAGCAAACATAATTGTTAAAGTGAACATGTAGCTATTGGAGAATGTGAAAAAGCTTTCCTGTGGGGAGAGTTGGCTTGTTACTGGCTTAGCTGGTGCATCAGAGAAGAGTGCGAATCATTAGCAGACAGACCCTTAGGCTGTAGGCGCTTGATGCCGCAAGGAACGTTTTGGTGAGAAGTGTGTGAGAACATCTGCTGGAGGGAGGAATATGTCTGCAGTTAGACCTCAGTCACTGCTGCACAGTTGCCATATGGACACTATACTGCATCAGCACCAGTAACTCTTTGGTTCTGGTGGAAATGAGTAAGTGAAACGCCTCTCCTGCCAGGTAACGAGGATCTGCAAAATCCCCAGGCTTGGCACTCTACGGGAGGGAGCACTGGCACTGTGTAGGTCACGTGGCACGTGGCAGGGTAAAAATGGATGGTTGAGAGCAAAGTGCTCATGCACAGCAGAGACTGTTGAGTATCTTGAGCATTGCTGCTAAAGAAATCAAGGAGTGGAGATGGTTTCTGATCCTCAGGAAAATTTCCTGAAACAGAAGAGTCTGAACAAAGCAGGCATTTCTCCTACACGACTTTTCTGCAGGCTGCATCCCAGGCTTTTTTTCTGCATGGTTTTTATATCCACCTCACTTGCAAGCTGCCTGCCTGGGATCTCATTGGCATTCTGCTTTTCTGCTGTAATCTCATGTTGTTAAGGAGTGTGATTTTTGTTCTTAGCTGTGCCGCATATAGAAGATTACATAAATACCTTGGAAATCTTGGGAGGGGGAAGAAGAAGAAAAAGAAAAAAAAAAATCCCCACCAAACCCTTCCTCTGAGAAATATTTTAACCGTGTAATCTTACGTCTTCCTCTCAGAGAAAATTCTGTTTAACATAGGAGGAAAGCAGACATGCCTCTTTACCAAGAAAGCCACGAACTGGCTTCCTAATGGTCCAGCTGTGCTAATGAGCAATTGCAGACCAACACACTGAGCTGTGGTAGATTTGTTTTCCTAGCAGTTGTTGCCCAAAGATGTTTTCGTACGGGAGTGCTTTTTCCTCCTCTGCTCCCTGTGTTGAATTTGTCATTTCCATCTACTTCCTCCTGCCCTCCTTTCCCTGGTAAATAGTTACTCACTTTCTATATGAAGCCATTTCATAAAGGTTTTACTTCTGAGGTTCAGCTCTGCTGTTTATAACCCTCAAGTTAAACCAAAGGATAATCCCAGGGGTGAGGGAGGCTGATGTGTTTCTCCTTGCAGCACAGCAGTTTAATTTCTCGTTGAAAACCAGTATTTTCAGCAGTGTGCCCCTGGTACAGGGGGGAGGATCCTTTATATTGGGTTACTGTAAATGTACTTGAGTTGCAAAATCCTCGATGACAGGCTCCATGCAAGTGCTGGGGGCATCCAGACAAGCTCACTGGGGGGTGGACCCCAAGACTGTGGTTCAGTGGAAACACTGCACCGACACCACGTTGCTCTTTGCCACATCAGAAGAGTGGCTTTTTTTTTTTCTTTCAAAGTCTGAAACGTATCAAATAATATAATTCACTATTTTAGATTTTATCGGTTGCGCTTCCTTCTTTTCAGAAAGAGCGAAAATTTGTTAAATATGCTTGCAACTTGGAAGAGAGAGTGGGGGAATAAAACTTCAAACAGTGCTGCTAAAAACAGCCAGGGCTGCTTTTGTTTGGACTTTCAAAACGCAGCAGCTTAATGCCTCCATTGTACGCAGGGGGAAATATGCTAATTCAAAGCACATTTCCCATCAGAAGCCCTTTCAGTCCTGTCATCGTTGAGATATGAAGGATGATAAAAGCGGGGAGAAGGGGGAGGCCCATATTATGGGAGCGCGGCTGCTGGTTATTGTGCTTGGGGAGTAGGGCTGAATAGGGCTGATGAGACCGGTCACCCGTGAAGCCCCAGGGCCGTGCGGATTCCCATGGGCGCTGGCTGCCCCCAGCCCCGCCAGGACCCCCCGCCACTGCTGCCAGGGCAGGGGTCCTTGGGGGCGCTCCCCACATCAGCCACCCCACCGCCAGCCAGCATGGGAGCGGAGGCAAGATCTGCAAGTGCAGGCCACTGTCTCCCATCCTGCAGCCCTGTAACCCAGTGTTTCTTTCCGGGTAATGTGGGCAGCTACTTTCTGTTCACTTTAAGTGCAGTTTAAGCTGAAGTAACTGATTTTTTTCTGACAAGGCCTCCATCACTTCCTTTACGATTTGCTAATGCTTGCAGGGCAGTGGTGCTCGCTGGCTGCGCAGCGCTGAGCTCCCTCAGTAAAGAGGCTCCTTCAACTTGGGACACGGGTGCTGCTGCCATTGGGGTGGTTTATTTTCTTCACAGTTATGAAACAGAAGGCAATCTGTGAAATACTACTTAGTCTGTTACCACTCATTTAAATGATTATACTTCAGGTTGAAATAAATACATTCATCAGTGTTTGGTATGTATTAAAAATCTGTAAGCACTATTCTTTAAATACTGCATGATATATATAAAAACCTAGAGTTTGGGTTTTTTCTTTTCTTTATTAAAGTCGTGAAAAGATCTTTAAATGGCAGGTTTTGTCTCAGGAGTCTGACCCTGTTGCTCTGGAGCTGGGGAGATACTTGGTTTACCCAGGAGGACTACATTTTCTGTTTTCTTTTTAACAGGTGCTAGTGTCATTCTATTGTATAGAATTTGGGATTAAATGAACTCAAGGTTCTGATAGTGTTGCTATGATATTTACTTGGAAACAGTTTGAAATGGCAATGAGAATTTAGTTGTAGTTGTTTGTCTGGCTCTATAAACCTGCAGTGTACTAATGGCAAATTAAACTAAGAAAATGGGCTTTTGATTGTACTTGCAGTCTGGTGATGTTCTGTCTGCAATAGAAGTATGTGCTACACTCGAACACATAATTAGTTTAAATATTTCTGAGGCCCATAGCTGGAATTAAGTGCTTAGAAATACTTTCAAAGCTGTGGTTGGTCTTCAGTTTTTTCCCTGTACTAATAAACTTGTGAACAGGCACATCGGGCTGGTTGATTTTGGCTGGACATGAGAAGCTGCGATCTTTTTCTGCAACCTGTGGGCAAGTCTCTGATCTGCAATGAGAGGAGCTCTATCCCATGTTGAGCAACATGCCTTCGGTCACCTCCAGGACGGTGAGCACATACTTGATGTAGTACAGTTTTTTGATACAAAGACACAGTTTCTCCTATGGACTAAAGAAAGAACCTTAGCCAGAGGCTTGGATGTCGGTTTTGCCTTGTGCTTTTAACGAAACGCCACTGTTTTAATTTTTCTTTTTTCAATAGATACCTCCCTTCTCCCTTTCCCTGGTTCCTTAGCTCCTTTCTTTTCCTCTCCAAATCGTGCAGAAAGGTGGAGCAGATGATGGTACTCAGGAATCGATAGTGGTGATAGATACACAAGATGTGTCTGTAGTACTACTAAGAGCAAAAATGCCTGATGCCATTTTGAATAACGAATGCAAAGGTCTCCAGAGAAAACACACAGTGATAATGCTTGGTGTTTACACTTGGGAAGCTCTGAGTGCAAGAGAGATGGTTGCAAATGTGCTGAAACCCAGAGAGCAGAAATAAAATGGGATGGGAATGATGCAAGGAACAGATGAAGAAAAGTAAATGTTTCACTCTGACTCATAACAAAGTGCAGAAATGATGCCTTTCAGCTGTTTAAAACCAGTGAATGTCATGTTTGGAAAGAAACAGAGAAATGGGGATGTAACTAGGCAGTGTCAGGGTGGAATCGCTCAAAAGCGAGTCTGGGTGGTTTTCAGGCAGCGGGACTGGAGGCCATTTCAGAGGCCGGGATCCTGCTCTGGAGAAGCTGCTCCTTATGCATTGACTGCAGCGGGGGCTCAGCTGCTGTGCAAGCCATCCTTTGTGCTGAGCCTCAAAACCTGCTGGGGCTGCAGAATGGCGAAACGACTGAAAGGCTCCAAGCTCGAGACACTTAAAAAATTAGGCGAGACAAAGTGTTGGAAATGTATACTCTAGGGAATAATCCTGCCCTGGCAAGGGATTTTTGCTTGACAGCCTGTCAGGGAATCCAGGCTGAAAGCTGCTACTTTGTCCTTAACTCACCCTATAGCGCTTTTGTCTCAGAGCTCGCTTTGTATGCAAGATCACCCACTGCTGAGGTTCAGCAAAAATCAAGGCATGACATGATCTAGACAGAGCTCCAACCATGCTCGTTGTTGGCAGGTTAAGTCATTCCCTGTTTATAAGGTAGAGGGGTGGGTTGTTTTTTTTTAAATTGTGCTGAACTCCCCAAGTGCACACTTAACTTTTTATGGGTGTAAGTGAAAGACCTGTTAAACACTTCAGCGGCAGTTGTTTGTTGTCCACCGGCAGCGTTCTCAAAGGCATTGTAAAGTGCAGAAAGAACCGCTACTTTATACATGACTGGGATCCCAAATGGTGCAGCTAGAAAGAGGAGACTGGAAAAGCTAGGCCAGTTCAAGTTGCCTGGCACATATTTAGTCGATGAGTTAATTGAACACCCTCAAAGTGGAACTTGTTAATGTCCTGCAGCTTTCCTAATGAGGATATCTTCTCTTGCAAAGAATACCATGATTAATTGGGGACCCTTTCGTTAGTGTCTTAACTGAAGATTTCATGACTAGCTTCTTGTGTGTGAACAGAAACTGTATTTGCAATTCAACAGGTGGTCCAGGGCTGCATGACAGAACTAGTCCAGGATCTCTCCCAAAGTGTAGTTTAACTACATTGGAATGGGAATTTTCAGTATCAGGGAAACGGCTATAGTATTGGTGACTTACAAGGTGCTGAAACTTTAAACAATGAATTTCAGTACCTTGTACCAATCATTATTTTGATGCTTTCTTCTATGTCAACGTTTTGACTGTGGAATTACATGGACTTTTCAAAACATTGACACACAACTTCCTAGTAATCAATGAGTGAGTCTTGGAGAGATGTACGGCTGAGCCTAGCGTTGGTGAGGCCAGCCTTTCAACCCAGGATACTGAGGTCAGCGGATAATGGTGCCTAAGAAACGGTGCTCTTGCTGCATGGTTTAGCTCTGCTGCATACTCCAGTCTGACGCTGGGTAACTTGGTTCTTGGCCCTGAAATCTTGAGCTGGGAGGCTGTAGCACTGGCATTGTGCTTCATTGTGCATTCACTGTCAAACTTAATACCTGTTGCATGACTCTGTAAATTAGTTTGCATTCCTCATTGTGGTTCCAATGATGCTGATAAGGTTTTCTGCTCAATAAAAGTGTGTATATAATCATATGCATGTGTTTTCTTCATATACAAATGTATACACACACGTATATGTTTTCTGCATATGTATACACACATAGATCTGTATCTATGATTTATGTATGGAATCCCTCATGAAATTCAGGAAGAGGATTCATCCCTGTCTCTCCGTATGCCCTTCCACCGTGGGGTACTTTTTTATAATGAGTGCCCCTGATTTCTTCTGGGGGATTGTAGGGTTTTGTACTTCTTTATATGTCCCTGTTTTTTTCCACGCTTTGTGAAAAGACTGGACTGAGGCCAAGACTGAAGAACAAAACAAGCACTGAATAGATGAGAGATTGTAGGTGGGATGGTGAAGTCTATGTGAAGAGTGGGAGGGCAGTTTTGAAAATCAGTACTGGATGTAAAGTTAACACAGGATTGTCTGATTAAATCTGACTTTGTGGAGCAGAAGAATAAGTGTGTGTCAAGGCTGAACTCAGTGAAGTTTAGATTTATTTATAGAGATAGAGAAAAAAATTGAACAGGTAGCCTCCCAATACCAATTCTGTCTCAAACTCTTACGTGTTTTGAGTCTAAGTAGCTCTGTTACAGCAGGAGTGTATTATGAGACCTTTGCTGCCTTCTAAAACTCTGGCAGAAATAGCTCTTCCACAAGTATAAGAAGCACTTCTACTTAAGTGCTAGCAAGTGCAATGTAAATATCTAGGATGCTATTTCAGTATGTCCAAGTATTTAGGAACTCTTGTTAGTGTTCTGAGATGGCAGTAGGCTTTGGCAACAATATTGGAGAATAGGGTTCATAGCAAAAGTGAAGTAGGTGGGGTTGTCTTCAAGGTGCAGAATTAAAGGAACAAAGACCTAAGCATGTTGTTTTCCTGCTGTGCTGCAGCGCTCCTGCTGCTGCCAAATGCGTGACTTGAGGCAGAGGGATGGAGACACAAGCATGACAGCTGAGAATCTTCTTTCTGTTGTGAAGGTGACAGAGCTAAAAAGGTGGTTATGTGTGTCAAGATCAACCCTTAAAATGATGGAAGATCATTTGAAGCACTGTTGAAGGGCTTCATATATTAATCATATATGTGAGGATGTTGCCACTGCTGAACAGAAAATGTATATAAGATTGGGTAACTCAAAGTCTTGTTTTGCTGCCTAATTTTAAATTTAAAGCATTTGAAACTTGCCATGAATTACACTTGTAGGAAACTATACATATTGCCATGAAATTGTTGAGCTGGAGTAGAACCTGAAGATGACCATCAGGGCTGGCGCTCTGAACATTGCTTGCTGAATGAAAGCTACTTCTGGGGGAAATGCTAGGACATCTTTGCTTTTGTTTCCTATATTTCCCTGCTCTTTCAGCTGTAGTATAAATGGGCTCCAGTTCGTCAGCATATTTCTTTCTGGCTTGCCATGGAATAGCATGGTGCTACTTCAGGCAGCTTCACAGGAGAGGGGTGCAGGAGGTGATGTTGCTTCCAGCTTGGTTTCAAATGTAACCTCTTTTGTTTTCATTTTTATTGCTTTTCCTCAAAAGTCTTTGGCATGGTTGAGGTTTCCGTGTTCTGTCTGTCAGGGTTCTGAATTAATTTTTCCCAGGTCTGTTTTTTAAATACAAGTTTCTTAACCTTACTAAAGCCATTAGTCAGGATAAAGACATACTATCTAACATTTTTTTTAATCATTTCCGTGCTGTTGACTGCCTTTCATAAGCAGAAATAGACTTCCCAGCTGCTTAAGAGCATCACCAACTTTTGCTTTCATTTTGACTTTGATTATAGCTCTTCAGGCTTTTTTCTTTGGTAGCTTTCCCATCTCTGCTGTTTGAGTCGTCTTTGACTAGGACTTGATGAGACTTAACTATTGGAAAAGCCTTACAGAACCATCTATTCACTCTGTAAGGGATATTTTTTTTCCACTTTATGTTCCAAATAAAGGTTAGCCATCCGTGTATGTTTTGGATTTAGACTGTTTGTTGCCGTTGATTCTCAACAGTGGCTGTGACTGCAGTGGACTAAAACAGTGGTCCAGCTGGAAGCTAGCAAGGCAGCCAGTGAAAGGTATGAAACCCAACAACAACTGAATGACATCTACTTTGCCTGCCTGCTTGTCGCCAGGCATTTAGCTTGGCAGCAGTTATTGCCATCTTCATGTGGCTTTATTAAGGGGGTCACAGGACTGGCGCCTTCACACTGTTAAGGTCTGCTCACCCTTCTGGACTTACCTGCATCAGTTACCTTGGTGATTTTCTTTGGTTGCGAAGAGAACCACCATCCATGCTTAAGAAGCCTTTAGTTTTGCCCTTTCTACAGAAATCCAAGATTGAGATCCCTAAGTGCAGTGCAGACTCATGTTTTTTAGTAGTCTGTATTTTATACTGTGGTAAAAGTGCAGGTTTTTTCCACTGTTACTTATTCATTAATTTGGATTTCATTTTCCTACTAATTTAGTATGTCTGAAAGAACAGGCCTGAAATTTTTCTTTAAAGTACTTGCCAGGTATATGACTGCTGCACAACTAAAAGCTTGTCATGCTTTGATTTTATTCACATGGAAAATTTGCCTGCTTTTGCATAAGCATTCAGATTGGGTTTTATACTCAAGGCTTAGGTAACTGGTCTAAAGCTGGTCTGAACATAAGCAATTACATTGAGAGACACACCAAGTGGCTGCATGTGTATTTGTTCTTTCTCTTGAATATTTTTGCATATTTCGTAAAGGAAAAAAAAAGTATTCTACAAGTTGTCTTTAAAATTAGTTGTTTGGAATACATGTCAGTCTCGTTTGAGGGACAGTCTCTGTATTTTAACTTCTGAGTCTTGGATCTCATAGGCTAATCTCAAATGGCTCTTGAAGTATGTGGTGAGAACACTCTTTATTACAGCTCTGTGAAGCCTTTGTAGAAATGGCAAGTGTGTATTCATCTTCTGAAAGATTGTGAAGAATTTGCTGTAGCTTATGATAGAGCTCCTCAGCCTTCAGGAATGTAAACTAGATTCAATGACATTTAAGATAGATGTTCAAAAGGAATTGGCACATGAGCAGAATTGGGTTTTTAATACCTTTTTTAACTTTGTGCAATTGTGCTATTTTACTTGACTGAGCAAAATGATTAAATGTTTTTTTAAAACCTAGATAAAATAGATTAAAACCTCTTTTTTTAAAACTGTTTTGCAGTGGATGTCACTTGTTCTGCAGTGCCTTCACATACTTTGCTTCACTGCTATTCATCCTGAGGTTTGGCTGTAGGCTCAGAGCTGTGCTTTAGCAGCAGAAACCCTTACTGCTCAGCCCTGCTCCTCGTTTTATTTTTATTTTGGTCTGCAAATAAAATGCTGGTCTGAACTCCTGAAATGTAATGAGCTGCCTTCCCTGGTTGTTGGCCTGATCTGTACAGCAGGTTTTTGCTGAGCATCAGTCTTTAAAGAGTTTTTTGTAATTTCTGCCTTTGTGGCTTTGTCTTTTGACGTGTTGTCATAGGCATAGACTTGATGTCTCCCAGTCTCATCACATATTATGAAAAGGATGTAGCTGATTAAGGGAGGGAGCATTGGATGATACGACTTGCTGGCTGAGATTAATACCCAGAGTGCAAGATCAGCACCCATGTTAGCACTGGAGGAAATAGCATATAGTTTATCTGCTGTGTTTATCAATGATGGGACACAGGTTTGAAGATTAAAAAATTATAAGTGCTTAAAACCCATCACATATGACAGCAATCTGGAAAGTGGTATGAAGGGAGGGGAGCGAACTTTACGCTCATGCATCACTTGAAGCTTTTAGAGCATGATTTAGTAGGTAGAATTAATGCTTATGAATAGTTGGGATTGATGGCATCTGAAGTCTTCAAGCTCTTGTGAAGTTGATTCTGGTATTATGCACTGACTTCTTCATTGCTCATTTGGGGAAGGGATTATCCTGGGAGAAAGTAGCGGAAATAGTCTCCCAGCCTGTTAGTTTTGTGTTTGTAAAACATCTGCGCTGAAGTCCTGAGCCTACCTAACTAAATCTGCTTGCCATCAGGAAAGCATGCAGGTGTTTGAAGGAGTAGGTCTTACTGATACAGAATGGAGGGCTTAATTAGCAGGTTTCCTCCAGGGACAGTCTGTAACCAAGGGTTCTGTCTAATGTATTTTCTGTTTAAAGAAAGGAAATTCCAGATGATGTTCGTATTTTCTGTGTATTTATACTGATAAGTGCATTAATATTATACCACTTGAATTAGTTTTTGAACGGGCCTTTTGTGACTTGGGGTAGTCAGAAGAGAGGTTTTAACCTTCTAAACTTTTAGACCTTCCAAAGTAAGCAAATATCATTAAGAAATGGAGATCTACACTGTGACAGCAGCGAGCAGAAGTACTGACTGAACAGTGAGAAGTTCCAAGAAGGGAATTTTAATGTCAGAGGCGATCAACTGTTTTGACCAGTGACTAAAATTTGTGTGACTTTCAGCAAGGAGGCTGTGTTTGCTATGGGTTTGCAATCTTACTGACATTAAATGGGGGGAAAAAAAATTATTTGTAGAACATTTTCTTTGTATAATCATTATCCCAAAAGTAAACAAGTTTCCCAAATGTCTTTCCTTTCTTGACTGTGGGATTTGAACAACTTTTAGTAATGGTTCAAAGAATACGGCAAACACATCACCTACGGTTTCACCTTTCAGCTGCTTCCTTGAGGGAGTGCGTTTGCAGTACATGGTCTTGCTGGGCAGGAATTTCAATACATCTGTGGACTGCTTTGTGGGCATTGGAGAAGGAGATTGAAGGAGTACGCCTTGTACCTGGGTTGAGGTCTCTGCTGGGACTGCTGATTTGATTACCTTCAGGAAACCAACTCATTGCCTCGCATTGGTTCCTGAGGATACTTCATCTCCTCTACAGATTAACTTCATCCTGCTTATAAAAGGGTCTGCTGAGGTTGGAGCTTTCACTGCAGACTTTTTCTGGACTCCAAAAAAGTTTTTTGGGCAGATCCTTGACATCAAGTTTTGATGCTGTGATATGAAACCTTAGGATAAGTCCAAGACCTCTTGGCAGCTAGACTGAAGCATATATCTGAGCAGTAATGCCCAAAGCAAAGTAACAACTGGTGACCATGGTGAGAGAAGACAATTTGCGCCCTGATTTCTTGCAAGAAAAGGGAATTTTCTCTAAGGGTTGGGTCTGAGGTTTTTTGTGCTTTTCACTGGGCATCTATAGAAATAAAAATGCACAGCAAATTTGTGGGTGTAGTAACTTTAACCAGAAGAGCCTGAATTGCAGCTACAAATCTTTGGACTGCTTCCCTCTTCCCACTCTCCTGGTTGAATCTGTTATATGGAACCTGCAGCGTGTAGGTTTTAACATCCCCAGCATTTGCTGAATCTGCTAGGCATCTTTTTAGCCTGCAGAATTGGCTGCTGCGGCTGGACCAGCAGAGCCTGCCAGACCACAAAGGCCATTACTCCATGGTTGCTCCATCATCCTACACACAAAAAGGGGTGCCTCTGGGCATGTCTGCCCTGTGCAGTGTGGCAGGCTGTGAGGCCATTGAGACAAGCAAAGTGATAGGCAAGGTTAATTAGCCACCGTACAGTACAGCCTTAAATATGTCAGTTATCTTGGGGTTTGGAAGGTGAATAATACCCCTATGTGGTGTTGCCCTGCTCTGGGGCTCCTCAGCACGGGTCTGCTCAGAGCAGGCTGGGGACACCTAAAGTCACCTCATGCAGTGCAATGTAGACGTGTCCTGGTTTTGCTGCTTCCAGAGGCAGAGCAGTAAGAGCTCATGAGATTGTACTGCAGTCTGTCTGGATGTAGGGGAGCGATCAAACATGTGCTTAACAGCAACTCGGCACTCGCTTCTAAGCATGGCTTTAGGTCTCTAATGGCAGACATCCTTTTAAAATCCAAGCTGTGTTTTCTTAAACATTTTATCCTTTAAAGTATTGCACAGACATTTTAGGTCATTTGAGCTAGCTTCCCTTCTGCTTGCTTGGAGTTTTTTTGTGTTTTTTTTTCCATCAACTTGCTAGTTAGAAAGAATTTGGATTTTCCATGTACGTGTATATATATATGTATACCCACTTTTGCTTTTATGCTTCTCTCACACAGTCTTTTGCTGCGGGTGAGCAGAACTTACTCAGCAAAGAAAGCAAACAGAGAGAACAGACCCATCACCCCCCACCCCTTGAAAGAGCAGAGGGCATGTGGAGTAAATCAAAATGCGAAGCATAATAACAAGATCCCATGGGAAAGGGAGCCTTGCGATTGTGTGCCGGCGTGCACTCCTCTTAGAGACAGCGGCTGGGGGGCTCCTTTCTTTCTTGCCCACATCTCCCCTCCCAATGTCGCCAATCCATTCACCGCCGAGAGAATTGATTAACATTCGTCGGAAGCCTTGGGAGACAGGGGGAAAGAGGGGGAGAGCGGAGGACGAAGGGAAGGGTGCGCGAGCTGGTGATGCCGGTCCCCACAACACGGCGAGCCGGGGCACGGTCGGGTGCAGGATGGCTATTTTATAGCTGGGGACCGCGGTGACGTATGGCTGAGCACTCGCTGGCACGGCTCCTCGTGGACCAGTCAGCGGAGCGAAATTGAAGCTGACAAGACTTTTCTGGCGTTTTGGAAAGGACTGTAATCTACTGTAGGGGAGAACAGAGCCGCTCAATCACCGCCGCTGTAAATAGGAGACGGAAGGGAGTGAGAAAGGAGGCGAAGAGAAAAAGTGCTTGCTGGGGGGGGAGGGGGGGGCAGCATTTTTGGTGGATGGTATGAAGCCAGCCATGGAAACTGCAGCGGAGGAAAATGCAGAACAAAGCCAAGAGAAAAAAGGTACCCAGGGGTCTAACAATAGCCTGTTTAAATCTTTTCATTCAGGGGGCTTAAAGAGGTTTAGGCCAGTTTTGTCACTTTTTCGAATAGCTCTTAAACAATCATTACTGCATCTTTGGGCTTTCAGCCGTCCTTTCCTGCATGGCTTGACAACAAATTAATAGAGCAGCAATCTTTCTGTCTGCATCTGTATTTGCTCTGAATCTGTCCTAACCCTACCTGAAATTATGTTTGCAAAAGAAGTCTTGTTATCACTCCATCTTTGAGGGATTTTTGTAATTTGGTTTACATAGGTAGTGTGTGCCTGTGTGTTTGCATGTCGTTTTCAGAGCCATAATCTGGTGTTTTCATTGAGACTAGCCATGTAGCAAGGCTTTGCAATGCAGTGTGGGAGACCTTGGTTATAATAACATATAAGAGATTATAATATCACACAAGCTTCATGTGGTTAGCTTCATGCCAAATGATACTCGTATTTTTAAATTCCTTTTCCTTTTCTATGGTGTCATCTGGCAAATTTTGCTTTTGTAGAGATCTGCCATAATAATGGGGAATAATGCAATGAGTTTCACAACATTAGATTTCAGGATGTGTTAATCACCAAAAATTGCTTCTTAATGGAGAGAACAATTCCATGGTAGTGGTTCTGCTGTAGGGAGATGGCAGCAGAGAAGGAGAGGTGCTTCATCCATCCCAGCCTTACAGGTGATGTATTTGGTCTGGAGCACTGAACCTCAGAGGGTAAATTCAACTAACAAAGGATGTTTTGTTTCTGCATCATATAATTCATGCCAAATAAATGTCCCTCTTCAGTGCAGCAGACTACTGTACAAATGATAGCAATATTTTTTTGCTAAATGATACAGCAGTAACAAAACTGTTAAAATATCCACTGCCTTTTTACATGAGTCATAGTACACTTTTGAATCTGTTGTGTGTCATTTATAAGCAATCTGAGTATCTCATAGGCACAAGAGGCTGATACACAACTAATACATTTCCCCAAGTAGAATTGTTTCATTTATTGTTAAACAGCTCAGATATGAACATAATGATAAATCTTGGTACTGTCCAGTACCAGATTTTGTTTTCCTACTTTGAATCTGATTCCTCCTACACACTTTGTATAGTTCAAACCTAGCTTCAGTTTCAAGTAAATTAAATTTGTCAAGTGATTAGACATAGTACTACATAATCCTTTAGGGATTTCACAAAAGGAGGTCCACTGATGAGAGATTAAACTCTGAAAGCCATTAGTGTATGTGGACAATAACCCACCTCACTGCAGATTTTGAGTAATTAATGTACAAAATGTCCTAAATACCTTGACTGTAAAACCACCTTGAACTCATAGATCATTCTTCAAAGATTAGATCATTTTTTTTCTTCTGATTGATGAGTTTCTTTTAAAGTGATAGAACTCAAGTACAATAAACACCAAAGAAAGTTATCCGCCTGCATTAGCAGCTGTGCAAAATGGAATGTGTTGCTGAGTGTGTTTATGATGAGTTTATGGTTTCCTTTTTATTTTGGCAAGGATGAAAGCACAACATGTAGAACAGTAAATCTGTTACCAAGTCAAGGTGGTTGATCTGTTGCTTTCATAGGATGCAAGCAGGGGAACTTCCTCTTAATTGTACCACCATTTCCTAGATTTTTCCTATATTTCTAAGTATACTTTGGATCTGTTACATAGGTATGTGTATTAACACTTCAAGGCTTTGTTCTTGCCAGTTCCCTAATTTCTGGAAGTAACACATGCTCTCACATTATGCTCTTTATTTCTGTTCACTTAAATTCCCAACATGTTTCACAGTGAATTAAAATGCAGAAAGCTGAAACAGTCCTACTTCTAGTTTCAGTAGCAAAATAAATAGCCCAGATCCCCCTGCAAAGTTACTGCCATGAAGCGGTGATGTAGGAGGTATATTCGGTTTTGGGGGACAGATTTTCCAAAGTGCTAAGACTGTCGATCCCAGTCGGGTTTTTAGATGAGCTCAGTGGGCATCAGGTACCTCTGAGATGGCAGGATTTTTCAAAAGCGCTCTTTCACCAGCAGGTCTCATGGAGAAAAATAAGCTTTTCTCTGTGAAGAAACTTCCAGGAAAATGCTGCTGCTTCATTTTGGGGTCTAAATAAGAAGCTGACCGCTTCAAATGTGTTCATTTACTGTCTGGACTGAATCTCCTGCTTGCTATGCCCTACATGCTTGCCAGGCTTGCAACATTTACTTTTTCCTCTAAGATCCCACCTGGACTTAGGGTAATGGCCATCCTTCATGAGATGCCCTAGTTCCAGTGATTGCAAGGCAACCGCCACAGCTTGAAGCACTTGCAGTGCTATCAGTCTTTAACTCTTCCTCCCAAAATGAATTGAAAAGTCCAAGGAGATAAAACAACATCTGAAAGGGTTTGGGGGATATCACTTTGTTAAGACTGATCAAGGGAAGATCCTGAGCATCTCACTTTGGGTATTCAGGTGCACACACAGTATGCTTTGCACTGCCAAGTTGTGGGGAAGGTATCTGCATTTAACTAATAGCAAATGGTACTTTTAAGCTAAGAGGTTTTTTTCCCCTTTACCAGAATTTTAAACTATGGGTTTCTGGGTTGTTTTTTTTAATGAAAGGACCTCTTCAGTGATGTAGTGTAGCCGTATAGAATAAATACTTGGAGGAAGTTGGGCTAGGAATACATGCTGTCCGTATACAGGGCTCCCTGTACTTGGGAAAATGCTGGAGAGCGATATTGCTTGATCACTTGGGGTGAGCAGCGAGATCTGTTTTCAGTTTGAGCACCTCATACAGTCAGATCTGAATGGTTGTGTTGCATAGGTACCAGTTTGTGTTTCCCATCCCTGTGGCAAATGTGGATGGCCAGCGGTTTTGGATTGCAATGTAGTAGAGACAATTTACACAAGCTAATGTGCTTTATAAATAAATACTGATAAATGAAAATGATTAATCTTATTTAGATTTTTAAAGTTTGCTAAATTGTATATGAATTTCTGTTTTAAATTTTAATAGTTATTTTCATGAATCCCCTGCCTAATTCAGGCGGTGATATTACCCAGCTGATGGATTCAGTGTTTATCAGACATTTCTTTCTCTGCACTCAGATGAGTGGCTGCTGCCCCAGTTTTTTTAATTGGAAATGGAACAACACCCATGTTGATGGAGATAAGAAATAAGTCAGCTTTATACTGTGTATCAGCAGCCTTTATCAGAGGAGAACACCCTGAGCAAGCTGAAGCAAAATGTTTAACAGATACTTTACAGGGCTGCAGGACAGATTGGATGCATTTTAAAGATGAAGGTTTACAGATTATTACAAATGACAGGGTTTATCTTGCAGGCATTAAATTAAATCAAAACGTGAGGACTGGGCAGGCAGATTTACTGAGGTGGAATAAATAAGTAAAATGAAATGCCGTTTTGCATCATAAGTGAAGGAAATAGATCCTGATACACATTAGCAGAGACAAGAAGTTTCCCTTTTTCTTTAACTATGAGAAATACTACCAGGTTGCAAAATTCAAAAAACAAAACAAAATAAAACCCCTGTGGATGGGCCGTGGTGAATTCACCAGTTACACATGGGAGGATGGAAGAAAGCCATTACACTAGGATATAGTTTCCTTCTATGAATGCATATGATGTTCAAATTGCATATGCTGTACTGAGGAATAATGAAAACCAGCCCGAGCAGCTGTACCACAGGTTCCTTGTAATTGGCTCTTCCCTTCTAATGTGCTCTCGATGAAAGAAGACCTCGTGCTCAGGAATGGCTGCGAGCTTTATTATTTTCATCATATATGAAGTGATCTTTCCACTTTTAAACTCTAAACAGACACGTATATGCTAGTCAAAAACAGAAAGAAAATACTTTTTTTAAACGCAACTGTACAACTGCGTGTGATAGTGTAAATGAAGCTGCTAAAGTGCAATGTGAGAAAGGAGTGAATTAATGTGCAGTTTATTTCACTTTTAGTGAAGTTCTTTTTACGTAGTGAGTTTATGGCATTTTTATGCATCACAGATAGATGTATTTTTTATTACAGCAAATTGAAAAAATTGTCTTTTTTTATATACACGTTATGGTTATTAACTGAAATTTTCAAACGTACCCCCTTAATGTTAGGCTCATGCAGGGATATCAGAGCTGTCAAGCCATTTAAAGGTTTTTAGTATGCTGCATATTTTTTCCCATTTCAAGCAGTTTATTAGTGTTTCAGATCCCCTGAAAACAATAACTGCTTTAAGTATAAGTCCCTGAAGAATACAACTGTAGGAAGAGAGGTCCAGCCCAGGGAGAATCTGGGACACGCGATATTCTGGGGATAATAATTTGGCAGGCTTAGTGATTTAGGTTTTAATGAATAGGATTTGGTTTCTAAATAGGAGGGGGTTGAAAAACACTCAGAGAATGTACTCACAGTGGTCTGAATTACCTCATGAAAGCAGAAGACCTAGACATATGTGCCACAGGATATGGTGATGGGGGGAAAAACCCAGATGGCACTGTATGTGCACAATAGACTCTGCAGTGGGAGCAAAGGGGCTAAAGAGGGGAGTGAAGAGGGGTGGGGGAGTCCCCTTCAGTTACTCTGACCCTTCCCCATTTTCTGGCCTTGCTCCTAATGCAGCATTCATCACCAGATTGCCATATCACAAACGACCAAATGACAGCCCTCTCTTTGCTCCTGCGGACAGCGTTGTCAGCTGCGACAGATGAATGTCATAACTGTTTGCTTCCTCTAAAACCATATGCTAAAGGCAGCAAATGTGAGGATGTTGGGCACTGGAAATTTTATTACAGGCATGCAAGATGATTCATCCCAATGAATATTGAACACCACATTCACCATCGGTGTGCCTGCCTGGTGTGACATGAAGACGTCAGTTCTGTAGCTGCTGTGTCTGTGCAAGATCAAGTACAACCTGGTTCTGACAGGAGGCTTTGAGCTGCATGAGCTTGGCTGTGCATGGAGAGTACTGTAACCTAGACCTGGGAATGCAATTAGTGTAGTTAGTTCCTCAAAAAGCAAAAGATAAAAAAAAAATCACTTGAACCTATTTCCTTTCCTAACTATTTGGGGTACAGAGTTAAACTCTTAATTCATATGTACTGTGTGCAGTAGTTGTTACAGCACTGAAACCTGTGGGACATTTGACCTGGTGGTGATTTTGCATGAGTGGGCCCGGGTGGGACCCAGCAAAGTCACCAGAAGATACTCTTCAACTTTGGATGTTGTTCCAGGCGTGCAGTAAGGGCCACTAAACAGCGATTGCTAAATGGCTCTTTGCAGAGCAGTGGAAAAACTGAGCTTCCTTATGGAGTTTGAACTGGCTCCTAATGAAGGGAGCTCTGTTACTGCAAAACCAGAAAAGCCCAACTTCGTAGAATATTTTTACTTACAGAAATGATGCTACCAGTTTTACATGCTATCTCTGTGTTTCAGGGTTTGATATTTGTCCCACAGCAGACAGTGGTGACTTCACCAGTGTTCCCCCAGGCCAAGGGAGAAAGGCAGCTGCCTGCTCTGCTGCTCTGAGCAAGTGGTTTTTGTAGCCACTGCAGGAGAAATCTGGAATTGTGGATTCAGGCCTGGTAGGATAAAATCCTTCTGGTGCCAAGGGTCTGGTCTAGATGCTGCTGCAATGCAAATGAAGAGTTTTTTTCTTCCCGGAAGTCTTTGCAGCTGGTTGTTTTTAATTTATTTTAAAGTCTGAATCTCTTACCAATGTCCAGTAAGTAGCTTCAGAAAATCAGGGAGCAGACAGTTGGGAGGGAGAGGGGAGACGGTATGCAGTACTAGCAAGGAATTCTGTTATTTTCCATTTTGTATCCAATTCAATTATTACAGCATTCCTTGTAATCTCAAACAGGATTGTTCCTGTCTAAGCAGGAGATGATATCATCCTGAGTGTACACAGTCGTTTTGAAACAGTACTTTCAACACATTTTGAATTTGGTTATGCTCATAAGATGTGGAATTTGCCTTTCCTAAAAGGAAGGATAAGCCATACAAAATGGAATAATGTCTTTTAGGAGAAATATGCTACCTGATACCTGCTTGCTGGTTTGTGGGTGAGTGGCAGAGGGGAGAAATACTAAGCCACAAAGTATCCTTTAGAGAGCCATTGATATTAAGTTTGCATCCCAAACCCAAAAGACTGTTTTATTGTTAGAGTTCATTTGCCAGTGTACGAGACAAACACATTCTTGTTTCAAATCTTTAGACCCAACATTTGGATTCAAGGCCAAGATTTTTTCTTTTCTTGGTATATGTAAATGTAGCTACGCCAAACTCCTCTTTGCACCAGCAGCAAAACCACATGAGAGAGTGGGACTAGCTTCAGGACCTTCCTAGCCCTTCATAGGCCAGATATTTATGGCATTCCTACTTCCCCTGCCCCACCCCAATTTGTCTCTGATCTAGTCTACAGTAGATGGGTTTTCAGCATTGTAACCTTCACTTCCTCCACCTGCTGAAATGCTGCTGAGTTGGATTTATTTTGGCCGGAGATGACGGTTACTTTTTCATTTAGCCCCTGCCGAGTGGGACTCTGGTACATTTTCAAGATCTGTCTGTCTCGCCCTGACAGCCTGACAAAGCCATAGCGGCGCCAAGGGGGGGACATGTAGGTTCAAAAGTGACTTGATGTTGTTTTGCCGGTGGCCTCTTTCAGGGAGCTCAGAAGCCTGTGCCAATGAGTGTGTGATGAGTGTGCGAGCGGGTCAGGTGCGTCACTGCGCGTGGGGTCTCGTTGCTGAGCTTCATCCGTCCTTTGAAAAAACAAGGATAGCTGCTCTCCTTCATTGTAAACCTGGAACAAGTCTGTTTTAACATACTTGGTTCAGATTTTTGGATGTGAGCAGAAACTATGTGTGAAATAAAGCCTGTGACTTTTTTTTTTTTAATGTAAGAAAGTAATGGAGCAAACTCCTGTGTTTGCCCTACCTCTACACATGACAATAACCATTTTCTTTGACAGATTTAGGGTCTTTCAAAAAAACAGGTAACGTGGTTTTCCATGACTTAAGTCTTCCTTTACTTCTGGAGCAGAGCTCTTTGCCATGAACAAAGAGAGGGACACGTGAGAGTGGGTGGGGGGAAGGAATAGAGAGTCCTTCCTTACGTGTTTAATTCAAATCCTAGGTGGAGTTTTAGCTATTCAACCTTTCTTAACACCTGTGTGAGCATTTCCCTGTCCATCGTCCCTCCCACCCCCTCCCTTGGTTTGTAAGGTTATGTTGTTTCTTAAACTACAGTGTGTTTTTCTGGGCTCTTATTTTTAAAGTTAAATGACTGAAAATACTGAACTAAAACTTGCTGGTGACACTGACTTTTTACCACCTAAAATTGGCAGTGATCACCAGACCAGAAATGGAAATTGGCAGGTACCACTGGATGTACAGGAGTTCAAGGCCACACCGGTACCATCATGTGCCAGCATTGAGAGGCAATATTAGTCCTTTGGGGATTCAAGGTAAATAAAGGGCTGGGTGAAAGGGAAATGGAGAGTTCAGAAATGGTAGTAGCATAAACCTAATGCTTTGCACTAGTCCTAACAAATTAAGATAAATGTTCTTCTATTTTTCTTGTTTGTTTTGTTAAGGCTGTAAGGAGTCTAGTCCTTTTATATGAATACTTGACATAAATTTAAATATGGTTGCTAATGCTTGAAAGACAATAATGTGTGGTGAGGGACACCTCCCTTTTAACTGTGCTGCCTGATTGCTTCAAAACTGTTTACAGATGAGACAGCATAGTATAGGTTTTGTGTGCAGGTGAATCTAGCAAACTGATAAGCCACAAATGCGGTAATTGACACTAAAGCAGTGATAGTACATCTCGTTCACTGGTCTCCTACAGTATGCTTCCTAGACAATTTCTGTGGATTTGTTTGTATTTTTCCCTTGCTAGAAGCAGTAAGTGCATATGTCAGAGTCTAAAAGAGGATTTCGGCTATGGCTTTAAAAATCGTTTGGTGATTCCACATTCCTGTCCTTTCAATATCTGGCTTGAGTCCTCAGAAAGGTCCTATTTTGTTTTCCTGAAGCTTCATTTTAAGAGTTTGGGGGGAATTTAGTTTTGAAACATCTCAGAGAAGCACCTGAAATCAAGCACAGGATTGATTGCATTGGAAAATTCCAGTCTGACTGAGGGTTAGCACAGCAAAAGGTAGAAATGCTTAGGGATAGCATTTGCAGCTAGCTCTATCGAGCAATCCTCTTCTCTTTATGGAGCTGATTGACTGAAGCCTGCTTGACAGCTTGTTTGCTGGAGATGCCTGCCTCCGCATCAGAGACTTTAACAGCAACTGCAGGGAAATATTCACCAAAGCTTGCTGCATAATCCTTCCCTTTTCCATTATATTTTCATGCACATTTGTTCTTTAGGATTCAAATGTTTATGTATTTCAGAATGGGTTTGAGGGAGGGGGTTGGGTTGTTTGGGGGTTTTTTGCATATACCTAGGTTGCAAATCATGATCTCCGTATTCAATATCAGTGTTCATTTAGGCCATATTTTATGATAAATGACCTGGGTGACAGACTTGGTGCTGCCGGAAGACATTCCCAAACTTCAGATCAGTGCACGTGGGATATTTTATACATGGGAGTAATGTTTCAGGAAAGGGTAGATTATGAAGGCTGCCTTCCTGGGCTGTGGAGGACATGGAGGGAGCAGGCCAGATGCCTGGGCGTCAGGGTCTTGTGCCCCTTCAGCTGTCTCCAGTGATGAGACACAATCGTATGTGCTGGCGCAGATGAGCCAGGACACAGAGGAGATGCACAGCCTTCTGTCACAGCAGCTGGGAGTCTGGCACCTAAAATGGTGCTAGAAACCCTCATTTAGGCAACTGAACCCTATTCAGGCTGCCTTGGGAATCTTCCTGAAATAACATGCAGGTAAACGTGGTGCCTGTCATGGAGGAGTTGAAGATTGAAAGCGTTCTTGCTGATGGGGGTAAAAAAAAACCCACCAACAAAGCCCAGAAATGCCAATTCAAAGGAAGGTGCTTTAAATGGCTGCACTTAAAAGAAATTAAAAGGTTTTTAGGCAGCAATGAAACTGCTCTGTACAAGTCTTGAGTAAGATGGACCTGCCAATGATGGATTAGCCACAGTGGTTTTTGCTCCTTTCCCTTAGATTGGAGGGAAAATATCACTTCAGTCACAACACAAGTCACAACTGTAACATGCCTCCATTTAGTACTGCATACAGCTCCCCACTGCTGGGTGGCATTGGCTGCTGTGCTGAGGTAAACTCTCAGTTTCTTTGACAAGCCACATTATTTCTTGGGTGCCTTTGCAGCACGGGTATTTCTACTTTGCCTCCTCAGTCAGTGTCCAAATGGACATCATAAGAGAGCACCTGTGGCAGTCCTTGTGGCATCCACCTCTAATGCCAGGGTCTCCATGTACAACACGATCTCCCTTCCCCGTTTTAAGCTTTAATTCGGCACTTGAGCAATAAGGGAAGAGTCAGCGTGGGATATTCACTGTGGTGCTGGAGCCAAGACATCCTCAGAACACCTGCAAGCTTAATGAGCCTTTCAAAACGCCTAAAACGATTTTTTCCCAGGAAGTAAAGTACCATCTTTTTCTTTAGTAAGAGAAACTTAGCAATGGTTGTTTAACATGAGCTTAGCTGTAGGCACTCATCCAGGCTGGGTGGGCGTTGTTTGCTTTATCGGAATCTTTTTTTTTTTTTATTCCCCTTAACTTGCTTCCCCCAGATGCTGGGAGGTGTTTCAGCTCCTTTGTGAATACATAAGGGCATGTGAATGTGGAGTATCTCACTGAAACAGCCGGCTCTCTTACTGAAGCAATCTTAAATTTTGAAAATGGTGTGGTGGAGGACTCAACTGGGGAAGTACCTGCATGAAAGCTGTTGCAGGGCAAAGGACTTCTGGTTCAGGTTTCTTATTGCTCCTCTAGTTCCATAGCTGGGTAAACCCATAGTTGGGTAAACACCTGGGAAGATCTTAACATCTTCATTTATCTCTGAAATGGAGAATTTACCTTCCAAATCTTAGATCCATGAGGCTAAAATCCACAAACACTGTTTTTCGCCCCCAGCTCTAGGGAGAGAGAGGTTGTGTTTCTGTTTGCTTCTTTGTAGCTAGGGAAGAGTCAACTGGGGAAGCAGTCGGTAGCGGTGGCTGAAATCCAGTGTGGCAAAAGTCTTGCTCTCCTGAGTGCTGAGTGCTGAAGGTTGATGGAGAGTGAGGTGAGTTACAGCTGCCAGAAAGGTGGAGCTAAGAGTCTCAACTTCAGTCTTCCCAGGTAAGATATTCACCTTTGAATAAAGTCAAGTCAGCTTTAAAAATCATGTCAGCCAAGTACAGGTGGGTCTGAAGGATGGTTGAATCAAGGAAACCCAAATGTCCTTACAGAAGGGATCACAGAACTGCTGAAGTAGCCCATGGGACTGAAATGCTTAGGTGCTTTTGTACCTGCCTCAGTGAGCTTGTCTAGACCTTCAGACGTTTTAATATCTTTGGCAGTCTGCCCATCGCTTCATCTGTTTTACCTCTTTGGCTTGAGTTTGTCCAAAATTATCACCTGGGCTGGCACCTACTGAAGCAGCAGTTCTGTTATGTTGACCTTACTGAGTATTTCTCCAAGAAGGCAAAAATAGGTGAAGTGAGGGGAGAGAGGTCATGATGAGGGCATAAAGGAGGAATGTCTTCAGACATATTGAGCAGTGAGTTGTTGATGTGAGCTGCAAGTTACAGCCACAGTTTGGACCAGAGTCTGCCCTTGCTGGTGCAGTGTGTTTGAACTATGAGCTCTTTGTGTCAGTGAGCCTTTCCACATGCTCAGGCTGTGCAAAAGTCCCAAGGGTTATTTTGGATAGTAAAACATTAGAATGAATCTCCAGGAGGAATAATGCCAAAGCTTGTATCAATACTCCTTGAGCTATCCCTTATGTGAGAAGTCTCTTTTAAAATCACCAACTTACTTTTTTTTTCTGCAGAAGTAGCTTACAGCTAAAAATATACATCCTCAAGGATTCCTATATAAACCTTTTTGAAGTAAGGCCTTTTCCAAAGTACAGATTAGGTATTTTTCTTCTACTGTGGTTTCCACTGTTTTGTAGGCCAAAAGTGAAACAGAGAAGACATGAATCAAAATAAAGTTCTGCTTGCCCTTTGTCCAAGAGCCATAAAGCTGGACAAGAGCAATTCTCTCGTCCCACTGTCTCATGGGGCAGCGGCGTTCTTCCGGTGCAGGTCTGACTCCTCTGACACAGCAAAGGCCTGGGATGGGTGCTTGCAATAAGCATGGATGTAGTGATTCATATTTCATAGGTTGCACTGTCTGGAAAAGACGCCTTCAGAACACCTGTGAGCTTAATGAGCCTTGCAGAGGCTGGGAATGATATAGATGGGGAGTGTGTGTATTTCAATAAATTTGAAGAAGACAAATTAGATAAGGCCTGGAAAAGACATTCAGATCATCTGTCCTTGCATAAAACAGGTTTGATTCCTGCAGTGGGAATGCAAATTTTTTTTCTAGAAGAAGTACTGGTTTGGGCCTCAGATTTGAAGAAAAAAAGGAGGTTATATTTACTGCTATCTGTCTTAGAGTCTTCTCTGTGTCATTTAACAGCATCCAGAAGAGGCAAATCTTGCCTCGGTAAAACATCCTTTTCTCCAGTTTGAACATCATGTTTACTTTGTAAAAGGAAAAAAGTTTAGCTTTTGCTGTTGGTGCACATCGATAACCTCTGCAAGGGTGATTTTTTGGTTGGCTTTTTTTTGTTGTTAATCATGTTAGAAAAAAATGTGCTTGGTTTCAAACCTATGTTTACTGTATTTTTGCTGGGGTATTGAGGAGCAGCTTATTATTGTTTCTCATACAGTACCACAGAGATACTTGGTACCTTGTGGATTTAAAAAGGAGTTTGCTAATGATGCTTCCAGGCTGGGAGATGCTTGTTCTTAGTGTACACCAGTTCTCCTGGTTTCTCTGTGCCAGTTCCAGCACAGGAGGCACGAGCAAGGATTTTTAGTTCTCTGCTACACAAGAATATGGAAGCATCTAATGAAGTTTAAAGATGGCAGGCTTAAAACTGATAACAGAGAATAAATACCTTCTCGGAAGTGGTGAACTAGCTGTATGACAGTGCTGAATCCAAATATCTCATATATGTATCAAGAATATCTGGAGAAGTTGCAATTAATGCTGATAACCTTCAGAAAGGAAATAGTAGAGATTGGGATGAGACTTACTACACAGATCAGACTACCCAGAATCTCGCTGTGTTTCACTTGAATGAAGCATCTTGTGCTAGCCACTGTGAAGGATGAGAGGGTGGTTTTGCTGGATTTCAGGTCTGATACTTCATAGCAGCCCTTGATGGCTGTAGTCTCTAAAGGTAATGTGTTCTCCATCACAGATACTGTGCTGGCTAGGAAGGAGTATTTATTGATTAACAACTCTGGAAGAGGGGGATGTGAATGCAGGGGGGAGATTATTGATCTGGCTAGACTAAAGTACCCTCCATTAAGTTTTCTGGCTCTCGTGAAGAGTTCATTTTCAGTATAAGTTAATTCCACAACTTCTGATTTGAGGAGGACAAAATGACAAAATTAGGAAAGGTTGAACTTGAAAGGAAGTTTTCTGTGGCAGAGCTTTAAGAGGTTTGTGGGAGGAAAATAAAGGATTTTCTCTATTTGAGCTCATCACTTAGTCTGTTTAATGTACTTAATCCAAAAGTGTGGTGAGTGAGCATTTATTGTAATTAATAACAGAGATTTTAGCTTTGTGTCATGTTCTGTAAATCATCAAAATTTAAAATGAGCAGGAACAGGTAAGGATAGAGCTTCAAGAAAGACTTCCAAGTGATTTAACATGCAGACTTTTTATTTTAGTGCCCCTATTAAAGTGTGGAGAGAAATTTGTCACATGCTTTAAACTTACCCTTGTAAGATTATATGTTTTATCTTATTGTACTGTTGCCACTGACACTTGACTGCTTGTGTGGGCAATAGATGTGAGAAGTAAAGTTATCTTACTGCCAGGCTTAATCTCACACAGGGAAGAAGGAGGTAAATTCTGTTTTTGCTTCTGAGGTATTAGTGTATTCCCGCATCCCTCACTGCTTCCCCCATAGCCATCAATCATGCTGTAAGATACGAAAATGTACATCCTAGCATGTATAAGCCGTTCAGAATGGGTATTTTAAATGTACAGTAGGTGGCAGAAAGTAAAATTGGCATTTGCTTTCATTGATATAAAGTTAATTTTCTGACAAAGATCCATGGTAGTTTAGGACTCTGATGGTATTATGCCCACTTGGTATTGGGTAATCTTCAGCACTGGGGAAACAAGAGGTGAATGTAAAGTATTGAGTTGCATTTATTTGTGAATTGGGAGTAATGCTCTCAACACCAGGCTCCCATGGATGTGTAATAATGAGCCCGATGTACATACGATGGCTGCATTTAAGATGTTATCTGGTGCTTTCATTTAAGATGGTGTCTAGTGTTTTTTCTTTGCTTGGGTCTCTTGCAACCTTCTTTCTGTTAAAACAGTTCCTCCACACGTGGTCCTTGAGCTGTGGTGCTGAAGCCAGCAGAGGTCATGGTTCTGTGGTGGTACGTGCCATGTAATTTCTACCACATATTAACTGGACAGCTGTCCAACATGCCAGGATTTCTAAAAATGCATTATACAATTACAGGAAATAAGTGATGAGAAAAAATGGGGCCCATCGCTTCATCTTTCAGAACAGCAAGACAGATTTATGGGCGGGGAAGAAATGAAACTTCTAGGGAAAAGAAAGTGGGAACTAACTCAGAAAATGACTGTGGGAGCCTGGAGGTTTATCTCCCTGAAATGGAGAGTTTTTTAAACCTCCTTTCAGGTTTGTTTCTTGGTTTTGTCGTTCCATAGTGACCTTGACTATGGGATCAATGGTTTGCACCTGAGATACATTGAGAAGTTTGGGACATTAGAGGACAGGCTGGTTTTCTGTCCAGGAGGTCTGGACACCCTTCCCTTACACCATGTTTTCCATGCTTTGCTTTGAGGGATGGCTTTGTGAACATGTGTCTGTCTCAGCTTTTCAAGTTTGGGCTTCAAGAGCTGATGTGTGAACTTCCTGGAGTAAGCCCTGGGAATACTCAAGACGGCTACCTGATGCCATTACATTGTCTTTTGTCATTTCTGAAGCACAGATTTTGTCATTCCAGTCCATCTTGACCTTAGTAGGATGAGTTAGAGTCTGAGAATTGCTTTTGTTTTTAAGACCACTTTCCATTAATCCTGCATTACCTTGCTTTTCTGAGTTTAAATCTTAAAGCCATACCTAAAGTACCAAAGAAGGTTTAGCCACACAATTGCCGTTTGACATGGGAAATTGAATGGCTAAGCCTCTGCCTATATGCAATAGCCTGTACACTGCTGCGTAAATTGTATAATTGTTCTTCATACATTAAGCAACCAATTACTGATTTGTGTACATATGTAGGTTCATCCTTTAGCAATTTCCTGTGACTGATAGTTTCCAGGAGATGAAAAGAATAGCCGGTTCCTGTTTTTTCTCTTTTCTTTATTTTCGTCCTTTAGCAAGAATATTTGTGTGTGTGTGTGTGTGTGTTTAGTGGCATTCATTCCCTAGAGAATAATCTCAGTCCTTGTTTTAGCTGGCCTCCTTCTGAGAGTGTGTTAAATCTGTAGCCAAGATCACAGGCAGCTCTGGGCAAATCATTGGGCTGTTATTAACCTGCCTCCATGGCAACTGCTGCTCGCCAGCCTGAGGACAAAAAATGTTTTTATTCTGCTGAGTTGCACAAAAGGTTCTAGTGATGCTTCGCACAAAATGGCCATTGAAAGGGGAGATGCAGTGATGTTTGTGCTGTACAGTTTCATATTTAAATCATTTTACACTGTTGTGTTGAAAGTGGATATACAGCTGAAAAGTTTAGCATGTTGGCCATATGGAAAGTAAAAACTAGCAGAGAATTGGAACTAAACTTATTTTAATACTATTATTTTTGTCAGCTTGAGTTCATAGGCCTTCAGCCTGCAGTTGTCATCAGTGCGTTAGCAAGTTATTTTGTGAACATAAACTAGACAAACATCATCATGGGCTTTCAGTTCTACTGTATGAAGATACTTGCTGACTTGGGGTTACAGAGAAGGATCATAAAGCAGGTTTCCTGGAAAGCTTTCATTTTTTCCAGAAATCCTCTGATTTGCTTCAGTGCTTGTTTGGGAAGCTTGGTAAGCATATCTTAGTGTTTGATGCGCTTCAAATTTTAGCTGGTTTTGAAAGCTGCTCTTGGCAGTACTGTTCTAGGCTTGCTTTAAAACCAAATTATAAAACCAGCTATATTGCTCAGGCCAGACATGGATTTAAGCTGATCTAAAAGAGTGTTCACAGTGGGATCTGGGAGCGGGTCTGGCAGCCCCAGCACCATGATGAGGTGGTGCCCCGCAGTTAGTTACCCTCTGGCAGGAGACTGTGCAGCTCTGCTGTCAATTTGGGTGCAGAATGGCTATGTATGGATGGATGCAGTCTCTTGGAAATGTGCTGGTTTGGGATGCTTCTGTGCTTGCAAGCTGGCAGCACGCTTTTTCCCTGTGAACTGAAGTCCCTCTGCTTCCTGCCTTAGTCTTGGTGTGGAGGTGGATGGTTTCTGCAGTTCCATGTTTGGGCAGTTTTCTCTGCCTTGCTCAAAGCAGTATGGTTGCTTTAGACATCTCTTAGGGCGTCCCTTGGCCGTGGTCTGCACTGATAAAATGAAAGCCACTGAAATATTGTGATGCCTTTTACTTGAGCTGTAGAGGAAGCCATAAAGAGTATGGCCACAAAGATGCTATGTGCAGCTGGCAGTCACAGGGAGGTGAGAGGGGGTTTGCCAATGTTGGCTTGTGTTCAAGGGTCTGTGGATTAGTGGCAGATACTGTCATGTGTTTGGGTGAGGGATCCAACAAACTCTCCAGGGCGAATGTTCTGCCAGAGGCCTAGAAAGCTGGCTGTGTGGTGTGGGGTACGGAGGGCAGGTACCTAGTTGGGGGATCTTAATCATCAGTCCTGCATCTACACCAATTTTTAGTTTTGTCAAGCAGCCTGCTCCCATTTTTTGAAATCAGCAGCTTTTCTTCTGGACCTTGTCAGTCCCTCGGTGTTGCTTCCAGTTGTTTTTTTTTCTTATCTTTGATGGGATCCTTCTGCGAAGCAATCTGTGGATCAGCATGATTAGGTGATCAACCTCCTCCACACCAAGCAATGATCTAGCATTTAGTTGCCTTCTCCTTTAGGAGTGCAGCCCAAAAAGCCATTTGTTTTGTGCTGGGCTGTAGCCACGTGTGAGCATTGCCTGCTGGATCAGAGTGTGGTTACTCTTGGATAATCCTTTACCGCTAATCCTGCACCAGGTGCAAGCGTTTCTTGGATTAACTCTCGGAGGTTTGGGCCTGACCCAGGAGCAGATGCTGCGGAGGCGAGCCAGCCTCACGTGTATGACTGCCGGTGCATCTGGCGCGTGGCTTGTGAGCTGCATTCAGGCAGATTCCCCAAAGCAGAGGATTGTTCTGCAAGGTCTGATGTCTGAACTCAACTCTGGACCTCTGCGATAAAATGAAACGCAGAGATGATTTCCTCTGATAGCGTGCATTTGGATTTTGTTTGCCCCATCACTGCTAAGCTGCAGTGTTTGTTCATTCGGCAGTATTTTTGTCACGAAGATAGTTCCTACTGAGTGGACTCCAGCTGTGGGCTTGACTATAAAAGCTTCCCAGGCTTGTTTCTGTACAATTAAATCTTGTCTGCAGTTAGTGAAGTGGTGTTTCATAAGTCATTTCAGTGGTGATAGCTGCTTAAGCCTGACTAGGACACTTGCTAGTGACTCTCTAAAAGAAGCGTTTCCTACTTATGAAATGGGAAAGCTTTCAATTATCGGATGCATATTATTCCCCAGTGCTTCATGGAAGTGCCTGCTCTGCAACTCATTCATTAGTGGGAAAGGGAGGGGGATAAAAATAAACTTGCCTCATGTGGCGGATGGAGACTCGCTGATCTTTATGAGGAATTTTTGGGGTGGGAAGATGGGATGTGATGTACACGTTCACCAGCTGTCTCCCTGCCTTCAAATGCTTTGTCCATTTAGCACCTTCCTGTAGAAGCAATGGGCTGTTCCTGCGACGTGCAACGCTGGTCGCTCCATTAAGTGTTGTCTTAATGGCTTGTGTTTTGTGCAGTTGTATGAAATGCACGTTAATGGAGACAGCTTAATGCCATCACCCTGAAGTAATGAATTGGTATGGATTGCCATTGCCATTATAGCGCAGTTAAAAGCTGTGTGTGTTTCCGATTTACATTTCCCAGCTCTGCAAGCAGATGGGTTTTCAGGCCACGCGGTCGGGAGGAACCTGGCAATTCAGCTGCAACCTCCTTATTACAGTGTTTGTAGACCAGCAGTTCTGGGGGGGTGTTTTGTTAACTCAGACTGCTTAAACAATACATTTCATTAAAACTATGATTATGATACTGCAGATTGTATTCAGGGATCACTGTAAATCCAGTGTATCCTGTAAAGCTGGAAATGTATTGTCTGTGTAATACAGCTTCATCTCACTGCTGCTGATAAAAATTGCTACTCTTTGGCCCCCATTCAGTTTTTCTGTTCTTAAAATATCTGTATCCCTATAACCTCGTATGGATTGATACAGAAAGATAGTCGGGAGTCATGGGAGAGTGTAGAGTAGTTACATTCTGCAGACCTAAACATGTTCCTCTTCCAATGAAATTGCAAAGTATCTCTTACTTTTCCAAAATGCTTCATTGTCTTGAGTATTTGCTTCTCTGGCTGCCTAAATGGTGCCAGCGTAGCTGGTGCTCCTGCCATTAGTAATGCTGAAATGTGGTGAGCTCTGTATGAGCAGCTGAATCGCAATGGATCACCTTAGACAAGTGATTTTTTTTTTTTTTTTTTCCTTCTTCCATTTCCTAGGCTGTCTCTTCATCTCCTCTTGGTCCTGTAAAGATAGCAGCACTGAGCCCACTTTTTCTGGGCTTTGAGTCCATACCAACAGATCTGTAGGTTACTGCTGTAGAGGGTGACGCTGTCTTGCACCACCTATAGATTTTTGCTTAGCATGTCATTACCTAGGCCTTCTAGTGCCTGTGGCTTTTACCAAGTGGAGGATGGATATTCTTTTCCTCATAATTTGCTTTTTGCTTATAACATTTCTTTTGCTTTCTCTCTTCTGCTTAGGTTGCTTTGAATGTTGCATTAAGTGCCTAGGAGGAGTGCCATATGCTTCACTCGTGGCAACCATTCTCTGCTTCTCGGGGGTAGCGTTGTTTTGTGGCTGTGGCCATGTGGCACTCACGGGAACTGTGTCTATCCTCGAGCAGCACTTCTCCACGACTGTCAGCGACCATGCTTTGCTGAGTGAAGTGTAAGTATGCCCTCCCATTTCCATTATTCCTCATAACACCCTCACGCTAAATGAGTAGAATCCTCAGTCTCTATGCCTGGGTATTAGGTTGCTTGTTTGTCCAACAGCACTCAGTGGTTTTTTGGTGTTCATGCACAAAGAACCAGAGTGTGTATCCTGCTTAACCTGTTTATATTGGGACCAATACCATTTAATATCTTCAACAGTCCCATGGACGGTGGGACTGAGTGCACCCTCAGCAAGTTTGCAGATGACACCAAGCTGAGTGGTGCGGTTAGTTCACTTGAGGGAAGGGATGCCATCCAGGGGGACATTGGCAGCCTTGAGGAGTGGGCCCCTGCAAACCTCATGAGATTCAAGCAAGGTTCTGCACCTGGGTCAGGGCAATGCTCAGTATCAATACAGACTGGGGGATGAATTGGACATGAGCCAGCAGTGTGCGCTCACAGCCCAGAAAGCCAGCCGTGTCCTGGGCTGCATCAAGAGAACTGCAGTCAGCAGGTCGAGGGAGGTGATTCTCCCCCTCCGCTCTGCTCTCCTGAGACCCCTCCTGGAGTTACTGTATCCAGCTCTGGGGTCCCCAATACAAGACAGATATGGGCCTGTTGGAGTGGGCCTAGAGGAGGGCCACAAAAATGATGGGAGAGATGGAACACCTCTCCTGTGAGGACAGGCCGAGAGAGTTGGGGTTGTTCAGCCTGGAGAAGGCTCCAGGGAGACCTTATAGTGGCCTTCCAGTACTTAAAGACCTTACAAGAAAGATGGAGAAACGCTTTTCACCAGGGCCTCTAGTGACAGAACAAGGAGTAATTATTTTAATGTGAAAGAGGGTAGATTTAGTGTTTGTTGGTGACACAAAGTTTGAAGGGATGACAGGAATAACAGGGAAGCGTTCTCTCCATTCTCCCCAGAAGGTGGTGTACAAATGAGAAAAAAAGAGAGAAAAGTCTGGAAAGAGCTTAAATGTTTGTCTTTGCAACCGTAGCCTTTTGAAATAACCACCGATGAAATATTCAGGGCTTTTGTGTTCCCGAGGTTTCTCCGTGAAACCAGAGGAAGGTCTGGAGGCTTGTGCCAGGGCCCACACTCAGCACCCAGCCCCGCTGGCACGAGCCTTTCGTTCCCCCTGACACTGAGGGACACTCAGGTGGTCTGAACATGCTGGGCCTTACGCGGCTCCTCCAGCTGAGCTGCCAGGCTGTGGAAAGGCTTTTGTCTGGCGACAGTGAGGAATTTTGCACAGGTTGTGATTCACGACGACTGCACACCGGCGTTGGGATGCTGACTGGGTCTGGGTTTGGCCTCTTGCCCGCTGCTTACCATGGGCCAGCACTGACCTCAGGCACAGCGTTCGGCCAGCCCTTGGAGACGTCTTCGTCTCAGGGCAGAGGAGTGACGCAAGGAAGGGCAGCCGAAACCTTCTGAAAGCCACCAAGGCTCTGGGAGGGGTCCCTGGGCAGGCCCCGCACATCTGTGAAGAGGGGGCCCACGTAGCACATGCTTGTGGGCACTGTGCGCACAGGGGTGCGCTGGCGACAAACAAGGAATGCGTGTTTTGCTTACTTGCCCCAAAGACACAGCTTTTAGGACATTTGAAGACTTTGGTGTCAAGGTCCAACACAACACACTTAATTCTCCTTTTTTTCTTTTCTTTCATCACTGACTCCATTTATATGCTTGTGGACATAGACCTGCCAGTTTGCATGCACAACTGACCGCTTTGTATCAGACAAGTATCACTGAATTTACAAATTTTTGCAAAGGTATATTAACTGGATTTTACAGGTGGAAACAGTGAATTTCAGGGACTGCTTCCTTTCCCTAAGCCAAAGGAATCACCGTGGAGTTTGGTAGTTCAGCTCCAGCCTTTGCCATTTCAAAGCCCTGTGTTGTCCCTGTCAGACATTCCCTGAGTTAGGTGTCAGGATCAATAATAGGAAGAAAAAGTCTCCATAGTGGAGGCATGAAATTATGGCTTCAAGCTGGTGACTAATACCAGTCAGTGTAAGAACTGCAGCACAAACAGGCAATGCTCAAGCAGATGCAAGACTGTTGCACATCGGTGTTGCTTACCTGTAGAAGCAGGATAGTCATGCCAGTGCTCTCCTGCAGCCTGCTTGCTTAAAATGCATTAAGAAGCCTTGAACTATATTTCTAGAAAAGGAGTTACCTCATACCTATTATGATTTGGGAGGGCTGGCTTTGTTTTTATAGGACTGAAATCTAATTATATCTTTTTTCTTTTCCATTTTAGAATACAGCTAATGCAATATGTAATTTATGGCATTGCATCATTTTTCTTCTTATATGGAATAATCCTTTTGGCAGAAGGTTTTTATACAACAAGTGCTGTGAAGGAGCTGCATGGAGAGTTCAAAACGACAGCTTGTGGCCGCTGCATCAGTGGAATGGTGAGTAGCATCAGAAATGGGAACAGCAGTCTTTGCTTGCTAAAACCTGTTGGGCTCGGTTTGATGTCCTGTGTTTTTGAACGATATTATTGCTGCCTTCTTTGTTTAAGTCTTTATGGGTGGTCAGAGTCAATTCCTGTTGCTGGTCCTTCTTTGAACTTCGAGGATGCATAGTCAAATCCAAATTCTGCAGATGGACTGTTGAGGTGCTGCTGTGGCCTCCCCTGTCATAAAGCTGAACCCACTGGTCTAAACTAAGTTAATCAGAGACTGCTAATTTTAAAACACTCAACGTGAGACAAAATGAAATCTGTGCTTTTAAACATGGAGCACACTAGTGATGCTTAAAGGCATATTGTAAAATGGCTGTGGTTTGCAGAGTTATTTAAATAACAAACTGTAATGCCTCTGACTTCTGTAGTCAATTCTGCTTGAGGATATCTGCATCCTTCAGACAAACAGTAATGAATGAAGCTTCGCGACATCTTTGCACTTGAAACAAGTATTGCTGTCTTGCTTTTGCAGATGGCAGAAGGCATACAGATATAATAGTGAGTCTTTTTCACAAAGCTGAAACACTTAAAGCCTTAAAGTTACAAGCCATTTTCCCTTCTATATACTTCTGTATTAGAACAAAACTTTAAACAAAGTTTAACTAAAAATAAAACTTCAGATTCTCACCCATGTTGCCCCCTAGGGCACACTCTGCAAGAACAGAAACATAACTATGTTTCTGAGACAGGATTTCAAAGCTATTTCTGAAAATCTGAATTCAGAGCTCGTAGTTATGGAGGAAGCTAAGCGGTATGACAGATCGCCCACGGGAAAGTGTGGGTGAAAAGAGAAGAGGCTTTTGATGTGATTGTTGCATTTTAATATACAGTCTATATCCTGTACTTAAAAAATATGTACTTTCAGCTGGTTAAATACAAAGGAGATGCATGTTTATTTTCAAGAGACTTAACAATTTTCCACTGTGCAGTTGGATACTTACGGAATTTTTCAAGAGCTAATAAAAATAAGACATCCGATCATTTTCCAGTTAAGCAGCTATTCACTCGCTCTTTTTCTAGCAAGTATGATCTTCACAGACAAGCAAAATTAGATCTAAAGCAGTGTTTTCAAAGATCCAAAATATAGTAGAAACATACACATACGTGCATCTCATTAGTGCAGACAATTGCTTGTGCAGTTGAGTAGTTGCAGGCACGTGATTGTCAGCTGCTTATACAAATACCAGTGTGACACATGGAAATATGACAGAAAAGTGTGTTTTCATGTTTGCCCATATTTGTCCACATAATGAAGGAGAGAATTTAGCAGCTGAGTAACGACTTGGAGCTCTGTTAAGACACATCAGTGTCTAGTGGTGACAGTCATGGCGTAAAAATGCCTGTATGCCGCTGTGTAGTGGTAGAGCTGCTTAAAACACCGGGGTTGGAACAATGTTTGAGAGGAGATACAGTATATTAACAGACTAGTGGCTGCAGATGGGTACGGACAACAAGCTTTTAGACATACAGTGGGGTTTTTTGCCTCTTTGATGAAGAGCTCCTCTGCTTCCTCCTCTGTTACATTACTGAGCGAGGTCCTGAAAGGCAGTCACTTCCATCTTGCATAAGGTTATTACAGAAGACAGACTTGCAACTGTCCTAAATTATTGGTGTTGGCTGTGGTAATGCAGAATAGCCATTTCCCACAGTTACTGCATTAAATGTGAGAGTGAGTATGTTTTTTCCTGGTTATTATACGGGCCTTAGTTTTGCAAGTACTTCCACCTCCCCACACACACCACCTTCATCGACTATGAAACCTAACCAGTTGCTCAGTCTTTGCTGTAACGGTTGCAGTGTTATTCAGCATGTCTGGACAAACACCTGTGAGGATGCAAACTTCCACCACTGCAGCATTTGTTCAGTCTGTCAGTTTTGGGTGAGACGACCTCCCTCCTCAGAGCCTTTCCCATCCTTGCTGTTCTTCTCTGGCACACAACTTTCAAGTGAGGTAGTACTGCATCAGTGTTTTACTGGAAGTAAAGCCTTTCCAGTCCACCTAGTTGGTGGAAAGGGAAGTGAAAAGGGAAGACACAAGATGTAACAGCATTTCCCCCGCTTTCCAGGTAGGATCCAAATCCTAGTCTCACCAGGAGGAGGCAGCTAGGAACTAATGCCAGAGCTACTGTTTCACCATAAAACTTAGAAGAAAAGGGAAGAGGTCCAGTGGGAGGGAGAAGCTGGAGATTTCCAAAGCAATGAGTGCCATACGTAATATTTTTTAAAAGAGCAAACCCAAACCGGCAAATTCCAATGGAAAATCCATGATTCTCTAAGGTGAAGTCACTATTTTTCTTCCTGGCAATGTGTATTAGATCAATTGAATCTTTCTGATCTGCTGTAACGGTCACGGTATGTTTTAAAAAATAGGTATTCTCAAATGTTACATTCAGAATTGATTTCAATAAGTCAGGGAGTGTGGGAGAGCTCTGTCAACATCGATTCACTCTACTTTTGCAAGCTGTATAGAAATGCTAGTATGTTACAGTTAATTAAAAAAAACTCCTTAAATTGATTTCTGTTGGAATTTTATTGGGTTCAGCCTGCAACCAGCATCCCTGCCTAGCTGAGAATCTTGAGAAATTAATGGACTGTTCTTTCAGTAGGTCAAGCTGTTTACTCAGGCAGGCTTACGAAAAAGGAAATGTCCAAATTACTTTCTCAGTAGCACTTAAACTACCAAAGTATTTGCAAGCAATGAGAATACTGGTTTTATTTGTGCTTGGAAATCACATTTTTTACTACTTGATTTCTGAAAGTATGCTTAAAGATTATTCTGAAGCATTTTTAAGGAAAATTCAGGTACTCTTGTCAAAGAATAAATGCGAAGTGCTTGTGTTTTCTCTGCCCAGTTTGTTTTCCTCACCTATGTGCTTGGAGTGGCCTGGCTTGGGGTCTTTGGCTTCTCTGCTGTGCCTGTCTTTATGTTCTATAACATATGGTCAACTTGCGAAGTCATCAAATCTCTTCAGACAAATGTGACAGTTCCAGGGGACCAGATCTGCGTGGATATCAGGCAATACGGTACTCATTTTAATCCCGATTAAATGCTTTATCCTTTCTCCTTGCTCTGTCTTCAGTAGTTTTGTCTCAGCCTTATCAAATGAACCAAATGCAAAAGCATCTTGTATCTCTGAATGTGCTATTACTTTTCTAATTAATTCAGATCTCTTTCCAGATGCAATCAATTTAACTGAACTGCCAAGTCATTTATCTAAAATGATTTTGTAGCGCTTTCCAATACTATAATATTACGTTTAAAAATAGATCAGCCTCAAAATAAACTGCTTAGAAACAGCGCTGAGAAATAGATAACCAGATTCTGGTTTTTGAACCCATATGCATATATTCTTTCCTTTCAAAAAGCTGTTTTTACATTTAAATATGAAGTTAACACCTGAACTTTGATCTAACAATTACTTTCAGTTAGAAGACCAAAAACCTGCAATCATGAGTCTGCCTTAACTATTAATGAATTAATACCGCTTTCTGATGAGACACAGAAATCCGAGGGGGGTGCAGGTAGCAGAGGAGTGGGACAATAGCTTAAAACAGGGTCAGGCTTTTCAAGTAGTTCATTCCTCAAGGTGAATTTTTCCTGACGTTAATCTTTTCAGCTTCCCTTGTGCAGAAGAGCTTTTGTCACCATTACTTTTGGCTTCAGTTTAGCTAGCATTTTCTAGGAATGTTTCTTTCTTTGGACTAAGTCATTCAAAGCTAAGAAAACGGATTCAGCGTTGAAAAAGTAAGAACTCTTGGTTTTGCTTTCCTGTCCAGGCTGTAAGTCCAGTAGGAGAAGATAACATATACTGATTTTTAAAGCAAGAAGTCCTAAACCAATTAAATGTTTGCATCCTAATTTAGGAACTGACAGCAAGAGGCTGGGAAGACGTTTTCTTCAGCAGCAAAGCTTAGGAGTGCAGGGAGAAGATGTGCTCCTCCGCCTTTCTGCTTTTCCAGTTTCACAGCTGTACGAGTGCCATGTGGGGCTGTGACGTTCCTCTGATCAGTAAAATCATTTGGGTTTCAATCAGCAATGGGAGAGAGCAGCTCCTTAACCGGCAACTTGTGTCACTGAACTATCCTCACATTTTTGGGTGGAGGTGGTAGCTAAAAGGCTTCAAGTATATATTGGAGTTGCAGAGAAGCTGCTTTAAAATAAATCATATAAATCTTTTTTGAAAGCCATACCATCCTGAGATAATTTCAATGATCTGCCCCTTACAGAGTTGCTAATTCCAACCAGCTGAGTTTGAAATGCAAGTTGTAGGGGGGAGACAAACTGGTTTTCTCCTGTTTCAAATGGCTTTTGCTTAAGCTTTACATCTGTTACAGGCCTAAAAGTTTAGGTAATTTAAACCTAGATCATGTTGACTTTTCAGAATTTTCAATCATGTAAGAAAAATAATTGGGAGTATATGATGTACGGCAGACCAAATGTTCTTGTAGCAGTGTTCACTTATTGCTTTTTTACCTATTGGAACTAAAACAGAAAAAATCCTTCTGTAATTCTTCCCTCTAGCTTGATATTCACACTCTTGTACAGTAGTTACTTGTTCAAGTAGAATTTAATCTAGTAAGTGTATGCTACCTTGAAAGGTGCTAAGTACCTCTGAGATGCAGATTATCCCTTTCAATGTGGAGTGGAGGAGTAGGCAGTATGTGACTGGACCTGAAGTGCAAAAACCCAACCAACCATTTGGCTGCCATATGGGAAAACCACATCTGAGAACATGCCTTGGCAGCAAGCCCCGCTATAAGGAGAAAGCTTGAGTGAGTTGTTTTAATTCTTCCTGCCAACTCAAAGCTGTACTGGTCAACGCACGGATGCCCAGAATGGGAACACAACTGGCAAGTGGGTGGAAAAGATGAGAGAGGAACAGAAAGCGGGTGTTGATTGCTAAAATTAGTGGTTTCTTTTGCTGTGGTATTTCAGGTATTATCCCTTGGAATGCTGTACCTGGCAAAGCCTGTGGTCCGATTTTAGAGAACATCTGCAACACGAATGAGGTACAGACGCATAACCTTGTGTGCAGCTTTTGCATACAAGTCACTTGGGCACTGTGTAATAAATAAGTTGATGAAAGTTTTTGGAAGAAACTAATATTAATAGTATGAAGAGACTGATTTAAACACAACACTGAAATTATTCTGTGTTAGGTCATCCAGAAATGGAAGATCATTTCAGAACATTTTTATTTTCTGAAGCGTTGAATATCTTGCTGCAAAGATGGTTTTATTATCCTTATTCTCTGGAACAGTTGAAATGCATTTTATACTGTCCTCAATTGCTTCACTGTTTTTAACATGTTTTTTTCTCTAGTTCTACATGTCTTACCACCTGTTCATTGTGGCTTGTGCTGGAGCTGGTGCCACTGTCATAGCATTGGTGGGTAGCATTTTTTGTTGTTTTATTGTGTAACATGTTCCTTGCGGGCTTAAGATGCTTTACGATTAAGTTTTGTGTGTCTTAAAAATACTAGACATTAAGCAGGGCGAGCTGTAATCGCCATTATTTACTGCTATGGTTTGGTTATTACAAGTCAGCAGGTCCCAAACTTTTGCTTTAAGAAGTCATCTTAACCCACCTCCCCCATCTTTAGGAAAAAAAAAAAAATTTCTTTGCATGTCCTTTGAAAATCCTATTTCTACCCACTATTTCTGTTTTTATGTCCACTATTCCTTTTCATTTTTGTAGTTTATTTGATCAATCACTTGTAACCTCTTGGGTTTTTCTGTCTGGACCCAGGCAGTTTGACTAGTCCAACTCTGCAATGCCAATTACAGGTAGCAGTTGAAAAAAGGGACGTTAACAAGATGACTTGCTTCATATGTCTTAACACTTCCTCTAGCTGCCAGCTTCTAACCTCATGTCAGCCAAATCCAGGTGTATTACTCACGGTTTGTTGACGAAATAGCCCTGGGTCTGTATGTAGATTATCCTCTCCAGATAAATGGCAAGTTAGTTATCTTGCATCTTCACCCTGGAAGAAGCCCAGAATAACATCTGTTGTAAAAGTATCAACAGTTGCCCAAGTGGGCTTGAGCCGTCACCTTGTTGTATCTTACTCTCCTGTATTTTGTTCTCTTCCACCAGCTGATCTACATGATGGCTACTACATATAACTATGCTGTTTTGAAGTTTAAGAGTCGGGAAGATTGCTGCACTAAATTCTAAATTGTATAAGCCCAGAAAAGAGCTGCAATTGTGTAGCTTGAAATACCACTGACACCCTAGGCTAAAAGTCTAGCTTTCTGAATTTTGTTACAGTAATTGTAAATAGCTTCAGTAAGCATCATTTAGCTTATCAGATTAATAAAATGACTTCTTGTATATGAACTATGATGTGGATGAGATCTGGCTATTGTTTCATGTCGAGAGGATTCAGTTACTGTAGGGGTGTTCATAATCATCCTTCTGAAGATGGGATGTTTCCATTTCAAGTCTCCACTTGCTTTCTAACAGTCATCTCTAAAACAAATACTGGAACAGTTCAGGGTCAGAACTATTAATTTATTCTTCATTCTGAATACCAAATACAACCCCCCCTGAGCATACAAAACATGTATGGTACAAAAGAAAAGGAATAGTAAAGTAGTGCCAGCCTCTTCTGGCAGAAATCAGAAGTGCAGGTATTGTGAATTAGTTGGCTTGTATTTCCAGTGCACGGATGATGAAGTTGATTATTTTCTTTCACTCAATTTTTAAGTAACTGCCAAATGACGCTCTCTCTGGAAGGAAATATATCCTTGTATTAGCTCTGCGTAAAACAATCACATTCTTTCTTTTGGACCCTGAACTAGTAAGAAACAGCGTATAAATAGCTCTGCTCTTGTATGGCTTGCACTTTAGTAACTGATTTCTCAGTAGCCAGATCTCAAAACTGTAAGTATGACTGCACGGGAAGCAAAACCATGCATAGATCATAGAGACGTTTTTACACTGTTGGGATTTAAAAGAAGGAGAAGTGAATCAGTGTTTTCAGATGTAGATTTTTTGCATGAAGTATGGCGAAAAGAAGTTGGGAAGAGGTGAATGCACAAACTAGAAAAAATCCACACAACAATAATAATAAAAAAGAACCGGTTGCTATATATGATATAAAACTCTTCAGCTGAGGTTGGACAATGGAAGTTTAAAAAGTAGTTATAAAAATATACGATTAAGACTTCTTAACCCAGAGATTGCATGCTTTTGCTTAGTTTTGGACTCATGTTTTGTTGTTTAAATTTTCAATATGTTAATGTAGCCTTGTTCACGTAAATAAAACTGTTTACAGTTTCAGGCTTTTTCCAGGGGGAGGGTGGAATTCTCATCTGCTTGTTGGGGGAAAAGACCTACTGGGATCTGGGCTTGGATATGCATCAACACCACAACCTTAGAAAGCAGTTCTTCTGAGCACCGCGTAGTTTACAGATTACATAAATTGCCACGTACAAAACTTTTTTTTCCTGCTCCCCCCCATTCTGCATTTTAATTGATCCATACAACTCTGTAGCTCATTCCTGTTATACTAACTTTCTCTAAATTGTGAATAACCAACTGAAATGTTAGCATGCCCAATTCTAGAGATCTTTGAAAATAGCCTCTGTGCTCATTTTAATAACAGAATGCTTATTAACGTAGAGTAACTTTTTTTTTTGGTCGTTATTTTAAAGAGCGTCTATTAATCTAACTAGCAGCTTGCTTTGCCTCTTGACATGCTCACTAGCCATCATGCTCACCCTTCTCTTCCAGATCCACTTCCTCATGATACTGTCTTCTAACTGGGCCTACTTAAAGGATGCAAGCAAAATGCAGGCCTACCAAGATATCAAAGCAAAAGAAGAGCAGGAGCTTCAGGATATCCAGTCTCGGTCAAAAGAGCAACTCAATTCTTACACATAAATGTTTGCCACAGTAATTCAGCAGAAGAATTCTGTAGCTCTGACAAATCAACAAATAGCTGCTCTGCAGTACAGATGTGTGTCTACCAAACAAAATTAGAGAGAAGTGCAAAAGCTTCACATTCCAGCTCCTGGAACACTTTCATAGGGAAATCTTCCCACGGGTAATCTTCCATCCTTTCATACAGAGAATGGAGGTTTTATTCCAGGCATTTTAAAAGGCAACACTTCACAATAAGTGACCAAATTATTCTTCTTTGAGACTTTTGGTATTTAATATTTGCCATATTCTACAGCATGATGTCCTGCACTAAAACCGTGGCAGGTGCTCCAAACCAGCAGGCAGTAGATCTCTGAACAGACCTTAGGCAAAGGCACGTGTATGACGTGTGGTTTAGCATCTCAGTTTATATACCAAATGAAACTGTGGCCGGCCAGGATTTCTGACAGCTTGTGCTTACGTGACAGCACAGTTGCAGCAGTTCCTAAGCTGCAACAGGGCCGTCTCCGAACGCTCTTTCCATGGGCCGCAGGAACAGCACTCAGCTTTTGTGCCACACTTTTTTTTATGATGGAGCAGTCACGCTCCTGTGCTTACATGAGTGTTGAGCAGCTGTCCCAAGTTTTAATCTTTTTAATAACTATTTAATGGAATGTAGATCCCTGGATCTGGATAATGATCCCCTTCTTTGAAAATAAATGTCAGCTTTGCCTTAATATTTATTTTCTATAAATGTCTTAGCATTTATATAGTGGCAGGAGACCATTATCCTACATTTTAAGTAAGTGAAAAGTGTTACCTTATTAAAATGACACTGATCTGACTATTCCAAATGAGCGGATGAGAAAGTTTGCAGAGTTTTACACAAACAATAAAAATTACAGCCATAAAACAGAATACAGGATGTCCACCTTTCTCTATCTTGGTGCTTAGCAAATTTATAGTCAGTGCTTCTGTGTTTTCCTTTTTACAAATTAGAACATTAAGAAAACGTGGTGTTCAGAAAAAAAACAAACTGGTGCCATTTTAAAAGTCATTTCCCATAGAAGTCTGCCTTCTAATTAATGTTTTTTTTCAGAAGCATTCAGTGATATCTTGAGTATTAGTGATGGTATATTTGGTGTTTGTTCTATATGATATATATATATAAATGTTGGGGGAAAAAAGTAAAATACATCAGTCATTTGAAAAAAATTAAATATTCAAGTCATACCCATGTTAAGCTGACGTGTGGTTTGATAGTTTTGACTGTTTGCTGAATAGAAATCAAAAGGAAGCACAAATTTCTGCGAGTCAGTATTAAGAGAAAAGGCATTTTGGGGGGTATTAACTTCAAATTATTTTTTTTTGTTAAATATTGAAGTCTAATTTGACAGTTTCAAAAAAGGGGCAAAGTTGATCAATGTAGAGCAAATATGACAAAATAGCCTAGTGTATGTTCTTACCTGTTGCATGAAGGAGACATTTCTACAGCAATGCAGGTGATGTTCTAGCCCAGTGTTTGCATAAGGGTAATAATGGAGGCAGTGTCTTAAAGCCTAATTCTTTTCTAATTCAGTGTAGCTATTACTGGGAGTTTTTGAAGTTTTGTTTAAGTAGTCTAATATTTTTATGTAAAGAGCATTAAATTTTGCTATGTATAAATTTTTGTAACCTAACAGTGAATCAATATTTTCTATCAGTGCCAAGGGCTTCCTGTAGTTACATCCAAGTGTTAAAATAAATATTTGTAGATAATAGCCAACACTTGTGTATGCTTATTTGAAAACAGACCTACAGCTCCTCCATACGAGCGCATCTCTGTGCTTTATGTCTCTATCTGAAGTTAAACACTTTTGTTTTGTTCAGTAGTACCTCTCCCTTGGCTCCTGTAGGGGGGAGGGAGGCCCTGTAGGTGTGCGCTTCAGCATGGTAAGTCAGCGAGTGTTTCTAGCGTGAAGTATCGGTAGTTGTTCCAGGCCAGCATAATGCAACAAGCACTACCCGTCCTGTTCTGGACGTCAAACAGAAGGAGTCCCCCAGAAATTTTGTAAGTAAATGCCAGCATCGCTGCAACACCAAATTAAGCAGCATCCGAAATTAGACTGGCCCCCAAATCACATTTTAGCTTGACTTCTAAAAGCAAAGTTCATTGCTGTCACTGTTTTGGTACATCATGATTCAACATCGAATGAATTCAAGACGGCGCTTCGTTTTTTGCCCCTAAATCCTGTCAAACTTGGCTTCATGTTCTTGTAGTTAGGTCAAGATGAGCAGCCTCAAACGCAGTGCAAGTTGTAATATATGCTGCCACCCAAAATTACTTCATTGATAAAAAATACTGTATTTTATACTGTAAATAAAGTTTAATGATCTTGCCTATAATTACCTACAAAATACAAAGCTTAAATAAAGATGAGTTAAATAGCATTTTTATTTGAATCTCTCCATTCTGGGCCGGTTCATACCAACAAGGTGATACACAAGATAAGGCTGCTTTTAAAAGTGTTTGCTCCTGCCAGGGCAGTAAAAGGGGCACGTCAGCTTGGGTTTGTCACATCCTCTCTCTGAAACCACAGGGCTCCACGGGACACCTTCAAAAAACAGGTGATGACGACTGAATTTTCTGTTAGCCACACACTCTCACTTCAACCTACACGTCGGAACAGTTGCAGGGGAAGGGGGTAGGGGGGCACCACTTGGAAAGCTGCCAGAGTTTATAGGAATTCAGTGCCAAAGCCAATCTACCTCAACATACCCTTTCGTTTCTTGGCATTGCCTCATCCTCTCTCTCACCCCCCTCAAGGGCCTCCTTCTGGATTAATAACACATCAGGGCTCACTCTATGAAGTCAGTGACTGAAGTCATGAGACAACTCAAAATCAGCTTTATTAATTTATAATTATTCAGCCTGAAATCTTGGTGCCTGACACTTATTACAACTTTTTACAGGCAGAAGGCTTCTTTAAAGACATTTTATTGGAAAAAAAAAAATCAGTAGCTATTGTTCACCAGAAGTTTTCATCCACGTCTTCATGAGAAATGCCTGTAGCACTGTATTAAGGAGATAAGGGAGGGAAAGAAAGTGGTATGAGTCCAAAGTAGTTTCTTATCTTAAATCTGAAATATTAATACTTATTTTGAAAAGAAAGTTGAGAGAGTGCCTATGCTGCAGTTCTCTTGCTGTTTCAGTGAACTGAAGGAAACAAGCAAGCCTTTAAGGGTAAGGATTTGGGCCTTCGTTATCAGAAAGCCATCTTGTATCTCTCAAAACACAGCACTGTCTATCCACTACTTTTGTAGCGCTTACCCAGTGACGAGAACACAGCACAGGTACCAGCTCAGGAGCACCAGGGTATGGCCTGGTATGTAAAACAGCACTTTAATGGCACAGATAATACTGAATCATTACTACAGTTAGAGTGACCATTTAATTTTTTTTAAGTGCTCCATATTTTTTGCTTATATATATTTTCATTTCTACATCTTCAAATAAAGTGAGATATTTGATAGAGGGTTGTGGGGTTTTTTTCCTCTCAAGCAACTAAAAACTACATATCCTTATTTATCCATGTCTGGAGAGACCCAGAGGAAATGCCCCAGCTGTGCTAACTCGGTACAGGCAGCCAAAAATCTCTGAAAAAAGTGTGTGAACTACTTTGTTAAAAGCCCACCATGCTACTGACAAGTCAAAGTTAAATTCAGTGCTAGTAACAGACTACCTATGAGGTCAGTCACAGGGTCGTTACCCAAGAAGAATCCCTCTTACTTCAGCTCACTGTGAAGGAACCCAGATGCTCCTCAGTGGCAGATAAGAAGTTCTAATTGCCACAGCTATTGAACAGATCATCAGATGCTGTTCCCAGGTCTGAATGCCACACACTGCACAACTTACCTGTATAAGAACTGGAGGGATCCTAATTTTTCCAACACAGTTGCTTTTGATTACTAGTTTATTTTGCTTTTTAAGGAGACAGATGTCAACCACAATTCACACGATAACAATTAATATGGAGTAATAGAAGTGATTAATAGTAATAAATCAGCCTTACCTGTCATCCTTTCCGTTAGATATAAGTCCCTCTGTAAGTGATACTTCTCCTATTTCTTCTTTTTTTAAATCCTGGCAATCAGAAAAATACACTTTCTATAAGTTGTTCTTAAGGTTTAAGTGACTCTAATAATAGTATCTGTATTTTAAGGCACCTACCTGAAAATAAAAATCTTCTGAAGGAGCCAACCTATTTCTACAAATACTACATTGCATCTATAATAATGACACTTTGGAAAACCAGGTTTGGATAATGTCTGAACAAAAGTATGCTGCATTCCTTCATCAGAGTGATGTTCACCCATGTACATACCCGCTCTTTAAGGCCAAATTTTCCATTCTGCCAGAATAAATTATCAGTTGTGTTAGTGGAACACAAAGTGACCTGTATGGAATCAAGCTGTGCTTAAACACAGTTTAAACTAAAAATTGAGGACATTTAAATTTAAATACTGTCCTAGTACCTAAAAAACAAACCAACCCCCTCTTCCGCAGGACACCAGAACAAAAACCCTTCTAGATGAAAGTTTTCAGTTTTTTTTCTTTTGAATCAACACATTTTTGCAATACAAATCCAGACACTCATCTCTGCAGGTTGTTACATAAAGCTTCTGAATGAAGAGAAAGAATCATGAAAAAATGAGAATATTGTTTTCATTCTAAGCATACTTAGCAAGATACAAATTCAGTCAATAATATTTTGGGAACCCAGTTTTAAGAGTAATCACCTTGTTTGCCAGTTCCTGCTCTCTGCTCTGCTGAATTATTCTCATGTATTTTTCTAATGGATTTGGAGTAGCATCCTTTACATCATCTTCAGCTTTGCTGTTCTCAGATTTTGCCCCCTCCTTATCTTCTTTTTCTTCATCTATTTCCATCGAGTCCTGGATCCACTTCAAGACACAAAATTAAATACTGATCGGCTTAAGAAAAAATACCTTTATGATTTCATGTTAACCTCGGTAAAACATGCCGGTCTAAACAGCATTAAACTTGTTACATGCAGTTCGAGATGAAATGTTAAGCTATTGTTTCAATTCAAAAAGTGACATTTCAGAAATCCCACTAACCCTGCCTGAATGTCTGAGATGCTGTGAGGCCTGAGGCTTCTGTGTGTGACATCTACATGTGAATTGAAGATGAGCTGACAAGGAATGCAAGTTTCTCGAAGGGCCTAGCTTGCTGGTGTGAAGGGTAGCATAAGCATGTCTGATCAGTACCACTGCACTGAATCAAATTAACCACAGTTTAAGGGTGGGAAGAGGGAAGACAAAACAGGAGGGAGTAAAAACATACAGGTCCGAGAAGTCCAGAACACTACCTCAACACATCAGCTCAAAGGGATTTAAGCAAACTCCTTAAGGTCTCCTTATAACTTCTACTTGCAAGAAAGTACCCTAGATACCTTCATACAGGCTAATAAACAGATGGACAGTAACATGGTCGGTGTTGTCCCGCCAGCGCGGTCAGGACCAGAAAGACAGCAATTGTATAGCTTGTTCCAATAGTATGGTGACAGCTGCCTTCTGAGTTCTGGCCATAAAACTGTAGCTTCCAGTTACATGAAGCACAGAAGAAAAAGCATCTGTTTCCAGTGAAAAAGTTACTTGGCATAAGGAGAAATTCTAGCAAGACTCTGGTTAATCACACAAGTACATAAAAGAATAGTGTCTACCACTTTCACTTAAAGAATAAAATCTATTTTTAACCAAGTAACACACAGAAATCCTAAAATACATGGCAGTACAAAGCTGCATTACTGTCAGAAATTAAAATACTAAATCACCACCTCTTTGTCAAGCTTTTCCACTTCTTTTTGCTCTTCTTCCAAAGCTTCCTGTTGTTCTCTCTCTCTCCTTTCTTCTTTTGCTTTCCTTTCTTCTAAGTTTTTCTCAACTTCTCTATTCTGTTCTTCAATCTGTCTTTGATCCAGCACTGCTGTGAAAAATTATTTCAACATCTGTGATTTATGTAGTTCAGTAATCTACTACAGTAGCATACAAATAAGTAACAGGTTCCTGTACATTAATAGTAAATGAAAAACAACTGGATGTATTGTTTACATATATACCAAAGTTATTCTTGTGTATCTGGTAATGTTTCTTCCCACCTCTAAACATTTTAGTCCGATATATGACTCACTAAGAATTAAACAGTAGAGCCAAATTAGAGGCCCAAGAGGTGACAAATCTCTATACACTTCTCATTCCTATCATGGGCTTTCTCATTAAATCTCTGTTATCCTAAAATTCACGTTGCTATATTCTTTCCCTCTCTGCAATACGGTTGGACACAATTCTTTATAAATATAAAGCAAAATACTTAAAAAAAAAAACTTTGAAAATTATTGCAGAACACACTGCTGATGTGGCCACTATATTTATAAAGCTATGTAAGTAGAACAGTATTCAGATAGTAATTAGATGGACAAACTATATACTGGGAATTGTTAGAAGCTAGAAAGCTCTTCTCTAAATAAAAATCATAATGCTTCTATCTAAAACAATTAGAAAAGTGACATATGCTGCACTGAAACCATCCTCATCTACCCAAAAAATTAAAACAGCATTGTGATAATACAGTTTGCAAACAGTCAAGAAAAATGAAAAAAAATCAGACAAGCAGTACATAAAACACTTTAAAAAAACCAAACCAAGACAAAACCTTTCAAGTCTTATTTCTATCAAGACCAGAAATAATAATTAATAATTATACTAAAAAGAAAAAAAACAAAATCATCTCTCCAGAAGCTGTACAGGGGGGTGGGACAGGTGGAAAAAGTGTTTAAATTAAAAACTAATTTAACCAAAACCAGGGTGAAAAAGTCATCCTCACATAGAAAAGCCAAAGACAACATTCCTCCCTCTTCATTATATAATTGGCACTTCTGGAAAACTTTTTCAGTCATGCCAGCATACGTACCTACAGAATGTTAAATATTTGGCTTTTTGTGTTATACATTTGACATTTAAAAAGGGTATTCACTTTTGTTTCTGGGCTGAGAACTCACTTAAGTCCTGCAGCGAAGTGGCTGTTGCTGGCACAGTGGCTGTGACATGGTTTCCATTGACGATGTCCCCAGATGGATGCAAGGCATCACTTTCACACTGCTCTGGAATGTCCCCCTGATCTGGAGAAGAAATTTGAACAATGCCTTCATTATTTTGTAATTACAATAGTGGAGCACAGCAATGGACACAAAGTGTGGGAATGGCCAAATTAGAACACATAAATATCAGCACTAATTGAGCATTTTCCCTTCAACTTCGCCATTTCCCTGAGGATTAAGAATTATCATAGGCTGTACTTGCTTCTTTAATTACAGAATTGTTACTTTTGAAATTAGCTATTGGAACATGTCTGTTTACAAAGCCAAAACAGATTCATGAATAAATATACAACAGAAAACCAAAATGTTTTCATTTCTTTACATAATCAAGATACATGTCACAGAAAAATTACATGTCCAAGCTTAGCTCATTCTTTCTATCCACATAAAACAACCTTTAATTATTTGGTCACATATTTCTTTCTTAGGATTCTTGCCTTCTTCAGTGCACAGGATGGATACTGATAACTCAGATATTCTACACTATTTTCTTCTCCCTGCATAATGGAGCTCTGAATTTACAAAAACACAATTACTGTACCTCCTCTGTGATCATTGCTATGATAGTCAACTGCTTCTTAATTATTTATCTGCAACGTATGCAGACTGCTATTACCTCAATTTTATGGGAGAAAGCAAAGAGAGATAAAAAGTCAGATGTAGCCATTATCTCTTGGTAGCCAACCTTCTGAAATACACAGGACCATTTTTCCAAGTATTTACTGTAACACAGTACAGATATCTTATATATCTCCTTAAGTTTTGTGTAATGGTTTAGAAAACATCAATTTCCCATCCTTCACATATTATAAACGTTTCAAGCATTTTTCTTTTCCAGATGATAATAAAACTGAAATATTTTGCACAAAGGAAAACAAGACGTGCAAACTGATCAGCCTCTCTCTCAGAATGGTCTGAATCTCTTTAAATTAAAATTCTTTTAAAGGAATTATAGATGAAAGCATCACAGAAAATTTCTGCCAAACTGTCGGTCTCACTAAGTTATGAGAATGTTTTCAGTTTCTTACAAAAGCAACAGGAAGTCCCACCAGCTTCGCCTAGGAAAGTAAATTCTATATATGTTTTTTATGAAAGTCTAAAATAACAGGCTGTCACAGTCAAAAGGAAATCTATTCCATTTTTTTGCTCTCTCCATCTTTAGGTTTAAATTATAAGGTTATAAGAATCATAGATGATGTTATCAACAACAACATTATTTCCATATGAGGCACCAGTGTGTTTCAGGGTCTGCGATATTTTAATAGTCAAAAAATTCCTTTCAGAAATAGATTCCAGTTAAATATTATATCTAACTTCTAAAGGTCTGCTAACCACACACAAACAAAACAAACACCAAACCCAAAACAATACAGTACAAAACATCTTTACATAAGCATTCTGCAAGGGCAAAAAAGGTAACACTCTTTGTACACCTTCATTCCTTTATGTAAGACTGGAGACCAAGAGATGCATTACTTCCTTAAGAAGAGCCCATCAACTAAAAGCAATCACTGCCAACAGAAATTCCAGTCTTTTCTTGCCAGAGCTCACTCAGAGTAGGATTAAGTCTTCCACATTTTCCGGTACTTGCTTCACTCCACTGGTTGTTTCTACTCTTATCAGCTTCTTCCTTCATTATATCTTACTCTATATTTACTTTTTAGATTTTACATTCTTATTCCACCCCAATCCCTCCTGGGTTACTTTCTCCCCTTTTTAACCATTCTGATTTCCTTCTACATATAGAGATTGTCTTTTGATGCAGTCTGACCCAAATAAAATACTGTTGATTGGGAAACCATCAGCATATACAAACTCTTAAAATTATTCTTTTGACTACCACGTGTCACTAAATGATACAGTGGCAATTTACTTGGGCACAGCATCTATTCAGGCCTAATTGCCAATAAAATGCCAGTCTATTCTCATATGTGGTAAGAGTGAAATATGTAATGTATTCCTAAAAGTCTCTAATACAAAATTAAACAAATAAATCTAAATCTAATTAAAATATGAGATGAGTAGAAACCACTAGCGGCTACAGGCTCGACTCACATTGAAATAATGCATTTAAAGCTTACGAAAAGAGAAATAAATGAAATTAAAAAACAACAAATGTACTGAGTAAAACTTCACAGAGAAATGCATAGATGAGCCATCAGCTTCTGCTAGTTATCTCTGAACATTATCAGCACATCTGCTGTTTAAACAAACAATCTTCTTTGGTTGGTTGGTTGGTTTTTAAAATACTCAAAGCCAGGTTCAGGGGAGTGAGCAAGGGCATCACTCCATCTTCCATATGACCTAACCACAACCAAAAGAATAAGCCAGTCTCAGACCCGGGAAAACACTCACACCAGTTAAGAATATCTTCTTTGAAATCAGTGATTCTAACTCTCCTATACAATAATTATAATCTCTTCCACACCTATAAATTTAACTATACCACCCAACGATGTATCTCTACCAGTCTCAAGACTTTACAGACCTAACAAAATCTGGAAAGGGGAAAGGTGTTTAGCTTGCTGTTCACATCTTCCTCACTGACAATTTCACTTTAGACCCACAGTTTCATGGGAGATAAGGCTGCTCAGGTCCAACATTAAAATGTCACTCAAATGCTGAAAAACTAGGAAATGAAGCCAGTAACTGCTTCTGTTTCTCTCTCCATATAGAAATGGCTATAAAGTGCATTAACTTTTATTATCCTCCTCTTTCTACAGTACCTTAGCTATATCATAATTTTTTCTAAACTGACCCTGCAGGCTTGACTGCAACATATAGAGAGAAGGGAACATTTTATAGCACACAGTGCAAAACACCACATAATGACAAAGTTCTTCCTGCAACCAACAGAGAGAAGAAATGTAAATAAATAAATAAAATTCTGACCTCAGAGAAAAAGGAAATTAAGATAAAATTCACATTTCAGTAACTGAACCATATGTTCCAAAACTATTCAGAGATGCTGATTAATGACAGCATAATTGAAAGTGTTCTTCACACATTTACACTTCTAAAGTAACTTCTAATTCATAAAACTATTTAAGCCTCAGTTACTGAAGGAAAAAAATCAACAAGAGTATATGTAATGGCTGCAGAAATTTATCCTCAGAGTTACAACTTGGTAACACTGCTCTGACATTGGTCCATGATGAACGCTCCTTGGAGTTTTACTTTATGCAGCAAATATAATGAAGCCTCAAGTTAGTTCATATACTAGTACACCTTGTTGTTTTAAAATAAAAAATCCTACACAGTTTTAAAATATTCTGAAACAACCATCAGACATACATTAATCTGAACAAGGTTATATAAGATTTCCAAACAAAAAGTATGTTCCCAAATTTCAAAACAAACTCTATTTTAGTGTCTATTTACTCCTCTAAAGATGCAAATATGAAGAAAATTAATCCCTCATCATCTGAGACAGTTTATTTTTCTTATTTCCAACATCAGTCAGAATTTTTTCTCTCCAACTACAGTCTTAAACTATTAAGACAACTGTCTCAGAACTGTTAAGCTCTAAGGTGTTAAACAAACTGTCTGAAATGCACTAAAACTTACATTCAACAGAAGAAATGTGTTCTTCAAGGTCCTCATACATTAGTTTCTTTGGTTTGGGGATATCACTGAAATCTTGTTTATCTGTTTGTTGATTATGAAGTCTGAAAGAAGACAAAAGAACATAAATAATTTAAATAGAAATGCTAAACTTTTAAGCAAATAGCAATCTGAGATTTAAATATCAAGAATTACTCACATGCTTAGCAACAGACTAAACCAAACCATGAAACCAAAATGCTGTAACTTTCTGACTCAAGTTATTTAAATATGGTTCTCTAACATTTACCAAAAGTTATCTCTCCAATAGCCATCTCCCTGCAGCCTTTCCCCAAGGCCTATATATGACATAAAGGCATTACATTAAAACAAAATACACTCTCAGAAGGCATAAAAAGGAGTAAGGAAAAAAAAAATACGGAGAAATACAATTAATTGTGACACTTAGTCAACCGAATATAAGAAATTTGCCTTTTTAGGCTCTGTGTTACCATCTAATTCCCACTGTGATGTTATCTTAACAGATGTGTTTGAAATGTATTAGGATTAGATGTCTGGCAAAACATATATGCAGGGGTGAAAATCTGGGTGCTGCGAAAAATGGGGTTGGTGCCCTCATTCTAAATCCCCATTTATCTCATCAGAAGGATAATGTGGAAGAACAATATCTCCCACGTGACCCAGCTACTAAACTGTGACCAGAACCAGAATAGCAAAAGGAGTCAGGTCACTAATGAAATTCAGCAGCAGCACTTCATAAAGGAGCTTACTACACACCAGCTGGTGCTCTTCACCATGGCATAAATATGTTTATGCTTACAATTTCTAAAGAATTCAGGTTTTCTGTGGGGCAAAAGTGGAGAACAAACAAAACACACCCCCACAATGAGACATGTTCAATTAAGAAAAAATAAACGTGGGGACACACAAATAAATCTGCATTGTCAAAAGAATAGTAACGTCAGTGGGGAAAAATACCCTGTAAATTAACTTACGAAAGAGTAACTGGAACTTCAAGTTTTTGGAAGTTTACTTCATGTTTTTAGACTTTCGTTCACAGAAATGGTTAAGTGTTAAATAATTCTTAAGGATGCAAGGTTCAAGGACTTGCATGCCACTTTCTTCAATACTGAGTCCTGCAACACTGATAGAAAAGACAGCCAATACACTGCCTCCGATTCAGCGAACTGAAGAGGTCTGTCTCATGAAGATGAGTAAACACATGTTTCCAAAAAGTTTTCAAAATTCATTCATTCCATCATACGAAGTTGTCAACCAAACCCTGGACTGTACCTAATGTCAATATTCCATGAAACAGTACTGGTGTGCCAATCAACACCAAATTATTAAATTGCGTGAGTTATACTTAAAATTACCATTAAAGCTTAAACAAAAGCCAGCAACCACCATCTAAACTATGTTGTTAATGCTTGAAATCACTTTTTTAGCCTAAAACTGGTAACAACCCTCCCAATTGGTTTCTTCAGCCCTAAACAAAAAAGGAATGGTTTAGATAATAATCTGTCTTATAACTCTAGTCTTCCTGTCTGTGTTTATTGGCTTCCTTCATACCACTCATATCTTGAAACATAAATAAACAAGGAGCTCCTGTAGTCACAGAAGCAATTGTTCTTCCCCACTGACAGCGGTCTAACTTGTAATAGCTTACTGGTGTTACAGCATCGTATTTTCTTTTCCTTTCAAAGAAGTTCCCATTGCCACTTCAAATCTACAGGTCATAAACTAATCCCACAATACACATCCATGATGTGGCATTTGCTAATAATGAGAGTAAATAACAGGAAAAGCCCACACATGCATTTCTCAAATATTTTATGTAACAGAAAACAGTCCAAGGCACAAGAAATTAAAAAATACTCAACAAAATAATGTTTTCCCTTTAAGAAAGTCTTGGGAAAGCAGCAAGTTCAAGAAAATTATTGGGACCTCATACCCTTGCTTTGTCACAGGGAATCCAAGAAAGCAACTACAACCCACAGCTGCCTGCCCAGACCCCGGCCTGTTCTCTGCAACACAACTTGCTCATACTGTTCACTCTTCAGGCAGCGTGGACTCATCGTTTTAGAGCATTTTCCCTTATCACCTTAACATGCAGGTTAACATTCAACCTTCACTTTGTAAGGTCTGTCACAGGAATACAGGAAATCTGAGACATACTGTAGAAAATGTGAATGAGCAGGGAAAGAAGAGACAGCCACCTAAAGGAAATAACCTCACAGTCCCTCGAAATCCCAACAGCTTCTTTTCAAGTCCAAGAACATAAAGGCTCTCTCCAAATTCTAACCATGAAAGAGACCCTCTCTACATTAAATGTATATTGACAACTTTGTAACAACAAAATAAGAAAGCCCTACAAATGCCTGCTAGAGCTGCCCCAGGTCAAGCTTTCTTCAGGTATCAAATCGGGAATAATGGCTAGCAGGCCAATTCAAGTGTCTCTGCTTAGGAAAGAAACATTAAAAATTAAACATCCAAGCTTTTTCTGAAGATATGTATTCAGGATTCTCAGTTTTGGAGAGTGGAGGCACCAGCCACCATTAAGAACAGAACAATTTCATACACGGAAATAGGAGATACAGAGAGGAAAGGGAAGTCATTTTTCTGCAGCTTAATTTTGCCAAGTTATTCTTTTACTTAAAAGAGATTTAAAAAAAAAAAAAAAACAACAAAAACCCACAAAGAAAAAAATAGTAAAGTTCTACTACCCATCCCATTCCCACATGCAAAGGGAACCGGAGATTTCTATTCTGAAAAGTTATATAGGCACATGAACAAGTTCTTCAGAGAAAAAAAAAAAAGTTAGCATTACAGCTTGTTAATGAATGAAGTGAGAATGTACAACTGCCTTGATTTAAATTCTCAAACAGGCAGCAGAAACTACCAAGCTTCAATCAGCAAAAGCTCGTCAGTCAGAGCACAGATGTAAAAAATAGAGACACAATAAAAGAGATAGCTTTGCTCAAGGAACTAGTAGCCTTTTTTTTTATTAAGGGTTTTTGTGTGCATCAAATATAAAATCCACAGCTTTTCAACATCAAGGGTATGCAAAAGGCCTGTTCTGATATAGGAAAGGTGAGAGATTATCACGACTTTGGACAGGAATTTGTGATGAGCTTGTAGTTTTACATTTTTCTTGAAAAATAATTTCAAGTTTTTGAAAAATGAAGTTTACTCCTCTAAAGACCCAACTTTGTCTTCTGAAACGAAGTTTGTTCTCAAATCAGTCAGCAAGAGTTCTTGTTAGCCTTATCAAGATCACATTTACATGGATGGCACAGAGGGCTACTAGAGGAATCAAAACTGTCAAATTCCAAAAGAGTTCATGACAGCGAACTGCTAAAAATATGTTCACATTCCCATATGAGGGCAAGATGTCCCATAGGATTGTTGTAAATAAGACATGCCAAGTAACAGTTAATTGGCCCTGCAGTACGTTCACATTCCCATTAGCACCACAGTATAGACATTATTCTTACTCAAAAAAGTATACAGTCTAAATTTTTAAATTATCAATATGGTCCAAAGTTAGATATATCTTGGATATGTGCATGCATTCTTCACATGTTTAAAACATAAGATTTTTTCATAGATATTATACATAGGCACATAAGTCGATGGTTGTTTAACTCAGATTTACTAGTAGGAACCAATTTTACTTTTTTAGGAAACTTTTAAAAAACACATTTTCTGAAATTAGTAGATTAGCAGCATATTTATTAACAGTGAATTATTCAGCTGTCTGAAAGTGGTCTACTGTGAAATACAATGAAACAGAAGGTCTACACTGATACAATAGATTTCAAGTGCTGCAGAACTTGCAGCTCTCTTGAAATATGAGGATCCACACCACACCTTGCTTTCAAAAGTTTGTCAGAACACCAACACGTGAAAAGTAGAAAAGCAAAGAAGGGCAAAAGCAAAGAAAGAAGGGCAAAAGCTTATTGTTAAATCTAGAGCTACATCTACAGAGATACCTACAGGTCTGAAAACCAACAAAGTAAATCAGCCTGACCTGAGCCCAGGAGCATCCGAACTGTGTATGACCTGTATCTGTCAGGTGTGCCTTAGTGGTGACAGCACACACCAAATGAACCACCTTCTATCTTTGAAGGCACACACAGTAACAAAGCAATACTTACGGTGGTTGACGTAGCACAAAGTGCCGAGAAGCACACACAGTTCTAAACATTAATTAGTATCCTTAAACAGCAGAATTTGAGCTAAGTTTCAGTGACGATCAGTTTGCTATATCTGCATTAAATCAACACGTGCTTAGGGTGCCTCACATTCTCACTCTCCAGGCTTTTTGATCCTTTGCCTAGCATTTTTCCACAGCAGTGGATATTTTAGGCTCTGGAGCTAGTGCTGCCATTACCATTTCTCCACAACAGAGGGAATCTTTGGAATAACCTTTCACCCTTGCCCAACTACAACAGCGTAATGACTTTATGGAACACTTTGTAAATCAATTAAGTTTTACCTTGTCATAGGACAAGACTTTTTTTTTTTTAAAAAAAAAAGGTTGCATTCATCTGAAGTTTCCAATGCACTTGAGTTTCAAGTATTTCACTGAGTGTAACTTTGCACTCTAAGGAAGCACAAATTTATCACAGGTGAAAAAGTCAAAGCATACTTGCCAAAAGTGTTTGGGTTTGGGAGGAGGGGGGGGTGTTTGGGTTTTTTATAACTAAGTTCCTCTTGAGGCATGATATTCAAGAATGGAAATCTTTATCCATCTTTAGCAAAGTTCTCACTTATAAAATTAATGTATTACTTGAATTATAAAAGCAGCTATCGCCATGAACAGTTAGGTAAATGTTTCTTTAAAAAGCAGGTTAAAAAAGTTGCTTTGTAAACAATGTTACCTGATTTTCTGGCCATGACTGGATGGTGAGGAAGAAACTGACTCAGAAGATGAAAGTAGATAAGGCTTTGAAATAGGAGAAAGCACCTGGTCAACACTCTGCTGTGAAGAGGCAAGGTATGAGCCACTGATGTCTGTAGAATAAAAATCCCACAATTTGTATTAGTCGGTTATTTGTCCTACCATTTCTCAGACTTGTTTTTACAACACATGCATAATTGGACTGTGCAGGCACCACCACTACAGGGCAACATCCAGATCTTAACGTGTACTTTCTTGTACTAGTTATTTATTTATTTATTTACCTCTCCTGTATGGGAATTCTCCTCTACAAGCCTTGACCATCATAAACTTACTCCTCACAAAGCCTGTGATTATCATCACCCCATAATATGTCCATGTTTCCCACAAACTGTAGCCCCTCTGCCAAACACCAAACAATTTCTCCCATGATGGACATTAGAGGAAGCAGTTACAGACCTGGATTTCAAGCTAGGGATGTGCTTACTAGCCAGGAAAAGATAATGCTTGAGGTCTCCCAGAGGCCATTCTTCCTAGGAAATTTAACCTGGAGGTTTCATTTTCTACAGATTTGTGAAAATGGGTGATGAAGCAAAGAAGATCTTTGAAGATTTTATCCTCTTATCAACTGCTGTAAAGCTATTGGGGGAGGAAACAGTGTGACTAGAGAAGTCTTGAGTTTCCTAAGAAACCAAGGCAAAAAACAAAACCTCTGCATTAAAAAGCCTTTTAATCAATCTTGCCAAGTCCAGCACTTTGGTTAAATTTGGCTTTGCAATCTTAATTTTCCTTTCCTGTGCAGCTGCACAGGTCTTTCATTACTAGACTAGGGATTGTTATTTTTTCTACAAGATATGGTATACACTCAGTAAGCAGGTACTGTTGTTTTTCTTCTCTTTATTGACCAAGTAACTTTTACTGTAGTCAGTGCTAATTGGGCTCAAGAGACAGATGAAAAGCCATTATTAACGCTCCCATACCTGAAGTTCTTTCAGGTGGTTGTATAGACAGGCACTCTGTTCATGGTGCACATCACAGTGCAGAAGTCAGGATGCTTCAGACTAGGGGCTGCCCATAGATTTTTATCTCCAGACACCCCTATGCCCATGCAGCACAGATGAACACCCTCTAAGGAAGCTGAGCACTAACAGAACAGGACCCAGCAGTTACATCATACTCATGTGTCAGCAGTACCTGTTCATGGTGGGAACCCTCAGCCCACCCACATCCAATCTTTTATAAAATAACTTGTCAAATTTTCAGATGCAAAACAAATGGACAAGAACAGCACGTAGTACTTACTGCATGTACCTCCTCGACGTAACACACACTGCATGTCAGGACACAGATGGCACACCAGCCATCTCATATAGCAATTTACTACAACCTACTACTACTTAGTAAGCTGTCTGCAAGACTCACAGCCCTTGCTCTTTCTCATTAGAAGGTACGAAGTTTGGTCAAGTAATGATGAAGGTGAAAAGTACTGATGAAGTAATAAGAAGCATGAGTCAGATGGCAATCCAAATTTTTTTCTCAGTAACTATTTCTTGATCCATGTTATTGCCCAGAGATTGGAGACAGTAAGCAGGGGAAAACAGAAAAGGATCCTGTCCTACTTTTAGTTGCTCTTAAAGAAACAGGCTTACTCCTTCCCAGTAGAAAGTCAAAGCCTGAAAGACGTCCAACATGCATGGGGTTGGGAAGGAAAACAGTCAAATACATGAGCTACTTTAAAGGAAGAGAGAAAACCTCATACCCTTCCACTGGTAGATTATGCAGTAAAACTGCTGCTAGATCTGTCAACTGCAAGTATTTTACAGGAGGACACGCTTCCTCCTTTCATCCTTCAAAGACAGGTGCTGACAACTGAGCTGCAGTTGTCACTGAGGTATACCTTACTTAAAGGAAAAACAAATCTCAGACTCACGTGCATGATCACTTTTACCTCTTAAAATTTATTCTGAGCTGTTCTGAGCACTGAAAACCTCCATGGAAGCTTCCAGAATGACTTATGGTTTTCTAGCAAAATCACACCTGGTGCTTCAGCCATCTCTAGCACAAATGATAACGTATATACCAGTATAAAAGCACTCCTCCTCAGAAGACTCTTGAAACAGAGGTGACATAGCAGTGGGGAAGCAATCTAACTGGAAGCAGATGAATCACTCCACAGCACATTAGGACGGAAGCTACTGTGCTTACTGGGGCAAGTACTTCATCAATTCACCTTGAGACTATCATCTAGCTGCAACCCAGTTTCCTACACTACATACCACTCAATATCTGTAACACTTAAGTCAGGTAATGCCCTCCTTTGTTATTCAACTCTTATCCCTCTCCAGAACAAGTCAGTCTTGTGCATTAAGCAAAGAACAGATCCAGTGGAAAAAAGACATCAGCCATCATGTAACTAGCCTCTGACAGGTACAAAGGCAGGAAGGATTGTCAAGGTTATGCACACAACTTTAAATTTTACATTTCCTGATTCTACAACAAAATCCTACTTTTATGAAAGATTGTGTGTGTAGTATTAAACAAACAGTCTGCAAGTACTTTATACAGAAACTGATAGAGAAAACCTAAAATGTAAAAGACTGCTTTGGAAGTTCAAGTTTTCAAATATGTTTTCAGTAACAGAGCATGATATTCTACAAGCCATAACAGATCAGGCTGTAACCTGTTTCTAACAGTGCCCACTACTAAACAAAACTAAACTAAAATTCAAAAAGGAGAATACTTATATCCTACTTCTGTCAACACCCACCCCGACCTTTCCTCTCAACACTTTTTTGGGTCCTCCTGACAGGGAAGTTTTATTCCTGCATCTATACTTGTTGCCACAGAAGCAATAAATTCCACAACTTACTCCTGGTATGAAAAAGTACCTCCTCCTTCCTTTCAATTTTACAGGATTCTGGGGTCTGCGAAGCAGAGATTAATCAATCCCTTTTCACCTTTTCCACATCACTCATTGCTTTCCAGATTTCCCACAGCCCACCTCAGCCAACTCTTCTCCAAACGAAGCTGCCCTTCTTGTATTTAACCCTCCTTCAATGCAGAAGCTGATCATTATCTTTTTTTGTTACTATCTCTTTTTTTTCATCCTATTAAATCCACTTTGAGCTAGGGTGACAAGAATGGCATGACTCAAGAAGCAGAGGTACTGCAGATTTGAAACAACATGTTTTTTAAATTTTAAATTCTCTTCTACTTTGCTTGCTTTTCTCACTACTGCCCCTTTAAAAAAAACAACTAAGTAATTATTAGACACTGTGAAATTAATAGGAAATTACAATTTTCCAATAATGACCAAACACTAATCCCCTCCCCCTCACAATTGCTCAGGAATATTTGATAAAGATGTCACAGCAAAAGAACAAACAAAAGCAAATCTGGAGCTTTCAGATTGGAAAACTCAATTTAAGAGAAGCAAGACAAAGCAGTCTTCCACTGCACACGTTAACCACAATAGCTAAAGAAAGGATAGGAATACAGAGGGAAGGTTATTAAAACTAGGAAATTACAATTAATGCTGCAAAGTAGTTATACTTAACAGCAACTTTTGAATGAAACTCTGCATATCATAAGGTTACACCTGTAGTGAGTTATATGGTGTAGTCTTCTCTTTAAAGCAACCTGAACCAAGTGCGGTATGTTTAGCGTCCCTCAATGTATTTCTCCAGTACTTGTTTCCATGAAGAAGCAATACTCCAACCAGATAGCACATTTTGTCTTTGACTTCTCCTGCTTCTTAGCAATTAACAAATGAGTGAAAGACGATCACTGCTAAATCTTTCTCTTCCCATAGTGCAAGAGGAACAGTAAGTAAAACCCCAATACCACACCACATTAACAATTGTCACTTACCATCTGAAATTTTCTTGTTACCGAGATCTTCCAATTTGGAAACAGGAGTAGAAGAAAGGCGTCTTGAAGAAGACACTCCTCTGTGTGGTGGTGTTAAGGGATTTTTAAAGACATCAACCTGCCCAGTTCTTTTGATGTATTTTTCACCTCTTGGACTGCTCAGCGGGGAATGCTGGGAGCTGGGATTATCCTCTGGAAGTTCATGCTGGGTAGTCAAGGGAGGTCTACTAATAGGACACTGTACAAGTAAAGGAGACTGCATCTTTCTTGGCGTTCTGCTTGCAACCGCATCCTGCATGACTCTGTGTTGGTAGTTCCTGTAGGCTTCTTCCAAATACTCTGCCTCTTTTTCTAGTTCTTTTATCCTAGCCCGGGTTTGTGCCATACACTCCAGGTCAGAATCTGGAGAAGCACTGCATGGCTGTAACTGCTGATGATAGCCAACTCTTGGCACAGCATTTACCTTCATCACATCAGTCATAACCTGATTCTTCAGGAACGTGCTATCCACATAAATATCATGAGGTACAATTCTGTCAACAGTGAAGTCAAGGACAGAGCGATCGACAAGTGAAGGCTTGGGATTCCGATACACTTCATTTTCCAGAGCTAAATGATAACAAGAGAAAGTCACTGACAGTAAAGAGTGAGAGGGAGACCCATAATGAAACAGAAACAGCAAAACACAGCATTTAAATTCCAATTTGATCAAAATTATTTTAACATGGAATTGGCTTAAATTTTGAGAATTTAAATAGGTTGATTTAAATGTATTTTTAATGTAGCTGCACAGCTGCAAATTATCACCTATACTATTTTTTTAATATATAATCCTTCCACGTAAAACTACCTGAAGTATGCTCTCTACAATGTTATTTCTTAAATTATGTTTAAATTAATAAATAGAAATGAAAACATCAACACTTTGGACACATTATATCCAACCATGCTGTTAAAGGGTGAGGGACACAGGGCAGGCCACAAGTCTTAACAGTCTCCTATTTAGATCAGAAATTTGGAGAAAAACAACATAGCACACACATAATGTTGGGTTTTTTTAAAAAAGTATTTCTCCAAAATTGTCAGGTAAATTGAATGTTTCAGGGCTGTCTGCTTCCTGGCTTGCACTTGCATGCTTCAGCAAGCCCAAAAGACGAATCTATAGGGCTGTATCTTTCTCAGCAAAATAACAACCTTGCTTTTATGCTACATAAATAGTTCTTCAATGACATCCTTAACTCTGATGCAAAATAAGAGTCCCTGCAGTACTTTCAGTCATTCAATTAAAATATATATTTGCTATTTTGACACTAACAAATTTCCAATTCCAAATGGTACCGATACTTGTACCATATATGAAAATGTACATATTGGTCTAGTGAATAATATAAGATATTGCATATTCTGAACTATGGTGCAACACATGCTGTATGTAAAGTATAATCATTGCAGAATTCAATTCCATATTTTTAGATTAAATATACATCCCCAAACTTCTATTTATCATACTTGATATTAGCAATTTGACAGACAGGCATCTTTAGAACTACATTTCTTCATCAGCCTGAATTGCTGTATGCAGATGCCTCTCTCTTTCTAATGTCTGTATGAGATGCATAAGTTATTAGCCTTGACAGTTTAAAGGTTAGATTTAAATTTGTGAGGTATGCAATAAATTTCAAATTGATTATTCTTATTATGAACATTCAAGAGTCAAAATGCATTAAAACACAACTTGTGCCCTGCAAAACAGTGATTATGTTATCACCAAACATTAATGTCTTCATACTGAAGAAAGAGACAATAAAAACCATGCAAGTGTTCAGGGAGGAATGTTTTCCCTTTCTCCTATACGCTTGTTTTCTGAAAGGAATAGAAGTTGTAATGAGTCTGCTTTTTAAATTGGACTTTTAAATAGATTTTGATTTTAAACTTGAAATCTACTCACTGGTGGTATATTAGTTCTATGCAACTGCAGCTTTTTAAGTTTCTGGAAATTCTTACACTGGCTAGGTAAAAGGACGGTTCTGGTGTAAGATACAAACCTGCCTGTGTTTGTTTCACCTGCAATTTCAGTTCTTCAACCTGCACATTTAATTTCCTGACAGTAGCTTCGGAGTCCAACAGTTGGGTTTTTAACTGGGCACAACGCTCAACCTATAGGAGATCGAGAGAAAAACAAAAACCAGCATAATTCTAACAAAAAGAGTAATGTCAACTGGCTGAATACTTGTTTCTAAATGTTCTTCAGGTCTGGTCAAACCATATATACATAGTGTCCTACTGAAAGTCAGTGCTGACAACTACTTGAAGATGTACAGAATCATCTAGGTTGGAAAAGATCTTGAAGATCATCCAGTCCAACCATTAACCTAACATTGACAGTTCTCAACTACACCATATCCCTCAGCGCTATGTCGACCCAACTCTAAAACACTTCCAGGGATGGGGACTCCACCACCTCCCTGGGCAGCCCATTCCAACACCTAACAACCCGTTCTGTAAAGAAATGCTTCCTAATACCTAGTCTAAACCTTCCCTGGTGCAACTTGAGGCCATCACCTCTTGGGTTGGGGTTTTTTTTGGTCGTTTTTGGTGGTGTTTTGTTTTCTTTAGAGTTGTTTACATAAAAATAAGTGGAGTACAAACAATCCCTGTAACTACAAACTAAACGGCCTGCACAGGTACATAGATAAATGTGAGTAAGATGACAGGAAAAAGAAAGCACTCAAATTATTTTGAAAAAATAATTTACCTCACTTTGTAGCTGCTTTTCCAAAATCTGCCTATGACTTTCAAATTCATCCAGCGCCAGCTTCCTAGAATGTTCCATTCTCCTCAGCTCCACTTGGCAGGCCAGGTACTCCGCCGAGGGCTGGGACAACTCTGCCCAGAAAGAGAAATACTAGACACTCAGCCGTAGAATAATAAGCGTGCACTTTTCTACATGATACCCCTTCAAAATGTAAAGCTGATTTGTTTTTCGGAACATAACAAGGCTTTGTTGAATAAAGGACTTAGGAATTTTTTTTTTCTTCTTTTTACAAAGGACTGACATTTTCTTGGTGTAGTCATTTAAGAACTAGATCCAGACTGTCCTATTCTGGAAGAAAAATACATACCTTTACTTTATGTAACTGGGTATACATCTCTACCATAATCTCAAATGCACATTAAAACTACTTGGCATTTTATAACTGTAGCCAGGCAAGCACTTAAACATAATAATGCAATGTTCTTTTACCATGATTAACCATACTAATACTATGGTTAGAAATATTGCATGGCTTTTTTCAAAGGGTGAAAGGGGTATTCTTAATATTATTATAGCTACCACTTAATTCAGGATTTCTACTATAGAGACATATTAAAGAAAATAAACTTTTAATATCAAGGACTGTTTCATTTTACACAAACATTAGTTGGGGTTTAATGCAAACTACTAGTATACATAATACAAAGAATGTATTGTAAGGAAAATTTATTTCTAAACAAATACTTGTAGGGAAACATAAACAAGGAAATTACTAAATCATTCACTTACTGTCTCGAAGATGCTGGTTCTCACTGCGAGTCTCATCCAGCTGTTGCCTAAGTAGTTTATTCTGTACTTGGAGCTCCAATTTCTCCTCCTTTAGCAAAGGATAGTCTGATACTTCTTTCAGTTTTTCTGTCAACAACTGGTTCTGTTTATTTACCAACAGAACCTGGGCCTTCACTGACTCCAAATCCAGCTGCAGATAAAGAACAGTTTAGAAGCTTATGAACTGCTGTACTACTTAACCATTATTTTTATTTCACATTTTCTTTTTTTTTAAATGTACCTCAAATGTGTTAATTATAATACAGCAGCTTTAAATTCATGTTTACAATTACCTCAAGCTCTTTCGTGCGTGATACAGCTTGCTTGAGTTCCTCCTTTTTTGAATTAACAGCACTGGCTTCTTCATGCAAAAGCATAGCTTTCTCTGCAGGGAGGATTACAAATGCTGAATTAAAATTAGTAGAGTATTACAGTAAAAAACTGTATCAGCAAAAACCAGTTTAAGCTGCTAAGCCCCACATTCAATTTAATTCAAGACATAAAAATGACTGAATGTCACACACACTCCTTCAAAATTAAGTAAATCACACTGTGTGTATATATACATATGCATACTCCTTTAGAATTAAGTAAATCAAATTCGTATGCACATCATATATTTCACACGTCCCTAACTTAAAAGCCTAAACACGTTATCTGTCCCAGCTCTCCTTCCTCAAGCTCCAATTAAACATCTTGTGCACAATAAATGTAGAAACTGGCAACCATTCAAGGGTATGGTACCAGACTGTACCAGAGTTCAATTAGAGAATGAATGAGCTAGTAGGACTTCAGGAGATGGCAAACTGAAAAAGCAAAATGCTTTGCAGCCTCTGTGTGAAGCAGCAGCTCATGGTTCCTGCTGCATTCTGAACAGCAAGGAGTTGCAGACCTGTCACTGGATCCTGCTACATGTTTTCAAAAATCTATTTTGATGGCTTTTCTGTCGCTTACATCACTGTTACTGAACACCATGACTGTTTAGTAACAACAGTGTTTTCATACCTGTTAGTTAAAGCTCTAAACAGCTACTTTATTAATCTCAGAGAGATGGTTACCTTTATTTTTTTTCTCATCTTCAGTAACTTTATTGGTTCTGGCTATGTATTCTTCTTTTAATTCAAGCTGGTACCTAGAAGTAAAAAGAATTATGTATTCCGAAGTATGCATGTGTGCACATGCACGTGCATTTGTTTAATTTCCAGTCTTGCCCAGACTAAACTATAATCACACAATCATTTACTGACAAAATTAATTATTGCAGAGCCACTGAAACAGTTGGAAGGGCCCTGCCAATCACTGTGGCTCTTCTTAGCCAAGTCTTGGAAAGCTCAAAGGATGTATATTCCACCACCTCCCTGGAAGACCTCTGCCAATGTTGCACCACCCTCCCAGTAAAAATTTTTTCCCCATGTCCAAGCTGAATCTCCCAAGACACAATTTACAGCCCCTGCCACATGAACTCAGAGGTCACATCTGATAGTCCCATAACTATCTTGACAGACCTTTACTAGGCCCTCTCCAGTTTCTTCATGGCTTTCTTGAATTGGGGAGCCTAAACCTGAGCATGGTGTTCCTAGCACAGCTTTGCCACTACGTGAAGGGGATAACAACTTCCCTCAGTTTGTTGGCCAGGCTGCTATTGTCACCCATCATGCTGTTTGCCTTATTTGCTGGAGCCTGCTGCTGGCTCATAGTCAATCTGGCATTCACTGTAACTCCCAGGTCCTCTTCAGAAATGCAGCTCCTCGGTCAATTCCATTTCCCCATTTATACTACTTCACAGGGACATTCTGCCCCCAGCGCAGAACTTTGCAGTTCTCCTTGTTAAAATTCCTAAGATTTGTGTTGGCACAATCCTCAAGCTTATCAAAGTCTGTCTGAACTGAAACTCTGCCATTAGTTGTGGAAGCCATTCCCCTTAATTAAGCCTCATGTTCAAAGTTGTTGAGGACGCCCTGTGTCAACATCCAGATCATGGATGAAGGTGTTGGACGGTACAGGTCCCAGAACTGGCCCCAAGGGTTCTCTGCTTATCATCGGCCACCAGCTAGACACTGAGCACTGCCAGGTGCACCACTATTCACAGCCTAGCAGTCATCCAACTCTACCATTCAATTTTACTGGAATTTACAGGAGGTAAGAAAGCTCAGCATTTTGCATGACTGGGACATAGATTATAAATGTTTTCAGATATGGCTTTTTCTGAACCTGACAGAACATTTTGTCTTACTAGCAAAGAGCTAAGCAATAACATAAGAATTCAAGCTGAAACAAAAACAAGTGCACATTTTCAAAGTCCTTGCTTTGTTACACTTTTCAAAAGAAATCCTATAGAATGTATTGTTCTCATAGAAATGTTTTCATAGAAAGTAGCATGTGTCCTATTAGAGAAAAAAGAAAATTTTACTTTAAGAGTTCCGTCTTAAGCTTTTGGTCATATGTCTCCTCTATGTTCTTCACAGCAACCTCCCGACGTCGAAGTGCATCATCAATAGCTTTATTTTTCTCTTCCTGAAGTTTCTGAGTGCTGAAATATCCATAATTATACAGACAATGACCAGTTACAAGGCCAAAACTTTAGTTTTTTGGGTTTTTTAAAAAAATAACATTTAGAGACATCAAAGGGTAATGTGCTTGCTTGGAGGACTAGCAATTTAAAATTATAATCAGAATCTGTCATTGTAATTCATTAAGAACAAAAAGATGTGACACAAACTAAATTGCCCTACTTAAAATCCAGTACCAATCAATTATGCAGCTATCCCGGGATAACCCTAGCTCAGTTTCCCACACCAGAAAGCCTTCAGAGGAGGTAGTGCTGAGCGTGCTACTCTATCAGCACCCTCTGCTGGCTTGTTAAAAAAAAGGCAAGTTTTTGTGAGTGGGATACTCATGTTGCTGTAAAAAACAGATGACAAAGTAATGACATTAAGTAGCATGGAAAACCTGGCCAAAAATGTTTTGTTTTTTTTTTTTTTATTTAACGAAAGAAAACTGATCTTACTAAGGACAAATAAAAAAAACCCCAAGTCTAAAGCAGCAAAATATGTACATGCCTCATGAGTGTTAGGATTAAATAATATGTTGTTTGGGGTTTTAAGTTGTTGAGTTTTTTTTTAATTTAAGTACTTCAAAGCAAACATCTGGCTCCTTGCCTCCAAAGTGATGCTGCACTGTTTTAGTTGGATGAGGAGGAATAGAAAAAAAACCCAAAATGACATTTGGTATGAGGTATTCCTGCTAATAGAGACAGTATACAATACTGCTCAAAATGCAAAACACAACTTCTGGGATATATAATCTATTTCAGTGTCATAGAAGCAGCAACATCTTGAAGCATGCTTTCCAGAAAAAGGACAATAACATCATATTGTATATGCCCCTCAGCAACTTACACTTCAAATGCCTCAATTCTTTGCTTCAGTTCCGCCTCTCTGGTCCTTATGACTTCAATATCTTTCAGTAGACTTTGTCTCTGAGCGTATACTTCCTTTGCTTCTATCTGAATCATAAAATATTACCTCTAGTTTTACTTCACACTTTATACAGGTATTTACTGTTTAACATGTTCAAACTTTCAAGGATCTTCTTCAGGAATTGGTCTTACTCCAATAAATATGATTTATATAATCATAATTTGAAATAACATCTAGAATTGATTGTAATTTTTTTTTTTAAATTCCCTTTCTTCTTTTACTCTGAGTAAAAATGCTTTAGATGGAGTCACGACTGGCTACCTGTAAACACTTTTCTTTTAAGAAATAGCACTGACTAAAACTTATGTAAAAGGAAAAAATGTTTTAAAAAAATTACAGAACAAACATATTTAAACATCTGAATGTTTTTAATAAACAATAGTTTTGTAGGTTCTTCATAAAAACAAAATTGGAAAAACAAATGCCAAAAACCCCTGATAAAACATGATAAAACTGAAACTGAATCAACCAGCAGTCTTTCAGTTTTTTCAGTTCAACTTACAGAACTCAAATTGTAAAAGGGATTCTCCAAGTGATGAACATGCTAATACCAAAAGTCACGTATCTTCTTATTAATAAAAAATAGCTTTTTTTCTTGTCCTTAAGCACATAAAGCATTATTTCTCTCCAAAGAAATAGTAATTGCCTAAGAAGAAGAAAATAATGATTTTGCCACATGGGTGCTCATATCAAATTTGTAAGTCATGTGCACTTGACAGTACTGAAAGACTTAGCTGCTGTACCTAGTGCAAAACATGGAGCAGTTTGTCAAGCCGTATTTCCTGGGCATAAAGTTATCTTCGTAAAAGGTTAAAGGACCTTCTACCTTTAATGTAAATATATTTCAAGTCAGTAGAGCTCCTGTTCTCTGTTAACAGAGTCCCCAGGTAAATGAAGCATATACATTTCAGTGAGTGCAGAAGCTGACAAGAGCAACCAAATATTCATACACAGTACTTGATAGGTATGTTGGTTTAGTTATCTGTCTTTTTTTTTAATTACTGAATTAATTTCATATCCAAAGAAGAAAAGATTGATAGCATAAAATAGATTATTTTTTTGTAAGCTCCTAAGGACATATCCATGAAAGAAATTCATAGCATAGTGATAAAATGTTTCATTTTCAGATTGGAAGGGAGGTCAGTAGTAGAGACCAGTACATAATAATCTATATAAGAGACCTGCATCATCACTTTGTTAACCAATACCATGTGCTCTCAGGGGGAAAAAGAACCAAAACCCCACCATACCAGAGCAAAAATGTGGTTAGCATTTGTGGATGGCTATTATTTAGATAGGAGGGTCTACTGCAGACAGCAGGAGAATGGCTACACAAACAGGCAAGCAAACTACTCTTCCAAAAACTGAAAAGTAATAGAGTTGGGAGAAGCAATTTAGAACTATATACAAATTATTGTGTGGTGCAGTAACAGTTACTACTCTGGCAAAGCATTAACCAAGAGTTAACAGCCCAAAGGAGTAACTCATCAACAAAAAAGTGTTCAAAGAAAAGAAACAAGATGCTAGTTTACAGTAAAGACAGTGGCTATTAATAATATTCAACATATAATGACATAAAGAAAGGGCATATCCATACCATACAGACTATATATTCCATTTAGAGTCCTTCTTAGCAATAGAAAGAATTTATAGTATAACTGAAAGCTGTGGTGAACTTTCTGTTAAAAAAATCGCAGTGATCTGAATTCAGAAGTCATTAAAACAGATTTAAAAGTATTTATTACATTTAAATCCTTCAATCCTAGCTTGCAAAACTATTCCTTTTCCAGCCAGCTCTACTTAGATACTTACCCATACTTATTCTTGCAGCTACTAAATGCGTTCCCCTATTTATGAGAACAAAAGAAGATTCCAAGTTTTCACTAATAAGCCAAGTAAGATCTGAAGGCGTATCTCCCAAAGATAAATGAACAGTTTAATCAACTCACCAAATCATTTTGTACTAGGTTAAGAAAAAAATATTTGGAACTTTACCTCTTGTTGCTTCTGAAGCCTCTCAATAGCATTCTTTTCACGAGAAATCAAGGCTTCAGACTTTGCTTGATGTGTCCTCTCTAACTCATGACGCAGCTCAGAGATTTCTTTCTGGGTCTGCACTTTCTCTTCCATTTTAATCTTTGCTATTTCAACTTCTTTAAACTGTTCTAGCTTACATAAAGGAGAAAGAGTGGGTTAAGTATCAAATCCACAGACAATCCCTTCTCAGACAATTCTAAGTTTCACTTAGAAATTCTTGTTAGGAGAGGTATGATAATTCAATGAAAATAAATTACTGTGATAAAAGTATCTTAGCAGCACATACTATCTGCATGTCTCACATAGTTTTCATGCATTTATCTGGCATCCCAAAGCAGAACTTGTACAAAACTAATAGCTTTAGACAAGAGCAAAACAGAGGCCTATGAAGAAAAACTGCAGGAGCGATACTCTGCTTGCAATTAAGGAATAGCCACACTCTTTAACTCGTCCTCTGACACTGTTGCTATTCTTGCCCCTTTTTCCTAGAATCACTTTTGACTAGTGTTGCAAGAAATGGCAGAATGCTCAGGAACAACAGAAATTCATCTGGACACAAAAGAAGTGCCTAACATGTAAAAAAATGCAGATTATGTAACTCCACATAAAGAGGGTTACAGAAACAGAAGTCCTGATTCACAGACTTAGCACAACTGAAAAAAAAGTAAATGCATACAAGCAAGAAAGTACACATCTTGAAACTGCACAGAAGAATCATAGGGAACGTGCCTCCATACAATGTGTGAAGTGCAATTTATGCAAGAACAAACGGGGTTATAAAGAATTATAATAAAAATTTGGAAGAAAATGGAAAGCAGGCATACAAGACAAAAAATGTGAGGAAAAAATGAGCAAAAGAATAAAAAGAGAATAGTAGAAAAATTGTGAGACTGCAGGAAATGAGGTTAAAGAGGGGAAAAAGCACAGGAGGAACGGCTGATCAAGGAATTCAGGTCTGTGGGCATAAATTTTGTGAAAAATTAAGGAAATGGTGAGACAGTACAGCATCACTTGTACATACACAAATTGGCTTAGAAATGTCTTACAGTAATTCACGTCACATTGCTAAGGAATGCGTGTAAAGTTAATTGAATTTAGAAGTGATTTATATCTGGTTAAGATTCCAATCTCCTTTGTTGCAACTGCTTTGCTTAAACTGAGACAAACTTAACAACACACAAATTAACATGTTTTACATACTAAACAGACAGTGCCTGTTGGGGAATAAAGACTAAATGAAAAATGAACGTAAAATACATTGGCAGTTTTAACTCTTCATTCTTCTACTTGTCTAGCTGAATAAACATGACTAAACTGATTTCCTCAGTTTAAAAGCAGATGATTGGCTTTAAAAGTGTGTCTAAGAATTCTGACTATCAGATTATCATTTTTATATCCAAATAAACTATTGATCTTGACAGAAATTCATTGAAAAAAACATATTTAAATGAACTAGTTAAATTATTCTGTCCAAATAAACTGTTGATCTTGACAGAAATTTATGGAAAAAAAAAAAATACCTGTATTTAAATGAACTACAGTATATTCTCTCTGCTCCATTTTTCAGACATAAGAATTATCAATGGATTACTGACAAAAAAAAAATTTCTGATTTTATTCCTAAAATGAAGGAAAATTCTGTAAAAGAGCTGTCTTCAATTATATGAAGAAAAAACCCCCAGAAATAATTCATAATATTGTCTGTTACAATTTTAGTGTTTCTGTGTCATGTTTTGAAATAGTATGCAAACTCTCATCGATTTTAAAAATTAAATCAACTGTCAAGCTACACAGCAGCAATTCATGCCTCAGTTTCTATGCATTATATTGAAATTGAAATTCAAGCTTCAAAATATTAACTAGGAAGGAAAATGAATAGTATGACTAAGCAGAGTAAACATTTCTCCATAAAACAAAATAATCAAAGAGCAAATAAAATTTACCAAATTAAGACAGTCAAAATAAGAAAAAGTCATGTCATAAATTAATATAGGAATAAAAAGCTTAACATTCTGTGGATATTTAACAAAAAAGGGGAATGGAAAAATATATACATGCTATATCATCAAATTAACAATTGATATTGGATTACTGATATTGGCTAGCCCTTTGTGTTTGATGTAACTCATTATTGGATCTTTTCTTTCAATGTACCTTAAGTATTAAAAGTCTGTAATGTGCAAAGTCAAAATTAACAAATCTCTCTCTCAAAATGAATGACCAGAGTTATACCTTTTGACACATTTCTGCTTGAAGCTGCTTCTCTATTTCTTTTCTATATTCCTGAAGTTTTACTTCTAAAGATTCGTATTTCTGATGCTGGGGATAAGAGTCTGCAAACTGTTCATCAATCAGCTGAAGCTTCTCAGCTACAAAAAGAGCAACATATCCATCATAATTTAAAAACAGTCACCACAGTTATCCTACCCAGGACTGTAGGAACCTGTCTCTCTGTAAGAAGTTCCTTAGTTTACTGAAGTAGCACTGTCACAGAAAGACGCGTGTAGTACAAAAGCAGAGGCAGCACAGAAATGCCATTTATCAGCTCTATGCCCCACAGCATGTACCTAGGAGGAGGCACTTAGCTGTTTAGGGACTATCTGTGGTATCAGTCATTCATTCTCTTTATCACGGATGGACAAGAATTTTCTTTTGCATGCAAATTTTAGGTTCTTTTGTATTACTGACTGCATGTATATTATAATTCAAGAACTCCCAGTCTGTGCCTAATTTTCACTGAAACACTATCATAGAAAGAGAGGCGTGCATTTATGTTTTCCAGAACATATTTCACCATATAACATTTACATTGCATCTAAGACATAATAGTTCTTAGCGAAATGCCTAAGAAAACATCCGAGTGATTAAAAAAAAGAAAAAATCGTAACAGGACTTTTGTCTTATTCTAAGAAAGGTTAGAAAACCAATGTACTAGTGATAGGTATGACCTTTACTTATTATTACTTTAGGCTGCATTTGAGTAAGTGGTGAATGAATACCACTCATATCATTTATTAATCCACACCATTTACCAATATGAAAATACTTGGGGAGACTTGCTTGCAGAGGTCGCACTTACCAAGAGATGCTCTGTAAGGAGGCACTGAGGTTGTCTGAGTTTCTGTGTCATGAGTTTCCTTACTTAGATGGTGCTCTGTAAGTTCGATTAAAATCTGCATAAGAAAACCTATCAAGATCAAATATATTAGTTAGATCTGATTTCATACCAAAACTGAATTTGAGCCTGTAATTAATGAATTTATTTTCACTGGACAAGAAAACCTATTCAATTTACAGAAAGAACCAAGTATTTAAGTAAAAATCTGTACTAGTAAACTATTAAGATTTTAAAATAAGCATAATCCAGTTGATCTCATTCTGCAAAAGCTCTCTTTTTACGACTTTTCCTTTCATCCATGTCTCTCTGTCTTTCAATATCATTTGAGAGAGCAGATTATTACTACTTTAATTATGAGGTCATTAGGCAACAGGGGTCTCTGAAGATCAAGCTACTTCAGGTTATGCAATACAGCTAGATTTCATCATGCAGACATAAGAATTATTTCTTATATAAACCAACAGAAAGTCAAATAAATCTTTAACTAGTTTTTGAAGTAAATTATGCAAGCTAATACAGTCAGTTATAAACACAAACCAAAATCTGAGTTTGCCAAAGTTAGTGAGAAAAGCTTCCGAAGAACATTATATTTAATACCTGATTACACATTTTCTTCATATTTCTAATGTTCAAGTAATTTATTTTGTTGGTGAATGTTAACACTTAACCCACACCACAAATAAGAGTTGGATAATCCTGAAATATAATATTCATCATCCTGGTGTACTGCAAGTTTCAAAATTCAACTGAATCTATATAATTTCATACCAACATACGCTCAAGAAATTTGAATTTCTATTGCTTGCATCTTAAAAATGAAGCTGACACAATTATCCTTGTCTGCATCATCTATAAACATCTTGTACCTTTATTCTCCTTCTGAGTTCCTGAAGTCTGTAAGAAACAAAAGATGTTTTAGCCAGTCTATTTCATCACAACTGAAATTTAAGCTTATTTTCAAGATCAAACTAACTTTACCAGTGATTTGTACAGACTGGATTTTGGATTGATCCTCATTAATTGAAGAAGATCTTGCATAGTCCACAGCTTGGGGGGAAAAAAAAAAAGATAAGTTAGAAAAGGTTAACTAATTTAAAATAATTTCAAATATTTAATACACTATTTTACAGTTGTAGAATGTTTTCCACTTGAGAAAGATCTGTTTATCACCTTGTAAAACCATTTTCAGAAGCCTGCTGTTCTAGTACAACATTTACTTATCTCCACTACCTAAGACATATGGCAGCCAGTATGTGGCTTCATGATCAACTGAAGCTGTGAAAATAGATGGGTTTACTTCCCCCTCACCCTGGATATATGCTCTTGCTACTTTCCTTGCCTCTTTTCATGATTTATCATATAAATCAGATGAGCTCACTAAGCCAAATGACAACTAACAACTCCCTAGGTCAAAAAATTCATTTTCAGTTGGAAACAACTTCACTGTAGCACATACTCACAGAGAGGGCAAGAACTGCCTTTTTTACCCACAGCTTGTAGTTAGAAGAGTTTAAACTGAGCATGAACCACACTTTCAGGGAACTGAACGGCCAAACAAGAGGCTAGCTTTAATTGGGATGAGTTCCCCAAGCGCTCTGCCGCACAGCCTGACAAATGGTCATGCCAGGCTGTGGCTATGGGTGAAGCAAGCGCAAGGTTGAGAGGCTTGTGGCGTTATTGCCAATTTAAAGTATTCATGAAAATGGCCCTGAATAAGGAAATCTTTCATGATCAGCTGTATTTGTGTTTGTATTTCACTATCACAAAAGAGGATTGTGTTCATTTCTGTTGGAATGTGACAACTCCCAGAAAGCAAAGCTCCTGGAAGTCTTAGAAGGGGTATATTACTGAACTTACCTTCTTCTTCTCAAATCCACTTTCTGGAAAGAAAACAGAAAGCGAATACTCATAGCCACATCTCTGTAGATGATCTGCCACCAAACTATTGGAAGCTGTGATCAAAAGTGAACAGTCATCACTTGGAACAGCCTGTGGCCGAAGTTCTCCACTTAAAATTGGGTGCATTAGTTCATGGATTAGCTGGTTTCGGAGCTGTGTCTGATACAGAAAAGACATGATATTCTCAGCTTACATGTTATTCAACGAGAGATTTTATTTTTCAAAATTCTTGGGGAGTCTCATTTTACTTGTATGTATGTCTCATATTACAACCTACATAACAGAAATGGTCAGACTACCTTTGGCAAAATTTAGAAAGGACACCGTGCCTTTCTTCAAAACACTCTTACGGTGGCTACAGTGATCTTTGACTTTCCCTCAAGATGTATCAAACGTAGGACTGAAAAGAAGTATTGTTCTCAGTCAAGAACTCACTTAAACTCCACTCCAGTACCCCCAGCTTAATTTTTAGATCTCCCTCCTCTCTGGCTTAAATAAAGCCTGCCTGATGTGGCCTCAATTTCAGGTGTACTTGGAAAACTCACTAATCCTCTTCCAAACCTCCTATCAAGGAGCTGCCAATGCCATCAAAAAAGCAGATGGGAAAATAAACGGGAAATTCAATGTCTTTAATATCAATTATTTTGTAGGGAAGCAAAAGAGTACTAATGAAAGAAACCTACAGGACTAATAATAATTAAACTGCATCTCTTATTATTTATTTGCATTCAATGAGTTACAGTAGAGAAAAAAAAGAGTAATCTAAAATTCTTTTCTAAAATTCAAGTCTCCCTCCTGCAAAAGAAATAAGTAATAATTTTCATTATATAATTATACAAATTGTTTATAACGTACTAAGAGATCACGACAGAAATAATGTTTTAAGCTTTCAACAGCAGGTATGCAACAGTGACAAAGCTGATTAAAGTAGTAGTGTGTTACCAAAAATGGGACAAAATACTTACCAAAACTTAACAAAGCTAGATTGTCAGTCCAGCCTTACATTTTAGCACAGCCTTCTACAGAAATTAGGCTGTCAATAGAAACAAAGACAACTGAAAAAATAATTTTCCTTATTAATTTCTGAACTTGTCTACTTTCAAACAACTTTGACAGAGATGACGTTGTCTCAAAAAACAAGGGAGCCCAGCAATCTCTTATACATTTTGTGACAAAGTGCAGGTAGAAAACACGGGGCTAAATCCCCATCCCTACTATGGGAAAGGAAGGCAGAAATCGGCTGTTGTATGTTGGCTGTTCAGCATACCTGTAGCTCCAGATCCACTCTGCCTCTTAACAGAAGCAGAAGTCAGATCAGACCATGAGAAAGTTGAGAGTATTCTCATTAGAAGAAGTAATTCATAAGAAACCCATAAGAAACCCAACTGTAGTAATTCTTCAGCTCAGAAAAGCTACAAAAGCTTTAATACAATGTGCAATCCTCTAGATGAGGAAAACAAAGCAGGAAAATAGACTTAAATAGCATGCCACCTGGCCAACTATTAGTTAAGTCAAACAAGACAAGAAATGGTTCAAGCACTGCAAGCTTGGTATGGAATATGTTGAGGGAGAAACAAGTTTTCCTGAACAGGCAATTCTTGGAGGTAAGATTAGCAATGGTATTCTTAAATATAGATCTTGATTTTCTTTTTTTTTTTTTTAAAGGAATTTGACAAAAAAAGCAGAAGCTAAAAAAATCTGCTGGTGACATGGAGATGTACATAGGAAGATCAAGACATCATAAAAAAAAATGCAATGATGATGTTTAAAGTCTAGCAAAACTGAAACCGCATGAAATACATTTCAGCATTTAAGGCCTGATACAAATTTCTGCTATAACATGAGGGATATATTGCTTCAAAAAAGCAAGATGTGGAAGTGTCAGTCAAACAATGACTAGCACTACAAATATAACATGCCTCAAAAAGAGATATATACAGCCTTCCACAGACTTTCCCAGAAAATAGGGAAGAATTAATATAATTTTAAACTTTGCCTGGAAAGCTCAAAACAGTCATGATCTATTCCCTTTAAAAAAAAGGGGGAAAGACTTCAAAGTGATGCAGAGGACTATTGGGGTAACTGGCAATGAGACTACTGCACCTTGACTTGCCTAGCATTGTGGACCAGAACACTGAAGAAAAGGTATGACTGCTGCCTGTAAATCATCAACAGGAGTAAGAGCTACTTAAACTGAAGGATACTTTCAGCCCAAGAAAAAAGGCCAGAGCAACCATAAATAAATGCAGGCTACAAAGCAGAACAAAGTTTCACTCTTGAACACAACCATATTCTAAGACATTCTCCAGAATGAGCAGACTGGGAGAAAATAGCTCAAACAGTGTTAAAACAGAACTGGAATATTTTAGGAAGATAATTCCTATAGCGTGCTTACTTATAGTAGGTAATAAACAGACTCTGTGACCTAAGAGATCCTTCCCAATCCTGTATTCTCATTCACTCCTCTCTTTCCTGCTTTTTTCTCAAGCATGGAAAATTTCAAAGACCCGATACAGGCCTTCAACCTTCCTTAAGAAAACTCTTGAGATTAATCCACAACAAAAAGTACTTCTGTTTATAAAGAACCTCTGAAAAAAAAAAAAAAAAAAAGCTGAATACAGATTAGGCTGTGGCAAAAACAATACATTTGGGGAGAGTGGGAAGCACATTTATTAAGCATGACTGTCACTGCTTTCAGTGTTAAGTAATACAGCGAATCATAGCACCTGCTGAAAATAACGCACACCTTAAGTGTGTCCAGTACACCTCGGTTCTTAAAAGTCTGATAGAGCCTTTTCCGGAGTTCATCTTGGGACAGCGTCTCCCTTTCAACCGAAGCCATCCTGCCCTACAACATCAGAACAAAACAAAAAAAAAAAAAAAAAAAAAAAAAAGGCATTACTGAGTCCTGACTCCCAGCGAGACCCACGGCCAGCGAGACGGCCAGCGCCTCAGCCGCCCCAGCCCCCCCCTCACGCAGGCCCAGGCTTTGCCGGGGCAACCGCCCCGCTACCCACAGGGAGGGCGGCAGCTCCGGCCCGTGCCGCGCCTGGGCCCTCTGTCTCCTGCCCGAGGAGCAGCAGCGGCGGGCGGGGCCCGGAGCCGGCGGGACCCGGAGCCGGCAGGCACTGGCAGCGGAACCGGGAGCGCCGGGTCAAAGCGGCGGCTCCCGCGGCGGCTCCCGGCGGGCACCGGCGCGTCACGGGGGCGCCGGATGTTGGGCGGGACGCGGGGTGGCGCTTCCGGGCGGCCGCGGGGAGCCGTTGGCGAGCGCACGTCGCAGGGTAGGCGGCGGGCCCGGGCCCCCCAGGCCCGGGCCTCTGCGGCGCAGACCCCACTTCCCTCTCCCGCCGGTTCCGCGGGCACCCCCCGCGGCGTCCGATCCTTCCCCTGGAGGCGGCAGCCCCGGCGGGGCACGGGGGAGCCGCCGGGAGCCTGGGCGGGCCTCAGGGCGCTGGGGCGCGGCGCGGGGGGGGGGGTGGTGGTGGTGTCACTCCCCCCGGGTAACTCTGGAGTCCCCGGGGATGGAGCCGGGGCCGTGGGGCTTCTCCTTTTTACTGCCTGCCTGTAGGGCCCCCAGGGAGAGACGGGTGAGGCGGGTGCACCACGTCACTTCATGGGATCGTTGCCGTCCAAGGCACTGGGGGGGCTGGCAGAGGATAAATGAAATCGTCAGTCGGTTGCAGAGTAAGCGTTTTGAGGTAGTAGTAGCTAGGCTCACTTCCAGGAGGTGTTCTGCCTTCTAAGGATATTTTTCTCCCTGTATGAGTATAAATGTGCATGCCTAAGAAAGTATTTCTCTTTAGCCTATGGTAAATACTATAGGAAGCACGTTGGCAGATTTTTAGGGGCACTTTCCCATGGATTTTTTATATAGACTCATCAGCGTGTCTGTCTTTTCTTGTAAGGAGTACTGTTTTGAAGAATGTCTGGAAGTTTCTACTTCGTGATAGTTGGTCATCATGATAATCCCATATTTGAAATGGAATTTCTGCCTCCTGGAAAAGTAGAGTCCAAGGTGTGTTTTTTCCTCTGTGATACACCTGTGATGTAATTATGGTGCATTTTCTTTTATAATTTTACAGTGTATTTGAAGCATGACCAGCATGTTAAAAGTGTTACTAATATTGACTGTTTTCTACAGAAACTTTGTCATAGGGAGTAGAACTCAAGTTCTTGAGTCTCTTAAAAATTCTTTGCCAGATCATACTAGTTCTTCATAAAACATGGTCTCCTTACATATTTGATGCTGTATGGTGAAGAATATATATGCTAGTCATGCTTTGGTCATTGCTCTTAGTGTTTAGAGCTTTTATAATAGCTGTTCATTATTTAAGGCTATTTACTGTCCTTCTCTATTTTAACGCATCTGTATCTAGTAATAAAGTAAGGAGCATAAATTTGAAAGCTCTATTCAGTCCTTTATTTTTTATGCTATAAAAAAAATCTTAAACATCTTCAGTAGTCATACTTGCTTTTCAGTAAGAAAGATTTAAATCGTGTATTGATAAATACGAGTTTGAAAATGTGAGAAATGTGAGACTACTCAGTAAGTAGTGTTTCCAGTGGGAAAAGAACAGATCTATCTATTGAGATATGACATTGAAGAAACAATAGACTTCAGAATAAAAGTGTGTCAGTCTGTGAGTGTGTCCAAAAATGGAAGTATATGCTGTCACTGATTTGAACAGCATGGCATCATCTGTAATTTGAATTGGTGTCCCATAAAAGATCATAAATAAGGCTAGTCGGACTAGACTTAGTGAGTGTGAGGATGTGACACATCCGCAATAGTGGAAAAATTAATTTTCTGCATTTTGCTAATGGATGTAACTTGGCTCGGGTAAGCTTCTTGTCTGGCTGAGGTTGAAGTACTAAATTTTCTCCTTAAGAGAGTATCAAAACTTGGATGTGCAGTGAAGGAGAACTAGTAGACATTGATACGTTTTGGCAACAATTGCTTCTGTTTCGAGACATGCCATTTCAGAGTGAATTCAGTGCAGATGCACAGCTGCCTGAAGTAAGGGGTTTGCGTAATGGATGTGGTAAATCAGCGTGAGCTTTTGCCCCTTAAACTTCATTATTTAATCTCTTCTTCAGTATGATTTAATGGAAGTGGCAAAGCTGTTAATGCCCTGATGGAGGAAAAATATAGTACGCTGAGGGGTGTGAGAGTGGCATGAATAGCATCCCTATATTATGAGAATCAGTGCAAGTCTACTTATGTTTCCAGTCTAATAGAAGCTTACAGTATCGTTTAGTCCCCCGTTTCTTCTTGGAAGATGTCCTACAGTATTCTAGTTTGTATAGAAAGTAAATGGCTCTTTCCCCACATGACTCTTGCAGTGTTAGGGCCAAATGCTGTCATTACTCTATGAAGGCCGTTTGTGTTTATTATACGAAGAGGTGTAATTTACATCTGCAAGCATATATTTAATACCAGTTGCAGGATGTTTTTCTGCACTAGGTTCTTATGAAAAAGAAAACCCCCAAACCAATTAAAAAATCCTATGTTTCTAAGCAAATAACCTGAAAAAACAGAATCTTTAGGTGAGAATGTTATCAGTGTATCTGTCCTCTGTACCTCTGCTTTCCCCATCTGCCCCCCGACTTAGACACATCATAACTTGTTTCTGGCAAATTTGAGAGAGATGTTACGGTCCAGAAAATGCTGAATTGCTGCAAATTTCACAAAAACAGGTGACTGGAAAGCAGAGAAAAATATTTTTATCGGGGCCTTCATTGTGGAATAAGTTTACAGTGGGAGATGACCCATTGGTAAACAAAATAATTCATGCTTGAATTTTGAATTAATTTCTGGGCTATAGATATAGGCTTTATTGGTTTTGTTGCTCTCAAGACTGTTTTTGTGATGACCTTTTTACTATGACCTTTTTTTTTCCCTTGAAACCAAGTGTTGGTTACAATATATACGTTTCTTAATTACAGGATGGCACCTATGTGACAGAAAAGAAGGGTATATATAACTTTACGTAACTTGAGCACTAGTTGTTTAGCAACTTGAGCAAATTATTCTTAATATTTCTCTCCTTTCACTGAATGACCAATCCTCTGTCTCCTGGAAATACATTAGGATGATCATCGCCATCTCAACCAGTTCATTGCCCACGCTGCTCTTGACCTAGTAGATGAGAACATGTGGCTTTCTAACAACATGTATCTGAAGACTGTGGACAAGTTTAACGAGTGGTTTGTTTCTGCTTTTGTCACAGCTGGACATATCCTTCCCTCTTCCCTTTCCTTATATTTATATAGGAAAAGCCTTTTGCCAGAAAGGGACAAGTTAGATAAAATGAGTTTGGAACAGATTTCTCTGGCTATTCACCACTATTATTGTCAGAGAGTCACCAGCTTCACGATGAAGTAAGTTGGGACGCACAGCAGTTGTTGAAAATTGGGACCAATTAGAAAGGTGGATTTTTCCTTTTGGAGGAGCAGAAATAACCTAATGAAATGTGGAGCTCACATGGAGTAGAGAAAAGAGGAGTGAGAGGGCAATAATATGAGAGAGTCTGAGTAAGCTTATATGATTCTCTGTTCCCATCCCTTTGACAGTGCTGGAGAGGAGAAGCAGGGATAAACGTGCTTGGTGTCAGTCACACCCATCTTGAAAATATGGTGTTGAGGCTTGATCAGGTAGTCCTAGAAGTGTTTGTTGTGAAACATTTGTTATACATAGCAAGTAACATTGAATCTCATTTTAACTTCAGGGATATATGGCAAAGGTGCTGAACGCATTGTCCGCACTCAGAATTGTCTAGCTTTAGAAAGAATAACTTTGAATAGAGAGGTGATTATTTTTATTTTCAAATAGGGGAATTTTAAAATATAAAGGTAATGCTTTCTAAATTTCACTGCTCCAGTTAACTACTTTTAATGCTTCCTCCTATAGTCCCTGCTATTTCATGTTCAGCTATTTTAAGTATATGCAGAATTAGGTGTAAATGCTTATCTCAGGATCTGTTAAATGTCTCTCTTCTTTGTAAAAGTTAAATTTTCCTTAATTGCTTTACATATGAGATTTATAATGCTTCATGATGTAAGGCAAGAAGATGGAATTAAGAACTTCTTTAATGATGTATATGACTTGTATATAAAGGTAAGAACCCACTTCTTATGGTCTCACTGCAGTATTTGTAAGTGTGTTCTGCTGTATGTGCTCAGGCATGACTGTATTAGTGTGTTTTCTCATGGGGACCTGTGTAAGTGGAGAAGCACCCATGCAGTCCACATTAGCCAGGGTTGATAACGTGACATCAGGGCTTCCTCAGTGTTCCTCAGGGCTCGGTGTTGGGACCATTTCTGTTCAACATCTTTATTGATGATCTTGATAAGGACATAGAGTGCGTTATCAGTAAATTCGCAGACGACACCAAGTTAAGCGGGAGCGTCGAATCTGCATGAGGATAGGGAGGCACTACAGAGAGACTTGGATAGGTTGGATTGGTGGGCCAACGTTAATGGGATGAGCTTCAACAAGGCCAAGTGCCAGGTCCTGCACTTGGGCCACAACAACCCCATGCATCGCTACAGGCTTGGGGAGGTGTGGCTGGAGCTGTGTGGAAGAGAAGGATCCGGGGGTTCTAATTGACAAGTAACTGAACATGAGCTGGCAGTGTGCCCAGGTGGCCAAGAAAGCCAACGGCATCCTGGCTTGTATTAGAAATAGTGTGACCAGCAGAAGTAGGGAGGTGATAGTCCCCCCGTACTCTCCACTGGTAAGGCCACACCTGGAGTATTGTGTCCAGTTTTGGGCACCTCAATACGAGAGAGATATCGAGGTGCTGGAGCGAGTGCAGAGGAGGGCAACGAAGCTGGTGAAGGGCCTGGAGAATAAATCCTGTGAGGAGAGATTGAGGGAGCTGGGACTGTTCAGTTTGAGGAAGACAAGGCTGAGGGGAGACCTCATCACTCTCTACAGCTACCTGACAGGACATTGTAGAGAGGTTGGTGCTGGTCTCTTCTCACAGGTGATTAGTGACAGAACAAGGGGGAACGGCTTTAAACTCCAACAAGGGAGGTTTAGACTGGACATTAGAAAAAAATTTTTCACAGAAAGAGTGGTCAGACAGTGGAATAGGCTGCCCAGGGAGGTGGTGGAGTCACCATCCCTGGATGTGTTTAAGGGTCATTTAGATGAGATGTTGGGGGATATGGTGTAGGGGAGACCTTTGTAGAGTAGGGCTGATGGTTGGACTCGATGATCCCAAGGGTCTTTTCCAACCTGAATGATTCTGTGATTCTATGACATAAAGGCTGTATTTTCCATTAAACAGAGTAGATTTTTCTAAATTGTGATAAACGGTGCTCTTTCAGAATTTATTCTTCATTTTAGTCCAGTGATTTTTGGACAGTATTGTGGCATTAATGGTGATAACGAAAGCAAAGGACTGTTCTACAGAAGGCTGGCGGGAGTGTTTTGCTCTGAGAACGAGTAGCCTGGTGATCCTTCCACTAGATGGGGCATCGGGTGATGCTCATGTATTTCCAAACCAGACATTCCCACCAGTGTCGTGATGGATTTGTTCTGAGAAGCTGGTACTAAGGGATGGCCGCGTGCATGTATGGGGAGAATGTAAGGGCCTGGAAAGCGAGTGGCTGTTTAGGAGCTCTGTGCTCTTAAAGTGATACGAAATAGGCTGAAAGCTAACAATATAGTTGCCATTTGAAGTAATATTTTTTCAGTGCTGGACCTTGTGCTGTTTGATGAGTTTTTCTTCTTTCCTCAGTTTGCAATGAATCCATTTTATGAACTCAATTCTCCTATTCGATCCAGTGCCTTTGAAAGGAAAGTACAGTTCCTTGGGAAGAAACACCTTTTAAGCTGAATAAATACATTTCCTGAGTGAGTGCTTTTTCCATACTTTCCTGATTATTTGAACTGTAGTTCTTCAGGTTAGTTCTCAGCATGTTTGATACTCATCTTCTGAAGACTGACAAAGTGGATGCTGAAGCAGCTTTTTTTCTTTTGGCCAATACAGATTAAAACAGCGAAGCCTCTCTGACTTCAATTCTAATTCAGACATGGAAAGAACCAAACTAAATTTACATGTTCAAGCCCACCTCTTTCCAGTATCTCTGCAAGTGCTAAAATTTTCTTTTTGAAAATATATTTAGAGTAGGGTTTCTGAACCATGGAACTATTTGTTGAGCTTTCAGAACAGCATTATTTGGCCTGTGTGGCTACTATTCTATTGTAAAATGTGGTTAGAGACCCTTTTGCAAAACTTACCATCATTCCAAACCAGTGAATTTTAAATGGGTCATTTGGCATATATTTACCTAATATTTTGGTTGTTTCACAATCTGTTTCCTTTTGCAGCAAATCTGTATAAGCTATCTTCTTGGACTTCTTTTAAAATGTCTGAAAAGTAATTTCCAAAAGAAATGGCATGCTGTTCTAGGAGGCACATTTTGCATAGTCTGTATAATTAAAGGGACCATGTGTATGTGCTTTAAATGTATAGTCAGTCATTATTTCTTTGTAATTTACACTTACTGCTAAACTGTCGCTGTAAAATACTCCATGAGAAAAAGAACATGATATAAAAGTTGCAATATTTACCTTAAATAAAATGAATGATGCAGTATGGGTGCCTGTTGAGTATACTCTAAATGATTTAGGAGAAAAGTAGATGATCATGGTAAGGCTACCTTTATTCGTGGGGTGACAAGTGAAGATGGCAATACTTGTCTTGCAGTGTTATTTCATAAAAACTGCATTGTACAGCATTTTGATAGTCATGTGATCTTATGTAAATCAACTGATTTTTTTTTTCTGCTATATACATGAAAGCATCAGAAACAGACTTGAGGTAAAGTATTCTCATTCATATCCATTAAGTTGGAGCTCTTAATGCTGTTTTCCACCTCCTCCCCAGTAGCATGATGGATGGAAAAATACTAAGAGTCAAGATTCACTGAGGAAATACTTATGTTAAATAATCATATATGTGGCAGTTAAGAAAAGTTTTTGGCAAAGATGAAGGATTAGTGCCAGGAGTTTCCACCATTTTTAGAAACTGTGGGGTTTTTTGATAATTGTATTCTTTTCTGCAAGCACACAGTAGGAAGTTATGTAAAATGAAAGCATTTTACATCTTGCCTGATCTCTGAAGGCAGTTAGCCAAATGGTGCCTGTTCTTATGCCCCCCATACAGTCTTTCCCCTTTTCTTCTGAATATAGCAATTGTAAAGGGGAAATGCAGTCTCATAGGTCCATCTAGGCTTTATGAAAACAGGCTGTTACTGGCCACAGGCAAGGGAGAACTATGTGCTAATTCATTACATCAATCATTATAGAGTTTGTGGTGAGGAATGTTGCCTCAGGACAGAATTCTGAAGGACCCGGGCTAGGTAGCTGTGATTTCCCCGTGTATGGAGGAACACTTGTTTATGCTTTGGTTTGTGACTTTTTACAATAAGCTGAAGGACTGCTATCTGTAAGCAACAGATGAAAGTTACCTCATGATCAATGATAGCCACAAATCTGCTCCAGGTCTGAAAGATGCAGTTCTAGCGTGCATCAGAAAATGAACAGTTCCTCAACGGACAAGGCAGAAGAGAGACCTTTGCAAGTATTATATTCATGCCCCATCTCAGAGGCTTAGGAATAATTCAAATGAAATCTGTTGCCGTGTGAGAAAGCAGCAGTAACTTGTATTATACAATAGAGGCAACAAAAAAGTGTGAGTTGAAGGGACTGGAATTACCTTATACAGTACAAAAATCAAGCATAAGGAAGTGAGAACATTAGCACAAGCCTTATAAGAACAAGAACCAGCCTTAATAAATCTAGGCTAGTAATGCAACTTAGACTCAACTTTACAAGGTTTTGTTGCTGTTTAGGGAACCTGTCATATGACTTAAAGTAAGATCTGTTCGAGGTACAGAGCAACTGTTAAAGCAAGCAGCCTGGTTCTGGCAGCAGTCTTACGCAAAGCATCTACGTACTTTTCTGTGAGATGAGCCGTTAGCTGTCCTAGCTAGTTCCTTCTGCCCCTTCCCATTTTGCGTAGCTTTCATCAATCCCACCAATTTGCCATGACAGTATTTTGCTCCTTTTCAAGGACATCTGTACCTTTGCATACGTATTACACAGTATACGCTCCATCACTTTACAGAATTCTAAATACTGCTAACAGGACCCCCTAATACTTGAGGTACATTAGTACTTGAATCAAATCAGTGAACTGAAACATAAGCCACAAGTGCCTACCTTACCTTCATAGTGAACAATAAGTTTTCACAGAAAGTACAGAAATGCCTGTTATTAAGCGTTATGGTTTTTTCTTTTGTACCTATCATCTACATCTGCTTGTCATAGGACTTCTGCTTCTTTCAAGTACCTGACAGCCTACCTCTGAGACCGGATCATGACCTCAACGTAATTCCTATGTGGTCTTAATTTACCATAGCACGTAAACTCCCCTTTATCTTTACTAGCCACTTTCACGCTTAGTGTACAGTTATGGTACAGCAGCAACCAGGGCACAAGTAATACAATTCTATTCTATGAAGTTTTATTTAACTTTATTAAACCTACTTCTCAGATGGAGACTTGGTAACCATGACATTACATGGCAAGGGGACAGATGGGAAAACACAGATGCTTAGGCACAAGGAAGACCATGATGGTTCTCATCCTTGTTGCCTTTTAGGAACCATTTGAATCATATCTACAGTACTCTAGTCACACTAACTTTATCTCCTGTTTTGTTTCAACCTTAACCTCTGCTAAAATGAATCTTAGAGACAGCTTTAAGCAGTAAGGTAGTAGTTCTACAACAAGTTCACATCACTAGCTGAGTAGCCCTCAACACAATCTTTGTTTTTAAAGCTTTTTGCTCTCTTGGCTTAATCTTAAGAGGAATTTAGCTAAGATTTTCTTCACAAATACCTTTTCATTCATTGTCTAGAAATTAAACAGAAGTAGCAGCTCAACCTGTATTTAGGTGTTAGATGACTGAAGCTTAAAACAGTTGCTGTATATGCTGGACTGTAAATTAATTAGACTCAGGAATGTACAGAAAGTAAAAAGATGTCACTTTTAAGCAGGAGCAGCAGATCTCTGGAATAAAGTCCCAGACAGGTTCAAGCAAGAATACAATACATTCAGAAGAGTGTATTTATTAAGAGCAACAAAAAGGGTTTGTTTTGCAAGCTTTACTTCCAAATAATTACACCTGGTACAGACTGAACAGATTCGCTAAGAGAAAACTCTTGCTGTTACTGTACTCTCAAGAAATGCTTTTCTATGGGAACCAAAAACTTGACAGAAAGCAGAGTCTGTGCAGTTTAGTGAATAACACGGCCTGTCCTATAGGCCTCAGACTTCCTTTTGAAGTCCACAACATGTGTACATGCATGCCTGTTAGCAGTCAGATTACACATTGAAGCAACAGCGCGCTATCAAGTTTGCTATTACAAGGACAGTGGGTACTCTGAGAGCCAACATTCAACAACTTCTCATACAAGTATTCTACCATTTAACTGCAATGGAGAGCCTCAGATACACTTTCTGTGGTTTCATCTGCGTTACTGCAGAAAGACTGTCCATTAAATACAGAATTTGCTTCTGTTCATCGTCATGTAATGAGTACAGTAATATAAAAGACATTGTCTTAAATGTGTAAGTCCATATCCTAAAATAGCAAATTCAACAATAAGGATCAAATTCAGCTCAAACACTAGTTGTAGGTATTTATTAGGGCTGAAAGCTGTCACAATCTACTGTAAGTCAAGAGCTTCCTGAGTTCTCTACGTATTGCCAATCCTTAGTTTCACAGTGCAGGGATTACTGGTAAACACATTCACAGCTCAGGTTAACAGGAACAAGACGTCTGGACCTTTAAGGCTGTATACTAGAAGTTCTCTTAGCAATTTGTCATAATGTGGATCCCTTCAAGTGCTATTAAAGCTGAGGGAATAAAGTGTATCTTTTTCATAACTAAAGATGGTTATACTTCAGTTACTCAGATTTTTTACCTTACTGATCAGAAACACACTAGAATGGGACTTAAGGCAAACACATGTATTAACTTAAAAAAAATCATCATCTTGCATTAAATTGCTGGAAAAATTAGTACAGAATTAGAATAGTAAATGAAAGGAAAATGGACATTAAATATGTAGGAAGTTTATTTCCTACTTAGCCTACTCAAATTATAGGAACATTAGGCAATTAGAAGACAATCTGAAGGTAATTTATATTAACTTATAATAAACACATTAGAGATGAAGTACCACTCACAGCAAAAGGAATGTAGTGAGACTGGTTTAATATCTAGCCTTGTTAAGAAACTGACTTCTAGTGAAACAAAAATGGAATGCTGATTTCATAAAAATATACACATATAAAAGTATCTTTGTGCCTGAATTCCAGAACAGTTTCTCCAAAGTAGTGCTTCTAGAACTTTCAAGTTTTAATTATATTCAAAGTATTTATCATTTGAATAAAGTTGGCAAATTACATTCTTATATTAATGTTTTCACTCGACACCTTCCTAAACAGAAAGTGTCACTAATTCAGTAACAGGTCACTCATGAATGGAAATTTTTCATTTGCTCCCCCAAGAAAGCAGCAGATTATGACAATTTTAATATTAGAGTGAAACCCATTTGTTATTTTATCTATTACACCTTCCCCATCCTTTTACAGAGCAAGCTAGTCAAAAGTAATTTGGCCAAAAAAAAATTTTAAGTCAACAACAAGATGAAGTGGGTTTTGGCTTCCGATGAAGGTTTACTGTATCTGTTTGAATAAAGTGATCTGACCTATCTTCAGAGGCTAGAACTCTTCTAACAGCTTCTTCAAAGGCTGCTGCAACATTAGTGGCATCTTTTGCACTGGTTTCAAAATAGGGATGGTTGCCATTATTCCTGCACCAGTCTTGGGCTTCTTCTGTAGACACTTGCCTTTCATCAATATCAACTTTGTTACCCAGTATCACAAACGGAAAACTTTCAGGCTCCTTGACATCTGCATAATAAATGAACTCTTTCTTCCAGTTGCTTAAGTTCTGGAAGCTTTGAGAGTCATCCACGCTGAAGGTTAGTAGGCAACAGTCAGAACCTCTATAGAAAGGAGTCCGCAAGCTCCTAAAACGTTCCTGACCTGCCGTGTCCCATATCTGCATTGTAACAAAACGTCCATCAACTTCCAGCTCTTTATTTAGGAATTCCACACCTATTGTATGAAACAGCTGTGCATCAAACTTGTTGGTGACGTATCTGTTCATAAGGGAACTCTTCCCAACTCCACCATCTCCTAGCAGTATTACTTTGAGGAGTGATGATTTTGCTGCCATTGTTACAGGAACAGATCCTCCCAGTTTCCTAGACCTGTGAAGATTAAGAAAATCATTAAAAAGAGTTGTGAGCAGAAAGTTTTGCACACATCAATACCTAGAAAATGTTGAAGTCTACCAACACCAAGTTTTATATACAAAAGCAGGAGGACTATGCTAAACAGGTGAAGTGTAGCTACTCACAGTAACAATACCCACTCAAGAACACGTGTTTAGGAGGTGTCTCTGCCACTGACTGCAGTCTGTGTGGCAGTCTAAGCAGTACACCGCACAAATTACTGGTCTGTCACTTAAAACCCCCAAACCCTCCAACATTTGTGCAGAAGGGGTATCGCATCACACTCAACTAGGGCAACGATTCATTTATGTTCACTGAAAAAGGTCCAAGGAAGAAAGCAAAGTGAGAGAATTTTATAGACCACATGTCGAACTGGTCACTTCAGCACTGCATTTCATTAGCAAAGTTATTTTTTAACATGTGAAAGTGAAGACGAAACTTTAGGAATAAAGCAGGACACTACCTGTTGCACTGGAATAACTGCTGCACTTTACCCAAAATTGCAACCAGACGAGGAATTTTAAATTAACTCAGAGGGAAGACAGTTATCTACAGAACAAATGCAAATGCTGTAATTTTATTTTAGAAGTCAGGCAACTAGGTATTGGTACACAAACATTTGGTATTTTACAGTTTACTCCTTGCAGAACAGCCATAATAAATGGAATACTTTACAACTACTACACAAGCAAATTCACCGTTGCTACTTCAGATGGTACTCAAGATGCCGAATACTGAGGCCAAGTCTACACCCACAGTTCAGTTAGTAGGTGTCAACTTCCTGTGGTAAAACTGTCAAAAAGCCTGGAAGTGCTAGTGAGCCTGGCTGCCAGCACAGGGATGGTGAATTAGTGGCACCAATGAAGCTTTTTTACTGTCAGATTTTAGTGTTAAAGGATTTTATTTTTTTAAAAAAGTAATTAGCTCATTAGTGTTTTGTGCCAGCCCAAGGTTTGCCCTCATTACAGTAATGTCATCTAATACTGTAAAAAGAGTTTTTTAATTGCTTGGGGGCAAAGTTTTATTTTAAAGAGCTCAAACTTAAGTTTCTGTATAAAGAAAACTGCTGTTCCTATACCTACCCGTTACTAAAAGAGCTCAAAGTAATTCAGCCAAAACAGGCTTCTCTGAAAAGAGTGTCTGTTTAAAATGGAAATGGGTCATAAGTCCCCTAGTCTGTCTCCTTCTCTGAAGGAAGGAATGCGGTCTTGCTAGTTGTAATTAGCGCTACTGGCATATATATCACCCACAGAGTATGGTTATGGAATTAATAACCTGATACAAGCTGGCGTGAGAATCATGTGACTGTGCTGCCTTAGAATCAAGGCCTACGTTAGAAGCAAGAAATGTCAGGAATTTATTTGTCTTTGACTTTCCATCTCTGAATGTTTACTTGTTAGAAAATCTACAGCTGAAGCCTCAACATAAGGAACAGTGGCTGCTTCCATTAAAAATTTGTTCAGAATGAGTAATTTAATTCATTTATACTGTAAAAACAATGTTTAGAAACCCTTAACATTTCTACAAGTTTGTATCACAACAATGTTATAACTCCTTAAAAGCTACAAGTGGATTGTTCATTTACCTTTCACATTACCTTTCACAGAGCTATGGGATAATTGTTATGGTTCAGGACATACATTTTTATGTATGTGAAAAGCCTTATTAGAGTCACCAGCCTACTTGCACATGATATCCATGTTCATGCTGAAATATTTAAAATGGTCCAGTGTCTTCACTTATCTCCCTAATTCCTACTATTAGTTAACTAACAAGGTATTTGAGCTACACCATTAAATAGTAGCATCTTCTTAATAAATAATGCATTCATGAGAACAGAGCGTACCAACTACTGCCCTGTTCTTCCACTTCAGTGTAGGAACGAGTTACTTTTTTTTTTTTTCCTGTCCTCTGAAATCACAAGTTCCCTAGAATACATAATGTGAATAAAAACCTGACTTACATAGTTCTGAGTGGTACTATGGACTTGTTTCTTCAGCTTCTACAGTTTGAAGAACTGCAGTTACTATCATTAATTTCTCCATGAAGCCACATTTTAAACAAAATACAAGTAAGGAAACACTGTTAACACTAGTACTCTTGTGTATTGAAAACCCGAGAAATTGATTTGCACAATTTCAACTACACTGACCGTTACAGTGAGGGCTAGGAGACTTATGACCATAAAAATACTTTCACTGGGCAGACAGTTATAGACCAGCCACAAACCATGAAAAGTGTCTTTTTAACTAGAACCAAACTGATCCTTTTACACAAAGGCTACAAAACAGTCTTGCCAGGGCTGATAAGCAAGTATCTCAATGGGATGTTGCATGCAACGTCAGTAAGTGTCATACGTCATTTAAGTACATACATACAAGCTGGATCTGAGACAGGAAAGCAGCATGTTTAAAGGCATTAAGAAGCATTTTTGCTTGGAAGCAGCAAAGACTTTATACAATTACAGTTTTTCTGATTATATAAGGGACTCATCTGTAGCCCCAATGATTATGTTATTTCGAGTATCTGCAGAACCAGGACGGTAGTTTTCAGCACAGTAGGCTGCTGCATTTTTTCCACTTACACATCTTTAAGTTAAGATTTTTAAAGAGCTTAACTGGTGTGGTGGTTTTTTTTTTCCCCCCCTTCATTATGAAGCCTTAATACTCCAACAAACAAAACAACAATAAAATCCTTAAGATGCCTGGAGAACCAATGTTATTTCTCCTATTACATACTTTGAACTTATCTGTATGTGTTTTTTGACAATGTTTTTGGAAGGAACAGTACTTCTGTTATATTTCTGAAGATTTATTATCTTTAACAGTTCAGATTAAATTATCATTCAGCATCTGAAAACTAAACAAAAACTTAATTTCCAATGTGTATCTGATTATTTTAACCAACATTAGGAACTGCAAGACATTACAGATAACTATTTGTTCCAGTTCTTACATTAAACTAATTGTGCAGCACAGTAAAAGTAGTCTCAACCTAGTACACAGAAGAGTCTGTAGAGAGATTTTTTGCCTCATGTGCCTCTATCATTTCAATATTCAAAGAAACTCACAGAGCAAATAAAAAGCAGCCTCACTCTGGCCCATTTTGATAACCACCTTTTAATTGCATCTACCAACTTATAAGGGCTCCAACTCTTAGACCACTGACTTCAATATTAGCGTTAAAAGCAGGGAACAGTTTCTATTAAGTGCCTTTCTAACATGATCATATACCATAATACAAATAGTAATTTAATTGTCACCTCTCAGAATCTCCCTCTTAAACAGTGAGCTGAATTAGAAGTCTGAAACATTTCCATTAGCAGTCCAAACATTTGCTGGCAAGACTAAAACCAACATGCTAAAAGCAACTTCAAAAAAAACAGTGCGCATTACAAAATCTTTGATTCCCAGCCCTTCAAAGCTTAGAGAAACACCACTGCCTTGTCCAGTCTATCCATCTAGATTTTCTTAATTCCACGTCTGTCAGCTTCATAGCCGTCTTTATCTTGAGTGCAATTACCTCTTTTAACACTGGTACTGAGACAGCACTCAAAGAAGAGAGAGATTTTTGGTCTACAAAACCATAGCAGCACCACACAAACTTTGTCTAGTAAGTTGTCTTTTTTTTTTTTTTACTGTAAAAAAAATTTAATAGCTTAAGGAGGACCTGATTATACCAGAGTAATGAAGGCTGAAGACGGGTGCTGTACTCGTTACGTCTACAGAAAAATACTGTTAGCCAACACAGTAATTGCATTGTATCTATCATGTCAGCAAGCACAAACTATTAAGCAAACTGAGTCAATTGGACCAATTTATAGTTTCACTTTTACCATACTGATACCAGGCACAGCAGCACACCATAAAAATAAAAACAAATAACCACATAGCAACTGAAATCTCACCTCTCAACAAAAAAAAACCCCTCCTTTTTTAATAAAAGACACCAAAACCTGGAACTGTTTCAATAGCACCACAAAATTCCCTCAGTATTCTCAAAGAAATAGATGTAAGGGGCACTTCAAATTTCCAGACTATTGTTTCTACACTTGTAGCTACTTTCTAAGTTGGAAACAGGCAAGAAAATCTATTTCAATTACCATTTTCAGCCAGTGGTCACTGATGAACCACCTGCTATATGAAATCAAGACTAAACCCAAAGGTTTCCTTGAAGATATCTGGTACACTGTCCTTTAATTAAAGTTGTTAAAGAGCATCCATTTCACTTGGAAAAGGAAAAAAATCCAAAATAAGGCAGACTCAAGTTTGTTCCAACTAATCACATTTATTTACAGTCTAACATGCTTTCAGCCAAGACTCCTTAAAAAATAGGGGCCATCTTTGTTAAAGATTTAAGAAAAAAGACTCTCAAAGTTACCGACAAGCAGAATTAGCAGTTCCATAACTAGCATAACAATAACACTGACCATGCTTCATAACTCCCTATTTACACGTATACAACACATTCATTTCAGCTTTAAAGCTTATTCACAGTTTTCTTTGCTAAGACATCTTATTTTGTTAAACCACAGGTATCAGACATTAATAGTTTAAAAAGGCTTCAATAGTTTTTAAGAACACTTCAAGTATTTAGTCTGACAAAAACACTGGCCTTTCCATAACATAGTGTGAACTTACTCCCTCATTAGTAATTCTTTTTAACGCAAACCATTTGACAATATTTACCAGACTAGCATAAAAAAAAAAAGTTGCTTCCTGTGGTTTGTTAGTTGCAGTGGCTCATTACATAAAATGTTCCTCTGTAAAAGGTCTGAAAAACAAGTCCCAGGAACTATCAGAGTTGCAGCAGCAAGGGCAGAATCCAGAACCACGTCAATTAGTTTTCAACACTTACACCTACTGTTTGTGGAGTTTTTACATCTCTCAGTACTCAGTCACTACAGAGTTTACACTTGTCACCTATAGCAGATTCGCAGGTTTCCAGAAATTTGAAAAGAAAGGACAGAAGCCAATTTTCTCCCTTTTCTCTGCTTAGCCAATCCTTGTTCTTGTATTTAGAAGGTACCGGTTTACACCCTGGCCAATTAAGTGGCACAAGAATGGGGCTTTCTAGTGTGTAGGAGACCACAAGCCTGTTTAACCTGGAAAGATTTTGCTCTCAGTTCCGAGAAACATACAGATACGAAGTCAAGATGCTACACGCTTTGTACTTTTGAATGCATTACAAGCTCAGACATTAGTCAGCCTCCAAACTGACCTTCCCCTCCATGGGGTACTGACGTAAAAGCTGTGATCAGGAACACCCCTTTACTGATGGCCACTTGCCAGCTGCCTGGCTTGCCGGAAGCCTGGAAGCCCTTCAAGCATATGGCCCGACCTACCGAGATCCTTATCATCTTGCAAGTCTTCCTTCCTTCTTCTACAATTTCACCATTGCAATGTGAAGGTAGCTTGTGTTTTCTGTTGGATAAATCTTTAATAATTTGATGACAGGTTATCTGAAAATTGCCTCTAGATGTAAGCAGCCTAGAAACGCTTTATCTGACACCAGAGTATCACTAGAGTTTGTTCACAATAATTTGTAATATGAACACAACCCAAACTGAACTGACATACAGCTGTTGCCACTCGTTTGTATACCAAAAAGTTGTATTCTGGTGTCTCTTTATAAGGTTATTTTTAACTCCTGCATAGTTTAGGACTCTAGTTCAAACAGTTGCCTGGCATGACTCAGGACTATGAAAGAAGCTGCAGCCAAGGGAAGGAATCCTTAAATCCACATAACCCCTGGGTCATTAAATCATCCCAGTACCTACTGCCAGAATCACTTAATTTATCCTAACTTATATCTAGCCGCAAACTCAATCAGCAAAACTTGTCAGGAGAAATACCTACATTTATACCTGTTAGTTTACTCTTGCAGAGACCTGGCCTTCACTTTCTACCTCATTCCTCATGTTCAAGTAGAATGAGCAAACTATCATTTATTCTGATTTAATCAGAGTTGACATTTCTGAGCAGCTCCCAATTTAAATACTCTACTACTTTCAGCCAACTTCAAGACACCCTCGGGTGCGGCTGCTCTCAGTCCAACATTTCTAACAATTCATGAGTTAACTGACATTCTCCTTGCAACCTACTTCTCTGTTACTGTTTCTCTTCTTTCAATAACCTATCAAGCAATTATTTCTGCTCCTATGTGCTCATCTTTCTCCCTTGCATTAGCTTCCCTTTTCCTCTGGGGACTCTTAGCAATAGCAGCCTCTATTGGCCAGGCTACACTGTGCATTCATATTCTTCCCAATATAACTATGTGACCAAAGCCCATCCCTAAGGGATTAAGTGGGTTACACTGTACCAGGCCAACATACTGTCTGCTGGGTAGAGAATGAAAACAAAAACAAGACACCAAGGAGAATGAACATTATAAAAAAAAACCCTTAAGGAATTCTTAAAAGCCTTTTTGTTGGGAAGTTTTTATTCATTGTGAAACATTTATGTAAAATTCCAATCCTAAGGAGCTAAAAGATCTATTTCTCATGATTTATTACTAAATTGACACAAAATAAAATACAGCTTGAAATCTAAGTACCTCATCTGACCCTCTGCGATTTTTTTTCACATATGTCCAATTTAAGGAAACCGATGGTTGGTTTAAGCACTCAAAAGCAAAATGAGGACTGCTAGAGCGAGCCTTTTTTTTTTACTACACAATCCCTATTTTTAACTTAACGGAAAAGGCTTTACTAAAATTAAGGCAACAGAGCTCCATACAACCTGAAAGAAGACAGAAAAATAACAGTTCATTACAAATTCCACATTGATACTGAAACACAGATGTAACTGTACCATCCTTTGGTTAGGTTTCTCTAGAAATAAAAGTGCTAGGAAAAAAAAAATTTGGGATTTTGGGTATGTCTGAGAAATAGCTCTTCCTCTGGTCTGCCATTACAGCTTTTTACCTTATACGCTACTAAGAAGTCATCAAAAAATCCCCCCAAGAAGCCAGCCACACACAACAACCCTTGCTCTAAAAAAAACAAGCTCTGACAACTTCAGCCTTGTACAACACTTTAAAAGTAAAGACAAATAAAAACCACATGCTTATTTAGTGGAGCTGTAAATTACTGTGGACAAGAAGGAAAGAGGGAAAACAACACATAGGGCAGCAGACTGCATGACAGCTATCTGCAGACAAGCGTTTTAATTCCAAAACAAAATTTAGCCAAGGAGTTCCTTACTTGCTTATCCCACCCCAGTTAATAAAATTAAGTGCTATGTATCAAGTTATATAAAGGCTACTAATATAGGTTTTTAAAACTACTTTTCTTGCACTATTCTGTTATTCGTGCAATTATTTTGCACAAGTTACATTTAACATGGAATACTAACACTGAAAACTGCTCATTAACCATTGAGCCATAAGCGATTCAACAATGTGAACCTAGCCCTTTGGGTTCTCCAGCCACCACCACTCTGCGTCCGAACAGCCATCTGCCACGACTGGAAAAGCAACCGGCCGTTGCAGAGGAGAGCAAAGTCACTGGTTCAAAAAAGAAGAACTAACAACTACACCGCTCAGGGTCCCTTCGGGAACACAGAAGCCCTTCTTCAGCAGACAGTAACAAGAAAGGGCGAGAAAGGGACCTTTTTCCTCCCTTTTTTTTTTTTTTCCGGTTTGAAAGGCGTTGAAGGGACAGGTACGAAACCGAGTTTCGCCCTAACAGACCGGAGATCTTTCTCAGTGCCGGGGAAGCACCGCGGGGCCGGAGACCGACCGTGCGCCGCCTGGGAATCGCCTGGCAGGAGCCGCTTCCCGAAGGAGCCACCGCCTGCCCCGCAGTCACGGGATCCCCGGTCACGCCACGCTCCCCCCGCCGCCCGCACCGGCGCCGAGGAGCGCCCGCGACTCCCTCCCACCGCGGCCCCGGCAAGGGGCGGCCGGCGCTCCCCTCCCGCCCCCCGCAAGCTCTCAGCCGCCGGGCGAGCACCAGGAGCGCGCCCGGGAGCCGGCGGAGCTCGGACAGCGGCGGAGGCCGCGGCGGGGAACGCAGCCGTAGGCGGAGAGCCAGGAGGAGGGAACACAACGAAACCCCGGTGAGCTCCGGTCAGCTCCAGACCGCTTCCCCCCGCCACCCTTCCGGGCTGCCGGGGTAGAAGCGCGGCCCCCCCACCCCGCAACAGCGGCGAGGAGAAAGGCAAAGCCCCCGGCGCGGGCCACCCTCACCGGGACACCCGCCCCGGAGCCAGCGGCCACTGCTCGCCCGCGCCCGCTGGGGAAGAGGGAGGGGACGGCCCCGCCACGCCGGCCGATACCTGCCCGCGGGAAGGGGGCCGCCGCCGCTCCCGAGCCCGGGCTGCGCCACCGCCAGGCGCTGGGGAAGGAAGAAACAACATGGCGGCCCGGGCAGGGGGCGGGGCCACGGGATCACGTGAGCCGAGCCCCGGCACACGGCCCCGCCCACGCGGGGAGGGGCGGGGGCGCGACTCGCCCCACCCGCCCCCCAGGCCCCGCCCCCAGGGCCCCGCCCCTGACCGGGGCCGGCGGGGCGCCGCTGGCGCCGGTCTCCGACGGGGGCGGGTGGCGGGGTGGATATGTCCAGCCATGGGCCTGCGAAAGTTTGGGCCTTGGCAAGCCCGTCAGTGGGAAGAGCTGTGCTCACAGCGAGCGCAGGGCACTGATCTCTAGCTGCGACACTGAAAGGAAGCAGCACTGCTCCATTGCAAGAGGGTAAGGCCTTTATTTGCTCTAGAATGCTCTGAACTAAGCTATAAAATGCCTTTATATAGTATTTGCAGGTCAGAGTTATTTATTAAAGGCAGTAGTCTCACTGTGCTCTGCGTCAAGGGCCCCATGGAAGCAAACTCACAATTGTAAGGCAGCTTCACTTTACAGGTAGAGATGCTTAAAAATGTACATGTGTCAATGAAGGAATTAACCAAAATCCAAAGTATGCAATTTAAAAAGAGTAGTCAGACACTTTTTTCTGTAGTAATTCAGAATAACGTCAACTTGACTGTTTACAACAAGATCACAGGAAACAAAGTCTAAAGGAGCTGGGTGATAGAGTCTTTTCTGTGCTCTTACAACTCATCACGAGGATAGGGCAAAATGTAATGAAAATGAAAGGAGCAGAAATTATTTAAGTGTATTTAAAGAGGTTTCCACATCATCAAGAGGAATAGGTGATGACAGGCGTAAGGAACGAGCATTTGAAATGCACCCATTTGCTCAAGCAGTCATCACATGCTTCCGATCACAAGGGAGATGCAATCGGACTGGAATTGCCACTTGCAGAGTCATCTTGTTTTGGATCAGATTTACAACACGGCCCAAGGAATGGAAAACAAGATCTCAGTATCATCAAAAGGAAATGCCTCCTACTGACAGGAGTAGGATTATTAAAAGGCAGTCCATGCTAGAGGCAAATCTGATGATAGACCCATTCTTATTTAACAAAGCTGGACTTTGAAAAACTTTAAGTACTTTTTTCCTGGGCTCTGCTTTCATTCAATGCTAAAGTAAAATACAAGTGCTGGAAGAGTAGAAAAATGGCATCTTTAAATGACAGTAATTCAAAGACGTAAGTTCTGATCTGTTATGGCATTATTTTGTGATTTAAAAAGAAAACAAAATCTGCATTTAGAAGTGGAGGAAATAATTACTCTCTTTATACTTGATACCTTGTGCGATAAAGCTACCATTGTTTTTTCTTGAGACAACACTGGTTCTCAGAGACTTGGATACAGTTAAAGAAATTTAGAATCGTAGAACAGTTTGGGTTGGAAGGCACCTTTAAAGGTCATCTAGTCCAACCCCCCCTGCCATGGGCAGGGACACCTTCCACTAGACCAGGTTGCCCAAACCCCATCCAACCTGGCCTTGAATATTTCCAGGAATGGGGTATCTACCACCACTCTGGGCAATGTGTTCCAGTGTTTCACCACCCTCATCGTAAAAAATTTCTTCCTCATATCTAGTCTGAATCTTCTTTTAGTTTAAAACCATTACCCCTTGTCCTATCACTACAGGCCCTATTAAAAAGTTTGTCCCCATCTTTCGTATAAGCCCCCTTGAGCTGCTGGGAGGCTTCTCTAAGGCCTCCCCGGAGCCTTCTCTTCTCCAGGCTGAACACCACCACCCTTCTCAGCCTGTCCTCATAAGGGAGGTGTTCCAGCCCCCTGATCATCTTCATGGCCTCCTCTGGACCCGCTCAAGCAGGTCCATGTCCTTCTTATGTTGGGGACCCCAGAGCTGGACACAGAACTCCAGGTGGGGTCTCATGAGAACAGAGCAGAGGGGTAGAATCACCTCCGTTGGCCTGCTGGTCACACTTCTCTTGAAGTAGCCCAGGATATGGTTGGTTTTCTAGGCTGCAAGTGCACACTGCCGGGCCATGCTGAGCTTCTCATCAACCAACACCCCCAAGTCCTTCTCCGCAGTGCTGCTCTTGATCCCTTCATCCCTTGGCCTGTATTGATACCAGGGGTTGTACCAACCCATGTGCAGCACCTTGCACTTGACCTTGTTGAACCTCCTGAGGTTCACATGGCCCCACTTCGCAAGCTTGTTCAGGTCCCTCACATTTTTAAAGTTCTAGTTAGAAACAAAAAACTTAAGCTTCTGAGATAAGATGTACTTTTATTTCTTTTACAGGGGAACATAAAAGAAAATAGGAAAGGACCATGCTGTAACTATGGCCTATTATGCTTATGATTTTACAGTCATAATGGAGTATCAATGGAGTTACTCTTATGGTTAAAACACACACATGCATGCTTGAGGATCAGGAACTGAAGGCTCTTTTCCCTTGTGTCCACCCTGTTACTGCTACTCATGTATATAACAAAACCAGTAGTTGCTGCAGAATAATCAAGAACTGTAGAACAAATAACGCCACTGATGGGGCTGGTCACATGAATTATACGTACCAGTTCTTAGGAACAGACAGAAGAAAATGTCCAGCTAAGATGTGGTTTGAATCACGTACACCAAAATCACTCCTGTTTTAAATTTTGCAGACAGCGTAGTGTCACAATGGTGGGTGCTGTGGGCTCTGCCCCTGCCCAAGGGCGCTGCCCAGCTGTCCCAGCGGTGGTGAGCAGGGCTGGGGCAGTGCCGGTGGGGGCAGCTGACTCAAGGTCCTGCTGCCTACAGAAGCCACATTTTGGCTCAGGCTCTGTCTGATCCCAGTAGCCCTGGACCTACACCCCACCTTTGCCCCAACTCCCATTAAACAGCTGGCCCACCTCAGCACAGCCTCCTCCCCACAGACTTGTCTGGTGCTCACTGGTGTTCCGGCTAATCACTGTCACCAGACCTGCCCTGATCTTCTTGTTTGGGTGCTGTGGGGCAGTGACCCTTTCTACTGAGGCCACCCACCCTCCGCTCCTGGCTCACCTCCTCTTGCGCAGCAACCCACCCTTGCCGCTCCCTCGTGTGCACGTTCATCTGAAAGCTGACTCTGCACCTTAAGGATTTTATTCACAGAGCTGTATTCATGAAGAGATAATTGTTGTTATGTCACGTGCTAGCAAATGGCACAAATAACATCCCAATGGCAAATAAAGGGCAATTTTTGTGTGTGTGTGTATGAGAAAGTTCTGTATCAGCAAAGCTCTCGTATAATAGAGCTTGTGAATAATGCTTTTTACCATCTGTAGTTGGCAAGGAGACTTTGTCCCATCCTGGCAAGTGATGACATCGCCTCAATAAAACATGACTTTGTCACCTCCTGGCTGAATTACAGCAGTACAAAGTAAGGGGATATGAAGTCATCTGCCTTTATGGCTCTGTTAATACCAAAATGCAGCAAGCCAGCCCCTGAGTGATCCAAGAAATTATCAAAGTGCTCTTGTTTCTTTCCTTATCTTCTAGGCACTCAATGAACTGGGCCATTACACCCTGAAGATTCCCTGAAGGACTGTAATTCAACATATTTGCTCCTTAACCACAGCCCGTTACCAGGTAACCTTTCTTTTTGCCAGAAAAAGAGCTGTTCTTTTTTTGTTTAAAGAGTTGCAGTTCTTGGCTTTAGTAACAAATGTATATACCACAGCAGGCTGAAAGGAATACATTTTAAATAAACACAAATTTCCTTTTGGTTTTGAAAGGAAGAAAGACTTACAACCAACGAATGGCAGCCGAGTACCTCCCTGAAAAGCGCTACAGTAAGAGGGCTATGAGAGAAGATATAAAACACCCTCAACAGATGGAATGAAATGGATCCGGCAGTGGATCTCCAGGAACCAGAAGCAGTTTTGTCACTGGTGTTAAGGGAGCAACATCAACTCCAATAAATAGAGCACTTCTCAGAATAATATCTTTGCTTTTACATTTGAAGTTGTGTGAAATTCATTGTTAATTTAGCTCTCATCTTAAGACACGTATTACAATTTCTGCAGCTACAGGCTGCTTAAGCTTTGAGTGCAATCTACATTTAAGTCTCTTTTGCTACTATTAAACCACAGCAATTCAAGAAGCAGGTGAATTTACAGCATATCTGGAAAACCCAGTGAAAATAAATACAGACTTTAGCCTTATTCAGCATACATTTGCCCCATGTCTCTGTGGATCACCTCTAATGTCATGTTCCCTTGTGGAGTAGCATCATGGACATGCTAAACATTGTACCAAAATTAATTGTCTCTGCTTAAAAAAGTTAAGAGATCTTTTTCCCACCTGGAACAAACAGAAAAAGGACTACTTCAACAACGTAAAAGCATCTCATTTTTCAAAGCTTTCCTTTTATTCTTGTTTCTGGACTCCAATACTCCCTGTACTCCAGCATTCTAGACTCTCCTGCTGGCACATACGCTGTGTAGTTGCAAGTTGACTTTTTAAAGCCATTTTGAGCCAAAGCATACACTCTTATCCAGTCAAACATTTTAAGCCTGCGCAGTTACACAGTCTGGGTAGGGACAATTTAACCTCTTGATGAACTCCAGCCTGGAGCAGTACTTTGCTTAGTGAAACTATGACCACACCTCTTTAAAGAAGAGCAATGATTTACCTGAATGACTGTCTCTCATACTTGGCACTTCATGTCTGTGCAGTATTCTGATATATAGTGGCACATGACACTACACAACATCTACTTTCTACAAAACCTTTCAAGTAATGAGGTTTGGATACAAAGAGATGGAAAAATGGCCAAAGCAGTAACGAACTGTGTTAGGTGAAAACAACCAACAGCATAAGATGATCAAGAAGGTAATATAATAATTCATGATTTTGTATACAGTTTCACTAACTGTTAAATGTGAAGTTGCAGGCAGCATGTTTATCAGCATGAACTAGGCATAAAGGGAAACCAAACTTAGATGAGCTTTTTCACCAGCCCTGGAACAACAAACCTCATTTCCTATACATTACTGTCCTCAACATACTTAAAACGGGCCAAGTTCACTTTCCCTGCCTCCCAATACTTTCTGCTTCTTTCTGCCAGTATTCCCAGATCTCCTCCTTATCCCAGACTACTATCTGGGCAAGCAGCAGTGTATTTTGTGTCTGGCTTTTCAGTAATAATAAGAATCTAGCAACTCTGTGTGTGTTGAACCAGCAGCTAGCAGCTAGGTAACTCCTGAATAAAGGTAGGGGTACCATCTCCTTCCACAGGAACAGAAATTCTTCTCATGATTACCGGATTTCACAAAATTTACAAATATATTCTCATCTTTTAATGTCTAACTTTAACTGGATTTGTTGCAAAGATGGCTCTCAGGTTCAACTGTTATTGGGAAGGCAGGCAATAGAGGAACGCCTGCTCACAATGTATTACCATGGAAAATGACTTTAAAATGCTGAGTTTACAGCTGCGAGGGTATCAAGGACTTGCCCTAAGAGTTCTGACTGCTCTCGGTTTGAAACACGCGGAAGAAAGTTAAGGGATAGTTGTACAAGTGGCATGATTACAATCCATTTTTTGACTATTTGTAGTTACTGACAGTTGTTTCTATACCGTAAGCTGCAACTGCAGTTGTTAGTAACTGGATTTTATTATTTCCACATCTTAGAAGAAAAGGCAAGATGTGAAAGGCTAGAACCAAATGATCCTCTTGCTGCTGCAGGCATGGCTTACTCAGATCCACAGCGAGGCAGGCTTGCTCAATGATTTGAAAAAGTTTTAAGATACCAGCTGTTCACGTTTTCTTAGCTGCTCAGTAAATATAGATCTGTTGAAAATCTCAGTCGTGTTGGGGCATATAGCTTAGCACTATACATTTAGCGATGGGCAGTTCAAAAGAAAATGATGTTACACATTATGTCACAGTATTACAGCTACAAATTTTAGCCTTGAAATATATTCTGTCAAAAACACCATCCGTGCCTTGTAACATTTCCCTTCACTAAGACAAAACCTGGATGGGCTGTACATCACTGAGAATGGCTTCAAAACCATCTGCAGGCAGAAATTATTTATAAGTGTTCACTGCTACACAGTGTTCTGACACAGCACAATACAGGTGTACAGCTCTCCTCAACTCTGTGCTTCCTGTGAACCAGTAACTCAGGAGTGTTTGCTTTCCTATGGTTTTATGGAAAGCTAAAACCAATACTTTACACAGAAGTACTTCCACTTAAACAAGCAGAACTACTTGTAAGCATCAATTCCAGAACATGGGTAAGGGCTGGGAAGGAAGATCAGATATTAACTGATTGGTTACACAGTTGAACACTGGGGGCCTGGCCTAATGCTTTAATATTTGTTTTACATCACTGCAATTCCACTAAAACACACATTTTCACATGATAAAAATCTAGGTAATGCCACAGTAAATCACACCACTGAAAAGTCAACTGTTAACACTTCACAGAATGGAAAATATTTTTCTTGGGGTTGGTTTTTTTTTCCTGGTAAAATAGTAAGTACCTCTTTGTAACATCAGGTTACAAACCATTTCCACCATATACAGATAAAGGTCTGTCTCGTCTTTTAGTTTTAGTCCTGGGTGGCTTTTAGTTCAGCAACAGCTATTTTATTATCTCATGCTCCTAGCTCCTTTCTCTGACAGGCCACGTGGCTGGAGAGCTCTGGGGCAGTGCCTTAGACCAAAAAGCTGACCAGCCTCAGCTCTCACCATGTTTCTCTGCTCAGCTGATGCATTTTAGCCTCGAACTGCAAAATGCCTGCTGTGGATTTGTTAAAGATATCTCAATTAATGCCAAGTATGCAGTTTTATTGTGTTTATACAATAGGATGAAAGGAAACACCTGCCTCTGTGCCTAAAGCATGACTTTGGCAATTTACTGACCCATTTCACCATCCTGTCCACACTCCAGCAAGGAAACTCATTATGAAGGTTATGCTTCCAAACAGTGCTACTGCTTTGCTGCAAGAACCTAACCTCTCTCGCAGGGCAGACTTATTCTTTACTACATCTCCTTAGTTCCATGAGTTGACACATTCATGTGTTCAGAAAATCAGGACTCAATGCAAGACCCATTTCCTCTCATTTAAACATCTACAGGAACTCAAAAACGGTGAAGAAACCAGAACAGGGACACACAGTATGAACATAGTCTTCTACAGACCAATAGACAGCTTGAAAGATACCCAGACTCAGGTGGTTCTCCCAGTTCTGAGAAGAAACACCTCCTTGACTTCTAATATATACTCCATTCAAAGTATTCAGATAGCTAATTCTGAAGCAATTTTAAGTTGTCCAGAAAAAAACAACAGGGCTATTCCTTAAGTAAGAATAACACTAAGGTGATATTTTTTGATAAATAAATGCTTCTAGTATACAGCCAGTGGGAATCCTGTTGACTCTGGGAACAAATGCATGTATAAAAGCTTCAGCTTTTAGATTTCCTTCTATTCATTTTTTCTGGGTAACTTGCACTATATAAAAACATTAATTTGCTCAGTTCAGGACAGATGTCCCAGTTCAACAGAGGATATCCATTCAGAAAGTGATTAATTCCTATTAACTTCATGTCTTTATTTATTAAATAAACTTAATAATGTATTTACATAATTCTCTGAAATAAACCATTATCTGATTCTGCATTAATTTCTTAACAGTTGCAGGACACATCATCTTACATTGCAAATCTGAACTGCAAACTGATAGATTGTTACAAAACCTATTTTCCTCCCAATAGCTATAAAAAGCTAAAGCAGAATTTAATTTCATTTGCTAGTTGTCTTCTTCCCCTTTTACACTCTTTTCATTCATTTTTTCCTGTTAGACATTACCTGTCAAGCCAACTTAATAATCTAACACTTACTTGCAAAAAGTGATTTAATTAAGGAGTGAATCCATGCTGAACATTCTGCAATGCACACAAATATGTCAACTGCAGTTATGGAAACAATTTTTACTGCAAATGAAACTTATGTTCTGTGAAAGAACTCCTGCTGAAAATAATGAAAATTCCAAGTACTCAGTACCTTGGAGGAAAAATAATTGCAGCCCCTGGAATATTTTTAATGGATTTACTAGTGAATATTCCTCTCAAGATACAGTGTTACCATTTTTTCCCTTTTTTTATTTCTTTACATATTGACAATACTTAAAAACACATAATTTATTCAAGTCACCTTCAAAAATAACTTAGCAATTTTTTAAAACTGATTTTACACTTTTTAGTGGCAACATCTACATAACAGCAATACAAAATTTCAAACTATAGTTTCAACAGAGATACCTTCTCTTATGTATGTTTCTAAACCACTCAATAAAGAGGGACAGTGTTACAAACAAATCCATCTGCTGTGATACCACTGTTCTCCACATTCATTACAAATAACATAAGTCAACATTTGTTCATCTGGATTTGTGTTTCGCACCCAACCTGGAAGAAAGAGAGTTCCTCTTGCAATTGTAGTGACAGTGCAGTCAAATTTTTCACAGCGCCTACACTTTATTTTGTTTGTCCGTGTACCATTAATAACTTGTGGAAGCTGATGTTCCTGAACAGATGATTCTGTGTACAGAGCCCTGAGCTGTTTCAGTTCATCACTGGCCATTTCCATCACTGTCATCTCAGCAAAAGCCTTCGGACTCAACGTCCCTGAAAAAAGGTTATGTTTTAAGTGGAAATTTTTAGGGTTCTTCAGGTTAGAGATTTTGCTTCTGATGGAATTTTTATACTTTTTGTCATTTTTAGCATGAAGAGCAAAAATATGTTCTTCAATTTCTTTAGATAGCTCTAGCCATCTATCAGTTTCTTCTTTGTCTTTGGCAGAACCAGTCAAAGCTTTATAAAGAAGATCCGTACATTTACACCTCAGAGCTCTCATCGTATCCTGCTGCAGACTCACGTCATTAGCAAGAGGTTTAGAATCTTCATTACTGGTGTGTTGTTTCTCAAAAGAACAAACCTGATTCATGCTGCCTTCTGCATCGTTACATACCACATTTTTAACAGTTTGTGATGGGACCAAAATTTTACAACCAGTAGCATCTAATGCCTCCTGCTGACATGGTCCTTCAGACAGCAGCTGCTCTCTAGGAACCACAGTGAGATGTTCAATTTCCTCTTTCCTACACACAGAAGCTGACTTTTTAACTTGCACTGACTGAACACAGTTACTCTTGTAAACTGCTTTCCACCTTGATAATAACTGCTTTGCTTGCTTTTTCAACTCTACTGAAGGGCAGCTCTTGAGTACTCTGTATACAGCCTTGGCAACTTCTGTCCCCTGAAGATATTCTATTGTCATATCAACATTTTCAAGTTCTTTAAGATGTTCCTCAATATCTTGGAAATTGTTCTCAGACAGTAGTTTTTCAATACAATGGGCTCTGTGTACAATACTGTTCTGGTCAGACATTTTTAAACCTGAAAGCGAACAAAAGTTTGTATTTATTGCAGTTATGACATTAATTCATTTTCTGTGTATTCTCACACAACATAACAAAACAGTTATTTTGTTATTTTACACTATTTTATTTGTATACATCACTGGTTTTGACAGCTTTTGCTTGAAACGGTCCACAGTAGAGTTAGCAGAGCAAATGCAAAATGCAGGGGGGAGCACGCTAGTCTAACTCGTGCAGGGAAACCCTGGCAGAAAGGGGAGCTCACAGGGACTTCTGCTGGGGTAGGGTTAACAATTTAAAAAGTAGGGTATGACACTAATTTTAGGGAAAAGCACAGTGTCTTGCCAAAAAACACACTAACAAAGACACTGCTAGAGTAATAAAAATGTTTGTATTTGTTTTTCTATGCATGCACACTGCAACAGAAGTTCACAGGGAGATTCTCAACTACTACAAGAAGGTAGGTAACTACACTACCACTCGGCTGTGAGATTACAGGTAGACTTTGTGGATTAGTTAACTCTAGTACCACTGGACTACCAAGAAGCAATGAGTTCTGAAATTCAGCATTTTTCACCAAAAGCACCAGATGATTACCCATTGATGTTTAAAATCTAGACACTGTTATAAAATTACATGCTTTCAAAAAAATAAAAAGGCTTTATAGGCAACTTATCTTCCCCTCCTCACACATACAGTGAAACAATAAAAATATCAGTAGGGTGTTTACAGTATTGGTGTCAACAAATTGCATTTTATAAGAATGCTCTTTTCAGAAAATCAGTTTGCTTTTCTATCACAGAAATTTAAAGTCTATTAAAAACCATGTCTTGGACCTTCTACTATAACAGGTATTTGAATAACATAATGATCTTGCACTGTTTAATACATTCTGTAATAGCTTCCCGATAATGTCCAAAGGCAAATTTGTAAGTACACACTGCACTAATTTAATCTGAAAGTTGCAATGGCATGGAAGTTTACTGTAAGACTTCAAACACAGGGAGATCATTGCTGTCATCCTCCCAGAATGCATAAGCAAAATAACCTTTCTCAAAAAAACTGACATGTCTCAACTTTCAGGAACCTCTATTTAAACATCTTCTTCCATTTTTCACAGTTTTCAAGCATCTGACTACAAACAAACTCAGTACAAGTTGCGGTGATATAGAATAAGAGAAAAATCAAAGCTGGTCCAAAAACTCCACATTGTAAGGTGCTTTTTTGGTTGCTTGTTTCTGGGGGTTGTGTGTTTGGTTCTTTTCTGGTTTTTTGTTTTGGTTTGGTTTTTTGGGTTTATTTGTTTGTTTGTTTTTCTAAATCAGTCATTCCTGTAACTACACCCTAACTTAGCAAGATTTTTTGACAAATCCTTACAATAAATACTGAGATGTTTGGCTATCTGTGGTTTTGTTTTTAATAAAATCTGCCAGTTTCCACTTGGTTTCTCATAACAAACCCTTCAGTTAAAATCAAATATATATAGGTTTTGGCATTAGAAAACTAATTTGGAGTAGGAAGCAATATATAGCACAGTATGTTTTTCACAAATGTGTTTGGTTTTGCCACTGTATGTTGTAGCCTGTATAATGAATAATCATTAATATATGCAAAAAATAGATATGAGCATTAGTAATGATCCATAAAACATACAGAGAAATTTTAAGAAAACTTGCACACTCACATTGTTTTAGTTAATACTAACTTTTACAGCAGCAGACAATACACCTGTGAATTTTTTTTCATTTCAGAATTTTTCCTCAAGCATTGTTACTTCAAAGAATACAATTATCCAGCTAATGTGGACATGGTATCTGACCAAGAATCACTGACCTAAATTACTTTTTCAAACACCTGGCGAAGATACCAGAGTTTTCAGGCCTTTTGAGGAACTTTTTATATGTCATCACAACTTGATATTAGGGATTTCTTCAATTACTAAACAGTAAGTAGCTAAACACATTTTATGGGGAGCTGCAAAGCAAAGGTTTGGGGCAACTCTGCAGCAAGTTTAAGTGAGCCTGAGATAACTCAGTGGATCTTAAGCCCAAAATACCATTCTGGTTCCTACATAACCCTCAACCTTTCATTTGCTATGCAAGAGATCACATTGTATCTCTTCCAAAAGTTTTTCTTTATAGCTGGTAACAGAGAAACAAGTTGGACTAGCACGCTTTTAACTGAGGTCCCCACCTCTGCTCTTTCCCTTGCTAGCTCTGGCATCGTATTTCATCAAGGCAGGGCAGCTCAAAAATAGTGACACCCGAAAAACAGTTTCAAAACAGTGACATCTATAAACTCCTAATTGCTATTTTTGGAAACTCTTAGAAGTTAAAGACACATCCCTTTATATCCTAAAAGGTACCTATTTTCTTACAGCCGTAGCATTATTAAAGCATGCTCCCATATATTCTCATTCATTAAATGAAAAGAAAAAGGGAATTTCAGAATGCAGAATCTCATGGCTTGAATAAGATTTCTTTATGATTCCTTTTTATCAAGCCCCTTGACCAAAAAAATGCTCAGTGCATTGCTATGTGCAAATTTACACACAAAAAGTGTTAATACTACTAACATTATTCTTCTGTTTGCTGAAAAGGGGAATTGAACGTAGAATGCAGAATTGAACGGTGTGTTGTGAGTGTTAAGTGTTCCTCTTTTCTTACGAGATAGTCTTCTAAATTTGTGCACAAAACCAGTGTTTTGTCTGAAGCTGCATACATCCTGATTCTACTCTAGAAAAAGTAATCTGCCTGATAGAAACTAACACAAGGCAAGCTACACATGCCCATATTTAAAGGAACTCATAAGCACATTTATTGCACCATCACTGTTTCCATGAAGTCTCCTGAGAATGGAGGGAGAGGGGAAACAAGTGATACAGCTGGGTAATTTGCATGCTCTTGCTTTCTATGACCACCAGCCCAGCTGCATGACAGAAATAAGTTCAAACTTTTGGTAGGGCCTCAGAGCTCCACAAAAGAAAAGGACATAGACAAAAAGAAAGAGCATAAACCTTCATCTGTTTCTATAATCCTGAACCACAGACCAACCTGACCTCCACAGTGAATGCTCTCTGCATTCACTTAATCTGTATTTAAACAGTTTGTTCTCGTCTGACTTTTTGAAGTCCTACAAAACCTCCATAATGGCTATTACAGAAACTGATTTACTACTCAAGAAGTTTCAAAATCAGAGAAACAGGATGCATTTTTCAAATAAAGTTGAACTCTGTGCACTGTCATACTGAAAAGCACATAAAATTGTATCCACTCATCTGTTCTCCTACAGGAACATGCAGAAGCTGAGAGTGGAAAGAGGGGTTTTCTTGTGTAGGGCAGCCATCACTACAGCAGGACAGTTCCCTGTCTCCCAAACGCTAAGTAGCTGACATTAGAAAATGATGATCTGCTGACTTACTGTTTTTCACGCAATCTAGGGCAGAGTTGGTGACACAGTTATATGCTCAACCAGTATGACTGCCCTATGCCTTACAATCAGTTCTGCTCCTTCCAACATACTCCACTTGAAACGTAGTCTTCTTCAGTTCTTGTACCTATCTACATATGCATTGTATTATGCTATGCATACCATAAAATATACTTATCCAAATCCAAGATGACTTTATGAATTTTTATTATTTAGTATACAGGACTATGGACACGCAAAGAAATTACTACACACGAAGTGCTCTGCTGATAATTTATGCATGCATCACTTTTACCCTGTGACAAAGGTGAGGTATTTTGATCTTTCATTGAGGACTATGCTTCATAGAAAGTTTCCTCTCTAATATTGTAGGAAAACCCATACATAAGAAATGGTGCATAAAGTCCATGGATATCATCATCTGCTTTATGATAGCAGTCCTTGCTCACAGTTATCCACCTGACCCTAGGCAGGCCACCGGGATGGCAAGGTGAAGACATGCCCATTTCCAGGGCCAATCTCACACAAGAGAATTATAGGGCTGAAAAAGACTCCTTTGGCTTTACAGCTCTGAGTAGGCACTGACAGCTGCAGTGACTAACACAAAGCCTCTGCAGAGAGCTGGAGCCCACGCGTTGGCATCTGCAGCGAGAATGCAGCCATTCTGCCACACACACAGTGAAACACCTTACACTTACTGGACACCTACCAGACATATGCTAACTCATCACCCCACGCAAAGAGGCTTTTTTTTCTAATATGCAGATCTAAGACAACCTGGTTTGTTTGGGGTTTTTTTTTTTTTTTTTAAACTCTCCAACAGACATATAAAACGCTGATTAGATTTGATGAAATGCAGTATATGTGTTCTACCTTAGGAGTTTTTCCACATGTGCACTAAGGCGATAAACTAAATTATTAGAAATTTTAAGATCTTCTTAGTCACGCATTGACTTTTTCAAGTTTACGCAACATTAAATTCAAGTACATAAATGTTATGGCAGTAGTTAAATAAACAAACTGAAAACAGAATATGGACATCAAAATATGGACAATGATTTTTAAATTATTTTGGAAATTCAACCACCTGACAGCCTACTAACATTTAAGTCAAAACCATCACTTCTAAAAGAATACTTTCCTCAATATGTACAACATATAGCAAAGAGGTAGGACCAAGTCACTCCCTTCAGACTTATAAAGCAAAGCTAGGTAAAAGTAACAGGAAAAAAGAAGTCATCAAAAATATATGACAACAGAACAAAATCCATAATTCATTACTTCAATGGAGTGGGATATTCACCGGTAACTGGCAGAAGCACAAGAAACAGCCAGAAGAGAAACCACTAAATAAAGGTAATAAACATCTTTATCACTGACAATAGAGAGGTTTCTGTGGGAAAAGCATTCTTGGAATGGCACTAGCTTTGCTGTGTGTACTTAGTTTGCACAGGATTTTAAGATCCTTCAAAGTGAAAAGTAATCCATACATCTGAAAGACCACGCTAACTACTCAATCAATACATTTCATCTCAGCTTCCAAATTAAAAGGCAGCATAGTAGAAAAAAAAGTTGTTTGTGCATTTGTTGCCCTATAAATCAAGCAAGGACTAGATTTATCACCAAGGTTGACAGAGATCGTTATTTTACAGAATCAGAAATTAAACAGAGATTCCTGAACTTATAAAGAACATACAAGGTAATGTAAATGGTTCATTTTACTACTGCTGACTTCCTTCAAAGGATGAGGCAGAATTCCTCTTTAATACTGGGAATCCTGCGTAGCATTTCATATTAAGTCTGGATGTCAAGCAGCTCTTCTGCTTCTTTAATCAAGGCACAACATGATTTCCTCAGACAACTGTAGAAAGCATGTTTTTCATGTTCTTATAGGGAGCAACAAGAAATGACTAATGCAGTGGTAATACTGGAGTGTATCTTCTAGCCAAAGATCACCGGGAATCTAAGTATAGCAAACCTGAGTTCTTTCCTGCTCAGACTCCTCTTCCTTGAACTCCGATGTTTCTGCTGTAAATCAGGGTTTTGGTGTTTTGTGGAAGCATGGCAAAACCTCCAGGTATGTGAGGGCTTTATTTTGTTACTTGGTAGAAAGGATAGGGGAAGTCTGTGATACCCGAGACAGCTGCCAGATCTCTGACTGCCCACTGACAAGGGATTTTTGAGTTTTCTGCTGTCAGATAAAATCATTGATTAAGAGTTACTTTTAAAAAGAATTGAGAAATAGGCATTAAAAATACTCTAGGTAGGCTGCAAATATTTATCATTCTCTCTAGTTCTCAGATGACAGAAGTGAGGTTTATAATTACCTGCCCGAACTGGTTCAATAGGTCAGCTGCAGAACGGAGATCATGATCATCACCCTTTAACCCACAGCTCTACTTCTCTGATAACCCCACAGTCGTAAGCAGTTGTTTATAATGTTCAGCATTTGGGGGTGGGGTGGGGTGGGTGGATAGAACAAACAGGAAGTTGGGAGAAGCCTCAAAACTTTCTGAAGAGAAAACAAGTGTTTCACAGAAGCCAAGCTGCAAGTCCAAATGGCAAAGTATTTTACCACTTGAGGGAGCTGTAGCATAGCAAACTCACGGAGTCTTGTGATATGTGCATCATGCAAAACTCCAGCCTGTTAAGAAACAAGATAAAACAATTTCCCTATGACCTTTAGGAGACTCTACATTTTTAGGGTACCTATTTGCCTAAATTTGGAAAAAAAAACCCCAACCTGTAAGTCCAAAGGTGCTGGGAAACAGACAGGAGGGAAAAGGTGCATCCCTTATCCAGTCATTGCTCTTTCATTTGACATTTATTAAATTTGGAATTTGACCACTCTTCTACCTGATTTAATGCTATTTGGAAAATGCTGCTGAACAAATATTTGTAAAATTAACTGAATCGTACTCAGCCAGCACTGTTCTGCCATCTTCCTAGTTCCAAGAGGTAAGAAATCCAAGAAAATTTTTTTCTTAAGTTATGAAACAAATTATGCATTTTTGTTATTGTAGAGATGCAAGAATGAAAGTAGAAATGGTAGTATCACAACTCTGTGTAGTACAAAATAAACATCCTCATCCTTTCTACAACTACACAAAGCATTTCCATCCTGCTTAACTCTATCAATGCATGAGAACATCTGTTTGAATTCCAAGTGTCTATTGAAGGTTACAAGGTAGAGACTGACTCATATTTACAATGAGACTCTGTAATGCTGTGCTGATGAGGTACTTTCTTGCCAAATCATTAGGAGCTCTCACACTGACTGCATGGTATAATGAGTCACTTGTGTATACAAGAATAAATGATGGTGGTCAATAAAAATCTTGTAAGTCAGTTAGCTCCTAAGGAAAAAAAGATCAGCCTACCTCATGTTTAAAATATGGGTGTTCTGTAATAACACCAAGTTGAATCAGAACTTTGTTAAACAGTAAAATGACTAAGCAGGAAGAAACAAACAAATAAACAAAAAACCCCCAGCCTTAGACACTTGCTGCTAACTACAAGGCCCTGGAAAGAACACTGCCTTCTCCAAAATCATTTGGGGTAAATGCCTTGTCTCTGCTATATGCCTTGTCTGGCTCAAAACCATAGCCTATATTGCCTTAGCACAGCTAACTCCCACTGATAAACAAAGACAAACTCAGAATGCATCCAAGTAAGTGTGGATGAATGTCTAGGGAGGGTAGAGAAGGCTGAACACCAGTCCTCCCTCATCCCAACCTCAGATGTAATGACTTTTTCTCCAAGGATTTCTATGTAATCAGAAGAAAATCCAGACCACAGCCAAGATAAAGATCAGAAGCAGCCAAGTACTCCTAATGGTGTAATAAATTTTCTGCCAAAAATGTGGTTAATGCTGTAAGTGGAGATGGTGCATAGCAGAGTCCTGGAAACACCCGATTTTTTGCTTTGGGCAACCTAAATTCCATTTACACAATGAAAATGATCAAATGCTAATTAAGACTCTGAGCCCAAGAGAAAATCAGAGAATTCTCCCAGCCAGCCTCCAGACTCAAAAACATTCCTTCATCCTATCTACAGTGGGAAAGTGAATTTCAAAGATGTCACCAAGAAATCATTTTCTGGGGCTTTTATTTCATCTTGGCAAAAATCTGAGCTTTTCCTGACTCTCAGCAGGACTGCCTCCCACCCCTAAAAATTTCTGAACTCTACAGAAATTCATCTTCAAAGAATAGCCACATGAGTAAAGCTAAGTTAATACAGTAATAACTGAGACAATACAACAGTACTATTGCCAGAAGCCAATGAGCACCAACACCTCACTGACCAAGAGAGCCACCTCTTGGTCAAAGACACAGAAGCAGCAGAGAACACGAGCTCAGGATTATTGCAAAATCTTTCCCCAAAAATCTCTACTTCACTTGCAGAAGGCTACCACTGTATTGCCAGAAGCAAAATGCATCTTTTATTCTTCTGCACACAACAGAATAGAGCCACAGTGAGCAAGAAAAGGAAAATTAAGTAAGAATACTACATATGTTTTAAGAAATTTTCCAGGACAACATCTGGTGAAAGAGTTTATGCATAATGGAAAGCAGTCTGATAGAGCAATAGCTTTGTTCTGCATCTTTTACATCAGTGACTGCTTGAACTACAGTGCTCTTAACTGATCTGGAGCTATACCATCTGTACTGGGTCTGGCTGAGCCGGAATTGGTTTTCCCCTGTAGCAGCCCTCATGGTGCTGCGTTTTATGCTGGGAGCTGGCAGGGTGTTGATAGCACACTGGTGTTGTGGCTACTGCTGAGTAGTGCTTACACAGCACCAAGGCTCCTTCCAACATTCCCCCGCCGTGGGACAGGGTGGGCAAGATCTTGGGAGGGGACACAACCAGGACAGCTGACCCGAACTGACCAAAGGGATATTCCAGACCATATGACATCTGCTCAAGTATAAAGCTGGGAAAAAGGGGTAAGGGGGGGAAACGATAGAGCAACTTGGTGGGTACCTGGCATTTAGCCAAGGTCAAACCACCACACCATCTCTGCCCTGTGTTTCTCTCACTGGAACCATATGCTCCTGCAGCTTTCTTCCCAAGAGAGAGAGGAGAGAGAGGGCAGAGTACATCACATTCATGTGAAGATGCACACAGTAGCCTCTTTTACAAGGCAAAGTTTTAAGCAAGTTGCTTCTCCTAGAACCCCCATTTTTAATTAAAATAGAATTCTTATTTCCTTTAAAAAATAATTTTAAAAAAAATCAATAGACTGCATAATGAAGTTATCAAGCCTCCAGGATCAACCCCAAAGTAGGGTTATCAGCACATTTTTCTAATAAGATCAAACAGACACACATGGATTTAATGAGTTAGAAAAAGCTATTGCCCTTACCAGACTGCTTAGCCACTGGCTTTGTCTGACCTCGGTATGTAAGCTGGAGCTCAGGAAAAAACTCAAAATATTAGAGTTACACCAGACGAATAACACCTCTGACTTGTCTCACAGCAAAAAGTAGCTGAGAAAAGTCTTTATGAATTGAACAGCTACAGCTGTTTCAAGTTCTAGGACCTCCAGCTGATGCTACGGTGGACACACACCTCCCAGCAGAGATGTCACCTTGTTAAATTTCTTTTAACAATTTCGTTTAGAATTAAACTGATTCTCACCAGAAGACACTTTAGCTTTTCCTGTATCTTGTCTGCCTTACTCACATGAATTTTTCTACTGAACTGACCGGTTATAGACAAACACCTTAAACCCTGAAAATGTTACAAGTAATGCATTATTTCACTGATCTGAAATCTCTATTTCTATTGATATAGTTGACCTTTTTAATAAAATACTTCTTAGGAGTTAAAAAAAATGACGAAATTTAGTTTTAGCAAGTTATAGATTGCAAGTATCAAGTGGAAGTCTTAGCTAATCTCTTCCACAACAGGATAGCTATACAGATTCACAAGACATTCTAACACATTATGATTCAATGGGGCAGTAATAAAATGTATATATAGTTCAGAGAGATTTGCCATTAACAGTTTCATTTGAAATTATGTATAAACAACATGTGCTTCTATTTGCATTAAAATTTTTACCATTTCACACAAAGAAATGCTTACATGGTTTCTGTAATCTCCAAGCAGATGATTTTTCAGTATTAACTAACTTTATTCAAAATCATGCTTTCAAGTTTGGGCACAAGGTTACACAATTTCCCCATGGGGCGCTCTGTTTTTTCCAAATTTTTATGACAAAGCCTTATGAAAGCTGGCAGAGGATACCTTTTCTCTCAGTCACCTTCTACTACTTGCCAGCATGAGGTAGCAGCTGGAGCATCCAGCAGACAAAAAGTCAGGCTTTTGACACACAGGGTACATTTTCAAAACATGAATTACTGTTCTGGTCACAAGTGACAAATATACACAGGAAAAGAATAGTGTTGAATGAAATTTAAGCAGATGACTCAGACATGAATTAATGCTACGTAATGATGGGGACACAGATAGTGACATATGTATTTTGCACTAATTAAGCTGACCTGCTAGAGTGACGTTTATCAAGGACTTCAGGCTTTTTGGGGGGCTGCATACAATTTTTCACAAATCATACAATAATTTTCGCTATTATAAATTAAGAGTCTCTTGCAAACTAAAGAGCACAGCTTATCATCTGCACAAAAAAACCCAAGCTTGCTAGAAGCACATTTGGCATCTTCCCACCATGTCTCTGTCACAAAGAGCAAAGCTTAACCTGGGACAAGTAGAAAATGCCAATACCACTCCTACAACATCACCTACCTTAGTACCCAATCAAAACTTGACTGTGTGAAATTATTTTATTTGCATGTTGTGAAATGATTGCTTAACTTCCTAACATTCATGTTTTTCCAACAGTAAGAGATTTTAAAACAAAAATAATTTATTATTGTTAAATTTGAAAGACAATATGAAGAATATTTCACTATCTTCCCACTCCAAGAGGATGCTATAAGCATTCTTCCTCACTCAAGAGACTTCCCACAAGATATCAATATGATTTAAGCAGCTTAGTGTCATTGTTTATTAATTAACTACTTTAATTCAGCACAGTTTAGTCTCCTAAACTGTTCATCTGGATGGATGGAAATGATCATATTCATACTTCCAACCACTTAGGACAGCAAACCAGCTGAATAATTTCGGCAAAGCTGCAACATCTTTCAAGAGGAAGCTGGTTTCTTCAACATACATTAACCATATTGCCTTATACAGATAATGCTAACAGTTCCAGCTCATGAGGTGTGCGCACTCGCTCTCTCTCCCCACCACTGGGATTGCATCAGACACCTGGACTGCTCCCTCTACTCAAAGTCTGTGCACAAGAAGCATTCATAATGCTGTCGTCCAAACACAGGGAAATCATAATTCAAAATCCTCAATATGCTGAGCTTGGCTAATACACTATAATGCTTTTAGAAGTAAAAAGCTGGGAGCTGTTCTGTGTTTCCTGTAAGGATTGGAGTTTGTAGCATTCCCACATTTCCTCCAGAGACAAAATTATTAGGCATTTAGTTTTTTGAAAAAGAAAGGTTACACTATCATGTACAACATGGTTCCAAGGACCAGCACTTGAAGAAATCAGATTTCTGAGCATTCTATTGTAACTGTAAAAGACTGACAATACTTTCCCTGTTCACCTATAATGATGTTACTTTTCATGTTCCTGCTTGGTATTAGAGCTTTCCTCCACTATTTTCTAACTTTCTTTTCAATTTCTTGTTCATTTACCTAGGTAGAATTAATTGGGTGGGATTTTTTTTAAACCTACTGAAGTTAAGAACTTGTTGTGAGCTGCAGGTTTAAAATTGGCTTATAAGTGATAGATCTAATCTGACACTCTTGCACATCCACTTATTTTCCAGTCTCCATAAATACTGTTTATATATCCTCTTGCAGAGGTACTGATTTGAAACCAGGACAGCCTCAGTCTAAACAAAGCTTTCCTAAGGTGGATCTCATATCCTCCTATCCTCCTTTCAGTAATTTCTGCATGGGCACAGCAGTCCAACAAAACTGACTGGCTTGCAGATAGGAGCCTAAATCAACAAGTGAACTTAAGACATATGTTCAAAGTATATATGTTCACTTCATACTTTAGAAACAAGATATGCATGATTTCGGAGAGGAACAAGCAATTCTTTCTCTTGAACACATTTCCTTGACAAAACAGCTTTAAAGATTATTCTTATTCACATAGAGCTAGCAAAGACTTCAATTATAGCACATTACAAGCAAATGTTCAGACTGCAATATCTTTTTATGGCAAATTGTGCTGACAAATTAATATAAAAATGGAACATGTAAGTAATAAAAACATGTTTTATGAACTTTTGTGAGTTTTTGATCGATAGTCAGATGAACAAGACATTTTATTGCTTTAATGTTCAGTTTCTAGCTAAGCCTCGGCTCAATATTATTTCTATTTGTCATTCCACTGTCAGGAACATACTTACATTAGATACTGCTTTATCATTTTTATAGGTTTTCCAATGAAAAATTATATATCTTTTTCCCTTTAAAATGAAATTCTTTGTATGCAGAAGAGCACATATGTTTCTGACCCCTCTACAGAGAAAGTGTATGATACAATCTAAAACATGAATAAACATGAAAGTACACATCTAAACATTTGAGAGTCTTGAACAAGACACCTGACATACTGTTTGAAATAAGGTGTGAAATACTTGAAATGGAAATGCATTTTTATATATATTATTAAAAACAATACTACATTGAAAGTGTGAACTTCCTAATTCCTTTCTAGATTTATGCCAGTGTTTGACTTACCTCAAGACACCGATATAATAAATACCTAACAAATTCCCCTACTACTACCATCACAGATATCCATCCTGCAATTTTCAAGATCAGGCTCTTCTGTGAGTGGGAATTACAGCTCCTTACGATATAAATCAGCTGGGTAATTACAACAGCTGGGAGAAGCAGCCCAGCCTATGTATTTGAAAGCTGCTGACGTATGCATGACGTGAAAGCCAGCTGCAGGTGCCAGCTTGTCTGGAAGAGGCCTGGAGTCAGCCTCACCACGCCAGGAGCTGACCAACACCAGTACAGTAACCTTCATATCCAACACGGGCCCAAGAAACTAGGTAGAGATCAGCCTGCACTCGCTCCCATAAAACAGGTGGGCCAGTTCACACAGGAGCTGTGCTCCAAAGTGCCACTCAGAAATGTCATGGTGATACAAGGAAATGATCACCTACTTTGCAACTTATTTACTTATAGTAACTTATAATGATTTCTGAACATTGCTTAATACCCTGCTTGCCCTGACTGTTCTGTGGAAGCTTACCGAGGACTACCTGTGTTCATCAAAACCAATCAGTTTTCTGTGGAAACTTACCAAGAATTACTATGTTCGGCAAAAATAAGAGCCATGTCATTGGAAAGCAGATATGTTCTAGCAAGTTTAGACTGTGTAATGGATAGATAGCCCTATACAGGCGGTAGAAATTAATAGACTGGTGCTTTTAGATAAGATAGAGGTGGTAAACCAGCTGGAACCACTCTTGTTATTCAAGAAATTAGCTAAGAGAATCTGCGCATGCTCTGAGGAAAAGCACAAGATGAGAAAGACTGTGAGCCTTCCTCCAAAAGACCCCGGAAAACGTCCCCCAGGAGGCAATGCGCAGGTGCAAAGAGAACATAAACTGCTGATACCAGCCTTTCGAACTAACCCAGCCTTACTCATGCATATGCATGTTTGTGTTATGTAATCCAATGAATACGTATATTCACACTCTTAAGTTTTTGGTAAAATGTGCTGTTGGTGCGGAAGCTTCGTGGAGAAATCCCCTTGCACCCCGGCGCCGGAGTAAACATACCTGCTTTATAACTCTGAGTTGTGGAGTCTGTTTCCGCGAATCAATAGGAACGCTAACTCCCTGTTTTTTCTCCAAATCCTCCATGAAAACCCCCTCAGGTCTGTTCCTCCTACATATCCTCAGACCCACCTAGCTTAAGAGCCACTGCTGTATTGCTTAGGGGCGAAATGTCGCCCCTCCTCAGACTCCTGGCACACCCCAGGCGGAAGGAGAAGCAAGCACGGACCTACCTACCGCCGGCCCCCACGCCTCAGGGACCTGTGACCGCTGCACCGTCCCCCTTTGGCCCCCGAGGCGGTTTGGGGGCCCCGCCCGGCGCCATTTCGCGGCGCTGCGGGGAGCCCCCGCCCCACGCGCTCTCCCCGCCCCCCCGGACCTCACCCCCAGCGCCAGGGCACGGGGAAGCATCTCCTAGTCCACCCGGCGGGCGACGCCGAGGAGGGGGGAGCTGCGCGCCTCACTCCCGCTGCCCCTGGGCGAAAGGCACGGCGTTACTAACGTCCCCCTCGTACCACGGTAGCGGGGCCGGCACTGTTACCTCCGCAGCGGGCCTCAACATGGCGCCTCCCTCCCGCTTCCTGCGCCGCTCCCGGGCGCGCCGCCGCCGCTATCTCTGCCGGCGGGCGGGCCGGACGGCGAGGGCGAGCGGTTGCGGGCTGGCTCCGGCCCGCGGCTCCCGGTGAGCCCCGGTGGAGCGGCCCGGTGCGGGCACCAGGCCCGAGGCCTTAGGGCGTGGGCAGCCCCGCTCGCTGGGGCGGGGGGGCCCGGGGCGGGAGCTGCCCCTGGGCAGAGAAGCCACGTCCCGTTGTTAGGCGCCGTGGGGGCGGCGGGAGGGCGGCATATTCAGTGTGAGGTGCTGTGCTGTCCCCTGGGCCCACTGCAGGGCTGAAAGCACCCGGCAGGCGGGGAAACTGCTTGCTTTCCTGAGCAGCCTCAGGTGTGAAGGCGGAGCTGCTGCTGAGGCCGCCGGCACCTTTTGGGCATTGCTCCGTTCTGGTCGACAGGGCCAGGGGATGAAAAAATGCACTGGGATGCAGCCCTGGGGCCCCTGTGCTGGGCACAGCCTTCCCCTGGTGCCTGCCTGCATCCGCCATGCTGCTGCAGAGGGAGCTGGACACAGACCTTGCAAGCCAGGCTTTGGGAGTGCTCTGCTTGGGAAAGCTGGAAAAGATCAGCCCTGAGACTGATGAAAAAGTAGATGCTATTCACGTGATTTTAAACTTCAACCTTAGTCATGACATGGCTCTTCTCGAGCAAACGCAGCTAGGGAAAGGCAGTGCGACACACCAAATGGGGTAAAAGAGTATCATACCTAAGGCTAATGGAGAACAAAAAAAAAATTGTAAAACTTCTCATTTTCAGCATTGTACTGCATTACTTCTGGTGTAACCAACTAGTCTTTTGGATGACAAATGGAGCTATTAGTATACACAAGGTTAAAGAAAATATAAAACTTCACAGAGTAACAGCTTTTGGATATAATGAAGCGTACTGGGCATATCAGATTAAGCAGTAAACACCTAAAAATTGATATATTTTAGTCAAAGAAGGTGTTTGTCATTGCCTTTATTGCAGTGCTTTTCTATTTCATATATGTTTTATGCAGGCATTCAAAATGATTTTCTAAAAGATTAATAGTTCTAGAACTTTGGTTCTACAGCAAATGGACAGGTGTATGGTAGGGTTTGTTTTCAATGACTGAGAAGTCGATGTGAACTTTTAAGAATTGGTTTTGGTTTTATTCACTAATGAGGCCTATGTTGCCCTCTGCTGACAGTAAGCTGAACTTACCTACCTGAACTTGCCAAATATGTTTTGGCTTAAGTATCGTGTATGGCAGACACACCTCTTTTTCCCCATCTTCACATAATGAACATCACCAGTACTAATAACAAAGAAAAAAAAAAGCCTTGCATTGTTGTATAGGTTGTAAAAAATCACATAAACAATTTATTAAATTATTGTAACAAACCAGTGATCAGTGTTGATTACTGCATGGTATCAAACCTTTCCTTGCTAGTGCTGCAGTGGTTGCATTATACACTGGTAACTGAAGAACCCTAAATGATTGCTAATTCTGTTTAATACTTAATTCGCAATGTATTTGTGCCAAACTAACGAATTCATCAGTGATTGAATGTGTGGTGAGTGGTTAGCCCTGGCTAGCTGGAGGCCACAGTTGAGATCAGGCTTCCTTTTTGCCTTGTCTTTGTGGCTCACACAGCAACAAAGTGTGGGACAAAACCTGTCCCAAAGAGTCCATAGTTTTATGAAATGAGATGAAGAATTTGAAGCAGGTGACATGACTTTCTAGAACTAGCACAATAAAATAGTAGCAGAACCAGAACGCAGTCCAAGCCTTCCAGGTCCAAATGTGGCATGTCACCCAATGGTCTATCTTACATATCTTTAAGTATTGCAGCATACATATTTCATGAGCTCAGCAGCAGCTATCATTGCAATATTCAAGAGTTCGCAGTTTAGTCTCAGTTTGGGGCTCCCAGGATAAGGCTATTGAATGCTGTTTTTTTTAATCTTTCTCTATCTGTATGATTGTGAGCATTATACCTGTAGGATTCCTTATATCCTCATCTGAAAGTGCCTTGCCTGCTGCAGAGGCACAGAGCTCCTTTGGCAGGAAGGCACAAGAAGGAGCGTGACTTGCTCCTCCTGATTAACCCTCCTTTGAGCAGGCATCAAAACTGAGGATGCCCCTGGAGGCGGGCTCCTCACTCAAAGGACTGCTCCGGCATCTCCATTAAATCTTTGATCTAAGGAATAAAGAATCATTATTCCAGTTTCTCATTTATAAAACAGACACAATAATGCTTTGTCAATTACCCCTGAAGTAAAACAAAACAAAAATGTGATAAAAATTATATGCCCATTGTATTAATACGTATGTGTATATGCGTGTAATGATATATATGTACATCTTCCGGGATAAAATCAGTGCTGCTCTAACAACAACAACTTCCTTGAGACTTCAGTATTGGCTGTGGTAAGTATCTGCTTCTCTAAAAACACAGGCTTCTATTCAACAAAGTGAGATACTCTGCCAGATGATAAAGTGTTAAATATCCACAGAACTAGTTGGAAAAATGTTGGTCAAACACTGTTCATCATAAGGTTCCTGCACAGAATAGTATCAGTTTAAAATAAACTTCCCTAAAAGAATTTTTTTTCTAAAATAGTGGTTCTATTTAAAGAAAAACAAAACGGTTAGGTGTTATTTATTCTATACAATTTTTTATCTATTTTTATTTTATTTTTAAAATTATGTCATACCATAATGCCGTAACAGGCCGCTATTTTATGATGTAATTTACTGCTTTGTCATATAGTCCCACAGTGATACAACATGTAATTTTGGACATACTATAAGAATTTAACATTTCTGAGTTTAAATGAGCTGTAAGTTTGCATTTTCTGCATGTGATCTACATAAAAAACAATGTTAGCATAAGAACTCATGAGCAGTTCTGGCTTGCCATTGAGCAGCAAAAAATCCATCAAAATTGCCACAATTATTACTGTGTTTATTTATTAACTTATACCTGTATCTGTGTAAGAGATCACAGTCACTGAAAGTAGAACAGTGATAATGCAGTTTCTCTTCATGAAATAAAAAGCTTTTTTTAACCAGTTGAAGGTGTTATGTGTTGATAATACATTGGCAATGAAATATTGCAGAGATGTACTCCAATTCACAAAATATTTGTCATGTAGTTATTTGAAACAAAATATGTGTGAGTTCCCTTCAAGTCTTCTTTTTTCAATTTGTTTTTCAAAGGTTAAGCTTTTGTTGTCCATTCTTGGAATTGTAACAGCTGCCTCTTCAGAATAGCTCAGGCAAAATGTGTTGTGGCGGGAAGGACTGGTGGACAGGCATTTCCTCTAAAATCCCTGGGTACAGGCACTGGAGCTGTGGTTTGAACTTTCTGAAATCTTGTGCACAGGTAATGGCAGCAGCTGTTCCTTATGGAGTGGAATCAAGGAAATTGTATCCTCCCTGAAAACCTGAAAGGGAATTGGTAACTGGTCACTTGCTAGAAATGCTCCTAGACAGGGAGGCAAAGTCAATGTCGGCTCTTGGTAAGACCAGCATAAATCAAAATGTCTGTAGTGAAATCAGATGAGTAACAGATTTACACAAACATGGCTGAGAACAGAATTTGCCTGCATATCTTCAGCAGAAATCTTGAATGCCAAAGTTGTGATAAGTGGTTAAAAATTTCTCTTGCCTCCTGACTGAAAATCAAAGAAAAGCAGAATTACGAATATATTTATTAAAAGTAACATCAGTCCTATAGAGAACATCATCTTTTTTTGATTTATACCTCATACAGCCTTTTTTTATAGGTTTATAAAGCACTCAATTAGCCACAGGATAGTTTTGTATTAAATCTCTGTGATAATATGACTGTAAAGGCAAAATAAAAGGTGGCAACAGTTCAGAAACTCTTTAGTAGCATGGCTGAATAAAATGGATTTGTTCAGAATTACGGTCATTTTCTGGCACTGACTTTAAAACATGATTTGTTATAGGCTTGCCAAGCTGGTGAAGAGGTCTTTAAACTAAAGTGGCAGGGGGAGGGGAACCTCAATCCATCCCACTCCTACCAGTTTGATGGCAGTGCCAGCAACAGATGCCCAGAGCCTGGACAGGGATCACAGGTCAGCAGGAGAGCACCTGAAGAGCAGTACGAAGGAATTCCAGCCAGTAAGTCAGCTTCACTTCCAACTTACTTTCCTCTATGCAAACACAGGTAGCATGGGGAATACACAAGAGGAGTTAGAGACGTGCGCAGGCCTGCAGGGCTGTGATCTTCTTGGCACCACAGACACGTGGTGGGATGGCTCCTATGACTGGAGTGTTGGAATGGAAGGATACAGGCTCTTTAGGAAGGACAGGCAGGGAACGCAAGGAGAGGGAGTTGCCCTCTATGTCAATGACCAGCTGGAGTGCATGGAGCTCCAACTGGGGATGGATGAGGAGCTGACCAAGAGCTTATGGGTCAGGATTAAAGGGAGGGCAGGGACAGGTGACCTTATAGTGATGGTCTGCTACAGGCCACCAACCAGGAAGACCAAGCGGATGAGGCCCTCTATAGATGGATCGGAGCAACCTCACATTCACAAGCCCTGGTCCTCATGGGTGACTTCAACTACCCCAATATCTGCTGGAGGGACAACACAGCAGGGCACAAGCAATCTATGAGGTTCTGGAATACATTGATGATAACTTCCCTCTCCAAGTGATAGGTGATCCATCGAGATGTGCTGTGCTGGACCTTGTTCTCACTAACAAGGAGGGCCTGGTGAGGAGTGTGAAGCTCAAGAGCAGCCTTGGCTATGGTGACCATGAAATGGTGGAGTTCAAGATCCTTAGGGTAGTGAGGAGGGTGCACAGCAAGCAAACTACCCTGGACTTCAGGAGAGCAGACTTTGGCCTCTTCAGGGATCTGCTTGGTAGAGTACCATGGGATAAAGCCCTGGAGGCAAGAGAGGCCCAAAAAAGCTGGGTAATATTCAAAGTTCACCTCCTCCAAACTCAGGAGTGATGCATCCCCACAAAGGGGAAGTCAGGTAAGACCACCAGGAGGCCTGCATGGATGAACAAGGAGGTCCTGGACAAACTCAAACACAGAAAGGAAGCCTACAGAGGATGGAAGCAAGGACAGATAGCCTGGGAGGAATACAGAGAAATTGTCTGAGCAGCCAGGGATCAGGTTAGGAAAGCTAAAGCCCTGATAGAATGAAATCTGGCCAGTGACGTCAAGGGCAACAAGAAAAGCTTCTATAGGTACATCGGTGATAAAAGGAAAACTAGGGAAAATGTGGGCCCTCTATGGAAGGAAATGGAAGACCCGGTTACCCAGAATATGGAGAAGGCTGAGGGACTCAATGATTTTTTTGCCTCAGTCTTCACCAGCAAGTGCTCCAGCCTCACTGCCCAAGGCAGGGACTGGGAGAATGAAGAACTCCCCACCATAAGACAAGATCAGGTTTGAGACCATCTGAGGAACCTGAAGGTGCACAAGTCCATGGGACCTGATGGGAGGCATCCACAGGTGCTGAGGGAACTGGCAGGTGAAGTGGCTAAGCCACTACCCATCATCGCTGAGAAGTCATGACAGTCTGGTGAAGTTCCCACTGACTGGAAAAGGGGAAACATAACCCCCATTGTTGAAAAGGAAGACCCAGGGAACTACAGGCCAGTCAGTCTCACCTCTGTGCCTGACAAGATCATGAAGTGGATCCTCCTGGAAACTATGCTAGGACACATGGAAAACAGAGAGGTGATTGGTGACAGCCAACATGTCATTTCAAATCATGCCTGACAAATTTGGTGGCCTTCTATGATGGGGTCACAGCGTTGGTGGATAAAGGAAGAGCAACTGATGTCATCTACCTGGACTTGTGCAAAGCATTTGACACTGTCCTGCACAACATCCTTGTCTCTAAATTTGAGAGACATGAATTTGATGGGTGGACCAATCGGTGGATAAGGAATGGGCTCGATGTTCACACTCAAATTGTTGCAGTCAACAGCTCAATGTCCAAGTGGAGAGCAGTGACAAGTGGCGTTCCTCAGGGGTTGGTATTGTGACCATGTAAGGAACTGAAGGAAGTAATGCCTCAAACATTCATCAACACAGAAAACCTCAAGGACAAGCTGTGGCCTTTGGATTAGTCTAAGGAATGTCACCCAAGGAAGCAGGAGTATATTGAAGGATGCATCCCCCACTCCCTTGCAGTTGCATTGACAGACTGCTTAGATAAGCCTCAAAGGGGGAAACTGGACTGAGTGAAACCGAGTGTTTGCCATCAAGCACAAGTACCGCTAATCACTGGCGCTATTAAGGCAGACACCATGCATGCCTTGCTAATGACTTCGCATCTTTGCCATTGAAGAGGTGACAAGAACTGATAGACTGATCATTTCTGCCCCAGGAGGAGGATGACTGCTCAAGAAGCATGAAGTCAGCAAAATTCTGGGAATTGAGAAAAAAAACCCAACAAAACAAATATGCTCATCAGCTGATAAGATGAACTTAAAAGGCAACCATAACGCTGGATCCAGGAGTGGTGATCTGGATTTCTTTGACTCTCATTCTCTCCTTTATCTTTCCTTTCCTTTCCTTTCCTTTCCTTTCCTTTCCTTTCCTTTCCTTTCCTTTCCTTTCCTTTCCTTTCCTTTCCTTTCCTTTCCTTTCCTTTCCTTTCCTTTCCTTTCCTTTCCTTTCCTTTCCTTTCCTTTCCTTTCCTTTCCTTTCCTTTCCTTTCCTTTCCTTTCCTTTCCTTTCCTTTCCTTTCCTTTCCTTTCCTTTCCTTTCCTTTCCTTCCCTTCCCTTCCCTTCCCTTCCCTTCCCTTCCCTTCCCTTCCCTTCCCTTCCCTTCCCTTCCCTTCCCTTCCCTTCCCTTCCCTTCCCTTCCCTTCCCTTCCCTTCCCTTCCCTTCCCTTCCCTTCCCTTCCCTTCCCTTCCCTTCCCTTCCCTTCCCTTCCCTTCCCTTCCCTTCCCTTCCCTTCTCTTCCCTTCCCTTCCCTTCCCTTCCCTTCCCTTCCCTTCTTACAGATTTATAAGAGATCACACTGCTTATTATCCTTTTCCAAGTTCAAATTGTTTTCTACCGCAAGTAAAACATTTTAACCAGTCATTTGGTGTCGTTTTCCTTAATTTAACCCAAGGGGTTCACAGAACTGTTGCAACTCTCTGGGCTTCCTATCCGGGTCATGACAGACCAGTGCTGTTTAACATCTTTGTTGGAGACATGGACAGTGGGATTGAGTGCACCCTCATCAAGTTCACTGACGACACGAAGCTGTGTGGTGCGGCTGACACGCTGGAGGGAAGAGATGGGCCATCCAGATGGACCTTGACAGATTTGAGAGGTGGGCCCATGCAAACCTCATGAAGTTCATCAAGGTCAAGTGCAAGGTGCTGCACGTGGGTCAAGGCAATCCCAAGTGCAAATACAGGCTGGGCGGTGAGTGGATTGAGAGCAGCCCTGCAGAGAGGGACTTGGGAGTGTTGGTTGACGAGAAGCTCAACATGACTTGACAATGTACGCTTGCAGTCCAGAAAGCCAACCATATCCTGGGCTGCATCAAGAGAATTGTGGCCAGCAGGTCGAGGGAGGTGACTCTCCCCCTCTGCTCTGTTCTCGTGAGACCCCACCTGGAGTTATTGCATCCAGCTCTGGGGCCCCCAGTATAAGAAGGACATGGACCTGCTCGATTGGGTCCAGAGGAGGCCACAAAGATGATCAGAGGGCTGGAGCACCTATTCTAGAAGGACAGGCTGACAGAGTTGGGGTTGTTCAGCCTGGAGAAGAGAAGGCTCCAGAGAGACCTTGTAGGTCTTGTAGGCCTTCCAGTACCTAAAGGGGGCCTACAAGAAAGCTGGAGAGGTACTTTCTGCAAGGGCCTGTAGTGACAGGACAAGGAGTAATGGCTTTAAACTGAAAGAGGGTAGATTTAGATTAGATATAAGAAAGAAATTCTTGACTGTGTGGGTGGTGAGAACTGTAACATGTTGCCCAGAGAAGCTGTGGCTGCCCCCTCCCTGGAAGTGTTCAAGTGTTGGATGGGGCTTTGAGCAACCTGGTCTGGTAAAGGTGTCCCTGCCCATGGCAGGGGGGTTGGAACTAGATGATCTTTAAGGTGCCTTCCAACCCAAACCATTCTATGATTCTATGATTTTTATTATTGTGTTCCCTGACTAGGAAGAATTAGACCACATTATCCTTGAAAATCTAGAAAGACAAGAATGAATAATGACAGCACTGATGGACTAAGGAGGATGACAGCCAGATGACCTAGTGTTCATGAAAGGATGTTCCTGGAGTAGTAGAGGAACAGCAACAAGCAGAGAGACGGGTAATGCAAATAGAAAACTGGTGAAATTGGAGGTGTGGGAAGCTACTAGGAAAATATCCTGCAGTAATATTGAAGACTTCTTTCCAACTGCTTGAATTCCTGTGGGAGCCCTGACTGGCCCATATTTTCATGTCTCAATCTGTCATTGGCAAGATATTTCATGTCTTTGCAATTGTATCTGTCTCCCAAATCCAACAGACACTAGCCAGATGAGGCATCTGTCTCCTGACAGGGGAATGTACATCAAAAAGAAGACTTTCAACTTAGCATGCAATTTGAGTGGAAGTGTACAATTATATCTATTCTAGCATAAAGCCCTCAAAATAATTTCCATCTTGTGTAGGAAGACAGCTGCAATAGCAGGAAAAGCGGAAGTACACAATACTTTCAAAGTGGTTTGTTTATGTAATAATGGAATTGATTGATCGAGATACCAAATCTTACAGTAAGAGGAAACATGAATATGGTCAGGGAGCAGTAAGAACCAGACACAAGAAAATATCCCTCACTGTATACTTGCATTTGAGGTTGGCTTTGAGATTTCTTCATGCTCCAATTAGTGACCCTTTTCCTGAGTTCCCTTTCCTGTTCTTGGGTTGCCTAATGTCAGCTTCCTCCAGTGTTTAGTTATGCAGTGGCCAGTTTGCTTCAGAGGCAGGATACCATAACAAGATTTATGCTCTCTTAAGAGAGTTGTTCAGATCTAGCAAATTTTAAAAGAAATAAAAAAGGGCCCACAGAAAGAGAGGCCTTCCGTATGGCAATCATTTAATGGTCCAGTGCTGTAGTTCTTTATGGAGAGCTTTCTTCAGTTTAAGGTTTCTTCAGTTTGAAGGTTGTCTTGTCAATAAGTCTTGAATTTATACTGGTTTTAGAGTTCCCAGAAAAAAGCCAAAATCTGTCTATGATCTAGACATATGATTCAGCTCACAAAAAGGCTCCCTAACATTCTGCAAGCAAGTAAAGAAAAAAATTACATAATGTAAGCACTATTAAGTGAATTATTATCATGAAATGAAATGGGGACCAAAGAATCACCTCTTCCTCAATCTTTAATGGTATGTGGAAGAGAATCCTACACAAATCTCATCCATAGACTGTTAAAATCCAAGAACTGAGCCATACATTGGGACTCTCACAGATTTCATTTTGTGAGAGTACTTCCCCTCACAGCATCTGAAGTGTGTTCATTCACAGAAAGATGTCTTGGGTGGCTGTTCATTTCAAGGGTTGCTTTCACAGTTTTAGGCTCTGGTCCAGTTTTGAGAGGGAGATGGATCAGGCCCTGGATTTCCTTAGGCTGGCTTTGACTACTGCTGCTTATGTGTGATCAGATAAAACCTTCAGAACCAGGTGGTGGATGAGCTTGGCACTAATGCTGCTCACCTGTTGTGGCTGCTTATGCTGTTTATTTCCATGTGCTCCAGCCACTGTGGGTTAAACTCATTCCAGTTTGTTCTTGGGCACTGGGAGGGAGCGCTCACACAACTGCCACCCACCAGCTAGTCTGTGACAGTGAGGGTAATGCCTTCATGTCTTTGTTCACTGTGAAGCCAAAGCCTCTCTCCTATCCTGTGTCTTGGCACACTGGATGCAGATTGCTGTAGTCATAGTAGTTACATCTTCTGTGCATTTCTGCTAGCGATGAAAATCAAGGATACCTTAGATGAGCTGCCTCCTGTTTGAGGGCCAGTTAGTAGGAGGCAGTCCTGAGATCCCTGTCCATTTTCTGTAATGCTGGAAGGTACTGTATTTAGAGAATGAGGATGATGCACATAAAGTTAACTGGATAGCGTTAATGAGATATTTCCCATGTGTTTCCTTGCTCTTCCTCCTGGCAGGAGTACCGAGTACCAGTACACGTTGGGGGTATCATACCACCAGGAGGACTCGAAACTGAATTACCAGGAGGATTTGTGAAGAAATTCTGCCAGTCAATGGAGTGTTATGAAGCCATCTAAGTAACTTGCCCAGTTAAGTACTGCGCAGAGTACTTAACTTGGGAGAAATTGAGATAAACAGTCATCTCTCTCCATCTCTCCTTTTCTGCTATACATCCACGGCGAACCAGTCTGATGTTGATTAGTCAAATATGAATTTACTGTGAGAGCCGTGGGGTTGTTTACATACACACAGTGTTCTTGAAATAGTAACTAGACATTAAAGTAGAGAGCTCCCAAGCTGTGATGATGACCAATAAGTCGATTGACTCTCCTCCTGAAGGAACCAGCAAGTAATTTAACTGCAAAGTGGTCCTGTGTTCCACCACTGCAAGACATGGTGGACAGCAATGTCAGTACAGGAAATACGGGAAAAATATGTGGGAATTGGGTCTGGACATGGGGCATTTACATGCTTGATGTGCTTTTTTTGTCTTTTTCAGTGCAAGTGAGCATTTCAAAGGAAAATGCAGTCATTCTCATATTATTTTCCTTAGAGGTAGTAGCTAATTTGGAGCCACTGACTATATAGATATAAAGGAGATTATTCCTAGTCCATTACTTTGCAGTCACCCACAACTAATTTTCCCATCCCATTTTCTTGCACAGTCACTCAGTATCACAAGATTCTTTGTAGTCAGCTTTCAGTTTGACTGTCTTGAACCATGAAGGCAAAATTTGTCACCTTGCTGTTCACACTTTCATTCACATTTTCAATAGCGCACATAGTTGGGCCATTCTACAGGTGCCCCCTTGCCTCTAGAGAAGGTGACTATTTTAACATTTTGGCAGTCTCAAAGAAGACAAAGAAAATGAGGACTGCCATATGTTTACATCCTGGGCAGGAAGGCAGTGCTGATGAGTAATTCACTGTAAGGGAACATGTGGCTTTCTTGAGTACAGGATCTTCTTTAGCACTTTTTAAATCTGCTGTGAATGTTACTTAGAGGGAGTGCTTGGAGTTGGGCTTCCACAAAGTACTGTGGAGCTATTCAGTGCTCCAACACACCATCCAACTTGTTGGAGAAGCACCATCTTTGTATGGAAGTAGAAGAAAGTATATGAAGAAAAAAGAATAAAATGCTATTTCAAGGCAAGTCTAGGGAAATCCCATTTCCTTTAACTCAGGCCTTATTTCTATTGGTATCAAATATACTAATTGTTTATCATAAATTGTATTATTCTATATAATATTAAGCTTTGAAATACTATTCTTTCATTTAAAAAAATTAATAAACCACTTAAATGTGGGATTAAAGTTAGCTTTAATCTGAGGACCTAAAAGGGTCACTATTAAAATTATTTCTCAAATTTGTCTAAGAAGAATATTCTTCTCATGGGTGTATTTGAAATAGAAATTGGTATAATGCATTAAAAAAAATATTAAGAAATGAAGAGATTAGGCTATTTCCTAAAAAAAAAAAAAAAAAGGAAAGAACCTTCTAAAATATTCAGTCATGCTTTCATGCTTTACTGAATCACTGAAAACTAAATATTCCCCAAATAAAAAATTAACAATCAGTGTTCTCTCAACAGTTCTAGAATGTGCCCTTCCTGAAGAACTGGGGTTTGGAAGAGGGAGGATCAGAGAGACTGAATGTCTAAATTTGTTGAAATCAAACTTTAAAGTCAGGTATTTTAGAGGTTAATAACTATCAGAATTAGAAATTATTTTCCATCAAAAACCTTTTGCTGTTATGAGGTTTTCTGTAACAGTACATATATGACCAAATAAATTATTATCCACACTTTCTTGTTATTTACCTTTTCATTAATCTATTGTCATGAATTTCAGTACGTCCAGTACATGCAGGTGTACGACTCTCTCTTAAAAATATAGCAATTATGAAGTAAATATGAGTGGCAATCAGTCATTGAAAGCATCTCTCCATTATCTTAATCTTTATCATCCTTAAAAATTGCAGTGGGGAATCCTTTTTTAATGTATAAAAATAACATCTAATAGCTGGAAAATGTTTTAAGTTCCTTTCAATTACAGGTTACAAGATAATCATCTTGTGGAAACATGCCTCAGCATTTCCATGTATTCACGGCTGACAAAATTAAATGTCTCCTTTAATTCTTTTGGCAGTTGTAGAAAAGTGATTGAAATCTTTTGTTATACAAACTTCAAGATTAAGCGATCACATCTGTTGAGTAGTTTTTGAAGGATGTAGTATAGATTTGGGTAATTAGCTAGAAGCTCTTTTTTTTCCATTAACTTGTAGACAGAGTACTGTCTCCAAAGTTCATTATCAGACTTAAGAGTTGCAAATGATGTTATCAAAGTTCAAGGCACTTGATTATAGCATACTTGTAACATTTTCAAATACTCCCAGTGCAGTTTCCTTGCTATCTAAAATTATCAACAGATAATGAATTTCACATTTCACAGTAATGGAAAACTGTGAGGAACAGTTTGAGGCATTAGTGACTGTGGGCATAATATGCCCTTTAACTGTTTTCATCTGAAGGAGAAACATGTAGCTTTTGCCCCGAGCAGCTGCATCTTTTGAATGAATGTTGCAAACGATACTAGTTAATTTACTGATGCGCTGGTGTGGTTTATATGAATGGCTATACATAACAGATTTATTTTGTTGCTTCTGAAGAAGCTATCTTTGAATTTATTCATAACAAAAAAGATTTCAGTTTTGCTCTTCAGATCTTATTATGCTAGAATTATTTTTATGATTTGCTGTGGTGCAAGCTATCTTGTATCTGACAATGCACTGCAAACAAATGAGAAACAACTTCCGCATCTACTACAGAAAACTTTATGGCAGCTATTGCAGTCTGTACTGATCTGTGCAAATGATTTTCTTACTTGTTCCATGAAATGCAAAATCTTTTTCTTTTTATCTTGTCTTTTGGATGGAATGCTACTACTAAAGTAATTTTCACAGTCATGATTCATGGTGAGCTACAATTCAACCACCAACAAATAAATATCATTGTATCTGGCTCCATATCAGACCATGTTCATTGTGTTTACTCTGTATTGTCTGTGTCTTGAGCAAATAGTCTTTAGATATTATGCCTTCCACAGGCAGTATTTATCTTTCCACACCAAATAACTGCACATGCAAGAAATGCCTAGCTGCACTTTTTTAGGGGGACTCAGTTTGCTCCACATATATATTTCAAATACATTATTTGCACTGTAATGATCAAGACTGTAACAATTCTTAGGCTTTTTAGGCTTCAAAGGCACTGTGTATGTGTAAATTATTGCTGTTTGAAGCTAGATACAGAATTTAATTTCAATCAAATTGATCTTTCATTTTCTCAGTATTCATAAGGGTAGTTCAACTTCAGAGCGTCAGACAAGGAGCAGTAAGTCCAGAAAAATACTTGTTTCACTTTTCTGCCTTATTGTGACCAGGGTCTTCAGGTATTCTGAGATCACAGTCAGCACCCAATCCACTGCTGAGGGAACTTTCCCCTTGCTTTGAAACTCCCAGAGTCTTTGCCCTGAGATTAAAGAGTTTGGTTTTCTCAAGTCCTTACTCTGTAATTTCCTCAGCATCTCCAAAGCTGAAGCCCATGTACAGTTCTCAGAGCACCTGTTTCATAACACAAACCAGTTCTAGCAAAGAACAAGCATTTCCTGATTATATAGCTACTGTAAACTTCCCAGATATTTCCAGTCTCGCTTACCCTTTCCTCAGCTGTGTGCAAAGTGCAGAATTACTGTGTTTCAACAAGAAATGTCTCAAGCATCCCTCACTTGCTTCATAGGTGCAATTCAAGGTGTTTGAACTTTTGTAGTTGTTTTTTGTCACAAAGCTTAGACTCTTATAGGCCGAATTATAGGCTGTCAGTGCTAGGTTAACGGTTGGACTAGATGATCTTCAAGGTCCCTTCCAACCTAGATGATTCTGTGATTCTGTGATTCTTCGAGGTTCTTTAGTGTTAACCTGTAAAATTCTATTCCATTGTTTTGGATGTCCCCTTCTTCATACAAGAAATAAAATAAACAGCATCACTAATAATAAACAGTGAGTAGTGAACCTAGAAGGGGATACACAGAGCTAATCAGGAGGAAGATGTATGCTCATATGTTTAACTGAACATTGCCCGAACCAGGGCTTCTCCATGGGCATCTCTGTCCTCTTGGGATTCAGACTGTTAGGTACTTTCAGAAGAGATCAGACAGAAGATGGTCATGTTCTCCACAGCACTGTCACTTGACTTCTTTTCAGAGAAGGTGGAACCTGGATTTTGGACCCTCCTCAAATGTGTATATGTATGTGTACATGTGTGTGTGCATGGGTGAGCATGGTGGGGGGTGGCAGGGTGGCAGCTCCTAGTTTGTGGGAGAAGGTTCTGCTCACATTCCTCCTCCTGGGGATGGTGGATAGTCTCCATCGCTTTTGCTGAAGTTTGAAGGGACATGAAGGAACTTGTAACAGATAATTTTTTTTCAGTTGTGTTAGAAGGAGCCTTATGGAGTGGCCACAAGGCTATACTGTTTACTGGAAAATGAAAACCATTCTTTCACACCTTCGTGGGGTAAAGTAGGCCTGCAATCCAGAAGGAACCAATTTGCTCCTGAAGGTCAGTACATAATGTGAAGTTTCTTAAGTGCTAATAACAGGTCATTCTTTTTGTTCTTTTTTCAGTGTCAGTTGGTAACATAATCTGTTAATGATGAACATCAAATGCTTATAAAACTACAAAGGGATCATTTCTAAACAGAGATTTGTGTGACTCCAAGACACTGATGAAAAACAAGGTATTTTATGTACTTTATTAGTAATGAAAATATTCCTCAAAGACATGACTCCACTTACAACTTGCTTAGCTCCATCAAGAAGGAAATAAAGCTCCTCTCTTTCTTCTTACTTGTTGAATAGATTGACTATCTATGCACTAAGTAAGAAGTTAAAATTATGTCACCAGAAGTAGTAACATCCTCTGAAATACTGCTTTATGTTCTTGCGGAGTAGAAGAAATGAAATAGAAGACTTAAGAATAGCCTTGAAAATAACTTTAAGGAATAAAAGCATATAGAATTTGTAAAAAAGCTAGACAAATAATACTTTAGAAACCCTGACCTTGAATTATAAAATACAGTAGTGCTACACTCAAAGGATGTATTAGAATTAGAATAACTCATAAAGTGTACTCTGTGTCTTGCACAGGTCAGTTTTTCTGTTTGCATTGCTGCATTAAGTTCAAGGCACAGTTTTGGGTTTTTTTGTAAAGAAAAAGATACAAAAATACACTACTAGTAAGGCAAATATTAAAAATAGGATTAAATCCAGTATATTCAAATATCCATTATCACGCATCTTCTGGGCATAGACCAGAAATTAGTATAACATTGTCCACTCCAATTTCTCCAGTTTTGCCCTTCCCACGTTCTGATTCAAAAGTGACCTGTCATAAGAAACGAGATGTATTAACAGTGAAAATGTAGTTTATCCAAGCATTTAGCAGCTCTTAATGTTAATTAGTTATAATGCCATATCTGAGGAATGTTTTACCACAATACAGGACTTAATGACTTAAATCCTTGCAGCTTTTAGAGTTTCCGTGTATTATTTGAACTAGGCTTATAATCCTCTGCACAGATTTACAATATCAAATGGATTCCTTTAATAAGATCACTTATTTTTGTTGTACAAAGAACATGCAAATTGAGTGAAATCCTATTATAATAATGTAGTTTTATCACAGTATGTGATGTTAGTGCATTTTATTTCTTGAATATATTACGAATGTTCATTTTCTATCTATATGGATCCTTAGGTTTTGCGTGTATATACTATATATGTATTTACACTCTCTCTGTATATAGTATGGGTATATATAATATGTGTACTATATAGAGGGAGTAGGTTCATTTTTATGAATAGGATGCCTGGGTTTTTATTTTATAGCCTGATTCTCATTTATGTAAGGGCTTTTTTACATCATTTCAGCAGTGCAAAGAACCTTGAAAAGGGCTTGCATTTCTTTTATACTCATAGTATTCAATTATATAGTAGAAGCCTTTACACAGAACTGAAAATGTTCAGTCACATGAATGGAAAGCAGACTCTAGAATTTCAAGGAGAAACTTGCTGAAGCCCTGATTGAGGCCGTTTTCAGGCATAAATCAGCGCACTGTTCTCTGGTGGCTAGTATGTCCTGCTCCTAAGGTGATTGCCTACCCTTGATTATACATGATGTCTCCTTTTGCTCTAATGGTTTGGTTTAGTGTGGTTTGAGAGCATCCTCTTCTATGAAACAGAAATTTTTCATTTTTCCAGGCATGTATGTATGCTTCTGTTGCATGAGATATTAAGGAGACATTTTGATTGTTTGTGTTAATTTATGATCTGATGCAGTTTTTTACAAAATGACAGGGTTACTGGCATCAGTGTCCTAACCAGCTGGGGTAATTCAGTTCTGAAATTACAACCAGATAATAACTTTTCTGCCTCCTAAAATGTGTGCTCCTGTTTCCCATTTCAGATAAGCCTTTCAATTGCCAATGTCTATAAAACAGCTGGTGGAACACTTGAGGATCAGAAAATTAAGCTGTTGTGTTGCCTATGGTAGTTGGCTTATAAATTGTGTTATACTTACACTGTTGGTTGTTTCAGCCCCCTGAAATATCTCTATTTTTCCAGTTCTCCACCTTTCATCTTTTCCTTTGTTCTGCTCCCAGACAGGAGCAGTTTTTTTGTTTGTCAGGAACACTCGAAGTTTCCCCACTCGCTCTCCAGCAAGCCGGTAACTGAAAATCAAACAGTAGCTGCTCTTTGGTTTGAGGTCAGTGAGGAGAAGTTTTAGACGCCCCATATCCTTCTTGTGCCCCACAAAAGCTGGAACTGCCATGTAGTACCCATCGCCTTGTAACAAAAAAAAAAAAAAAGGAAAATGCATCTTTAATGTGTTATTTATTAGCAAAGTGAATACATATTTTCTAAGAAAATAAATGGAAACTGTATTGAATAATTTAAAATCAGACTGGAGAAAAGCAGCAGGGAGTGTACTTTTCAAGGAATAAGCTTCACTGTTGGAAGTCAGATCAGTTTACAGAGGAAGTGAGTTCATATTGCACTGGCAGTTACAATGATTGTTCCTTGCACTATCTTTCAAAGGCAAAACCATCTCAGTTTTTCAAATGCAACAGCCTGAAACATGCTGCTGTGCCTCTGTGGTCAGACCATTTCCAGTACTTGAGCTAGCTCAATACTCTCTCCACTGTCCTCTGCAGTGATGACAAACTCATAAAGGAACTGATAGCTTATTCCCCAAATCCTGGTGGACCAAAGAAATGACAGAGACACATAAAGAGATAAAGTGATAAAACATCTGGGCCCATAAATAAAGTCATAATCAGCAGATGTAAGTCTGGGGAGACAGGGTAAGGTCAGGGTAAGGTAAGGTCTTCCTGGAAGTGACAGCACAGAGAAGGGACTGGGGAAAAGGAAATATCTGGAGCAGGAGAGGAAGGATTAGTGAAGAAAGACAGGGATGGAAGGACTGTGAGAGAAGAGGGAGAGAATGTGTGTGTAGGGACTGGATCAAGTGGCCTTCAAGATCTGCAGGATCTGCCAGTCCCTACTGCAGCAACTTCTGCAACATTTCCCGTGTCACAGTGGAAGAGACATCCTTTCAAACAAGTTTCTTCAGTCACACTTTTATATACACCCACACAGCAGTCACACATTGCACTCGTGGAGCTCTTCCTCAGGTTTTAACCTGGTTGGTACCAGGTCAGGTATCGGTTGTTCTTGAATAGCCCCCTGTCCTTGGCTCATTCTGAGGAATGCCATCACTAGTTTGTCTTGCAGAGTTTGAGATTTCTGAGCAGTTAATCACAGAGCTGTCTAAGCCATGTAAGTGACTACATTGCCACATCCATCTAAATGGCAGATGTATAGTTAAATGCCCTACCAGTCTTGGAGAGACACAATGCGTAACTAATAAGGCTTCCATTGCCTTGTACCTTGCAGTTCTGAACAGTTATATTCTAACAATTTTTCTCATCTTTTTATTTGTTTGTGCTAAAATATGTTGCTGATTACCAGTTGCCACTGGATATTTCAAAGAAACAATTTCCACTCCCAGCATTCTCTGCCTCCTTTTTTCTTTTATAAAGATAACCCACTGATAGGAAAGCTAATTCTTGATTCTGTTTTCCCCTCCATCCCCCCTTTTTTGGAGGGGGTGAGACATCAAATCAAAGCATAGCTAAAGGACAGATATTTAAATACCTCTATCTCGATCAGCAGGATTCCAGTCAAAGTCATCATCAGTATCTTGTTTCCAGTCACAGACCCCTCGACTGAAGCTGCAATCAACTGAAAAAAAAATTGGCAATGGACATTTAGAGGTATGAGGAGCACTGTATCATAAGTACTGATAAAAAGAATTTGCTCTTTATTCACCCAGTTACTAATGTATAGGTCATTCTAAAATTATCTACAATCTGAGTTCAGATAGTGTTGACCTAGATTAAATTGCGAAAAAGCAAATCATTAGAATTTATGTAGTAATTCTTACTTTAACTCACAGGAAAACCTGTTGTGTCTTTTTACTACCTATCATCTGCCATCTGCACATGAGTTTCTATGCCATGACTTCTGTATACTGAGTGCCTGTTGATTGCCAGGTATAGTTGGAGGTGTCAGTTTTGAACTCTAGCATCATAAATGGTTTGGGATCTGCCAACTTTAGGGCTTTCCTCTCTCCATTTGTTACACTGGTGTAGCTGTAGTCAGCTGAGATGCTCAAGCTCCAGTTCTATCTGTTGAGAGAGAGAAGCTGGCCTCCCATAAGAGGAATCCTTTATGTCAGCACTTAATACTCATACTACATGGAGCTGGGAATAGCCCAAATCAGTTGACCTTTAAAGTACACAGAAAAAGGGTGTCACCCAGAGCACACCACAGCCTTTGTGACTGTGCAGATGAAAAGCATTTCATACACAAAGAAAGAAACACTGTGCAATGCAAGCATGACAGATCAGATTAAGAACAATATGTCAGCCATCTGAATTTCCTCAGAAAGAAGCATCCTTTTTGTTCTTTTCATGTATTTTATCATGAGACAGAGGAGTGCAGTACATGGCATTTAGAGAGCTCTACTGTATAAATACATTGTTTCTGAGACTACTGCATTCTGAACTGGAAAAAAACCAGTATCTTTACCTTTAAACAGCACATCTTTCTGTTTTGTTTTGTTTAAGATTTGGAAGCATTTGTGGATTGTTTTCAGGTGAAACCCACCTCATCCTAAAAATAATCTCAGCTACAGCCAATCCCAGCATTTCAGCCCCTGCCCACTTGGCTGGTGACTCCTCAGAAGGATGCTGCTGCCTTGTAAATGCATCAGCTTAACACGATCTCTCAGTCCCCTCTTTTGGATTCTGATTTTTTCCATGGCTCTCATAAGCAGATCCTTACAGTCAACTTCATGATTCTGTCCATCACAGGGAAACTGTTTCCCACCAGGAGAGAGGGGGAGAGTGCCCTCTGATCTGCCTTTATGCTCTGCTTTGACCAGAGCTACACTGCAGTCTGTTATAGTTCCCAACAGGCAGCAAAGTTTTCTGTTTGAAAGTGCGTGAAGAAGCTTCCTAAGGCATGGCAGAAGCTTAAGTTGTGTACATAAATTGACAGGTCTTGGACCTTGTATGCTCCCCTGACTGATTTTGCAACAATTTTTTAATGTGAGGAAGAACAGGTAATATAGGTTGTAATGAAAACACAAAATACACAGGAAAATAAATAATGTAGAATAAAAATATTTACCTTCTTGCTCTGGCCTCAATACTGGAACTTTCCTCTGTGCCAGGAGAGGGCCAAAGGCAGCTGCTTCTTTCACCTTGGGAACTAAGGGAAACAACTTGTCAAGTGCTGTGTTATCACAGGAACAGAAAATGGAACTTTATTCCTTTATACCAGTTGCCATCCTTTATTTAAATAACTCAATGTGTGTGTTTTCCACTCCACCACCAAACTCATATTCCTAACCTCAGTTAGATACTAACTTTGAATTTTAAAACTTTCTTTAAATTGCTGTTTTTCACAGCACTGTGCCTTCTAAGCTGTGGGCACTGGAGCTACAAGTTTCACAAGATCATAAAACATTGAACATGATCTTTCTTTGGCATGGTGATCTGCTTTCTTGCTACAAAACTTCAACTAATGATCGAAGTACCTGAACTCTACCAGACAGAGAAGACAATGACTCAACGGCGTGGCAGCACTTTACCATCAGCAGCCTCAAAAAATGGGTAGTGTCAAAGACTTTGTAAAAGCCATAAACATTGAGGGATCAAAGGTTCACAGCTCTGTATTCAGATAAATGATAGCTGGTGCTGCTGTAACAGAAGCCCCACGTAATTATTTTTCTGAAGCTGTACTCTCTGCTGGGGTACATGTTCTCCTGCAAACCTGATCAGCTCTGCTCTCTGTTGGGAAGGAAGGGTGCAGCGACTGCCCTAGCTCTTCCTCTCCCTCCCTGCAACAGCTGGCAAGCCCAGCCTGATGTTTTGATAAGCAGTCCTGGTGGAACCCCGCAAACAAGTTATTTTGTAAAAATTGGTTGATGTGTCTTGTGCCAAACTGGAAGAGTCAGTACAGCAGCACAGTAAATGAATGTTAGGTGCGTTCTCTAAGATACTGGCCTAAAGGATATAGTTACTCAAGAAGCACTATTTTTCAGCAGCAGCCTCAGAGACCAAGGCAAAACCTCCTATCTGATGAGCTACAAAGATATAGAAGCTTGCAAACACTTATTTACTCTAAGTAATACTCTAAAATACTCTTAAGTATTTTTCAAGTTCTGTGATTAAGCTTCTTCGTACTATTTTAACTGCTTAACAGAGAGGTGCACTCGCTAAAAAAAAATTATAGTCTCAAATTCTTTGTGCAGAGCCTGTGTAAGTAACTAATCACACATGAGATAAAGGGATAATCTGCTTTCACTGGCAGAGCATTCTACCCTTTGCAAACGCATATGCAGATGGTACCTATGATATATACATACATACCTATGAAAACAGGAGAGGCTTAAATGTGCCATTTTAGAAGAGGAGTGAGGGAGGATCCTTTGGATAACTACTTACAGAAGGTGTTAGTAGAAATCCTGACAGACTGAAGTTCACTTTTCAGACGCGCCATGTGGGCAGCAGTGCTAAGAAAAGCTCAGATTCCCTCAACAGTGCCAGATGATAGGAGCTACAGAAATGGAAATTACTTTTCCCTACTCAGCATTGTATCTCATACATGCTATAGAAAGTCGAAAATGCCAAACATTTAAAAAGTCACTACTTTCACATGCACACACATTTGTTCAGAGGGGAGTTTGTTCCTGTGAGTTCCACTGAACTAGGGCTTTCCATTGAAATACTCCAACATACTCACAGTCATAAACACATACTCAATTTTAAGAACATACTTACAACCCACTGCAATCCAGAGCCTCCTAGCATCATGAAGACTCTACTTAACCTTTCTTCTCAGTCAAAACTGTCAAAAATTGCTCTGCGTGTACACCAGCAAAAACATACACTGACAAAGAGGCCCTGGAGGCACTTCAAGAGGTGCTGAATTGAGCTGAGAAAGGAGACTCATGCAATCTTACGAGATTTCTGACGAATTGCCAGGCACGTGTCCTCTCTTGTTGCCCTTGCAGACTTCCCCTCACCCAGACCATTGCTTAAATCACCTGGATAATATTCTTACTTAAGGCAAGGATTAATATATCTTTCTCCAAATTAATATGTGTCTACATATACAGATTTAGGAATAGGCACATAGAGATTAGGTGTTAAGTTTACTGTCATGCCATAAACTTGGCCTCGTACTTAATGAAAGAGGCTCAGGCTGTGAAAACCCTTGCCAAAATGAAGAGAGCTATTAAAATAGGATCACTTCTGGAAAAAGTGGAGTGATTTAACAGAAGACAACAGCTGCCAGAATGATTTATTTATTGAGTTATTCAATTACACTTGAATTCACTTGAGGGATATACATGCAGGTGTAGCTGTGTGCTGCAGATGCTTCAAGTGAAGAACTGTCATGCACACAAAAAGAGCCAAATTATGTATCCAAATCTATTTTTGTTTTCAGTGTCAGGCATTACACTCAGGTTCTCCACTTACTGGAAGATATCACCTGCATATTATGAGAAACTAAGCTTCAGCTTACAGAAAGGTTTCCAAGAAACCTTACTTCTTGGAATGTGCCTACATTTCACATCAGACCATTGCTGGACATAGCCAGGATGCAAAGTTAACCCCCTTCTAAGTAACAGGCAGGAGTCAGGATTGCTCTTTTCAGCTCTTCTGCTGTCAAGTGGTGCTGGCAGAAAGGCAGGCCTTGTCTCATGTTCCCTAAGAACATACTCTGACCAACAAAAGCTCACACACATCCCACTTTAGGCACAGCAGAGTCTCTCCTTCTTTCTGTACTGCTGGTGCCCACCCATCTGTTTATCTGCAGCACTAGCTACTATATAATCTCTACATATAAAAACCTTCGTATCATGATGCCACACATTCTTAACTGTTGTTGTCGTCATGATACTCTTATGAGGTGAGTTGATCTTATGAGCAGGAATTAAGTGTCAGAGATAACTAATGCCCAGGTCTTCAGACGTACCTATGTAACTAACTACCACCAATTTCCACAGGAGTTGTGTCTATGAATGTCTGTGATGAGCTGAGCATAAGTAAATTGGTGACATTCTAGTCCTGAGAACAGCCACCTTTTTGCTGACACAGGTTTTTGCATCTGCAAGAAATTCATTGTTGCTATCTGTGACCTATATCTGAGTATTGCCCCTGTTCTGAGGAGGGGGAATCTCTCTGAGCCATGCTAGATGCAGTTTGTCAATTGTATAATGTATCAAGAACTGCAGCAAAGGAAGAGACTTTCTGCAAAATAGAACAGCCCCAGCCAGCTCTATCTGGCTGAACATATTTCCTAAAAAATAATACGACTCACATAACAGAACTGAATCTACTGAGGATGTCTGCAATCATGGAAACGCTTCTTAGCAATAACCTCAGAACATGAGAAAGTAGTGCTGAAAAGAAGCACTGAAACATTGTTCTAGTAAAAACATGACTAAACAGAGTGCCATGAAGGGGATTTAGAACCAAATTTATACATGAAACTAGACTTCCACTTTAAAAACACCAGGCTTACAGGGAGCACTGCACATAATGAAATAGATGAGGTTTGAGAGCCACCTCCTAGCCATCTCCCTGTCCGGGGACCTTTAGACAGCTACGTAAAGAAAGATAATAGACAGCCACTAAAAGATATAGCAGAAGAGCTAGTCACATTCAATCATATCCTTTCATACAGCGCACAGCAGTGTTCTCCTAGAAGTGCAGGCAGAAGTGCAGGCATTTCACTCTGCGGGTCAAACAGGTTTGTTAGCGCTGGTCTGCCAGTTGAGCCAACTCTGACTACATGACTTCTTGTTTGGAGCTGGTTTGCACCTGGCTTGCTTGGAGCACAACTGGAGTGAGCTCAGGTCCGCCTGAAAAGTACCATGTAGACAGACCCTCAAGTCAGTCTGTAAGTCATATAAGGGCCAATGAGATCATGAAAGAAACAGGAAGCTTCAAGAGCACATCTGGAAAAGCACTGCTTGGACTAAGCTGCAATATTAAAAGGTTCAAAGTACAAAAAAAAAAAAAAAAAAAAAAAGAAGCCGAAACCCCAAACTCAACAAGCAGAAGCTCAGTAGAATAGGTCTATGGAGCACTGTTTTATAGGGACCCTTCAGAAACAGTACAAAAAAAGCACTGGTAAGCGACTGGTAAGTGACTCTGTGGTACTAAAGGAGCTTACTGAAAAAACTGATAGATTTTCCTTTATGTGTACTTGGTTTCACCTCTCTGCTTTGCCAACTGCTCTATATAAAATTACTTATAGTGCATTTGGAAATGTCATTTTTGTATGAAAAAATATGGCGTGGTTTATAGCTTGGAAGTAATTTTCTATTTGTCTGTAGTAATGCATGTGCTATCCTTAAACCTTTAATTTTTATTTTTTTTTTCTGTTAGTGGAACTGTATTTCTTATAAATCATCTGTGGCATCACATTGAGCTCTTGCTGCGGCAGCTATACTGGAAGAACAGGTATATATCAGAATATAAGCACCCATGTATTTAAGTGTGCTAGTTGTGGGCAATGTGATATATTTTATTTCTTGTTATTGATGTGTGATTTTTCTCTCCCCTGGAAAATGCCTATGCCTGGTTTTGCCTAGGTAGTCTAGTTAGTCTAAATGTAAAGATAACACACAAAATTTGGGAAAAGTAACTCACTGTTGGTAATTCTAACACGTAGAATTCTAAAGTGCCTGAAACTGCAGCACGTGGGAAGTCTCACAAAAATGGTACTTGTTGTCTTTCTAACACTGCTCTCTGATGTTCAAAGCCCATTAAAAATCCAGAAAACCAGGATGGGTACTGTAAAAAAAACCCAAGCAGCATATAAGAGGTAGTAAAAAGAAGACTAGTTTCCTATATGTACAGTATATCACTATGTCAGACACAAAGGAATATGCCACATCTTTGCTACCACATCCTCCTCTGAAAGAATTACATTTACCAGATGTCTGACATCTTTTGAGCCTTTTATCTATAGCTGTGGACTGAGCTGTAGTCTGAGCATTATTTGCTCACACAGTGGTCTAATTAGCAGAAAAGAATAAGATTAAGAGCAAACATCCTGATTAACTGAGAGTGTGCTCTTGTTCAGAATTAAGAGCCTAGAACCCCTAAGGGAAACAGTCCATTTTTAGTATTGCCAAATAAACCAGAAAACCAAAACCTCTTTATCATTCTTGGTGCTATCAAAGGAAGGAGCTCTGTAATTAACATAGCTGGCTACATGATACTATGGGAGTGTTTTAAGCACCATATGAGTTTCATCAGAGGGGAAGCAGAATGAGGTCAGCACAGTTGAAGAGGAGGTGGTCAGAGACCTGCTACACCACTTGGATGCACACAAGTCTGTGGGACCGGGTGGGTTACACCCAAGGGTGCTGAAAGAGTTGGCAGATGTGCTCGCCAAGCCGCTTTCCATGATTTACCTGAAATCATGGCTAACTGGGGAGGTCCCACTGGACTGGAGGGTGGCAAATGTAACACCCATCTGCAAGAAAGGCAGAAAGGATGATCCAGGACACTATAGACCTGTCAGTCTGACCTCGGTGCCAGGGAAGGTCATGGAGCTGGTCATCTCGAGTGGCATTAAAAGTCATATAATGGACAACCAGGGGATCAGGCCTAGTCAGTATGGGTTTATGAAAGGCAGGTCCTGCTGACAAACCTGATCTCCTTCTATGACAAGATGACCCAACTATTGGACGAGGGAAAAGCTGTCAATATTATCTACCTGGATTTTCAAAAAGCATTCGACACAGTTCCCCATAGGATTCTCATAGAAAAACTGGCTGCCCATGGCCTGGATGAGCGAACGGTCTGCTGGGTCAAGCACTGGCTGGCTGGATGGTCCCAGAGAGTGATGGTCAATGGAGCTAAATCCAGCTGGCGGCCGGTCACAGGTGGTGTTCCTCAGGGCTCTGTGTTGGGACCATTTCTGTTCAACATCTTTATTGATGATCTTGATAAGGACATAGAGTGCATTATCAGTAAATTCGCAGATGACACCAAGTCAAGCGGGAGTGTTGATCTGCATGAGGATAGGGAGGTACTACAGAGAGACTTGGATAGGTTGGATCAGTGGGCCAACGTTAACGGGATGAGCTTCAACAAGGCCAAGTGCCAGGTCCTGCACTTGGGCCACAACAACCCCATGCATCGCTACAGGCTTGGGGAGGTGTGGCTGGAGAGCTGACTGGAAGAGAAGGACCTGGGGGTTCTAATTGACAAGCAGCTGAACATGAGCTGGCAGTGTGCCCAGGTGGCCAAGAAAGCCAATGGCATCCTGGCTTGTATTAGAAATAGTGTGACCAGCAGAAGTAGGGAGGTGATAGTCCCCCTGTACTCTGCACTGGTGAGGCCACACCTGGAGTATTGTGTCCAGTTTTGGGCACCTCAATACGAGAGGGATATCGAGGTGCTGGAGCGAGTGCAGAGGAGGGCAACAAAGCTGGTGAAGGGCCTGGAGAACAAATCCTATGAGGAGCGATGAGGGAGCTAGGACTGTTCAGTTTGAGGAAGACAAGGCTGAGGGGAGACCTCATCACTCTCTACAGCTACCTGAAAGGACATTGTAGAGAGGTTGGTGCTGGTCTCTTCTCACAGGTGATTAGTGACAGAACAAGGGGGAACGGCTTTAAACTCCAACAAGGGAGGTTTAGACTGGACATTAGGAAAAAAGTTTTCACAGAAAGAGTGGTCAGACAGTGGAATAGGCTGCCCAGGGAGGTGGTGGAGTCACCATCCCTGGATGTGTTTAAGGGTCGTTTAGATGAGATGTTGGGGGATATGGTGTAGGGGAGACCTTTGTAGAGTAGGGCTGATGGTTGGACTCGATGATCCCAAGGGTCTTTTCCAACCTGAATGATTCTATGATTCTATGATTCATAAACTGATAAAGAACAGAATATGGAATTTAGTTGCAGTTGGCAACACCATTCTGTATTATGAATGATACATGAAAAGCACTGGAATGTTAGAAAGTGACAGAATTAAGGTTGTGCAATGTAAATTCACCTCTAGCTTGAGTGTAGCATCTGTACAGTTATTGCTCATATAACCAAGCACTTTTGTCCACCTCTTTGTGTCTTCTTCCATGTACAGAAAGGACATTTCCTATACATAAGGAGCTTTCCAATACTTTGGTTTAGTCTCGTTTTCTATACATCTGCAATTTTTGCAATCTATAGGGCAGAGTTCTATTTATTAAACTGCACCTTTCACAGCAGGACACACAAATCCCTTCACACTGAACAAGGTAAGGATCCCATGGAAAATAGTAATTTAAAGTCATTACAGACTGTATCATAAGGTATAAAAATATAAGAAGAAAAATTTAAGTTTTCACAGGTGACCTTAATTTTGACATTTCTTAAATGTTGGGGGTTTCACTTTGCTATCTTTAGCTATTGTGTTTTTAAAAAAACCCTGTGTGTAGTAGTTTTCACAAAGGTCCCGTATTTTGATAGTTGGCCTATTTTAATAATTTCAATCTCCAGTTAATAATTCTTTTTTTCCCTACAGTATTTTTCTGTGGCTTCCTATATATTTATTATGTAGTAAAACTACTATGATAAAATAATACATAAACTTAAAAATAATAATTAGGATCTCTGAAAAATGAGACCTATCCATTTTTCCTAATTAACTACTCTTCCTGGAAGACAAACAGTACCAATATTAATAATACAAAAGGCAGATGCTATGTGAATACTTGAGGGGATTATATCGAGGAACTTAATGTGGTACTAAAGGAATCACTGCTGAATAGACATCTGCAGAGGAGGAAAAAACCTGATGTGTAAATTTACGAGCTGTAAATTTGAGCTAATCATGTACTCCAAAGGATCATTTAATATCATTAAAAATGAAAGTGTTTTTAAAGCCAAATGTTCAAGCAATTGAGTGCCTAATTCATGACTGAATTTTTATAATAACAATGATCAAGTATAGCATATGCTAATTTAAAAGGAAAGGAAACAGTTAACATATGCAAGCCATCCTGAAAGAAAAATGCAAATGGCACAATGCCTTAAGTCCTGTAAATAGTTGGTATCAAAAAAGAAAGCCATAAATAATATAGCGGTCACAGACTTAATGAAAATACATCTTGGGCATATTAGTATCCCTATATCAAGAAGCACACCAACCTTCTGCCAGTATCCCCTGGCAAAATAAAATCTCTCTAGCATGTTCAGAATATAAATCCCTTATATTAATAATGGAAAATTCCAGCCAAATGTGACTGGAACAAAGACAGTCTATGCAAAAATACAGATAAAACACAGTGCTTTAATACTTTCAAGCAATACTATTCATTGTAATTGCTGTCAGTTGCAGTGGCAATTTTGTAGAGACCACTAGTCTCTGCCTAGCCCAGGTATATGGTGTTCAAATGTCCTGGTTTGTTTGAGAAAGTCCTTGAAAAATAATCTTACCAAACATCATGACAAACACCTCTTGTATATTATTTGGTTTTTCCTAATGACACAGGATTTTCCCTGTGTGCTCTCATGCAAACTGAAATCTGGGAAATGAATGCATTCCAAATAGTGTAGCACTAAGTACTCAATAGGAAGGTTACACGATCTACCCTTTGCAATTGCATCAGGTCATGTAGCCCAGTACAGGAGAGCATGTCCCCCTTGTATCACCAGGCAGAGAGAGCAGAGCCCTATGTTCTTTTAACAAAAAAAGAGGGTGATCCTACCCTAGGGGCACTATTTCTGGCAATCCTTCCTGACCTGTCCAAGCAGGTTACAGAAGAAACCTTTTGAAATATCTGAGCTACCTCCCTCAATCCATCCATCCATCCATCCATCCAGCCAGCCAGCCAGCCAGCCAGCCAGCCGGTCTGCCATCCCAGAAAGGCAAAAAGGGATAGGAGGACTGACTTGGATTATTTTTTTTTCTAATGGGCTGTCTTCCCTCACAATTGAGGAAGCAGAAAAGCCCACAGTCCTTTATGGCACTATAATTAATAACAGCATTACTTTTATTTATTATTTACAATAACTATTAACAGAACTTATTAGTCCTATGCCCCTAAAAGTGCTAGACTAGCAATATTCTTGCAATTCTGTTTGGAAAGAAAATCTTTTGTCCCTACAAAAATCACAACTACGGAGAAGCACACTCTTGCCGAGGGTAAATATACCTTCAGGTTCCACTAGCATTTTGCAGTTAATTAATCAATCATTTTGAGTCCTTCCCAGTCTAACCAAATCTAGCTGAACATATCTGGTACTACCAGAGCTGGTCAATTCACACCATTCTCTTGGCACATGCAAGCTCCCCGTCAACTTACCTTCATGAAGAAGCTTGAGTACCTGAGAACCTAGTCTTAACAAAAGTTGACATATATATTGCAACTGTCTTCTGCTCACTTTCTCCATACTTCCTGCAAAATTATGGCCAGCTTTGGATTAATTATCATGACTGGGAAGAGTTATGTCCTTCTTTAGGATAGTATTTCAGTGGAAATGTGTGTGAAACAGAATTCTCTAATTGTAAAAGTATGAGATTGGCTGTCAGAAGACCTGGGCTTTATTGCTTCTTGTGAGAGAACAGAGGCAAGTCACTTAATCCTTTGGCCTGAGACTCTCAAATGCATTTGGCAGTACCAGCATGGTAAGGCTGAACCCTAAGGACAGCTTGCCATCCAGTGAAAACTTCAACCCCAATTTGGCTTCAGCTCCTGCACCTGCTACCTCTTTTAGGGAAGTGATTTATGAAGGGATCCTTAGAAGATGGATAGGAAGCGGCATAAGTTTGTCAGAAGTGAAAGGCTGAGTAAAGCAATAGGCTGAGGCTTGCAAAATGAATCTGGTGTGGCTGGCCAGAGGGAGAGTGGCATCCTGAGCACAGCATCCTCAACTTTGGAGGCATGACACCGTTAGCCAGAAACTTTTCACCATTTGGTCTGGTTAAAAACTGACATGCATAAGTGTATTTTTGCATGTGGCCAAGTGACACCTGTTCTGATATTTTAGAAATAACACTGATTCCTGACTTGTGAGCTTATGTGCTTACATTACCAGAGAGGCATCTAAGTGTCTTCCAGGATGCAGGTCTACACACACTGGATACCACTATTTTCTAAACTGCTTTGAAATGCTCAGCTGAAAGTATAGAATGAATCATAGAATTATGTAGGTTGGAAGGGACATCTGTAGGTCACCTAGTCACCTCCTGATCAGGAGGTTGCTCAAGGCCCAGCTCAGTTGTGTTAGGAGTATCATCTCCAAGGATGGATACGTCACAACCTCTCTGCATACCTGTACCAATTTTTGTCCACTTTCATGGTAAAATATTCTTTTTGTTATATCTAATCAGAATTTTTTTTGTTCCCATTTGTATTTATTACTTCTTGTTCTATTGCTGTATATTTTCAAGAAAAGTCTGGCTGTGCCTTCTCTATAACCTTCCATTAGATAGTTGAAGACAGCTAAGGGGAAGATCTCCCCTTAGCCTTCTCCTCTTAAGGCTGAAAAAAACAGTTACTCTCAGCCTCTCCTCATTTACCATTTACCACCACCTGACCTTGGTGGAGCACTGCTATACTCATGCCAGTATGTCCTCATCTGTCTTGTAACGAAGAGACCAAAACTGGATGCATCACATCAGATGTGGTCTCACAAGTGCCAAATAGAGGGGAAGAACCACTTCCCTTTTTCTGCAAAGCTTCTTCCTAAGCAGTCATCCCATGTCTGTAATGTTGCACAAGGCTTTTCTTGCCTTTTGCATCTGCTTTTGTTGAACTTCATAATGTTCCTGTCAGCCCATCTCCACGGCCTGGCCAGGTCCCTCTTAATAGCAGCACTGCCCTTTAGCGTATGGGTCACACTCCCCCATTTGGTATTGTCAGAAAACTTGAAATATGCCATAAGCACCCGCTGTTAATATTTGCAGGAAGGGAGGAGGTTGGTGAACAAAGACCTGACTTCACTCTGTTTAGCAGCTCGCTAGCATAATTTGGGGAAGAAATATTAGTCTATATCCTTAGCCTGACCTGAAATGGGCCAATTACCACTGAAAACCTAAAAAAGGCAATTTTAGGAGAAATGTGCCTTTGGCAAAGAAGCCTGTATTCTCAAATGCATTTAGGTGAATAATCACTTTTTTTTTTTTTTGCCTTTTTACAGTAGCAAGATTACAGACCATTTTTTCTAGAGGACTTTAAAATGATCTTTCCTTTAAAAAAATTATGTGTCTTTTCAAATCAAATAGCAACAATTTGAATGCTATATTAAACTTCATTTGTGTTCATTTTTATCATTGTGAAATATGGTGCATAATTTTAATTACTGTGGGATAGTATTTATTATTTTTCTATATTTTGGAAAAGAGAAAGTATCACAAATAAACTATTAGCAGGGTGTATTTTTATATTACATGTTTTTGCCACTACCTTGAAGAATGTTTGAGCCAGATGTACTAAAACCCAATTAAAATGCATTTGAAAACTTTAAAGAACACAGCAAGAAATTGCCTAGCATACAAGATAATAGTTGTAAGGAAACACCTGAAAGCAGACTGAGGAAACCTATGTCAATCTTTCTGATAAATGACTAATGTCAGAAATTAAGCAAGACTCCTGGTCAAATACCATCAACTGTTTTAAATTTGAGATTGTCCATTCAGATAAACTCTCACATTTAAACAAAAGAGATAAAAACTCCCCTCTGTGATTCACATAGTTATTTTTCTGCTGGGAATGACATAAGCAACAGTGGTGCCTATTATATGGTCTATATTATTTGAAACACAAGGACACCAAAGCCTGTTTTTCCTCTGAACAATGCACACTACTTAAGATGATGACTGTGACTATCATGAAACAAATGTAATTATTGTCTTTCTCGTAATGAAGCAGCACACTATCTTGTTTTGCTGGGGCTTTTGTGAAGAAAATGGGGAGAAGCTATGTGCTATGTCTAAGCTGCTCTGAAAGCACAGCCTGCAGAGTGCCTGTCAGGATGGTGCTCTCCCTCTCTGCTCACATTGACTGCAGACAGATTCCCCTAAAAGGGAGATTTGGTACCTTTAGTGTCACCAGTAGGTATGTTAGGTTGCTTTTCGTTTTCTACAAGTAAATTCTGATAAAATGGCTGTAATGTTTAATGATGATTTTGTGTTTATATATATTTTTACATTGAAACCAGATTTTTAAAATAATGAAGACACTTACAAAAAACATCTCCTCTAAGGCTTTGCTCATGGTCAATTTGATTCTCATAATCTTCCTTCTCCTCTTTGTCTGCCTCTTCTGCCTCTTCTGCAGTAGCTTCAGTTTCTTTCTCTTCCTCACTGTAGCTCCCATGAAGATCAATACCATCTTCATAGTCCAATAACTGCAAGTGGGTCTTAGAAGATGGTGTCACAGCTGCTTCTGGGATCGCATTCTTGATTGTTTCATGCTTTTTCACACTTTTTTTATGTGCAAGAAGTTTCTTAATTCTGTCCTTAGCTGTTCCAGGGATTCTTGCAATTTCCTTCACTGACTTTTCAGGGATAACTAGAACCAAGAAGAAAATATATTTGTCTAAGGAACCATTCAGCAGTGACAACATTTATAAATGGCATCATAGTGTCCTTTACAATGTCCATAGACCCATACAGCCAAATTCTCTACTATGAGATGTAAGTTCAGCTCTCCACAGAACTGAATACACATGCACGTGTTTAGCTCTGTTGTACAGACAACCTTCTGTTTTGAGTTACACTGAAAAGACCAAAGCTACCCTCTGTCATAACCTCATTTGGACTCATGTATAACACAGACCATAGAGCACCTTACATTAATTATTTTTACACTGGAGCTTGGGTAAAAAAAAAAGAATTATCCTTCTTCAACTTGTGAACTGCTAAAAAATTGTCCATGGAGGTGTGATTTCCTGCATAACAAATGTCAGCCTACTAGCAATAAGCATTTTTCTTAGCTTTTTTTTTTGTGAACTTCTCTGGCCTAACTTTCCTTGCATGACAGGTAGAAAGCCACTGAAATGGAGTGTATTTTGAGAGAAGAGACATCAAGCTGCTCCATCACAGTTCATTTAGCTCTAGGGGATATTTAGTTCTAAGGGGTAAACCCCAAAAATTCAGAGAAGCATCCAAGAATACCAAATTATTATCTTGCAATTCCAAGGTGACTAGAACATAAGTGTAAAATTTCCTAGATTTTTACTATTTTATGATTCCTCTTGGGTACAAAATACTGAAAGGATAGCCAGCCTTGTGTTGTCTTGCAACTTTGGATTCTGCTCTGAAACACAAAGGCTGCCAGAAGTGAAAAACTTAAGAGTGGGGTAAAAGTCAATCGGGATTGTTTAAATTTGTAAAACAAAAGAAAAATATCAGAATTTGGGGTTTTCCCTATTATGAAGTATAAGGAAGTCAATTATATTCTATATCCAGGCAAAAACTCAAAAACATTCATTGGTAAGAGGAAATTTTTACATTTATATGGCAGCCCTGATTTTCAAATCATGCTTTCCTTGTCAATGTATTGAGTTTCAAGACACAAGCCTTTTATTTCTTTCAAAATTCAGTTTTCCTCTCTCTATAATCATCAAATTATGTTTGGATGCTTGAATGAGGGACATTTTTTATAGGAACACATTTGAGGATGCATTTGTAGGGATGTGGGGAGGCAGCATCGATTTTCCACCAGTGGTGGGACTCAGTAGCAGCACAAAGGGCTCCTTTGAGACAGTATGTTGGCCAGCTGTTCTCCATGTTCTCTTAAGATAGGAAAATTATCAGTTTACGTGAAATGAGGATAGATTTTAGTTACATATTATGAAAAACTTGCTTACTATCCTTGCTATAGGATAGTAAAACATAGGAGCAAGCCACTTAGACAATTTGAGCTGTATCACTAGAAGTTTTAAAAAATTGTTAGGCTACCATATGTCATTAATATGCTGGATATGATCTGCCTCAGAGCAAAAGAACAGAGTAACTGATCTCTTTTAGTCCCTTACAGATGTACTCTTCTATCATCTGACAAAGACTGATGGCTCTTTGTGCTGATGGCCAAATCATAACTGAGGGTTAAAGCCAGGACTACTTCAGATCAGTTTGTTCAAGGTATGTGTACAGTACAAAGCAAATTCAAAGGAGAAATTATGGCAGTACTGCAGGTGTTGCTTTTTATCAGCAACATCAGTTGCTGCTCGACATTAGTCAAGGATTGCCATTGTGCCAGAACTAGGTCTGGAAGGGTTTGTGTGACAAATATGCAAGTTTTAGAGAAGACATAAATCTGAGGAGTTCTAGTTTACGAGATGATCCCATCCCACCATAAGGATTCCACTAGAGTTAACCAAGTCCCTACCTGTCATAGTGCCAGAGCTACTGAGGAAGAGAGCATCCTTGGGGTTTAAAGTCCATGGCAATGGACCTTGAGGCTTGAGACAATGAGGATTTTGAATCAACTCAGGATGTCATGACTGCTATGACATGACCAGTCAGTATGCAATTATCCCTCTAGTGCTGGCCACAGCCTGAATCTGTGTGGGTGAGGAAGAAGGACTGGTAAGTAGGATAGCACACCCATGTCATAAGATATTGATAGCCTTCTGCAATTTAAGTCTTTTGTGTGAAGTACCTGGGAAATAATGAGAGCTGAGCAGTTCCAGTGCACTGTACAAAAGCTCTTCCATAGATGGAGACTATTTCTACCAAAGGATCAGAATAGTCTTATATACTGTTTCCCATCTTTGATTCTCAATCAGTATTGATGCTGCAGTGCCTACAGTCTTATTGGATCACAAATGGTGGGGGAAGTCTACTATTTTTATTTCCCTCTGCTTTTGCTGTCTAGTGATTGCATTATCAGGGCAAGAATATGTTCCTATTTTGCTCCTCACTTTGTAGTAACAAAAACTTTATAACCTTGGGTAGTACTTTTTTCTCTGTGTTCCTTTTCGTAGAAACATAGCAGAAGAAAAAACACCAGTTAATAAAATAGAACCGTAGTCTAGCAGGAAAAGGGGAAAGTTCTCTGAATTTATATTTGCTCCTAGAAAATACAATTCTATCACTCTGAATTTATCACATTTTATTTATGGCAAATGCAACTGCATGCTATTTAGTATCCCAGAAACAGAATCAGACTCTCTTGGCGTGCTCACTGGAGCATTCAGGTGTTCTGAGGCTGCAACTGGAAGTATAAAGTAAGTGGATGCCAATAAAAAAAAAAAAAGTTGAGGATTTTGTTTTTCTTTTCCTTTGGATACAACTGGTAGCCTTGCTTGTCAGATACTTGCCAGTAAACTCTTTACTAATACTCCACTAAGTGAGCCTTTACTCTGGAGGATGATGTCATGAAGGATGTAAGGCCTAAACTCAGAATGCAGTAATAAAAATTAACAGGAAAACTTCATTCCAAACAAATTTCCTCTTGACAGTCAGTAACAAGAAAATTCAGGCTGTTAATAAAGAGGCTATGGAGATTTTCAAGCCAGGACTAACTGCTCAGCAAATCTGAACATCTGTTTTTAGTTTCTGCTTTGAAGTCTTCCTAATGAAATGAAGACTTTTTACAGCTCAACAAAATAACCTCCTCTGTGGTGTTAGAAAACCAATCTCCTTGTATGTGCAAAACTAAGCAGTGCAGAAAATCAGCTGACAGAAGTGACAAAAATAGGGGGATGAAAGTGTATAAATCCCCGTGTGCTTGCAGACTCCAGTTTGGTGCTGCAATATGAAAATCTGCATGCTCATGGGGACAAAGAAGGACTAGACACCAAGCATATTTTAGGATATATCACTAGTATCCTTTTAACCTGCATTCAGCATTAGAGTAGCCAGAGGTGTCAATTTAAGGCTTTTTATGTCTACCTATAAATTGCAGGAGGAATAATCCAGTGTAAGGATAGATGACCTTAAACTCCTGTGTTGAAATCCACTGCCTGTGGACTTGCCTGAATGAACAGCTCACCTTCTCTGACAATCTGGGGTGCTACAGCTGAGGTAGTGATTTTTCAGGACCCTCTGTCCCAAGACATGTATATAAATGCACAGGTGTTGCTCACAAACTTTTGTGCATTTATCCATCCACATGACTGCATGGAGAATTTTGGAAAGTGAAAAGAAATGTAGTGCATTTCATCCCAGCTCTTCTTTATGCACCTGCTATGAGGAAGCATGTAGATTAATGCCTCCTGCTCTTATACAGTTTGTGTTTATTGCCCTAACATGAAAAGATTTCAGCTTTCAAAGGGATTTTGTTTCTTTGAATTAGAGAGAATTAAAGCAAGAGGTGGAAAACCAAAGGCAAATGGTGGCTGAGGGCTAAAAATAAAACTTTTCTGTCATCAGTTGCTGTACAATATTGTAAGACCACAGAAACGGCTTGGTGTACGATGTCTGATGATCAAGTTGTGAAAGTTGAGTTGGAAAAATTAAAGAGAGCAGATGCCAATCCCCCATCTCTGTGCTGCATTGTGTAAAGAGAAATACTCAGGGGATGATTCAGGAGAGGGACAGACAGTGATCTGTTTTCATCCCACACACCTGTGACCGCAGCCAGCACTTGCTGGGGCACTGAACATAAGGGGCCTGCAATAGGAGACAGCTTGGTCTGCACTCCAGCAGGCCCTGCACTGCTTCCACCTTCACACCCAGCAATATATTTAAAAATCTGGTGAGAGACAAGTCTAGGTGACTGTCTTACAAATCCTTTTGTAACTCCCTTTGTAGCTTCTGTATATAAAAGTTGGAGAGTGGATGAGGGATACAGACAACCATTTACCACATTTAGGTGGAGTCTGTAGATGTGAGTAAAGATTAGATCAGCAGGACATAGTTTCAGAAACCATTCTGAAAGTTCTCAACCTCTTTTAGATAGTCTTAAGAGAGCCTGAAAACTTTCATAGATAGGTTAAAACACAGATTCTAGACTGTTATTCTCTTTTAAGGACCATGGAATATCATCTAACAATAGATATTCCCAGCCTATTTAATTTCTAAAATTCTTACCATCTTATTTAGGGAAGGATGCTTTGGGAAATCAGGGCAAGTTCATCACACTGGACTCTGCTTAATACATGACTATGCCAGCCATCAATGCTTCCAGTAGGAAATGTGGGATGACAAAAGCCTAAGTGTTATTTATTAAAGGATGACAGCAGTATTTGGCTCCATACTGAATTGAACTGTAAGAATCTCACCAATGATACAACAGAATCACTTTTTAAGCTTTGAAATTTCATTATGTCAAACCCACCTTTTCTCAGGAATGGCAAGTTAATAAGAAAGCAAAATCATATATGGGGTTTAGAGGTTACCCTATGAGCAAATAGGAACATGACTAATACAAGAGGCACAGAGAGAGTTGGCATGACTTTGTATTGCCATTTAAATACCCAGTAAAGCATAAGGAAGAATAGTAACCTCTGCCCCCAGTCAGGCAATAACAAGAGTGTCATTGTTGAGCTTCTTAGAGTGACGCCTGAAGGTTGTAGGCTTTAAGTTAGTACTGCTTTTTCCTGTTATTTTGTAGTGATTTTGTACTGGTTTCTGTACCAAAAAAAGTGAATCAAAAATAGGTTCATTTTCCCCCTAGGAATCTTAATTGCTTATGGAAGCTTGTGAGACTCTATTCCTAAATAAAAGCTGAAATACACATAGAAGCATGTGGTGAGGGAAATGTGGTTTTTCAATGCACAATAGGAAATCAGGAAACACATGAACCTGAGAATAGCAACAGATTGCAGCAAGATAGAGGCCAGATGTGGAAATGGCCAGGACTCTTTTAGGGAGCATTTGAAAGGTTACATCTCTATGGATTCTCAAATGAAATGTATACTAGAGAGAGTTCAGAAACAGCCTCCAACATTTCATGCATATAGGAGTGTTGAATGGCAAAACGGTGCCTGAACAAGCACAGGTCATATCCACGCAAGCACCACTGTTTTCAGCCTGATGTTTCAGCAGCTTTCTCCTAAGTTAGTATATTGACACACAAATTAAATGAAAGAATATCCCCAACTTCTGCGCAAAGGTGAATTTTACATTACCTGATTTATTAGGTTATTTTGTAGCATGAGGAGATGTAGCCATAGAAGTTTCATTATAAACAATGTGCTTAGTTACTGTCATTTCATAGTCTGAAAAGTAAGATATATATTGAAATGTTTTTCATTTTTTATAAAAAGCTAATACTGCTGCCATGGTAGCCAGTTTATTATATATTAGAGACAATTGCTGTAAAGAATTAATGCTTCCCTGTGAAAATGGGACCCTGTGGGAATAATTATGCAGAGTACTGAAGACATATTTAAGAAGCCTTTCATTTAGCTTTAGCATAACCCCAGGCCCATCTGTTGGGTGATGGGATGGGCTGCAGGAGCTGCAGCAACTGCCACCAAAAGAAATGTGAAGCCACAGCCTCCAGCTCCCAAATTCCCAGGATGGTGTTCTCATCCTATTAAATCCAGTAGCAAAACTTCCTTTGGCTTCAGTAAAGCCAAGGTTTTTCCATAATCGACGTATGACATGGAGAACATTTAGCATTTCAGTGTAGACTGGTACATCTAATTGGTGTTTGTGTCACTGAAAAAACATTTTCTCCAATAGCAAAATGCATGTCCTGCCCCCATTAGTTACACTGATCAGATTTTTTTGAGGATTGAAGTAAAAATAAACTATTGAAACATTAAGGTTAAAAGAAGCTCCTCCTCTTCTCTTTAAAAAAAAGGTGTATGTGTGGGAATTACCACCAGAGAAACCAGTCTTTTCTTAGCACCACTGCTCTTCTGGTTTTACCTACCACTGACTCTGGTTTTTTTCCCTTCTATTGCTGTATACATCTTTCTAGCTAGACCCTTGCCTTTTGACCTTCTGCCTATGGCTCTGATTTCTCTCATTATTGTGTGTTATTTCTCTATCCTCTCTGTATTAAATCTCTTTTCCATTTATTGTGTTCTACTAAGTTTATGAATGCATGGCTCCTTCCTCTTCTAAACAACTAATGGTCTTCAGTAATTGGAAATATGACATGAGAAAGTATGCAGAGAGAGAGCAAACAATTTAACAGAAAGACCAGTGAGAAGACAGAAATCATCTGTCTTCAGCACTGATTTTTTTACAGGGCTAGACATTAAAAAATGTGTCATAGCCTCTCAACAAGCTAAAATATTTCTTTTGTACATAATACGAGAAGCATTCCTGTGGAATTGTTTCTGCTTGAGGAAAGAATGTTTTATACGTAGACTTGGTCAAAAGGAGATTTTCCTTTGAAATTTTCAGCTTCTCATTAAAAAAAAAAAAAACAACAAAAAACCAAAACCAAACCCAGACTTTTTTGCTCAGAGATGTATTTGTTTAACATTTCATCTGTGGTACATTTTGTTTTAAAAGAACCATATCAAGATGCGTCATGTCAGTTTCCTTTGATATTCAGTCAGGTCTCAAGCCCCATTGCATGCTTCCATTGCAGTAAGCTGCAGTGACGTATCACAAGGGATGTGGTCTAGCAAGGAAACTGGCTCATAACATTGAATTTGAGCATGAAGAACCTAAACAGCTCTTCTGTGGCAATCTGTGTCCAAATCAAACCTTTCAGCACCAGTCAGGTTTTTGTGTGTTTAGTTTTTCTCATTAAAAGTCAACATTTTTTACCGGAAGTAGAAACTTAACAAAAGTTTAACTTATCGATGCAATATTGGAGGTTTCAATTACTATTATAATGGGAGTAGGAACATCAATAGAGAAACTCACAGAACATCCATGACCATGAAGTATAATCATAATACATACCTGATCAAGGATTAGTTGAAAAAGACATGGGAAAAAAGGTATATATATTCTGTAGATTTCATCTGCTATAGATAAGAACTTTTAAAATGTTTTCACAATGTCTTTTATTAAAAAAATTTGAGCAGGCCTCAGATGTCCTCCTGAGGAAAATATCTCTAACGACCTTGCAGGAGAAACCTCTGCCAGGTTTAATAAAGGTTAAATTAAAAGGTTCATTTTAAATGTAAAGACAAGAACAGCCTGTCCTTCTTTCTTCTTGGAAGGTCATATTCAGTTAGAACCAGGCAATGACATCTTTATAGGAGGTCTTCAATATTCAATAGACAAACAAAGGCAAAATTATAAGTGAAAATAGTTTAGCACACAAGTCATGGCTTTCTTCCCTTCTATCACATTTTCCTAAGTTAGCTTGAAACTCTTCTGAAAGGGACTGCACAGCCCTTCAAGGGGCTAGCCATGGGAGTTCAAGGAAAATACACAGTAGAGTTTTTAAAGCTATTTTCTGTGTTTTTTCAGGACAAATTCTCTTCTCTGTTGTACTTGCAATTCCTAGTGATACTATGAGACTTGGGGACTCATAGGCAAAATTAATGTGAAAAATAATACTTGTATTAACTATACCATGACCCTTACAATTAATATATTATTTTGTGGAGAGGTCTTGCTTGGTTGGTATTGCAGCACTGTTCAGCATGACATTTCCTAGAAAATGCCTTATAACCATCAATTATTGGAGAAAAACAATATAGCCCTATTCCTGACATCCAGTGGTACTCACCAGCACAATCAAATCCACTTCCTCGGTAGCCCTGTTTACATTTACACTTGAAGGATCCTTCGGTGTTGAGGCACTCTGCATGAAGGTTACACCTGTGTGTATTTGTCACACATTCATTTACATCTAGGGAAAGATAGAAATGCTTCAGTGAACACTGTGTTGAAACCTAAGCTTCATGACAGCCTGTTTATGCCAGCCATCTGTTTCCAGATATTGGAAGCAGTAGTGTTAGACCAAGACAGTCCAGAGAACATTGAAGGCAGAAGAATTCACACTAGGAGAGAATGCTTAGCATCAGCTCCAACTACACAACTACTGGCATATGCATCCATGGAGAATGTGGAGCATCACAGTAAAGACAAAGTGAATGTAGTGATTTTCTGACAGAACGGGATTCAAACTGTAGGCTGTACACACTCTTCTATTAACAAAATGCAAAAGGCAGCAAGAGAATGTGACATCAATTAAAAAACAATTCACCAAATCTTTCTAATTCTTTCATTCACTGTAGAAGAAATGCAATGGAAAGTAACCCTGAGCATGCCAAGATGATCTTCTATCTATCTATCTATCTATCTCTCTCTCTCTCTCTCTCTCTCTCTCTCTCTCTCTCTAACCTTCCAGCATACATATGACACTGTATGAAAAAAGTATAATCAGGAAAAAATCAGTAGAAAATACTACATTCAACTGACAGCAAAATGTACAGGCATCAAGAGTAATTGATTTTGTTCTCCTTTTTGTTTATTTTACTACATCACAAAGATGGTTCTTAATTCTCCCACAAGGGAGCCAAGTTGGTGCACAAATTTTTGCACCACTTGCATTTTATCCAGATTGCTTCATTTTTAGCAGCTGACAGGTCCTCTCATAATGTAAGTCAGCTAGGAGACAAGTAGCAGGAAGACTGACTCAAAAATATGGTACATCTGAAAGCGAGATTCAGGTTTGCAGGTAAAATCCTGACTACTGAGATCTCTCCAGTTTTTCCCCCATGCACACATATTGTATGAAAAAGTATTTTTTCCACTTTAAGACTCTAAGGGTTTGCATACAACAGGAAATGCAAACTTGAGTCTCCAAATCCTTCCTTATGATCTCCCTCCCACTCCTAACTCCCAATACCAAGCAAATATAAACAAAACCTATGAATTCTCTTTTGTATGCACTTCCTGTAGTAGTTCCAACCCTTCCAGGCCCTGTGTAGTCAACTGCTTGAACAATACTGCTGCAGTAACATATTTTGCTGTTCTTCTACCATTCAGCTAATGGATTGAAACAGGAGTTCGAACATTTATTTTAACACCTGAGCATGTCAAGATAACTTTTTGCCTCTATTTATTTTTGTTTGGGAGAAACTTAGGCATGCAAGAGAGACTGGAAAAGTAATTAAAACCTACTATTGTCATACTTTTTCTAAAAAAAAAGTCCCAAACTGTTTTTACAGTCATGAAGGCACCTGATACACATTCCTCATTAACAAGACAAAAAAAAAAGCAAAACAAGATTGTGGGACTGCTTGCTCATCACAGGTTGAAAGCCAAGAGGACAAAAAAAAATGGCTTTTCAACTAAACCCGTACTAGAAATAGCACTTCTTTGTAGTCAGCTGTTGCTAACTTGCACATCTTGACTTGGTACAATGAGGCAATTGAATTTGAAAGCTCCAGTGATTAGGTTTTTCATTAGGCCACAGAGAAAACCCAGAGAAAAATTCAAAGTGCCACCAAGAATATTCTCAGCGTGACATCTTTTATCCATTTCTGAGGCAGTACCCCTGGACTAGGCCAACATGCTTCAGGCAACGACAGGAAGGATGCACAGTGTGGGAATGAAAAAGAATTAATAAAGAAAGTCCATGGGCTAAATCTTACCTACACAGTCATAATGGCTGCTGACGTATTTCAGTTCATAACCAAGCTGGCACTTGCAGTAGAAGCTTCCAAATGTGTTGATGCATCTGCGGTTGTAAGAGCAGACAGCTTTGCCAGTGGAGCATTCATCAATGTCTAAAGCAGGAGAAGAGATGCTGGTCAGATCCATGAGAAGGTAAAATGGTAAAGCAAGAACTAGTTGGGATTTGAACAGGAATGGTTTGGTCTTGGCTATCACAAGTTGTTTAATAAATAAGTCGTATAATTTCACACTTTTGGATAGCTTTTGCATGCGCTCATATGAATGAAGGAGCAAAATGTGAACTAACTTTATGGAAGATTTTTGGACTTGGCATGGTAAAAGCTAGGGTAACTGGCAGTGGGGATTCTCCCCAGTAGGTCGGGAGGAACTCCACAAATTCCATTATTTCCATGAGAAGGGAAATGTCAGAGAATAGTTTAAGAGAAAGCCCCAGAAACAGGAAATGGAGAGCAGCAGCAACTCTTCTACTGAATCTTTGCAGCTCCCCTTGCTGGGCTAAGTCAAGACATAGTGGGGAGAGAGTTTCCAGACTGCAAGTGGCCTGCCCAGCAAGGTAGATAACAGGAACAGACATTTTGGAAAGAGGAGGAGGAAGCTTGGTATAGGAGGAGCCTATGAATATTATTCAACAACCACCGTAATTAGATGTTATTAATTTGGCTTGGTTTGTTGTAACGTCAAATTTAAAATAGTGCCAATGATGATATTTGGCATTTGTCCTTCCTCCTCTATCACATTTTAGCACATAGCAGCGACTTTGCACATAATACACTGTACCACACTACTGCCCTTTACAGCTTGACTAATAGCCAGGGATCTTCAAATGCTTATCTGTTTATAGTGTTTCTGTGACTAATACCAGAGCATTAGAGCATCTTATAATATATTAAGCATCTATTATGCTATACAACAAGAAGATGCCATCTTAGAACTGATGACATTCCACAAGTCATGCAGAAAGAAGGGATCTGATATTTCCAACCACTGGACATACCTTTTTTCTATTTTAACTTCTATTGTATGTATCAGCATTCTCCAAAATCCATTTGAGCAGGCAAGGTAAATACAAATAAACTCAATACAAAAGAATAAAAATAATTGCCTGAATAATTCAATAAGAGATATAAGAGAATCACTCATCTTGTCTAGCGTATTTAAATATGTATGTCTACAATGTTCACCTTCACATAGCTCTTAAATAATTCAAACAAATGTTAACATGACTGGTGGTGGTCCAAGAGCCTTGCTAATTACTCAAAGCAGGACAGTTCCAATTACAAACTCATTTCATTTGAAAGAAAGAAATACCATTCTCATGTTGGAGTCTTTGTTTGGAAGCTGAGCCAAGTATCCGTATGGGTTTATTTGATAGCTCCTAAAAGTGATAAAGTAGTCCCAGGCCATACAACCTTCATATGTGACTTGAAATTACAGTTGTGTGTTAAAGAGAACGATTCATATAGTAACTGTCCTTTTATACAGCAGTGATTCTTGGTCAATGCATTTATTTAATCTTTTGTTTGAAATGTTAAGTGTAATATTGTTTTGGCCAATGGAGCTAAAATTAATATTTTGTATTTGAATGTTAAACCTCTCAACATCTATAATATTCTTTAAGCTGTAGAGATCGTTCAACCAGTATGTATTGATAAGCAGCATCTGAAATAGATTAGCTACTGTTATTCTTCTTTGCCTGTAACATATCATGTCCAAGCTGTCCTTTATGATCTGAAAGACCTGCACCATTGTGACAGAAAGACTGTAAAACCAATGTAAAATGTAAAATCATCAGTATTATTAGGTATGTTGCTAAAGACATTTTAGTAAATAGCACTTGTTGCAAAAAAGTTTTTTCACAGAATGGTTGAGGATGGATGGAAGGGACCTCTGGAGGTCATCTGGTCCAACCGTGCTGCTCAAGCAGGGCCACCTAGAGATGGTTACCCTGCTCCTGCTACTCCCTGACATGTACTTCACTGCCCCTTCTTCTCTAGTAGTTGGAGTGGTCTGCTTTGGAGGTTTTGTTTCATACCTATCAGGTTTTGAAAGGAGCTCATTTAGCTTCAATATTAAAATGGGTACAATTTCAACATTGAATTACAATGCTATAGCACTGCTTTGTCAGATGAGTATCACAGAACAGTACCAAGTGTTATAAGCAATGCTTTCTTCATCACTTGGTAAAGTGATACTGAGGCTTCTGGAGAAAAATTCAGAAGTTTGTATTATGGGTCATCACAATAAAAGAAAACCCCATCCAAACACAACGCCCAAATCCTATAAGGCATTATGTCAGTAGGACAACTTCCTGCAGGCAAAGCATTGTATTTAATGGCCTCATAGCAATAGGGAGAAACTGAATCTGTTAATGACTCCAAATCATGTCAAAACTTTCAATTATTTATTGGGGATGGGACTTGCCCAAAGAACTACATGGCCAATATTACAAGAACAGTTAGTAAAAAAGCATGCAAGCTTCACATCACACAGTGAGTAACAAGAAGCATTATTCAAGCCAGTGAGGAGGGCTAACTACTTCTTAACCTTTCCCCAGAATCTTCAGGTTTTTGGGATCCTATAAAAAAGAAGCTGAGAGTGAGCTCTCTAACCATACCGATGCATGTCCTTCTGTTTGGTCCCAACTGAAGACCACCTGATGGACAAAGACACTGCACCTCCCCTTTGACTTCTTCACATCCATATTGGCAATTCACCATGGCACATGTCCTAGAACCTGAAAAGAGTATTTAAAATAACAAAAAGAGGAAAATTCTTGGCTGGGATCACCCACTTAAAATTAAGTTAGATCTGGGTGAATGCAGAAAATTAATCAGAACAACAAAATTCCATTCATCATAAATCAAGCTGTTTATACACTAACACATTAACAATTCAGGAGTCCATGGGATATATCTTAACGTTCCCCCTCACTTTGTTCTTTCCTTATCTGCCCTTATTCCTCCTTTTTATTCTGATCCCAGTTCTGTGACTTCTTACCTTTTAAATTCAGAGATTGAACTGCTAAAAGTAGCAAAAAAGTGGGGTTTACATTTTCCATTGAAACAGTTTCACCTTACAGAAAACTGCTACTCAGTAGTGAAATGTTTTAGTTGCTTACCAGTAAATATGTTTCTAGTACCTAACTTGATTTTAAAACCTATTTAGCCTGATGGACTTAGAAACTGTCCTTTATTTTGACCCTTTATGGAACAGATATCTGAATCTAATGAGGCACTAGCCAGAAGAGAAATCTTGGTTGCCACAGGTTGGTTAGGAGGCTGAATTATTGGAGATGATTTTGCTCAGCATCTAAATAGAAATGTAGGGGCCTAGATACTGTCTGAGAGACCTATGCGACCCATTTCTCCTACCAGGAGAGTAAGAGAAATGTATTAAGTATGTATGTAGACATTTCTAAAATCCTGAAGATACCCAGGAAGCATCAGTGTTATGATGCCAGGGAGAGAAGTAGCATTTGGAAGTGTTTACTGGAACAGATGGAGGTGTGTGCAAAGAAAGTATTTCCAGCTAGTTCACTCTGGCTGTGTTCAGAGAAACAGAACTGTATATAGGTTCTTTGTAAGTTGAAAGCCTGGAACAGTTGTCAGTTTAGTTGAGACAGAAACCAACTGCAACAACTTGAAACTGGCTCACCGCTTAGGTAGAATAAGATATGAAACTTATTTTAAAATGCAACATGTTTATTGTCAGAGGTACTAGCACTTTCAGAACAGTGCATAATAGTGTATAGAAAAGACAGGGATGTGTGCAGGTGCATATATAGCTACAGCCATATTATTTGTGATTGGAGTATAAAATATAATGTATATTAGTTCTGTGTGCTATTAAAATCAATCTGTTTAATCCGTGATAAACTTATTTTTCTTAGGCTGGTTTGTTTAGAATCTGTGGCTAAGTGATGAATATTCAAGGCCAAGAATTTACTGTATCTTCAAAAGCATTTTACTTCTGTATGAATGAGAACATACGGGCAGTAGCAATTAAAAAATGGACTGTAAATCATAATACTTTGGCACATTATGTACTTTCTAAGTGGGAATAAAGAAATTTATTAAGAAGTATTCTTCTCTAACTGGTAATTGTCTGTTTTTTCTTTTGTTTGAAGTTCCTATTCCTGGCTTTGGTTAGACATAATACTGGCTTAGATGAACTGCTAATCTGATCTAGTATCTCCCTGCAGAATTTGGGTGATGTTGTGTTAGATACTAACCTTCTAACCTCTGTGGTTATGTACTGACCACAGAGAACCATTTTAAGCAATGGTTCTCTGTGGCCCAAAGCCATATTCTTCTGATATCCTTCTTCCAGCTCCACGGTCCCTTGGCGTGGTTGCAGATAAGCCTGACTGCTCGGACTAGGTTCATCTTGCTAAGGAGACTTACATCATAGTGAATTTGATTCAAAAGGAGCAACAATATGCTCAAAATGTTTGCCTGAATAAAATGATGAGAATTATACAGTTGGTTAAATAACCCAGTATTTCATCCAAGCACAAGCTTAAGTTAGCATTAAGTGAAATAGGAGGCTGCTAAACTTAACCAAGAATAATTTCTGCTTGAGCAAATAATTTACTACTTCATTTTAAAATCAGAGTTTCTGCTTAAGAAAATAAAGGCTCTTTGGAACTGGAAGGTGGCAGACGGGTTGGGTTAATGAAGCACAAGCTGGATGAACATGTTTTGCCTCCTTAACTAGAGCTGTGAAGAATGAAGACTTCCCTTCTACAGGAAACCTGGTTTTCCCCCTGAAATTTGGTTTCATTCTGTGTCAGGGTTTGTCAGGGTTTCATTGAGAAATAATGTTTCTATGTGCCGAAGGGAAACACTTCAGGGCTCACAGCTGCTCAGGTAATTTTTTCATATATACTTGACACTGGCTACCACTGCTGCTGAGAAATTCAGCTTTTTGTGCTGGCTTAAGCAAGTGATGGTGCAACTGCACATTTGGTACAAATTTGGTACAAATGCAGCGTTTCTTAAATCAGGAAACAAGTCCTGAACTAAGACTGGCTTAAAACGAATGCAGCAGAAATAGTAAGTTATGGCCTGGATCTAGTTTTCTGATGGTTCAGAAGTGTGGCTGCAGCAAGTGTTTGTGCTCAGAGGAGCAGGAGTGAGGGATGGACAGGACAAAACTGCTGCTGGGCTCAAAAGATTGTTTCTTTTGACTGTAGTTCTGGCTTCTGCCGACTTCAGCTGTCCCTAAGACAGTGGTCTTACTGAAAACTGCTCAGCGTATGATGTCAGCAGATACACAAATTATCTTGGATGAAATGGAAGGAGTATATCTCCATTTCTCAGGGATCTCAGGGCCCTGCAGCTGTTGTCTGCCGGTGATACACACCATGCTTAGTAATGCGGAGGCACAACCCTGAGCTGTGATGCAGGGAAGGGAAACCCTCCAAAAGCTCTGGCCCCAGGCCTCTTTCATGGCAACTTCAGTCTCCCTGCCATAAGAGAGAGAGAGTAGGAGCTCTGGCTTTCCCATCTGCCCCAGAGCTGCAGACCCTGCACTCCTGCAAGTGTTTGCCAAGGCTGGGTATTTTTCCAATTACCCCAAGACTGACAGCAAACTCACCAGATGAACACCCTGCCTGGTGAATGGCTGTCTCTGAGGTTTGGAGATCAAAGCCTTTCAGAGTTTATGGTTTTCTGTCATATCCATGGGAAAGATTGTGCTGCACCCCATACAGCTACATCCCATTGGTTTAGGACAGACCTCTCAAGCAGATTGTTCCACTGCTGAGACCAGCTAGCTTCCGTGTCTAACTGATGCATCCTCTAGTCCAGTGGACTCCATGAAGGGCCATCACCATGTTACCAAGGGTTTTGTGAAATTCAAAGCTAAAATACCTGTATGGAACAGCTCAGGTAAAGAAAAAAAGTATTTTCTACAAACAAAACAGTGTCATTGAAAAATAAGAAGCTTCCTCAGGTCTGAAAAATCAGGTTGGCTAAGAAAGCAGAATGCTTTCCACTACGTGCTGGCTTAAAGGCAAAGAAAATAGGTAGAAAAACAGTTTAGATAAGCCTTAGCTCAATGAACAAATGTTTGCAACTATGGAAAGCATATCAACACACAGACAAAATAAATTAGTCAGGGAGCACAGAAAGGTAAAACAAGAAACAATGGTATAAAATTCAGCACAGTAAAAAGTAGTCTATGTTGATGCTTTGCTTGGATAGATTAATTCACCCTTAGTCAACAGATGAAATGGCAGTATTATGCACCAAGGTTATACTAGCTGTCCTTCATCTGAAGTAACCCTATCAGAGATTTTTACTTCTAGCAGGACAAAAATTCCCCTGAACACCAAAATACAAGTATGACCTAGTTTACTTTATCCAGGTACTGCCAAATAGAAAGCCTCTTTCAGCTGCTGACAGTAACAGAGAGCTGAGGCAAAGACCCTATCTTGAATAAGCTAAATCCATTCAACTCAGGAAGAAAGTCTGCTGGGATCAAATGAGATTAGATGATTTTGGTGTGCTTGTCCTATCAGCTCTATTACTTACTTGCACATGTGCCATCTGGCATAAGCATGTACCCATTGAGACAATAGCACTTGTAGCTGCCGTGTGTATTCATACATCTGTGTTCACAGGGCCGTGGTTTCAGTCCACATTCGTTCAGATCTGCAGAAGTCATTGGAATGAAGTGAGTGCTGGGTTTGTATACATATATTCATACATATAGGTGGATAATATTGCCTAATGCCTTGAATTCCCCACAGTAAAATCGCCTGGATTGAAAATGAGCCAGCCCCTTGCAAGACGAGAGTTAGCAGACCATCTGGCTGAAAGACTGCTAGCAAAACTAACATACACAGACTTCTACACCTGAAAAACTAATGCAAACTCTGGCCACATCTGGCAGCTTGTTAGGAAGAGGTGGAGGGGTGGGGAGAGAATTCCAGTTAGTCTCTTTTCTGGGAGTTATTTTCCTGGATTTCTCTGATTCTAGCTGGAGATTTTAGCCCTCCAGTTGACCTCTGTACTAGAAAGGAAAACCATGAGACTAAGAGACGAAGCAAATCAGCTTGAGATAAAGTGAAACAATGATTTTATTTTTTTTTTCCTGAGCTACACATTGGCACCAAGGTTATCAGTAGCAGAAATGAAATACAATATATGATAAGAATTACGTGACTAAGAGTAAAAGGACAAATCTCAAAAATCTCAAAATCCTGAGAATAAAAGGATCCTAAATCCTTCTCAAAATCCAGGATTTAAATGGCTTTGCAGAAACTAAATTAATTTCAAATTCCCCATAGCTATCCTTCACAGGGTGAAAACTAGAATCCTAAAAAGTTTAATTTGGGTGGTATAGACAGAGCAGTGCTGACAACAGTATTGGTCCTATCACAAGGGGACAACATCTGTACTTGTGACTTCTGTGAACTGACACCTCTACCTCTTGTATTTTGAAACCTGATTAGTAAACAGACAGAATTCATTGGCAGAATGCACCAACATACACAGCCGGTTCAATATGTGTTTAATAGCACATATGACCAATAATATAATTTCAATAAAGGTGCAACTCTCCAAGCAAGCACTGAGTTTATGCAGCTCCACTTCTAATGGGAGAAGCATCTGTTCTCACGTCTATGCCCCCTGCAGACTACAGAAAAAACTCCAGATCACTCAAAGCAAAACTTTGTGGGGGTTATACATGTGCAGAAGTGTTTGTTACAGCTCAGTCCAGGGAATAAAAAGAGAATTGCATTCTATTATTTAAATGTAGGGTATGTTTGACAAAGAACAACCTACGAGCTTGCAAAACACATTGGATTTTTGTGCTACTGTGGCTCCACTAAATAACCAAGACTCTCTTAACAAAGAAACTAGAGTGCAAACTTGGGAACAACAAAAGTTATTCCTCTTAGACCATACATTTTCAAAAGTGCTTAGCTGCACCTGCCTTGGACAATGCACAGTAATGCACAGATAGCATACACAGCTCTAAAAGAGAACCTATAGAGATAAGGCTAATTTAGCTCAGACTTGGTGGCAGACTAATACAGTCCCCTTATCTCTGTTATTTTAGTTAGCTCATGTTGAGCTTGCTCAGCAGGGCATTCTGCTGTAAGACCAAGGCTACATCTGCCAGTAAATTAAAAGTGACTCTGAGCATTCCTGGCTGCTGGAACATGGCCACCTATGTGGCTATACTATCGCAATACCTCTGGGACATTCCTGGCCTGTGCCAGCCACCACTTCACTAAAAAATTCCTGGCCGTGCTTCAGAAGGTAGAACAGCCCAAGGAGCTAAGAGACAATTTGCACATGTAGGTCTGTGAGGTGCTTCCACCAAGCCTCAGACTCTGAATCTACCGCAAGTGCACAGAACTGATCTGGTTGCCTACAGAGGGCATATCAAATGCAGCTTGAGTTACTGCACAGAAAACTCCTAAAAGCTGGGGGGTTTTCTGTTACCTTCTGGTAACATTTAAACTGCCAAATTTTTTTGAGGTTAAACTTCTGGGTTTAGAGGCTGAAGTTGTAAGCGATACCTACATATCTATGACACACAACCACGGCTGCTGTTTCACTTTCCTCTCTAGTGGTACTGAGGAATTTACTTCTTTCCCTGTGAGCAGCATAAAAAGTGCAAAAGATGGAGTTTTCCAAAATTCTTAGCCATATAGCTTTATAGTATATTGTTCGAAAGATATTGTGTAATAAACAGGTTGTTTTGACTCTGAAAAATGTGTGTTTAGTATGTCAATGCAATGTTTTCAAGCAAAGGCTGCAGGTGCTTAGGAAGGTAGCAAGTATAGACTCATCCATTTGTGTGGCCTTTATGTCATGCTTGCCTCACAGCACCTGCAGTTCACTCATCTGCATTGCAGTAGGTTGCCTCTCTCCATGCACACTGACCTGCTCCTTTCATCTCGTCCAACAGAGGGGCCTGATATATTGCCACAGGAAAAAAAAGTTGAGTTCTCACCAATGTGTTAGCTGAAATATTTCCATGTCTAATTGAAAGTTTATGGAGGGAAAGTGGTGCGTTCAAAGTTTCTGAATATGCAATTCTAAAGACTCCCAATTCTGGTTCTCAGAAATACCAATCAGCATATGTGAACAGATGGCATTGGCCCAGGCATCTTGAGAAATTACACATCTAGCATATAATTGCATGTCCTTCTGATGAGAAGGTTAGTTAGGAAAGTCACATGGGTTGCTAGTTAAGAAAATAACATGGGTTCTGGATTTGACTTCTGTCTCTTCTAATAATTTCCTACATAATCTCTCCATGCCTTAATTTTCTGACTATAAATATGACAGTTCCCCGGTCACCAGCCCACAGGAGATACATGATATAGCTTCAAACTTCTGTGTGCTGAAGGAGGCTTAGAGCTTGCCTGGGATGCTGGACATGCCAGAGCCTTAAACTCTAAGCTCTTCTATGTAAACAAGAAAATATCTTGCTTTACTGTTTTGGAAGATAACACAATCCATAGTACAAGATAAGAGACAGAACATCAACAGTCTACTTTCTGGAGTAATATCCCCATGTGCACAAACCTTGATTACAGGTTTTCCCTGTAAATCCAGGGAAACATTTGCATTTGTTTGGTCCTATGCACTCGCCATACTTGCAGCCATGTCCACAGATAGCTGGCAGAGTCAGGCAGAAAAAGAGAGAGAAAAAGAAAAAGTTAGAAATACTCTATTTGAGAACTTTTGCCCTGCTTAGTTGCCTATAAACCTGTTGCACAAGTTCAACACCCACCATACCTCTCCCTCTAGTTTGGGCATGGTAGCTGCTAATCAGCACTTTATTACCGCTTGAGAAAAGTGACACTAGCACAGATTACACGAATGTGTGCTTTTCCAGGTTTGTAAAGACCTGGAAAAGAAGGAACTCCTTTTAGCTCTCTCCCTCATGCTTTTTCTGCCATGTTTATTATTCACATTTAGTTTTGCACTCTTGCCTTTTTTCTGTTTTTAAGAAGCCTATGTGAGAAGCAGATAACCAGCTGCTTGACTTGCTGTGCTTGGCATCTGGAGTAGGAAAGAGGCAACAGCACTCTCCTGCAGCCAAAGGAGACATAGTACCCTACAGCAATTTTCCACTCTTGGATCTCCCCAGTTACAACTGAGGAACGTGCCCATCCCATGGTAGAACATCCAGAGCACATCTGTCAAATGATCAGGCAACTGTCCCTACCACACATCCCAATAAGTATAATTGCATCAGGTTTACAATGATTTGAGAGGGTTATGCTTAGCCTGGATTCATTAAAAAGAAAAAATTTTCTAGCTCTCAGCCCTCTGGATGATTAATCAGAAATTAAATGCTGACTTTTACAAGGCTTAAGGCTCCTAAACTCAATGTGATTGTCAACATGAGGGTTATTCAAGGAAAAACAAACCAAACATGCATTTAGATCAGGACTAGCTCTGGAAAAACAGTGAAAGAGTATGCACCAGAATGCACATCTCCCTACCTTGTGTAATTAAGCAAACTGTAGGAAATAAGAAAGTCACAGTGTTAGTTACTATATAGTAAAATTCATAATTAAAATTCATACTTTTGAATTCAAGTATCTTCCCTAAATTTAAAGATTCATTCAGATGTACTGATCCACTAATTCAGCAGATTAAGGCATTTTTCAACACTACCTCTGTCCCTGAATGCATACTGCAAGACCAGCTGAGTATTAGCACTGAAGCAGAGAACACTACTGCATCTGGATTTGCAGTGCAGAATTACATTATAGCTGGCTTAAAGTAATCTGCCACAGAATAATCTTAGAAGTTTATGAGAAGTGTATTTTAGTACAAAAGCAATGTACTCCACTGGCTGATCAAAGTTACATTTGCCAGTTGTCCCTCCAGATACTCATTTGCATCAAAACCAAGGTGCTATTAAGAAATGCAGAAATATTAATACAGGCATTAATCACTTTTTTCCTTTTTTAAATTGACATGTTATATATACAGAGCAGAGACATTTTGGCATCTTTCCCTTTTAGATACCAGTATGTTTATTTTCAGCAGTGAATAACCCTAACATGACAAGCCTCTATTCAAATTCACCAGATATACAATGCCAAACTCTCTGGGACAACAGGTGCAACATCTGAAAAAGATTCTTAAAACATGTCTTTTACGATTTTGTTGTGTTTTGCCCAAGTACAGCTAGAGAGAGATTCCACATCACCTTCTCCTTGGGATCTGCAGACCTTTTACAAATCGGAAATGTCTTAAGAGCCACTGACTCTTCATTAAGCCAATGATCCACAGACCAGAACGCTATCTGGCTACCCAAGCTCAAGTCAGGTGCACTTATTGCTGGGGTTTTATTTATATTTTTAGAAAGGTAAAACCTCCTGGTTCTTAGAGGCTGTGTACTTTGAAGATAAAGGATACCAATTAATAGAAAACCATTGTAGGGGTCCGTATGTAGCATTAGAAAACACTGCATTTTCGGCACTTACTTGATAGCTGTAGCAGTATAGGCTGACCAGAGCTGTGCAGGAGGTTAGAACAGATGGTCCCTTCTGGCCCTAAGAATTTTTGAATATGTATTTTATGGTTTGGTGTTATTTATGCAAAGCTCTGCATTTTTGAGGAGATGTCTCTCAAACACAATTTATTCACTCTCTCACAGAGTTAAGAGATTTCACTCCTGAGAAGGTTTCTTTCTGTAACTTCTGGCAGACATATATGAAATCTCTTTATTAATACCGAGTACACAGCTGTGGAGAGGAAACAAGCATAAAGTGTTAATGTTACCTTCGCAGTGGCCCTTGTTGTTCTTTTTCCAGCCATAACAGCAATCCAGCCTAGAACCATAGCGACACACTCCAGGCTGGCTCACAGCCACCAGCTGCCCACGAGCTTTCGAGCTGCATAAGGAAGGATAAACACTAGCTCCAGCAGGCAAATGCACTTTAATCCATTGTTCTGTATACTCCTTTCTAAATTTCCCTTACATTTTATCCACCATCAGGCATTTTCATTTCACCCAACCTAGGGCAGTGTTCCTAGACAGGAATGCAAAGTTGCATTTGGTTGGAGAAACAGGGCAGATGGGAATGTTTCATCTGCAATAAATTAACTGTGCAACATAAATCCTTTCTAATGAGAAACATGGCAAAGGCAAAAAGTACAGCCAGGTCCTCTGCTAAAATAAGTAATTTTTAATACCAGTGAAGCCAATGGGGCTGCTCCAGCTTGCATCATGTGAAGAATCTGGATCAAATATATGATGCCATACCTGACAGTACTATTGCTTTGGATGATTCTACAGAAAAGTGGCTTTCTGAACATGTCAGCCCCATAAAAGCCAGTGAGTTGCAGGCTTATAGCCACTGCGTATGAGCCAATTGATTGCAAAAGTGCAGACAGTCCTGTGCATTCTGGTTGTACTGGACTTCCTGACCATACAAATTACTGTTAATTTAATCTGCCAATACACCCAGGGGGTTCAAAGTCACTGTGCAGATCAACAGCTGCAAGAGCTGGAAAACCTGAGATGTTAGTTGCCAAAATTATAAATCTGACGAAAATCCACAACTGTGTAAATCTTCTAGATCTACTCTATGCGGCAACGGGTGCTGTGACTCCAGTTCTCTTCTCCCTCTGCTTGCTGTTACTTCAGTTCTCCATTACCACATGACTGTCCCCTTTATGGAATTCTCTTCCTTACCCCAAATCCTCTGTCCCCACTGCTTTTTTCCAGACCATAAATTTAAATGCACTTTCTTCAAAGAGTCTGGTGTTGTTTCTGACAGAAAATATCTGCGAGAGCTTTGTAGTAAGTGATTTGGGACATTGAGGGGGGCAATACACAACAACAAACATCCCCATGGTGGGGAAAAAAAAAAAATGGGAAAAAAGTTAACAGGCCAGGAACGTTTGCATTCTTTAGTCTGATGCACAACAAAGGCATTGCTTTATCACCTTACAGCAGTGCTTTGCACACATCCTCCTGTGCTTATCTGTAAGGGTTACACTCGTATTGGAACAGTTACTGCAAACATCACTAAGGCAAATAGTAAAATAAATATAAGCATACACTTCAAAGATACAAGATGTTACTTCAGAGTTTTCTTAGCAGCAGAACCATTGGAAAGAGAAGGGAGTTCAGAGGAAATGCATAAGCTCATGTATCTGAGATACCCTGAATGAAGAGATGGTTCTCATGTCACCTGGCAAGTAAAAAGACTTCAGTGTTGGAATAAGTTGTTCTAAGCCATCAGTCCAGTGATGCAGTTTACAAGAGTACATATACTTCATCTTCAGACAAGAGAAAAAGCATATTGAACAGCTACAACTCCTGTATTTGTGTCTATTAGAAATCAGTACCCTGCCTCTGGATTTATAAAGTAACCTTTTTCCATTTTGTTCATCCAAATCCTGATGGGTTACATCACTTGAAAGTATACAAGTTAAAGAACGTATGTTCTTCTTGCATGCTAGAAAGTGCCCTTGAACACACCCAGATAGTAAATGTATATTCTGCATACATCCCAGAAAATCCTCTTGAATGCAGCTGGATAGTGCTATGACTCTCCTGGAAGGTTAAAATGCCTAAAGCTTAGAGGAAGCAGGATCTCATTACTTTCCGAAAGGTGCTCATTTTCACAGGAAGACAAACTAATTCAGCAACATTTTATTTAATAAGTCACTTCAAATACTGTAAGTGTCTTTACAAAGTATACAATGTCTCACGAGATTTCAGTACAAACTTGTCTTAAAACTGGGAAATGTTCCGTAAAACTGCAATAAAATGAACATAGTTGAATTTCATAGATGCTACCCTGGACAAGGTCTTTCACTTCTTCTGACTTCCACAACAAGCACCAAGTTAAAGCCTACCTTTGGCAGTGGGAAAGGTCAAATCGATCACTGAGAGTTCACCCAGATCCCAAAATCTGGGAGGAAAACCAGTTTTGCCAGGTTAGTCCCTCCATCCTATGAAGAACCACTAGCCATCAGCTCAGCTATTGCTGTCAGGAGCTCAGCATTTTGTGCAAAAGAAAGAAATTTAGAAAGAGGAGATCCTTTCAGGCAGGCAGATCCTTTTCAGGAGAATGTTCCATGGACCCTCCTGACTGTTGGGGGAGAAGTAACGCAGACTGGAGACACAGGACGCCTCTGATCCCTCCCTGTATGACATTCATGTAGGATTTCACAGGAAGTACCTAGAGGTCTGAGTGAGATTGATGTGCTTGTCACTGTCTGCTCAGTGTGCAAAAAATGCCTGGCCTTGGAGAACCTGCAGCCTAAATACTTGCCTGAAGAAGAAAGGCAAGAGAAGGTAGACTCTGCAGGTCGGATCGCTGTGCAGGTCAGTGGCAAGAGTGGTCTCTGCATTTCTAGTGATAAATTCTGTCCTCTGGAAGTCAGTAGCTTACAGCACTGGTGATAAAGGCAACAAGTGGCAGACTGAGCCATCCAGGGTGCCCAGGCAGGAGACAAGTAACCTATTTTATGTGGCTGTGACATTGCTGACACCAATAGGATAGCCTTTAGCAAATAACATCGAAGATGAACAACAAGAATTTCTACAGTAAGCCAAGGTCATCTTAGTTGAGGTGACAGAAAGAAAGAGCTGGCTGTATTAGCTGTCACAGGACCACTGTGAGCCACTAGCTCCATTATAAAGTAAGTGGGACCCTTGGGTGTTTCAGTTAAAATTCCAGGAAAGTTTTATGGCTGCTGTATCAGGTTATATTGTGTACAGTTCTTAACATCCATGGTGAAGATATATGAATTATATATGGTATATATGATGATAAAAGCTATGAAGAATGACCTATTTTACAGAGAATGAGAACTTGGCTTCAGTTGAATAAAACAAAAGCTGAGAGGGGATCTGATTGCTTCCTGCTATATAGCAGGCAGCTCCAAGAGATAAAAGAGCTTGTTAAGAGAAAGGCCAATTTATATCCATTTGCTCTTGTGCTACTGCCCATTAATACTCTGAGGGGGATACAGGCATATGAACACAGCCACAAGAGGGATGAGAGTCTTGAAGAGCATTGAAGAACCAGAACAACTCCTACCTAATTTTAAGATACACAGCCTCTTTCACAAACTGAGAAAGATCTAATGTTGCCTGTAATGATACAAACCCAGGCATGAATGATGTCCCATTTATTCAGCTGCTGCTGAAAAAAAATCATTCCTCTTGAGTAATATGAAGATTATGAATTCTACCCCAAAAGAAGTCAGACCAATTCAGAGCAAAGCATTCAGATACTGGCCAGGACCAGGTAAGTATGTAACTCTATACCTACAGTGGTGTGAGCAGCAGACAAAATAAACCAGGTGTGATGGGAGGACAGACTTTAAACTACCACACAGTATCTCTGACTTCTTGCAGTGATTTGCTCAATCTGATATTAAAAAAAGAAAACATATGTTTACAATAAAACATATTCAGAAAGTTCACCTGCTCCACTGATCAGTTGGCTAGGTAGGTCTCTCAGTGGAGCAAGGTTGATTGATATCCCCAATAGCTTAAATACATGAACAACTGCAAAGGAAAATATTACAAGTACAATAATGGGTGAAAGAAGGGGAATAAAGCGCACCTGAGTGTTGGAACTCGGTTGTCCAACAGACCCTCCCTGCCACTCCCTACTCCCCTTTTTTGTTGTTTCATTCTATAAAATAAGAAAACAGTTTTCCATTGCATCATTTTCTCAACATTAGTTTATGACCTAGGCCAAATCCAAGCTACTAAAAATGTCTGTATACCAATGGACACTCAAAAATTTCAAATGTAATAACTGAACTGATGGCTGTGCTGGACTATAATCTTCATTAGCAGCCATTTTACCAGTAATGGCTAAAATAAAAAGAAGTAAAAATCCCAACAGTGAAAAAAGTTACTTGTCATATTCCTCTGACCTGTGATCATGAGCAGTGTTAAGCCATGCCTGAATGGAGTTATGTGACAGTAGCAGCCACAGAGGATGAGCAAGCAAGTCTTCAAAAGCCTGATTTAACCAGGTAGGTAGATAACGAAGTCAGGTACAGTTTGAGTTAATACAGTTGTTTGTTTTCTGCTCCTATTAATATTCTGTCTTTTACTAAAGTTTTCTCTGGGAAAGCACATTTATGAACTTTTACCTATTATTTTTTCTTCAAGGCACAGCTGCTGAATAGATTTAGTACGCTGTTTCCGTAAGATCTCCAAAGGACACTTCTGGTCAGCTCTTGCACACACAATAGCTGCCTGCTGGTAGGAGGGGTGGGTGGGGAGTAAGTCTCAATTATATTATTGGCAGTTTCCAGTTAACTTCAAAGACAGGATATTATCCCTTTCTTCAATTTTCCTCTAAAAAAATTTCTGGACATTGTTGCTAGCAAAAAACAACTAGCACCAACCCTAAAATTTTGATCAACTGGTATATTCAGAAGGACAAAAAGATGGTATCTCACAACTTAGCAATTTGAAGGAAATTCCTAAAAAAGTCCATTATGAGTGTATGTCATGCAGAGATACATTTGAACACTTTACCAAATGAAGGCATAGGGTTTTTTTGTCATGTTAGCTGGGTTTTTTTGCTTTTGTTTGTTTATTTTTACACAAGTTTATTTGAAGGGTGACTTCCTTCTAGAATAAAGTTCACCTATAGTCATATTAAATAAAATGTAAAAAGTGTCACCTATTATCTTTTAAAAACTGTGTCTTAGATATCCCTTCAGCCAGTTTCAGGCACTCAACATGACAACAGTCCTGCTTCATTGAGAGTTGCTCCCAAAACACAAAATGAAGTTTAGCTTGGGCTTGCAGAAGTTCCTTCTTTAAGGCTTCATGTGCCCAGCAAACTCCTTAAAGGAAGTGATCGGAGCAGAAAAGTTAAAAGTTCAGGTATGAAAGCTACACTTCTAAGAGACAAAAATAATCATAATTAATTCAGTCTTTCAAAACTGATTCTAATTTTTACTATTTCCTTTTCCTTCTTCCTAGCTATTCAGAGGAGATAGGATTTCTTTGTCCTCTTAAATTAGAGCCCCCTGTCATCCAAGACTTCCATCAAGATGTTTCAAAATCTCTTCTGTCCCCTTCCCAGTGGGAAAGGCAGAGCGACAATCTCGGTAAAAAAGAGAGATGCCACCACCATAACCCAACATCAACTTGGACAAGCCAGGCTGTAGAGCAGTCAGTCTTAGGTAGGTTGTAGGTCTCCCACAGATTTCCCGACTTACTGTGAAATAACATCACTTTTACTGAACACATCATTCTTGGCTTCAGCTAACTCCAGGCCATACTTTCTTCTGGAAGGCGATAATGCTCTTATTTTGTGGTTTTCCACCTTTCAAAGTGTTTGAAACGCAAATACACAACATCAAGATATAACTAACACGAGCATTTAAACAGAGCTCTGCTTTGAGAGCAAATGTGTTGTCTGGAGTTCATAAACTTCCAGTTCCTGTGGAGCTGACCACTTGACAGCCCTGCCTGTGCTGGAACAGCACACTGCCACTTGTTGATCACAAACATTCCTATTCACAAATCTGATACTTCACAAATAAACCACATAACAACTTGAAGCCTTCATCTCCAGTTCGTGTGAATTCTCCTTTTACTGTAGCACTTGTGGCCTTTTATTTGCTTCTGGAGAACTGGAAGGAGGAACACTGGAAGGGCTTGATCTGGAGTAAATGGTTTTACTTATTCTCTCTCAACGTCTCATTCTGTTTGTGGAGAGTACCTGCCTCTGCAGAAGGTAAAAGTGGTCACGGCAGGCTGATGTTAAAGCGTCTGTTCGTACAAGCAAACCGAAGACCAGAGCAGCCCACACCTTTCTATACGTGGTGCAGCTGTTCTCATCGCTTGGATCTTCACCGGTGCCCCGAAGTTACCATTTTTCCCAGAGTAAGAGAGCCCCGCAGCTTTGGGATGGGAGTTTCACGGGACGCGGCCCCCCCGCCGCTCCCAAGCCCTGACCCCGGCGCGCTCGGCGTTCAGCACCACGGAGCCGGGGCACGGCGCTGCGGGGAGCGGCCTGGGCGCGCAGCGCGGCCCCGGGGCGAGCCCCACGGACACGGGTGGGGGAGAGACTCTCTTACACCCGCACCAGCGGGCGCGGCAGCCCACGGCACGGCCGCCCCGACGAGCCGCCGGCCGAGCACCCGGCCCCGGCCCCGGCCCGCCCGGACCCCACACGGGAGCAGGGCCCCGGGCCCCCTCCCGGCCCCCTCCCCGCCCCGCCGAACCCGCTCACCTGCCCGCGGCGGCCAGCCCGGCGGCGAGGAGGGCGGCGAGCAGGGCGCCCCCGGGCGCCGGCACCATCGCCCGGCCGCGGGGAGGTGTCCCTGGCCCCGCGGCGGTGAGGAGGCGGCGGCTGGCCCGCGGCGGAGGGCGGCAGCAGAGGAGCGCGGGCAGGCGGGCGGCGGCGGGCCGGGGCTGTATAACCTGGCGGGGCGGGGCGGGCCCGCCTCCGGCCGCCCTCGCCTCACGCGTCCCACACGCCCCCGGCGGGCTGCGGCCACCGGCGGGGCGAGCGGCTCCGTCGGGCGGGAAGGGGAGGAGGGGAGGAGGAAGGGCAGAAGGGGCTGCGGGCCGCCCCAGGCAGGAGGAGGGCGGGCTGGAGCCCGGGAGACGCTGCCCCGCGGGTACGGTGGGTGTCCGTCGCAGGGAGGCAACATTCGCACTGAACGATTTGCCGGTTTTGCCTCAGTTGCAGGAGCTCCCGCGGCCAAACGCTGGTCAAGCTGCTGAGGCAACTGCCTGCCCCTCTGCGCTCGGATTTTATTTAAGCTGCTAATGCTAGTTGGGTACATGATTTCGTCCTTCGGCTTTGGTGTTGCTGCCACGGCACGGGAACTGCCGCACGCCCTTGTGTATCCTCCTAGGATAATGCTTGCACTTCGGGGGCGCTGGGTTTCCCAATAGGGTTTCTTTCTTCAAGAGTAATTACGAGCTCTATCTTTTTGCAGTGATGGAGAAACTTGGTTGAGGTGTGACTGATCTTCGCCCCCAACAGGAGAAGGATATGCCTTTTTTTTTTTTTTTTTTTTTTTTTTTAATGCCAGTGCTCACACTAACCTACTTGCTAAACAGTTTTTGGCAATAAAGGATATTGTGTCAAAAAGCATCAACTCTGTTCCTAATTTTCAGATCCTACTGTGAACAATTTTCCCAATCCCAAGCTCTGGAGAGTTGCCCTGTTGAAAGCGACTCTGCTGTATTGAGCACATGGAGAGGGCAGCCAGAATCAGCAGAGATAGCACAGCACCTGTGCAAAGCAGAGGCTATTTAGTCAGATTTAGTGTTCTTACCAAAAGCATCTGGATTCTGAGCCCATCTGTAGTTGGGCACTTCCAGAATTACACCAGGGAGTGTAAAGAGCAGCTGTTACAAAGCACAGCTTGATGGAAGTTACAACCTAAGTAATCACAAGGAAGTAGTAACTCATCCTTAAAAATGCCAAGTGCTGACAATACATATGCAATATAATATTCACAACCACTTTGATTCAGAAAGGAGAAATATTTATAAAAGTACTGTTGAAACAAATTTGAATGTTTGAGAGAATTCTGACCTACAATGATAATTCTGGAGTAAAGGTACCCACCAGTACCGCCAACCAACATTGGTTGATGAGCAAATTTCTTATGAAATGCCTACAATAGCTCTGATTGCAGTGATAAGTTACCTAACACAAAATAAAATAGGGAAAGCTTTTATCACTTGTGACTGTTTGCATTTTAATCACACCACCCGCTTGGTCATCTCATAGACTCTTGTGAGCCTGAGGTCAGTCCTGGAACATTGCTAGGAGTTTGAAGGGACTAGTTTTAATTTTTTGACAGAAGGGAAAGCTGAGGAATAACTGATTTATTTGGGATCACCCAGGGAGTCTGTGGTAAAGACAAAAAAAGAAAACAGATCCTCTCACAAAGGTCACTTGCCGTGGGTCACCCCACCCAGTCCTGCGGGTGTCAACAAGCATGCCTCAGCAGATTAGAGGGATGGTTGACAGTCAGCATCGATAGCTGTCTGCCGTCCCCAGGGATTGCCAGGAATGCTGCAGGAGAGCGTTTGTATGCTGGCATATTAAATTCGGTGTTTTAAGCCTTCGGCCAGCTTTTTCTTCTGTCACCTTTGCTATGGGAATGGGAATGTCCTGGAAACCTGGGATGGCAACTGTTTTAGTCACTCCAGCTTAACCCTCTGCTGCACAATATCAACACCTACACTCAGGTATTTGAAGCAGTGGTGCCTGTTCGGGTGAGTCTAAAATCTCTGCAAAAAGGTTTTCCAGGAGTTTCCACAATGCTTGTATCAAAACATTGTGAATAAGCTATCTTTTCCAATGGTCCTAAAACAATCAGATACTTCCCTGTGTTGTCCATCTACTCTTGGTTTTGAGCCTGTGCCAGGCTGTCATCTGCTGCTGATTTTTTCAGACTCTTGAAACTACAAGTATCCCCTCAAAATAAGTTTAAGTCACCGTAGAGAGTGGAGCAGTACAAAGTTAGAGCTACCAAAAGATGGCAAATTTGGTCCCAGGATTCAAATGACATCTAATGTAAAAAAAAATATGTGCGATGCTGCTTATGTGCTGTACAGGATTTTTTTCTTCCTGGTTGCTGGACACAAAAGCCATTGCTGGTTTGCAGCTGCTCAGCTGTCCTTCTGAAATGCAGTAGTACCTTGAGACTCTCCAACTCTCTTCATTAGACTTGTCTGCCTGTATGGGAGGGGTACTCTTTTGATTTTAGTTAAACCAGTGCTGTGTAGAAAGCATTCCAATTACTTAAGTCTGTATTCAAAGACACATGGTTTTCATTACGCACATTCATTCCAACAAATAGATATGAATGTATCATTTGATGATAGGCTTGACATTAAAATATTGATTGGTTTTATCAGTCAGAGAGAATTCAGTTCTGAATTGTAGCACGTACAGTCTGTTATAAGCTATAATTATTTCATCAAAATCTTTTTATAAAGAGTGACTTGTGGATCGATAATAAAATGATTACCTGAAACTCTGTCCTTCATTTAGAACAATAATTAGAGAAACAAGAGCAGTGGATTTCATAGAGCACAATTACGTTTGCTAGGATATTAATACTTGCATGGTTTAGCCTTTCTAGGCTGCAAGATACGAAGCTTTCCTGAGATCCCCTGCCACACAGTGTTTTCCCGTATGATTCCCAAGGGGAGAAATTCTCAAGTCTCGGGTCATGATCCATCCTTGAAAAGGTGGGACAGAGTGGAACAGGACACAGATATTATTCACACTTACAATTTTAATTTGGTTTTGCTTTAACCATCCAAAAAGTTACATGTGTAACTTTGCCACAGAAGAGGTCAAGGCTCCAACTATAATTTTATTACCTGTGATTTTTGGAAAATCATGGAATTACATTTGCCTGACCTGGTTATAACAGGAATGCAAATGTTTTAATCAGCTGTTACAACCAACCTGAGCCACTGTGTGTAAAACATGATTTCCATCAGAGTTTAAGCATGCTGATTTGCCAGTAGGAAATGCAGATTTATTGGGACACTAGAGAACTTTTAGTCTGGCACCTGATACCCTCTCCTCTTCATTCACAGTGGCCAGTGTGGCACATGCTGCTGTGTCCCACCGTGTTGTCCTCTACCCAAGGGCCACATCTGCAGCTGGCTTGAGAGCCGACCAGCTTCTGCTCAGCTCACGGGCTGGAGCCTGTCCGCTTGCTAGCTGTAGAAGCCACCTCGCTGTTGCCTTGCAGTGGAAGACAAACTCACGTTTGCCCACTGTAAATGTTTACTCAGCTGCCAAAGGATCACTTGTGCTTGTCCACAATGTGGACAGTCTATTCAGAGGACAAGGGGAAAAAATCCAAGAGGTCCTTTCAGTATGACTTCTGCCTTCTCTTTGTTCTTTTTTCCATTCAAATACACTAACATTAAAGTTCAGACAAGTGCATAGTAGGACTTATTGTTTGATGTTTGTTTGTTTGTTTGTTTGTTTTAATTTGGGTAGTCAGAGGAATGTGAATTTGGGAATGCCTTCTGCAAAGCTTTTCGGTGCCAGTGGAAACGGTGACACAGCAGTACAAGACAGAAGAGTTGAGAAGAGTCTTCCCTTATCCCTTATTTGGGATAATTTTAGATAGAAAAGTAATTTTTTTTTAGTGAAAAAACCAGATGAGAGAACAGCATGTGTGTTGCAGACCATTTCTGGATGTGCTTGTGGATGTCAGGATATTTTACTTTCCCCTGGTGTGCAACGTTAACCCACCAGAGCAGAGCACTTGTTAAACCCAAGAAGCAGCATATTTTAGTGCATTTATGATTTCTCACTCCACTTTATCCCCAGCTACTATTGCCAGTGTTGACCTTCTACACTGCTAATCTCTACATGCTTTTAATCTCTGTTGTGTAGGAACAGAGAAAAGAAGTGAGGTGATAAAAAGGCTCCACCTAGACTTTCAATTTTTTTTCAGTTACAGACAAAACACACAGACTTGATCTAAATTCCTAATGCGACAGATTTATATATAGAATATATATATATAATCTATATTCCTCCAAGTATGAAAAGTACTGCTCTGGCAGAAAGTGAAGAAGAAGAAACAGTAATGCTGAGAGATTGCAGCAAACATCTAGGCTGCACTGAGTAAATGATACAGAAAATACCCAACCTATGCTTCACACATATCAGTTTTTACCTGGCTCATGGCCAGGAAGTATTTGATGGGTTAATAGGTTAAAGGGAAGTTTAACCTATTAACCCTAGCTAAATTCTAGCTAAAGAATGAGCTATAGGGAGTCTGTTATTCCAACGTACATTCATAAGGCTATGCAAAATTTTAACAAATTTATTACAAAAATGAAATTATTTTGACATTTGTTTAGAAAATGTGTGATTTAAGCATGTATATTTCTAAATGCATTTCAAAACACATATATTTTTTTCCTAAGAGGCAGTGATGAAGAAGAAATGTTCTTTTGCAATAGATGTGTAAATGGCAGCACATAATCACTAGCACAGCTGCAGAGCCCTGATATCACAACACCTTGTTTCCAGGGAGCAACAACACAAGAAAAATGTAGCAGAAAAAAACACTAAAAAATAATTTTGGAAAGAAAAGGGAAGATGTGAAAGAACTTTATCACTTAAAAGAATGGTATCTGAAAAGGAAACTTTTGAGAGATTTTTTTTTCTATCAGAGGACTCCCTGCCTGACAAAGATTTTAGTTCTTTTCATGCATTAGGAGACCCAGTCTACTGATGAATGTCAGTATAAAATCATAGACACGAGTAATACTCTGTTATAACGTCTTTGTTCTGCTTTAAAAACTAATTCCAAAATAATGATTGGATGCATACATACATATAGCAAATATGTACATTTTTGGTGTCACTCTTACCATTTCAGCCAGAAGAGGCAGAAGTCCTCTGGAAATGCACTACCTAGTACAAACACACTTCTGTATATTCCTTGGCCATCTGTAGAACAGGTTTTTATATTTGTCAGTACTGCCATTTTGTACCAGTGAATCTGTATTTATTTTACAGTAGCAAATTTCAGTGGAATAACCCCTCATTCACACCTGTATAAATGAAAGGAAAGATCCTGTGGCAGGGCTCAGGGCAATACACTGCCTTTCTGGGCTGCTCCCAAAGGTCAGCATGATCTTCTCCATGGTCTGTCAGCCCTGGTGGTCCCTGTATTTCACAGCAATGCCTGCTGGAATGGGACTGGCCCTGGGTCTCAGACCCCCATTCCCTGTGATTTATTAGGGAGATGTTTATTGAGGCTGTAGTCATGACTGTCTCCTGAGTGAAAGCTAATGGGCAGTTTTTGGACCATCCTCCCAGTCTTGCCCTGAGTGCTCACATAAAAGAAAAACTTACTTTCATTTGGTATACAGGTGATAAAAAATGCAATTATTTACAATAAAAATGCTAAACTAAATGATATATATTTTGCCCTCAAAATTAAAAAGATGTTTTAAGGCAATTTTAGTATATAGACATTCCATTTTAGCTTAATCTTACTCTGTTTTATTAGTTTATTTTTTTCAGACAGAAAAAAACCAGTGATTTTAAAGTTTGTTCAGTAATACTACATTTAAGAAGATGAAAAGCTCATGTAATGTGTACCTTTAATTTGTTAATAAGTGTTAAATGTTGTTAATAAGTGTTAAGTGTTATTTGACTGTCCTGTATTTCAGTGCTTTGGAGCTTTAAACTTTTAAAATTTGTCCTTTTTATTTGAATCATCAAAATGTAACAGTTCAGCATGTGACAAAAGAATGAAAAAAAGCTAGGATTAAACTAGATAGGGCCGGACTGAATTTATCATGGGTCCATAGCTGCTCTTCAGCTTTTGCTACTTTGCTGCTGCCCTCTGAGATTACTGTATGGAGAATGGCAGTAGATTTCTTTTAAAATGGATCCTCAAGATACATCCTCATTTGTTCCCTTTGAGCATCTCAGTCTGGTATGCTCAGTAACAATGCAGAAATCCTATCTTAGTGGGGGAGCACTGGCTGTCCCCCATGTAATATTTGTGACTTTATAGAACTGATAGAGGAAGGAGACTGTAACAATCTGAAACGCATAGCTCTGACATTTTATCTAATTTTTAGAAACTCCAAACACTTTAATTAAATTAAACAATTCTAAGGATTTCCTTGAAAATCTATAGTGATACAACTCTGTTAGGTTTGTTATTACTTTTTCTGGAATGACTGTTATCATTTAACATTTCAGTTGCAGTATTGCTTAAGAACCACAGCCATCCAAAACAAAAGATGTTTTACAAACTCTATCATAGGAAGTACTCTTTACCCTAATCATACCAATTCAAAAATTTAAATTACAAGACAGACTTAAGATCAGTAATGAATTTTTTTTTTTCTTTTAGGGTTTTTAGAATGAAACCTTCTCTTCAGATAAGAGGTATGGAAAACTCTTTTTAAAATTACAGCTACATCTTTTCATAATCACCTGACATTTTAGGGAAACTGTCAGTGGTCATGAGGCACCCAGGATGACATGAGTGAGAAGAACGGCGCAGCTGGGCTCTGCATTTACAAGAGGAAGCCAAGGGTCTAAAGACTCTTCTCTGCCTGTATTTTTCTAAATGACCATATCTAGCTTGAGAGCAGTTATACTTTTGTGAGTCAGGATGCAGAGCTGCTTTTCAGAATTCATCAAACCCCCTCTGCCTGTTAAAGTACTCAGTTCCTAGAGCAGATATTTTCTCATGTTGCAGCTGAAGTTATTTGTAGACTGAATGAAAGTTTATATCTGTCAAAACAGTGAAATCCCTTTAGTCCACTGAGATAATTTAGTTATGTGTAAAGATCATCTGCTATGTGTATGGCCATCTAAATAGCTTTGGACAGAAAGCCCTCTCTATAGCAGGGTAAGTCCAGTTTGAGAGTGGCCAGAGACAGATTTCCCCATGCAAAGGTGTATTGTTGTTTTTGAGGACCTTCACGGTTTCACATCATAAAGGCATTTGGTCCTGTATTCTCATCTGACAGGCTGTTGTAGTTACAATGCTAACTGCCAAGACTACACTTCTGTTAAGACGCAAGTTGCAGGTTCTCTCTGTGCCTTATCATTGGGAGTAGGTGCTGGTCTAAGATTCTAATTTTTCTTATGCTGGAAAATCAATTATCTAATCTCTAATTAGGAGTCACTAAGGACCGATGAAGTGGAAACAGAAATACTTTAGCTAAAACATTTACACTAAGCTTTGGATAGAGTGAAAATAGCTCAGTTAGAGCATTGAGGACTGAAATATTGCTATAATAGCAATCCTGACTATGTCCCTTTTTTTAGGTAAGAGAAGTTTCCATTTGTATTGCCAAATAGTTTCAGATCAAGTAATTTTACAGAGTTTTCATGCAGTAAACAGAGGAAAAAAAGCAAGCCATTTGTTTCTTGTTCCCATGAATCATTCTATCAGCTTTAACAGACCATTTTGAAACACTAAAAATTCATGAATGGAACTTCTGAATTGGGTTAGAATCATGATTATAAAATGAATTGTGCTTATTTTTTGTTTGGGCTGGTTGAGTCTTGGAAATCATTCATTTAGTATTGCTTCAGGCTATCTTGAGAAACAACATTAAGTTGAAAGTTGAAATTCTTGCATTTATTTAACTATGATCTGAGGCTTTAGGAAAACTATCAAATATCCAGAGATTTATGAGACCTGGTAATATTGCTTCACTGAGACTATGTGCATGAGTAAAAGTTGGCAGAATAGATTGTTAAAGGTAGAGCACCAGTATTAACAAATCCCTGACACTAGGAAAATTTAATTGAAACCTCAACCTTCCTTTCTAGCTGAAATTATAAAATACTCTCTAAAGTGGGCTGTTTTCATCTCTCTGATATTTGATAACATTTTCAGATTGCTACTATGGTTAAACTCAACCATGTATTCCATAAGGCAACACTTGCTGTTTGCACAGCAGAGGGTATGAATCCATTGACACGATCACCATGCATCCCAGATACCCCTAAGAAGGGATTAGTACATCTAACCAGATTCTGGTTTCTATGAGGGGATCCTTATCTCTGGCCAAAATAATGTCAAGCATAAAAGCTTAGTGTTTAGGAAATGCTTTGTATATTATTATATTTAAATAACTAAAAATCATGCATTCAAGATGGTGGGTGGCCTAACACAACATTAACAAGAGCCTGTTAAAATTATACCATCAGGCAGTAGTTCACTTTTCTAAACATATAAGTAAGAGGTTTCACATGTTAGGTTTATATTCCACGGTCTGGATTTTCAAGTGTGGTTATAAAGTTATTTGGCAGTAGTGACTGAACTGCAGGATATATATGCATATTTGCTGACTTGTTCAGGAGAACATGAAGAACTCCGTGAAAGCTGACAAAGTTTATTTTGTCAGCTAAGAAAAAGATTGTTAAATGAAAGGAAGACAATATGGAACTAATGAAAAATCTGAGGGGATCATGGATAAAAATACGCATGGAAATGTCTAGTCAAGGTTTTATTTTCTGTAGTCTCATTCTCTGGCATGGACGTTCATTACTGGTTCAGCTGCATCAGATATGGTTTTGGAGTACATCTTAAGGTTTCAGGTAAAATCTGTGAAAGTCCATTTCATGAGGTCTGTGTGAACCTAAGCATGCTAAACAGAGTCAGTAATGAGATTTACTTACAAAGTGCAATTCTAATTTGGGCTAAAATGCAGATGTAAACACACCATCTGTTTCTTTATTATGGACAGTACTAGTATTATAATAAATAAATACTTGATTTTTGGAAAAAAACCTTTCCAAAGGGACTCCTTCAAACCCTCAGGTTTCTTATCTGGTTGTCTACCCTTGTCTTTATGTGACTCCTTTCATAAGCTCTTTCCTCTTCCCTAGGCCTTAATTTTCAATGCTTAAAAATGTGGCTATATTATTTTTCTGAAAATAATCCCCTTCTTGATCTCTGCTCCTAAAAGAACCATCTTGTCACATACATGTGATACTCTCCAGGTGAATATTTTGATGTCTGTTTTCGCTTTGTCACAAAACAGAGAGTACACAGGGCCTTCCTCTGGATGACAAATGACTTCTTGCTTTGGTTGCTTTGGCCACAACAACCCCCAGGAGCGCTACAGGCTTGGGGAGGAGTGGCCGCAGTGCTGCCAGTCAGAGAGGGACCTGGGGGTGTTGATTGACAGCCGGCTGAACATGAGCCAGCAGTGTGCCCAGGTGGCCAAGAAGGCCAATGTTATCCTGGCTTGCATCAGAAATAGCGTGGCCAGCAGGGACAGGGAAGTGATCTTACCCCTGTACTCGGCACTGGTGAGGATGCACCTCGATTACTGTGTTCAGTTTTGGGCCCCTCACTACAAAAAGGACATTGAATTACTCGAGCGTGTCCAGAGAAGGGCAACGAAGCTGGTGAAGGGTCTGGAGCACATGTCGTACGAGGAGCGGCTGAGGGAACTGGGGTTGTTTAGTCTGGAGAAGAGGAGGCTGAGGGGAGACCTCATCGCCCTCTACAACTACCTGAAAGGAGGCTGCAGAGAGCTGGGGATGAGTCTCTTTAACCAAGTAATAAGTGATAGGACAAGAGGGAATGGCCTCAAGTGGCGCCAGGGAAGGTTTAGACTAGGTATTAGGAAGCATTTCTTTACAGAACGGGTTGTTAGGTGTTGGAATGGGCTGCCCAGGGTGGTGGTGGAGTCCCCATCCCGGGAGGTGTTTAAGAGTAGGGTCGACATAGCGCCGAGGGATATGGTGTAGTTGGGAACTGTCAGTGTTAGGTTAATGGTTGGACTGGATGATCTTCAAGGTCTTTTCCAACCTAGACGATTCTGTGATTCTGTGATTCTTGTTGTCGACATAATCTTGATACCGCTTTTATTGTTAGTGATCAATCTGCTCTTAAGCGTAAACTGACATTCCAGTAGTGTATCCTACTTGGAATGATATTGTGTATCCTTTATGTTTCTGATCATTTTGTATGTCTATAACCTCCTCTAGAATGGGATGTTTATTTCTTTCTGGTTTTTGTTTTGTTTTGTTTTGTTTTTTGGGATATTTAGTTTCTAGCCCTTTGCTTTGAAGTCACCCACTGACACTACTGTGCTACCCACTGACACTACCGTTTCACCCACTGACTCTCTGTTCTTCAAACCCACTGATGCACCTCTAGAAACTATATTTGTGATATTAATCTTTCACTTCTGCAGTCAGATTCTTGTAAATTGTTCCTGGTTATTTGATGATATTACGGGGGTCATCCCAAACATCAGGCCAGAACAAGAAGTGTCTGTCTGTGAGACGATTTTAGTGCATTGCTCTGGTGGATGCTCAGTTCTTTATTTGTATTTATTGTGGGCAGAACAGAAACCATTGATTAATATTTTGCATGCTTTCTCCTTCTGATTTGGCTCAGAAGTATTTTTAAAAAAAGTTGGGGGGGGGGGTGGGGAGAGCGAGGCAACAGAAATTATATCTCCTAAGTTTCTGGGCTCCTAGGAACTCCTGCAAAAATGTCTCTGAACCCCTGTGTACGCAATGACTTTCTAGTACAACATACTTTGTGATCCTTCTTGTGGCATCTTCTTATGCTTATAAAGCTGACTATAAACTACTCAGACATTTGTGCACCATCTATAAATTGTGAGATAGAAAAAGCAAAAAGCATGCAAACATTTTCTGATTAAAATTTTACTTGGAAAGGAAGAGACTCACAAAGATGTTTTTGCTTTAATGATCTAGCCACTGTCTAGCAGCCATGCAGGAATCATTCAGGAGTCTGGAGTCTGGTAGAGTAAGATACTGAAATGTCAAATGAGAGTTTTGGAGGAGATGTTCTTACTCTTCAGCTGAACTTTCTGAATTCCTTCAACATTTGATCAGTGTTCTTTACCTCCTTTTCTCATAAATGTTATGACTACTCCTGCCCTCATACAAATCTTTATAGAATCCAGAAAAATCCAACAAAAATAGAAGTGATGCAGAATTAAGTCAAAAGAAAAAATGTCTAAAAATGCAATATTTTATAAAACTTCCATTTGTTTTACAGTAATGACTGTTCACATAAACGTTTAGTTGATACAGTTTCATATTTATAAGTGCACACATTTCATTCTTCGTTGTGTCAGTGCTTTTGAAACTGTTATCACTGGCTTTGGTCCCAGTCTCAGCTCTAGGTATAAGGTCTCTGAGTTGTGTTTCCTGTAGAATCAGGACTATCCTCTTGAAGCTGATCTGCTGCTTTGCTCCCAGGGCTAGAAATCTTTGCAGGCTTTTGGAGTTCAAATCTATTAATTTCCTTAGGTAATACAGACATCTTTCACCATTCAGCACTTTTGTACCATGTCTCCCTTTGTTCCAGAGTGGCACTTAAAGTGCATTTGCATTGCTGAGTGGACATCCATCTCTTTGGTCTTAACCACTCTGTCTTGAAACTTTTTCCTCTCCTTTAAATTTTGCATGTGAAACAGTTATTTCTTAAGCCTACATGAGCAATGTATTTTTATGGGTATTTTTACAACAAACATCTGTTTAACATCTATCTGTTGCTCATATGCACAATGTAAAGCTAAGTGTATGCCCTAGATCCCTCCTGGAAAATATTTTTGCTGCATTTTTTTTCATTTCTCAGCTGTGTTCGTATTGTAAATAAATTTGTACTCTGAAGCCATAGTGTTTATGTCCAACTGCCTTTCTTCCTCATCCATCCCTGCTCTCCTTTCCTTAAAGGTGGCCATTCAGAAACATCTGCTTTCTATTACTCTCTGTGTCAGAAAGCAACCACAGTCCTCATTAAGAAGTTTCCATGTTTAACCTTTGCATGACAACTTTCAGAGAAAGAGGACGGACCTCCCAGCTTTTTTCTTGAAGAGCTTTGTTATTTTCTCACCATAAACTCTCAAGAAGGCTTTCGGCAGCTCTTCCATGATGCTTGGTTGCTTGCCTGGAAGCTCGACCTCCTGAAATATTCCATTCTTATACTCTTCAGTCTTCAAGTCACATTGGGTGGTGTGCTTACCACAGTAACTGGAAAATGACTGCTGTTAAAATAATAGCTGTTGTTTTAAGAATTATGCAATATTTCAGAACCTCCCTGTTCACGCCACTAACAAGCAGTTTGTTCCCATGAATGCATAGCATGGTTCTAAATTAACCCAGCCAGCTGATGAAAGCCTGAAAGCAATCAGTGTTTCAGCCTGCTTAGTAGGTGTTCTTTCATTTAATCTACAGTTACTTGTGGTCTGGGTTGAGGAAGATGGAAAAGCTCTGCTCTCTCCCATTGTCCAAAAAGCATTGAGGAATGTGTGTTATAGGAAAAAGTTCTTAATGGAAAAGGAAGTTAATAACATTATATGGATGAATATTAATCCCTAGATGACTTTATTGTCTGGTATAAAGACTTTTGAACTCTTTTAATACAGGACAGGTCACCCTTGTGGACCTGGCTGTACAGTGTTAGTACAGATGCTTGTATAGGGAAACTTGTTGGTAAGTGATGTAGCAAAACAGATCAGATCTAAGAGGAAGGGGAAGGTGAAAGTTATTTGCAAAAGCTCTGAGTAAGTTGATTTTACTCATGCTCATTCTCTCGCTGATTGTCTTCATTTATGGTCTTACTTCCACTTAGTCACAAGCACCAAGTGTGTGTGGTCTGGCACTGTGTGTGACACAAAGGACAAGGGACACTGGCTACTGAGTCCTTGTCATAGCTCTGGGGTTCTTCATGATTGACAGTGATGATCTAGTTTTTGTACAAATCTTTCATGTCCATTTAGGAACAGTGTTTTGCTGTTATCCTCCTGTTGTGATAACATATATGATGTTCTGCAGCCTTGTTGCCATCCATTCTCCTGTTCTCAGAGTGTCTTCCATTAATCAGTAATTTCTGCTGTGGTCTTATCACACTGCACGTTGTCTGGGTTTGACACATTCCTCAGTGTGATTGACTGGGGAACTGCCTTCTTCATTACGTTATTTTTTTAACTCTTGTTCTGCTGTTTCTTCTGGTGCTTTCTCTCTCTCACACACATTTCCATTCATATTTAATTCTTACCAACCTCAATACTTCTGTTACAAGTCCCTACATCCTGATTGCAGTTCTAGGAAAAACTTGGAGTTGCAGCTGTGTGTGACTTAGGCATTATGAATAACTGCTGCTCTCCCCATATCATGAAAAGACATGTGATGTATGTGGTTCATTATGAGAATGATGTTTATAGGAAAGTAGAATATAACCAAACCCCACACCAGCTCCTACTTATAGCCACATATGGAAAAAAAAAAAAAAGTACCAGCATGAATGCAATATTAGACAAGGAGAGGCCATCTCTCTGTCCCATCCAAATACTACCAGGTCATGTGTGATAGTGCTAAGACTGAGAAAGCTTTTAACCTCCAGCTTGAGGATTATATTTCTTTTGAGGAGAAAAAGGATGATATCATTATCCCTTGAGTATAATGATTTTTTTTTTTGACATTTTCAGTGCTGGCCTGTTTCAGAATTCTTATTATGTAAAAATAAAGTTTGATGTGCTTCCTCTGTGGCCTCATTTATATCCCCTTGAAATAAACTGAGATTTTGATGCCATTGTGTTTGAGGAAACAGAGACTTCATAACAAAGACTTGAATAAAATAGACATTGTAGTCTAACAGTGGGAGGCAGTACTGACTGATGGTAGGATTGAGTAGACAGCTGTATACTTGCTGATTTTGTTTTGTAATGTTGTATCCCACTGATATCTGCTGTGCTTAAAAACATGTAAGAGTGTTCAGTTTTTCTGTTCCTATTGTGGACTGGATTCCCTGCTTTCTCTAGATGGGAGTTGTTCCGTTTTGAAATCTAAAGTACTTCTCCATTGCACAGCATTTAATATTAACTCCTGTAATTCAGTGCAGATGGATTTATATGCTGTCTGGCTTTTTTTTTTCCATTGCTGATTTGTCTAAGCAGACAGGTGGAGGTGGATAAGTATACATGCAGGCTGAATGGATGCCAGATATAGAAATGATCTGTGTGATGTAATCTGCAGAGCTCAACAGTGCTAGTAACAAAACCAGACTCATAACCCTCATATCAGGAGTTACAACAATTGCCCCAGTGTGATGTTACTAGGCACCATGTGTTTTGTGTATCATCATTCTTGACCATGCATAGTAATTTCAGATCGTTTATAAGACTGAGTAATTGATAATCCTGCTCTGCTAAAGAGAAATCCAATTTAGGTTGGGTGGACTTTACAGGCTCTTTGTCACTGCTCTGTAATTTCATTTGACTGTCATATTGTCCTGTACTATGTAATCACAGTTCTCCTGGAAATGGCTGCCATGTGGGATTTTACACTAGGATGTTCCTTAGCAAACAGATGCATACAAACATCTTAGATCCATGCAGGTGAAATACTAGTGTAGGATCAGTCTCATTGTAACAAGTGTTTTCTAATGCCACCTCCCACATGACGATAACACAAAGTTTCTAAGCAGATAAAGTGCACACATTTCAGAAGCTTTCAAGATGAAACTGAGGACTGAAAATGGTTACTGACTTCAGCTCTCTGTGCTTCTTACAGTATCAATTCTCCTTTTCCACTAAGGGTCTGTAAGCATGTAAAGGGGAAATCTGAAGTTTTTTTATGCATTTCTAGGTAATTCAGTCTTTTTATGACAGTGGTTCCCAACTTTTCTGCCCCTTAACCCCACCTGAGAGGAGTGAGTGTTCTGCATCTCGTGGTGCACTAAGCAACATGCACAGGAGAGCAAAGTCTGTTAATTTGGCTGTCTTGTCATGTGCCATCTATAGGGTGCTTCATTAGCACCTCACCATTGCAACCCCACTCTTCAGCTGGGAACTGCTGCACAGAGACCTGATCCAGATTGCATAGATTATACCTGCAATCCCATTAGCACCTTCTTCAGTCGTTCCCTTAATCCCCTCCCTTAGCAGCTTGGTGGTGTACATTAATTACCAAAACTGGATCACTACAGGAAAAGTACTTTAGTCTTCTGTACAAACAGCGTATTTGCTTTTCTGAGGCAGAAATGCAAGAGATCTTTCCAAAGGCTTCATTTATTTCAACATCTTTAGAGCTAGCTGTTGATGCTTTTCGAATGATGCTTGGTCATCTACAGTAAGAAGCAGTGCTATAGCAAAGCACAGATGGAGAACTGGTTATTGTCCGAGTCCTATCCTTTTGAAAGAGACCTGTCTTTTTCAAGGCCAACTCTGCCTATCTTTTCTTGCTGCATTTCACTTTTTAAGCCATATAATCACCATATTCTGGAAAAAATCCCAAAAGCAGGAGATGATTCTTTGTCCATTGTTCATATCTTGACAAAAGTGTTCTGATAGGAGATGGAAAAGGCAAACTGCTTGTTTCAAGAAAGCTGTATCAATCATCTAGCTTGCTCAATAACTTGGAATTTAATTTCTTTGTCATTAATTTCAATCAGCACATTGAAGAAATTGAGTATCTTCTTGCTAGAAGCAGCAAAAACTGGTATGCCATGGTTGGGAATTGCACTAGCAGCTAGTGAATCCTTCTGTGTCTGTATGATTCTGAGGCCAGCAGGAAGCTGTCTAACATTCTGCAGCAGTCTTCCATTTTCAATACCAGTATCAATAAAACAGATGTGTATTAAATATAAATCATACGATATGCAGTTTGTTAAAAAGGAGAGTCTGGCCTATGGGAGGCATCCAGTGTGTTAGTAGAGTAATAGTGAGCTCTGATGACAGGGGAAGCTGTGCAGATCCTGTGGGCTCTGTAAGCAGCAGGATGCACGGAGAAGAAAGAATAAAAGGAAAAAGATGAGTTGTGATCCAGAACTTCTGACTGCCCAGGGTAGACTTGTCATCTTGCTCAGAAGAGGGAAGGAATAAGTAAGAACTTCAGAGTGTTGGAAATGTTTTGGATCAGTGTTTGAAGTGGGCTCTCTTCGTCATTGACCTATATATAGGAGATGGGCTTTTCTGTTCTTGAAATTAATGCTGTTTACAGTATAAGCCTGAGCAGTTAATAATGTATAGAGAGGCAACTTTGTGTTTGCATCTTTTGGAATCCGAAACCAATGTACAGTGCCCTGCTTCTCCTCAGCAATCTGTTTAAGAGAGTTAAGTTACATCTCCTGTCTTGAACAAGAGCAGTCTCTGGAGAAAATCTCTTCTCTAGAAACAGAACTGTGTGGCTTTGTGCCACAGTGTTCACTGGTTTCTGGGGGAGAATTATAATACTGAATAAATGCCAGTGTGTCTGTCTGTGTTTTAATGTGCATATTTGTGGTGGTTCTCTTTATTTAATTGAACACTTATTTCACAGGTGTGTTGCTAATTGATAAAAGAGTCCCATGTGAGAGAGAATGACAGGAAATATAAAGTGGAAAATCCCAGCCACCTGACCTGTGCTTTTTTGTGATGTGTGCAATGTGTTGCACTCTTTTTGTCTATTTCATAACTGTGTGTGTTTTATTTGCCTAGGATGCAGCTCTTGATTTAGAAGTGAGTAGGTTAGTTCCTGTACGTTGGGGGCATTCCTGAGAAACTTCAGCCTTTGAGTCCTGTCTATGATAGGAACTAAATGGCTGAGCATGAATTTTGTGACTCCGGTTTATGTAGGAATGTTACACTGGATTTCTTGAACAACTAATTTATTGAAGTGGTCACTCACCAGAAAATTTCATTTTTCCTAGGTTCTCACAAATTTTTCTTTTTGTTTCTTTCTCCTTGAGGACTAGATTGACCTGTACTTCTGTCTGAGGAGTATTTCTGCAGGGAATGAGAATGTGAACTCCTCCTTGTTTCTTATAACAAGCCTCATGATCAGCAAAACAACATTAAATCACTAATTAATTCATGTGGTACAAACTCAGTTTGGAAGTTTGATATTTAGGGAGTGTGTACTGCAAGTCTCTCAACTGTTCTGAGTGCAAACATGGTGCAGACAATCAAAGTGGGAACAAATTGGCAGAGAGGTATGACGACATCCTTCAGTTATCATTTGCTTGTGCAAACAGCATCTGAAGGTTTCTTCAGGCAGGACAGCAGTAGAAGTCCCACCAGGACCATTACTCAGCCATTACAGTTTGCTGCTTCTGCCAGTCTCGAATTTGACGTGAAAATGTGGCAGCACCATCGGGACAAGATGAATCTACCGACAGCAAGAAAAATAAACAGCCACAACTTTGGAAACACACAGATTTTTTTATGATGATACATTGTTTATGCATAGGCTGGATTCCTCTCTTGGGGTGGTACTGTCTGATAGCAGTGTTTAGATACTCAGGGTCAGGATGGCAGCACAAACCAGCAGATGTAGTCTGTACTAGCTTCTAATTTGTTTTTGAGAAAAGTTATTGCTTTTGACTTACAGGTTGTGATCACAGACACATCAAAGATAATCAGGGAGAGGTTCATTGCCTTCAGTAGGCAACTTAACCCAAAATTTATGGTCATGATGACACCAAACTGTCTCCCTGTATCACACTGATTAATGACATTCCTTAGTTAAATATGAAGAGATTGGGATGCAGGTTGTCTTGAATTTGATGCCTTAATGTTACTGTTCCTTTTCTCCACCTTCTCTGATCTAACATAACCTAACTTGGTGATTTTTCGGTATGATTCTGCAAAGACTTCCAGTCTTTTATTGCTAGGACAGTGGCGTTGTTATTAGTGACTTGAGAAGAAGAGGAAATAAGTTTTGGTAACTTGGGGCAATTCTCCTCTGGACACCAAAGCATTTGATTTAATTTTTGAATTTCTTTCTCTCAAAAGATATCATGGCACATAGAACAGTGAGTAAATGCCTGAAACAAAACTGGTATAAAAATCCAGTAACAAAGAAATCACATATCTCCTATTTGGCAGTCCACAGCTCAGAAGGATATTTACCTTTATTGTGTGTTTCCGAATCACCAAATAGGTAACACTGAAGACTATCTCCTTTTCCATTGCTATGAAACCTCTGGGTTATGATTTCTCTTGTCTCATTCTTTTATGAGAGGCACGGCAATAAAACTCACTAATCTGTCCTCCCACAATACCCTACTGATGAGTTGTATAAATCATAAATTATTCCTTTCAATTACAATAAATTTTTTTGAGGGAAAGAAGGAAAAGGCAAATTAAAATTGGAACCTAGGGAACAACTGAATATCACTTTCTGCATATCTTCAGAGGGAATTTTTATTCCTAGAACTAATAATAATCCCCAGTTTGCATTCTGGAAGAAACTTACCTCTTCTCACTCCACCCATCCTCAGACCTTGGATATAGGCTCTGTGTGTGGATTTGTATTAAAAGTTAGCTAGTTAGATAGATAGATCGATCAATCAATCAATCAATCTATGGAATCATAAAATAAGTTAGGTTGGAAGGGACCTCTGGAGGTTGTCTATTCCACTCCCCAGTTCAAAGCAGCTCTAATTAGATCAGATTACTAAAGGCTGTACCCTGTCAAGCCTTGAAGATCTCCAAGGATGGATATCCCATAGCCTCTCTGAATACTGGTTCCAATATTTGACCACCCTCATTGAAAAGAAAAAAAATGTATTTCTTATATCTAATTGGAATTTCCCATGTTCCAAGTTGTGTCCATTGCCTCTTGTCTTATTCCAGTGTATCTTTGAGAAGAACCCTGGTTCCATCTTCTTTATATCCTCCAGTCAGGTAGTTGTAAGTCATGAATAAGGTCTCCTTTTAACCTTCTCCTGTTGAGGCTGAATAAACTCAGTTCTCTTAGCCTTTTCACATGTCATGTGTTCCAGTCCCCTGACCAGCTTGGTGGCCCTCCACTGAATTCGTTCCAGTATGTCACTATCTTTCTTGTATTGGGGAATGTAGAAGTGGACACATTGCTCCAGGTGTGTTCTCACAAGTGCTGAATAGATAGAAATGATCACCTCCTTTGACCTACTGGCCACACTCCTGGCTAATGCAGTCAAGGATGCAGTTGGCTTTCTTTGGTGTCGGAGAACAGTACTGTCTCTTGCCAGCTTGTTGCCCACTGGGACACTCAGGTCCTTCTACTGCAAAGCTACTTCCTAGTCTTCCCCAAACCTGTATTGCTGCATGGTGGTATTCTATCCCAGATGCAAGAACTTGCATTTGGTTTATTGAACTTCATGAGGTTCTTCTCAACCCATTTCTCCAGCCTGCTCAGGACCCTTTGAATAGCAACCCTGCCCTCTAGCATACTGACCACTCATCCCAACTAAGTGTCATCTGTAAGCTTGCTGAGAATGTACTCTGCCCTGCCGTTGATGTTAAGCAGTATGAACCTTGGTATGTATTCCAGAGGGATGCCACTGGTTACTGGCTGCCAGCTGGACTTTGCACTACTCATCACAACTCCTTGAGACACCAATCCATCCAGTTTTCTACCCGCATTACTGACCTCTAATTTGGCGATAAGGGGACTGTGGCAAAGGCTGTGCTTTGACTAGACATCAACAGTCACATTTTAACACAAAACAATTAGGTTGGGTGATTTCTCTCTTCTGTTCTGTCACCTGTCCCAAGACAAACCTCCATGCACTCAATACACCCCTTTACATATATTTACATATATCTATGGATATAAATAGATGAATAGATTCACATAAGCACAGACATTCTTGTATTTGATGTGCCATATCAGTAGTCTTTAGAGAAAGAGGGCACCTAGGCACAGTTATTCCTAGATCATAAGAAATATAAGGTATTTAAACCTGGCAAAACTTCTTCCTCTCCAAATTCTATCAGTCGAATGCTTTTCTTTACAGGAGGAAGCCAAAGCTTTCCAAAAGGTGGCAGGATTTGAGAATTAGATTTTAGTTCACTAAATCAGGGAAACACTGGAGGCAGGTCATATTCTCTTTCCAATTTGCTTGTATTCATGGTGGAGGACTTCAGAACATCCCAAATCCTGGCCATAACCACTTCAGGCTTACAGGAAGCTTCTAACTTTTGGAGAGTAATTTGATGTACATTTTTATGTCAGCAGTTTTGGGTTGAGCATTTCCCATCTCCATCTGCTCATTTTTGTCCTCAGAGCCACTCTATTGTGCTGTTTTGCAAATATCTGATTTTGTCCTATGAGATATTGATATGGAGAGAGTCAGGGCTCAGAGAGAGATTAATGAGTTGTCTGCTCAAAGATATTTATATGCTTTGCTTATTTTGAATTGAGACTCCCTCTGCTTCGTTACTAAATGATGCAAGGAAAACTGCCAGACGTGTAAGGAAAACTACGTACTTTTACACTTGCATTGCTTCCATAGTACCAACATGGGAGAAAAAAATCTCACAGTATAGAAAACTGTAAAGCCTTAATTAACTATCACTACAAAGTTGATTTTTTTTTCCCATGGCCTGCTTAGTGAGCAAAAGGGTGAACACATATGTAATTTTGTAAATATGTTAGCTTTACTTTCGTGGGTTTGATAGACTTTAAATAGATATATCTTTCTCATTAACTTAACTTTGGAGAGATGCTGGGAGTAGCTAAGATGTAACAGAGACTGAGAAAAGGTGGAAAACTATTTTCCCTTTATTGCTAAAGGGGGAATTATTATTATCTAATTTCTTCCACATCACTCTCAAAAATGTATTTTCAGGGTTTTCTTGAAGGTGCCAGCTGTAACAAAATATAATTGAAATTTGAGAGAGACTAAGATAAATACATACCATTTTTTTCTTTTTTTAATCCTCTGTTCAAATTAATGGTAAAAGGAATAAACAGCATGGTTTCCTCAGTTTGGAAAATTACCATTAAATCTGTAAAGAGGATTATTACAACTACAAAGCAATCACTTGCAAAATGAGTTTGTATAGCAAATGTTGCCTTTGTAGAATTGGAAGAATTTCATAACATCAAAATTGTCAAATTAAGATAATCTTTCTATTAAATTAGGATATAACATATTGAATATATGCTCCACATTTTGACAGTATGTGTGTAAATTTGCTCCTACATTATTGCTTATCTCTTTGTGGATTATTTCTAGAAAGAGCTATAGGTCTAGTAGAAGTAAACAAAGGGTGGAAACAGATTTATAGCTCAGCAGGCTATCTTCCAGAGTGTGGGGAGACCTTGAAAATAGCTTTTTCTTCATATTAGAATTGCCTACCACAGCAGAGCTGAGCCTATGCTATCATGCTATGAACAGGAATCAAAATCCAAAACTCTGACTAGGAAGCTTATAAAAATGGACATCGAATCTGGTCTGAATTCAGAGTGAAGGGATATTCAGGCCCATATATAGTTTAGTGAAATGAGGTGGAGTATTTGCTAAGGCTCTTGGACTGAAATTTGGAAATTTTGTGGGTTTAGAACCTGGCTGTAGCATTTGTTTTTGTTTGATGCTGGGTAAACCACATGAGAAAATTATCCCTTATGTGATCACAAAAATCCATTCTTTGGCACAAGAGTTGATAATGGCATGGTTGCATAAATGCTATTTCATTATGTCTAAATCCTGTACAGACTGATGTTTACATTATTTTATTCCTTTCACAGTGATAAAATAATGCTATCTCTGCTTTTTTAACCAACTTGTCTGTTCAAACAGTCTGTTAGGACTGTTCTTATAGTACCTCCAGAAAAGCCTTCAGAGGATAGCTTCCAACAAAAAACAAGGTTGGAAACTCTAGTTATAATTAAAAAGACTCCAAACAATAAGAATTTCATGGCCAGAATCATTGTCATTCTTAGCATCCAAAGTATTTTATAGTAAGAATATCCTAAAGTTAGTAAACGGAGAATCATGCCTGAAAATTTCAAGACCTGAGACTAGAACAGAGCTTTAGATTACTTTTCCTGTCTCAACAAGGAGACAAGAGTAGATCTATTTTTTTTTAAAAAAAAAAGATTTGTCAATAAATTGGTGTGTTTGAGTATGACTGTTCTAAACTCTACAAAGTTTGTAGTCTTCTTGTTCTCTAGTCAAAACCAAGTAAATACTCCTACTACCTTTCCTTCAGGATACATGGTGACAGTGTGTCCACAGCACAGTGGAAATGTACTGCAGATGATGAGCTAAACGAGGACCCTGTATCCTGTTCTCTGCTTGGCTGGTCAGTAGATATTTGGCCACAGTGCCTATGTGTTATCGGTTGAGTGACATGTTTCAGGCTGAATCCAAGTCCCGTTAGTTGTTAGCTGTGGACAGAATTGCTTTATACACATTGAGATTTCTGAGGAGAATGCTACTATGAAATTGTGTTCAGTGATATACACAAAATTGGATATATGGCTGTGTTAATTCTTGCTTCTCCCTGCTCTGTTGGACCACACTAAGTCTGTCACAGTCAGGGTTTGCCAGAGCTCTTAATGGGCCTCATGAACATGGTCTTTAAACAGAGGAGGATGCTGCTTTCCTTAGCTACAAGAAAACCGTGTTTCATGGTAATTCTGAACTCATAAGCACAAGTTTAATACCACAAATGTCTATGATTCTGTGTTTCTGTAGTAAAATATTGGTCTCAAGGTACCATTTACCCTCTTTCAAGCACCAGAACAGGAAGGAGTCTGTTCATAGTATTATTGAGTTCATAGCATTATTGAGTTGGGGATATAAAAACTAATGGAGACTAGTTCAAATACATTTAGGCTTTTGTGCAATGCCCATTTCTGTGATATTATGTTACGATCCTGCTTAAAGTTGTCTGTGCATTTGCATTTTTGTGCACTTGCTTCATCAAATTAGGGGTTAATTTGTAGCAAACTTTTAAAGTAAGAGAAATTAAACATGATCACTGAAATGTATTAATTCCACACAAGTCTGGCATGTAAGTAGGAAACTTTGAGAACTAGTAAAGGGTGTTCCGGTTCCAGTCCACCCATTAATAGTCACCAGGAGACCGGAGAATAGAAAAGAATCAGATCCTAGTCTGGGATGCATTATGGTTTGTCTTCTCAATGGGAAATAAGTATGTGCTTCTAAGAGAGGAACTTGGCCTTGCAGCAAGGTTTTTCAGACCAGCCTCCTGAGATGAAAACGTAAACTATATTATGCCTGTTGTGGGACTACACTTCTTGGAAAAAAAAAAAACAAACCAAAACATGTTTCGCAGTCCTATTATTATCTGTGCAATCATCTGTTCTCCAACATAGTAAAAAGGAGTTTGAGACACTTCTTTGTCTCTTTTATCTCTATTGTTTTTTCATCTCCAGAGTGGTTAGATTTCTTCTGTATTGTTCTGAAACATAAAACCATAGTTCTTTTAACTCTTAAAAGTTCCTGAATATTTGCCTTCTATATGTTGCCAGGCCTTGTTTTGGTATCCCAGAAATGTTAATGGGATTTGTATACTCAAAAGGCTGTTACAAGGAACCTAACAGACCTTTCTTTCTTAAAAGTATTTGGTTTAGATATATCACGCACACCAGTTACACTGATTGAAATAACCTGTAGAGAGACAGCCCATTACTCTTGCAAAGCCTTTGTACGAGGAGACCATTCCTTAATATTTAGAAATCTTTCTGGAGAGAGCTGACTGGTGGTTATCTGGTGGTGGTTCCACATGCTGTGAGATGCAGGTTTGACTCTTTTAGATTTGTGTTAACTTACCATCATTTATCTGCTGCTTAATACCTAGAAAAGAAGTTGGAGTAAGTCAATCACAGTCAATGTGATTGCTGATGGGCACACCCTCCTAAAATCATAGCTCTAAATTCATTAAGCATTTTCTTGAAAACAATTAGAAGTGAATGTTTGCAGAACTGAAGTAGTTTCTCTGCCTCAAATCCTGCAATATTCTGTCAAAATCTGTCTCGAACCTTAGTACTTTGGAGAAAGAGAAAAGGTAATATATTGTAAGTGTAATAAGTCTATGAGGTACTCTACAAAATCTACTGCCAAAGAGAGGTAGTTGAAGCTTGTTATTCACCATGGGTGGTGTAGATCTTACCCTTGGTTTTGGTGATAAACATTTGCCTATTGAATTTCTGTTGCTGAAAAATTCCACTTATGTAAAATGGGTGAGCAGTATAGGAATTACTTTCTTCTGTTGGAAAATAAGGAATAAATAATGAGGTTTTCATTCATATTGCTTTGGCTTTGAGGTTAAATTACTAATAGCTTATGCATAGTCATGCATTTAACAAACTTAAAGACAAGATTGTTAAGTCAGCAGTGGGATAGCTGGAGGAAATCACTGCATAGGCCCACTGTACAATAAAGGTTGTAACTAAAGATGCACAGTCTGAAGATCTTTGAATTTGCTTGTACTGCAACAAGAAGGAGCCTGTCAGAAAGCAATCTCCTGAGCACCTATTACCTAAGTATAAAGAAGCTTTCTGACTGAGGTAACTGCTGAATGATCAGATAATCGCTTGGATAATCATCTGGCATTAGCTGTTGAGCTCCCACACATGTTCTGTTAAATAACCCCCTACCTCTGACTGATGGGTGGTGGTTTGATTCTTATGAAGTTGTACGGAAACATATAATTGGGGGTAAAAGTGGGAATTGTCTTACCTAACTCTATCTGACCAATCTTAGGTTGGGACGTGTAGCACTCTGAAGGTGACTATATCCTTGCTGTAAAGAGAACCAAGGATGACTAGCTTGTGCATAGGCTTTAGACACCCCAACTAGAGCAGATGACTCTCAGCTACCACTCTCCTTCATGGTACTCCAGAAACTGGCTCAAATCACCTCCTTACACATATCAGTTACCTCTAACTTTCTGGTAGACCCAAATCATCATAATCCTAATAACCAGATCATGTATGTTACTAAATGATATAGACAGTCTCATCTGGCCCTTTGGGGCCAGATCTGTCCAAAGTCCACAGAAGAAAAGGAAAGCTTCTAACATATTTCCAGATACACCTTCTCTGGTAAAATCCAACAAACTTAAACTGATGAAGAACTACTGTCTCCCTACAGAATGGCAGTATTCCAGGCACCAGACACTTGCACCTAGTTTGTAATAGAGTTATTTTCACTGGCTCAAAATGCAGCTTGTATCCTTTCTTTTCTTAAAACAAGATGTAAATGAGGTTGAATACTACAAATACAAAAATAGTCCTTGAGGATGGTGTCAGTAGTGTCATTTTCTTAGTTCTCCGAAAGAAATGTCTTCACTGATGGCACTCATGCATATATGCACTCTGTGTGTTTTCATGAGACTGTAGTAAAAGCTTCACAAATTCTAAATTTGTCATGCATCCAGCATTTCATTTAGTCTTGTGAACTGCTGTGGAGGCCTTTTTGTTCATTGTAGTGAACCTACAAGAGGTACCTTAGGAAAGGTGGCCTTGGGGGATACATATGAGATAAATCTGATTGAACTTTGGTTAGGGAACTACTGAATAGTTGCAGCAACCTCTGCAGTGGAAGGAGATGGTGAAAAGCTCAGAGGGAACTTCTGGATTTAAGCTGGGCTGTGGAAGAGTAAAAGCAATTCTTTGAACTGTAGTGTTATATGGTGTCATAACTGGAGAAATTAAGGTCTTGTCAGTGCAGTGCAGTTTGGTGGCTGGAAGAACAACTGTTAGTTTTAACATTTCCTCACTTCATACAGATTAGCTAAGGAATGGTAATACTTCTACCAAAGCTTTCACATGTAATTCATATGCTGCTGAAAAGTACTTTGACATTGTAACTTTATGAGCAAAAATATATTAAAAACAAGACTTCAGAAAATTTTGCAATATGATATCTGAGGATATTTGTGAAGTGTTCTCCAGATAAGAAACTCTCCTGTCTGTACAGAGTCAATTACTCTTTACAGCTGGCTGCTAGGCATGCTAAATGTCATGAAATTGTAACAACAAATAGATTTTCTAGGAACCAGGAAGTACCAAGAACCTCAGAATGACCTGCAATTGTATGCCTTCAGCTTATTATTTCTGCAGTAGTAATATTTTGTTAAAGATTGTATGTGACCATAGCCTTTCTCTTAACGTAAGTGCAGGAAAATTTAAGCCCATTTATAAGATATCTGAAACAATATCATTCTCAAGAGCAAACACAGACATGAATGTATAGCACACTAAGGGACAGTGAGTGAGTCCAGGTTAGTTGTAAGTAAAAGCTTGTGGAAGGGGAGTGGAAAAATCAAAGAAGTAAAAGAAGGAACAAAAAAGGCCCAAAACAGTCTGAAAAAGCATTTTGTTTAGGAGCACGATAAAGAAAAAGAATAGAAAGAACATTTGAAGTAAGTACTATCAGGAAAAGGTGCTTGGAATCCTCAGCAATGCTTGACTTTTGCTGAGTTTGGGACACAAGAATTTTTGAAATTATTTGCAAATACTTTTACAGCATTGTATGGGACTAACATCTGCATCTTGGCAGTCTCAGTTTCTACCTGCAAGACCTTGAATATTTTTTATTAGCTAGCTGTTCTTGCCTAAAAGAGGATTGGTCGGATGGGAAATTGTCAGTTGACTTTACCAGTGATAAATAATTCCGACAACAACATTTAAAAGATAGATTTTTACTGAGTGTACAAAATTATATCCAAAAAACATGTTATCACATTTCAAATCAAATGCTTTGAGAACATGTCAGTAGTGCTGAACATTTTTAACAAAGAAAATATGATATTTCACTTTGTAGAAAAAAGAGTCTGGCTATCATTGTAAAAAGTACCTGTAAAGCACAGAGAATATATTTCCAGCACTGTACTTGGCAGCATGCTTCATCTGTGAACCACATCAGCCTGTGAAATGTGTCTTTGATCTAGCTTAGCATTTTTAGCAAAGAAAATGTTGATAAAATATTTTTGCCCAGTTTATAAAACAACTGGTAATATTTTTGAATTACTGGTCTGAAGAATAAGTCTTAGCTTTGAGGGTCCCTCACTGGTGTGAAATACTTGTAAACATCTGTACATCTCTTCTGAACTGAAATACTTTCATCCTTCTCCTTCCCATTTGCCTTTCCCACTAGCTTGCTGAGCTAGTGCATGAATGAGTATTCTCAAGAATTATGTCTTTTCGGACCTGTTTCTAGTCGCAGCAGTCTGATTTCAGATAGGACACCCAAGTGACCTGATAAAGCTGAATAATTTTTCTGTTTTACACCTATAGATACCTGATCAACTGTTAGAGAGAACTGCACTTTACAACATGTATCCTCTTACTGTGAAACTATATAAGAAAACAGAAATATTGCAAAATAATTGGGATAAGTGGGATTTAGTTATTAATCTTTCTTATTATTGTGGTGCCTGCAGACCTACCAAGACTGGGAATCAGTTCTCTGCAAACACACAAAACTGAGTATTTTGCATTTCTTGTATTTTGCATTTCTTATATTTTGAATCAGCTGACTGTCATCAGACCTGCAGAGATGAATTTTATACTTTTAAAAGGATTGTTCCTAACCCAAAACTCCTTAAAGTCAGTAGAATGACTCCTATGTAAATCTAGTTGATTTTGTCTTAAGTTTATGATGAAACTGTAGCTTTGCTATTCATGCTCTAAGTTGAAAGCTGCACACATTTTCATTGCAGTGAATGTCTTCTCCCAGCCTCCTCCAAGTTGCTCTTCCTTGGCTTTCAGCACTACAGAAAGCAGCTCAAGGTCATAGGACCTGAAGACACAAAGTGTTGATTTGGGAATTACCAAATACTGACCTCTGTGACAGACAAACCATCTGCTGCTTAGTTATTCCTGTAAGCTACCTTGGCGGTCTGTTTGTTCAGTCATGCTCAGAGGTATCAATACCAATGACCCTGTGAGATGCTAATGACACTATCATTAGCACCCAGAGAAGAATTGCTGGCATAAAGTGGAGGAGCCAAATCGAAAAATGGACCTGGCTATTTTGCATGTAACTAGAAAGATCATTGCTAGTTTAACTAGAAAAATGTAATGTAATTTAATTTTCCCATAGCAATCTGTGAATGTCCCCTTCTTTCCTTTACACTGTTGCCTAACCATGGCTGGATTCCTGACAGGGGTGAGAATGGGCTGCTAAATATTTCACATGTGGGAATAGATGGCATATGTTTCAACTCCTATATCCAACTCCATATCCATATATGTACATACATCTCTTTCAGACGTAAGGTTAGTAGTTCTCAGTTACTCACAGACACTTTCATATCTTTTATCACTATTCACATCATCTTGAAATTTAAAGCCAGGAAAGAATGCATTTTGTAACAGCAAACATCCTTCCAGCTCCAGGTGCAGAGGAGTGTGTCCAGGAATGCTCAAGGCTAAGTGCTTTTGAAACTGCAGTTTTGCTGCCTTGGAAAAAAAAGAACTGACCATTGTTTAAGGGAGTTGGCTAGAAGTTGTCTTTGGTTCCTTCTCTTCTAAAAGATGTGGTGTAACTCTGGGCTAGTCACTGGGAACCTGTCTCCTGTGTAGAATATGAAGAAGAGGAGGAAATCATAGAGTGATTTGTACAACTTGACTCAGTACTAGACCCTGGTGATATTTTACATTTTTCACAATTTAAAAATGTTATGACTGGCGCTGCTCAAGACTGTTTCCTCAGCTGGTATGTAGTTCCAGAGTTAGCCAAAAGTGCTGTAGGTGTGTCAGAGAAGCAGCCTGGGAGAAATTACACATTCACAACACTCAGCTGCTGTCAGAGGAGCTGTGCTGATTTACTCTTGCTGAGTAGTCGGCCAGTTTCTTTGCAAGTAACTTGCACATTGTCTTATCCCAGAAGTAGTGCTGTGGAATATGTGAAGTAGGACTCAGCTGGGTTTTCCTCTTTTCTCCCCCCACCTTTTAAAGAGGCCAGTAGCAATACTTATTTTTATTATCTACCTTGTTTTCCTGAAATAGAAACTAAATTAATAGTGATTTTATCTGAAAGTATTTTTTCTAATCTTCTTCTCTTAAAGTCATTACATTGCCATATAAAGATAGCAATTTACTGAAATGTTCTGTCATTTACAATAGCAATTTACATTAAGTTCTGTCCTTGGGTATCATTCTGACTTTTGCTTTGTAGTCATTGTGACTTTGTAGGTCTCAAGGGATCTTCTTTTACATAATTTCTGTATTCTGTTGCTCTAAGGGCTAAAAATTTTAAGCAGTGTAAGAATTTAATTACAAGTAGAAAGAGAGACACCTGGAATCCTAGCAGCTATAGTCGAACAGGACTATTTAGAAATTATATGGTAAAACTGGAGTTATATCTATTGAAACCAGAAATATTTGTTGGTTCTTCTAAGTATTGCCTATCATTTATTTGGAAGGGGAAAAAAAAAAGTGCTTGGGTAAGATTAACCCCAGTTATTACTACTGTCTCCTTGCCAGAGGTTTTTATCATCTCAGTTACAATATGGCTATAGAAACAGCAGCACTGGGATTTGGCATATTTGAGGGTGTGAAGACATCTGCATAGGAAAGAGAAAAAGGAGGTAGAGTCAAGGGAGTAGACAACTACCTGAAGTAGATCCTTACATTAATAGATGAAATCTGAATTCTTTCAGAAAATTATTTGCTGTTGAAGTTTTCTGTTTCTGCAGTTGTCCCATATGTCCAATCCAGTGTGTGCCCTAAGGGAGGAGAAACATCCAGTAAGGGGGAAACAGGTAGCATAGGAATGGTTGAAAATGATCATCTAAAGGCAAACTGGTAGCCATTCATGAAAATTACAATTATTAGAACAGTTTCTTGCTTACAGCTCTAATTGAAAATCTGTTTCATAACAACAACAAAAAATATTTCCAGGCTTCTTTGTAGAGTATTGCTGAAAGCCAGAGTATCTCTATCCTGTTCTGAATATCTTGATTTTTGAATTTCTGTCCCCAAGCCTATTTTTCTTTGAGAATTTAGATGTATACACTTACATTACATATATGTTGGGAAAGAGGCTGTACTTGACCAGATCTAAAAAGTACAGTAATTTGTATTTATAAATATCATTCCTTAGAAAGTTTATTTTCTCAGGAGAAATGCATATAGCACCATTAACAACTTTCTCCCTTTCTGATGCTTTTTTTTTTAAAAAAACCTTGCATATTTGGTAGTAGTTTAAGTTTTTTAGCTTACGTATGGTAAATTTCTGAAGATGATGGACCTTTTTCGTCTGTAGCAGGTGGCTCTGACAACACTGCTAATCAAAAGTAGAATATCATAGAAAGTAACATTGACCTAAACTCAACTTTGAAAAGAGCTTCAGTCAGTAAGCAATATCAAACAAATGAAGGCTAGCATGTGGCCTGCTCTGTTGGTTGTAACATCATCTGGAATATTTCACCCTTGTTGGAAATTCTTTCATGACATTAGAAAAAAAAAGTAATAAATGGAAATGAGAAGGCAGCATGACTATATACCAGTAATGGTTTCATGTACTTACATGTAATGCTGATGGCCTGAATCCTGTAGCAGCCACGTCAGGTCAGAGCAAACCCTGTAGCCTATTGTCTGAGCTTTATTGCTCATTTTTCAGATTGGTAGTAGCTCTTACTACATGGAAAGGAAATTGCTGTTTTGCTGGTAATCTATTTTTGGTACAATTCATCTTTGGTACTTACTTCAGATTGTCTTTTGCAGTCCATCATTTGCCTGCTCTCAGGATGTCCTCAGGAATTCTTAAATTAAGCAGCCCACAGTTTATATGAGCCTGTCTGCTTCAACATCAGATGTTACCTTTTTCCCTATTAATGTCTTTAGAAGCTCTTGATTTCTAGCCAAATATCTGACAGTAAAATCAGTAAGATGCTTCTACCCTATTTCTAGAAATCAGTTAATTAGACTCCCTTAGGGCCCCAAAGAAAAACCTCTTATCTTTTGTCAGTTTAATTTCTGCTGTATCCGTTTGTGTCAGTGCTTCGTGAAAGAATACTCCAATTCTATTTCATGTTTAGTTTACTTTTTTCTCATTTTTGATTGTTCTTCAGAGTATTCAGAATTTATCTTAAGAATTCATTTCAGACCAGTAGTCTGAATGGAATTAGAAAACAAGATTTTAAAATCTTATTTCTCTTCATATTTCCCTATTTCTCAAAGTCATGACATTTGCTATGTAGGGGACATATTTGGGGCAACTATGACCTATTAGAGTTAATTATATGAAATTGAAATTAATGTGAAGCAGGATAAAGCCTCCTCCCACTTACTCCTTTGAACTTCTTTCAATCTGTTTTAACAGGAGAACATGTTGCAAGGAAAATCTGGAAGGGAAAAGGGAACTACATGAAAGGACTGGGTTGTGAATGAAGGGAAAATTAAAGTACAGGCATAAGGTAGTAAATAACTTGTTTATAAATTCCTCTTTTGTGCATACATGCTATTATTATGTTACCTCTAAATCACTGAAATGATAAAATGATCAAAAATTTCCATACGTTCAAAATCATATGTAAAAGTTTAATTTTGGACTCCACTATTCAAATGTGAATTCTGGGTCTGCTCCCATTGATAACAGTGACAGCTTTATTTCTTAATTAATAGGAGGTAGTTTGGGATCCCAGTCAGGCAGTCTGACAAAGTAAAACATAAGATTCTCTGGGCTACAGTTGCTCATAACATCCTGGGATATTCTTATTATCAATATGAACCTCTAATATTCGTGAACACATTGTGAATGAGGAGGAATGTTATGGAACTGCTGAGAAGAAAAAGAGGGATTAAGCTTGACATGAAGAAGAGTTCAGGGCTCCCTTCTGCTTTGTCACAGTTCACACAGAGTCCCTTGGTGCTGCCATTCTGTAGCTCAGTTTCACATCTTGTCAAAGGATAAACCAGAAAAACTGCTACACTGAGTTAAGCTTATTTCAGAGGCAATTGTGAGAGGAAAATTGTGCAAGACTCAAAAAGAATGGAAAGCAGGAGAGAAGGAAGCTCAAGAGTGTTAGCACATGCTGTCATCTACAAGGATGTGCAATTCAACTTTCAGAAAGGTCATTTTTCTTTCTTGTATTTATACAGCTGTTTCCAGTTTAAATGAAATGGTCATTTGCTGAAAATTGATACTGATAAATTGAGTATAATAATGGTTTAAAAAATTTATGAAAGGCAAGTTAATGAAGTTGAGTTGTTCAGCCTCTTCATTCTTGGTCACTCTGTACTTAACAGGAAAATGCTTATCTCTGGGCTCTGTCTGATCTAGAAAATGTGTGCATTATTGCATTGAAAGATATGGTAATTTAACAAACAGACATATGTGATGGTTGCAGTTATTTATCAAGCAAATTATGATTATGAATAAAGGAGTATATAGCTTAACTCCAGTATTACCAGTTACTCCAGTAGCTCCCTTTTTTTAAAAAAAACCCTATACTATACAGATATGCATAATATACTTTTTTGGTATGGTAGTGGATGCATTTCCCACATCAGGAGTAGTAACAGGACACAGATACGTATGAAAGTGAAAGAAATGGCACAAGGGGAAACAGGTTTAGAGAATCATCCTAGTGGTGGTGCTTTGTTTGTCAGTCTTTAAATGGGTTCATACACAGTAACGCAAAGATTGGGAGTCCTCAAAAGCGATGCTGAAAACCACAGACTGTCTAAATGTCATAGGAAGGACAATACTTGAAAAAACTTCAGCCAAGAGGAGAATAAACTAACCTGGAAGTACGTGAAAATATATTGACTAAAGAAGAAAACAGAGTAAGGTACTCCATTTCCCCTCCTCACCTCCAAAGCATAGAATAAACTTGCTATATTAGATTTCACTGTTAAAAAAAAATACAGTCCTCAAGCTGCAGTGGGCTGAAGCAATTCCCAGCTTTCATTCTGCTTCGCTATTAAAAGAAATTCTTTATATCTCAACTCTCTGTGGCCCCATTATATATGATGGAACAAAGCCATTAACCCCTTCATATCTCTGTCAAAATGTGACTTTCCTCCAGTGAAGAGCTCTGTATGTGGCTTTACAAAAGTAAGAGCTCTCAGGAGTTCTCAAGGTTCATTCAACTCAGTTGCCCACAGTTGCTTTGAATGGACACAGTAAGTGGATAAATAAATTTCCAGATAGCAGTTAAAAAATGCGATCAGAAAGCACAAAATCTCCCACACCAAATAGTGATAAACAGAGCTGGGAAGGACCCCAGGAGGTCCTTATCAAGTTCTGAACGTTCCTGAAATACAATGCTAGCAGCTGTGCTGCTGTGTAAGTACAGCAGAGCTGCGTTCTGTTGACCAACACCTTGAAATAAAGAATAACCAATCTTATATAGCAGGGGTCCTTTGCTCTGTTTTTTCCTGTGCTTCCATGGCAACATAACTGCAGCTACAGCCTTCCTCTCTCTCTGACATAAAGCAAAACGTGTTCCTGCTTCTTGGCTTGCTAAGAGCCTGCTCTGTACGTGCCTTCACATCCCACTGCACAAGCTCCCCAGAGGCAACATCCCATTTCTCTCTGTGTAAGGGATGGCGTTCTGTGTGTGAGACACTGTATATCCAGTGTCTCTGATCTTCCTCACTGCCCGCTTCTTCCTATTCTCTTTTTGCTAAGAGCAGTCATGTGAGAGGCTCTGTTTTCTTCCTTCACTCCTGAATTCACCATATTCCCCGTCAGGTGTCCTGTGCTCAGTCTCTTTGCCTGGCATGTTTCCTAGTCAGAGGCAGGAGTAGTATACACTATTTGCCCTTTGCCTCTGCCCCTAGGTATGTGTCATTCAGACAGCTCTACTGAGGGGTTGAGCAGGGGTCTTGCGTTGTAACAAGCTGTTAGTGGAAGCAGGCATTTGCTTTGTATGAAACTGTAGGAAGTGGAAAACACCTTTCATTTTTCTCCCAGATAATTACAGTCCTGGCTAGGAGACTACTATTGCCTGAGATTGTGGAATTCATCAATGCCTCATGGAAGTTATCCCAAGAATCACAAGTGGAGAGAAAAAAACACCAAAATCCTGTTAAGTTCAGCCTAAATTGTTACAAATCAAGCCTGGTGCTGCACTCATCCTAGAACTGTGGGAAGAGAGGAAATCAGCTTTAGTGCAGATTTTGGGGGGTATCACGAGGGTGCATGATGACTCCTCATGTGGCTTGGCTGGTGGCCTCAGCCCTCATTTTGTGATGTGGCCACAGGACAGAGTCCCTGATTACTGTGGATCATCAAGACACTTGAGGCTTTCATGTTTTTTCTGTGGCCTTTTCTAAAGAAGTAAATTTCACTCAAATTTTAAAAAAAGACCAAAAAGCAGGGAAATGAGGAAGTTTGCAGGAGTGATTGGGTGGTCCCTGTTTATTTTCTGGTCTTAATTTCACCAAAAGCTGCGTGAGTCAGTTCAAGTACCTATGAGACACTTTTAGCTCATCACTAGTGTAGCAAATTTCTTTCCCCTCACTTCATGTGCTTTCACCCTACTCACTATCTGAGTACACTTTGAAATATGATTATAGGTCATATTCTTAAGGAGGATGTCCTTAACTTAAAATCTCTCCCATAAAATATTGTTCCAAAAAATATTTTTAGATGCATTGCATAACATATATTTATACACTTAAATCTCATCTTTACTTAACATTTTACAAAGTTTTCTAATGAATACAAAACATGAAAAACCAAAAAGCATTCCTCCTGGTATACCACTATCCTACTTCATATGTCTGTCTTTCCCTTGTTTGTTTAAGAAGCTGTCTTTTGGGATGCCAGTATCATTTTATAGTGTCAAGAGGGATTTGGTACTTTTCTGGTTGAGTCCTTTGCTTGGGGAGGAACATCAGCATTACTTGTGTTGTAAAGTTCTGAAGGAGCTGGTGAGAATTTGTTGTTGTAAATACTGCAAAATAACAGTGTGGGGATACAGTAGAAATGGGATCTGGAGTACCAGTATGATTCATCTGTTTTAAAGCAAGCCGTTACAGATTTTCTACAAATCACAACTGGTTCCCAACTGGAAAGTGTTTGTTCAAATACTACTATACATAGCTTATTCTACTCTGCTTTTGATGGCATCTGCTATGGCCATCTGATGAAGTTTTTAACATTTTAAATACGCTAGTGTTCATATCATGCTCCATGAATTCTTAAACTCTTTTTTGGCCTCAGGGATGAGATTTTTGGGGTAGACTAGGTCTTTTAATGTAAGGATTAAGCTTTCAGGTCTCTAAAACATGGCAAGTGTAAAAGAGCAATTAATATTTAGTGATGTTTTTTCTAGTCTGCAGAGGCAATATGATTTAAGCACATTAAAGCAGAGTTTTTAATAGTTAGAATCACCAGATTAAAGCAGAGATTTTTTTTTCTAGCAAGTCAAAACTTTCATCATAGATTAATGGAATATGGAGTCAGGTTTTTAATATAATGACTGGAAATGTCAGTTCTAACTTTCTTTTGCTGAAACTTTTTCCTATGGTTAGCTGCAATGTATCTATCTTGATTGTGTGGGTTGAACTAGTGGGAAAAAAAGCATTATCATATTTGCAAATCCTTTTATTATCTTGTGCTCAAATATAGAGAATTTCTTCTTATATATTTAATGTTATTTCACTTCATATACCACATCATTGTTTCTGAAGATAATAAGACATTTCATGGCTTTTTAGGGCTCTCTTTCAGGCACTTTACAGAAGTCAAAGATATGATCTTTGCACTGAAGAGTCTGAAGGAATGTGAGGGTTTGTGTTAACAGATAAGCTGCACAACTTTAATTTAAATCATCCTTGACATAGCATCAAACATCCAGGTGCAACATAATCTGATATGGCAAATTGAAATTGATGTATGAATAGGGTTATCATATATTCAGGTTTTCCTAGTTTGCTTTTTTTTTCCCTACCCAGAAAATTTTTGAAGCTGTATTTTCAGTCTGCATGTGTACTGTGAGTCCATTTATCCATTAACACACAGCAGCCTGTTCATAGGGGTCTTGTACAGATTGCAAAGTCAGCAGTTGTAAAACTGGACCTTTTTTGTTGTAATGGTATGACTATGTAGGTAGATGAAGCTATAGGGGTCAGAGGTAAGCACAGAGCAAGTTAGGGTATGAATGGATAAGAGACCAATTATCTATAAAACACAGGCTTCTGTCTATGTTCTCGACCCCACACAGCAAATACAGTTGCTTGTCTTTGTAAGGATTGCCATATTTATGGTCTGCATTAGGTTAGTAGTGTACAATACCCCAATTTAGATTTCTGCTGCCTAAATTCAAGGAATTTTTTCATTAGTATTGGTAGTAAACCGATCCTTTGTGATCAGACACAAGAGATGTTACATTCTGCCTTTGGAGTGATAATATACCTCCAGTTATTAAAACAGTCTTATTCACATACATCTACCTTCCACCACAAAACCTGGGGAAAATAAAGAAGCACTGCTAATTGGTGAATCATGAGAAATAATGTAGAGAAGCAGTATAGTGATGAGGGCCGAGCAATAATAGATCTGTATCGTTGCATTCACTGATTTGCTTACTAATATTCCTTCAACAAGGCCTGTAAACACAAAGAGAAACTTTAATGTTGAGTCTCTTATAAATATTCACAAATATTAGCTTCGGTCCAGGGAGAATGGTCTCTTTGGGTTCTGTTTTACAGTCAAAGGTGAGAGTCAAGTTACTCTTAAACAGTTGTGTAATTCTGTCCAGGCGCCCTGTAAGAGCCTCTCCCCAATAGTGGAGCACTGCTTTGCAGTCTTTCACCAGCCTGAAGAGCCTGTTCGTTTCCCCAGTGGAAGTTCAGACCTGAGTATAAGCTGCAGCCTCCTAACAATAGGCTCGTTCTTCTCAGATACATTTGCAGACCTATTTCAAGCATTACACAGAGCATTGGTGCTCCGCAGACCATACATTGAAAACCTCTGCCATAACTGGAAACAAGGGAGACTAACCTGCCTAAGCTGTACTGAGCCTTTCTGAACATTTTCAGAGCTATTCCTCCTCCCCCATGGACATGAGAGATGTCATGGAACACAACAGCATGGGCATTTCTGTGTCTGGTGCCAATGCTGCTTAGCACTGAGCATCAGGACAACTTCATTTGTGTCACATTAGTTGTAACTTTCTCGTTTGCTCCTTTCTCTTCTTTTCCAGTTCCTTGATAAGGAAGGAGCCTTTGATTTGCTTGTCAGTGATCATTTGTATTTTAGAGAGCTTCATGTAATTAGATCAGGCATTGCATTTGTTTATGGCATTGAATCTGAATCTGAAATTCTGGGCAGCAGCCAGCCAGTTGTCGCATGAAAAATAAATTTTAAAAAGGCAATAGGATCAACGTTATTCTCTTGCAATTGAGGAAAAGCTATGGGGCAGAGTGGCAATTTAGCAGCTGTGCTGAACACTGTCATAGTAGAAGACTGTGATGCCAGTTTTTGTTTCTGCATAAGAAAGTATTGCCAAGGTTGATCTATTCAGCTGACATAAGCCTTAATTGCTTAACAATGATTTTATAGGTGTTTGATTATAATCATTGACAAATGCCAAATGAAATATGTAGTAGTGGTATTTTACTGTAGCATGGTGTTCTGAGGAAGTGTGTAGGAGAACATTTGTAGGTAGAGATAGTATCTTTTTTTAGATTACTTGGTATAACTGGAAAAGTTAGAGAAGCTTTGGGGCATAAGATCCCTTGTAAAGATCTCAGTGTAATAGATAACTCTTGTTCAGAGAGTAGGTCTTAGCTGAGCTATTGGAAAAGGAATTCACGGCCACGATCTTTGTCCTTCACCTTAAAGTTTTGCAGAGGGCTGGTGAATTCAACAAATACTTTGTCATCTACTCATTTTCAAAGAAGGTTTCTTAAGCATTAGCAATGGAATAACAGGAACTGTTATAAAACAAACACCTTTGCTTTCTAAGAACATGAGAAAATGAGATATATATAATAATGGCTGACTGATCTAGTTTGACTCTCTATCCTGTCTAGGATGCAGATGTAGGTGCTCGTCATCAAGAAACACCTAGTAAATACATGCCAAAATGAATATCTCCTCTGGTTCAATCTCTCTATTTGATAAAGTGCTAATTAAAAAGCAAAAAATAACTGTAACTGGGGAAAAAAGTAATAGTTCACAGTTCCTGATTTTCCACCTTGCTTGTTTTCTGACTTACAATAATAACACTTGAGTTGAGGTATAGTTGATTGCCTTAAATCCCAAAGATGATTTCTTAAGGTTATAATTTTGCTCAGAATTGTGATGAAGTATTTTTCATGTGTTACTATAAATTTTGGAAACAGTTATATTTTTGAAAACCAGCATTTTTCCAAGTTTTTACTTATTGATTTTGAAATGTCAAAACATTTCACCTGTAGTGATTAAGCAGAGAGATATGGTGACAGATATTGGTCTGCGTTACTGTTTGCTTGAGTAAGTATATGGAAGCAGAATGTTAAGGTTTATTGTGATTGATTGAACACTAACAGGATTTACAAGTTAACGGTAAGGATTTTCAGATGCAAAGTAAGGACAACTCTGTGGATGAAAGAGAAGAAAGGAAATATATTCTGTGAGCAGCCAAGCAACTTAAAATGCATGGCAGGATACATACTTTCCTCTGTTCCTGGTTCAGCATCAAGGAAGGGAAAATTGTTTCTGTTATTATACTATGTCTAATAGACCTATATATTTTCTACACGTCTAAGAACTTGGAAAGCAGTCAAGAGATGTGTATTTATTGGGATGCACATATTATCCACAACCAGTCTGCTGCATGATTGCCTGGAGAACCAACTGCTCAACCTTATATATGAGCCTCTGAATAGAGTGTAGTTATATATAACAAATGTTAAGCTATAAAATGTTTAACTATTACACAATAGTGGCTGAGGTTGTGTTGGTACGTGGCTTCTCCTCTGCTTTGCCTTTACATAAATGTTTAAATAAATCAAGTTTTGGGGCATGTGTCTTCCTCAGGTGAATAGGTAACATCTACTAACAGCTGATTCAAATGAAAATTTGATGTAACTCAAAAATATTTTATTATATACACAATGATGGATTACCAACTAATTGGTACATAAAAGCCCTCTCCATGTCAATAAGTTACAGAATAAATGTTACTCAGAGCTCCACTTCACACCTTCAATACAAGACAGCTATTGAAAAGAAAGAAAAATTTTCTTAAGCAGGTACAACATGAATACAATCGCAAAAATGCTAGTAAGCTATCAACTTAAATGTACAGATCTTTTTCAAAACAAGTATTTTGCTATTAGCTAAGGAGAACAGAGAAACGATACTAAATGCTTGTGGCACCTTATCTGGGCTTGTCATGCTTTCAACCTTTCTGAATGTCACTAGTCTGAGGGCAGCTATACCACTCATCTTCTTTTGCTTTAGTATTTTGCAACCCATCAGGTGAAATAATGCAGCTTCTAATTTGGACTATGGGTTCAGTTTGAGGCAGACAGATATTTTGGGTGAATTAAAATACAGAAAGCCCCACCTGCCTCGTGATATGGACTTCTCTGTTTAAAAGCAATGACAACGAGGTTTTAGTAACAGCCATTTGTGAATATTGCATTTTTGTAGAAACAGGGTTCACACAGTATGTGGCAAGCAAGTCATACTAGAAACAATCTTTTATTTCAATGCAGCCAGGTATCCGCACAGCACATTTAAATGCCTGTATGGTATTTGTGACAGGATCAATGCCAATTTATTAATACAACTCCCAGCACAACCGATGCCTTAGTTCAAATGAAAGTCTAAAGCTCTATTCAGTACTATGGCACCACCACCAAATACTGTTAGGAGTTCATTTTAAAAACCAAGCCATCTGAGTGGGTTTTCCCACAAGGGCTCAGCCACTCACCCTTAACTGCTGCCATTTGAAAAGGAAGATATTTTGTCTGCTAGCTTCAGGTGCCTGGCGTAAAGTCTTCTGAGAAAACCTCACTTGCCAATTAGACTTGATCTTGCTCAAGCTATAGGGTTTGTTTGCATAGTGAAGTCAGTGCACAGTAAATTAAGCTGTGAATTTAATAACTGTCCAGAGGTTTTATGCTCTTTCTCTGCTTGAACACCTACAGAGCACTATATCAGGCAACTTACTTAGAAAATACAAAGAGCTACTCCAACTGTACAGTGGTAAATCCATACACTTCTTTACCTGTATTTTAATTTTCCTGTGTGGATAAGTCAAAAAATAAATGCTCATCAGGGAACTTGAGAACTTAACAAAAATTAAACATCCAGGACATGATTAGGAAATTCAACCTTTCTGCTGCTTTCAACATAATCTCTAACTGTAGAATGCTACACGTAAAACCAGTTCACTGATGGCATTAGCTGCATCCACACTGTAGGAGTATTTCTCAAAGGGGTAGATCTGAAAATCTGAATGCAGCACCAGCAGCATGCAGTGTCCAACAGCTCTCAGAGAAACACCTTTGGCTATTCTCTGGGTTTTCATGCTTGAGCTATCTGTTGGAAGTCCCCTTTGAGGAAATTTAGAGGCTGGATATAGTGTCAGAATTTAATAAAAGTGTTTGTTTTAGCTTGCTTTAATCTTCAGAGAAGGCTGAGGGAAATTCCAAGTGACTGAATAAGTAAAGTCTTTGGACTTTAAATCTGTTGGTTAATTTTATGTGCCTTAACGTGTGCACTTTCGTATCTCCTAGCAGATAGGGGCTGGTAAACAATCAAGCAAGTCTGAAATATGTTCCTGCAAGTCAATGAGTTTGAAGCATATCATGAAACATTTTTCACTGTATAAGCTACTGTAGTGCTATATGTTAATGAGTGATGGTCTGTCCCCCCAGAACTATAGGTTGCACTTTCTTGTTCTGATGTCTGCTGTTCTTTCACATAGTGAATTTTAATTCAAATAGGTCTAAAGATGGAAAGCACTTGGGAAACTTAGCATGGTTTCAGAATGTAGAGCTGAAACTTGGAATATTTTTAAGGTGTTTTGTGGTTTATTTGTTTGTGGTTTTGCTGATGTGATTCATGTTTGCCTGACCTCCTACTTTTGCATAGAGACCTCAGATTGTCTGTGGCATACCTGAAGACAATTCAACTTCTGCTTTATTAAACTCATCTGAATTTGTGCACTGGGAACTACAAGGCTATGACCATGGTTGTGTGACAATTTTGAATTTTAAAAAAATTATCTTCCTTTATTCTACTGCAATCTATAATACTGCAGCTCAGTTTCTCTACCTGATAATACACTTATGATTGTACCTGTTCTACAGTAGCTACCCTGAAGTTTAATCTGATGCCTGAGAAAAAACTTAATGAATATGAAATAGAAAATAGTGTACAAATTAGAATTTAAAGAGTATAGAGAATCTGAATATAAAATTGATCACTTTTTTAAAAAGTACCATTATTATTTATGCCACTGGATGTACCTTAAACCATTTCAGTTTATTAAATTCTCTTTGAATGCTTGTGTCTTTAGCATGCATTTGAAGCCTTTCATAAGATTTTCTTGAAAAAGCCTCCCTGTTGCATTGTGGATAAACATTAGACGACTCAGCCCGTAGGTGTTGGTAGCATTACTAACACCAAGCCTAGCTGAGAGAAAAGGAATTGATTAACTTGCTACGGATTTGGATGAAGAGCAAATGACTGGACGTGCTTATCTTGCAGCTAGCAAGACTTTCCGCGGTACGGTGTTTAAACTCTGCTTGTGTGAATAAAGACCGCCATCCCATGGTTACTCACAGATTAGTTTTCATGGCGATTCAAGCAAATAGTGGCAATCCCTCTCACCATCTCTCTTTGCAGGGTTGTATTTAAACAAAGGATAACACTTTGTCCTCACCATATTTTAAATATTGTGTTTCCCCGTGCTATGTGCATTGTGTTAAACTTCTTCCCGGCTGCCAAAAATCTGCAACTTTAGTTGCCTATGGTGGGTAACTTTCATAGCTCCGAAAAGTCACTGAAGGTGGGGAGAGCACAGGGAACAGATTAAAAAAGAAGTATGGCATAGCCAGATTAAAATGAACCTGTAGTATAGTCCCCCAGGCGAAAAAATAATCCTTATTTTGGCATCATAAAAGGAGTATTTTGGATGCTGCTGCATCTTTGCTTGCCAAACTAAATGCTGTAGCAGAGCTACGGCCAAGTTAATTCCTGAACCTTAACTTTAATTGGTAAAGAGTCAAACTGTGAGGCTACAGTAATTACATATTACCATAGTACTTCAGTATGCTGCAGTTTCTCACAGGAGATGGTCAAATACCTAATATTGTTTAGGGACCCACAACAGCTTATCCTTCATAGACATTTTTACAGATGCTTTCTAAAATAAGCTAACATCAACTGCTTGCTCCCCAAGTGTTGTCTGTAGAATGGTTTCAGAGCTCTCTTAACCTAAGCTTACAGTTTCTGTTTTCAATAGAAATCCTCAAAGTAAATCCCAACAATTGAAGGAAATGACTGAGCAGTTTTCTGTTTATGAAAGTCGAGTAGCTGTTTGTTTGAAACTGCTTGTTGGTATGTGTCCCACTTGAAATGTTGACTGCTGCTGCCAATTTTTGCAGAGCACGTATGTAGTTATCTAATAGGTGTTTCTGCTGAATAGTTGTTTTCCTTGATTGCATTGTGCTTGACGCTAATGAAATCTGAAGACATACCCATATGTGAAACTAAAGAGGCTGGTCTGCACAAGAACAATCTATAAATGTAAGGAAATCAGCTGAATATATAAAGTCAATAAACCTAAATTACTGTATCTTAATCTCCCCTATGGATAATTTTGTTCTTGAGTAGAGTCATTTCAGTTTACTGCAAACTAAGCCAAATGGTAAAATTACTTCACAACACTATGTAATAGTCTCTAATTTAGGAAGTGTGAAAACATTCTCTTGTGATTCTGGTTAGACTTAACTAAGAAACTACTTTCCCCAACTACTCATCACCATTCAGCAGTCAAAGATTGCTGTTGTCATCCATAGAGTTGGTGCAGGTTGAATGAGTACTCTCTGACCTCTTTCAGTACAAATTTAGGCAAACTACATGTATACTTCCGCCCCCCCCCCCCCCCCCCCCCAAAGCTTTGAAAAAGCTCTTTACTGGCTGAATTGGTAGGATAATGTTCATTAGATGATACAGCAACAATCATCTGGAGGAAGGGAGTTGATAAAATTTTGAGCTGCTGTGAATGGAGGGAATTTCTTCATCCTGTGTAGTTCTTGGGATTTTACCAGCAAAGCTGGAGTTGGACCAGAATTAAAAGCAACTTCTCTTTATCGTTTACCAAAATTCCTTGAATTACATCTTGTTCTAACTGCTTCGGCTTTTCTTGGAAAAATACTATTGCAGACATGATTAACTGTGCTCATATAATGGAATTTTTTCTTCAGAATGTGATGCCAGTCTGATTTGATGCTGCATAGATGTAGGGTAATTAGAAGTGCTTTCCATGCGGTTAAATTCACTGAATACTAAGAGCAGAAATGATGCAACATATTTGTTGATGCACGCCATTCTTCAACTAGACCATGAACACAGCCTTGCTTAAATATGGTGACATTTCTAGCACCTACACCCAGCCAGTGATTTGGATCTATTCTGCTTTAGCCAAACAGGATAAAAACATGTCTTCCTGCCTCAGACATCTTGTGTGTCTAAGAAAAGAGGTGGGTACAGGCAGACCAGGACCCTAATTACATTTATGAATAGTCATATCACATCCTCTAGCACAGCCAAATATGGCCTCATGATGGAACATCTGAATGTACAAAACTACTTTGCCAATATACCTTGTAAAAAGAGAAAACACTACTAAGTATCATTTCAACACTGAAAAATAGAAAAACTATTAATTAGTGTATATAATTTTCATGTAGAGAAAACACAGGTAGTTGATTTTGTATACTTTGTATTTTGTATGCACGAGTTATATTAATATTGCAATACAGCCAGAAGGTGGCGATAGCTATTTAATTTAGTAAACTAAGGCAGCTATCTGGCTTGAGCGTTACAAAGTAACTCAGCCCCTAAGAGTCTTACCCAGGGCATTGTCAGATTTATAGTTGAAGTACCCGCTGTGCAGGCAGGCAGTCATTTGTCAGAGCAGTCAAAAGCTGGCACTAAATTTAAGTTCTAGTCTCCTATTCTTCTGTGTATTCTATATATTACCTCATTAGGAACTTCTGAACATTTTTCCTTATGTTCCATACAAATTTATGATGTGTTCTAAAGCAGCTATGAACAAATACTTTCCCAAGGCCACTCTTTATATACCTTTGTACTCATGCATGCACATTGGGAGTATATCTACAATATCATATAAAACACAAAATTAGCTTTATTTTCTGTGGATGATACAGAATGTTATTATCTATAGGATATGAAGAAGGAAGGGTTTATATACAGTCCTTAAAACTGATGAGAATATAATAGCTGTAATACTGAAGAGTGCTTAGGACAAAGTTGTGAGGTGTTTTCTCAGGTCAGTGAGACATTTCTCTCCTAAAGCATTATGTCCAGGTTTTTTGGCAACACTGGTGTCAGTAACTGCTCAGAAGTGCGTGTGAAAAACAAAAGGTCTGGTCCTTGACTTGTCAGCTGATTGGTTTTGTTTTCTGCAAATAGACATCAGGTGGCTCTGCTGTTTGGACCAACTGTTCAGCATATCTTCAGCCAGAAATTTAGTATGAGGTGAGATTGAAAGAGAATGTCCATGAGACAAGAGGGTAAACAAGAGGCAGATGGACCATGTGTGAAACTTGCAATGCCAAACAGTGGGTTAAGATGCTCTTTTAAAATGCTACTAGACAACCTTAAAGCAACTGAGAAAAGTTACATTTCCACTAGCTAGAGAATGAGAAAATTTATCATGGTCTTCATCAGAACATCTCTCATTTACTGAACTACTGTGGGAGCTGCTTGTCTAAAAAGTGACCTATCTAACATCAGTTGATTACTGCTCTGTAAGTGGAGGGAAGCATACAAGTGCCATCTTCCAGCATGGTTTTATCAAACTGGTTACCAGACTGATCGGCTCTGGGTCAGAACTAGGAAGCAGGTAAGACTCATAAGAAAACCATTTGGGCAGTCAACCATTTGCCCAGTCACAACAATGTATGAAAGCTTCTTCAATCAGTGCTTCTGCCATGATGTTGTAGTTTAGCCCCCATGACTGAAGTGCTGTGATGGGTTGTGCTCTACACAAAGCATCAACTCAGATGCACGGAGCTTTGCTATGGAAAGGATGATAAGTCTGGCAACAGTTTATGGGATCAGAAGGGAAGTCACAAAGGGAGACAGAGTGGTAGGAGTCTGCTATGGACTGCCTAGTCAAGAAGAGAGGGTGAACAAAGCCTTCCTCAAAAAACTGGAAGAAATCTCCTGATCACAGGCCCTGCTTCTCATGGTGGGTCTTGAACCACTCTGACATCTTCTGGGTGGACACCATAGCAGGGCACAAGCAAGTAGTGAGATTTCTGGAGTACATGCAAGATGAATTTTTGATTCAGGTTCTGGATAGACCAACTCAATGAGGTGCTCTGCTGACCTTCTCTCCTGAATATATGAGAATGGGAAGGCTGATAGCAGTCTTGGCTGCAGTGACCATCGAAAGATCTTCATGGACTTAAGGAAGGGAAATAGAAATCTAAAGACCCTGTACTTCAGGGGCTTGTCCATGGAACTAGTAGGAGGAATCTCATAAGATCAAATGAACCCAGGAGAACTGGTTGACCGTCAAGAATATTCTCTTTAAATCAGAAGAAAAGAAAAAATCTTAAAGAAAATGAGCAGATGTAGCAAGAGGTCATCTAGGCTGAACAGGGAAGTCTGGACTGAGCCTAAACACATAAATGGAATGTATAGAAGGTGGAAGCAGGGTCAGGATGCCCATAAGAACTATGGTGTGCAATGTGGGCTTGCTACTGAACAAGGTGAACAATCTGGTGCAAAAGGACACAAAAAATGTTCAATGCCGTCTTTGCTTTGGCCTTAAATAGCAAGGTCTCCTCTCAAGTTTATCAGATTCCTTTGTCTAGTAGCAAAGCTTGAGAGAGAGAAGTATTACCCATGGTAGAGGATGGTCAAGTTAGAAACTACTTAAGCAGACTGGAAGAACACAAGTTCATAGGCCTGGATGGGATGCATCTGAAGGTGCTGAGGAAGTTGATGCACGGGATTGCAAAACTCCTCTCTCTTATCTTTAAAAGGTCATGTTGATAGCAGGTTTTTGATGACCTGAAAAAGAGAAATGTCATGCTTAGCTTCAAAAATGGTAAGAAAGAGGTTCTGGGAAACTGCAGGCTGGTGAGCCTTACCTCAACCCATTAGAAAATGAAGGAGAAAATCCTGGACACCATTTCCAGCCACATGAAGGAAAGGAAGGTGACTGGGAAGAGCCAATGTGGATTCACCAAGGGCAAATTGTGCCTGGCCAGCCTAACTACCTTCTGTGGTGAGATGATTAGCTCAATGGATAAGATGAGAGCAGTAGCTGTAGATTATCTTGATTCTAAGTAGGTTCTTGACACAGTTTGTTAGAAATCCTTCCAGTAACATGGAGAAGATATGGACTGGATAGCTGGACTATAAGGTGGCCGTATTGTTTGGCTAAAAGTGTGGAGATCAGTATTCAGAATCTTAATTGGGAGCCTATTACCAAGAGGCATTCTTCAAGGGTTGATGCTAGGGATTATATTGTTCTTTAACATCTTCCTCAACAAACTAGCTGATGGGATACACACTCATCACATGCATGGATAATGCCAAACTGGAATGAGCAATTAATACACTGTAGGGCTGGACTGTCATTCAGAGGGAACTTGACAACTAGAGAAATGGGCTGGCAGAAATATCATGAAGGTAAACAAAGTTCTGCACCTGTGATAGAGCAACTTCATGCATCAGTAGCAATAAATACCACAGAAAAGGACACTGCAGACAAGCTGAACATGAGGCAGCATTGTACGCTTACAGCAATCATATACTGTAGCAAAAGGATATCCAGCAAGCTGAAGGACGTGATTACTCCCTTGTCACTTGTGAGATCACATTTGAAATACCTTTCCTAGCTTTATGTTCCTTTGTACCAGTGAGATATTGACAAAGTGGGAGCATGCGACATACCAGGAGAAGCAGAGAACAGAGAACTGTAAGGGTAAGCGTCAGTGGGTCTAATTGCTGTCTTCAGATACCTGATGGGGAGTTACAGAAAAGATGGAGCTAGACTCTTCTTGGAGGCGCACGGTAGAAGTGACGATGGATACAAGTTGCAGCAAAAATATTCTGACTGGATGTAGGGAGGAATTTTTCACCATGAGAGGGGTTAAGCCCAAGAACGGATGCCCAAAGAGGCTTAGGAAACTCCATGCTTGGAGATTTTGGAAACCTGACTTCTCTAACCTGAAGTTGGCCCTGCTTTGTTTGCACTAGATGACCTCCAGAGGTCCCTTTCAATACAGTTTTTTTTTTTTCTGTGAGTGTATGGTTATCTTAATATAAGTCCTTAATGTGATTCTTAGCAAGCTGGATATGTTTCATAAAAATGATTGACATTTTAAAAACCATGCAATTCTCCATGAAAGCCTCCAGGTAATAAAGGCAATGAAAGGTGTGCATTCATTAATCATGCTTGCCTATACCCAAAACAGAAAAGAAGATTTCAAATATGCATCAGTGCCCTGAGAGCAACATGGGCCCTGACTGTCCCTGCCAGCCCCCCGGGGCTCCCCCACCCTGCCCAGAGCCCAGGACCCCCCGTCAGCCCCCCAGGGGCCGTCAGCCCCTGCCCCAGCACCGCCGCAGCAGGGCCGGTCTCCAGCTCCCCACAGCCCTGCCCTGCCCGGCCATGGCCCCCGCCGAGCCGGGCCCACCCGCGGCCCCACGTCCCAGCCCGGCCTCGGCCCGTCCCCGTCCCCAGGGAGGTGCCCGATGCCGGGGCTGGGGCTGCCCCGGTGCCCCCGGCTGCCCCGCTCCGGGCTGGGGCTGGGACGGGGCCTGGTGCCAGGCCCTGCCCTGACCCACCATGGGGAGCCACCACGGTCCCAGCCCCCCCAGGGCCCTGACCAGTTCCTGCAGGATTCTGCCAATGACATAGACAGCATTTACTTAACAAGAAAATTATTTGTATTGAAATGTTATGTAGGACACCACAGAAAGTCTACTGTGAATTTCAAACAAATTTAGTCTGTCCTGTTCTCAGGAGTCCAAAATTGCATCTTGCAAAAGAGAGGATGGCCTTTAACTTTTGTATTCGCACCAATGACCGCATCGTGGCTGCTGCTGTACACCTGCAGGGACGAAAACCTGAAGGGTTTTAGTGTCCTAGGAGCTAAGCTCTTATGGATGGTGGGAGAACAGAGAAGCAGGCCCCATCTGGGATAGGGGGAAAATCAATGTAGGAACAAAAAAATTAGAGACCATCAGAATTCTTGACAATTCTGGTTTGCCTTTAGCTTAGCTATGTGTAACAGCAAGTGTGCCAATAGGTAGACTGATCTATCAAGAGGCAGAGCTGATCCAGGGCTTCTCTTATGAAAACTGAAAATGGCTCATACTTCAAAAGAAGCGTTACATGGGAATAGGCCATATTTTTTGCCAGTTTAGTCAAGAAGGGTTTTTTCACTTCATGCTAGAATATCCAGGTAGGAGCAATTGTCTCACATTTCAGAAAAGTCACTGATATGATGAATAGGACGTTTGCTTGGTATAAGTCCCACATTCAACACTTCTCTGACACAGTTTGCAAAGGGCATTGAAAGTTACTTTGATCACAAAGAACTACTATTTTTTTTGTGCGTCAGATTTCTTTTACTGCTCCTGTTGGAACTCTTTAAGTTTAAATAATTTAAATACACATTGGAGCAAAGAGTTGAACATGACTCTCCTGTATCCTATGTGAAGGATCTAAACATGGGGCTGTAAAGACAGTTGGAGGGGAGGAAGAAAGACAAGGCTCTTTTTCAGGACTAAACACTGAATCTTTATATACCTACTGTATACCATAAACACAAAACTTGCATCTATTCCAGGATTGTACAGCAAATTTATCATTGATTGACTTTTTTTCATTGAAAACTTTGAGAATTTCTTGGAGAGAAAAAAAACACACGTGTGCACAAAATGGGGATATTCTTTCCCAGCCAGTTTGTCTTACAGAAAAATTGATCTCCCTTGCTGGGCTGTGCTGCCAGAACTCTTCCTTTTTGTGAAAGGAAATTATGGTTCCTGTGAAAGTGCCACAAATGACATGGACGGTTGGCAGCACAGAATCATTATTGCTTGTTGAGTAAACATTTTCAAGCAGACAATAAATAAATCCTCATCATAAAAGAGGATTTGGAGAGGGGTAATAGAGAACTGTGTTAGGGTATTGTTACCATTCTAAATGTGTCTGCTACCAAGCTATAGCAAAATTCACTAGCGCAACTACTTTTCTCCACACAACGGGTGGATCAGAACAAACAGATGTGGGGCATCTGTGTCTAGGGAGGGGTAAAGTGCAGTTATATGTCAGGAAGGTGCAGGAGGTAAGAATTTCTCTTCTGCTTTCTGCTACAGACTTCACTGTGAGCTGTTGACCTCAGTGCAAATTCAGCTGGTGGAGAAAAGTTCCTTACATGTGTCATTTCCAAAAGCTTTTATTGTGTTTCAATGCTTGATGGTACTTCAATATATGTAAATATTGTGAGAGAGTCACATGGTAATTTCTGTCACTGAAGTGAGTTTTCTTTTATTTTATACCAGAATGAACACATTCTTTGGGAGTTTGTTGATGACTGGTATCTCTGACAGTATTACAGTGAATTCCTAGCTTGACCTTAAAGCAGCAGCCGGATTGTGTTGGTACAAGTTCCTGCTGTACAGTTAGGAGTTTGCATGCTTGAATTCACACATTGCAAAGCTCTGAAGAAGTGACAGTATACACACGATTGCAGGAGATGAAAGATGACCTTTAAAAAACTGCACAGCATGCTGTCTAACTAGGATGAATGTCCATATAGGCTCATGACCAAGAAGTAACAGCCCAGATTGTGTCTTGGGCACCTGATAGCAGAATGTTCTCAATGTATGATCTTTTTATTTGGGAATCCACTTTTCTAGGGGTCCTTAGGAATGCAAAATGCCTCACTTTAAGGCATGATTAAGACTGCAATTGTTCATTCAGGCTTTTGCCTCTGAAAGTGCAAGGTGTTTGCTTTTTAGATAAACCTCTTTGTAGGTTTTCTATGGATAGCAATTGACCGATGGTGCATTTTTGTTCCCTTGTCCCACTAATGCTCAGAGACTTTCATTCTGAGCTAATTTATGCTACCAGGAAAAGCAAAAATAGACTACTCAAAGCTGTGTCTATTTTGCTAACTAAAACAAGACCAGCTTTCTGAACCTTAGCTCTGTGACCAAGAGTACAGACAGGCTCAGGTCCAATCTGCTTATGGCCAGCCTCCTCCAGACGATGTGTCTTGGAGTCAGATAGTTGGTGAGGTGCAAACCAGACAAGAGGAGGAGGCTGTCAGTTAACCCATGTGAAGACCAGTGCTTGAGCCTGCTCGGCCTGTTTTTTTCTTTTATTTAGAAGTGTTAACACACCTTAAAAGAACAGACAATATCTGTGTGACAGGCTGCAGATGCATACAAAATGGATTTCTCCTTCTTTCAGGGAAGCATACACAGAAAGTAGGGGATACAAGCTCGGCCAGACTGTCCTTAACCAATGACTTCTGTATGACTATAGCACCTTATGCTCCAGGATCATGGTAATGACCACATTTATGTTTTTGATAAAAGAAAACCTTTCACATTAAATGAGATGGTTACTTCACTGGGGCATGTTTAATGTGGTGAAATTTTCACCCAGTTGCAACATCTGGAAGTTAACATTACAGAATGAATAAGTTATGTTATGAGCCAAGACCTGCAGAGACATGCGGGTGCCTGAGTGTCTCCCCTCCAAGTGAGTGGTCAGTTTGACTGGTGGTGCCTGGTGCTCAGCATACACAGCTCAGAGCTAAGCCTCCAGGTATCCATTAAACTGCTTGCTAGTAAGCAATATATTGTATTTGCTCCTCTAATGATGAATGATTTCTTCACCATTCTTCCAGAATAAGGTATTTATTGAGCAACCTGATCTAGTTGAAGATGTTCCTGCTCATTGCGGGGTGGGGGGGTTGGACCGGATGACCTTTAAAGGTCCCTTCCAACCCAAACTGTTCTATGATTCTATAATTCTATGATCTACCTTCTTGCGCTGCTTCCAAATTTGGGGGCTTTTTAAAAAGCTGTATTAGAACTGCTGTAATTTGCAGTACATTAGCAGTGTGCAACTCAATTTCTTCTGTTTATGATAGAGAGTGGACTGAAAGCCAAACAGCTAGTAAAAGCACATTGCAAAGCAAAGAAATCCATGTATGTAAGTCAAGCCAATTAATGCTAAAGCATAATCAATCCTATTTGACCAGTGAATAAACTCACTAAGCAGCTAACAGCGAAGAAATGAGTTCCTCTATGCATGCAAGAAGAAATCTATTGCATGGAGATTATGGAGGTTTTCTCCCTGTGGGTTTGTGGGGAAAAAAGCCCTACACTAGCTTCACATATGCTACTAAAGATCAACATTTTGTATTTCCTTACGCATTTATTTTCTGTTCTTATAAGAGGCAGTTATTTTCGGATAATAACCCAAGTGGGTTGTCTTGCCCAGTAGATCTGGGCAGAGAAACTCTTACCTACATGTCTGTTTTCTTCCACAGGAATCCTAGTGATTACTGCTTTGCTAATGCAGGAGCTGAGCTGGAAAAGCAGCTCTGAGCATATGTATAAGATGATAGCCACCATTTGCCCTTGCTTGGGCCAATCCACCCTTACCCCTTTATTTTAATAACTAGGTTCCCAGTTCCTTGACAGTTCCCAGTTCCTAGATTCCTTGCCAAGCCTTATAGAAGGTGCCTTTATACTGATACTTTTGTTTTCCACATAGATTTTTTTTTCCTCAGGTATCTGTTTTTAACATTGCTTCAGATTTCCATTACTACAATATTTGACTGTCTCAATCTTAGATGATTTTTTTTTCCTTTTGGTTTCATATGAAATGGAGAAGGCTTTGTGTTTTTTTTTATTTTCAAATCCTAGTTGCGTGGGGAGAGAACAGAAGCACAGAAACTCTATGGCTCAGATTCTCAAACACAGTGAGGTGCCTGACACCTGCATGGCAGAAATTCCTCTGTGTGTTGGAGGATCTGAGTGTGACTTGGCTGGAATCACACAGTAAGCACATGGCTGACTGGGGAATCTGGACAATGAATTGGCCTCCCATGTGTCTGGTGAAAAAGGGCCTGGTGGGCTTGCACTGAACAGCTGTTCGGCAGGAAGAAGTGAAGACAGCAAGCAGGAGGGTTTGGAGAGAGTGCTACACCCCAGCCTAGGGTCTTGAATGCATCTAACCTGGTTCTCTCTTTCAGCGTGGCAGTACATTATGGCATGAACTATTATATTACACTCAGAGGAGGCAGTTCATTGGAAGATACTAAAATTCAGAATAGAGTTGAATTTTCAGGAACTGTGAGGCAAAGGGAAAGGGAAAAGTATTCATACCAAACATTTTTAAGACTGATATACTGGTGTTTTTACTCCCAGTTTCTGACTCAGTGACAAGAGTGTATGTGTATGAAGTGGTGAATTTTTCTTGAAGTTCACTGTTCTGACTGCGCTTGCTGAATTAATTTTGTTAATCTTCACTTTAAGCATAAGAGCACATCTACTACAGTCTTCACACACCTTGCTTTTCCTTTTGACCAACCAAATATTCCCTTTAATTATACTCCATTTAGCTGGGCTGTTTAAATTCTGAAGACCACATTGTAAAAAAATAAATAAATTGGGATATACCAAGTTTTTAAAATAAGTTTCTGGAGCTTTGAACATGGGAATAAAGCTGTATGGACAATCCGATATTTTAATGGAACAAAAATCTCACTAAAAATGTATTGTGAAAAGCAAAAATAATATAGATAGTTTCCAAATTTCTCGCTTTAAGCCAACCTTTCGGAACTGTGATTCATCTTCAGAACAGTGACTCAGGGTATATAATCGCCACATATTGTAGACTAACAATATTAGATAGACCCTATTAAAATTAACAGAAGCTTCACTGAGCAACAGCACCTGGCTTATCATATATTTTAGTAGCTTCTACCTCTCAGTCAGAAAACAAGAATGATGAAAATGTGGTGAAAATGTGTTTGGTGCTCAATAATCCTTTTAGTTCAAGAAGATCCATCTGTCCTTCCTTTTACTTCATGCATTTTCACCACTGAAAGAGAGTTCAAGGAAAATCAAGTTTTCAAAAATCTGATGCCTAAGAATGATTATGTATGTGGCTTATGTTGCAAAACAGGGAAAAAAAGCAGCTGAATATTTTGTGGCTTAATTTCAATATTCCCATCAGTGTTATAAAGAACACAGTTGGATTTTAATTACTGTCTTAGTACAACCAAGATGATCTAATAAAGCTGATTATTTTGGTGTTTACTATTACTTTTTTCTTTAAAATAAAAGCAAAAGTATCTTCCAAAATGGTATTAATATATTTTAATTACAAACTACTTCAATTAATTTCTTTATAAGCTCTACTAGAACTAGTTCCAATTAATTTCTAATTACTGCCCATAACATCTGGATATTGCAATAGTGCACATGCTCTGTAAAAACATACATTTAGATCAATCATATCCTGAAGGTTCACATGGATGAAACTAATATTCCGCCAAAAAAAGAGAAGAAAGTGGATGTCTGTGCTGATTCCACCCTAGCCAAAATGTGCGCTAGGTGTGATGTTAGGTACTTAACAAAAGAGAAAAAACCCCTCTGTCACACTGGGAATCCTGCCCACAGTTTTGATCTTCGAAATACATGTTTAAAAAATGTGATATGAAATAAAATGTGAATAGTAATATTGTTCTGCAGATGGGGAAAACTGAAGCATGGAGGCTGAAATGTCAGACAGCAATGCAGTGGCAGAACCAGTAATGAAACACAAATACCTTGCTCTGTCAATTTACTATGCAATTTGGGCAGGTCCTTCTGCAGTGTTTCAGGCTGATAAAGGTTATGCCAACATTAAATCCACACTTGCACCCTTGTGCAAGCCCCAAAGGCCCATGATACCCCTTTACTTGCTTTTGGAGCTCTCCTAGAGCTGCTGCAGCTCAGAGGGGAGCTAGCTGCCTGCCTGGGGGTCAAACGGCAAATCACAGCTGAGAAGGGGTTTAACAAACAGTTTCTAGCTGCCTCTCAGCTGTATGCTTCCTGGCTGAGACTGGGGCCCATCTGTGCAGGCGTCCTCCTTCATTTCTGTCCTGGAAGCAGGCAGCTGTCCCTGCTTAGGAGCCGTGCCACTAGCTGTGCCTTCCAGGAACAGGGGTGGATGGATGCAATGTGTCCTTGCAGGGGTGACAGACGCCCCATGGGCCCCAGCAGCACAGACAAGATTAGCACAAAAAGGAAAGTGGGAAAATGGAGTATCCACAGTGAATGCCTGGTTTGACAGCCACGAACTGATCATATTTCAAATACCAGTGTCTGCGTTCATAATGTGGTGTGTTTTCTCTTTAACATCATTCTTTTCAAAGATGTTACTTCTAAGACTTTTTTTCCCGCCCTTTGGGTTCAAAAGTTACAGCTGGCTTAAAATAAGCATGGATTCTTCTGCTTTTTTTGTCAGGATGAGAAACCAGTGACATGAACTCTTTCGTGATAGGCTCCTCATATGATCTTTCCAATGTGTCCTGTAACAAGGGAGTAGTGGAAATTTTATGAGGAAGCCCATTAGCTTTTCAACTTTGGTCAAACCTGTCATTGTGTGTATTTTATTCATGTCAACCTTTTTCCCACCCATCTTAGCTTCTCATTGACCCCACAAGTCAACACTTGCTTGAAAATGTCACCATTGGAGGACAGTCTGTTACCAAATGACCACTGTTTCTTTTCGGTTTCTCCTTAGATCTTACTTAACATGCATTTCTTCTGAGGGCCACCAGCAATAATGATCACCCCCTCTTCAAGAACATGTGAGTAAATAGCGCTAGGGTGTTGCTGTTCTTTATGTAAGTGGGAGTTGGACTGGGGACAGAGGAGGATACTACTTAACTGGAAGACTGCTAGGTTGTTTTGGTAAATCCACGGTACTGTGTAGCTGAGTGATATTGTCTGTGTAATTTAAGGGACAGTTTTACTTGTGTCCTTGCCATACATGGCTGCACAGAAAATTGCTTCCCTGCTCCTGCTCACAGCCGCATGTATGTGTGCAACATGTCTTCATCATGTGCTAGGCATAAAGCGAGGAAGGGGCATGGGAAAGGCTGTCCCGATGTTCCCATTTTTCCTTAGCAAGAGGAGGGTCCTGAGTTTGCTGAGCTGGGGAGCGCTGCCCCAGGCCTTCCTAGGTCTCCCGTTGAAGTGGCACCAGGATGCTCAGCCCAAGGGCTGTTCCCGGTAGGAAGGTGATGGCAGCTCCTGCTTTCTGCAAGTGAGAAGGATGTTTTGCAGCGCAAATACCAAAGCAAGAAGTGAATATTCTGACCTGAAGCTCGGACTCTTTTTAAGATGTTTTTCTTTGCAAAGCACAGGCGTGTTTCACAGCATCTTTGGTGCTCTTTGTTCAGGGTTTCTCAGTGACTCCAGAGGGAATGGAAAGGAAAACCAGCTTTTGCCGATAGCCTGGGATGTGAAGCTCAGGGCGGATCCCCTGTCATTTCAACATCCTCCTGGAAGGGGCAGCTTGTCTTTATTTCAAGCTGTGCACATCTTCTGGATAAAAATCAGCATAGGTGACTCCAGTGTGTGTGTATCGGTGACGAACGCAGCCTGTCGTCCTTCCCTGATGCCCTCCTTCCCCAATGAGATGTACAGCTGGTGTATTACACAAGAAAAAGGGGGGGGACACACCAAATTGTCTTCGTTTTAGAAAAAAATTCCTGTTACAGGAAGCAGTCTCCTCTCCTGCAGCAGCTTGGGGTACAGAATCTGGGGATCACCCGCACCAGTACCAGGAGCCAGGCACTCCCCCGCCCCCCGCCCCGCAGGGCCGCCCCCCCCCGCTCCCCTCTGCCGGGAGCCGCCACCGCCCCGGGCCGCGGGCGGCTGCAGAGCCCGGCTGAGATATCAGGGACCGGGGGGAGAAGCCCCAAACCAGAGCTCGGAAGTGCCTCGGAAGCGACTTTTGAGAGAGAGAGAAAGACAGAAAGAAAGAGAAGGCTGGGGGCCTGGGGCCGGGGGTGCCACCCCCCCCCCGCCGGCCCCGCCCTGCTCGGGAGCAGCGGTGGGGGCGGCGCCGGCCAGCAGGTGGCGCCCAAGGGCGCGCGGTGGCGGCGGGGTCCGGTCCCGCCCCGGCCGGGGGCGGTGGCGCCGCGGGGCCGCCCCGGGGGGGCCGGGCCCGAGCTGGGACTGGGGCCGGGGCCGCGATTAACCCCTCCGTGTGCCTTCTTTCCCCGGGGCGGGTGGAGGAGGGGTGGGCAGGGTGTGCCCCGGGAGTCTGTGACAAAGGGAAGCCGCCCTTGCGCGCGGGGCAGGGGCCGAAAGCCCGGTGCTGGGGCAGGGAGGAGCGCGGGCTGTTGGGACGGGACGGGACGGGACGGGACGGGACGGGACGGGACGGGGCGGGTGTTCGCCTGCGGGCAGGCGGTGTCGGTACGAGCAAGGATGCGACCTGCTCCGTAGCTCCGGCGTTCCGGCGTCAGGGACTTGGAGGGAGAGAAAGGAGACGGTGCCTGCGGCGCACAGGGGAAGGGGGAGCGGCCGCCTCCTCCCCCAGCAGCAGCGGTACCACCTCCGGGGCCGTTCTGGGAGGAGTGCTGCCCCGCTAGATCGGCATCCATAAACACCCCGCAGAGGAGTACATGGATGGCTGTGAGTGCCCACGCGTATGCAGGCGTACGTGTCCGCGCAGGGTGGGTAAGCAGAGCTTGCCACTGAAGGAAAATCACCTCCACGCAATGAAAAGAACATTAAGCCATTCTTCTGCAGTGAAAGGCCTCTATTTTATTTACCGGTAATACGTAGAATCCAGCAGACACCCCCCAGGGCCCTGGCTGTTGTCGCCGAGGAGGGGTGCGCCCACTCGGGGTACCCCCCGAAGGTTGCGCTTCGCTCCGGCGAGCGACAGCATCCAGCGGTTCGCTCCGTCCTGGAACCGGCACCTCGGCAGCCGCCCCGGCGAGCAGCGCTCGGCAGCCGCCCCTGCCTGCCGCCGTCCGCCCGCTCAGCGGGGCCGTTGTCAGCCAGCCAAAAACCAGAAAGCCACAAGCTTTGCAAGCCGCCTTCCTTCCCCGCGTGTGAGAATTTCAGCGTGTCTCGGTACTAAGCGTGCCAAGAAAAGGCACAATTTTAATGCGAATTCCTTCAGACTTTTGTTTACATCTTTGGCCAAAGCCCCTGAAAGCAAATAGTTCATGTTTTGTGAGGTGGCAGATTTTTTTTTAACTGCTGACTCTTTTATCAATATATTTACACTCTGCCCTTGAATAGCATATGTTAAGATTAGCACACACGGTAATATTTTTCCCATTACCTAATCTCAACAGCCTCATTAATAGCTGGGTTAATCCCCCAAACCACTTAAATATCTGAAATGGAGAAACTTTAGAGCTAGACCAAACTGTGTAAGGTGGTCTTATTTCCTCTTAATTTGCCTAATGCAGCAGAGAAAATCGGAGAGCTTGCAGCATTTAGGAGCAACCAAAGAATGCATTGCCCTTCTTTACTGAGGCTAGCTTGCATGCAGCTTTTTGATCTCATATGATACAAATGAAAAAACTACTTAGCTACTGCAGAGGTCTACAATTATTACTTAGTCCATGATGTATAACCCAAGAATAGGGAGAAAATGTCTAAGAACTTTTTCAACAATTTTATGTGTGTAAAATGCATAAGCTGCTCTCTGATTTATGTTTCTTGTGAGTATAGCAAAACGGTACTTACTGAAAGATATAAATGGACTGCAGCAGGCCAGCAAACATTTGTTTTCCTCTAGTCTGCTGAAGGAGCCTTGTGCGCTTTGTCTTTCTTTGTCTCCTTTTTCTTGGCATTCAGGATGCTCCCATTTCATCCCTTCTCTGATGAAGATCATCCTGTTATTTGTCTTTAAGGTGTACAGCTGTAAGGAACTAAGGGCTCAGATCCACTACCAGGCTGAAGAATGGTGATCCTCTTAGGCCTCGGTTTTGGGGCCTGGGATTTCTCAATATGAATTGGGCACCTAAATTGCACGTACAGGTAACAGGGGAGGTGCTTGGAGATGACAATCAGATCCCTGCACTAAGTGGGAAGATACCAGAAAGTTAGCTGATAGACATTATGCAGTATAGGCACCAAGCGCCAGCTCACAGACCCTGCAGAATGTTCGGACCAAAACAGGACTCAGCAGGGGCCTAAAGTCATCCCGCTGGATACAGGTGATAAAATCATGCATTTATTTTCAAAGTAACCACAGGTAATGGTGGTTTTATACAGCATCTCCCTAGTTGCCTGGGAGAACCTACCTGGAAAATGGGAGAGCTGGGGCCTGAGGCGGAATGCCCAGGCTGCCGCTGGGAGGCTTGGGGACACCGCTGAGGCTGTCCCGCTGTGGAAAAAGCAGTTGAGAGGAGAAATGTGTGGGAACAGGCTTTGTAGTTCAGGCTCTGCAATCCACTGGTGAAAATACTTAGCAAGGGATGGGGAGTGCAGTTTCAGTCTCAAGTGTCTATGTGTGTCTGTCATTTGATGCCTTACTCAATGCACAGCAGTTATTAAATCTGAGACCACAATTAAGATCTGCTCCAGCTTGTCCTTAATTTTCCCAGTCTTTTATTTTCTTTTTAATGAAACAGAATTGTGTCTATGGTGCCTTCTGTTTAACAAAATGCTGTTGGTGTGTGCTGGTGTTTGCTGAGCATGCCTGTCAGCTTGGGTCCCCTGGGGAACATAAGCAGCAGGAGCCTCCTTTGTAAATCTCCAAAGGGTGGTAGGCGCTGAGAAGCACAGCTTAGCCAAGACAGTTGCTTATCTGGGCATGCACAGTGCTAGAATATTAGGCTGACGAGTATAAAAATAAAATGGCTTCTACAGCAGTTGTGAGTTTTTGGGTGTTGGTATATAAATTCTATCTAAATTTTACAGTAGTCTGTTCAGTTCACAACTGAACTGGCTGTTCAGAGCCAGTTTTCATACAAGACAGTCCTTGCACTTATATTTTCTTACCAGCATTTGTGTTTCCTTTTCTTTGTTCCCTTACGCAGTTTCTCGTGTGGGTGTGAGAACTATGTGATATGCTCCACCTGCCATATGGAGCAAAAGTCTGGAATTTATCTGTCTTCTGTATTAAATCTCAGATGAAAAAAACCCCATTTGTTGCCTTGTCTGACTTCTTCAGAGACAGTGCTGATTTTCTAGTCGGTTTTCTAACAACATTACTTGTGTAATGGGGGGGATACAATTTGCCTCAGAGAGAACGGGCAAAAAAGTCTGTAGGAATCTCATTCATGTGACTGCTCTGATTGCACCTGGATGCAATGAGAAGGGTGTTCAGTCACACTGGTGTGGGAGCTGCACCCTGTCCCTCCGCCAGCCCTGAAGGGAGCATTGCACCAAGAAAAGCAGCAGGGTGCTCTGCTTTGACACCAAGTGAGTGCTGAGTCCAGAGCAGACAATGATGCAAAGAAGCGGTGACCTTGTAGCTGTCTCATTCGGGGTCCAGTTCCAAGACATCTGTTAATTTAACGTTGGCTGTGAGAAGTGTCAGAGCAAATGGCTTGGAAATGAGGTGCCATAGTGGGAAAAACCCTGATGCTATATAACATTGCTGGTTCAAAAAAAAATCTTCATAAACCCCATACACCCCCTTCCCTTTGCAGCTACAACATGCTCTGTCATTGTCAGTGTCTCCCATGCATGGGGTGATGAATCGCCATTTTAGGCAGGCGGTTTATGGCTCATAAATACTTGGGTGTGTCAGACTGTAATGGATCCCTTAGGAATGACAGTACTGTTTGGACAGTGGCTGAACACATCCCTCTGAATTCCCATCCCTTCAGCATAGAAAATGGATTTTAATGGTCACAAACAGATGGTGTTCATGAAAGGGAGGAAAAAAAATCAGATTATAGCTCATGTCAGACTGGGTGGAGAAAATAATCTGCTATATTTAAAGCTTTTTTTTTATTAGAAACAAGAATATAGCTTCAAGCAGTTCTGGTACAATAAAAAAAATTCTCACTATTAGTAGAAGCAGTAAGTGGATCTCAAAAGACAAAGCACTTCAGGACAAACTAGGTAGAAGGATCTAAACTCCAGGAGTGGGGTTGTATTTTAGCTTGCTTTTGTTTGTTTTGTTCAAGTCAGTGGTGTTTGATTGCCCCAGTTCAGCTGTCAGGCAGCAGCAGGAGTTAAACCAAAGTGTCCTGCATCCCAGGAGAATGTCATTAACAGTACCTCAACTTTTTGAGCATTATCTAAGTCCCTTAGAAATCTAGTTTTTTGCGTTTATTAGAAAGCCAGGAAAAAAAGCTTCAGTCTTGGATCACCCTGAAATAATTATTTCAAACAGGATACTGGATGAAAAATCACTGATCCTAGCAACGTTGGCTTGGATGCTTGTTCAAGCCTGTAGAGAGCACGTAAACACCCATTAATGCATGCTTCATGTGTAATATAGTGATAAATACAAGGCCTGTTATTGACTGAGGCTCAGACACATGAGACTTAAATTTTACTGTAGACACTTAACTCCATGAGTGTGATCTATAAAAAAATCTATATAATGCTTTAGATGTTTGTTTCCATTATCATCTCCAATCACTATGAGCAAATGCACCCAAAGTCCTGGGAGCCGGGACTGGAGCCCATAACACTCAGTTCTTTGAAGGGTATGGTGGCAGATTTGCTGATGATATATTATCTTTCTCATCCTTTGAATCTTACATTCCTGCCTTCATGTGTGCCCAGTTTCAAAAGGGTTAAATATTGTCTTTGTTCTTCCACTTCACCCAACCCAGTGCATAAGGTGGTAGCTAAGGTATGTCTTCTGAAGTACCAGGTGCTCTTCTGAATGCCATTTGCCTTGATGGCGCACAGGGAGCTTAAAGATGAATGGAAGCAGCTCCTCCTTGATCCATGTTTTAAAAAGTAAAGATATGCATGTATAAAGGGATAACAGGTGTCCGAGCATATCTGTAGACTTTGTGGAAGGAATCCTTGTTCTGCATTGGCATCTCTTGTAGGGTGGCAGAAATATTCTCACCCTTCTTTTCACTCTTTGCTTTTTGCCACTGAGTGTTGAGTATTATGAAACTAAATTTCTGAGTCCTTAACACTATGTAGGGATTTTAGACTATGACATCCATTCCTAGGATCCAGTGCCTAAAGCCTTTTATAATTCCAGCCTGGTGTGTGTCTCAGGAGTCAAAAGGGCGGTAAAATATTTTTGCCTGCTCTGATGTCAGACAAAGCTTCCAGTGAGCAGCTTGCAGGGCCTGAAGTCAAAGGAGAGCTGAGATGGAACCTTGGATTACCAGATAAGCAGGAGTGGGTTTGCTGCCCTAATGTGTTGCTGCAGTGACCTGCAATGCCTGGCTGCTGAGTGGAAAGGTCCAGCGCTGTCCTGTTACGGCTCGACTGAGCAGTGATTAGGTTTTCATTTCTGAATGTGTCATCTATGAGAATTGCAGGCCATTTCCTTGATATAAAGGGGAAAACCAGAGGAAGGGTGTGATTAAACTGCTGAAGTGATTGATTCAGCCAGTTGCTGTGGTCCTGGCTGGTGACCAGCAACACTGGGAAGCTGCAGTGGGCAGCCTGGAAGTACAGGAAGTACAAGGACATGGGGGAAGCAGATAATGGACAAATAAATCGAATGGCATATGTGAAAATGCAAGAAGAAATTCATGTCCTGAAGACACAAGAGTTTTTTGCCATAATCTTTTATATGAATCCTCTTGTAGGGTAGATAATGGCACAAAGTGGAAAATTAACTTTCAGAGTCAAAACAAGAAGTGTGAAATTTTTTTTGTCAAGTGATCAAGAGATCTTTATGCTCTCTAAGAGAACACAAAGATTTAGCCTCTGACTGCCTCTGCAGGGAGAGGTAAGAAGCAACTGGAACCACAGCTCTGTTGAGTTTGTACCAGAGAGTCTTAATTTCTTTACAGGGCTTTTCGAGAGACTTGCAATAGACAAAGACCCAATATTCGTCTCTCTGGCCCTGAACCAAGTGTGTTATAGTTGATTCTCCATCTTACTAACCTCCTCTGGGCTCCACTGGGAGCCAGTTACTGACATTTGCACTGTGCATGGAATGTGAGTATCAGCGTGTTAAATCAGCACTAGCATACAGTGTTGCCAACTCCTATTTTTTATGAAGAAATAATCACAATGGCTGAAACACTCCTTGAGCTCTGTGCTTCTGGATCCATGTGAGTATGAGTATCTCAGAATTCCTTAAAGAAGGAAAAAAAAGAAAGAAAGAAAAAGAAGTTGATAATATGAACCAAATGCAAAAATCAAAAGAGAACTGAACAATATAAAATGGAATATGCTTTTTAATGCTTGTGAGTTTTGTGGCATGGCCAATCACTTTTCAATGCTTGGGCTTGGCAAAAGTGGAAAAATTACAGAAAAGCATGGACAACATTTCTTGCAGATCTTTCTAAGGGAAGAAAGAACTGAGGAACAAAGGGGACATGAGAAGGTCTTTGTCTCTTTCTCAGTGGGTGAACATGCCTGTCATTGTGTGAAACAGAAGGCAGCAGTGTATGCCTGGTGGCCCTCGGAGCTTCAGGCCATTCGGATGATTATTGAACGGCCATGGCTGCAGCCTGGGAGAACAGTACGTGTTGGGTAATAACTGTGGGGCTGGTCTGTGTGATCTGGGCAGCTGTCCCTTCCAGGCTGCGTGTAGACAACCGACTCGTTTCACTGAACACCCTTCTGATGGTAATAACTTCTAGCCCCAGCTAGCCAAAAATGGATGAAAACTGGTGACCTGGAGGTGAAAGGTGCCATATCCCCTTCCAGTGGCCTGAGTCATTTGCGCTCTCGTTACAATGAGCTTTCTGTGCCACGTTGAGGAATGCCTTTGCTTTGCTGCTTACCAGAACTGCTTGTGAGCTGTGGTTAAAACAAATGAACTGCTTTCCACAAAGTCTTCCCCTATGGCCCCTTGTTTATTTTAAAGGGCATAGTAGCACATAATGTGTGTCCTAGGACTGTATTGCTGATTACAATATCACCTTGCTTTGGATTCTCTCACCTTGAAAAGTCAGATTTTTGCTAAAGCCTGGGGACTGTACAATTCATACCAGAGTGTGTGTTGCAGGCTACCGGACGTGAGTGAGCATAGGCTGTGAGTTCAATGCAAATTATTTCCATTTCACAATTTGTCCCATTTTTACAGCAACACGGATCTGTAATTCCTGGAAGCTGATAGTATTTCAGCCAAGGAAGTTACTTGTATACATGTAAAAGAGCTACTGTTTGTAACATGTTGGTACAGCCTGTAAGGTTTTGCATGTTTGTAATGTCACTGAGACTATACAGTTTCATACTGCCCACATATAAAAAGGAGAAGGAGAAGTTTGTCTATTTAACCAACACTGGTCTAGCTGAAGTCAATGGCAATAGTGTACTGATGACTGAAGTGTTTACATGCATATGGAAATGTAACTCATTATTTCTGCAAGTACCATTGTGCAGGTCCCCACCTTACCTAGGGTACCACACGTTAGAGAGACACCATGTGCTATGTGAAGGTAGGATAGACTTACTGTGAGAAATCTACAGCACACAAGCCACATTAAGAAAACAGTATTGGCTAAAACTCCTTCACCACTCCAAAAACATGGGAAACCTGTTAATTAAAGTGAGAAGAAGCAGGAGGGACTGAATGAAACTCATTCTTACTATCTCCCCTTCATCGTGCTTCACTTTTTTCTGTTCTGATGTATGTTCATGTTTGCCTGAAGTACAACACTGAAGCTCTAATCCTCACATGTGTGTTTGCTCTGACTGGTTAAAACAATGCCTTGTTGCTATTTATTTTTGTGAAATGAATGTAGACCTCTGTAGGGCCCTTGTGCCTCAGTGTTTTGCAGCAAAGGTCAGCAGTCTATTCATAAGATTTCCAAAGTGTTATTGTTAAAACATCTCTATGCTATGTCACTGTGTTCCCTTTCCTCTCCTCATTCAAAATAATACATTGTCATTAGTGAGTTATAATGCTCTCCCTCTAAGCGCAGCGTATCCAGCTTTCCTTGATTTTTTCCCAAGCTTCCTTCCTATTTAAACAAAGAATTGTTTTAGTCAGTTGGGACCCAAATATTCCTAGCCTTGCTATCATGAAAAAAAAAAATCACTCTTTTTTATACAGTGATTTATAAGCACTGCAGGTTTATTGTTGTTATGAGCTGCAGCATCATGATTTGTTACAACAGAAAAGTTATGTTCTAATATGGGCATTCTTGCAATGTTCGCTCTGACCTTTGTGAGAGTCTTTCTATGGCTAATGTGGCCAAAACTTTAGGCTTTTAATACATTAGTCAGTTTATGAATCCCCATAAATGGCACTTCAGCAAGACGGGAGAAAGTGAGGATGATGTGCTATTATAATTCAGTAATGATGTGTACAACTAGTCCTTGTACTCATAACTGAAGGTTGTTACTTAGATCATATATCTTGATTTCAGATGTCTTTAACTTGGCATTTAATTTTTTACTCAATGACTTTTAAAATCCAAAAGATCCATAAGATCATCCAAAATGACATTTTCGGTGATTTGGACTCTCAATTATTAGCCAGTCTTTACACTGAAACTGGTGTGTTGTCTCTGACCAAATTGTGTTCTACAGTAAAGTCACCAGTCCCCCATCTGAGCACACTGAGGGATGTTGAACCCAAAACTTGCCCACTACATGCCAGAAACTAGTTACCTCCATTGTTAGCTTATGTATTTCTTCAGATTTATCTCTCCTTACAGCTTGAAACTATTGGTTCTTATTACAGTTTATTCTACTATCAAAAAAATCTTTATTTTCCTCTTGTGAGAGCGTTTATTCACTGTAACCATGTTATGTTTCCGTCTCCATTTTGATAAATTGAGCAGAGCAAGCTCTGTAGGTGTCTTGGTAAGGCAAATTCTACAGCCAAGGAATATTTTCTGTGTCTCTTACAGCACTCCCATGAAATTACTAGCATGGTTTCTGAAGGAAATGTGAGTTATGTGATCACAGTATCTGTCCAACTCCTTCCCATTCTTTCCCTCATGTCTTACTAAATCTTTGGCCAGTTTAAGTCTGAACTATCAGAGGGGTAACAGTCTCAGAGTCATTACACTCTGCATATTTAAAGTTTTATGAAAATTGTTGCGCTGGGAGGAGGTGAGACACATCTGTGCTACTGCAAAAGGAAAGGCAGCAAGAGCTGAGCCAACTGGCCAGCCAGCATGTGCCCCTGGGCTGCCCAGCCAACACTAAGCTCTTTCCTCAGGACGATAGTGAGGAGACAGCAACAAAAAACACGTTAGGGGCAGAACTGGATTATTGTCTAAGTAGGAGAGAAATAAAGAAACGAAGGATGCAATTTCAGAGGAAACCAACTTTCCTAAATTGTTTCATGAGCTGCAGAATTAATCCTGAACTTCAGGCATCACTACTGGATGGAGTGCTCCCCACGTAGAAGAGACTTTCCTGTAAATCAGATATAGGTGTTACAAAATTAAAGATGCCAGCTACATCAATTATTATTTACACGCTGGGAATACATGTGCTATTTTTGGATTTTTATATCTCTATGCCTGTGAATTTGAGCTTTGGTGATACTAGTGAGCATATTATGATTATTTGGCCAGAAATGTGGCCTGCATTATACAACACTCTACAGTGCTATGAATAGAAGTCGCTCAGGCTGAGGCATTCAAGACATTTCTCTGTCATGATACGGATCTACCATAACACAAATGGAATAAAATGGAATAAAATACTCCAACTAGATGTGTCAGCCATCCCTGGTAACTGATGTATTTTGTGATGACTTTTACTATCCATACCATGTTATGAATTATTATCCTGCCTGTTGCCTTAAACAATTAGTAACACAAATTCCAATATCCTGCCCCATCATACTGACAACCCACCAATTATATATCTAACTGTATAGACTCACAAGATAGGCTATCATCTCTTGGAGGAAGCAATTATAGGACAATGCACATCAGCTGGAAGATTAAGGGCTCCATGCTAGTTCAAAGAGCTGAGTTTCAATTCTCACGATCTGTCATGTCAGCGACTTCGGGATTAATGGCCACCTGAGATCAAGATGATTTGCGTAGAAATGTTAATGATGGTACAGTACAGCGCGTAGGGGTCGGGCGTGCATAACTGGTGATCAGTATTCATGGAGCTCATGGGAGGACCATCAGGCATCTGGGAATGGGCTAAAAAGAAAGCACGTAAAAATTGTTTCCTTGTAATTTTAGACAGTTTACAGGCCTCTAAATAGATTTCCTTTATGCTTGCATTTTTCAAAGAAAAATTCCTTTAAGAAGCCTTGCAGTGATATGAAATCACACTTCTACTTACAGAGGCTTTGGCTGATTCAAAGATCATTAATAACTCTTTTAGTCATTAAAGGAAATGCAAACTTGATACCATGCGAAAACAAGATGAGCCATGTTTCCTGCCACAGAGGAAGGGTTCTTGGCAGGTTTTATCTAACACATTATATTACATATGTATTTTTATATGTATATATAAAACATCATATAAATACAAATATATAAAATATAAATATAAAATATAGTATATAATGTACAATATTAAGACACTATATATTGTTATACATTATATATAATATATACATTTTATAGCATCAGATTCCTTGTTGCAGAGGCATTTTTATTTAGTATTTGAAATCATCTTGAATTTGTTGTGTCTAAATGGTTTAGAACAGTTGCAAGGAGGTAGCCAGAGTTGGCATACTATGTGCGGTAAGCTAAAACTGTGAAAGGTACAGTAGTATAAAATAGTGGGGAAAGAGTTACTATGAGCACAGATAAGGGAAACTAGGCTGAAACCGATGAATTTATTTGCTCTGTGTAATAGTTCCTCAGCTGAGGTAAATTTGCATCACTCCATCACCGTTAGAGAAACCGTCCTGATTTCTCTACTGAGGATATTGCAGAACATGGGAGCGTGCATCTGCGTGGCTGTGAACTGGCCATGGTGAGCGTGTACTGTTTCAGGGAGAGCTACTTGGAGTGGCCCAAAGCACGGCCAGGGAATGCAGTAAGGGTTTGGTGGTGTGGACAAGCAGAAGCCCGTTTCTGGGCTCATTCTCTTTTATTTCAGCAATGCTATGCTCCATAGGGGGCTATGTGAGAAAAACTGTATCCCACATTCACTTTTGTCCTCAAAACTTTAAGTGAAGGAAAAGTCTGTTATACATTTAGTAGTGAGTGGTTTGTTACCTTCACTGAACTTTATAGTTCAAGGCTGAATTTGTTGGATTTTGTCTTCCAACTACTGTGTCTCATTAGGCATGATGTTTGTTATATCACTTTCTTGCTATAAATGCATATTAGGCTGTAATCAAGTATTTTCTTAACCTGCAGAATAAACTTAAATAGACTAAGTTTCTTCATTCTCCACCTAACAGCTGTATTTTCCTACTTTAACCATTCTCCCCTAAGCCCTTTGCAGATTTTCAGCCTCCTTTTTTGAACTGTGGATTCCCCCAAAGGACACCATCTTCTAGCAATGAGCTCACTGATCACATATGGAGAGAAAGTACCATCTCTTTGCCACTCGGTATTATTTCCCTGTTTCTTCATCCAAAAATCTTTTATGCTTTTAAGTATGAGTTATTCTGCTCAATTAGCTGTCTTGTAGAGCCCTGAGGCAGTTCCCCATTGCGGAGGGCTGATCTCCTTTCTTCCCAGCTGCCCAAGCTTTTGTTTTGAAAACACGTTTTGGGTTGACTGGGCATGGTGTACAGGGCAGACAAATTGCTCCGACTGCTCTTGTAACCTTCATGATACCTGCATATTTTACCAGCAATTTTGAACTTATTTTCAGATTAATGAAAGTTATGATTCTGCACTTGCAACTTCCCCACTATTTTTTAAAGATCTGTGAATCAACCAGTCGTTATTCAACTTAACATGTGCTCCACTGATAGCTTACAGGATTATGTTTTTCCTATAGTTAGTATAGAATGGCACAAGTGTAATATGAAATCATGTGCTGGGCAGTTACCTAAGAGTATGAAATCTTCTTACATGCTTTTTGAATGAAACTTGCAGTCTCAGAGAACAAAACTGGATTTTTTTGGCATGGCAAATTTCTTTTAAATCATGGTAGCTGCTCTTGGACTGTAACTGTTGCATAGCACAGCTGGAATTTCCATTGGCTACAAGACAGTTCAGTTTAACCCACCTTTTCCTGTGGCTCATGAATTTACTCTGACAGTGCACAAAAAAATATCTATAATACGTCATTGATCAATAAAGACTTTTCTTTTTCTTTTGCTCTCTGAATTAGAGGGGAAAAGGGAAGACTCAGATTTCATTTGTGTGGGTGCAAATGCAAATCCCTTCTGGTGAATGAAACAAAAAAGTGGAGGGTGTGAATAAAACAAATGGATATTTCTAGACTTGATAGACACCTGGAGAACACTGATAAAATCAGGAAATTTGCAGACAAAAGTATGGTTTTGGCAAAACATAATTTTCACTTCGAAAAGGTATTATGAAAAAAAATAGTTGGGAGATCTTGTAAACACTAGGCCCCAAAATATCACATACATTATTATCCATCTGTAAAAGTTTGAGTGATATTTATGTGGTGTTTGGGAAAATGACTTTTTTTAAAAATTCACAAGAGGATAAAAAACCTTTTCACTTCTCTTAGTCCTTCTGAAATGCGTAAGTTTGGCAGTTGTTGTAAAGACAGAAAAAAAAGACATAGGTGGAGAATCTTCCAGTGTAGTACATCCTCTAGCTAGAATGCTCCTTGGTTTTGCTTGCACTACGTACTACATACAATGCAAATCTAAATGTTGAAAGGTAGTATGTGATTTAAGAGGATGGCCAGTCAAAATGAACTTTATGCAAGATGAAGTTTTCCTTTTGTACACTTAAAAGTAAGTCCTTCAAATTTGTTCTCTATGTAAATACAAAGAAGCCTGAACAAAACAAACCCCCTCGATTAAAACCTTTCTTTTAGACATCAGTCTCAAATAGAGGAAGCTTGATTTCACTCCTTGTTCTCTGGAAAGGCCATCTCTACTAATCCATCTTGACACGTTGCTCACTGATTAGATACTTCTTTCTATTTGGCTATATATTAAAAGAAAGAACTGACTTTCCCCATCTTTTGTAATTTACACAGATCACAGAGCCATGAGCTGTGAAACCAGCACAAAGCCTAGTAGTAAAATGCCTACAATTTATTACGCAGTTACTCAGGTTAAAAACTTAGTCCCTCATAAGTTACTGTTTTCTTAAGAAATACAGATGCCTTTAAAAGTAGTTCATTAGCATTATTCTCTAGTCTTTTCTTCCTCTCTGGCTCAGGAGAATTACTGCTGTTCATTTGGAGCCAATGGCTCCCAGCGAGACTCTAAGTGGGAAGTGCGTCATACGCCATGGTATTGAATCACACTCATTTTTCTAATTAAGGATCTAGAAGGCTTTTATAAGCATGATGCATTTTTGCTCACTGTCATGGCTTTCCCTTTCCCTTTCCCTTTCCCTTCAAGAGGGAACAAGACAGATAAGGTAAACATTTTTGCCCTAGATTTTTGTTCAACTTAATATACCTTCTATTACAGCAGCAAAGCAGGAGGACAGCATACTGCGCAAGAGTAATCTGCCTGAAAGAGATGGCACACACACAACTCCCACGGTTTCTCTGCTAGCGTAATGACTGATTTGACATGATCAGAACAAAATTCACATGGCAGGCTCCTCTTAACGCTATCTTTAGTGACGCTGCTCCCAGTGCTGTAGAGTAATTGTCTCTCAGTCTGCCTTTGGTAGCATCAGCTGAGAAGCATGTATTGTCTCCTAGGTTGTTAAGTGCCTAACAAGTCTGGGATTCAGAATTAAGTAAAAAGAAAAAACAAAGATACCTTTGAAACCACTTTGCATTGCGAGTTACCTGCCTGCAACCTGAAGTGCCTTGCCTCAGCCCAGAGGCATACAGAGACTAAAAAGAGAGGCTCACTAAGCTCCTTCCTGCTGTAAAAACCTGTAAGGCTTCAGAAAAACAGTTGCAGTGTGGAGAAGGGCACCCACCTCTCCTTCCACAAAACAGACTTCCCCAACACACATATGCAGAGGGAAGATGGAAGGGCTTTGTCATGAACTGCTTATTCTGAGTGTCCCAATGGCCTGGCTGGGAGTGCACAGTGTTGCTGTCTCAGGAGTGTGTTGACTGACATCCACAGGGCTCAGATCTTGATTTCAGGATACCAAGGGCATCCTTGTGGTTGTGCGCCAATTAGTTATGGGGAGAAGATGTACACTTTATGTGTAAGCAGGTATTCTCTCTCAGGTTTTTGGGGTGAAATATCTGTCTGATGGCTGGCTGGCTGGAAAAGCATTTGTGGCTGTTTAAATGTGGGGTGAAGCCATGGCTAGAACTGGCTTTGGTTTTTTTGATTGATAAAGACAGATAAAGGGTGTCATGGCAATTTGTCTATAAGAAGGGTTGTTATAGCAAATTAGCTTCTAATTTTCGTTCCACAGTTTCTACTCATTATCTTTGATAAATGAAGGGTGCTTAGGATCAGGAGTGCCTCCTGAAATGGAAGGGCTTAACCATGGCACCTGTGCATTCAAACACAAGTTGAAATCACTGGTACAGTCACCACAGTTCTATCACCTGTTAAATGCTTCACCTTGGTGTTGTGCCAGGTCACATTCCAGTGAGCATGAAATGCATAACCTACTTGTGGGCTTAGGCTAGTGGAGTAAATTTACTCTTTTCCTTCACCACTTCACGTGCTTTCCCTCTGGGGCTTTGCGTGACAAGATGAAATATGTGCCACTGGACTGGAATAAAACAAAAAGCCACTTGCAACTTCCTTAATATGATGAGGACAACATGGTGAAGTGGAACAACTTTCTGAGTTGATCAGACATCTAGGAGTCTTAAAAAAAACATTACTTAGCTTGTCCTGAAAAGATATACAAAACTGAAAAATAGTAATAACCCCCTAACACATCCATCACCACTCCAAAACTTCTTCTCATTAAACTGCTTGGAATTCTACTTGGCAATGATAAAGAATGGCATTTGAGAAAGGTCTCAAGAAACATTTTCAAGTTCACTCATCTGGAATAGATACATATTTAGATTTCTCAGTCGTAGTGTATTGATCACCACAGTGATTTCAGAGCTCTGGATTTCTGGTAAGGAGGATGATTGTAGGTAGTAGACTCAAACCTGTCTGCCCCTTGCCACGTGCTTACAGCAGGATCACAAAAGGGAGTTCCTTCATGGTAAGGTAGGTGCGTCATGTGGGCTACTCCAACAGTCCTCCCCTGTGAGAGAACTCAATGAAACTGATCCTTCATGCAAGTTGGACAGCTTCTTGACATCAACCATGGGATAAGAGTGTGCACTTTGCCTCAGAAGAGCCAATGCATTGGATCACCATCCCAGCTTGCCTCATGGTAACTGTTCTTGCCTGTATTGTATGTTGTGACCCTGCAATAAGTGACTATTTTAGACTGAGGCAGCCAATCTTCCTGAGCTCACAAGCCACATAACAAAATCTTCAGCTGACAAACAGTTGCAAGGCACATGCCCCATGGTCCAGGATGCCAAGAGGAGGGAGAGCTCCAGGAGCAATTCACAGGCAGGATGACCCAATGGCCCCCCCAGGGTCCCAAGGCTCCATGAGGGATGGGATTGTGCTGGGGTGACAGCAGAATGCAGAGCAACTTAGTGATATTAGCAATGACTGACCCTAGTCACTCCACCAGGACTGAATTAACTGGCAGCCCCTGTACCAGTACAGTGGCTGTGGTCATGCAGTGGCACACTGGCCAGAAAGCTCTGTTAAAGCACCACTCCTTCCAGTATCTGCCTACAGCTTAAGAACCTCTGCTTGGCAGCACCTGTAGACTAAAGGGTGCTCCTCTTGCTTTTTAAAATACAATGAAAATGAATGAACAAGCTCAATCTATTTGCTCTCCAGCCACCACAAACTCTTTTTAACAGTCCAGCTCTATCCAGCTTGTTGATGCTCTGCCTTTGATGTATGAAGAATAAATCCCAGCTTCCTAGCAGAGGCCTGAGCTCTGAGGCTTCTCTGTGTGAGAAGCTGTTCTGCAGAAATGGTGACGCACTTGAGCTACTGAAGTTATTACTTAGCTATCAGACTAACTGGTTGCAGACAAATCTGTGGAAAATTTCTTCAGTGTTAATGCTGCAGCACTGAAGCCTGAGAATGGAGCAGCTAAACTGGAGGACTACAGATAATTCGTCCGCTGTTTTAAGTCCCCTTACTCAGCACTAATACAATTCCTGCCAAACCCAATTACTCCCATCCAAAGCTCAATTAACTTGCCTCTGTAGCAGAGGCTTTTTTGCTCTATCTCAGTACAAACTGAGGGGGAAAATAATTTTACCAAGTAAATGTCTATACTTACCTGCCTCTGGAGTTTCACTATTGGCCATCTATAGCTAGGTACTTAAGTACACATTTCAGATCACTAGCTCTGCATTTTCAAATACAAATACCTCTGGTTTTGAATTAGATATCTATTGTCATTGGCCATGTAGGTATTAAATGTCACAGAGTGTATCCATCCTTTTCAAAAGTTTAAACACTTCTGGGAAAAAAGGGAACAAAGACTGTCACATGCTGTGGATACATTTCGGGTCTGTCTTCTGCTCTTCCTCCAACTAGAAAACTGCCTCACTGAGGTGGATGGATTTATGTGGAGAACATTCTGTACAAATTGGGGTCAAAATTAAAACACTGGCTTTAATCAGTGTAGCAGAGTTAGTGGGCAGCAAAGAAGTAGGAACTTGTTAGCCAAGTCGCTATGTTTGAACTGCAGGACAGGGCTAAAATTGCCAAAAATTGTGCCACTTTGTACACATGGCTGCTTGCCCACAGGAGCTGTCCTGACAGCAAATTCCCAGGTTTACACTTGTTGACAGGCAAGCTTAGTGTATACAGGAGAAACAATCTTATTCCTTGCATCATACTTGAACTGGCAAATCCTGATGGACATAATTTCCCCTACCTGCACAGAGCAAAGAGTAAATGGTAATTATGTCTTACTGGATCAAATTTTATCTTCTTACTCCTTTACATCTTTTTTATTGGTAATAAATAAAAGGAACTTGTCCTTCAAAATGACAGCCTTTCTTTTACTTTACTCATATTGTCCAAAGTCATTGTTTAGGCCTTGTTTACCCTTTGCTAGAAGTCATAGATGAGTTTTCAGGACATTTCTGAGAGCAAGAAGAGAGACTGTCCTGTGTTAATAAGCACCAAGGTATGGCTTGCATGAAGTGTACAAGGAAACATGTTTAAAGTAACAATGCATGAAAATCTGGTAGCTCTTTTTTCACTTTATCATCTAAATCCTTCAACATGAGAGGAAAGATGAAAACCTCTGTCTCATTAAGACATCCTCTTCTGTTCAGTGCAGGTAGGGTTTAACCTTGAGATATTTTCTCTTCTGTAAGAAGAGACATGGGAGTCTTGGATTGGAGAAGAGGAAATTCTGCTATAAGGTAAACAGGGATGTGTAACAACCCTTAAACCTTCCTGAATTTTGCTATTCCATATAATTTTTGTGGAGAGCTTTATAGCTTAGGAGACCAGAAGAGATCACTGTCTTTCTCATCTCACACCTTACATAGCACACAGTGTTAGGAAAGCTGTCTTGTTCTTTCACCACTAAGCACATGCTTATGGCTGAACCAGAAAATTGTGTTTCCGAGTTCAAAGAAGAGTCTGGTGAAGCTGTGATATTCTGGCACAAATCATGCTTCTTCTTTAGGCTCCTTTTGGAACAAGACTCTTTGTTAGCCTCTCCTCTGAAAATGTTCATGCATCAAGGCTTAAAATGCTCAATGGTGTTATTTGAACATCTTTTAAACTCACTCATATAGATGGGAAATGGAATAATTACATAATATCAGCAATAGCACTAGAATAAGGCAGACTAGGACATCCAGGCTTGTACAATCTAAGGTTAAATATGGATATTAGAAAATTAATTTTATATGTGTTTGTTGCTGCACAATCCAGGGAGTGGTGACAAATGGAACATAGTCAGTCTGGCGAGAAATACCAAGAGAAATACCAATGGGAGCCAGGAAAGTGTTGTCAGGCAGCAATGACATCAGCCTGCAGCCCTTGCCAGCCTCCCTCCACCACGTCCACAGTTCCAGATAGTTGCTCTGCAAAAGGCCACCACTCCCTTCCCATTAAATCACTGCACACAGGACCAACTCTAAAAGTATATTTTTTTTCCAGTTTACAAGAATGTATCCTGACTACCTGACATCTAATATTTAATATGCAATTAATTTGTTTATATGAACAAAATATTCAGCATTTCAGATGGATTCCCTTCTTATTGCCCTACTGTGGTAGTCCCTTCAATTTTGCTTGTTTTCTTCAGAGGTTGTTAAAAGGATGAAGGCTCTTGTTTTGATGACTAGATCATCCCCACCACTAGATCATCCCCACCACAGTCATGCTTTTGGGCTGCATCCACTCCTGCAACTGTTTCTCCGGGATGCTTTTGAGAGTGTATGTAATATCTGAATTCCTTGGTAAAGAATCTGTCATTGTGGGGATCAAATGGATGAGGAAACTGATGGGTAACGGTTTTTGCTTGCTTGGCTTGTTCATTTCATAAATAGTAGAAAATGTTCTTCACTCAATGACTGATTTATTTTCAAAGTTTACAAATGTTAGAAAATACTGTGTGGGAAGTGTAATTTAATCTTCCCAAAGGAGACACTGGCCTTCAGTTTTCACATATCACTTTAAATATGCCTAAAAATCATCAGTGGTTAAACAGAGATGCTTCCAAGAATGTTTTGATGGCTTACAAAGGTCAAACGCAAGGTTAGTTTAACTATTTTAAGTTGTATAACCTTTAAAAGACAGTGACAGATGAAATAACTCAGTGATTGTATGTAGCAATCAATATAATGGCTGGAAAACCATGAGAAGGGGTATATAATTTTCAGAACTCACTGTAAAAACCAGAAGTATTGTTTTTATTGAAAGAGATGTATTTTTACTTCTGGACAGATAATGTGCTTTTCTGTAGCATTGGGAAGAACTCAGTGAAGACAAAGTACTTCAATTTTACCATGAGGCAAACTCAGCAAAATCAATTCTGTTGTCCTCATTGACAGTTATTGAATTATCTTGGAGTACAGCTAGATCTTCCTTCTGTTTTTATGTTGGAATAGCTTACACAAATTAGTATCACCGCTTGTTAACATTATTCTAGGTAAGCAATGTGAAAAGTAAATTATTTTAGTTATTCTTGTATTCAATTTCAGTGGGAGTTAAAATCACAAGCACTCTATTAGAAGTTATTTTGTCATTCTTTGTATCTACCAAGCAGCATCTTATCTCATAAACACTCTCATAATTTTGAGGTGAACATGTTCAAGCCTGAGTCTTGACAAAGGTAGGAATTTCAAGTTTATGTTTACAAAAAGCAGGGTCAAATACATTTCTTCTGTAGCTGTCCTGAGAGATCCTTCACTTGTTTGATTCTGCTCTCCCTTAACCCTTAGTATTACCTTAGTCTGCAGATAGCTCCATTCCAAGTCTTAGTCTTTTTCTCAGATCTCTACCACTTGAAGTCCTTGAAGTCTCTGCCTTTTAAGAATGAGGTTATCATATTTGTGTCTGACATTACAATAACAGGTGCCATAAAAATAAACACAATTTTCTGTAGGAATGTCATGTGAACGTTTGAGTGCACAATTTATCTCCTTTACAGTTTTGATCAACATCCTAGAAAAATAATACCAGAAAAACATTAAAAATAGAACATTGAAAAAATATGGAAAAGAATTAATTAATAAAAATAAGAGGTCGTGCAAATATAAACTTCTGAGTACATTGAAATGGAATCGAACAATGCCCATGTCTTAGCCTTCCTATGTCTTCCAAAAATAGCTTTGAACACATGTTCCAAAAATCACAATAAACAGTACTAGCAAGTTTGAAGGAAAGATGTGCAATTGTTTTTTTTTTTTTTTTATTTGGGCAATCCTAGGGTTTGTTTTTTTACCTTTTAATTCCAGAATTAAAACTTGAATAAACTGAATTAATAAACTGATACGTAAAACTTGATTTACTTTCTCTAGAGATCTCTCTAGAGATTGGGCAGCTTTACCTTTTACTTTCAACCACTGAGCTTATTTGTAACAGAAAATTATTTTCCCCCTTCTAAAGAGATCAAATATTTACTGAATCAGAATTAATTTTTTACTAACTGCTGTTGATTTGAATCAGGATTTGGAGGAATTATTTTTTAAATTGTTTTCTAGATTTTATCCAGCTCTAGTTTGGATATACTAGCCTTTGTTATCTTATATATCAGCCTAACCAGTTAATTATTCCTGGAGGTTTGTCATTGTTAAAAATTAATTTATTATTGATTCATCCTTTTTTTTTTTCCAAATGCATATTTAAATTATATACTACTTTCTTAAGTCATTGACTGGAGCAATTAATGGCTTGCATGAGGTTTGTCCTTCATAAATATAATTAAAAATGCCTCCCTTCAAATGGAAATTGAGCTTCATAGAGCTTGTTCTGTCATGACACATTTACAGTTGTTTTCCTGTTCCAGCTCCAGGAGAATGTATATCCATTAAAGAGTCATTACATAACAACGCACAATCAACTCCTCAGCAGGAACAGGAACTTGCTCACCAAACCATGGGAGCACTCTAAGCGACAGGCTAAATGCAGATACTCTCTTTCCCTGGCTTTATTGATCTATCACTCCTTCCTGCATGCTGATAAAGCTTCAGTGCTCTCACATCAGTACCACTGAGTGTTAGGTAAACCCAATGATAGACTGGATTGGGCTGCCATCAGCTAGATCTGCATTACAAAATCAAATGGATTAAAGGTCTTCATGGGCACTGAAGTCAACTGGCCCACATAACAGCTCACATCTACAGTAACAGATTATTTTCATCTGGCAGCTGGGTGACTGCATGCACGCTGTCTATTGGGAAAGGCCCCTCGGACCCTCCAACTCCCAAACCATGCTCAGGAATTGCTTGGGAGAAAGCTGGTTGATATGGATGTATCTCATGCCATGGGCCATTCTCAGAGTTTATTAGTCTAGACTAACCTATCCCAGTGGCCAGAAATGTTGCCATGCACTGTTTAATTTACTAATGAAAACCTTGGAAGCTTCACTGTAGTTGGAGTGAGGGTTGCAGCTTGCAAGTCCTAAGGTGCTGAGATGCCCTGCAGAGTCCAGGTGGCTTTTGGGTAGGCATGAGTAGCAAAAATGCCTGTCACTGTGGACTTCCAATTAAAGATGGGCTTTGGGGGATTTTTTTGTGGTAGAGATTTCTTTCTTGGATGCAAATATCTAAAAGCTACCCTGGGAGTCCTTGGCTTCACTGCTCTTCCAAGAAAGTTTCACAGTGATAGTAGTGCAAAACACTTCAGAGTAGAGAAACGGCTAAGCTTAAAGACAGGGCCACGGCTTGTTCCTTATACTGCTTTAGTCACTACTGTGGGGTTTATGCGAGTGGGAACACTTGACCAAACATACTGTCACAGAGGAGAACATCCTGTATGAATTCTATTAAATGGCTACCAAACTACCTAAAAATTTTTCCATTTTTGCAGATCTCTGCTTTGTCTTCTGAGAGGCAGGCACATCCCTCATCTGAATGGGAGGCTATATAGCAAGTCAGTCTAATACAGGAAGTTTGCTGGTCAGTTGGTAAACCTTTACAATAACTGATGAATCCAGCTGGAGAGATTCTGAATCATGGAGCTCCTGTTAGTAAAACACTGTTTACTTACATTTTTCTAATATTCTGCTGGGGGTGGTGATGCAGTCTTCAGAAACCTGACTTTTTCAGTGAACTGATATAGTTCAGAAATGAATCTTGGAAGGTGCAACTCACAAAAAACCAATACAACTTCTACTACAGCTATTTCCTCTTGACTGAGAGGCTGTTTTACTCCACGGACAGCTTTTTAGTTGACTGACCTGCAGGTAGATTTAAAGGTTACCATCTTCAGCTTTCTTTTTCCACATTTCCTCTAGTTTCCATGTAAGTAGCTCAAACTTGTCACACAATCTCAGGCTGATAATCTAGAAGTGTGCAAGATTCTGCATTTCTAATGAGATTATTTGTATTTCTCTCCAGAGAGAGCTGAGCTCTTCAACACAGAGAGATATCCATTAGTGTTTATTACTGTTGGATCTTTCTGTTGTCTAAGGTGAAATTTCAAGATTGCAAAATGCCATGGTTTATTTTCAGATAAAATCAGAAATAGAAAAAAGGAAATGATTAAAAGCTTTCACTGATCATGAAGTTAAATGGAATTACATATGCTGGCTTTATTTATATGAAGAACAATGAAGGAGAAAAAATGGAAAGAAAACAATTTATGTAAGAACTCTCTTTGCTTAATGTCTTTCTATATTTCTAAATATTTGTTCCCACTTATCACTCACTTTGTCATCCCAAAATGGAATGACTTTTTATAATTGTTTTGGAAGCAAAACAGCAAAAGGTAAAGCCTTTTAACCTTGATTCTGCAGCAGTTTACAATGCAGGGAATCTAGCCACGGCTGTTCTCTGGGTTCTTATAGTAGATGGCACAAAAATGTCAACAGAAGTTGGTACTGCTACTGCATTTTAGTTTTGCATATCATCTTTCTCTATCCCAGGATGTTCCTATAGACTGAAGTACTGTGGGTTTTCTTGACAGGTGTAGTTTTGCCCACTGATTTTATGGGAAAGATTTACAACCATGCAGTGAGTATAGGTGATTTCCAGTGTTTGTGAGAGTTCATAATGTAAAAGTGCCAGCTGCAACAGAGCTCTGGATCCTATTTCTAGTTTTAAGACAATCTGAGACCCTAGAAATTAACAACACTGACTTTTGTGCTATTAGAAATCCAAGACATTTGTCCCCTCACAACATAGTCTTCAAAGTAAACTTGACCCTGGCTATGAAATTATCTCACCCTGGCTATGAAATTATCTCACACATTGAGATACCGCTTTTTGTATCCCATGAACATGGCAGGTTTCTGACTGATGTCTGGTTTAGACATATACACAAAGTCCCTGAGGCACCCACTGAGCCTAAACAAAGAATCCTGGGGAAGGTCTCACCATATCTATTGTCTTACACTGACATCGGCCTTTCCATTACAAAGCCCTTCAAGACCAAAAGTAATCAATAATGATGAATGTGATTTCTTCCCTGTGTGCATCTGAGACAGATGGAGAGTCACTGTGGACAACAATAGCCTGCAGGCAAGGGCCCTGACATGGTTGTCTAAAAAAACCCTAAAACCTTACACAAAAAAAAAGGTTCAGAGTTTTATGGGGTTTTTTTCCATATTTGCCTGCTTGATGACAGATTCCTTCAGCGAGCAGTAGTTGCATTGCCTGCTTGCATGAGGATCAGTGCTGTCACTAAGCAGCATCCATCTCTCAGAGAAATGGCAGGCAGTTTTTCCACATGATTCTCTCTCTGCATCTCCCTTCCTTTCCAGACTCCCATTTTGTAAGCTCTCTCTACCCCTTTCTCTATCTCTGTCCTCTCTTGCTTATGTTGTCTGCTTCCCAGCATGCTCATTTATAGAAGCATCGTATAGCTGAAAATAAATGCTTCAGTTAGTTGATCTTGGAAAGAAACTGGTTACGGACTATGCTGCATTTTAAACCTCCTTACATATAGCTGTGTTCAGTTAGGGTCAGATGGAGGAAGCAGTCCCACAGTGGCATGTCCTTAAAGAGACTGCAGGCATCACCATGATGAGCATGGATAAAAGAAAGCAGTCTTGCTGAGGGGCCAAAAGGTTGGTTTCATGTTGAGAGCAAATGCTGCATATACCTTATCCCGTCCCCGCCTGCCCACATTTGTTCCACCCACAGCACATCTCCCCTTTGGCAGACATATATACCAGTCCTCTGGTAAAGGCAAAAAGAAGGGAAATCAAAGCAGACTGGAAATGATTAGAGGTTGAATATTTTTCCAGTATTAGTTTTGTTTTTCAGTCACCTTAGAGTTCTCTCATCTTAGAGTGATGCCAGTAGAGGTACAACCAGGTAGTTGGGAGGGATGATGATGAGTTATTAGAGGTACCTATAAAAGCATTTACAGTAGCACTCACCTAAGAAAATGATTTTAATAAAGCTAGGAGCAATGAGAGAACAAAGCAGGAACACAAACAGGAACCTCTGAAGTTGGATTTGGCCCTCAGTTCCAATGGGATGAGAGAGAAGCTTTCATGTTTAATTGTTAAGAACAGAAAGCCCAATGTAAGCACATTAACAGGTTTTTATTACAGCATATTAGTAATTCATCAGAAACTGTCCTAATAATATTTTACATAGAGTTCAACAGATTGTGCAGTAGTGGATATAAAGAGGGAAATATTACATGAAGGTCACAAGATATTTTGGTGTTTTAATTATCATACAATGGGACTACTTGGTCTTCTGAACATATGATCCCCTCCCCATCAACAGGCAATCCTAACTGTGTGAACTGCTCCACTGATCACCTAAAAGGATAGGTAGTAATGCTGGCACACTTTGCTTTTCTGGACAAAAGCATACGCTGTCAGTCCTCTGCAACCTTGGCTGAATTGTTGACCAATGTTACTGTCTTTGTGCATTAGGGGGGGTGAAAAACCTGTTGGAGACAAAGCTTGTGACATCCAGTGAATGCTTCATAATTCCCAGATTCTAATTTATATGCACTCGAGCCATGAATGCATTTCTTTTCTCTTCTTTTCTCAGTCTTACAGCTCCAGAAGAGCAGGCGTGCTCTGTCCACTTCAAGCCCCATTTCTCCCACACCAGTGGAAAGGAAAGAGGAGGGCTGGCATTTTGAATAATTTATTCCAGTCTTCCAGCATGGGGGTGGTGGGGGACTCAAAGGCTTCTAGAGTCAGTGGGGTTGCACTGTTGCAAATGAGAGCACCATTTAGCTCTGGATCAGGCTAATTCCTCCCTGTGGATGGCCTTTGGAAGAAAACAAAAAAGCACACCCAAAGACAGATTGTTTCCTTTACATTACTAACAAAAGTGTTTATTCTAGTAAAAAGCTGGAAAGGAGCAATTAGAGACTTCAGGGAATATGCTAAGTGAAAATGTGGTTTTGATGATCCTGGAGTACAGATAATTTACTAAATTGCCATATTTTACTTCTTGTGGTCACCAGTGACACAGTGACCCCATTGTGGTAATGCTCCTCTGCCATGCTCTGAAAAATCTGATAACCCTTGCAGCCACCCCGGGATGCTGTTTGTTGCTGCCCGCCTGAACCCCAGAAGTGTGCTGTGTGCCTTGGAGAAGGGATTTCCATAGAAAGTCCCCTGCTGCTTGCTGCCGCTGGGCTGTATGTACCTCCCTGGCTACAAGGAGACCACACATGTCATGTCTTGCTATGTGAAAGGAAAGGGATGGCAAGAGGAAAGTGACTCTAAAAGTCCTTCCTGTGGTTTATTCACAGCAGTTCTATATTTACAATGTGTCTAAAAATGCCTTCATCCAAATCTGTTTGGCAAGCTAGCTATCAGTTCTAGCCCAAATACTTTATTTACATGTCTAATCCCTACTGATCGGAAAAGATGAAGTAAGTAGGAAAGAACAGGATGGACAGATGAAAATGAGTCAATGAAAGCTTTACTTTTAAAATAGCTCTTTCTTCATTGTTTTATGTTTTATCCTAAAGCCATGCCCAGTCCCCGAGCACAGATGTGTTTGGATCCTCTCCCTTCACTCTTCCTACACCAAGTTAAGCATTTGCCCTGAGCCCTTGCATCTGAAAGGGATGCCCAGGCACTGGGGTGGGCATCGAATGACCCCAACAGCTTTCGGCAACCGGCAACCTCCGCTGCATGGTTGATTGTTATTCTTTCTTGCCCGAGGGTTGGTTTGCTGGAGTATGCCACACTGTGAGCATACTGTAGCTTTGCCATTTGTGTGTGTATGTGTGAGTGCACACCTGTGTGCGCTACAGCATGCAACAGTGGAGAGGCTGGAGGATGTTACTGTACTGTTACAGCAGGCAGCCTCTCCTAGGCATATCCCTGCTGTATCTATCCATCTAACTCAAACCATCTGCTGCTCTGAAGCCACTGATGTCTTTCCTTCAAGGACATTCAACAGTGTTTCTTAACAGAAATGAAGGAAACCTTGAGAAACTACTACCCTTCCCCTATTTCAGTCTGGTATGTCCTCTAGAGTGTCCCCAGCTGTTTTCATGGTTGTCCACTATATTTAAACAGAATTTAAAAAAAATAAAAATCTGTACCTCTCCTAATCTCTACTGTCATTTAAAGTTTCTTCTCATCCCTTAAAGACTTGTACACAGTTCTAAACCAGGAGACAACAGCTTACTAAGATGAACCCTAAAAAAACCCCCAGTAAAAATCAGGTAATAATATCCCATTCTCCCTTAGATCCTTCCCCATTGTTTGTTTTTTTTTTTTTCCTGACCTCTATCCAAATCTCAGAAATTATATGTTTTGAAGGTCAGCAAACTTGTATATACTGAACTAGATGATTTTGGATAAAGCAGCAGGCTGAATTCCAGCATCGTAGCCTGCCACTGGGTCTCCCTTCCTGCCTATAGTCTGAGATCTACAGCTCAGCCTTCTGCAGCACAAATGGAGAGAGTGGCAATAATTTATATGGAAAGGTAATTGGTCCCTCTTGCAGATCACTGGTTTCATGCTTCTGATAAGACATCCATCATCAACCAGTTGTCAGTTTCCATCTTCAGATAGTTTTAATGCAAAGTGTATCTCCCTCCTCTGCCAAAAATATTGCTGTGACCTTCTCTTGAGATGGCTACAGCCTGGGCATCATTAGCAAGATTCACACCTGAAAGGAAAGTCTATAGGTTTTTGACCAAGCAGAGGTGAGAAAACACTGGTGTGGCTAAAGCTGCCACTGAAAGCATCTGTTGCTATAAAAAGCAATAAAAAGCCATAAACCATGAACAGAGAGCAGATGCACAGTCTTGGTTGGCTGGTCAGTGCAAATCCTGCCAGCTTCGAGCTCTTTTCCAAGCCTGTTGGCCAATGGCTCTGCCTTGTGTGGTCTGGGTTTTGGATTTCTCATGCTGTCTCAATCTAATCCTGCTGAGTCATGGAAACCAGAAACATATAAAGGGGCACTGTGTGTGGACTCCATGAGGTGCACTGAACTCAGGGACTGGCTATGCCAAGAGTCATTCCTACAAAAGACAGGCATCATGTTAATTAACAATTTCCTGATGAACTCAGCAGTTGTGTGAATGTGTTGTATTTTGTCCTTGGCCTGGTTTGAGTGAGTGGCAGGGTTTTTTAGTAGCAGGGAGGGGGCTACAGCAGTGACCCCCTGTGAGAAGCTTCTCAAAGCTCCCCCAGCTCCAAGTCGGACCTGCTTTTGCACCAAGGCTGGGCCATTGGCTGTGCCTCTGTGATAATGTACTTAAGAAGGGGAACCTGAGAGGAGTGGTGGGAGTTGTGAGGAGACGTTGCGAGGAGAACATCCGTGCGAACACCAAGGTCAGTGGAAAAAAGGAGGAGAAGGGGGGGAGCTGTGCCAGTGCAGAGAGTCCCCTGTACCCCGTGGTGAGACAGCAGGGCCGCCCCTCCCCACCACCCATGGAGGTCATGGTGGAGAAGATACCAATTTGCAGTCCGTGGGGGGCCCCACGCTGCACCACGTCACTGAGCCTGAAGAAGGCTGGGACCCCATGGGAAGAAGGCCTCACTGTTGTAGTTTGGTGCTGGGAGGATTGCAACAGGTGGGGGTGGAGGACTGTCTCCTGTGAGAGGGGCACCGTGCTGGAACAGGGGAAGGATGCCAGAGGTTCCCCCTCCCCAAGGAAGAAGAAGCAGCAGAACTGACCGCATCCCCCATTCCCTGCCCCCTGCGCTGCTGCTGCGGAGGAGGAGCTAGAGATATTGGGAACAAATCTGAGCCTGAGAAGAAGGGAGGGATGGGGGAAGGTGTTTTCAAGATGTGGAAATACTTTTCACAGTCCTACTCTGTCTGTTAATTGTTGCTCTTAGTGTCTGTATTAAATTTATGTTCTCTTTTTTCTTCCCCTAATGAGTCTGGTTTTTGCCTGTGCCTTAAATGATGACGTCATACCTCCTTTTGCTTATCTCAAATTCCTGGATCTTTTACTTCCCTCCTTCCCAGTGCTGGGGGGAAGGGGGGACTGAGTGACTCAGTTGCCCTCTGAGCTCAAACCACCACAGTCCTATATTACATGTCAGAGACCAGGCAGATCTAGTCTGGATGCAAAAAGGTGTGGCCAATACCATCTTCTGTGTACTTTCCCTGTGCCTCACTAACTGTTGTTAAGTCCAAACCATTTCTGTGGCATCATTCAGTCAAACATCTTTACTTAAATAAACCACAAATGGTCAATGTATTGACTTCCAACGGGAGCTGCAGCAGTCCAGACTGTAGAGGTGGAACCTATTCTTCCTTAGACACTTGGCTCCCTGAAAAATCAGTGGTGGCAAAATGAAAAAATCTGACATGAAACTTCTTGATCTGGCCCTGCTTCTTCCCAGCTGGCTCACTGTTTACAGGATACAAGGGCTACATCTGTAGTGCTGGACTAAATGCCCCTGGAACTGTTCTTAGCAGCTGGCAGGGGACGAGCCACCTTCACCCACAGTATTACCCTCTCTCCCATCAGCGCAAAGTGACTGCAGGAAAACAGACAGCTTGGAATGGTCTCTGGGCTCTACTAACTCCCAAATCACACCTGTGGATGGTGATATTAGGATGTGCTGAAGGCTTGCCAGAACTTGTTCTAATAAATTCACAATACAGATGATCAGGTTTCAGGGGAATAGGAACATACCTTGGCACTGTAATAGATATACTACAGTAGATACGGCCAAGCAGTCCACATTCTGGACAAAAGGCTCTCTATTTTCAGCCTACGGCAACCGGTGTCTCAGACACTCTTGCTTTGGATTTCTAAGATGTGCTAGAAGCTGCCACATCAACATACCACATAACTAGTTAGTTGTCCATGTTGGACATCCCTGGTTGTTAACTTACTCTCCATTTAATCTTTCTCTGTTTCATCTCCTAGTTTTAACCATTGCCAAAAGCAATGCTTGCAGTCCACTAGGATTTTAAATTATACTGCTGATACTGAAATTACAATGTTTGTGCTTTAAATTATACTTCCAACTTGGATATTACCTTTTCTTACTACATCAGGATCAAACCCATGGGGCTTTTTCTTTCTGCATTTGGTCATCGAGTGAAAATGCTTTCTTTCTGCCTGACCCACACAGTCTGCTGCAATGGGCAGAATGGTGCGATTGTGTGTCAGAGCGCAAAGCCCACGTGACACCTTCTTGAGTTGCTTTTACTGTATTTAAACTGCCACTGCTCCTGTGTTCTTAGCACCATGCGACAGAAATTATGTTGTGTTTGACAAATTCTGCCTGTTGTAAATTACCTTGTACACCTAAATGAGTAAAGTAAGGCCTAATAATAAAAAGAGCAAAAGCTGCTCCAAAACACTTCTGTGCATCATTTATAAGAGTAGCAGAGCTCACTGTTCAGTTCTGCTCTTGATCTTGAAAATACTTCTTACCGGGTGTTTTTCACTAGTATGAATACTAGTGCACACAGAGATGTACATGCTCATTAGGAACATGTGCTTGGTGTATGCTCAATCTCATGTTCATTAATGAACTCCACTGGTGCCCCTTGCCTCTTGCCCTCCATCTCTTGCCCTGATGATGAACACTCCCACGAGAACTGGTGGGCCATGATGCAAACTGAGAGTTGCCAACCTGACTGCATTTACAGATTTTGAGGGTGGGAGAAATCGCTGCAAATGTCATTTTAGTTTTTATTACACTGGTAGATTAGTTTTCTAATGCATCTATAAATAGGTATATGATTTACTAATCATTTATTAGCCACAACTCTCTAGCATGTTTATATGAAAGCCACAAATATACTTTAATGTGGACACAAAATTCTTAAATATAGCATCACCTAAATGAGCATCATTACCAAATGATGGGGGGGTGTTTAAGTTTGTTTTGGCTTTGGTTTTTTTTTCCCCTTTTATATGATTGAATTTTTTTCCCAGTCACTTAAATATGAAACCTTTGAAGTTTCCATGGGTTCAGTTGTTTGATTTGATGGGGTTGCAGCAGGACTGCCCCACTGCTCTATAAAGGAGGACCAGTATCTATTTTCTACCCTGGTAGGTGGAAAGGAATTAGTTGACCCCATGTGAATTTCCCTTCTGTCACCCAATTTCCAGATTATTCTCTGGTGTAATCTGGAAATCAGAGATAACTGTTTATGATTCTTGACTTGTCCATGCAACCTAGGAACTGTTTTAAACTTCTGGGTATTTCTTTGTGAATATTACTGACAGAGCTGGTCTTCAGCACACCAGAACAGGTTGATAGTCACTTGGCAGGCAGCAGTTGTGGGGTGTTTCCTGCATCTGTTTCTCACCTGCCAAAATCTACTTGATAAACCTTGGGAGCAAAAATAGTCTCAGTTCAACTGTGTGTTGTGCACCATTGAGCTAGCCATGCTACCACATCCTTATGACAGGAAATTACTGCGTGAGATAGTGGAGGTGATGTATCTTTTTCTGCTTTTGTGTTGCAATTCTGAGGGTGCACAACCCTCATGATCTGTGACCACCTCACCTCTTCCTGCCAAAGAAGCTATTTATTGTGTTTCCTTTAACAACCACTGTGTTGCTGAGGTGGTAAGTGCTGTCCTTAGCTGTCCTGCAGTGGGACAGAGCTGATTTTCCTATGTAGCTTCACCAAGCAATTGCTTGAACACAAAAGTACTATCAAAATTAGTTCAACTGTCACCCGTATTGATGGTCTTGGCACAGAGGCTAAGGGCTGAAAAGGTTTGGAAGCAGAAGTTGAAACGAAACTTCCAGAGAAATTATGAGTATGAAGGGTTAATTACATAGACAGAGTATGTGTTTAGATTGGAGGTGAGGGGTCCATTTTTTTGCCTGACATTTTTGTGTCAGTTGCTGTTTTCACTCATTTTTCTGGGGAAATCACTCTTCTACCACACACTACTAAAAGTCAGGCAAGGGCCAACCTGGGTCTGGAGAGAGGCTGCCAGGGCCTTACCTGCTCACTCCATGCCAGCTGGTGTGTTGTCCCTTCTCATGGCATATGAGACAATTGCTGTGCTAGGCTGCAGGGTCCCTCCCCATTTGCAGCAGGGCTGCATTCATCCCATGTGCTTCCAGTTTGGCAGAGAAAATCCAGTTCTTTCCTTTCCTCGCCATGGCAGAACATACCAGTTGTGATGCTTAGGTTTTTATTGCAAATCACCTGTGGTGAAAAAGCAAGGCTGTCTGTTTCCAAGAAAGTGAAGCTGACAAACAAAAATAGATAACCCGTCCTTCAGGTGAGCTTTCTCTGCAGTACAATGTGCTAGGTATTGTAGCCTTGTGGAGAAGAACAGTATGAATTGCATGGTCAGGGACTTAATAGTTCTTAGAAATTAATCATTGCTGTCAGAGTTTCTATGGGAACGGAGAAATAAGTGAATATTTAGGCTGTTTTCAAATTTATTCTATCAGAAGATCCAAAGGTTGTGCAATGGCTAGAAGTATAAAGAAATAAATTACTACATTATTTAGATTTCACTAGTTACTGTTACTGTTTTTTTTTTAAAGTATATTTTTTACAGCTTAGTCACAAAGCATTTAAACTCAGCAGAAGACAAACAGGACATTTGGCTGTAAGTTCAGAACAATGAACTCATGAGGTTTATTTTTATATGCAAGTTCAACTTGGATGCATGCCACGTAACACAAAAAACAGTTACCACTTAATGCCTTTTTTTATTCTCTCTTGAAGTGATGAGGGCATCTGGATCCCATTTTAAATTGCAAACTAGGCTTTTTAGCTTTTTAAAACAATTTGCATAGCTTGAACTAATTAATGCTTTGGTCAATGTGTAGGCAGTAAAAGACAACATGACCCCAAGCATGAGAGAGGTGAAGGAGAATTGCATGAATTTTGGCATTTCCTAACTTTTGAGAGCTTGAATTGTCTACCTGAACATTTCAATGTAAGCAGGGCATACGCACAGTGGATTTCACAAAGTAATACCAGAAGGAGACCCCTAGGATAAGCTATGCATGTTTCCCAGCATCACAAATAAATGTTCACAGAGACTAAATGCACAGCCTGATGTTCCGTTACCTTGGGCAAAGCCAACAGCCTCAGCCAGATGCATCTGTCCCTCGTGAGCTAAGAGCTGTTTGTTTGCTGCAGTCCCTGAAGCATGTGTGAGCTCCTGACTCCAGAGGCCTAATTTCTGTGATATGCACTATTTCTGCTGATACTGGGCTGATGCCCCTTGGTTCCAGCTGGCTGGACCAGCACTGGCCATTGCCCAGTCAATTTCCTCTTAGGTTTTGGAGTGATGGTTTCCTCTCTTCAATGAAACTCAAGACTCTGCAAGCAACCCCCTGATTATGTTCAAGGATGACACTTCTCCAGACCAAATAAAATGCAGCATCTTATGGCTGAACTACCATCAAAGCAGGTGCTGCAGGGAATCAGAACCCCTCAGTCGTATGAAATAATGGAAACCAGGAAGAACAGATAACTCCTACTCAAGTCAAATCCAGTTTCCATGAAAATGAGGAAATATGAGCTATACTCTTTGAAACCGTAGTGCCAGGTGCATATTCCTAAAAGAGATGGCTTGGATTAGGTTTTGCCCAGGTTACAGCACTTTGCAGCACTGTGATGACGATGTCTGGATCAGGGATTGCCTGGCTAGAGTGCAGTGCTACAGACTAGTGAGGTGTTTCTGCAGAGCTGTGCAGGAATTCAACTCTTGACTAAACATTTTGGTTTCATGATACAGCTTGTTCTGCCAAAAGCATTCTGGCATCTTGATAGTGCTACCCTTCAACCTTCTGCAGCCTGCAATTCTTCAGACAGCTTGGCTACAATTAGGGCTTTTTTCAGAAGATGGTGAAATGCATACCCTGAATCCCAAGAACTTGGGGAATGACTGTTGCTTGAAGAAAACATTGCTGGATTTTTTTAAACTTTGACAAAAACATCTTTGTTCCTTCTTCACAGAAATAGTTAAAATTATATACCTGAAACATTCTGAAGCATTTTTCTTTGGGGCAGATACTTGTTTGGCACCTGGGAAGGATGAACCCCTGCAACAACACTGTCAGGGGACAGACAGGCTGGGGAGCAGCTCTGCAGGAAAGCCCCGAGGTGGTGGTGGGCAGGTCGCTGAATTTGAGCCTGTGGTGTGCCCTGGCAGCAAAAGCAGCCAGCCGCTCCTGGGCTGTGTGATCAGGGCTATGGCCCAAAGATCAAGGGAAGGGATTGTCCCCCTCTGTGGGGCACTCATCAGACCACATCTTGATACTGAGTCCAGTTTTGGGACCTGACATAGGAAAGATGTGGATGAACTGGAGGGAGCCCAGGGGAGGCCCCCCAAGGCAGTAAGGGGCTGGAGCACTTGCCCCATGAGTAGAGGCCAGGGCAGTGGGCTGGATCAGCCTGGAGAAGGGATGGCTTTGGGGCACCTAAGAGCCCCCAGGACGGACGGATGACGGGTCATGGAGGAGATGGAGCTGGGCTCCTCACAGTGGTGCAGCATGGGAGGGCAAGAAGCAATGGGTACAAGTTGAAATGAGAGAGGTTCAGGCTGAGTATAGGCAGAATCTTTCCCCAGGAGGCAGTGGAGCAGGTCATCCTGAGCATCTGTGCCATCTCTATCCTTGGAGGATTTCAAGCCCCCACCGGTCCAAGCCATGAACAGCCTGGTCTGACCCTAACGCTGGCCCTGATTGATTGATTTAGCCTATCATCCTCTGATCTTAATTGACTGAAAATGGAGTCCTGCTCTAAACACACTTAACAAGTGGTAGTACTGCCAACGCTGCCTACAGCAGCTGTGCTGAGCCTGAGATCAGACCACTCTCATTGCAGATATGATGGATGGCATGCAACCAGCAAATGGTGGGCCACCTTATTCTTCCTTTTGGCTTTTTAACGGTATTTGAGAAGCTTGTGAGGTCTGGGTGAGTCTTCCAAATAGAAACTTAACCACACAGATTCATCTGTGTAAAAAACCATATACAGTCTTAAACAACTGTGCTCAGGTCAATGCAATGTTACATTTTACTATATGCTATTTAATACAGATTAGATTTGTAAATTGAGAAGTACTGTAGCAGCCCTTGCCAGGGCTGAGTAATCCAAGAAATATTGTTTAAAGTTGATTCAGATCTGAACACTGGAGCTGTATCCGCAGTCTTGCACACCATCCAGCTTTTCTTAGTATCTATCACAGTTACTATTTGTTATGACAGCTACGTTATTTGTGAGGTAATGGAACATTATAAAACAAAGGAGAGCTGTTTAATGTTTCAAAATTCCCTTATTGCAAGTACTTTTGTCTTAGGTTTCATTATTTTTTGGGTCGTCCAGAATGTACATTTGTATACTCTAGACATGATAAATCTCTATATTAATCTTTGTGACCTGTGTTTGCCCTGTCTCATGCGATCTCAGTATTGCCACGGTAAAAATTAACAGAAGACTTGATGTAGAAAATTTAAGGCATTGATTGTGTTTATAAAACTCACTATGGGCCTGATCTAATTCCTTTGCTTGGTTAAATTTTCATTATTCATCTAAGGAGTGTCGCCAAAGTGTGACGTTACGTATAAGGGGAGGTTTGTAACATTAGGCCTCAGTGAGATGTTAACACTAGCAGCGATCATCCCTGTCTGTCATCAAGTGGAGGAAGCTGTGGAAATGAAACAAGAAGTTGTGGAAATTATTACATTGCCTGTGTTTGCTGGGGAAAGCCAGAGCATCATGCAGGGAAGCTGCAGGTGTGCTGGGCTGGGACTGGGCTGAGAACAGCCCCGTGACCAACTGAGAGGCAAAGAGCCAGGCAAGGGGAGCCTGCAGGAGCCTTGGCTCAGCCCCACTGAAATGAGACCAGGTGTCACAAAGCAACACAGGGCACCCCGGGGGAAGATCTAGAAGGGAAAGAGACAGCTATGGGGATCCGTATGAAGCAGCAGCATTTTGAAGAACTGTTCTTCACATTAGCCCATGATGTCAAGGCATCTACTGGTTTATTATTCTTATTCTTACTCCATTCTTATTCATAGAATCATAGGATGGTTTGGGTTAGAAGGGACCTTAAAGATCATCTAGTTCAAACTCCCCTACCATGGGCAGGGACACCTTCAACTGGATCAGGTTGCTCAAAGCCCCGTCCAACCTGGCCTTGAACACGTCCAGGGAGGGGGCAGCCACAAATTCTCTGGGTAACCTGTTCCAGTGCCTCACCACCCTCACAGTACAGAATTTCTTCCTTATATCTAATCTAAATCTACCCTCTTTCAGTTTAAAACTGTTACCCCTCGTCCTGTTACTACACTCCCTGATGAAGAGTCCCTCCCCATCTTTCCTGTAGGCCCCCTTCAAATACTGGAAGGCTGCTATAAGGTATCCCTGGAGCCTTCTCTTCTCCAGGCTGAACAACCCCAACTCTCTCAGCCTGTCCTCATAAGGGAGGTGCTCCAGCCCCCTGGTCATCTTTGTGGCCTCCTCTAGACCCGCTCAAACAGGTCCATATCTTCCTTATGTTGGGGGCCCCAGAGCTGGACACAGTAATCCAGGTGGGGTCTCACAGGAGTGGAGTAGAGGTGGGGAATCACCTCCCTTGATCTGCTGGCCACGCTTCTTTTTATGCAGCCCAGGATACGGTTGGCTTTCTGGGCTGTGAGTGCACATTGCTGGGTCATATTCAGTTTTCCATCCACCAGTACCGCAAGTTCTTCTCCACAGGGCTGCTCTCAATCCACTCATTAACCAGCCTGTATTTGTGTATGGGATTGCCTCGACCCATGTGCAGGACCTTGCACTTGGCTTTGTTGAACTTCATGAGGTTCGTTCCATGAACTTCATTCCATCATTATTATTTATTATTATTTATTGTTATTGTTGTTGTTATTGTTATTCCTTTTATTATTCCATTTAGTTTGATACTGAATAAAGACAAGCGGTAGCTAAAAAGGTCACCTCAAGGCCTGGGTGCTCTACATGCCCTCCTAGGGTAGACCCTTACCCTCCCTCCTCTCATCATCAGCGCTATCCAGAAGGAGTCAATGAAGGCTTTCATTGCCTCCCTGTTAGGGCATAATGGCTAATAAGGAACAGTCTGTGTGTATGAACAACCTTGAATCCCCTGCCTGGCCCCAGGAGGGGATGTGACAGCAGCAGCTCCGGGACATCCAGCCAGGGCTGCAGAAGGGGAGTGGGCACTGGCAAGAGTGGGGGTAGTGTTGGGGTGTTGCAGAAGGGACCTGGCACTGGCTGGAAATCCCAACCTAGCTATTCCCACAAAACCTGAGAAAAACTCCTCATCCTCACTTGCTCTCAAGGGAAATAAAACACGTCTCAAGACCGGCCTAACCGATCTTCCTAGCCAAAACCATAAGAAAATAAAACAGGTTTATTAAGAACAACTAGCTGCACCTTAGCTGTTGTTTATCTGTGAGAGGATGCAGTAAATCAGATTAATCTGAGGAGAGAAGAGGAGAAATTATGCTCTCTGCTGTTGTTTGTTTAGCCTAGATGAGTAGTAGATATTGTTAGATGCCTTCAAGTTTCAATTTTTAAATCTGTTACCAAAGGGGTGGGGATATATGTATGAGAGCCAGCATGACCAATGTGAACAGTCTTGGCTATTTCATTTTATTTGTCCATCTTTTCCCCACTTCTGAGGTCTTGTTATCTCTAATAGAAGCATTTAGGCGTACTGATGATGGTTCTATATTTGTGAAAAAAATTACATTTTTGGCACATGAGAATGGTCATGTGAAGTCAAAGAAGACACAGAACTCTCCTGATTAATAAATTTGTATAATTAATAATTTTGTGAGCTGCCTCTGGAGGTTAAAATTTAATAAGGCAAGTGTCTTTTCTCTTTTAACCTCCCATGCTGTAAGGACAAATTCTCATGAATTTTCTTGACTCTCCTGAATAAAATTAATTACTTTTTGAAAACTGCTCTCTGGGAGACCTAATTCTCATTTTATCTGTGATGCTGACATGCTCCTAACCTGTTGGTGTTCGAAATGATTTCAGAATCTTTACTTACTTTTCCTCAAAAACCTGCTGCCTCTAAGAGAGATTTGTAAGAAGCAGTGGCTCAGAAGTCCTTATTTCTAACTTTCTGAGCTGCCCTCAAGTTTAAGAGCAGACTGCTGGCAAGGAACAGCAATCTCTGCACTAGGAAGGGATGTGGTGCCATAGGAGTGAGTCAGGGTACAGGATGCATGTGTCTGGATGCTAAAACTAGGAACGGAAGTGGTCCACTGCACTGGCCACTGTGGTGGGTAGGGGAGAGGTGGTGTAATAGAAGTTTAGGAGCACTGCTTTATCACCTAATTTATTGTGGCATTGATTGCCAATCATCTTGAAGCCCACAGTGAGCTTAACAACCTTCTGGGTCTGGCACGGGCTTGTGCAGCTGCTCAAGAAACTTTCAGTGCAGTTACAGTGCAAGTTTACAATGGAGCTTGGGCTTTGGCTGTGCTTGGATTTTCGGGGATGCTGAAACTTGCCATTTGCATTACTGTAGAAGAAAGTAATAGACAGGTAGGATAATAAAAAGGACATTAGGAGAAGCAAAGGGGTTCAGCAAAGCAGGGAGAGGGCAACAGAGGATACATTAGGTAAAGACAGCCACATTAACTCTTGGGGAAAGAAGGAGCAGCAAAGATGGCTTGGACTGCCACTCATCAGCAAATGGAAAGCACATGCAGAACTTAGTCCTTTATGCAGTGTGGGAGACATTGCAGGAGGGTCCTGACAGTTCAAAACCTTTCTTAGGCCTGTGCATGTTTGATAAATGCTACAAGACCTAGTAGTGATGTGGCTTACTTCTTGATTCAGACCTCAGTGTCCCCATCAGGGGTTGCAATAATCTACGTATGAATAAATATCTGGAGTAGAAGTTCTGGTTCATTTTCCTCTGAAAGGAATCTGGTTTACATGTACCAGGGACATTCTGCAGGCTGGACTAATGCATGATAAGTTGGCCCAGGTAGAGGGTTTGCTTCAAATCACTTCACTGCTTTGGACCACAGGAGCCTTCAGGCACAGCACTTCTGCTGTGGAGTGACTAGACCATATACGTTAGGAGGTCAGAATATGAAGCAGTGGATTAAGCTGTTGCTTAGAATGGAGTTCATTACCATCAGTTTGCAAAAACTTTTTTCTCTCAAAGAAATTTAAAATCAATTTTAAAATTTGCTTCCTGATGATAGTATTTATTTAAGTAGTACTTAATTCAAAGCAATTCAGCATGCTTCAGACTTAGAGATGACTTACACCTCTTTCATAGCTTCATGAAGCGTATGGTCTTCAGTGATCTCTGATCCCACAATGATCTCTGACTTCCACCATAAGGATATTTCCTCTCTCATTTTGCCGTGGTGGAGATGCTGTGCCAGCCATCTCATTCAGCACAGCAATAAAGAGCCCTGCAAAGCTTTATTTGCTGGCTTTCAGTTGTTAGTTACTGGCTTCTAGCTCTGACACACAGCAAGTTGCCACAAGCACGGCAATGGCTGACACCTCTGAGTACGGAGGGGTGTGTGGTGCTAGCAGGCACATCATGAATGACCTGGGTTTGCAAGCTCCTCTTCTAACCCTGCAATTAAGTGCGTGATACCAGAGAAAAAGAACAAGACTGGTGTTACAGTCTTGTGCTGAGGGCTTTCCACTTAGTATAAAAATAGAGCTTTCCAGGAGAGATATGCTTTCAGTCTGTTAGAAAAAAAAGACAGCTTTATCTTTTCCTTGCACCAGCATGCAAAGGAGTTTTTTTGAAAAAGAAATTCTAATTAAAAACTGTTAACACAATCTTCACAGCTGAGTCACATTGCCAGGTACCTCATGTTCCTCATGTTGTGTCAAACAATAAACATCTGACTCAAGATGGAGGCTGCTGCTCCTGCGGCCAGGCACCTGAGTGCTAGGTGTTGTGCTATTCATTATCACGATGCTTGAGACCCTTTTCATACCTAGCCCTGAGCCTTGCTTTCTCTGCAGATCATTTTGCTTTTCTTTTCCAGTTTCTTAAAATATTTCCTCTCCTTGCTGCTGAGATTCCTGGAACTGTGAGGGTCCTGGTGAATTCAGAGGTGCAGTTTGTTCTCACTTGAATTGCAGGTGTTCAGAAGCAAACCTGGAGAGGGGGCAGAGTTTGCCAGTGGTACTCTTCAGAGCTGAGGAAGCCCATGTTCCAGAATCGCATCTGCAGAAGGAAAATGGAAATAAAAAGAAAAGGATTTTATTTGGAAAAATAGCAGAATGACCAGAACTCAAAACCAGTGCTACTACAAAGGCTACATAAAGCATTGTGACCAGATGTGTATCTGTATTTATATTATAATGGATAAAAAAGTTGCCACCCTCTCACATGAAGATGTTTTAAACTCACCTGGTTATGTTGGAGCTGTTTCATTTTGCCAGCATGGGATTAACATACTGTATTGACTGCTAGCTGGTTTGGGGTTTTGGGGGTTTTTTTGGTGTGGTTTTTTTTGTTTGTTTGTTTGGTGTTTCTTTTTTTTTTTTTTTTTTTTTTTCCCCAATATCATTTTAAGATAGTAGAGTCATCAAAAATAACAGTTATATAACAGTAGTTGTTTGACTGCTAGTCAGCTGGGTTGAAGTCCAACCTAAAGGCCAAATAAATCATAGGGAGTCATTCCACTTAGATAGATACTGGGTCAGTTACTATAGCTCATGTTGATGATATTAAAATATCTTCCTAGTGTGTCACACAAGTTGTCACAATTTTGTGTGGGGACAGATCACAATTTCACACTATTTCTGTGCAAGTGTCTATAGTGCAGTACCTAACAAAATATTAATTACTATTTTTTAGAAATTTGAAACAAGGGAACATGAATTTATAGATTAATATTGCATCATAAAACTCCTAATAGAATATAATCTATATCTTTGTTTCTGTGGCTTTCTTATTTTCTAAGGAATAAAGATTGGAATTATTGAATTCCTTTACAAAAGGCATTTTCCTACTAATCCAGTTTCCACAGGAGTAGTCCACAGAGTATCATAAAACAAAAGAGAGAGGCAATCCAGGATGGATTAGCAAACATAAATACTCCCAGAGACCATGAGATCTCAGTTTGTCTGGGAGAGCGCATGGTAATGCACAAATACTCATCTCCTGCACTAGAGACCTGATGTGCTGGAAAGCTAATGGGATTGATGCAAAAGAGCAACGTGGAAAGAACTGGCTTAGCTCTTGCAGCAGTAATATGTGTTTGATGTGCAGTGACATTATACTTGTGGAAATAAATTATTTAGGTCGGTCTGAGGGGGTCAGCAGAGAAATTCCTATGGCTAGATATGAATTGTCTTCCAACACTTCAGGTGTTGGAAAACAAACATTTCTGTTTGTTTGGGTTTTTTTCAATTCCTGTTCTGTTTTATCCATGAAAGCGGTACTAGACCAGAGTACTCAGCGTTCAGTTGTTCCTAGATCTGGCTGACAGATGACACTTGCACAAGGGGAGAGAACATGCTGCATCTACAGTGGTTCTTCGTGTTTGATGGCAGGAAAGGGCTGTCTGTTTTCTGTAAATAATAGCATGGTTATGATTAGATTGTTCTTTAGGTGCTGTCACAGTATGAGCTGGTCCTTTAAAAGATTCAGGTTAAACTTTTGCCATGTATTAATGTAGTCTCTTTAGCCTCAACAAGTCTGGCTTTGGGAATGAGAGTTTAGGAATCAGTATCCATATCTATATAGTAACTGATGTAAACATGTTTGGATTTGCAGTCATGATATGTTTGTGATATGTATGTCTGAAAAAATGTTTTAGTTCCCAAGTTATACGTATTATTTTTTCAATATGTGCTTAGCATTTTTCTAAACCAGAAATGAGAGGTCAGTGTCCATAATGACTGTTAAAGACTCAGACATTTCCTAATATTTATAGAGGATGTGCGTTATACATGAGTGCTAATGTAAAAATCTAGCTCTGTAGGAACTGACAAAAAATATGTCTCTTTTAGCAGGTAGGAGCCCAGTCTAGAGTATTTTGTTCTCTTATTTGTAACTCTAAAGAGCTAAATTTGTGGTTACTAGGAGTGCTTTCTGCACAGCTCCTTCCTCCAGTACTTGCATATTCCTCAAGTCTCCTTGAATCTCCCCAGAAATATTTCTCAAAGGTTGTTTGTTCTTCCCAGTCCACCCCAGGAGCAGACCAACCTGCAGCTACATAGACTGCATGTTAAATTTTAATTTCATTCAGTTCCAGTATTTGTCCCTCACTCTGCTTCAAGTAATTTTTTCCTATTTTTTTTAATGTACAAAAGGCTTTTACATTGTTGGATAACATTTGGTTTAGAGCAGGACGTGAGACTAAGAGGACAAAACAGCTGTAAGCCTCTGTGAGACTTCAGCCAGCCATGACTCTGGTGGATAGTAGAGACAAGATTTCTGAGATTTTCAGCCTGCTGTGATGTGCACAAAGTTAATCAATTTTTATATTTCTGTCCTTGAAAGGATGGTTTAATATTTACCTGATTAGGTACATATTAAACTGGGCTACGGGCTCCACTACTTCCAGTTACCTTGCAATCAGTTAGAGGTAGAAAAAATTTATAATATTGATAAAGTTGAGCTTTCTGTTTAAGCCAATTGCTCCAGGGACATGAATGTTCTCTCCTCTTGAAGGAAATTGCTCCAATTTAAAAGCATTAAATGTTTAATCATTTGTGACTTGTCTACTTGCAAATACTGCTCATGGTTATGTCATTTATCTAGACTGACTTTCTGAGAAATGGGAAGTGGTTAAAAATTTTCTTAAAGTTTTTCTGAAGACAAAGAAGAACTCGTGAATTGTCTTTGAAGATTTTTTTCCACCTGAGCTGAACTGCTAAGTCTTATGTTTGACAGATAAATTAGTAAAAGAGGGCAGATAGCTTCTGTCTGTTGGTAATTTGAATTTCTGTACAATGGATGAAATTTTGCTCTCCTTTATGAAGACATACATTTGGAAAGCATAAGCAAAGTCGTCTGAGTGTCTGCTGTAAAACTGGTGTGAGAGCAGATTGCATGATTTTCACAGAATTGTCACCAAAATGGTATAAAAGAACTTATCAACACCAATGTGATGTAGATAAGCAGACACTCCTTTATTAACAGCCGGGTGCGCAGGGGAGTCGTCTCACCAACAATGCACACCTAACTCATGTAACATGCTGATTATATTGAATACAGTAATACATATTAATCAAGTTCTCATACATAAACATGTTAACTCTCATAACTCATTTTCTTATTCCCACCTCTTTCCGGTCATGCGCACTTGAGTCCTGAAATGAGTCGGGGGGCTGCTTTTGCGACCACTACGGACTACTGACCTAAAAGAAAGACCCTCCAATGCCCTTGACTCAAGGACTTTGGCTCACATTGCAATTTTAACATGCTTCAAGGCCCTTTCACAATACAGCTTTTAAAACACCTGGTCTACAGGGCAATAAATCATCCTCACCAAACAGTCTAACAATGGTACCTCGTCTAGCAGCATAACTGGTTGTATGGTTACTTTAAACTAAACACAACATCTCTATGACTACTTAAAACATTACACCACTATCTTCTATAAAACCCGATATTTCTGTGTGATTCCATTTAATGGCTTGGTCCTAATAATTCCTTATCAAAATCTCCAAAAATCATCAACTCAATAACAAATCAGTAACAATCAGTAACAGAACTATTTGGCTCATGATAGACAGTATAAAAGCAGAAACAACAATAACTTTGGATAGCTTTATCTCATCTAAGAGCACTGGAAGGAAGGGAAGACAGCAACTGCTGACCCTATGTACAAACAGCAGTCCAGACTCTTTTGTACTGAGTCTTGACAGTTGCATTGGAAGTCAATACCTAATAGAGATTGCTTAATAATACAAATCACTGTAGCATTATGTATTGAGGGGCTTCTCTTATGGATTTAACATGTAGGCCAGCTGTAGCAGTTGGTCAGTTTTCTTTCACTCCTTTTTGTTTCCTAATGTTAGGGATGAGTGTTGTAAGGTAGCCACTGAATTATTGATCTGTCACTCTTTATTTCCAAATTCCCTCTTAAAAATCAATTTTGAAAAATCACCACTATTCCATGGGTGAGGCTGGTTTTTAGCCAGAGCAGTCGGTGGTTGTCTCACTGCTAAGAACCAGTGGATAGACTGTAAATACTGAGGACCAGAGAAAAACATATTTTCTATGGAAAAGACTATCCTAAAGACTGTTGAAATTTAAGGTCCCACTACTTTCCCCCCTTTTAGATCAGTTCTGATAATGTGGGCACTAGTCTCCAGTGACAGCATGTGAGCTCTGGCCTTGAGGAAGGATGAAATAAAGCCATCTCAGTCTGGTCATTAAGCTCATGGCTCAGGACAAAATGCTGTAACACTCCCTGAAGGCAGATCTTCCCTTCTCTCTCTTGCTGTAGCCACACCTCTACACCAGGCATTGCAACCTGCTACCAGCTGCAACTGGCCCTTGGCACATAAATGAGTGCAGCTGTGTGGTTTTTCCACCCCTGCTCTAAGCTGGCTTTATATGTAGGCATTGGGACTACACAGACCACTCCTGCCTTACACCTGGCTGCTTTGGAGCACAGGTAGGCAGACACTGAGTTGCATGTGTCCATTCTTGTAGACAGCATCTTCAATTTTTTTCTGTTTCCACTGTTATGTTGAAGCTTGACATCCTCTGAAAAAAGAGGCTTTAGTAATGTCTTCTCTACTTCTCTCTCCCTCCCTTCTTTTCTCTAAATAAGTAAATTCTTAGGACAGATTCAGATAGCTTGGGAGCCCTAGGACTGCTTATACAAGTCCAAGTGAGTGGCTTTACTCCTCCACTTTCCCAAGGGAATAAACTCATAAAGGAATATATTTCAGTGTTTTATTGCATTGGTCATTCACATTAACAACATGTTTTTCCTCTGAGTAAACCTAATAGTTCCCATGGCGCTTTTTCCTGGTGTTCTTTGCAAAAATTTCCTCCCTCTGCTGCTGCCCAAGTTGTGGTCATTCTGAGCTTTGGTGTTCTCTAGGAAACAGCTATATCTGCACTGTGCATGTGTAGTCTGTTAACATGTAATGGAAATTCACAGGAAGAAAGCGACAACATAAATGTTGAACTTATTACTTCCCTCTACAATGAAAGTTTCCAAGCTGTAATGCAACGGTACACAAGCATGTTGAAGCAGGACTAATTTTGTGACTGGATTAGTGTAAAAAGAAAACATGCAATGTGTATATTGTTCTGGTCCCAGCAGATAGTTCACAGTCACAAATGCTGGGACCAAAAATAGCCAAGTGGAGCTCGTTATTACTTTCTATAACCACTTAATATGCTACCTTTTCTTATTATACCCTCAAATTGAAAGGTGGCAATTTTCCTTCCAGCCATGCTGTTGTGCGTTCTGAGTTTCCTGGGATATAACCATCACTTTTCAGTTGCGCGTGGTTGCTGTAGTTATGGCTGCTGCAGCTCTTGCTGAATGGTTTTATTCGTGCAGATGCCAGCTATTTGTTCAAATGCTCATAGTGTACTTTGCCTGCCTTTGGCCACTAAATCCATATAGGTCTAGCAATTAGTTTGCTGAAGCTCCACTCTAGCCTTGCTGAATTCCTCCTGAAAATTTGCCATGTGACAGAAAAAAAGCACTAAGATAAGTATTTCTAGCAGGGAACAAGGAATGTTATTAAAGAAAAAAAAAAGATCATACTCCTGGAGGGTCAGTTATTCTGAAAATCATGCTTAACTTTGCCTTCTAGATATAGATTTAGAAAATAATTATAGTCATACTCATAAAGCACCTTTTTACAACATGGTTTCACCCAGTGATATGAGTTAGCATTGAAGAACATTTAGTCACACACATAGCCAAAAAAGGCATGGACAATTATTCCTGTCTTAAAAAAGCACATGCTGTGAATTGTTTAAGTGTTTGGGAAAAAAATTCACTTCTGTCCAGCTTTATAAAATCTAGTTCATTGTGTTTCATCACACTGTTTTTCATTTTAAGTAATGCAGCTTAAAAAGCTGAGGCAATAATCACTGAGAAAGCAATTTTACAGAAAGTTTCTAGCCTTGGGAAACTTTCTTGATGGTTGGTATTTGCTATATAATTAAGCATTTGGCACTTACCAGATTTCATTTACAAAGCACTTTCTTTGTACCTTCTTTAATGGTATTAAGAAGAGAACTTGGCAGTTTTGAGATACTTCCTGCTCTATCAAGCAAGATAAAGCCAAAGCTATGCCCTTGTCTGTTTTCTGGTTTCTACATTTGAAGTGGTCTTTTTTTAGCCATTTTGAATACAAATGCATGTTGAATAGGCTGAGGAATGGGAAATCCATGTGTCTTCAGCAATCCTGTAAGTGCTGACATACTCTGAACAGGGTGTCTGTTCCCATGTCTGGAAGACAAAGATAAAGAAAGATCATTTTATTGCTCGAGTATTTTCCTTTTTCTGGCTTCTCTTTTCCTGACTGAAATCAATATTTCAGGGCTAATGGATGAGGATGTCTACTGTTGCTGCCTAAAATGCTGACCTTGGCAATCAATATATTTAGCTTGGAGCATTTGTGATGTCAATTACTATGATAATACTTCAGCATTTACTGCCTGCAAAATGTCTGGGTTATTGGGTTAAAGTTCCCCTGCAACCTTATCTTTCCCACTTTCTTTTTTTTATACTCTAACTGCTGGAGACTCCGAACCCTCAAGCACAACTGTGTTAAGCAATTATTTTATTAGGACTGGATGAATGATGGCTTTTGTTTTGTTTTCTAATTTGTTGATAATTTTGAGAATTCAGACGGACAAGCAAGCTGTTCTGAATAATACATTTCACTTCAACAGAAAATGATTTGTTCTCATGTTTTAAAATCTTTTCAAGCAGATTTTGAAGATTTCTAATAACAATGAGGTAAAGTTTGACACAGTTATTACATACTGAAGAAACAGGACACCTTTTTGTAGAAAACACTGAAACTTTTGACTTTTTTTTTTCATTGTGGTAACTATAGTGAATAATTTGATTGTATGTAAATGAATTTAGTGTCACTGATTGTACTTTTTTTTTTTCCTCTAGAAATTGTTTCATTTAAGAAATGTCACATAGCCCAGGATTTTAACACTAGTCATCTCCAAGTGCTTTCAAAATGGCACCTTTCTCCCTTCTCCTCTTTGTTTTAATCAATGTGAACTGCCTAGTCTGTGGGTTTTTCCTGCTCCTGCCTGAACAGAATAGGGTTAAACAACATCATCCCTGCCGGCACTGGTGCTTTCTGTCTGTTACATACCAGCTTGTTGCTGAGCTTCTGTACCAAATTACCTGGACGCAGTAAAGACCTTGACCTTGACACCAGATTTTTCCTTGTGACCATAAAGGCTCCCAACATATCTACGAGATTATTAACCTCTGTCCAGAGCTTCAGTAAAGTTTGTCAGTCTCTGTAGAGCGTGACAGTAGATAGACCATTATAAATGATGGCTTTTTATTCATAGGGCAGTCTTCAACTGTGGCATCTAATCTTATTAGAGAAAATTAGGTCTGCCTTGGAGCTTTAAAATCTGTTTGTGGGGTTATGGCCCACAAGCTGTCAATCAACTGAAACCTGCCACAAAGGTTTACAAAGACTGACCATAAATTGCTGAAGAATGACAGCTATTGTACATGACTGGAGTGCCTTCAGATCTGTCCAAATCTGCATATTTCACAAATTAAAAGGAGTCTGTGGCTTGTCTGATAGAGTATTGAAGACAATTGTTAGTGTTGACATTATTTGTATTATACTGTGTTTTTTTAAGAAGGAGCAAAGATCACTAAAAATGAGACTATGAAAAGGTATTATTCATGTGTACTTGTATCAGTTGAAAAGTTTGTTCCTCAGTCCTCAGTCCTGTAATAACCAATACCTTTGCACACATATGGCACTGTTTAAAGGGTTTTCAAATGCTTCTTATAATGCTGAATAAGCAAGGTCTGGCCTGAAGCCCTTCAAGGTAATTGAGAGCTTTTCCATTGACTTCAATGGCTTTGGCTTAGGACGTTAGTGAATTTAGTCTCTCAAAACCACTTGGACTATTGTTAGCCTCATATACTAGGAGAAAACTGAGACAAAAAGGTGAAATGACATGCTGTCAGTCACACAACAAGTTGGCAAAAACAGAATAAGAACTCACAGTTTTTGCCACCAGTCCAGTTATTCAACCACCTTTACTCTCAAAAAAAAAAAAAAAAAAAAAAAAGAAGTAGAAGAAAAGTGGAGATTTTTTATGCTGGTGAAATAGCCCTTGCTGGGGCTATCAGTCACATGGGATGCAGCGATGTGATCCTCCCTCCCATGGCCTGCGCTGCAGTTTCCTGGTGCTGATGGAGATCATGTCGGCAGCCGTGAGTCATGCTCAGAATCTGCACTTGGGTGCTCTGAAGGTGCCCAGACAGAACTCATTAACAGCCAGACTCCAGGAAAATATTTATGAGAAGATGCATCCAGGAAAACAAATATTGACACAACACATCCTATGTTCCTGCTTCTATCCACTATGGCTTACCTTTGCCTGGGACTGGTGAAGGTGTTCCCACTTTGCATACTCCTGTAATGTCCCCTTTTTGGCTTCACAGTCTGTTCTCACCAGAAGGAATTTTGCAGTATAAAGGAGAGGCAGGATGCAGGCAGCCTCTCAAGCAAGAGACTTTTTGGAAGCTAGCAGCCTCTCTTGCAGAGGTCCTGCCTTCTCCTTGCACCCCTCCTGTGGCAGTGGGATGGAGAACAGATCCTTCTTGGTGCTCCCCTCCACCAGGTGACCCCTTCAGGGCTCTGCATGGCTTCTTGTGCTGTACTTGTGATAGCCATAACAGTCTTTGTTGTAATTTGTCACAATTCACAATCTATACTCCTTAATTTTTCTTTTTTTTTTTTTTTTTCTCCTATGGCTTTATTTTTTAGTTTCTCTCTTTTAGCCTGGGGGAGGGAACCTGTTGCTCACTAGTGGCATGCCCTGGTAGATCTGCTAGCTTTGAGTCCTCTGCAACACATGAGGATGCTATTCCCCTCTGAGATGGATGTGCCTATTGCCTTTTTTTTTTTTTGGGGGGGGGGGGGTATGACTGAAGAGCACAATGTGTCCAACTGCATGGTTTTTTAGGTTGTTAGCCTTAGGCTGAGCAAATAGCACAAGGAGAAATCTTTCTTCTCATTGGATCCCCTCCAAGCCCAAGTGGTCAGACGCACAATGAATCCTTTGCTATCAGGAAAGAAGAAAAGGGTGGTTTCTGATAATGCTTCTTCTGCAGGTTGTTCCAGGGGTTATTCTTAGCTGTTCTCTGAGGTGAGGAGAGATTCCTGCTATTTCCGTGCTGATAGAGACAGCCCTGCCAGCGCTGACTGTATGGACTAGTCAAGTATGTCAAAGGAGAAGAGAAAGCATATACTGCAAAGGCTACAAAAGCCTGGAGCTTATTCACCTTCCTTCCTTGACCTCCATACTGATTTGATTTGAGACTACCTCATCACTATATTGAACATGATTTACATGGTTCATTAATTAATAAACCAAAATTATATTATGAAGCCATGAGTGCGCTGTTAACTAATGGGTCTGTCAGGTTCTCCCTGAAGTCTTCAGGGATAACGCCCAAGGGGCAGAACTTAGATTAATTCCATTCATATCAATGGTGACTACCTAAAAGGTATGACTTAACTGATGAGTGGTAAATGGTTATAAGCCATTGTGACCAGGCCCTAAATTAGTCAAAGGAGCTCTGAATTCTGCTGACCTGGAAGGCCTTGATACAAACTGACAAAGACTTAAGAGCACAGTCTTCAGCTCTGTCTGATATTTTGTATGTGTCTGAGCTGCAACATTAAGAAAACTCTGGAAGGCGAGAGTCTTTACTTAAATATCATAGGAGGAAGAGTTTAATGTGTGCCTGTGCAGGGACATAACAGACACCGAGATCTGAACAAAAAAGCACAGGTAGCAACAACCAGATATAAAACTGATACAGGGTCTGCAGGGGAACTGGCTAGCCCAGAATACCAGTGTTTTCCCTAGAAGTCTTCTATTTTCTGATCACTATTGGAGTTTTGATTGAAATCACAGGCAACTGCCGAACAACAGTCCCATTTCTGCAAACAGAGAATAGTAATTGGAAACTGTTTTCCTGGAAAACCATTTAAATCCCAGTGAATCAAATAAATATTTTTACTTTTTCCTTTTAGAAGGGATTTGCCTGGTCTAGGGAAGGAATAAAGAAGAAATAAAGCAATATCCTGCGTTTGCCCTCTTTCTGTGAATGTCTGTCATTTAAAAGGGTGATGACTGCAGACCATACTTTTAGGGTAGATTTGTATAGATCACTGCAGAACAAGATATAGAGCAGGTTTAGTGGACAGTGACTTTATGCTGTTGAACATATGTGCTAAAGATATGACTTAAAGAAATATTATTGGATTAATCCTTTTTACTGCCTCCACATTTGTATATCTTGGAATCGTCATAGCAAAATAGAGAAATTTGTTCATCAATCTTTTTTATCCTATTTAGATATTCGTAGCTACTGTTATAAATAGATCCCATCATGGCGTTTTCTCATGTGATGTTTTAGATCTAGTTGCTTGAAGTATCGGGCAATATGGGTGTCAAACCTGTGTTTGAATCTAAAGACAGTCTGTTGCTACAGCTGTCTTCACAGATGTGAAGTTAGGCCCCACAAACTGGACCAGCCTGCGAATTTTCCTAGTTTACATTGTCCCAAATGCAACTTTTTCCTGACAGTATCAAATTGGAAAAAAAAAACCCAAACCCAATTCTTTTATTAAGTTATTATCTAGGACTTTGCATTTCCCAATGATTTGAAAGATCTCAGTGGTTTCAACATTTAAAATGGCTCCTTAAATATTAGAGCTGAGTTCCAGATCTAGGTCAGATCTTTAAAGCACTTCTTATACATAAAGATACACTGTTAAGGTTAATCAGGTTGTTATATGTTTTAATCTCCAATCAGAGCAAGAAGTCTCCGTGTTAGTACAGTGCAACTGAGCTTTCATTGTTACAGGCTGCACTAGGATCAATGGTATTTCAGTAGTAAAAGAAACCTGGAGAAGGAGTAAAAAGCAACATGAATAATTTCCAGCAACTGTACTGAAAGCTGAGTAGACTTAAGTTGTTTTGAATCACTAAGATTAGGCAAGTTGAAATATTCATCTCCTCTTACTTTGATTTACCACCATTCACATTACAGAGTGAATTGCATTTGCTCTGTAAGCATCACTTTGTTCAATGGGGCACATACGTATTAACATTGCCACAATAATTGCTCAAAAGGCATTATATTACTTGCTTGTTTTTTGAAAATGCCTACAGATGCCATTTAACACCTCAATGTACTAGATGTTTATAAACATAAAATAAATATCAATCCTCTCAATGACCTAGTGATTGCAACATGTAGTGAGAGATGAAAGGCAGGGAGAGGAATAGGAAAGGAGAAGAGACAGATGAAACAGTGTGTTAAGTAAATAGACAGCTATTACAATTGCATTGGTTCAGGCTTATCAGAGGGAAGTGGAAGAAGTGAGAGGGCTGGAGCCTTCCCTCCATTAGCTCTGCCTAGTGCTACTTGTACGCCAGTCTCATGAAAGAGGAGAGACTGCAGTACAGTTTATCTGCCCATCATCAGCCCAACCATGCCTGACTCTGAGCTGGTGTTTCATATACTTTTGTGATAAGAAAGGTTGCATCCATTGTCTCTGACCAAATCTAGATGTACTATGGGCATGAGTGAGACCATGTGAAACAAGAAAGGTTTTTTTCTGTAGCTAATGCTACTTTTCCATTAGCAGAAGAAAAGTAGAACTTAGAATGAGATTGAGTCCTCCTGCATTTTTGATGTCTCATGAAACAGTTCTCCTGAAGCAAGTGTCCAGCTTCCATAATGAGTTGATGAAGGCATACAGGTTCCTCTTTGGAGGAAGACCCTACCTGCCCTAGGTTGTAAGTTCTTTGATACCAAAGGTATGAAGAAATCCCATGGCTTTTCCACCCTTCTCTAGCTCTTGTTTGGAAGAAGTAATATTGATATATCTAACTTCTGAGGTGAAGATGAAGTGAAATGAAGGCACACTTAGTATGTTCAGGGCTGTCCAAATTAGTTCTAAATATTGTGGTTCCTGAGTAAGGACCCCTGGAGCTCTCGAGCCCTCTGCCTTACCTGTTAAAGAATGAGCCTTTAATAGTGGCCATATTTTCCAGATGAATAACTAAACAAAAAGGTTTAGTGACTTGGTTTTGTGGGCTCTGCAGCTTATTGGACAAGGCTCTGTTAGCTCAAAAGACCTCTGTGGCTGACAGCCACAATTTTGGCACCTAAGGCTTGAAAATACATTTTAAAATTACTCATATCTATCAGAGTGAAGGTAGGCTATTCCATGAATATGTGAATGGTTTATTTAGCTGTGTGGTGAATAAATCTATCTTTCTAAATTGCTTAATACATCTACATTTCTAAATTCCTAATTACCAAAGCAAAGATAGTGGAATGATGTATTTCTAGTACATAGTTAGGTCTAATTCTTCTTGGTGCTCCTGGATGAGAAAGATCCAGTGTTCCTGTTAATGGATGCTTTCTATGACCCAGCCATCAGAGAAGAGTGATGCATTACTGAGGATTTTCACTGGTAGGTACTTCCTGTAGTAATTGCACAGCTACCAAGAGAGATAATTGCTGGTTTCCAGGTGTTACAAGGGTGGTCAGGGCCACTTGCTCCCACTCTCTGTTTAAATTTAATTCTCCTCTGAACCTTCCTTCTCATTAATTAAAAATTATGAAAGTAGTTTCTACATTTATCTACAGGAAAGAAAGACAAACAAAAATTGTTTTAAAAGCCTGATTGATTCTGAACATTATGAAAGTATAGTGAGGGTAGCTACCTAACAAAGCATGCTTACTGAACACTTAGAAAACTCACATACTAGAAGAGAAAGCAGAAATTAGATTACTGTACTTTTTACATGATTCACAAATAACAAGCATAGGGAGCAAACACAAGCACACTTAATCATTCCAGCAGCGTTAACTCTGACCAGAACAGACATGTTTTCAGCCTCTATCTCCATGGTAAGTCTCTGGAAAAAGAAAACTGAGAGGCATTTTGCAAAGTCATGCAAAGGAAGTGCTCCCAGTTCACTGTGCTTCCTTGCACGCCTGAAGGCGCTCTGTGTGTGAGCATTTGCAAGAATAGACCATATGTTAATGACTTACTAACCTCAAAGCCAAGTCCACATGCTATAACCAGTATTACCTTTCTTTTGTGCCTGAACAAAACCCATCATTTCAGAAAATGTCAGGTACAAGTATTGTATCAAGATGAGAACTGTGGAAAGTCAGCTCATACATTTACCAGAAAGCCATTAGGAGAAAACCTATATATACTGAAAATGAGATAAAAATAATATATAAACGTATCCACAAGCCAAAAGTATGATGTTCTATTATGATGAAAGATGCTTGAAAAACATTAAGAATAACAAAGCAGATTTTTCCCTACCATAAAAAAGCTTTGCTCAACACAGGAGGGCTTCACAACTGCTGGAAAATATGAGAAAGGTAAACATAGTACAATGATATCACCCAGACATTTTGAAAGCAGGTTTTTGGTTTTCAGACGGTAATTGGGCTGCATATTGGATTTGCATGAGTACCGTAGAGTTAACCTATCTATACAATAGGTGAATAAGCTGGTACTTTGTATCTTTCAGTAATTTTCTTGTGGGTTTTAATTTTCTTTAGTCATTCCTCATCCCTTTTTTGTTGCAATAGCTTTGATAGTTCCCCATATATACCACTTCTTTACCCTGCTGTTAGCCCTGAAAGGAATTGACAGCCCCCCTATCTGGCTTGTTAAGCTCTTGAAGCTTGCTGCATCCTGCATGTAGCATGTTTCTGATTATGCCGGCAGCACAGACATTTGTGCTCACAGCTGCTGTACTGCTGCCAGATCAATACACCCACAAAGCACGGCAAGCCTTTTGTGTAGGTTCAGAAATCAGATTTCTCTTGTCTAGAGGGCAATCTGTAAAATAAAATCTCCTAACATGAAGTAGTCCTCCTGGAGCTTCACTGAGATATGCATTTATCGGTGTATTTAACAAGGCACTAAGAAGCTCTCAAGGCTGAGTGACAAGAAGGGGTTTCCTTGCTTCCAATCAATGCCACCTCCCCCTCTGCCTCTCCCCCGCACCACCCTAGACTCCACATGCGATAAGGCACAGCATATGTTTCTCCTTAGACTTGTCTGCAAAAATATCAAACCCTTAAAAGACGCATCAGTTTCGGACATAAACCTGTCAGAAAACAATTATCAGCTGTATCTGTGATCTTATTAAGTTACTTGGGTCTCAATAAACCTGCAGATACCCTTTGTAGTGGAAATAATCAAGGCAGAGAATGAAATTTATTGATAAAGGAAGGAGTCTGACTGGGTCAGCTTGAAGCCCATTCAGCTGTTAGTTTGCAGGGGGGACTGTTGTTCATTTCTAGGTTTTTTTCTCTTCTTTTTTTTGTATAGCTGATAGGACTCAATTTATATTCTTTCCTTCCCTCTGATACGGCCAAGCTCATTTTTTCCCCTACAACTACAGTGAACATTCAGCTTTAGAGCTAGTATGCAGGAAGTGTCAGCTCAGCAGTCAGGAAAGGGGAGGGGGTACGGGGAAGGATCAACCCTAACGTGTCATGGAGAGCAGACTAAGACCATTCTCTCCCAGACATTTGTCCTACCACTTCCCTGGGAATGGTTACATTAAGGGTGAGCCTTGCAGGAATGTGAGTGATTTGCATTGGCAGCAGGACTTTGACTCTGCAAGGGCATGAGAGTATAAATCCGTAAGAAATGAGATACAAAGAAAAAGAGATTGCATGTATGGGATGAAGTGACTTTTTTAGCACTTTGGGCTCATCTCCGTGCTTTTTCACTCAGTTGTAAATTATTTCCGTAGGGACTGGATTTGGAGAACCAAATTTGACCAAATTTCACTTGATTTTTCCACAGGGGAAACTTGCCCCAGAGAAAGGAGTGTTGAAGCTTAAGGCAATTGCAGGACTCTGTTTCTGAGGAAATGGCTGGTCTCAGCAAAAATGTGGAAATATGGCTTACATTAACTTTTGAGCAGTCCTTTTCACTTTGTTTTTGTTTTGAAGAGCAGCTTTAAAAAGAAAAGATATTTTGCAGAGTGGTTTCAGAAAGTCCCTAAAGGAAAAAACATGGAGTGGCAGGAACTAGCACTGTCTTGGAAGGGCCTATGGAGAGGAGACCCAGGTTTCTTACTGAGCCCTTGTGAAGGCTGGAACAGCTTTGCTTTGTACATTTACCATCAACCTGGCTGAAGCAGGTGAGTTTTTAAAATTAGACTGTACAAATATTTTTAATTGAGTCGAGGAGAATAACTAATTTAGTAAGGCTTCAACAAGAATACAGACCTAAGAAAAACATCCATTAGAAGAAAAGTGTTGGAAACGCTCTGAAATATATATTCAGTAAGGTGGATCCATTTTTATCAGGGCTACAATTATGCAAACAATTTTATGTAGTTTGTTAAAGATGTCCTGTGGTTCTGCTTACTTATGTTATAGTAAGGTGTCTCGATTAAGATCTGTTGCCTGGACTTTACTTTAAAAAGGGACAATACTAAGAAATATATTTGCCTAGTTTCAGATTAGGAATCATGGGAGGAATCTGATCCTAACTGAAAGTCTAGGGGTGAGGATGCTTTCAGTGCTTCATTTTCCCCAATCTGTGGGTTAAATTGGGAGCTAACAGGAGACTGATGAAAATCTTGAATGAAATATTTTCTTTTCTCTAACACAACACAGTCAGCACAGTGTAGGTCAACAGAAAGGAGCCCACCCTCTGCCTGTTTGACTGATAGTTCCCAGTCTGCCACCTACTGCCTTGAACCCTGGCACTGACTGTAGCTTGCTTTGCTACAGCCTGATTTCCAGTTCCCTCTAGTTGTCTTCTACACAGTTTCTCTCCTATGTCACTACCAGTCAAGGACTTTAGTCTTTTGTGGTGGTGAAGAATCAACAGAAGAAAAACATCAGAGGGTTTTTTATTGTCTTACTGCCTCTGTTGGACACCCAAACTAGGGGGCAGTTAATATCTTTTAGAAATGCCTGTCTCCCTCCACTGACCAGGCCAGATGCCTGCCTTTCTATAGATGGATATATGTAGTTGCAGAAATGCTACCAAACATCAATTGACTGATGATATTTTCTGTCTTACTGCCATAACACATTTATACTAACAGATCTTATGAATCAGTGCAAGGGCAAGGTCTGTAATAGCAAAACCAAGCTCCTCATGGAGTTCTTTGTTACAGTACAATCCTGGCTTTCTTAGTCCTGCTTTTACTTGGTCTGATTTATCTTGAGTCTATAGACTGCAAATATATTTGCCTACCCATACTTTGTCATGATATTATCATCAAGAATATAACTATAACCTTGGTATCAGAGCAACCCAAATTGCTCTTATCTGAGAAAAAGAAAGGCAATAAGATTTTTTTGTAACTTCACTTGCCTATCTCATTACATTTCTCTATCAGTTGAGTATGTTTTTCATTTTCCTTTCCAAGTGCACTTTTGTTTCCAATATTGAAGATTATATTTATAAAGGGGATCCATTTCAGTGATGGATGAAATCCATCACTATCCCTCTACATTTACAACTCAATTTTAAGGATTAAACTTTCTACCAAGAAAAGCATAGGCAGGTACTTCATCAGTACAAATCTGCGTGCACATAAGGACTTTTTTTCCAATAGGACAAAAATGAGAACAAAATACTGAGTAGAATCAGATAGGTGTGCTCCAAGATGGAGGCAAGGCCACAGAGTGTCACAAGTCTGGAAACTGATCCAACTAGGAAACATGGTGATATGTTTAGAAGGAAAGCTGTAGTTGCTTGGAAAAAATGACCAGTTACAGTCCTTTAGGTTAATAGTGCCAAATCATTTGTGCAGGCTGGGTCATGTAATCTCTCAAGAGTCGTATGTCCCGTCCCTCTCCTGTTATCAGATGTATCTCTCTCATACACGTAAAATGTAGGTATCTTTTGAAATACAGCTGGACATAGAATAGGTACGACAGAAAAAGAGGGGAAATGCAGAAGATGAGAACTCTTCATCCCAGCTGTTTTATGAATAACTGGTCTCTGGCCCAGTATCACAGAAAACAGGTCCTTAGACTAATTGGATTACTTTGCCACTTGACCTTATATGACAGAGAAATGGTTGTATGCTGACATTTTACCTGGTAAATCATTATACTATGCTGCATTTACGGGACCCCAAATATTCTGGAGTACTCTCACTACAGTCTGATTATTTTATTCTAAAACGTGATTCAAAACAGACAGTAGTTGGAGATACCATGCAGAGATGCTTTCTAGAATGTAGTCAAATGATCACTTCCTCAGAAATCACTGCACATCCTTTGAGTAATCATTAGTAATTTTTTTTCAAATGGAAACAATATCACCTTTCAGCTGGTTTCTACTCTGTAATGAAGACTTGTAGGTACAGACATTATGCATAATAATGAATCCTTTCTCATCATGTGTAAAATCAGAACTGACCTGTGGAAATCAAACAGAAATCATTTGTTGGTCCCCATAAAGAGAATTATGTTATATACAAACAGATGGTTCTATCTCAAATTCAAGAATTATTTCCAAATGCAAAGAGCAAGGGTCTCAATTCCCAAAGCAAATACTCTCAGGTGAATCAAACTCTGCAGGAACTAGAACTCTTCAGCTGGCCAGCATTTTCTACCATCTATAGTGGAAGAGAAAAGCTCTGTTCATCTTGAGCGTAATGTAAACAAGAATATGGTAGAAAACTTATTTTCACTGGTGACACAGATGACACTAATGAAAATATCTGGAACTGATCTACAGTACAGCTTCTGCTGTTGTTGTGTACCAAAACCATGACTGAAAGGAGATGCCATTCTCAGTGGATGAATGGAATAGTCACAGATATAAGAAAATGAATCCATTTACTCTTTATACCTGGTCAGTTTTCCTATATACACAAGAAATAACAGATTAATTAGATTCATTCACACACCTCAAATACACTTGTGCTAGTAATAGAGGGCACACTGCAGATAACTTCCCTCCTCAGTGCTGATGGGCAATGTACACATCCTGCTTGAAGAGTTTTAGCCTTAAGAAAAAAAGTTACACTATGATATGTGGTATTTCATACTTAGCCTTTGCAAGACTTCCTTTGCTTTGAAGGGTTTTCTGACTAAGTTACTAATCCTGTGAGTGGCTGTGTGTCTAGGCCTCTCCTTACTCATATGGTCTGGTTTGGAACAGGAGCCAAATGAAGTTTGAGGGTCATGGTCAGTTTGTATTAGACACATAGAAGGAGGGTATTTCTATCTTAAAGAGTTTATAGTCCACAGGCATTTTAATATCTGATGTTGCACAGAATAGAAGACAGCAGAAGTCACCGGAAAGCCTTCCACCATCTTATAAAAAACAGATCTGGGACTGTACATTTCATTCAATGTGTTGATTTCATTAATCCACTGAGAACTGGTTTATTTTTATATGGTTAATCTGAACAACAAAGCTAAACACAATGTGGCAGTTCAGAGAAAATGGAGTAAAATCATTGAATTATTTATGGCAAAAAATGTAAGATCATTCTCCCTTCCTCTCCAATAAAGATTGGCTGTGATGCCAAAAATTCCCTAAAATCCTGAATGACAACTAATATTGTTTCTTTCACAGTTTGAATGAGTCTTGCAAAATTCTGTTTGTTGCTGATAAAGAGTATTAGGAGATATGGACATGAGAGAGTTACAAGCAGGGCACAAGCCTGGGTCAACAACAGGAGAGAAACAATAGGGAGCGGAAGAGGCAGTATGTGACTAAAAAGCAAAGAGAAGAACAGCAGGCAATGTGGGTTTTTTTTCCCCAAGAAATTCTGGAGGGTATGATGCTTTGCAAGGCTGTCGGTGCTGGATGGGGATTGCAGTGCATTCTGCACAGTGAGGCCTTGGGGTAAATACAATAGCAACAGGAGCAAAATGTTTTCATTTCTCATGCATAAGGAGTAAAGAGATAATAATTACGATAAGGCTAGAACCTTGGGTAGTGTCCCTCTTGAGACATGGGCCATTGGTGAAAGGCATACATATTCTGAAGCCTGGATGATTTTGATGCATCTACATAGTTGTGGGGCTGCCTGACCTCTCTTTTTTTTTTACTCTTTTATATTGCAACATCTGATGGTTTTGCAAGAGAGCAGAACTATGGATGCTGGTCAGACCCCGCATATTTTCTCCCCCTTTTCCAAGCCCCTTTGTTTGCTTTTTGCTATGCGCTTATGGTGATGCATCCCATCTGGTTCTGCTGTATTGCATGATCCAAGATAACACTTAGCGCCATTAGCAGTCAAGATGGGACACATCATAACTTGTTCCCAGTGCATGTTGCCAAGGGCCTCAATGTTCTGCTTCAGAATTCCAAATAATTTTTAATTTCTTTTTAAGTTACAGAGTGGTAAGCATCCCAGGGAACTCTACATTTCCACACTAGGGCTGACGCTGCACCCAAGCAAGCTTGTGTAAAACTAATTCAGGGATCTTTGTATCAGACATACCATGTCTGGGTGGAAGGTCAGGCGAGCAGGTCTGTCTTTCTTCCTGAACCATCCAGTCTCATCACAGCCACCTTGATTAAGTTTCAGCCCTGCCCCCTGTCCTGTCTGGTACCTTCCTCTTGTCAGGGAGGGGCATTCTCAGGGTCCATTCAGGGCAGGTTTGTATTGCTGAGCTGTGGAAAAAGCAGTCAGTGCAGAGGCAAAGGACAGAGCCTGTAATAAAAAAGCATTCTTTCCACACCCTCTGGTTTTCATGTCCCATATTTGAGTTTGAAATCATAGTATTCTGAACTATGACTCACCAGTTTTGCTTTATTGCTGATAGTCTGGTTGGTAAATTTTATGAGTTTAATCAGTCAAGCAGCTATATGCAAGGTAAAGCTAAATCAACAGTATTTAATTTCTGCACAGAATAGGAATAGATAATGTAATGAGACTTTGTCATGTCCAAAAGCACGTAAATTAATCTGACATTACAGGCATAGCCATTGCACACATGCATACAAAAAGCAGAACTTCCTGCTTTTGTTTATATTGTTTCCCATCTAGTTTGTTCATAGCTGTGATGTGTTTGTTACTCAGGTGGACGCACTGTCCTGGGGCCCTGCAACAGAAATCAGCCATCTTGTGGGACCTACAGAAATGCCTGATCTCAGTCAGGAGAGAGAGCCCAAAGGGATTTAGCGTGGTCACAGAGAGTGGTGAGAGAGAAATCTCCCCTGCAGGGTCCGGTTGAGGATTATACCATCCTGCGGATGCCCTGATAATCTCATAATCCCTAACCTATGACTTGCCTCTGATCTCCTCTCACTCCAAATTATGTAGACTTCAAGTAAGAGGAAGTTTAGAGAAGAAGAACAATTATGAAAAGCCATTTCCATTAAGCTCCTAAAACATTTTAACCAGTTTAACAGAGCAGTTAATGAGAGCAGTAGAGGAGACCTTGGGATGGTAGCATAGATGTCTTTAATCTTTCTGCTCTATTTTTCTTATCTCCGCCACATCTGCTGAAGCAAACAAGCAAATAAGATGTGTTTCTAGTATGTACTTAACACTTTACATGCTATAGTTGAAAAAGTGGAGAAATACTTTATTTTTTTCATTGATGTAACAGTTTTAACTGAAGTGATACATGTGCCATGAAATATTCCCTTCACATACACGCAGACAGAATTGTAAATGATAGGTTGGTTACTACTCAAAAGTAGATCCACATTACCACTTCTTTTTTTCCACAAAAAAATGAATTATTCTATTACAACTCTGCAGTAAGCCTGTTATACTACAGTGAGGAGATGGTTAGTATATCCTTTCTGGTTCTTTTTTATGGATTTCAAAGATAATTTCAAATTAAAATAACCTAAAGCATAAAAGAGGCTGGGATCACTTATTTATCCTTTCCAAATAGATGTAATTGTTGTGGCTTTTTAAATTTTGTGATTGACAAAGCTCTAAAATATGCCTTATTCTGCTTTATGTATCTATTTTTATACAGCTCCTGGGCAAAAGTGAACTTTTACATAGCATTTTTGCTTATTTTTTTTAAAATGCAATATTTAAAATATTTCCCATTTGCAAAACAGTCCCCTTCTTTATCTCTCCCCCAAAGCATTGCACTTTCTTTTGTTCTATTGGCGTTTCTTTATAGTATGAAAAAGAGAAGAAAACAATGCACATTCCAGAAATAACAACAGCAGCAACAACAATGATAATAATAATATTCATGAATACTGAAAAGCTACAAACCTCGTAAGAATATTTGAAAGAAGAAACATCACAAAACAGGTGTTTTTTTCAGTTTAGCAGAAATGAGGGAATGTAACTTGTTAGAGAAGTACAGTTGGAATTCATTACCACACATCACTGAGTGACTCCCTTTCTCCTTCCAGGCTATTTTCTATTTGAACTGGCATGTTTTGGGGATGATAGTTGTTTTTTGCTATCATTTCGGTTCAGTGCTGTGATCTCAACTGGGATCTGAAGGTGTGCAGTAAGATAATTTGGAACAGGTAAAATGACAAGCATCCATCTTTATCTCCAGCTATTTTTTTAGGAGGCTATCAACAGAGCTACCTGAAAATTGTTCCAACTTGGCCTTTTGAAGGCAGATTTAGCCCTTCTGGACTGAAGTTTTTGCAATATTTCATATGATGATTTGTGCACAGAATTGTACTATCATATTAATAATTGGAGTAACTTTTGTCATTTTACAAATCCAAAGTAATAAATGTCATCACCACTAAAACTCATTCACTTAATGGTGTCATATCCTTTTAAAGTCAATAGTACTCTGGATTATGTCCCTTCCTTGCTGTTATATTAGAACCATGATATAAAAATGCACTGTTGACTTCACGGGAAAATATCATTAAAAGAGAGTGCTTTATCTCTTTTACTCCTTTGACCTCTCCCTCCCAGCCATAATTAGTTTACTGTAGCTGTATTCTTCCTTTCCTAAAGCAAAAGTAATTAATCTACTTTCAAGATTTGCAGAATCTCATATTTCAAAAAGTACCTGGTTTTGCTTAGAATGGCCTTGTTGTCATTGTGTGATTGAAAAATGATCTGAAACACTTTATTAAAGATCAAACAAATGCAAACTTCAGTTACCATTAGCTAAGTATTTGGCCTGGGCTGAGTCATCCCGTCATGTACTGGGTTCCTGAGCTCAGTACCATCCCTGATTAGCACTGGAGTGTGGCACCCACAGCTTTCCTTAGACTGCAACATGTCTGTATAACCGAGTTTGAGTTTAGCAATAGATAGATATGGCGAGGGCCTTGTTGTTTTGTTGCTGTGGTAAAGATTGGGCTTTTAAAAAGCACAAAATAAATTAACTATGACAAACTGAAGGAGGTGGTTGATGCAGAGCTTGTGAATTCTAATTTAAATTGGGAGCTTCTATGTGAGATTTCAAACTTCAGTGTGAATGGAGGGCTGGGTGCCTTCACTACTGTCTTTCTCCTGCCATATTTGGCTGAAATTCAATGGAATGATGACACAGCTCTAATAATGGAAAGTCATTAACCTGAGGAAATCTCATTCAAATGAAACTAAATGGGGCAATGAATAGCTAAAGCTTGCCAGGGTAAGTTTTGTCTGACTTCTTTTCAGGGAGCTGGAGCTCAGAGCAGTGGAATTTCTCCCTGAGGCAGAACAAAGGAATTAGATGTCATTTTGCAACTCTTTAACTAAAAGTGATTTCAAACCTGAGGACTTTCTGCAGGAGAGAAGGTAATGCTTCTCTCAAAGTAGGATTAGCCAAGGAAGAAGAAAAATGGCTGTGTAAAGAGGAGAGAAAGAGCGTGAGATATTCAAGACTATTCGAAAAAGAATCCAAAGATCAACTACCACCCCAAATCACACACAGTTCAGATAGAAAAGACAAAAAAATTCTGACATACACAAAAAATCGGAGGAAGGAAACAGAGGCATGTGTGTTTATTATTTTGTCTAGTTCTGTATCCTTCCTGTGCTAACTGAAGTAGAGGATAATTGTATTTAGAAACCCATATACATCTTGGACATCTGTTAACTTTCATCTGTCCTGTATCACTGAAGAATAACATGTAAATCCAACATGCTGCAGGCTAGATTTAAGGAATTCAGTGTGTTTAAATCACTGTGGTGTCTGGAAGCTTAAGACAGCCTAGGGGCCATTTAGCCCCATTTCTGTGAAGAGATAACAGATATCCTTAACTAGGAAGTGTGTCAGAGGTGCCAAGGATGGGACAAAGACCAGTAGACCAAGAGAAGATGAAACTCACCTTGAGGTCCCAATAGAGCAACCTGTCTAGTATTCAGATAGGGGTAGTCCCATCAGAGTGGAAACAATAAGCAAGAATAATAGGAGAAATACATATCCATAGTAGTAAGTGAGCTTGCAAATTGCATTCTTCTTAAGCTCTTGGCCTCAGACCAGAACTTTTTCGTTTAAATGATACATTGCAATACTACTTCCACACACACACCCCTTCCCCCCTCCCCCGGTTAATTAACAAAAGCCTCATACTGGAGTGCAAAGAGTGAACAGTTGTAAAAATAGACACATTTTGTTTTTTCTAAGCCAGTTCCTTCAGAAATAAGAGTTCCACTTCATCAGAATTAGTTCTGAGTTTGGGAAATTTTATGCAAAAGCCCCATTAAGCTTGTTTGTTTCCTTCTGATACAGAGAAATGATTACTTGTTTTTAGACTTATTTACTTATAGCAAACTGCTTAGCAATTTATTTACTTATAGCAACTTATAGTATTACTTATAGTATTTTTGAATATTGCTAAGAATCCTGCTTGCCCAGATTGTTCTGTGGAATTTTACCAAGGACTACTGTGTTCATCAAAACAAAGCAGTTTACTGTGAAAATCTACCAAGAACTGCAGTGTTCAGCAAAATATCATGTTTTTGTCCTTGGGAAACAGATGTGCTCTAACGAGTTGGGTCTTGGTAATGAGTAAAGATAGCCATATACGGACAGTAGAAGTTCCATTGGTTCTCTTAGATAAGATAGAATGAGTAAACCGGCTGAAAACACTCTTGTTATTCAAGGAATTGGCCAAGGGAATCTGCGCATGCTCTAGGAAAAAGTACAAGGTGGGAAAGACTACGAGCCTTCCTCCCAAAGACCCAGGAAGACGTCCCCCAGGAGGCAATGCACAGGTGCAAAGAGAACATAAACTGCTGATACCAGCCTTTCGACTAACCCAGCCTTACTCATGCATATGCATATTTGTGTTATGTAATCCAATGAATACGTATATCCACACTCTATAAGTTTTTGGTAAAATGTGCGGTGGGTGTGCAAGCTTTGTGGAGAAATCCCCTTGCACCCCGGCGCCGGAGTAAACATACTTGCTTTATAACTCTGAGTTGTAGAGTCTGTTTTCCCCAAGTCACTTCTCCTACAAAGATTTTTCCCACTCATTTGTGTCCCCACTTTCCCATCAATTACTCCTCAGCAATCCGAGGTTGTTCAAAATTTTGTAATACAGATATTGACACCAAAGAGGACTCATTCATAGAGGAAGGAAATGTGGAGGTAGTCTTCAAAAAAGCAAGTGTCAGTGCTTCTCAGTCACATCACTAATTCTTTCTTTTTTTTTTTTTTCCTGAGCTAGAAGCTTCTAATGTTTCTCTTAGCCTCTGGGCATTAAATGGATCAAAGAGCAGGATTGGAGGGGACAGTGCTTATCTGAGGCACTCGTGCTGGATCACACGATCATCAGTTGATCAGTTGATCATCATATTGCCACTCATGCCACTCATATTACAGAGCCTAATATAGGTGGCAGTGTTCACATTAGCGTAGCATTACCTGACCATCTCTTGCTGTGAGAGAGGACACCACCACTACAGAGTTGTGAAACCAGAAGTTGAAGTATTTCAAGAAGGAGGCACTTCTTACACATGCATGACTTCTTACTGTGTCCTTCCCTCTTCTTTTTGCACTGTCTACATGGAGGTGTCTGTTCCCCTATGGTTATGCTCTCATGTGCTGTGTGTAGATACTGAGGGACTCCACTGAGGCTGACAGGGCTGGTTGCTTCTGTAGCTGCAGGTAGCTTACACATCTCTGCATGGCATAGCAGTCCACCAGATAGGCAGGTTTCTGGGTAGTGCTCAGACACTAATTTCATCTGCAAGTGTAATACTGGATGTAACATGTAACATGAAGGGCTCAGAATCCCCCTCCTGGGACACAGACATCCGTTGCCCTATTCAACACACACATACACACACACACAGCATCTTCAGATCTTTTCAATGCTTGTGTAAAAGTAGGTGTTACAACATGGCCTCGGAAATCTTTTCAATGCAGTCATGAATGCAGTTAAATTTTAGATTATTCTACAGCATGTCTCTGCCTTGGTGACCTGGTTATTAATTAGTTCTGACTTTTACTCTGTCATCTAAACCATTTTAAGTGGTAATTCACTCTCATGTAATTTGCTCAGTGCAGGAGAAGAGGCTTCTTCTTCCCTGTCCTTTGACCTACCTTTGATTTCTACTTCCAATTATATCTCATGCTTTGTAGTGGGTTTTTATTTATTTAGGACATTTATTCTGTGATCTTCCTGTCTTTCTAACATTTAATGTCAGGGTGAAGTCTTTCATGGTGTTGGAAACCTGCAGCTTCAGACCTGATGTGAATTGAAGGCAAGGGAGTGTGTGGTGGGGGCAGTGGGAAACATCCTTCTCATGCTTACGCTGGTGGTGAGCTCAGGATGTGGCTCTGCACTGTATATTGTGGGAAAACAGGGGAAAGCCTGGAGAACAGACAGCTTCAGGGCACCTAACAGGCCACCAGCACCTATGAGGGGTCATGGAGGAAATGGAGCCGGGCTCCTTGCAGCAGTGCAGGGTGGGAAGGAAAAGAACAATGAGCACAAGCTGCAACAAGAGAGGTTCAGGCTGGGTATAGGGAGAAACAGTTTCCCCATGAAGGAAGGCAGTGGAGCAGGTCACTCCAGAGGCTGTGCCATCCCCATCCTTGGAAGGTTTCAAGCCCTGACTGGACCAAGCCCTGAGCCTGAGCAGCCTGCTCTGATCCCAGAGTGGACTGTGCTTAGGGCAGAGGTTTAGATTAGAGACCTCCTGAGGTCCCTTCCAGTCTAAATAGTCACTGCAGCACTGTGATAGACTGAACATTTGCTTTCCTATGAAAGATACCAGGAATAGCCCCTCCACTGCAGAAAGCCAACATTGCAGCAGAGGAAGAAGGGACATGGGCTGTGTGTGAGGCCTGAGGGATTCTGGTCCTCTCTTCCTAGGACTGTGTGAGTGTAAGGCCTGACTGACCTATCATTTCTTTGGCAGTCTGCCTTTTCTCACGTGGTTCCTGCTAGCACTGAAGCTGTGACTGCCACTTGCTGGAGTGGGAATGGCCTGGAAACTTCTCTCCCTCCTCTTTTGGGAGAGGTGGCAACTCCCAGGCAAGAACCTCCTGTCCTACCCACAGGGTTGCTCCCAGCTGCTCATGCCACACTGTACCAAGGAGATGGAGGCCAAGACCAGTCCCTTTTCTGAAGGGCTCTCAGGAGGTGGAGGTGGCCTCTTCTGCTCCACAGGATTTGTCTTTTGTGTAGAGGAAAGTCACAGTGGTATTGTCCCTAGGTCACTTTGTGTCACCTTGCCAAAGGAGGTTGTGCCTGGCCAACCAGTTGTATATATCGCATATGCTAGCCCCTTTTCAACATAAGTTTGGTTCTGGATGCATGAAGACCCATTGGGCCCAGGAGAGGGCTATATTTTAATAAAATCAGGACTGGATTCCCCAAAGGTTGAGGAGATACTGACCTTTATCAACCCTCTAGCCCAATGGTTAAGACATTAGAGTGTGCACAGAGGCAACAAGAGCCAACAGATCAGCTAGGTCGTGATCTCTGCTTCAGTGAATCAGGAGTACTAGAAGGGCCCAGAAGAGATATTCCTTAGTGTATCCTACAGCCCATTGGTTAGGCCCAGCTGTTTGCAGAGGGGTTATAGTAGTCTCCACTATCTGATTAAAACATAAGTGCCCACAAACCAGGTGATTCTTCTAACCATGAGGATATATTAGGATGAGACATTCCCTCTCTTGTTCATTTTGCCTACTTCTCTCTGGAAATATAACCAAGCAATCAATATATTTTGTTTTGGAATTGATATTTTTTCCATTTCTTTAGGCTACAATGAATTGAAATGGGTTCAACTTTCAGGTAGCAATTTCATAGGTACTGTAAGAAACAGGTGAAAATTAGTTGTTTGATCACTCAAGTTTTTACAGTCTGAAGAGCCTCACAAAAGGACTAAGCATGGTGATGCCAGGGCTCTGCAGGGGCTGGGGACTCCCTGAAGTCTGGGAGCATCACAGGCTCCCCATGGTGGGGCAGGGCAGAGCCTGGCAGCTGGGCCTGTCCCACTTCCAGCCAGGAGCAGGGTAACCAGGGCAGCCACGACAGCCCCAGCCCTGGGCATCGGGCACCTCCCTGGGGATGGGCCAAGGCTGGGACAGGCTGTCGGTCCATGGGTGAGGATCAGGATCAGGCCTGTTGATGGGGATCAGGGTGAGACACGGCCCTGGGATGGCCATGTGGGTGCCCTCAGGACCCCAGCTGGCAACGTGGTCATTATAGGCTGGACTGTCGATAAGTGACTGGTAACACATTGTAGATAGAGAAGTAGTGGGGTTTCCCCATTTCAGGTTAAAACCAGATATGGATCAGAGCCTTGCACGTCCTGTATTACATTATGTCCCGAGCAAACTTAGTGCTGGCTGTGGGCCAGGAAGTAATTTTCCAGCCATTTTTCCAGCTGCAGACTGGAGTGCCTTGAATGTAGCCTTTATATTCCTCTAACATCAGGCCCTGAAACAAAGACTATGTGTGTTCTACAAAGACGTTTTGTTATAACTAGGTGGATTGTATTTACAATTGGGATTACAGTACGTGGGAATCAGATATACAGAAATATAAATGAGAAAACCTCTCTCTGATGATACTGAATAAAAGCAGTTCCCTGTAGGAATTGCCATATACTTACACAGTCATCTTGTGGCTTACTGGGAAAGTTGAAGGTATTGGTCTCGTCAGGGTTTCAGCACATCTGCACTTATACCCATGAGTCTGTTTCAGTATAGTACAAAAAAATGCTATGCATGTTTAGAGCCATGTTAATTTTAGAGTTGCCATAGAAATTGCTGGCATCTCAATACTTAATTTCATTTCACAACAGGACAAAATCCAGAGATGTCAAGACCTTCCTTAGAATGGAAATTCTAAAACTCTTAGGAAAAAATATTTTTAAAAAAATAATCTGGAGTTCATTGAAATGTTTTATTTTGCTTATTCAAGGCATCACAATGGTTTGTGTTGATTCATTTCAACACTGAACTGTAGATCACAACTGTGCATCGTCTTGAGGGAGCTGTAGCACCAAATCTCATTCATTTCCACACTGTGAGCAGGGTCCCTGGCTTGACTCCATCTGCTGTAATGCAGTCTGAGTCACAGGGCTTCCAAGATAAATCCTACAGTTTTGTTCAGAAAGGCATTATGTGCATTACAGGAAACGGATAATTTCAGCAAAAGCACAAGAGAAAGGAAGCCCACATCTGTAGACCACAGAAGGTATAAAACATTAGAAAACGGTCACTATGTGTTTGCTTATTCGTGTCAACTCAAAAAAACCCCCAAAACCAAACAAACCTTTGGAGTCCTTCAGACCACAAACACTTTCTGATTTCTATCCAACCACCCAAAAATGAAGTAGTCCACTTTGATTTTTATGAACTTTTTTTTAAAAAATAAAATTTTTGCAACATAAGGCTCTTTAAAAAGCATCCAATACTAAAAGTCAGGTGACAGAGGAGACTTATAGCAATTACTTCTGTCCAGGACTTCTGACAGGAAAATGGATGAAACGCTTTTAAATACAGGAGTGGGAACTTTAGCTCTGGGCAAGCATCCTCCTCTGCTCCTGCCTCTCCCTATATAGCCTCTGGTTCTCCTTTTTTGCTTCTCTTCAGCTGGAGGCTGCTGCCTGCCATGGTGGAAGGGTGCCCTGGTCCATGTCAGTCCAAATGACTCTAAGTCTTATTATTTAAGGAATTTAAATAATTTGACTCATTTTGAGTGAAGCAGGTGAGAGCACCTGTGATGGCAGTGGAACTGGCAGATGGGATGCCTGGTGGATTGCATGGAGAGGTAATGTTAAACAGCTAGGAGCAGGTTTTGAAACTTCTTCCACTGGCACAGGTGCAGCTGGGAAGAAAGCCACTTGTAGCCATATTTCACTGAAGTGCAAGGTGTGTTTCTGCTGATTTGGTCCACGACTTTAAAAGTTCTGCTTTTCTAGCTTACTTTATTGCAAGGTTTGTTAAATAGGATTGTTTGAACAAAATATGTACTTGCACTGAAAAAAAAGACCCAGTTAGTTAATGTTGACACACAGTACCCTTCTGTAGGTATATTGTAGGTTTGGGTTTTTTTTTTTATGTGAGTAAATCTGCTGTGCATGCCAATGTGACTGTCTTCACTAGAGGCAAAGTGTAAATTGATTTTAAAAAGTTGCTAAGAATACTTAGCGCAGTGGGCTTTCATGAGTATCCAGAGCCCTTGCAAATTGGGCTGTTCCTACTAGTGGACAAATACAGAGTTAGGAGAGAAACTTCAGGAATCTTAGGCTACATCAGGTGAATGAGGAGCTCACATACAAAGGTGAAAAACTCCACTTCTCAGATCAGAAGAGGTTTCCTATTTTGAATCCAAATCAATCTGCAGATGCTGACTACATTTCCTGAATATGTTTTATTAAAGACTTTTTTTTAAAAATAAAATTTTGGAAAGCTTGCATATCAGCTACTTTTGCAGAATCAGGCTCTTGTATAATGAAGAAGCCTGCCACTTATATCAATAAATGTTATTTTCTTTCAGACAGTAAGGTTCTGGTAAGCATAGCTATTCAGGTGATCTCTTGCAATTTGGAGGACTGCATAATCCTAATATTTATTAGTGTGCCACTGTCAGATAAAAATATTCCTTATATGGATAAGGCATCTACAAGGAATGTATACTTTTAATAACTACAGTACTCACTCTGACAAATACCAGTTGCATTTGAGTTTGCAGACCCACCAGGCTGCTCAGGGCCTTCAAGGTATTCACCATAATTGGTAGTTGGTAAGGGAGAAGAAGCAGAAGAATTCCTTCATGTCTCAATTTGACTTAAAAAAAATAAAAATTCAACATCATATGATTTAGACTATTTTTTGTGTTTTATCAGCAGATTATAAGGTACAGCACACAATCTAATTCTAGGCATTTTAGTATTCTATATGAGCCAGAAACATTGGAACATTCCATACAATACTTGGTGGTTTGAGGTCATAGAAATGGAAAAGAGGGTAAGCAGTATAACTTGAAAGAGTTTCAGAAGAGTACACTCCTAAGCACGTCTCTGTTTTGTCATCTGATTTCTTCAGTGTAGCCTGTCTTGTTATACAAAAGCATTTCCTCTGCTTCCCCGTATGACACTATAAATACGCTGCATCTTGTGGACTATTTTGCCTCATTCTGATGCCCCATTATACCTGTGGCAGAAAACTACTCAGAAGACTGGGACAGCTCCTGACCCCCGGGGACCAATGACTCTAGAAACCATTGATTACTATTTTTGCGTAGGTGTCTTTTCCTTTGTCTACGATGATTTGGGTTGCTGTTTCATTTCAGCCCTATGAAAAACACCATATTCTTTTGTGTATGTCATGTAGTGATTTGCCATATTTTTCATTTGTGGTATTCCCTTTTCTTTTTTTTTTTCCTTCAAACCTAAACTACTACTGTGTGCAGAAAACTGTATAGCTGGAAATGTTGCTGGAAATGTTGTTAGCATTGTAGGCAGCTGGATGTTTCTGTCCTTAGAGCAATGACTTGGGATTGCAGCAGTGCCACAGACTTCTTGCTTACTGGGAGAAATCTGTTGCCTTGCCTCTCCCTGCCCAGCATGCTGTAGCCTCCTCTACTCCTTCTCTTGTCTATGCTGAGTATAAGCTCTCTGAGGTAGGGGCTGCCTTTGACTAAATATTTGGACAAGATGCTAGATGATGCTATCTAGATATTTTTTTGAACCTCTAGGAACATAATCATGTAAACAAGACTGCTTTATATGAATCAGGATTTTATCATTTAACAATTTACTGGCATGCCCCAGTGGGGGGCTGAGATGCAATTTTCCTTATGCCATATGCATGCTGCAGAGTTACTGTGACAAATTGTTCAGGAGCTGGAGCTTTTCCCCTCCACAGAAGAAATATTGAGCTAAAATGAAGGCCAGTAAATGCTTAATTACTGATACTAAACCATCTTTCATATATATACTGTGAACATGAAACATATTGGACGGAGCTGCTGTCTGGCGCATTTTCATAATATGTGAAACTGGTAAATCAGAAACAGATGGAAGTACTGAAGTGGGAGAATTGCCCTATTCCCTAATTAACTCGGTAACATTGCAGAAGAAGAGCAATATTTGTGTTTTGGGGAAGACCACTGGGTCAGTATTCTTCCAGATAGAAGATGTATACCTAGGACATGAAAAGTATTAACCAGTATATTATTATTACATTATTATTATTACTACATTATTATATTACCCATTCATATTTATCAAGGAGAAGCTTATAAAGTAGCTGTCGTTATGGTTAGCTTCTCCATCTTTATTTCTTGAACCATCAGATATTCTGCTCTAATGCATTGTATAATGTGATTTTGCATATCAGCACAATGACAGACACAGAGCTGGAGAAAATTACTTTTTTCAATGATTTACTGAAAAATATGGTTTCCTGAAAAAAGATATGAATTGAAGTTGGATTGGATCAGTACTTTTGGCTATTAAAAATGAGTCTAAAACAACAAAATGGTTGAATGTCCCTTTGGAGCAACTCATTCTTCATCTGGAAGAGCTGGATTCAAATCGGTTTTGTGCCTTTAAAACCATACCTCTGGTCTATTCAGCTGTGTAAGCATGTGTGTACAAACTTTTGCCTTCCTATGGTTACAGTTCTGCTTTATGTATGTGGTTAGAGGTGGAGCTGACGGGAAACTAGAAGTCCGGTGTTTTGTGCCTTGCATAGTCCTTCAGCTAGAACAGAACTGGGGACACATGCAGCCAGGGGGCTGGAATTTCCTCATACTACCTGTGGCCACATCACCTTAAAACTCTGCCAGTAGCCTAAGGTGTTATTCTCACCCACTCTTGGCTGAAAAGTCTAAGCATGATCAAACCTAAAACATTGCAATAGAAAGGAAGCAATCCAGCATATATCCTATGGCTTGGTGTTTAAAATCCTTTGCCTTGAGGTAAGAGATGTGAATTCAAACTGCCACAGGAAGGGAGTAAAATGGACCTGGATCTCTTAAGCCCTGGGCAAAGAATCTAAAAATCACTGAATTACTGAACAAGATTACAGCCACTGTCCAACAGCTTTCTAAACTTAAACCTTTTGCTCTTTTACCTTTCAAAGTCTTTCAAAAAAAATAAGGGGTTTTTTTTAGATTGCATGGAAAACCTTCAAGAGTTCCACCAACCTTCTGGTTTTTGCTTTATTTGGCAAGGAAAAGGAAGCTTTTCATTCATTTTGATCCAAAGCAAAATGCTTTATTTGCGTGTTTTCTTCTGGCTTTAGATCTAAAAATCCAAATATTCTAACAGTTCCAACCTTAGCAAATGTGAGAGCATGGGTTTAGTACCATTCCTCTTTCTAAGGGTTTTCCTCTGGGCAAGCTGCTGTATAAGCACGCACCAAAGTAAAATTCTGCTCTTAGTGTGATGTATAAGGAGACTCTGCGATGCATAAATCAAGCTTTCTGAAAATGGGAAGAGCAGCACAGTTAGTCCAGGCGCTCCATTTCAGCCCTCCAAAGCCAAATGCGGTGGACATTCTTCAGCCATGGCTAGAAACCTGATATCCCCTGCTAGCTTCAGGAAATGGGGCATACTGCACTTATGAAGTCCATGCATATTTATCCTGAGTCATGATTATGCTAAATGCATTTACTAGGTAAAAGTGGAAAAATGAGGGGGAAAAAGGAAAAGGATTCCATGCAATTACTTTTCTTTTCTACTTCGTTTTAGAAAAAAAAATGCTTATGCTCTGGACAGGGGAGAAGGGTGTTTGCCTTATACATTTCTCTCTCTCTGTTCCCCATCCCCCAGAATAACTTACAAAATCACTTCCAAGTGAAGCCTTACCTTTCTGGAATGGTCTTCATGGCACTAGAGCAATTATGATGTTTCAAGTATTTGCTAGCTGTAGTCTATGGAGCATTTGCTGATAATCTCTAACGAGTTCTTTGGCATCATATGCTTGGGACTGATGGACAAACACCTACAATGGAAGAAGGCTCAGGGGGCAGGCGATGTGCTCATGAATCTTAGGGAAGAATGCAGGGAGTGACCACAGCTATTGCACATACAGCTGAACTCATCTCAACGCAAAAGGGACTGCAGGGTGGCCTTTGTTTTTGATAAACAGCTGTATCAGTTGAGTGGATCAGCTGATACACTGAGTTTCCCTGAGTTAATCAAAAGAGTGTGAATGCCTTCCTGAGTTAGTGAGACCAATATGGGGAAAGTGTATACATGGCTCAGGACAGAGTATAAAAACTGAACAATGATTAAAATGAACTTCAAAGAAAGCAATGTGCTTGAACTGGTTTCAACCCATGTATTCCTTCCCAGTGACTGGGGATGCCTAACATCATGAAAAGGAGCATAGAGAGACTAGAAATTGCAATCACATGTGTATTGTGATGCAATTGTATGTTGCAATTGCTATATTGTGCTTGTATTCTGATTTGAGCACATTGCTGTATTTGCTAAATCAAAATCTTGTATAACATCTGATATCTTCAGATATGTAAATGTGGTATTAAACATTAAACCCTCTTTGTGCAGAATATAAAAAAATAACCTGGTCAAAGGGTATTGCACTCTGACACTGCTTTGGGCTTCTCCTCCTTATTTTTCACTGCTAAATCAAGCTTGCAAAAATTGAAAAGCCCGTTTGCTGTTTTTCCAATATTACTTTCTCAAGGAAGCTATTGAGGTAGCCAGAAAGATGTTTGCAATGAGAAATGGAAGTGTGCGTCATAACAACTGTGCATGAAGATGTGGTCCACTCTAAGAGAAGTTCTAAAATTATGATTATTCAGGCTATACAACTGCCCTGCCTGAGACTGCACCACCACTGCATCTTTGAGAGGAAGCAGAATCTTCCTCAGTGATCACCCAGCTTCCTCCCAGAGGGACAGCTACCCTACTGAAGGAAGAATGAGCTGGAGGGGCAGCAGAAGGATAGGAGATCTTCACCTAGTTGCTGTTGACATGTCCATCCACATGTGAACCGATGTAACTTTTGTTCGTCTGTGAAATTTTTGTGGCTATCTTAATGAACATAAATGACTGCATATTTTTTAAATCTTGGCAGTTCCTTTGCATCAGTAACTTCCTGAATCAATCATCTCTCCTTCTTTACTCATGTTATACAATAAACTTTTGGAGTAAGAATATTAAAAGCTCAGGAGTCAAGTGTTCAAAAGTTAGGAAAAGTCATATTTCAGGCTCTTTGCATCGTGAACTGCATGATTTTTGTGAGTTCTTATGATGCAGTGTTGAAAACTAAATGATATGCCACACTTTAATCATTAATTTTTAAGTATTAACTGTTGACATGCTTTAGTTGTAATTGCTTTCTTAGTCACCATATATCTCTTGTTGAATGTATTTAAAATATATTTTCAGATACACTGTTCAGATATTTTTTTCTCCTGTCCTTTTGACAGAAGACATCTCCAAGTTCCGAGCTTAGAATTTCTGAGTTCTTGTCAGCTTGGTTATTGATTTACTGGAAGATACGCCTGTTTCTCAGTCTGTAAATGAGGACAACAGTTTTTCCAAAATCTCCTTCACAGTTTAAAAGGATCAATTAACATTTGAAGATATAAAATGTGTAGGAGAGAAAAGTATTATTATTTGGAAGTCTTTTAAATACTAATGCTCACCAGAGGTAATTAGAAAATGATGCATCCAGACCTGTACTGAACTGTTTCTGAAATGAATCTTTAAAAGAAATAGAGTTTGATTTTCTTCCAACGTTTTATGACTTAAAGTTTTGTATAATGCAGGAATATTATTTTAAAGTTAGAACAACTTAATGTCTTTATAAGCACTGTACTTTGTTTGACATATTCCAGTCAAATGGTTTCAAATAGGACTTTTTCCTAAAGAATTAAGTGAAATTAAGCTGAAGCTGGAAATGGTGCTAGAATCCCTACCGGAAAAGAATGGTTTATAAATGTGTTTCAACTACTATTTCCTGCAGGGACATATTTTAAATCACTGAAAATCTTACTATTAGTGTATTTGGGAGTGAAATATCCATGTGCAAAAAGTGATTAAAAACCCTACCTTCTGATTTCTCAATTACTGTTTCTTTCTGACAACTCCAGACCATTTTTAGTGTACTACAAGCTTAGTTACACTGTATTGCCACATTCTCTGCAGATTTATATTTCTTTAATGGTCTTTCAGAGGCCAAGAGGGAACATTTGACAATATTTACATTATGTGGTGGTCACATGTATTCAAGGAAGCATTTCAGCTGCCACACTTACTTTGTGGCAAGAATGACACTCAAATCGTTGTGCAAAAGTCAGATATATTATAAAATAAATGTATTTAATAAGCAAATTAAATACATGGAGTTATATATGCAGGGATTTGACATACTAGGATTCCTTACCCCCACTTTATTTTCTGAAGCTGTTGAGTCAGACAAAGTTTAAAATAATGTTAAGTAAGTCTTTAAGACTTTGGAGACTTGGCAGTGCTAAGTCCCGAAAATGTAGTCTAATGTCAAGCCAGCTGTGGTCAGCCGTCACCAAAATTGCTTTTCCCTGAACTGCTCCTTTAAAATGCCAGCTGGCCAGCAACCAGCATATACGTAATGCATTGTGTATTGACATTGTGTAGCTGATATGGAGCTCAACATGATTTTCAAGGCAAACTTGGGAAACCTACCAAATGATGTCCTAACACCACTGAAAAGATCAGACTACTGAAATGGAAATAGCTCCACAGCATAACATAGCTTTTGCTTGATTTCATATATATTAAAAGAACTTTAAAATTATGGCCAGAGACAAGTTCGTTGCATTTAAGACCTGCATTAGCTCTCTAAGCAAAAAAATCTCACTGCTTATTTGCTTTACACTTGGCCTGAAAAGGAAATACTTGTATAGAAATATTTGTTTGAGTGTCTGTCAGGGAACTCTACCTCTTCTGTGATAAAGGACACTGGGAGTTCCCAGGCAGAAGTATGGTAACCCTCAACCCTAGCTCCACAGCTAGTAGCTCTTCACAAGCACTGCATGATGCAGAGTGGATATACCTACTATACCATTCTCTGGGGCCATCTAGAAGTGACTGAAATGAATACCTGAGAAGCACCCAGAATTGAATTTCTAGCTCTAAGTCTGTGCAAGACTACACTCATTTCCTTGGAAAGGCCCACAGGATGGATGAGAGCTTCCATGTGTTTTGACCAGGCTGAGTCAAGAGATGAGGTTGTACTGTAGTACACACCTACAACACAGGGTAGATACCACCCCACTCTGCCTCCAGGGACTACAGTGCAAGATAAACATGGCCACCTGTGGTTCAGCCTCTGATTCTTCTCTTTCAGCTATGTATGTGACAAACTACAATGGATATAGTCCATTATCTCCAGAGAAGATAGACAATATTCATAGAATCATAGAATGGTTTGGGGTGGAAGGGACCTTAAAGATCATCTAGTTCTAACCTTCCTGCAACAATTCCAGGGATGGGGCATCCACAGCCTCTCTGGGCAACCTGTTCCAGTACCTCAGCACCCTCACAGTGAAGAATTTCTTCCTTATATCTAATCTAAATCTACCCTCTTTCAGTTCAAAGCCATCAGCCCTTGTCCTATCCCTTGTAAAAAAGTCCCTCCCCATCTTTCCTGTAGGCCCCCTTTAGGTACTGGAAGGCCACTATAAGGTCTCCCCAGAGCCTTCTCTTCTCCAGGCCGAACAACCCCATCTCTCTCAGCCTGTTATAACCTCATAGAAGAGGTGCTCCAGCCCTCTGATCATCTTCGTGACGCTCCTCTGGACCTGGTCGAGCAGGTCCATGACCTTCTTATGTTGGGGGCCCCAGAGCTGAACACAGTACTCCAGGGTCTCACAGGAGCGGAGCAGAGGGGGAGAATCACCTCCCTCAACCTGCTGGTCACAATTCTCTTGATGCAGCCCAAGATACAGTTGGCTTTCTGGGCTCAAAGTGCATGTTGCTGGGTCATGTTGAGCTTCTCATCAACCAACACTCTGAAGTCCTTCTCCACAGGGCTGCTCTCATTCCACTCACCACCCAGCCTGTATTTGTGCTTGAGATTGCCTCGACGCATGTGCAGCACCTTGCACTTGGCCTTGTTGAACTTCATGAGGTTTACATGGGCCACCTCTCCAGCCTGTCCAGGTCCCTCTGGATGCCATCCCTTCCCTCCGGTGTGTCAACCGCACCACACAGCTTGGTGTGGTCGGCAAACTTGCTGAGGGTGCACTCAATCCCACTGTCAATGTCACCAACAAAGATGTTAAATAGCACTGGTCCCAATACTAACCCCTGTGGAATATGACTCATCACTGGTCTTATATTGAGAACAAATGATCTCAAGATGAATTAGGTCCAATAAGCTGTACGATATATATGGTTTTTCTAAGTGCATATTTTCACGCAAAGTGTTTACAAATGGCAAGATTTCGCACCAATCCTATCTCCACGTGATGGAGCACTAAAGATTTTCTACAGGCTCTGTATTATTTGTATTCCCTAAAGGTTTTACAAGTTTACATGAATCTCTCTTTGCCTGGAATCATAGTTGTTTTTTCCCAGAATAATGAAGCTGTTTCACAATCACTGACTGACATAAGGCCAATAAGATAACATTTCCCACATACTTCACATTCCAGTGTCTTGGAAGGGAGCTTTTAGATATGGTTTCTTAAAAGCAGTTGAAGGTTTGAATTAAAATGTCTCTGAATGTGGCTCCAAGTCTCAGTCAGTCCATTTCTTGAAACACTGCATAATACTGATGTGTTGACAGAGTATGGCTATACAAATCCATTAGCAAAAGTCAACACCTGTTCAACAGAAAGCAAGAAACTCTTGTACACAGCTGCAGCAGTAAAAAAGACCTGGAAAACCTAAAAGGTAGAAACTCTATTTTCCAATAACAAATTAAAGGGGGCATTTCTTTTTTACTTGCTCTTGCCCAAACTAACACAAACCTTCCCAAGAAGTAGGAGTTCATATGCAAATTCTTAGTCTCCTCATGCTGTCATTCATCCATTAATTTTTTCAAACAAAAAATACTTTTCTGTTTTGAAATGAGAAATTGCCATGTCATCCATGAACAAACAAAGGAGTCTAATGGTGCTTTTTTTAGTGTAGTAAGGTAGACCTTGGCAAGGTGTAAGTTTTTTCCTATTAGGTATAGGCTTCTGCATCTCAAAGAGCCTATATACTGGCAATCCAGAGAAAGGGTTTATATTTTCTTCAGAGTGCAGTAGAGAAAAATAGTGGTCATTCCATTTGTATACAGACAGTGATCATTTCAAAGCATCCCTTTCCAAGGCAAAGCATTATTAGAATGGTTTGTGAACTTATTATGTGTTGTGTGACTTTATTTTCTTAAAACTTCTGGATTCTTACGGTGTGTGAGAATCTCACATATGCAAATCTGCATCTCTTCAAATCTGACACTGCAGGTATATTGCAATGCAGAGGTATTGCATGAAGCTTTACCTTGCTTCTCCTTCATCTCTGTAATGTCAAAGTACTTACACTTGTGCCTTCGGTGCCACTGAAATCTGTCATGTGGAACCCATTCTTCTTCAGGGGAGGTGTTATATTTCAGTACAGTGATTTGGCTTAGTAAGGTAGTTAGGCTTTTATTGTGGTTTTTCTTTTCCTGTTTTTTAATAGTGATGTGTGTTTACCTTAGAGAGAGCAAAGTCAAAAAAAGCATGCTTTGCTGTGGTCACTTCGAAGTTCCTGAGGAAGTTCATTCCATGGTCTGTGCACTATCCCCAGGAGAGCTCTCCCCTGCAGAGAGGGAGGCATTATCCTCTGCTACAAAATTCCTTTCTGCTTAAGCTATGATGTTAGCTGCAGTTCTCACTCCAGAGTTTTAGCTGAGCCTTTGGATTTGCTCAACGTGAGCCACTAAGTGCCTTGAAGGTTTTGCCATTGCATAGTTTGTGGGAAGTTGATGTCAAAAGCTGATGCAAACTTGGTGCAGCCCATCTAGCCTGTGTTACTGAGGAGAAAGCTCTTCATTAACAGCAGTTTTCTGCAATTTATCATTCGTGCATGTCTTTTCAACAAGTAGAGGAATTCCAGCAAAACACAATGAAACAGTTTTACCAAACTGCTAAAAAGTAGGCTCATTCATTTTTCTCAAGGCTCAAAACCTCATGAATTCTGTAATGCTTTTGAGTAATGAAACAGGGCAGGGATCTGGCATGGCACTTCTGTGCAGAAGCATTAAAGCTAGGATCTGATGGAATGAATCAATGCAGTGCCAGCTTGGGCTAAAGCCGACCACAGGGCCTTGGATGGATGGCTGCCTCCAAACTCCAGACCAGGTAACTCAAGACACTCAAATTTTTTCTGGGGGTAGTATGGGTAAGAAAAATACTTTTTTTGTAATAATGACACTTCCATGGGAACTGAGACCTTACTTTCTAGGTTGTCATCTTCCACTAGAAGGCAACTGACTCTCAGGTTTCCAGACAAGACTTATAGCCACCTGGGCAGAGGGAAGACTATTTGCCACCATGCAATCAAGAATACAAGAGTGCAGGAGTCAAAGAGTACACAAGAAAATGTAAGTCTCCTTCTGCAACCTCATGAAGATGCCACTTCCTACTGAAAGTCAGTCCTACAGTCACCTACAGTAATCCCTGTTTAGCTTCAGACTTGAATGCTTCTGAGCAGGGGTAGAAGCCCAGTGTAAGTCAGCTCTTTGCCTCAAAGTGGACGCAGTGGTTGAATTTTAGATACTTCTGGGAGTCGTTACTTTACATGGGTTATCTAAGGCTTTCAGGAGAGGCAGTGAAGTGAACTTAAGCTCCCACTGTCAAAACTGGCAGGTCCTGCTCTCATCTCAATGATCCTGCCACTTCCCTTGCCTTGAATCTGGCCAGACCACCTGTGAGTGGAGACAGCTCATCACCTCCCCCTTTCCACCCAACATAATCCACCTGGTGAGTTTGTGATGAGCTAACGAACTGGATTGGTTTATGGAAGGTCTGGTAAACACCAAAGCTGGTATGATGACTAAGGTGGGACCATGTAGCTGACAGCATGGGAGAGGAAGAGGAAAAAGAGGGATAATTTGGAGGGAGGGTACATTTACCTGTTTCAGGGCCCTTAGATACACTGCACAGCTAAGAAAACCACAACCTAAGGCACAGACTGTTACTTGAACATTTTAAGCAGTAATGAAACCATATGCAGTCAAAAGAAGCATCCATGGACTTTCCCCCGCCTTCCAGTCTGGCCTCTCCAGTGCCCTTCCCTTGTGCTGGCAGCATACATGCACCTGCAAAACACACTGGAGGGAACTGCTCAGCTGACTAGAGAGCAAAAGGTTATTTTTTAGCTGGTTATCACAGATAGATAGTAACTAAGGAACAGTAATCATACACACAGAAGGAATACTCCCACTAGGGAGTCAGCCACAGAAACGGTGCCCCAGCACAGTGCCTCAAAAGTGAATGGTGAACACCGTATATTCAGAAGGAAACAAGCTCTCACCGGTGTGAGGCCAATTCATCCTGATGTAGCTTTGTCTCTCCACTGAATACAAGACCAGAGAAGGATTAAGGATGTGCTGTGCATACCAGGTCACTGTGATTTTCCCTCCAAGTGGAAAACAAGGGGGGGAGAACTGTTGCTTGCTTGAATATACTTACTGCATTTATTTCCTTTAGCTACTTCCAAATGGGGAGCAATATGTCTACTGTTTTTTGACTTTTCCTACCTCTCCTTTTCAGGGGGTTGTGCATAATGCTTTTCTCCCAGAGTCCGTAAGTACTTATGTCTCTTACAGACAGACATAAGGTGTCTGTCCTCCACTTGTTACTGCTTATGAGGGTACACAAAACACATTTCAGATCTTTCCCACTTCTTTTGGTTTGTATATAATTTGCTTTGTCTTCTTCCACTCTCTCACCGTAAATGAGCGGGCCCTGGGGCCTCTGGGAACAGAGCCTTGCTGGTGCAACAGGTGTAGCCCAGCAGGCTCCCTCTGACCCAGGCACATTTCCTGTAAGGTTGAAGGCACCATGGGTGACTGGCAACCACTCTTGTTACATGTTCCAGCTCTTGCTGCCAATTTTTGGCTGTCCCATGTGCAGAGTCACTATTGCCCCTGGTTGTTGGGCACAACAGTGGATGCAATGTAGCCCAGAGCATGTTCTGAAGTTGGGAATTCCTTGGGTACTGTGGTCTTGGCCATTTTCTGTCTGCTACAAATTGCATGAGGGCAGCTGATACTTAAAATATGAATACTTCCCAGAATCTTGAATCTAAACCCTTACAAGTCTCAAGAACTTGGGTTTACTGGTTCATCTTAGGTTTTTTCCAGGATTTTATCACTCAGGTTGAAAGGGCCTTTAAAACAGAGAGTTTCCATTTCAGTTCTCATGTGAATGACAATGTATTTTCATAAAAACACTCACAGGATAGTCACAGCTGCTGATCATCATGGACTCAGGCTGTCAGGGCCCAGAATCACACTGAAAATGCTTGGAAACTTTCAGTGCTTCTAAATATGAGCTGACTCTCTTGCTCTGAAGCATCTTGTAACCCAAACACTGAGACTTTGGCAAGAGATATACTCATTATTTCAGACTAAATCTGAACACATTCTACATTATCTCCCTGTAAATTATATTAAAGCAGCGTCTTTCATTTCTGGTTGGTATTAAACCTTAATTAATTACAATATGAAGAAGAACATTTAGAATCATCTTATGTTATTTACTCAGCTGCTCTTAAAAGTTCACTTCACCAAATGAATCTTCACTTGCATTATATATCTTTCTTTTTGCAGATTTTGCCTTTTGCCTGTAATTTTGTCATTTTTGATCCAAAAATTATAATCAAATTTCACCATAAAGAATCCATGTTTCCAAGTACTCAGTTGCAACCATTCATTCCAATTCAGAGCTGATTTGACTGGGTGTGGAGGTCACGTTATACTTCTCTTCCTCTCACTGCATAGGCATCACATCTGGAATCAGGTTTCTTGTGTGCATGCTACCAATTCCAAATGTAAAATCTGTCTTCTGTGAATATTAAGCAGTATTTGTTTGCAGTTTGGTATTCTGACAAGCGTTTCTGCCAGTGACCTCATTTGCTAGATTGCTGGGGGAAGGTAATACATATGGGATGCTGAACATACTGCTTCAGAACCAGCCATCAACACTCATGGGAGCTTTTATTTTGAGTTATTTATCCAAATACAATTCTTAGGCATCTGAGAATCACAACCTGGAAAGTTGGTCCATTACCTCATTTAGAAGATCTGAGAAATCACTGAAGCTTGACTTCTGTATAATTGAAATTATCTTACCACAAAGGAGGCTGCATAGTTCATTAAAAGAAGACTGACACAGGTTCCTTTCAAATATTTTAGACTTTTTGTCTTCAGGTGGTCTTTAATGAAAGAGAGAGAGAAATAGGAAAGAAGGAAATATTTTCCTCAAAGGTGCATGCTCTAAATAAAAATTACTGTTGCTTGCATAGGGGAAGTATCTTTATGTGCAGTTCCTGTCACAAAACTGGAGCTACTGCAACATTCAAAGTAACCTTTTTCGTTAAATACAATTACCTTATCCAACGTAGCTTCTGGTTTTGCTATAGTTATTTTTTTATGATGTCAAATGGTGATAGCCAGTCAAGTAAAATATGACCAGCAAGGGAGCAATGCCTCATTTGTTGCTTTGCAATGAAGCACAGAACAGTATTTAGAAGAGAGGCAAGAAGTAATCCAATATATCCAGTCTACTGGTGTGAGCAGCATGTTGAGAAGGCCAATGTTCCAGAGATCCTCTACCTTTTCACCTCCCAGTTATGATAACATAGTCTTGAACTTTGCAGCTTGTTATTGGAATAAACACTATTTGCTGTTCATCTAGGGGTTCAGGTAGCATAGGAAAACACAGTACAGCCTGCCATTCCATTCGCTTATCCAGGGATGCCAAAACTCACGAAATAGGTGTTTTCAAGACTTTGATTGCTGATTTACACCAAACCTCAATGAAAAATCCAAGTGAAAATGTGCAGACCCCATCCTTTAAGACAGTGTCAAGAAACAGCTTACAAAATAATTGTGGAACAAGGCAGAAGAAACCACTGTGCTCTCCACCCCAACACAGGAACACACAGTCCAAAGCAATGACATCTCTACAGCATATGGTATTTTGGTGGCTGTTTAATGATGATTCATGAGTAAATGGAAAGGAAGGAAAGAAAGTGAAGCAGCAGACATGTTAGAGAGAGAAGGCAGCAACATTGCACATAGAAAACATGGCTTGGGAATTTCACCAAGGGGAAGATGCAGAGTTTTTGGACAAAGTGCTGACTGCAAAAGGGCCTTGGCACAGCGAAGAAAGAGGTCTCTTGCTCTTTGACACCTGCTGTCTTCAACGAAACTGAGCTTTATGTGTTTCTTGTAAATAAGTAGATTTTTATCACAGAGATGGGATCCTTGAATTCTCCTAACTCAGTCAAACCTGCAGGGCTCATATTTTTAACTAACCTTGCTGGTCTGGGGGTTATCAGTATTATTACTCTCTGGGTTAAGAAACTTGCAGCCAGGAGGCAACTATACTTTCCCACATTTAAAGACAATTTAAACCAGAAAAATGCAAGTTCCTTTCTGAGTAGTATTAGAAAACAATATTTTGGCATCTGCCTACAGTCACCGTTGACAGTACATTGTAAAGGCAAACAGTGCAGTGCCTCATCATATTCATGTTTCCTCCCTCTCCCATGCATGTATTCCCCTTCAGCTCTGCCATGCAGGTAAAAACTCTGCATTCCACTGACCCTCTCCAAGACCCAGGCTTGGGGTATAAAAGGTCCATTTTAGCGTGAGCAAGAATCAAGCCCGAGACCATAGAAAAACCTCTCTCCTCATCTTATGGGGCCCGTTTCAGCATCAGCTTGCCCAGTCCATCACCCTGTACATTTGGTCACTCTTCCTGGGAAGCAGCTTTGGGAGCAGCTATAGGGGTTCAGCTGTATGTATGCTCAGCTGGCTTCTTCCTCAGAGGGGTAGAGAGGAGGAGAGGTGCCTTCACATGCACAACCTTTCCACACCTCTGATCAAGCCTTTGTACATTGACATTTCCTTCTCTAGGGGCTTGCTTCAATTTATCACCATTAATGCAGTGGCATGTTAAAAAGCTAGGCCTTTAAAGCTGTATAAATTCAATACAGCTACTTGGGAAGCAGAAATCATGATGCGACAATATCATGGGGCCTTTAGAGATAGCAGTGGCTACAGGTGTGACACCATGATCAGTCCTGGGGCCAAAAGGACCGTGCAGAAGAGGAAAAGGAGGAAAGGTGCAGAGACAGAACGTGAGAACATTTACAGTCCCCATGAAGAGACACTAGAAAGACTGAGATTATTTTATCACAGAGAAAAAGTCAGCATGAGTAACACAATGAAAACATAGAAAGCAATGAGAGAGTTAGGTATGTTATTCCTGTTTTCATGGACAGGATGGTAAGATCTGAATTATTATTTGGTACTTGCAGTTTATTGTTATTGTTATTAATCCCAGGCTCTTTTGTAGCGGTTTTTCTATCAGTGGGTCTCAAAATGCTTAATAAAGAACGCATTTTTTCAGGTTAATAAACGCTAAATATATGTTAGGCATATCATGAATCGTAGTAAAAATAAGTGTCTCTGAAATGCCTGGAGAAAGTAATAATTTTGTGTTTCTACTATGAACAGCCCCATTACAGAAGGAAGAAGTAATTTTTGTAAAGCACTTAATAATATTCAGATTTCCCACTTGAGACACAATCAGTTGCTGAAGTTTCAGAATGTGCTAAGCCCTTACTTTCTGAAAATAACGTACCTTCCATTTGACATGTGAAAACAGTGGTCACATTACAAAAATTTAGATCAGAGCATTTTATTAAAGGAAATTTATATAGCTTATAGAATGTCTCTATTGTTAAGAGTGGGCAAACATATGGATAACATAAGAACCAGTTTGAACTTGAAACCTGAAACCAAACTTTGAGCTGGTTGAAAATGTTTATTTAGCTCAGAAAAAAATCTCTGCCTGCATCTGCAATTTCTAGTCCCTATAGGCAACAGAAATATTCAAAATAACACAGGGAAGGAATGACATCATTTATATTCTGATACAAACAAAATCATGAACATATCTCAAAAAATACGTGCTCTTCTGAAATATAATGTGATTCATCACTCAGTGCATGCTAATCTAAAGTGTACCTCTGCACGCTACAGATATAATCCGCAGTAAAAGTGAAAAAAAGCTGTCTGGTGGCCAGCACAGTTTGCAACAACGCTAACAGATTTACTCTGTGAACTTTTGTGATGAATATATGAGCTTTAGCTTTTAACATCTTGCCATTGGAGCCTTTTTTTAGAGCACGTTTTCCATTTTGCTTGGATTATTTTACATGCAATAGGAAAGGAATCAAAAGAATGGTTTGCGACTTTACGCTCAAAGAGAGACTGAAATGCTGAACTACTTTATTACTTCTCACGATCTGAATTTTAAATTTTGCTAACCCCTCGCTCATCAAAGCTCCTTGCCTTTGCATCAGGAGGCTCTGGTAAACACACAGGTTTTTGATAGGAGCCCATGTGCTTTAGGAAGCGGGCCACCTGGACTACCAGGACAGCAAGAGCTCTAACAGCGCAGTGGGGAGTACAGCACTATTTTATATGGCACATTTTACCTGGCACTGAAAATGAGTAAGGAGTGCCTGCGTAATCTGTGACCACACCTCCAAAATGAATGTGCAATTGTGTCTGTGGCCATTAATGACCTGGTCTGAAATAAAATAGCATGTTGAGCTTGTATTAATCTGTTTACTTACTTTTGGGTGTGTATTGATACTAATCCATTTTACCTATTTGGTAATTGGCATTTACCTAAGCCAACCTTTTTGACTACTTAAAATACAAAGATTTCTAATTCTATTATTAAATGGTAGATTTCAGTTGGCTATCTTCAACTATTATGTATGTCTTCTCATAGAACAATATGGGCTATAGTCTGATTTGATCTTATTTACAGTGGCATTAATCAGGGATGTGTCTACTGAAGGCAATGGCATTATAAGAGGATTAGGCTGGAGAAGGTGAGATAAGAAGCAAGCAATGGCAGCCCTGTGTTGTTCAGAGCTGTTTTACTGCCACGAACGAGTATTTAAAGAGCTACAGGAGCAGGAGTGATCCCAGGCTTTTAGAAATACCTGTAAATGGAGTGCAATAAATGCACAGGAAATGTGTCTGCAGCAGTACAGAGACAAAATGTTTATATTCCGTTTTTTTAGCCATTACTAGGATACCAAGTGGTATAAAAATGACTATCTTGAGCGTGATTCTGATCAACCTGTTTGTCAACTGGGAGAGCTGCCTGGCTGTGAACTTGCTGGGAGATTAGAGTGAGGCTGTTTGTGCACTGATTTCCTAAAATATGTGATTAGTCATAATCATGCTTCAAAACACTACACCCATTCTTCTAAGCATTTTTTTATAACTTTCTTTAAGTTATCTGCCCACCTGAAAGTCAGGGAGTTTTCAGTATTTCATTCTATAGATAACAGTTTGTGGGTCATGGATAATATCTTCCTGCATTTTATTACCATGTACAGAAAGAGGAACAAGAGGAGGTGATTCCCACATCTTAATACGTAACCTGTGAGCACTTGTGCTTAATGAAGGACAACAAAGTATTTTTTTCTGGATTAATATATTGTGAGCATGAAATAGCCTGCACCATTCACTCCTGCACCCTTCTTGTCACATTCTGACATTTCACAAGATTGTTTCACAGTCAGCAAGAAGCCCTGTGGAGGATGATGGAGAATTTGCCCAGTTCTGCCCAAGGGCTCAAGCCCCTCTGCCCTGTGCTCAAGGAAAAGCAGAGGACTCGCCATGTCACGCTCTGTACACAGTGCTGGGCAGACACAGGTGGACCAAAGCAGTATTTGCCAAAGATCCAATTTGACACCATGCAATTTAGCCCAAGACCCCAACATTTCTATATGCTAAACTGAATGATGTTGTACAACCTCATATTGATGTTAAATGGCAAATCCTTATGTAGGCAAAGCGAAAAGTGTGGCCCAGTTAAGTAAAGTAACTCATAGCTATGTATAGCATTCATTCTTTTGTACAAGCCTCATTTGTTAAACAGTGTGGACTGTGCTTTTGGCAATAGTGCTATTACAGCACTGCCCACCTTTGGTATATTGTATATTATAACACTGGTAGAAAGGAAAGGATGGACAAAAAGGACTACAAAGACAAAACACCTTCTGAGGACTGAGTGACTGTGGAGAAGCTCAGGCATCAACCCCCTGCTTACAACTGCTAACCACAGCTCTGAGGACACTGTTCTGTGAACATCAACAGTGGTTTTTGGTTGGGCAGAAATACCTCTGTTTCAGCAGTTATGGTGAGGACTGCACAGAGAGAAGCTTTTCCTATAGACTGATCTGACAGTCTCCTCAGGCCCTGCCATGAAAGGACAGCTGTTTATGATGAAGGTCTGGGCTGTTGCCTTCCTGCACCTACGTGGATTGAGCCTTTCCCATGTCAGCACCTTTTTATTCCAGCCCGTGTGACAGGGCTATCGCCCCTCTCACGTGAATGTCCATTACCTGAGAAATTCAGGCTACCTGGGGAGGCAGCACAAAAAGGAAAGGGTGTTTGTGTGTGTGTGTGTGTGTGTGTGTGTGTGAATGTGAGAGTTTCATGCTTTACATCTGGCCTGCTGAACACATCGATGTTCCCAAAACCACTCAGCAGCAGTGAAAGGGATGCTTCAGCAGCCTTCCACTACCAGAAACATGCATGTCATTTTCTCAGTGCCGTAAAATATTCTCATTTCCCACAGGCTGCAGGGGGGAATCCAGATTGCCCCTGGGTTTAATTGACACACTTTGTGTTTGTTGTTGGTTATTTTCCTGCTAATATTCTTTAGCTTTCATCAATTTCTAATTGATTTCTGGTATGGAAAGCCATGTGTGTGCAGCTGTGAATTTAAAGGGGCTGAAATCCAAATGCTATCATTTGATGGGCGCAATCAGAGAAAAATAATATATGCAGAGTTAGTATGGCTTTTTCCAAACGACTTCCTTCTTCATTAGCGTTCCCAGGAAGGAGAAGAGGTGTACAGTTTTAAAGCAGGAGGAAGCACCCGGCAGTTGGAGGGAAGGTATGTTGATCAGGCTGCAATTCTGTGACATGATTCCTAATGAGCAGGAATCAACATCCATTACTTCAGCTTGCCAGATCAGTCCCCACTCTCCCACTTGCGCTCTAATCACTCCTTCAAAGGCGTTTTTTAAACTCCAGGCTGCTGGAGACTCACAGGCTTTGTGTGACCACAAAAGCATATACACAAGCACATATGCATAAAGAGCAATGAAATGATAACTGTTCCACTCTGTCATTTAACACTTGTAATTTAGAAGAGATTATTCATTTTGGTTTTGCTTTGACAGAAGAGCAGTGGATTTTTTTGACATATATTTTCCCAGTTCAGAAGGTTAAAAACAATTCTATGCTTGTGGTGGGGGAAAAAAAAAAAAAAAAAAAAAAAGAACGAGAAAGAAAGGGAGGGGGGGGGAACGGGAAAAAAAGAAAAAGTCCGTCCATGTCTGGATTTCAGAGGGATGGCTCCAGCAGCCTCATTCCTCCCTCCTTCCCTTCCTCCCTTCCTCACTCCCTCACCCCTTTGTGTACTAAAGTTACAACCCAAGGACTTGGAGGCATTTCAAAGGAGCGTCACTAATGAAGACCACATGTGCACTGTTCCTCTTGTTTAGTCCAGAACAAAGCCGAACTGTAAGAGTCTTCTCTCTATGGGGGGAAAACAGGTCTCCCCCTCTTCCCGATTACCTACCCACAGTTTATGAATGAGGCTTTCTCAGGTAACCACCAGCTGGTATCAGAACAGTTTCAGGAGGGAATCAATCATCTTTTCAACAGAAAGCTGTAAGGCGGAGAGCATGAATTTTCTTTGCCAAAATGTCAGTGGCAACACCGAAACACCCACGCATTTGACAATGCTGCAGCCTTTGGCCTTCGTGCTTGCACAGCAGCAGCACATTCACTGTAGCGTTTTTTCATTTGCTTTTGAGACGCCTTCTCTGCATTGTCTCTGAGCTGCATGAAGGCAGGTTTGTACAAGGAGATGGGCCACGGCAGGGCCTGCTTTTGGAGCAGCGTCAACCGAGAAGGACGCTGAAATCCAAGACAGAAGTACGTCATTTCCCATCTCTGTTCACAATTAACTACATTTCAGGAAAGACTTTCACCAAGTAATGGGCAGTGGATTCTCACAGTGGTAGTTTTATTGGGGGGAAAAAAAGGGAACCTGCCACCTGAATCTGTGATTTCATGTCCACTTGGTGCTCCCTCCTCAATAGCGTTTTGCAGTTTAACGCTGGTGGCTGTCCAAGCCCTGGCAGTGGCTGTCTAGGAGTGAGGCAAGTGGTGGAGGGCTCCCTCTGAGAGAACATTTGGGTCCTTGCTGGGCTTACGAGGGGGCCAGCTCTTGCTCCCAGCTGAGCTCCCAGTGCCCTCATTCCCTGACAGTGGTTAACAGCAGCACTGCAGGGCAATGGCAGACAGGAAGGGTGGGCCTCATCTCTCCTCAGATCCTCCCTCTGAAAGGAAGACATCAGTGGGAGGTAGCATTAATCTCCTTTGACAAGCCAGTTGGCAGCCCTTGGACTGCTGTGATAGACACTGGGCAACTGGAATGTCTTCCTTCCCACATGGCACCTCTGCAAAAAGCCTCAGGAGAATGTCTGTGATGGGGATAATCCTCAGGTTTTTGTTCCACAGACAGCCAAAAAAGGCTGAGGAGTCTGCTGTATAGAGGGGCAGGGTTGATGGTGTGAGGGCACCAACCGAGGGGCTTGGAAACATGGCATATATCTTCAGTTTGCTTTCCTAGCAAGAATCAGCCTGATGCAGTTGTGCTTTGTATGCGCAGGTATGCTTCATGCTTAGATTCACTGGCCAATTTCAGCTGGCAGAAATATCTCAGGGCTATTAATTTTCTAATATGTGCATTAAAATGCATGATGCGGGAGCCAAATCTCTTAATTCTTTTGCTCATAATACTTTCTGGCATTAAGAGAAGCCACCAGCAGTGGACAAGGATATGTTAGGACTGAAAGAAGATGCCCAGAAGATACCTACCTACCTACACACTGACAAACTCATGGATGATTGACCACAGAGCAAGAAAAAAGCACCCATGGGCCCAGCCATGGTGGCAGCCCTCACAGACGTAACCCTGCTGCTCTCTCAGACAGCTGAATACTATGATGGAATAAATAAATATGAAGAAAAAATAAAATAAACAAATAAATCTGAACAACATCAAAGACAGTGTACAACTGCGTTTACTGCTAAAGCTGTACCTATTTTCTGACAGGAAGCTCTTCCGGTAGAACTGCCTTTCAGAGACATTTCTGGTTTCCAACCGTATAGGGGTTTGTTTCCATAACAAATATATTCCTGTAGATGAAACTGCTAGTATTAAAAATAAATGGGAAGAGGGAAGCGGATTCTATGGAAAAGTGAGTGCAGAGGAAGAGAAGTGACCTCTGTGTGTTGGTTAGTGAGAAAAAAAATAGTGGAAGCATTTGAAGGATCATAGGAGTTTTTATAAAATCACTTTTAAGTACAGGATTAAGCCATAGTATATATATGGAAGAAGACATAGTCTGAGGATGGTTGTTTGTTTATAATTGATCTAGGGTTAACAAAGCATTCCAGGGTTTTATGAAAGCACTTTTAAACAAATAAACATTATTCCGCAGTATTTACAAGCTAAGCACTTCAACATAATCTCCATGCATGAGAACCTGAGAAGAAAATTGATTGAAACCCCATGATAAACTGTTTTGTTTAATTGCCTAACCTCATGGCAGCAGAGAAAAGCAGATACAATAAGTAATGAAAAAATGTCAGCTTTGGAATTTCCAGTGCATTTTGTCACCCAAAATGCAGTTTGGTAATCAATGTGGAGTGCCTAAAATATTTACATGTTGGAAATTTCCTTTTAAAGTGGAATCTAGACCTTTTTTTGGAATAGAATCAAAATGGGCGAGGTTTCTTTTTCCAGCATAAGGTGACATTATCTATGCAGATTGAGGGATTGCCACAGCCCTTGGGCATTCTTTGAAGCCTCTCCGACTTGCAGTGTGTTTGCCAAATAAGGCATCCTAAACATTTCTGCTGCTTCTGGATTCCTCTTCTTCCCACCAGGTTTTTTTTTTGCTGAGTATCTTGTCTGCCTTCCAAACACATCGTGAGGTCCATAGATCTAAACCAGCTGTGATTTCATTCAGTACTGATAAAATTAGATTGAATAGAGCAGGGCCATGGTCCTGGAGAAAGGAGAATATAGCTCTGGGATATGGTCATGAACAGGAAAGCAATGGGGAGGTTCTCCAGAGTCCTTCCCACCTGGCCAAAGAGGGATCGTCCGACCTTCCCAGCCACTTCGCTCTGCGGTACAGGAGTATTGCCGCACAGCTCCCCTGTCTGGGCAGAGGCCAGCGGGCTCAGCCTCCTTGCTGGTTTTCCTCTCTCGCTCTCTGAGTTCAGCTGGGCTGTTCTGGGTCTCCAGTCTGCTCAGTGAGGAGAGCAAGGCACAAGGAGTCAGCCTTCAGGTAATCCCGTTTGTCACTGCCTTCCCCAAGGTTACTCAGCATAGAGTTTGTTGCCCTGATTTCTTCTGAACCCAAAGGGACCTGATCTCTTACACCGTTCCATGATTTAATTTTTTTAGGAGTGACTGGCTTTCCAGAGTGGTTTGTCTTTATAGATGGCAGGGAGTAAATAAAAGATGTAAAGTGCGGAAAAATAAATTGTTTTACCCCAAATTCCAAACTACTTCTCTGAATATTTTTATCATGTGACAGATGTCACCTTCACTGCTAAATTCCCACTCATTGTTAAGGTTGAACCTAACTGGCCTGTTTTCTGCAGCCAGCTGAGGCAGTAGAAATGTCACCTCTGTGAGGCCAACCCCAGGCACAGCTGCACTGGCTGCCAAGTGATCCAGACACAGTCCCATAAGTATCATCCCACCATGGGTTACCGCCTCTGTCACACCTCCTCTGGGCCATTTTATATAGTGGAAGGAACAAGACACTGACTGACTCCACAATCTGTTGGATCAGTGTCAAAATTTACCTCTCTGAAGAATGATGTAGACAAATTAGCAACGATGCTTTTGGTGTTGGCAATCTCCCTTCCATTACATATGTCACGAGCACTGCTCTGCACAGACGCAGATGCCATTGCAATGCATGTATGTAAATGCATTTCCCATATCCATGGTAGATTCAAACATAGGTACATGTGTGGCAGTGGGCACATTTGCTTGAAAGCATCTGTCTTTTTATGAAGGGGGAGAGCTAATAGTACAAAACATGGAGGGAGAACGTTATCCTTTCAATTCGCTCCTGCAGTAGAGGTGTGCAAGAGCTGTGAAGTGAGAAAGCATTTTACATATTTAAAGGCAAACCTTCTCACAGCAGTATCAGCTGTGGAAGCAGCCTGATTGATTCATACAGCATTTTCTTTAAGTGAAGATTAGCTTTGAAGCTCCAGTATCTGTTTTATGGCACTGAAGCCCATTTTTTCAGGAAATTCTCTCTAACTCTTGCCTCATAACTGTCAATAACATTCCCCTATCTCTTTAAAACCATGGTACTGACTCAGTCTGTTTGGAGACAGAAAGCTATTTTGACTTACAGGTTCAATTCCTGTTGACTCAAAGGGGAGGAATAAAATGCAGAGACAGAATGAAAATATTTCTTATTCCAGAAGTTACTAATAGGCAAATGTCATTAAGGAACGGGTGGCATTTGTTCACAAACTTTTAAAAATATTTTTTGCCAGCTGAGGTTTAGCTCTGCATGCACTTTCTAGCAGATGCTGCCATGAAGACAAGTGAATCTGGATGTGCTCTTTGCTTCAGCAGTTGTATGAGGCAGCTTTCTTCTTGTCTGGGATCTCAGAAAGGAGCCTGAGCAGGGCTTGTGTGCCCTCCTGTCCTCACCAAGGCACCTGCAGGATCTCTGCCATCAAAACAAGTGCAGCTTTCATTTCCTCACCCATTTGGCCAAAAGTCGAATAATACTGTTATGCTGGCAGGGATATCTTTTTCCAGCAGACTGTGGTTTTCCAAGTTCAGCCTTACGGACTTTAAAATCTCCCACGTCACAGGTCTGTATAAATATGATGGAAAATGGGAAGGGAAAAATGCTGCTCAGACACAATAAGAAAACCATTACTGTGGTCATCATTGTGGTTCAGACCAGGGCTGATGTCTACAAAGCAGGAACCTCTAAGAAAAAGGCTGGCAAGTGGATTGGATGCAAAGCAAGACCTCTCTCCTCCCAGCACCATGCTGTTTCAGCAGCTCAGTTTGGAGAACTTTCTGCTGAAGGTCATAGGAGCATAGAGCTGAGAAGAGCTGTCGGGGTCTCTCATCATGGAGTACAGCAGGAAGGAAATAGAAAAGATAAAGTCTCCCATTGTCCCATCCAAGAGGAGGCTTTCTTACCAAGGGCCTTACCACCCAAGCCTGCCTGTGCCCAATGCCTTGCAGTGGAAATCACTCATCCCTCTGCTGCAGGAGTCCTCCCTGTGCAGATTTCAGTCTCATCCATGTATGTACCAGAAATGCTTCAAAGTGTGACTGCTCCTTCCTACCTCCTCAGCAGAAAAACTCATCTCCAGGGAGACAGGAATTTCATGTGTGATAATTGAGCTGTCTTCCACCAGCCTTTGGGCGTTGATTATCGAGTATAGCAAGTGCTCTCTCCCGTGCTAGTGTGCTCATTGCCCTTCCACCCTCCAGCATTGAGTTTGTTAAGGGATTGCAACTTATCATGCTGCATCTCAAGGAAAATGAAGGGGTTTGATCAAGCAAGGGTTTTTAAGTCACAGATCACATTCTGTGCTAAAAATAGGCTTTTGTGACTGAAAAATGCATATTGAGATGGTCACTTTAAAAAGAAACAGCGCTGTACATTTTTCATCCTGGTTGCTGCTGATTGTACTTGAAATGCCAAATTACACGGAGGCGAGGGTTGGGGGAAGATGATGGCCAGATGGCCTGTCAAGCCAGCTCCCTGACAAAATCGAGCAGTTGCTGGAGGAGTTGCCAAATGAAGACCAGTCCTATGAAAAGTGCCAGAGAAAAACCCTCCCAGGCCTCTCCCCATAAGCAGGAGACTTATGCTAGGGGTGGGGAGAGAGAGACCACAGGAGGGCAGGTCTGGGTACACACACAGCAGCAACAGAGGAGCCTTGAGTGATTGAGATGAGCGCTGGAAAAGCAGCCACATTTTAAATGATCTTCCAAGGCTCCCTCTTAGCCAGTATTAAGAGATTTCCTACAAGCACAGGAGCTGATCTGGGGATTTCTTTAGCAGTTGCTTATTTAAAAATCAGCCATTGTCCTTCCTTAATCTGAATTCAGATCAAACCAGCTATTAATGTTTCTGTTACCATCATCAGAATTTCTTATTTTTAATTCCTTTGCAACAAGGTGACATATTCAACAAATATAGGGTCATAACACAACCTTGACACCGAAATATGAAGAGCATGGCATTTCTTTATTGCACATATCAAGCAAGGGATTTTTGCACTGCATCGCTGCAGGTGTAAAAGGAAGGTGCATTAATTTCAACAGTTGCAAGATCTTTTTAAAGGAATGTTTTCTTACCCATCTTTTTGTCCAGATTCTCATACTTGTTTACAGCTATTTTCAAAAAAAACAAGTAGATGCTGTATTGCCTGAGTCTGTATAGGGGATTTTGGTTTGCTTGAGGGTAGATTTGGCTTATTAATGTGAACAGAGGGCAGCAGTAAATCTCTAGCTGAACTTGTATTTAGGTGTCAGACCAATATCATTGCTAATTTGAATTGTATGATATCGCTTTAAAATTAAGACTATTAAAGGTTACTTGTTCTATTTTTTAAAGCCTGTTTTCATTACTTTTCTAAGTGCAATAACTTAAGACCAGATCAATAAACTGTGTAAGTACAAATATTCCCATCCCAACACAGAACATAACCTAGACTGACCTCTAAGATTATGAGTTTAAATGGAAAATATGAGTGTTCTCTTCAAATACCCCTACTGGGATGGCAATGGGGAATGGGATTGTGTTTCCTGTTTATAATAGACTCCATTGCAGCTGAAAAGTAGTTCTGATTTAGATGTAGTAACCACTGAATATCAGGTTAACTTTCAAGCTCCCTACTCCTTTCTGAGCCTACCCGTCTCTCTGTGGGGTTCGAGTCAGACTGCTCTTTCTTTCCCAACCCTTTCCTCCCACATTCAAAATTCTGCAAGGCCAAATCTGGACGCCTGTAACTGCTATGAAGCCTCTTGTAACGTGTGACTCTAGCTGAGAATCTACTAACCCTGGTGCTGTAGGGCAGAGCAAGACATATTTTCACTATTTATAGGAGATAACAAGTTGCAAGTCTGGTCCTACCCAGAGTTTGGATTGGCTGAGAAGGGGCCCTTTCGGCTGTAGAGTGTGTATTCTGGTGTAGAAAGAACTGAACAATTACCACACAGTAATGCCTCCATGGAGAAACGTTTGCATTGCGGAGCCCTAGTAAGAAGTGCAAGAACTAAGAATAAAGCAGAATAAACTTCTCTGAGGACCTGGTGCATCTGAACCAAATAAAAGCTCATTTCCAAGCTGTGATTGTAGATGTGTGTATGAAGAGATACTGGGCATGTAATATCTATGCTCCATGATGACTGGCAGCTGTGGTTGTGTCTTTCCTTTGGGATAAGGCAGAAGAATGATGACTCTTCATATCCACTGCACTTTGGTTAGGCTAATTACCAGGAACTACATGAATTTACAATGAATTTGCAATAAATAATTTATCCAACATTCTGAAATCTAGTTTTATATTCACTTAGTGCATTATATCTGTAAACAAATGAAAGACTTAACAACCATGCACAAATCTTTGAAGCTAAATGTGGATTTGGACCCCAAACGTGAATCACAAGATCCTCCCAAGACACTAGTACCTACTGAGCTAGGCACTGAACTGTGTGCTGACAGGCCTGATATACAATGAATGTTTGGGGCCACTTAAGCTTTCTAGCCTCTGAAGTGGCTCAGCCTGGCCTGAGGCGAGTTCGCAGAGCTTTAGCTCTCTGTGGTTGCTTTGTCCAGGCTGGATGAGTCAATTGACTCTGAAATACAGCATGGTGTAAAGGCCCTTTCTGCAAGCCAAGATTTTCTCTACTCCTAAGGAGAGAAGGTCAGCAAGAGAGAGACTGCATCCCCTTCACATCAGTCAGGCTGAGGACAGGGCCTTTGATCTCATTAGACAGCAAATCTGACAAAATAAAACTCTAAATTCAAGCTCAGGTGTGGACTTCAAATGCAGACTTGACTTTTCAGCTCCAGTCTGCATCTAGACGGCATTTAATAGGCTCATTGCCCTCATAAGCATTTTCTAAACAGATGCATTAGGTACAGGCTTCATGATGGCTTTTTAAAGCAGAACCAAAACCTTATGAAATCACGAATTGTCACTGGAAATAGCCCAAATCTTGTGGGAAGTTTTTTTGTTGAATGATAGAAGGGTGATGCAGATGGGAAATAGCTCCATGTCAGTAGTACACACTGCTTGGTCACTCTGCCATTGATGCTGGTATCTGCACTGGGGCTGTTTGGACACTGTGCACAATCTGGAGCCAAATGAGGCTCAGCATTACCTCTGACCAGCTGGGCTTGCCTCTGCAACACTGCCAGGTATTCACAGAGATTTCCTAGGCAGTGTTCATGACTGCCTATGCTGTCCTCACGTGTTCTCCCAGCACTGCTGCAGCAGCAAGGGCTATTGCATAGAGAAAAGTTTGCAGAATAACAACCGTGGAGGTGGGCAACCCTTCTTCAAACAGAAAAGTGATAAGATATTCAGTACAACTAAGCTTGATGTCAGAAAAAATAATATTGCTTGGCTCCAGGGGAAGTCTAACATGTAATGAACTGGCAGATGCTCAGCCTTCAGGGATTGATCTGTGATTTGGGTGACAAATGGAAATAATACGGAGTTGTCCTTTGAGCATGCTGGCCGACTTTAATGCTGCGCCAAGAAATATGTTGCCTCTTCAGATCCCGCCTCCCCCTTGCCCCAGCGCTGGGTGCAGCCAGATCAGGAGGAAGCAGCAGCAGAGTGGCTCTGACGGCTGCAGCCAGGAGGAGGGAAGGGAACCAGAGCTGAAAGCTGCAGGGCACGTTTACAGACCCTGGCTTGACACAGCTCAGGAACTTCACCCTCTGTGATTTCTACACTGTGTGGGAGTGGGAACTCTCTGTGCAGTCTGTGGGGCCCCCAGGCCTCTCTTTCTGGCAAAGAAGCGAAGGAAGGCTGTCTGAGGCAGGTTGGCCTCTTCCCATGGATTTTCCGTGGGGCAGGGTGCAGCGTTTAACTGATGTACATGGCCTGCCCTTTTGAATCAGAATTAATACCTTATTTGAGATCCAATTTAGAGTGTGACGAAAAGAAGAAGAAACAAGTCAGAGGCAATCTCTCTCACCCTCTCCATCTTCTCTGCACGGGTTATACCTGTTCGCATGCAAATGCCGGCCCTGTCCTTCCAGAGAGACGGCAGAAAGCCGCCCGCCTGAATGGAACAGACGGCAGCATTCCTCCGGACTCGGGGACGAGGGTGGAGTTTGATCAGCCAAGGGAGAAAAACGTCAACATCTGTCTGTCACTGCTCGGCAAATGGCCAATTATATTTTTTTTTTTTTTCCCCTGCCTTCCTAAGCTGCAGTCAGACAAAGCCGCTGAGCTCCCGGCTTTGTTGCCTGCGCCATTTCCCACCACTGCTCCACCTCTGATATGCTAATGGCAAAACTGAACGGTTTTGTGCAGCTGAAAAGGATCTTTGGGCACATTCACTGGGTCAATAATCCCAACTGCTGCGTTGGGACTCGGCCTGCTGCGCCAGAACCCCGTGCCAAGGGACTTCCCTCCCCCCAGCTCCTTTTTTTTTTTTTTTTTTTTTTTTTTTTTTAATAAATAGTGGAATTAACCATCTGGCTGTTTTGGTACCCAGAAACTTAGCTGAACAAATTATGACACGATATGCTCCCCTCGAATACTTTCTGGACAAATGACAAGCTGGGCTGGGGTCTCCAGCACAAATCACTGCCTTGCTAGATGCTATTTGGGGGCTGGGAGAGGACCAACTCCTCTCTTCTTCAGAGCACCACAGAGCAGTTAGGGGGTACAGAAATGCTTCTATGTTTATATAGTTGGCTTTGCGTGCGGTAGAGCAAAAGTAACACTGACAGTCTCTTGTTTAGAAAATAAAACCTGTCATACTTGCAATGCTGGGCACAGAAAGCAAACTTGATGACCTAATCCTATCTATTGTGTAGTAATAGCAATGCACTTAAGTAGTAATTCTAGATCCGGTTGAAGAATAATTGCAGAGTTATTGGGTGATAAGTTACCCATTCACTGATGTTATGAAAGTGCCAGGGGAAATGGGCTATGGCCCCTAGATAAGGTGCTCCTAAGTCTGTGACAAATTGATTTTGAAGTATTTGTTGTTTATAATTAGTCACCTGAACTAAGTGTGAATATTATGAATGATATGCCACTCCTTTTGCTGAGGCTGTACTAATACCATCATCGCTTTATAAAAAAACCAGCGAGTTGGCAGATTCTTTGATGGTAAAATCTGAAGCATTTTTGCAAGCAACCTAATGTTTGTAAGCACAGTAATATGCCATCATTACTCAAAACAACTATGACACATACAAGTGCATCAACTGCAAGCACTCTATAAAAACTGCTGGACTTAAGGCCCAATGACATGAGATAAAAGCTGAAGAAATTTAAAAGCTGAATAAACAAAGCCTAATAGTTTGATGCCTTTCAGTTGACCCTGAGCAGAGATCTGGGTAAAGCTGGGTGAATGCTCCAGCCAAGAAAAAGTCGATAGTTGTGTGCATTGTTTATGAAACTACAATTTTAATATAGCCTGCATGGTAAACAGAGCTGTAATAAAAGCTGGCCTTTGCCACAACTTGCTTTAGTCTCCTCTTCTTAAAACCTGCTTGTGAGCAGTGAGAGAAAGGTGGATTGTCTGAATCCAGAAGCCACTCACTGTAAAGACTCGTACTTACTTATTCCCACACAGGAGAATTAGCAAGATGAACATTTTCTTCCCCTTTTTGAAGAAGATGTTCATCTTTGTTGACTTTCCCTGTTCTGGCTATGCTGGGAGGCACTTACGCATCACCTATTCCGTGGCCTTGCGGCTCTTCCTCGCGTGTTTGCACTGACTCCCACCACTGTGCATCCCCGGCAGCAGTGTTCTCCCAGACCCTGGGAAGTGCTGTCGGTGGTGCCTTCTGCTGCTTTCCAGGGAAGGACTATTATAAAAAGCATGCACAGCATGAAGGAGGAAGCAGATGCAGGCTCACTCTGCACACTCCTCTCCAGTTCCTGGCATATGGTGGATAGTTAAAAAAAAAATGGATCTGAATGGTGTGAAAATCTATTCATCCTGTATCACAGAGAATAAATTATTTCTTTTTGGTCATATGCTGTGTGTTGTCCTGGCTGCACCCGCCTGTGCTGTTATGAAGGAATGCTTTGCACTCACAGACTGTACAGATCAGAACAACCCTCTGTGCTGACTTTCTGCATGACAGAGGTCAAAGATTTTCATTCATTCACTTTTTTGTCTGAACCATAATTTCTGATTGTTCTTGTACTTTTAATGAAAGAAACCCAAGCATGACTTACACCAATAAAAGGACAGAAAATCCAACGCAACTGTAAGTACACTGCCCCAGTGGCTTGCTGCTGCTTGTGTTGGAAAATTTGCTTTATCCATGTTCTGACATTTTCTGTCTTTAGACTCTAGCTGCTGGCTTTTGCTACATTAGTGCCTGGGTTCACAGTCCCTGCTGCTTCCCTGTCCCACAGCTTCTCTCCTGGTCCCAAGGCCATGAAGCAGCTGCCTGTGACCAGGGGTGTGTGAGATGGCCCAGCACCCTTCTGGGCATGCGTGAGCTCCTGTGGGGCAGGCAGGGCTCGGGAAAGTGGGCTCAATTCTCCTTAGTCCTGTCCCATGCCCTGTAAATCTGCACCTGCTCAAATCATCTGCAAAGCTTTTTTTTGATAAACTAAATAGACTGAGTTTAATTTAATGTCTCTGTCATGTTTCCAGGAATCACTTTTGTAGCTCTTCCCTGAAACTTCTTTAACTTGCCAGAAGCCTTTTTAAAGTCCAGGCACTGGACTGGGACAGACACTGTAAGTTTGTGGTAAAGGTGGAAAACCACATTCAAATTAAGATCAAATTAAGCTCAAATTTCATATGTAATTTTCATGAGTTTTGTTGTCTTGTTTGACTACTCTTACTACCTAAAACTGAGGGGTTTTTCAGAGTGTTTCCAAGTCTTTAATCTTTGCCAGTCTCTCAAGGATTCAGGCATATTGCCTCACACACCATATACAACCTCAAAACACATAACTGAGATAAGCAGTTAATGACATATAATGAACTTTCTCTCCAATACAATAAAATAACACCTGTCCCTTTTAAATATTACAGGCATTTCTCTTTACTGAGTACTAGTGGTGGATAAACAGATTTGGAGGAAATCAACACTCAAATGGCTTATCTCTATTAATTTTTTTATTAATTACTGCAATACTTTCAAACAGATAAGTTTTCTTAGCCTTTGCTTCCCTAAAAGAAATTGGGGTCAGGGAGTGTGTGTGTGTGTGTGTGTGTGCAGAACTCAACACCTTCATGATGCTGTGACAGCTGTGGGTCTGGCTTCCCCAGCCAGAGCACAGCCCCTCCTTTTTGTTGGACCTTGTACTTCCCCAGAGAGTCACCCAGGTCTTTCACTTGCAGGCAGGTTCTCTCAGCCACCTCACCCTGTGCATCCACTCTGCTCATCCCTTAGTTCTGAACAGCCTCTGCGTGAGATGTCCCCTCTGGGAGCTAGTAGCTGGCAAAAAACAGTCCCCAGACTGCATCCTGAAATATGGTGTGAAAGGAAGCAGCCCTGGGAAAGGGGGCAGGCTGATCACCCAATCTTCTCCAGAAGCACGACCCAACTGGGAGGTCCTGCTCCCAGTTACATCCCTCACCAGCAGTACTTGGCTGCCTTTTTTCCCCTTCTCATCATTCACACTGCAGTTAGAGCTACCTCCCAACCAAAACAGTTTGTACTTTAAAAGAAGTGAAACCAGAAATCAATCCGTGTCATGCACTACTGGAGCTGGGCTTTCAGAAATAAACCCAATCTGCCTCGTGTGAATCAGTCACTGGGAGAGTTAGGCCCCTGGGGCAGGTGTAGCCCTGCACATTGCAGTTTATATGCGTGGTACCTCCTCACAGACACTGAGAAAGTGATGCATCTGACAGTCAACTCTGCTGCTTGCTCATACAGCCGTGCTGTGTGCATGGAGGTGAGAGCGGGTGCAAAGTCTTTCCTCCCAGGCGTATTCACACTGCTTTGTACACATCTGCCTGCCTACGCTTCACAGCGGTGAATTAGATCTACCTGAGTGAGTCTGGTACTGGACTTCTTAACAGTCAGACACTGATGGGTGGCGAGCCTCTCTCCCTTAGCTTCCTTTTGCTCTTCTTCTGCTGAGGTGGGTTGAGGACTGCAGGGACCCGCCAATGGCTCTGGTCTGTCAGTGGGGATCTGGACCTCTCTGGGCTGCGTGGCAGCCCTGCAGCGGCTGCTGCGAGGAGCCTGGGCAGGCACTGGCATGGGGCTTTCCCACCCTTACGAACCCATCTGCACTCACAGCTCCCACAGTCTCACACACCCCAGGTGGGTTTTTATAACCTGCTTTTAAAAAGAGGTGCATATCTGCCCCCTCGCATTTGGACCCCAAGCTCTGATAGCAGTGTGCTTTGTTGTACCAAAAAGTGTAGCAGATCCAGTACATCTTGTGAATCTGCCTTTTTTTTTTAATTAGCCCTTGGGTTGTGGGGCACAATCTTGAGCTGACCAGGTCCTGTTGGAGTTCAGGCTGGTGCTAGGGAAGGGGGGAAGGAGTAGAAGTGAGCAGTAGAGAGGGCTGAGCCACTGCACAACTGTGCCTCTCCTCCCATACTTGAATACTATCCCTAACAGTACTAGTCTTGCAGGGAGCCTGTGTTCATCAATGACGTTATTTAATAGGAAAATGCCTGAAGGTGCCGATCAGGATACTAGACAAAGTCCAAACCTGTGGGAGGAAGAAGCTATTAGTTGCCTGTTGTGCAGAGAGCACTGAGCACTGGCCGGACACAAAATAGCCTTGTACATAGTTGAGAAGCCTATTGTTTTTCAGAGGCTGCTATTTTTGTGCTCATACGACAGCCACAGAGATGTGTCTGACCCGTGAAAGGCCTGCACCCTCTGTTTTGTTTGTAAATGCAATAGCTCTAATTACTGCAGCTTCACAAAAAAACCCAAACAATTTTCTTCCTCTCCATAGGTTTAGAAGAATAATAGGTGAGAAAAAGGATGCATACAAATATGTATGTATGCATATGTGTACACACACATGTATGTACGTATCTTTTTCCATCAAATACGCCGCAAATATAGCCCAAATGTGGAGAACAGCTGAAATAAAATAACAGACTTGTTGGCACAAAATCATGTTAGATGCTGAAGTCAGTCACACTGCACGAACGATAAGCTGAAAGAAACAAATAAACATACAATTTCCTCTTTTTTCTCCTACTTAATACAGATTGCAAGTGTATTTAAATTGTTCAACCTACTCTTGAAATTTGAAGCAGCAGCATACATTTGATTGTAGTGTGAAATAAGGCATAACACTTCAAAATGAGGATGTGTAATAATTTCAGAGGCCTGCTTTTCCTTTTGTAGATTATATATAATACCAGGCTTCAGTCCAATTTCCATTTTAGTGGATATTGGGGAGGTGAGAGGAAATGTTTATTTTAGCAACTGGGCAAATCAAAATAAATTTTGCTCAAAACACAGAGGCTCTGAGAAGGCTCCGCAGTCGTCAATTCAGCATCAGCTGGACACCCGACAGCTGGGGATCTGCGTGGGGTGTGCTTGGGGGCTCCAGCAGGGTTTGTCCATGGGGACAGGACAGTCAGAGCTGTGCAGAGGAAGCCTTTTGCCTCACATCCTTTGCAAGCTGTTTGATCTGAACTGGTCCAGGAAATCAGGTGACTAGGGCGAAACTGTTCTTGCAGGGCAGTTATCCTCCCTTTTTCAATAGCTTGATCCCATATATAACAACATGTAATACATTCTAGACCCAGTGAAGTCTTCTAAGACTCTTTTTTGTTATTATTATTTCAGTCTTTGGACTGGACCTGATGTTTTGAGACCCCAGCTCAACGTGGCAGAATTACAGTATGGCTTTTCAGGATATGTTTATACTGGAGCAACAAATATTCTGTGTTTATTCAGAAATGGCCTGTGGGCTTCAGACACGGGTTAAGAAGCCCTTCCCTTCAAACAGGGGCAGGTAGATCAGGGCCTGAGCAGGAGAGAGCATGTTTGGGTGTTTTCACCCACCATCTGCAGGAAATCTTGCAGTGGCTGTTTAAGAGAGAGTCCCTACCAGCTGCCTGCTCTGCCCTTCTGCCAGAGATCGTCTCTGCCCTGGGAGTCAGTGGAAGAAAGTCTCCTTCCATGGGATCCTGTGCCTGAGCTCAAATCACTGATGAAGCTGCTTCAGTCTAATACTGGATTTTCCCTAAGACACTAGCATGTGTGGACCTCTGCCAGCCCTGCTACGGGAGGAGCAGATGGGTGATGAGTCACCAAAACTCTGAGGACCAAAATCATCTTTAATTGCTACATCAAGGTTCACCTTCACGTTTCTGGAGAGATACTGTCCATCCCAGGCACGGAGCTTATGAGGAATCTACCTTTTCCACAGTAACTCCAGTTTCCCGTCGTTTCTGCTTTGATTTCTCATTGTCATTGCAAAGCAACAAGGAATTAACTTTACTTACCTCTATTTTGCCCTCTCTCTTCCTTTTGTTCTTGTGGCTTTTCTAGCAGTAGCTGCCTATGTGCAGTTTCCAGCATTCAAAGGAGAAATTGCACACCTGGGCATGATGTGAAATATCTCTCTCAAACACCTTTTTGCCGCATTTATCGCTACAAATATCAATTGCTAAAAGAGCAGATGGCCCGGATATATAAACTTTATTATAGGTAAGAGAAGAGGGGCTGTAGCAGATGAGAACATGCAGTGCTCATGGTTTTGTAAATGGCCCAGTGGTATCTTTAAAATAGGAAGAGGAAAGGTCTGGCTTGTACTGGGAAAGCTGAGACAGCTCATAGGTTTAGGTGTAATTCTCACCATCAGGCGCAGCATATAGTAATCTTACTTGATGATGTTTTATGCCTGCTCTGATTCTTGTCTGTGAATAATGGAAGATAGCACTGCCAGAGGAGAAAGGACAACTTGTGCTATTAACTCCGGTCTATGGGCAATTTCTTTCTATCTTATTCTGCTTTCTTTTCTCTTATCAAACCCTTTTCTTCTTTGTCTGAGCGGTTTGTGAAATATAAAGAAAGAATATTTATATGTTCTCCTCTCCATTATGAGCGCTGCAATTGCCAGCTCTGTGTGTGCATGCACCAACATGTGCGTTGTGTTCAAGGACTGTTAAATGTCACGTAACCAAATCAGAGCATTTGAGTCACGTGGCGCTGACAAGCTCCACTCATGCGTAGCGCATGCCTTTCCTTAGCTCAAAACAGATGTCGTTTCCCTTGACAGATCCCTCTCTGCATTCCTGAAAATAAAGTTGGGTAAAATTTTGTGGGTTTGTTTTGTTTTGTTTTTCATTTAAATATCTTCAGGTTAATAAGTACATTCCCAAACTGAATGGGAGACATGAAAGACAGCAAATAGATATTTCTGAGTTATTGATCTTTTTGCTCTCCAAAATAAATTATGTTAAATAGCTGTTCTCAGGGCCATGGCTTTAATGAGAAACACTGCTGTGGCTGCATTTCCCTTTTCTACAATGCAGAGGCCCTGCAGCTGAATCCCACTTAGGACTGGGTATGTCATCCTTTCTCATGACTGCAATGCTCCTGATGCCCAGCATCTTTCTTACAATGTTATTCACATGGATGTGATAATAAAAAAGGAATTTGTGTGTGACTTGGTTTATCTGGTTGCACGTCGGTCTTGGTTTGAGCACTCTCATACAGACAGAAATGACTCTCAGGAAATGATTACCCAGCACTGTTCTGGTGAACCATGATGCTGGGTGACTGAGATGATCACTAGAGGAAACTGCATTTTTAAATGGTTGACAGGAAAACTAGTTGAGAGACGGAATTGTCATCTGTTTGCATTGTGTATAATGCTTTTACACAGAGGGAAGATTAGACTTGAGCAAGCATGCCATACTGAAGCAGAAAAAAAAGAAATTTATCAACTAAAATGCTTGCATGCCTGGGGAAAAGGATGTTTTCCAACAGAAGAAATTAGTCCTGCATCTTTAGCACATATTTCACTTTCCCCTAAAAGGAAATAGGTACTGTTTTGAATTAAATGAGATGTTTACAGGATTATGTACATGTGTTTCATTTGTATGGGATTAATAACGGAAAGAGCTGAGGAAGAATGTGGAGGGGTTAAATATATTTCTGGCTTTCAATACTTATGCTTCTAGATAATTTAGAAAAATTTGCTTTATAGTGGCTCAGTGTGTCTGTAAAGTTCCTTCTTCTCCTGCTTAGTGATTTCCTTTGAAATACGGGACCATGAAGGGCTCTTGTATCTCTCTCCTCTAAGTCAGTAGAATTACCATCTACAATAAAGGCCAGTCTTTTTTCATTCCAACTCATTGCTGTGATGACTCATATGGATTCACTCGCAGGACAGACCAGATGTGTACAACTGAGCATACTTAGAGCAGGAAATACAGAAATGTGTGCTGTGGTGAGCTTCCCTGTGGGCCACTGCCTGGCCTGTGACTGCAATGGGCTGGTTTCAATGCTCAACATCTACAAGAGGCAGGGACTGGCTAAAGCTAGAACTTGACCAAAAGGTCATCTGTTGTTTTCTTGAAATATGAATCTCAAAACCATCCAACAATGTTGCAAAATCATCTCTCTTGTCTTCAAAAGCAATGGTTTTCATATGACTAAGGCCTTTGAAAATGGCACTGTCAAAGTAAATGAGCTGATACCCTAAACTGTGAATCATCATGTGAATACTGCTTTATCACAATTCCACTTACATTTATTCATTTGGTGGTACAGAGTTAATGACTTGAAGACCAGAATGAGAAGTCCAGCTGCATTCCTGGATAAAGACAGGCATAGTATACAGAGGAGGATGCTGAAGATGTTAACCAAGTTTAAAATAACCTTAATAAATTCAGTACACAAACACTCCTGGAAGGATCATATTCAAAGCTAATAACTGCTGCTGCCAAGTTTTAAAAAGTATTCCTCCTCCACATAAAACATCTACAAAGGTGATGACCATGTTAGATACTTGGATTGATTTTATAAGAGGCAGTGCAGGTGAGTCAGACTGTTCCCATTACAGCTCAAAATAGCTTGCTGTAAATAATCTTTTATGCTTAACAAAAGCTAGTACAATTCCTGAGAATTAATTCATCACCCACACTGACATTCAAGAGGCTGAGATCGCTTCTGGTGGTGTCTGGTTCACTGTGAGGACATGTCCAGAGAAATTACTGAAGACTGACATTTCTGGGATAACTGTTTATGTTCTTAGGGCCAAATTCATCACTTGTGTAAACTGGCCTATTTCCTTCAAAGTCAGCTGAGAATTTCTGAGCACAAAAAGTTAATTAAAAGTGTTACAGCAGGCCTGTGGGTTCCCTTTTGAAGAGGCAAAATCAGCTGGTTCTTAAAGGTCATATTCCACGTCCCAGTCCCGTGGGCACAGAGTGGGACAGCTCCCTCACTCTCAGACTGGGGTGCAGCTGATGAACCAGGCTGTAAGGTGTCAGGAGAAGCCCAACAGCAACTCCCAATGTAGCAGGGGAAAACAACCCCCCATTCCCTCTTTCCTGTTTTAAGTGCAATTGTCTGTCATTAAAAGTTGATTCCATCAGCCACATCTTTTCAGAAAGGAGAAGAGGATGTGGTCTTTCAGCATCTCAGTGCTCCCAAATGCCCTGCCAAGAACCTGCATCTCCTTCGCATTTTACAGATGTCGGGGTCACCTGTAGAGAGATGGAATTCCCTGGAGATTTCTTGCTTCTGCAAGTATTAATGATTTGCACCACAGTGGTGACACAGGCTGTAGCACAGCCTTTCTCTCACTTGCATGCCAAACAGACGAGACAAGTGTGAAGAGAGAAAGAGGACGAACATAACCGAGGTTATCTGGCAGGACTGAAACGAAGGTGAAACCAGAGTACAACGGTCATGTTTACCTTAGGGTTTCCCTAAGGGAAGTCTTAAAACCTGCCTCCTCTGCATTTCCACTTGCAGGGGCAGGTACACGGGTGACAGGGGAGAAGGCAGCTGTAGTGCCTTCTGCCACCTCCACCCTGCTCAGCCCTGGCTTCTGCTTACGTACCAGCAGTGTGGTGGTGATGGCATGTGCTGCCCTCTCCATTGCTGTGACTGTACGTGGCCCCAGCCTGTCACCAAAAGTAGGTAAACAGGCACAAAAAAAAATCCCCCAGCCTCAAACCATGATCACTTCCTCTTCTTTCTGGAGACTTTTTTTTTGGTAAAAACCTGTCCAATTAGAAATGGAGATGCAGGTAAGCCATGAGCTGCAGCCAGCCACCATGGCAGCTTTAGCCATTTTTTAGTTGTTCTCTCACTGGGGGAAAAACAGATGCAAGTACTTATAGTATCTCACTGCCGAATATAAGGAAAAAGAACTCATTTCTTCACAACTGTTGTGCCCTTCTGGGGGAGTGCAAAGAGTATCTACTTTGTGGGGAGAGTAAAAGTTGGCAGACATGAGAAAGTTATCTTCCTGAACATGTCAGGAAGACACTTTTTTATTTGCAGAAAAAAGTAAGAAATGCTATAGTGGGAAGAGCAGATACTAAGGCTGTGGCAGAAGAGGATCAGTCACACAGATGGACCATAACTGGGACATGTGGGCGTGGAGGAAGAAGAAAGATCTTTGCCCTTCTGGTGGCAGTGACTTAACAGGTACAGTAAATTTATGTCTTACAGTCACCTTTAGGGGAGGAAATGAATTACCAACAGCAGCAGCAACATCACAACAAACCCATCCAGAGGACCACAGCAGTGACCTCGGATTTAGCTGTGGCTGTGTTTTCAACTGGTGTTGATGAAGTGAGGCAGCAGTGCTTCCACAGGATCTACACCCAGCAGGCCCTTTCAAGGCTTCAGGATGGTATTAATATGCCTGTTGTTGTTAGATGAGATTTCATCCCTTGGCTGCCTGTGGGGACCCAGGAAATGCCCTTGTGAGGAGTCAGAGCCAGGAAACCTGGCTGCGGCAAAAAGTCCTCCAGCTTCAGAAAATGGCTGGAAGGGCTTTTCCTAGAGCCTTAACCCATCATGGTGGTGGGCAGCTGAAAGACCCTGGCCCTGAGGAAGCCCTTGCTATGCCCCAATGTGATGTTGTGCCAGCCTGTGCCTGCTGCAGCTCAAGGTCAGGTTTTACCCGTGGAGTTGAAGAACATCACTGGGGCCTCTGCAGGTCAGGGGCAGGAACGACACAGTGTATCTTGTGACAGCCAGACAGACAATAGGAGACATCTATTAAGTTCTTGTTTCACATGGAGGAGCTTCTGGACTCTCCGCTTGCCATGGAACTGTGCTTCACCTCCCTCCCTATAGATTATGTGGAAATGGACCAAAACCAATAATGTCTTACCAAATTTGCAGGAAGCATGAAGCTGCAGCTTTAGGAAGTGAACAATCATCTCATGCATCTCTATGGGATTATTACCTCCTGAGTTTAGAGTTAAAAATTTAAGTAGAACCATGATGAGCTATTTTACTTTTGATCACTTAGAAACTGCATCCTTCTTATTCCATGGTATCGAACTGCCTCTTGTGTCTGCACGTGCTCTCAAGCCCAGCTGCACAAACTCACATCTTTCCACCAGAAAATTTAGATGTAATTGTATCTCATCAAGGAGAAAATCAGTGGCACTCTGCAAACTTAGAATGTGGGCAGTATTAAAGACATTGCAGTTAATATCAGGATAAACAACATATAGGCTGCTGAAAAACTGCTTTTCCCCAGGGGGTTCTCTCTCACTCCTCTGCTTTTTCTTTAATCAGCATTTTCAGTGAATACAGCACAGAAATTCTGTGACATCTTTGCTAAATCTAGGCTTTTGATGAAAAAGGAATACAAGACCCTCTCAGATAAATTTGCAACAAAGTCATTCCTCCTTCTAAGAGAGGGGCAATGGAAGTTTCTTGACAGTAAGAAAGGGCATAATGTGAGCATACAGTGCTATTTTAGGTGCCATAACCTATCTTCTCTGGCTCCAGAAGAGCCCAGATCTCCTGTAGATTCCTTGTTGTATTTGCCATTTGAATGTCTCAGGCCAAAAATAACATCTAGAGTGTCACTGGCTGCTAATATTTAAGTGTCTGAATTGTTTCCTAATCAGGAGGTGCCTAGGAGGAGTCAGGCGATGGTTAGGTGGCACATGCTGTGGTCACAGGAAGCCCTTGGTGCCTGGAGGCCAGCCTCATCTGCATACCAGCAATACTAGGAGCTGGTGCTTGATCTCACAGCTGATGTGTCTAAAGGGAAAATAATACTGGGAAAACAGGGAGCAGTTTCTTATGCTTGCTTGTGTGAGGGCAGAACAGGCTGCTGCTGGCCCAGATGCCTGGTGGGGCAGGTGAGGGTATGGGCTATGGAATCGGTACTGGAAGCTTCAGCAGTGACTCTGGAGTACGGATCTGTGAGATGAAAACATCTGGAGTCATTAAAAAGTGAATGTGCAAGTAAACAAATGTAGATGTGGTTGTAGATTTGATGAGTAGTCTAGTCAAATGTGTAATTTGCTTTGAAGAATATGGAAAACATCAAATACAAAAGTGGTGACTGATTTCAGAAACTCGAGTCTCACCTGGGTATTCTGCTTCTTGACATCCTTCTTTTGCTCACTACCATTATCTTCAACTACTATTAAAGCACCTCTGGGGGCCTCCTTTGATCATTTTTTTTTTTTTTTATCTCACAATAACAACTCTTCCTTTTCCTCTGGAGTGGCCTTTCTGCCTTGCTGTGTAGCGGTTCTTCATCAGCTGGGGGGGTCACACACACAATTCCTGGATGCAATCGCATGTGCTGACCACTGCAATCCATTTGCCTGGCTCTGCTCTCTGTGGTACTCTAAAACCCATAAAATGATTTCTGAACGTTTCACACTTGACTGTCTGCAAATCAGACCTCTGTGTTTTTCTGAATATGTTTTTCAACAGGTGAGTCAGAATGGAAATGGAGTTTTCTCCCTTAAGGTATCTTATTGCAGCACCTCTTTCCACAAGTGAAGTCCATCATGTCCCAATGCACATGTAGCTAGTATGTGGATGTGAATGCATTGCACTGGAGGACTGTACCCCTGGGATGATGTCTCAGGTCAGTGTCCAGATGGAGATGCACCAAGAACTCCAGCCAGACTGGTTTTCCAAGCCTGTGGGTCAGGATGCTGTAAGATGAAAGGAAGATCGGAGTGTTATTTAACTGTCTTATATGAGGATATAGGGGTGGATGTTATTTGAATAGGCCTGTTATTTTGCTACAATTAGTTACTGGTTGTGGATCGGCTAGTGAAGCTAGCTTTTTGCGGTTGGGATGCTATGTTTCTCCTCCACTACCTAGAAGACCAGCTCTGAACTCCACTCAATTAATGGCTATGGAAAGCTGTTATTGGAGAGGATATACTACGTGTTTCTCTCACACAAATGCTTTTTCAGTGGCTTCACACGACCTGCATGTGATTTACAAGGGACAGCAAGGAGCCCGACTTGCCCAAGACTCCTGTTTGGATATCTGTCTTTAGGTGGGGGAAAAATCTTTAACTCAGAGCCTATCCCAGTGAATCGCTGTCGCACACACGCTGTTGTATATGTGCGGTGTCTTATGCTGGGCTCAGGCATGTTCAGCAGTACTGCCTGAGCCACACCAGTGCTGATCCTTCCCTAGGACATTAATTATGGATCTGTTCCCAAAAATCCTGTGGTTTCCATAAGGGCACACAGTTCACTAAGATCAATGACAACAATGAATTTTAGGACACGCTGGAAATTAAGACTATTTTCAAGGGGTTTTCTGAATTAGGATTTAGGAACTCAGCCTCTCCTATGTTCCTCATTAGAGATGCTGTGATTTTACTTTCAGTTGCAGACATATTGATTTACACTTGGAAGAGAAAAGGAAAATCGATGAGGAATGGAATGACTGCAGGGCGAGCTGCATGTGGGTGAGGTCTGCAGGAGGGAGGCTGGAGGAAAGCTGCAGCCATTTTGAGTCTCTCGGAGTCTCTTTTCCCCAGAACTCAGCCTTGAAAAAAATAAACGTTCTTCTTTTAATCAAGAGGTTTCGTGATCCTCTGTTATAAGCCTCACAGTCTACATCACATTTCTGAGAGCAGGATGGCAAAGATCGATGACTAGCCACCTCTGCAAAAGCAGCCTCTGCGGGAATGCACTGTGTTTTCATATTCCACTGGTGAGACACCTGTCATGTTGTGTATTGATTTTTCTTTTGTTTGTCAAAGGCACAGTTTATGTATGGGGACTAATCCTCTGATCCCAACAGGAAAAAGAACAAAGATCCTTTGTTTCCAATGAGCTTTAAATGAAAAGTCGGAGTGCCTAATTAAGTAACTTCTTAGCTCCCCAAGCACTGCAGCCTGTGGAGCAGCAGTGTGCGCGGTGCAGCACAGAGGGGATGGGGTGCATAGAGCAGGGTCCTGCTGACCCCGGCAGCTTCCCTTGCTGGGGTGCTGCATAGGCGGTTCATTAGCCTCCCTGTGCTGAGCGGGCTGCAGCACTGTTTCTTGCCTTGCCTGACTGCTGGGCTATGTCTGTCTGTTTGTCTCTCTGTCTGTGACCCCTTCACAGAAATAAGACATTAGGGTGCAGCTGCTTCCTGCCTGCAGAACTGGCCCAGGTCTCCCAGGCACATGCTGGTTTCTCTTGCAAGAGATCATGATTTCTGGAGTGCTGGTGTACAAGCCACCGCGCTCAGACAGCGTGCTAACTGAAGCAGATAGACACACCACCTCTGAAAAATTGCCAGGGTCTTGATGATTCTTTATGTAGTTAAGACAAGAGATGTGGATATCTTAACAAAACCTACACAGATTTCCTTGTTTCCGTTACCTCAGTGGGCCAGAGATTTTCTCATGTTGAGAGCAAAGCCCTGTGCAGTGCCGTATTTCTCCTTCCTTTTACTTCTGACTTCTTTGTATCTTGCTGACTCCTGCAAGAGAGGTCTTTGCTGCTGGCTTTTTTTTTTTTTTTTAATAATTTCTTTTTTTCTCTCCCTCATTCCAAAACGCTCAATTTCCCTTCTAATCTCTTGTCAGGTGAATTCCTTATCAGTCTCATCGAGCAATGCTTTTGCCCAGCAAATCATTGTCTGGCTGCAATCTGTCTGATGTTCTGAACTGAAAAACTGCCTTCCCCTAAGACCAAACCCCTATCTTTGGCCAAAGGTGTGCCACTTAAATAGATGGTCGTCAAAGTTTAATGACCTCATTAGTACTCATTTGCAGAGTGCAAAAGGAAGGACTTTCACTTTCTGTGAGATATAGATCCAAACAAAAGAAACAGGGAAAGGAAAAGGCAAAGGAGACTGATTTCCAAGATAACTTGCAGCCCAATCCAGGCATAGATGAATTGCCCTTAGCAGACAGCAGCAGATACTGCTAATCATCGATTTCTGCATTGCCATACCATTAGTGCTCTGAATGTGTATATACATCCCTGTATATATGGGAGGTTGGTGGGAATACACAACCCAGTTAAGAACATATATTTCTCCAGTTTCAGATGACAGCAAAATGACCATAGGTCTTCTGAAAACTCATGGATGTTTGACCTTCATATTAGACTCATGGAGGAAGAACTGAGTCTAAGAATGACTTCCACAGTGAGAAAACTGTCCTTAGGCTGGACTGTGAAACATAAACATCAAATCCATTGCTATTGTTATTGATAATAATTGTATATTTTTATGCTACTGTAGCATCTATTTCACTGGTGTGGAACAAAGCGGACCCCTCCCTGAGGGGTAGGTGTGGGATAATTAAAAGTCATGTCTGGTGCAACCTGTGGTTTCAGGGAAAGCTCCTAAAGGCCCTGGGGTTCACTGGTGAGGTTCATCTCACCTAACTTGAATGTAGGTGCCTCTTATGCCTTAGTCACTAAGGTCTCCTCTCTAGTCAGAGAAAAGAAACAGGCAAAGGGTGAAAAGGCACATCATGCATGTTCAGCCAGGTCACCGTTTCACTTTGATGACTGAGACTAGCTACCTAACTTTGAAACAGATAAAATTAAGTGGGGTGAATGCTATCCTGAGAGATTAGTAACTTGCTTATAAAATGAACCCTTCTCATAATGTTTTTACAGTGTTGTAGCCATGCTGCAAAACTCCTAACTGGCAAGAAGACTACTTAAAGAAATGTGATAGTTCAGGCACAGCATAGCAGTGTAAATGCAGAGAAAGTCCTAGGGGAGATAAAAATATGCCGTGTTTTGCTTTCACCACTAGTATTTCAGAAATGAATTTCTGAGAAAATGGGAGGAGAAAACTGACAGTCACCACAGCTGTATTTAGTATAAGGAGCTCTGTTTTTGTTAGAGGAAAGCCATGAGAGAGTTTTGAGAGGGGGCTGTGGGGAGCTCAAAATGCTATGCAGATGGGGGAGAGAGGGCAGCCAACCCATCCGCCAGGTCATCTGAGACCCTGAGCACATAGGAGAAACCTACTATAATGTTTAAGTGTGCTTGATACGTCCATTCTACTGGTATATATTTTTCCTTCTTTTGCCATTCATTTTTCAGATGTCTGTTGCTTTATTATAGTAAAATTATTTTCTTAAGTTTCATTGATGTTAGAGATGATCTCTAACAGGCATAAAGTGCTTTACTACTCAAGGATTGACTAATCCAAAAATAAAATGGCATCTGCTAGTGAAACAGATGCAAATCTCTGAGCCTTAAGGAGCAGAGCATGCAGGTCAGTGTGGGGGCTGGTACTGTCAAGGCTTAGCACGCAAAGCAAGGAAAATGAGGTTAAACAGCATCCTTCTGGCATGGCACAGGCCACAGAAAGGCATCTGCTGCTGTTATCTCCTCCTCTGAACATTTTTGAGACTTCAAAAATTTTCCCATCCCATACAAAGACAACACAAGGTTTTCAAGGGCTGTCATGACACATGGGAGAGACCCTTTAGTTGGTATCACTGTGCTGAGAGCACCAAGAGAGGATATTGAGTGATGAAGCTCAAGGCATTGAGCTTGGTCAGGATGAATAGGGGCTTGATTCACCATCATCCTCTTCCCTGGTCGGTGCCCTAAGCTTCAGGTCCTGGCTTTCCTCAGGTAGGGTCTGTCGCTCACCCAGCAGGGTCTGCAAAGACTTGCTAAGGAAAAATGATCCAAGATGCAAGTTCCTATGAAGATTTAGGGGTGTTTGTTGTTGTTGGATCTGTGCCACTTGAAGGAAAAGTGCTGTACTGAAAAGTCAGTGACCTGACCTAGTCACACTTTTGTTGTGGTGGCCATGGACTGCTCCTCTGCGTGACCTTGGGACATACCTCAGGAAAGCCAATTGCAGTCAATCTGCACAGGACCACAGCTCCATGGGAAAATCTTTAGGGATCCACACCATGAAAGAGGGTTGACATTATTATGTTAGCTGCCATCCTAAAAGGAGAAAGGACAGTCCATATCCCACATAATTTTCTCTAATTGTCTCTGAATGAAGTGTTTAGAGGAAAGCATCAACAGGTATGTCTTTCTGCAAGGCACACCTTATGGTCTCCACAATCTGGCAGTCTCAGTTATGCTTTTTGGTGTACAAGGAAAAATACTGCCTTTTGCAGAAAAAAAACCCCAAAAACCCCAGTAAATTTATACAAGATGGGTTGTATGGGAACTCAGACTAAATGATCATAGCGGTTTCTTGCAGTCTGACTTGATTATGGATTGCTGAATGTGAAGATGATTTCTGAATGTGGCACTGGAGGGAGAAACCAGGATGATCTCTTAGAAAAAACACTGAAATGTTTGAAGAAATCCAGCCTGCCAGCTGCACCTCTAAATCCTTTGACATTCGTGCTTCAGCTATTACTTGCTATATCAGTTACTAAGCATGTACACACATGCCAAATAGATGGCTTAACAAGGTACATATGAGCACTCGCTCTCCTTCCCCCATATAACAGATGAAGGAGGCTCCCTAAATCAGCCTGCATGCCATCTCTTTTCTAAAAATAGAATTTTTGCCAGCAATGAAAAAGGAGCTAGACAACAGCATCCCTCGTAAGAAACCTTAAACAGCTAAGCATCTTGATTAATTACTTTGGGATTTCCCTTGGGCTGTTACTAAGGTAACAGGAGTAGAAGTGTTTAAAGATGGCTGAATATGCTGTATGCACTGGAGGATTCATGGTGGCTTTTCAACAGCAGCCTGCATTTGCAAGTTTTATACAGTATTAATATAGAAAATGAAAGATCTGTGTGTATGTCCATGTACCCATGAAAGTGCAGAGCCCACATAGCTCTGTGAATCCTCAAATACACCTGCTGAACACAGAAGAAAAATCTGCTTTGGCTTTCAGGAAAGGAATACTGACACCCATTTAAAGTATGCAAGGCACACATCTCTTCCCAGCTCTAAAATACCTTCATTTTGCTGGCTGATTTAAAATATTTTTGCCCTCTTCCCCACCATGTTTGGAGAGGCAGCGTTGGCCCAAAAGCTGCCCTCCTGCTCCCTGGGGCTTCTCTCTCAGGTGGAGCCACCCACACTGCTGCCCGGCCCCGCTGTGGTACCCACCACAACTTGCTTTGACCTGCAGTGTGACACAGCGCAACGTCCCTGTGCTGAGCGATGGTGCCACATAAAGTTCTGGTGATTTCATGCTCCACAGCAGTAATGCCTTCTCCAGTCAAAACAGGTGAGAGACAAAGCAAGAGGCGATTATGGTAAAGAATATGCCCCTTTCTAATACACCACTGCTCTGTGGGTAATTTGGGAGCATTTGATTTCATGGGAGAACAATTGTCTTGAATGACGTTCATGCCAGAATTGTATCAATGTTAATGCCGAAGTTAGTTAACACTGGACATGGAGGTAATTTGAATTTTTGGCCTCTTATCAGCCAGAGAAGCCGCCTCCTCACTAGCTGATCAACTTGCATCCTTAGGAGAGGAGAAGGAGAGTGCAAGACAAAACTAAGCAAACCCATAGGTCACAAGAACTGATAGGGGATAAAAGCTTGTCCTGAGTTCAATGACTAATCCGTAGTGGTCTGAGTTCCTCTACTACCCAGGGAGGTTATTTTTTCTCCTTATCTGACATCCCTCTTTTCCCCAGAGCTTTTGCACGTACCTCACAGCCTCCTCCCTGTCTCTCATTTCTGACAAATGGCTCTGCTCAACTCCTCCAACTCAACTCTACAGCTGAGCCAACCCAAAGCCTTGAAAGGACTCATGCTGACTTGGTAATTTTTTATTTGCCTTTTATCATGTTCCGAGCAGTGACCACAAGGAGAAACCCTCAAGTTTCCAAAAGGAACCACTCAAAAATGTGGCACTTGCAGGGCTTTGTGCTATGAGATGCTGAATACCCATAGTTCTCACTTGGCACCTCACAGGATGCTTATGACTCAAACTGTGCCAGAAATTAATTCTTCCGGTTTACTGACATGGTGTAAAAAATAAACAAGAAACTTTCTGGAGTAACTGAAATAACTTCTGTGAACATCTTTTGGACAAATTGGGAAAAATTTCAGGCTGAGCAAAATAATGTTTGAAAAAAAACGCTCCAGTGTGATTTGGAGAGAGTTTGATATTTGTCAATACTCTGAAAATGTAGTCACCACATTGCTTTGTGTTACTGCATCTGTATTTTCCTCCCAAAATTATTTAATTTAAATTGTTGTTGAGCTCTGTGTATCATCTGGTAGCCTATGGCTACAGTTGCTCTTCTAAGCCATGGAATACCTTTAAACTCTCTTTTGGATAATGCTGCTATCATATAGCTAATCACAGAAAGCTCATTATAGTGCAACAAATAAAAATTTCTTCAGCTCCCTGTTTCTATACCTTCATAAATTACCCAATTCAGGGGTATTTAGGAGATACGAGCCTTATTAACAAGACGCTATCACTATTGTTTTGAAGAATCTGTCTGCCCATGTGTGGTAGGTGATGAAGATGGAGAAGTGTAACTGTCCTGCATCCCTTTTCCCACAGCAGGCATTTCTCTTTTACAGTCTTTAAAATCTGACAGGACAAAGCTCTGCAGGAAGGATAGAGCAGTGGCAGGGTTTTATACTCTATTCCAGTTCCACTTCCCCTGGGTGCAATTTTTTTACATTGAGCAATCCTTGCTCTAGTGATCTTGTTTCTCTCTCCTGAGAATCGACAAAGGCGTTTCAACAAGTGAATCACAGGGAACAGACATTGGATGATATTTTAATCTCACGGGTAAAGGAGGAAAGCGGGGTGTTGTCTGCAGCAGTCTCCTGTGCTGCAGCAGCAAAATTCAGCCTCTAATCCAGCAACACCTCAGATGCTGGTGCCAGTCCTGCATTTTGGTTTGGATGTGCAACTCCTGCCAGGGGCAAGGGGTGAACTGGTCCGCTGCGCCGTGACTGCTGTCCCCGCTGGAGCTGTCTGTAGATGGAGGCAAGACAGCCCTTCCCACTCAGCTCACAGCCTGCAGCTTGGCAAGAGGCTGCATGGACATCTCTGGCCAGCTAAATTCCCACACGGAGATTGCCATGAGAACATGCTAAAAAGCAACCTGCAGTTTCTAGGACCTTCCTGTATTTACTTTCTTAGAAGGCAACTACACTGAGTTTTTGCCCTAAATTAACCAAGTCCATGGCAAGAGGAGTCTGTAAAATACATACAGTGTCAGGCAGGGAGGAAGTTATATCAGTGTGAGACCATGATGCTAGGATGGCCAGCTTGGGACATGGTGTGGGACAAGGTAAAATAGTCCCAACACTCTGTTCTGTATTTTCCATCTGTGCTACCAACATGAAGGATAATTTCTAGCAGCTTTTACCAGGGTGTTTTCCAGTGTTACCATTCCCAGTTTCCCAGTGCACACCTGCAGAGTCAGTGGAGACCACACAGCAGGTGCAGCAATTCACATTCAGGTGGATTAGTTTAACTGCTGATGAAAGCAGACTAGACAATGAAATGAAGTATCTGAGCTGCACTTGCAGTGAGGGTATGCCTCCAGTATTGTTGACTCTTTTGTGGACATGTTTCCTTGACTCAATAGACAACAACAAGAAGTGTGAAGTGTCAGACTTTCTAAGTGCCTCAACTGTTCTCTCCATGAACTTGAATCAGAAACTTAAGACGAAGAAACACCCCCTTGATGAACCCAAAATAGCTGTCAAAGGAGCTTTGAGTAAAACACTATAAGAAACTCCCTGCTTGAGCATCGTAATGAACTGTGAGTGCAATTTTAAATTATAAAAGCAAGTTCATGTGGAACTGCAGTAACACTGGGATGAAAACCAGCAATGATTTCCAACTGTTTAAGAAACAGTTGTGGGAGTTGTTAGGCTCCATGCTTACAGCTCAGATTTGAGGTTTTTCAGAGCAACCTGCACAGTTCTGCGTTCGTATGGGACAGTGAATGAAAACTGATGATGGGTTTTGTGTTGGTGTAGCAGAAATAGAAAATAAAAGCAAAATGACATGCCCCTTAGCATTTATTACTTTGTTTACTTTCATTTACTTCAGGCTTATTTTTGTATTCTGTGAGCTAATTTCCTTGGGAATTGATAAATAACAACTTCCTGGAATATTTTCACCCCTGTAAAATCTTGGCATACCGTAACAATCTCTCAGCGAACATAAGGCGTTCAGACAGACTTTCCCACCCTCCCCACCCCCACAGAAAACTGTTTGGAGAAGAATCATGATAAAAGAAAATCTAAGACATGTTATGAAGCAAGAAGAAGGGGAATAGCTTTATCTTGTACAGATACCTTTTGTGAATCATGAATACAGAGTTGCCAATCATCATAGGTCACTCAGAAACATGGAAAAAAAGGAATGCATTATTAACAATTTTCCTGCTACTGGACTGCTGGGGTAGATCTAGGCACATGCAGCTCCCTGGTTACACTCTGATAGTCCATGGATGGAAAATAAATTAACAGAGGAGAAGGGCAGTGGAAAACCACCAGCAAGTTAAGCCAGAATCCATTTGTGATGCTGCTCCTTAGGGCTCCACTGCTGTAAATAATTCTGTCTTTTCTTCCTCATCTTTTTAATTTATTTTTTTTTCAGTCAATATGATAACTAACATGTGTGAACTACCATGGTATAAAAGCACCGTGCAGAAACTTATCACAACATCAGCTCTATGCTCCTGCCTGAGGCATACCTCAGCAAGTTTGCTTCATGCTAAAACTAGAATTGCCTTGACCACCACATTCCTATCTCAGAATAGCTGTGATTTACCTTTTTAATGGTGAAGATAAACTTTTACACTGTGACTTTTAGCAATCTTTACAGTGAAAATCAGATTTATAGCTTTGGAACTGAAGCTGGAAGATTGCAAAATGAGTTAATGCATACTGATTACTTATGAATGGTCAGTGCAGAGCTGATCCATTACCAGTCACTTTCTTGACATCTCATCTTCCCCTCTAAACCCACCTTTTATATCTTTATTTTGGCTACATTCAGCTGAATCAAGGTGGAAAAGAATGAAAATTTAACCTGGTAGAAGACATTTTCTATAGTCTTTTATCTCTGGAAATACTTTTAATTATTAGAATAGTTTAGTGTTAATGTAGTGGATTTACTGAGCTGTAGAAAATCTTCCAATGTTTCATTTCAGGCAGCATACTTGCTTTAAAGTGCTGGTGATTGATAGATGTTTGTTGCTGTTGTTGTAAGCAGCCTACATCCAGATGTAAGCACTGCTTTATAAAAACTGTTTTCCTTGCATCTGTCTCTCTAAAACCAGAAAGGATGCAGGTGCAGATCCCAGCCAAGATGATCAACAGCATCGCTGGGACACCATAAAGCCAGAAGAGAGATGGATTTTGACAAAATGTCCAACAGCAGAACACAGGAGAAGGGAAGAGATGAGAGCATCCTTCTCCATTAAGCCTTGATAACTCCTTCAACAACAAGACGTGGCCATGATGATAGGTTTTAGTTTAATTGAAGTTAGCTGACATTCTTCTGATAACTTTTAGAATGATGTTACCTATGGAAGGAGAGGAGAGGAGAGAAGAGGAGAGGAAAATTAAATGTTTTTTCCATACAGATGATAACTGAGAACTGAATAATAGTCTAAGACAGGGCTTAAAGGCACAAAAAAGACAGTTCTGGACATTTGAACATGGGTGATGGGGATCATTCTTTTAACGGTGCCATAAGACAGTTAAGGCTGTGGAGAGCACCAAAAAAACCCAAGACATCCACTGACTACTGGGGGGGCGGGGGAGGGGGTAGCATAGATGAGAATGAGGATATCTGAGAAAGACCTTGCATTGGGGCTGGTGCATGTTAGATAACAAAAGCTGCAGAAATGGCAGTCATGAATGTTAATGTGAATCTCTGAAGACTGTTTGGGTGAACCATGAAAAATCCCCTTTGTCTCCAATGGGCAGTAATGGCACATCTTACCCAGTCATGACAGGTAGCAGTTTCTGTGCTGTGTTATCTTGTTTGAGAATTTGGAAAAGTCAGGTGTGCTTGGGCATTTAGGGCCTCTTCGGGAAGACCTGGTAGACGTCACCTTAGTCCATACGAGGGAAGCAGGGGAGAGGATCTATAAAGCTCTATATCCATGCATGCATCACCAAATGTGGGAGCAGAGCCCATGCTGTCAAGTGTTGGTTGGCTTCTATCCTCAGTGGGATAGCCACTGAGACCTTAGATTTCTAACTTTTTCCCCTTTGTGTCATTCAGTTAATAAACACTAATTATGCTTTACAAGTCTTACAGTTAAATATCAAGGGTATGTTTGGGCTGGAGAGGGATACAGCAGCTGTCAGTAAGCAAAATATAGCTGCTGTACCAGAAAAGCTAACTAATGAAGCTCTACATTACTATGATTCTTTTAGATTATTCACCTCCTCCATCACATCCTGTTTATGTTTTAATCACTTTCTCTAGGCACATACTGACACTCCCTCTTGCTGGCTTACCACCAGATGTACTTTAATAAACTATTGTTATATCTGGAAGCACTTTCATAGCTCTTCATAATTGCTTCTTGTAGTACTTACATGTGTGATGCAGAGATGTCAGCTTCCACAGCCATACTTATTGCTATAATTAAGCAGTATATTGTTGCTCACTTTTTTTTTTTTTTTTGAGGAATCTCAATTATCTGAGATATTCCTTTGTTTCCCTGGAGTGTTCAAGGTCTCTTCAACCTAGATGATTCTGTGATTCTGTGATTCTGTAATTCCGCTCTGGGGCCTCCAACATAAGAAAGACATGGACCTGCTCGAGCGGGTCCAGAGGAGGCCACGAAGATGATCAGGGGGCTGGAGCACCTCTCCTATGAAGACAGACTGAGAGATTTGAGGTTGTTCAGCCTGGAGAAGAGAAGGCTCTGGGAATACCCTATAATGGCCTTCCAGTACTTAAAGGGGGCTTATAAGAAAGATGAGGACAAACTTTTTAGCAGGGCCTGTTGCAATAGGACAAGGGGTAATGGTTTTAAACTAAGGGAGGGTAGATTCAGACTAGATATAAGGAGGAAATTTTTTACAGTGGGGGTGGTGAGGCACTGGAACAGGTTGCCCAGAGAGGTTGTGGATACCCCATCCCTCGAAGAGTTCAAGGCCAGGTTGAACAGGGCTTTGAGCAACCTGGTGTAGTAGAAGGTGTCCGTGGCCATGGTAGGGGGGTTGGAACTAGATGATCTTTAAGGTCCCTTTGAACCCAAACCATTCTGTGATTCTATGATTTTTTCCAACTCACACTTTTCATGTAACAAGCCCCATGTTCTGTTCCTTACCATGGGTGTGCAACAAAGGGTAGGTAGGATGTTAATGTTAATCTACATTCTCTGAGTTGGCAGATTGGTGGCAGGAAACCAATGTCTGCCTCCTCTCCTCTCCTCTCCTCTCCTCTCCTCTCCTCTCCTCTCCTCTCCTCTCCTCTCCTCTCCTCTCCTCTCCTCTCCTCTCCTCTCCTCTCCTCTCCTCTCCTCTCCTCTCCTCTCCTCTCCTCTCCTCTCCTCTCCTCTCCTCTCCTCTCCTCTCCTCTCCTCTCCTCTCCTCTCCTCTCCTCTCCTCTCCTCTCCTCTCCTCTCCTCTCCTCTCCTCTCCTCTCCTCTCCTCTCCTCTCCTCTCCTCTCCTCTCCTCTCCTCTCCTCTCCTCTCCTCTCCTCTCCTCTCCTCTCCTCTCCTCTCCTCTCCTCTCCTCTCCTCTCCTCTCCTCTCCTCTCCTCTCCTCTCCTCTCCTCTCCTCTCCTCTCCTCTCCTCTCCTCGATGGGATACTGGATTTAAGTGTTAAGGAAGTTAATGGCTCATCTACAATAGTGATGCTTGACCCTTGTCAAGCAGTTTGACTGTGCAAGCATATTACATGTAAGCTGGTGTTTGCGACTGATCAAAGTTCCCTTTGCACACATTTTCGGTATGATATTTCTGTTTTCATCTCTAGCATTTGGAGCTGTACACAAAAGGTGTTCAGCAGCTCCTTGGACACACAAAACTCTATTCTCTTTGTATGCATAAAGTAGTACATTTCCATGTCACTAGAAAATAGTTGAATTTCCCATTATATCCCGTGAGTTACTGTAAGGAAAAGGATGCCTGTTTTTGTACAGAAATAAAGTCTATCCACATCCATCATTGGTCTCTGATTTTGATCTTTCCATTACTTGGGAGTACTTTCATTGCCAAGTTCTAATATTGCAATGGTCTCTCTTACAACAAACTTTAGATTCAGGCCATGAATAAACTCTTCTGGCCACAAATACATGTGCTTACAACAAAGGAACAAGTGTTGAGGGTCTTAATTTGTCAAATGAACAATGTCTCCCCTAACTCTCTTTATCCTCAAGAAAGGTCATCATTATTTCGCTAACACACATTAATGAAAGTTACATTTTGATGAAAAAGGTATATACGATTAAAAGAAAAGATATGGACTTGAGAGTGTCCCTCTGAGTCATCTGAAAGAGCCATTCAGGTAGACAACCCTTGCTTCTTAAAACTTCAAGCCCAAGAGGCCTTCAACTGAAAATGTTGTAGGGGTATAGGGGAACAGAATGCTTGAGAAAAGAATGTAATATTATCTGTCTGCCTTACACTTTTCTCCAGAAAGCATAGCCACAGTATATGATCATTCCTCTTGGGTCCAATTTGGTTCAATGGGATGGAAAGTGATTTGTGACTCAGAATAATTTTATGAGCTCTAGGTATAAATCATTGCTGGCAGAGATGATTTAGCAGTTTCAAGAAATGGAAAGAGGCATTTCAGGGAAAGAAAATGCTCCAACATTCCCTGAACACCAGTGACAGTCTCCAAGAAGGCCTGCTTGGCCCCTTTGGCACATAGCTGCCATCAGGAACTGAAAGAGCATTTCTGAAGAGTAGAAATGAACCTTGGTTGCTGGTTGCTGACAAAACAGCTTCTGTTCCTCCTGAGAGCCATGTCACCCATACTATTGAAAAACCACAAATGTTCCCTCAGAGAGTTGAACAAATACAAGTGTTGGGATGATGTCATACTTTTTTGTGTGTTCATCAGCTTCACTATTCAATGTCCTGATCAGGAGCTTGAATAACTTTTGCTTTGGGGAGTTTTCTGTGAAAATTAGCTCAGACTTGGAGGTCTTTCCAGCACTTGTATTTCATTCTGACCTGAATGCTACTGGAGGGATGCTACAAGGAACTGAAGAATTCAGTCTGGAGTTTCATATTTACTGTTACTGTCACCAGACAAGATTTGGAAAACAATCCTGGGAGCTGAAAATAACCTTACAGACACTGTGTTTGTTTGTCTGTTTTTATTTCAGGTAAGCCAAGAGTAAGGCTAGTGAGTAGTATTCAGTGGTATGTTTTTCTCTTGTGTAATGCCAGATTCTGACATTTCCACCTTGCTGTCCCACCTTCACTCTAGATCCCATCTCCACACTACTGTTACTGTCCCCATGTTGTTCCCACCAAGAACAGTCAGTACCAGCACAGCCAAGGGGCAGCAAGTCATCGTAATGAAGTTAAGAGGCAGTAGGAAAGGAGGCAAGAATGTCTTAAACTGACTTTACTTCTGGCAAAAATGCAGCAGTGAGCTACATCCATAAGAATTCAACAAAGGTTGGTGAATGGGTCTGCAGTTGAAGGGAGAATAAGTTACTGTTCAGTCTCTGACAGTACAGCTGTGGTTTTTATGAGGTGTCAATAGTAGTAAAAAATAGTGGCAAACCTTAATTTTTGTTATTCAGATCTGCAATGGTGGTCCTGAAATCACAGAGGGAGGTGGTTTGTTGAAGAGAATAGTAATTATAACAGCAGTAATTGAACAGACTACTAGACATTTGAAAAGCTGGTTGCATCTTTGGGCTCAGAGGGTGCTGGTTAATGGTTCACACTCCACCTGGAGACCGGTTACAAGTGGAATTCCTCAGGGGTCTGTCCTGGGACCTATTGGTGATGTTTAATACCTGTTTCAGTGACCTGGAGGATGTATTGGAGCACACCCTGAGCGAGTCATGTGCTTGAGGACAGGGTGGCTGTCCAGAGGGACCCAGACCAGCTCTAAAAATGGGCCAACAGGAGCCTTATAATGTTCAGCCAGGAAGAATGCAGGCATGGACTAACCCCCTGCATTGGTATGGGCTAGACCAAGGAGTAGCTTTTCTGGATAGGGCCCTGGTGTTCTGGTTGCTTTTAGGCCAAACATGATCCTGTAGGGAGCCCTGGAAGTGATGAAGGCTAACAGCATCCTTGGCTGTTATCAACAGAAGTATACTCAATAGATCAAGGAAGCAATTCAATTCCTCTGCACAACACTTGTCAGACATCCCTGGAGTATTGCATCCAGTGTTGGGCCCTCAATGCAGGAAATACATGGACAAACTGGAGGAAGCTCAGGGGAAGGTCCCCAAGGCAGTGGGGCTGGAACACTTGCCCCAGGAGGAGAGGCTGAGGGAGCTGGGCTGGGTCAGCCTGGAAAAGGGATGGCTTTGGGGGCACCTGACAGCCACCTTACACTCAGTTGTTTTATTACCAAATGTGTTCTTTAATAAGCACGCTGCTAATCTTATTTTTATCTTCTCCTTGGTTTTTAATTGTCTACTCTAATTTGGCCTTACCATCCAGTAGCTATTCCACTATGCCAGAACAATTTGATTTGCTTTGTAATTCCACTACCTATATTATTTTGCAGGGACAATCTTAATTACAGATATTCTTCTCTCATGTATCTATGAGCTACTTATCATAAAAAAGTATTACTCTGCCTCTTAAAACATAGTTTTATAATGGTAACATAGAATAATTTTTTATAATGGTTACTTACCAAACATCTACAGTGAGAATATATGTAGTGACCTGCTCCAAGAACATAAAGCAATCATGAGAAGAAGTTTGTAACTGTATCAAATAACAGGCAAAACTGGATATTTGAACATATTATCGTGACTATATAATACTACTTGCTTTTTCCATTTGCATGCAAACTTAAAGAATGTATCTGCAATGCAATGGTTGAATGCCAAAATATGGTTTTATTTTCCTTTATGCTTTTTCCCCCAGGTGTTTCCAGGCTGCTATCTACATGTGATTTCTTGCATTCAGTTGTGCTTGTTTCAGTCATGTTTCTTATAAGGACATAAATGGCCATTTATGGAAATCTATACCCTGGTTCCTCTTTTTCAATGTCCACTGCATGCTGTGAGATTCCCACTCTGAATGTCTACAAAGTGATTATGGGAGTCATCTAGAATCATTCAGTTTTATTTATTTTCAGAGATAGCATAATATATCAAGTTCAGGGATTTCACGATACATTCATGGTATGTAAGAGTATTTATGGTGAATGAGAGTTGAAGACATTTCTGGCAGGTAATTCACACTTTCAGTACTATATCTGACTGTACATCTGCTCCTTGGATCTCCAGGGGTTATAAGCTGATACTTAGCTGTATCCACACATTTCCTTCCTTTATATTTGCTCATTTTTTGCACAAGAAATTCTGAGCATAGTTGAAGCTGTAAAAAAGTACTAGTGGCCCATAAAAACAGGTGGGTGGGATTATTTTTAATCTGTAAAGTCTTTGCTAATTCACACTATCTGACAAATTGGACTTTATAGGGAAATTCATTTGTTTTGAATCACCAACAAAGTGATTCTTGTGTGAGGTCAAGAAAGAGCTGAAGTCTCAAAGCTGTTAATGGGAAAGTAGAGAAGCCTGGCTTAGGATTCATCTGATACAAGGTGACTGCCTTGCAGTCTAGGTGTCTACAGAGGAGCCAGGTGCCTCTACTTTCTTCACAGATCAATGGAAAAAACCAGATACTTCCGTACTGATATTTAATGGATCCTATAGTACTTGCTCAAGACAAGGTTAGATGAAGAGCGCATTTTTTGCCTCTGACTACAGACAGAGTCTAGGGTGACTAATTTATATATCTACATGGCAAATGTCTAATATGAGATAGGAGTCCTTTCCCAGATATCCCAAACTTCCTCTGAGTTTCAAATGGAAACAAACAAGATCAGGAACATTTTGCTTCATCTGCTTTTGCAGTGGCTTAAGAAAATGCATGAAGAGATTAGTTGCTCTTAAAAGATTTGTGCACCCTAGAAAACTGGCCACTGAAGCTGCTCTGAGCAGTGTCTTTGTAATGGGACCGAGCAATGTGCAAGTTTCATGAAATTTGGAGATTTTGATACAAACATATCACTTCCATTCAGTTTTAAATGACTTTATTATTGGATGGAGCATTCTGCTTTGTTCCAGGACTGCTTATGACATCTGATTCTTCAACAGCTTTCTGAGCTATTTATTTCTCATAACATCTGCCCTGAAGTTCTAGCATACCATAGGAAAAAAAAATTAAAAATTCTTTCTGACAGTATTTTGGTCCTGTTGCCATTTTCATCCAAAATGTTTAAATGGATAGTCCTTATGGGAGCATGAATAGACAATGCAATATTTAAGATAGGAACATAATTTAACCTTTGCAAAGGGCAAATGCTAATGTTGTTTTGTAATCTGCTGCTTGCTTAATCCAGCATCCATATCCTTTTATCTGGTTCTACTTACACTATAAATTCTTCAAAGCCTTAGGAACATGTCCAGTGGAAAAACTTCCACTGGTTTCTGTAAGCTTCATTAAGGCTTAGATCTGCACATTTAGCTGCAATGAGCCAGTATAAAGAAATGCTAACTTTTGTAGTGCTGGACTATATCTGGTCAAATTCTGGACTTTAAGCTTTTAACTGTAGAGTCAGATCCATTTTAACATATGTGTGCCCAAACCAGCTCAAACCACCTTTTGAGTTACTCTGGACTGACAAAAATTTCTCTAATTTGGAAAAGTGGATGACATTTATGAAGGAACTAAAATTAGTATTTTGCTACTAGGCTGTACTGTGTTATTTTTAGTATACTACTTTTAAAAATAACATTTACGAAAATGATAACACTGTCTTGTAGAGAAAGCATTGTTTCCATAGTTCTGAAACACAGAAGTCTCTGGATGAAATGTAAATTTTCCCCACTCCTGACTGCAGCTACTTGGAGCACTGAAAAACATTGGGTACAAGCCAAGGAGTTCACAAGTGTCCTTAATCCAATTCCTTGGCACAAGTGATTGATACTACTCTTGTAGTAAGAGGCTAATGATGCTTTGCTTAATAATGAAAACTATCTAGATGAGATGAAAGACTAATGCAATTCATTCTGCTAACTGTCCTTATTTGGAAGACTACTTAATTTTTTGTGAAGTGCCTGAGTGAAAGAGCAGATGCCTCACTTGGATTGTGAATGATGTCTTTAAGCTGGTGTAGTTTCTAAACCTTTGCAAGTTTTCTTGCCTTACCTGATTGGAACAACTTCTGTGAACTATGAAGTGGGATGTCTATAAAAATCTTGAAGGTGGTTGAGTGAGGTCATGTGACAGAAAGAACAGGTGATTCCACCTGTGTCCCTGTGATCAAAAAGTTCAGGTCTACTGAGGCCATCTTCATTTGGTTCTCTGAAAAAGAAACTGCATTTTTATGCAGTTCTCCATCTCAATGGATTATTTTTTCAGAATTCCTTTTTCTCCTCTCTCCATAGCTCTTACACCCGTGTACTAAGACACAGACAGCTCATACTTCACTACCTCCCCAAGTTAGTGGTGTTTCCCCCATTTGCTGGAAACTATCTCATTGCCACTTCCTATCTTGACTCACAGGGTAACAGTAGCTCACTTTATCAGGGGATGATAGTGTTCTCTGACACTGGAGTTTCTAATACTTTGACTAAAACTGCAGGTTAGATTCAGAGACCCAGTTAACTAGTGTGTACTTTTCTTAGATGAGCTCAAACCCAGTGAAACTTGCTGTGAGAGTCACAGTGAGATTAAAATATGGGGAGTCTCTTCAGTCATGAATCTGTACAATCCACATCTGAAGCAAAACAATCAACAAGTTTCAGTCTGATGCTGATGACTTCACACAGATTGACTTTTCCTTCATTGCCATTTTCTAGTTCACTTGAATGCTGGTTATTTTTCTTCACTGAATGCATGGACACAACTTCATTTTCATGTTCACACCATCTTTATCAACTCCATCCTTAGCAGTAAGTTATTACATTTTCTTTCCCTCCACACGTGTTGCTTACGTAATAAAGTACGAAGTGCTTTAAAATGCAATCAACCTAACTCCTGAGAGAGAACATTCTTTAGAAATGTAGATATTTTTATATAAATTAAGGTTAAGAGATATTAATAAATCTATTTAAGCCACTGTCTCTAGGGGACTAACCAAATATAACTCTTTTGGGGCATGTTAAATGAAAAATCAATTTCAAGGAAAATGATTGTCAGCGAGGTCTAATATGTGATCCTGTTTTGTTCAAAATACAAGTGTAAATTACCTGAAGAACTTTGTTAACAGATGCACCAAGTGAAAGAACCATCCAGTCTGAATTGCTACAGATTAATTTCAGGCATCATGTGAAATATGACTAAGAGTCACCGTTTCCCCAGCAACACTCTTACAAAGGACAGCACTAAATCTTCATGGAGAGAAATGGACATTATTCTTACAGAAAATTCTGTGCATGCAAACAGTTTTGCCAAAGGCCTGGGGTGTGCTTTGGACAGTCTAAGGTCATTATAAACAATAACAAGTTAAAGCAAAATTGTGTGCTAAAAATAGTGTGTGTCACTGGAAGCATCTTTTTATAGTCACTGGTGTGTTTTATTGGAACAAGATACTTACGTTCTCAAAATATTTAAAAAATAAATGAGCTGATTAGAGCAGCGACTTAAATATCCCTTCCAGGGAATAGCATTCCCTGAGGTGCTCTGTAAGGGCTCCTAATTCTCTGTCTTGCTTCAATTTTTTAACCAGTGGTTTCCTGACGTATGCATGAAATGCACCAGGTGTATTTCAGCCCTTTCTTGCCTCCCAGAAGGACTGCCTAGCCCAACTCCCTGGCCAGATAGCCAGATTTCCTTTCACAGAGTTGCCTGAAACTACTTTGAATACTATTTAGTCATGGGGTCCTTGATCATTTCACACCTGAAGAGAAACATCATCTCAGGGAAATCCTCCCCTTCCATTCAGCAACTGTCTCTCTTCCAGTTGGCAATTACATCTCCTGTTGTCCCACGCTGCAGAACATCACCATGTCCTGGGATAATGGCAGCAAGTCCATTTACATGGGAAAGCTATACCAGGAAAGCAAGATGTGTGGTTTTAGCTATTAAAAATGAGATTTACCAGTAGGAGACAGAGGAAAGTGTTAAAACTATGTGACCTGTCAAGTCTCTGTGGACTAGCTGTTTGGGAACCTTTGAGATGGCAAGATATGCCATATTGTGAGCACATGTAACCCTATTTTTGCTTCCCTTTAAATCCCTAGACTATTAATTCCTTTTAAAAAATTAATTAAAAAAGGAAAACAAACCAACCCTTTCCAGCAATAGTAACAATTTGTTTTTGGCAGAGGGGTATTTTTGCCACTAATTTTTAAACAGTTTTTGTTGTTTTTTTCAAGGTGCCCTTGAGATTACTCTGTGGTTGGCAGGAATACTAAAATGTGCTAGCATCAGAAAGAAGGGAGCACTCTGGCAGCTGTTTCATGCCAGCACATATCAGGCAAGTGTCTTCCCCATTTGCAGTTTTGGTGAAAATTTTGCAGGTGGGTGATTTCACTTATCTTTTAGCTTGTGTATGGCTTTAACATGGATCATGGTGGCTGAACTTTGGAAACAACAAATATTGTGAGAACCTTAGCTGAAAAGAAAGGATTTTCTTTTTCTCCACTGAGCTGAAAATACAAACCTGGCAGGGAATAAACTGTCATGCTTGGCCATATCACTCAGTCGCTATTGAAACAGAAATGCCCTTTTGTGAAGAGTTCATCCAACAGTGTCAGTGAGAGGAAGGGATCATCATAGCGCAGACAATACAGAAAAGACAGGATGAAAATAACATTTCCTAGCCCTTCTAACATTTTGGTCATGTCTTTTTGTGCATTCCAAAGATTAATGGGAATTACTTGTTTCCTTCAAACATATAGTTGAAATGTTGGGAATAAGATGCCATATTTGATAAGAATAACATTGATTCAAAACCAATGTAAACCTAGTAAAAGTAGCAGACTATCCAGCTTCCATTATCATTATCTTAATTGTCCTTGAGTAATGTAAATATCTTATGCAGACACATTATATATTTCATTACATTTCAATTTTTGATGTTTTATGAATGTTTATTTAATTCATCAGACATGTTAAGAATCTGCAAAAAATTCCACTTAGTATCTGAATCTCAGGCTGAATATGAAAGATTATATGTAAAATACAAAGCCAATCTCCAGTCCTACAATCCTCACAAGAAAAAACAGATAATTTTTCATAGACTCACTGAAGAGTAGTCTCCCTGAATACAAGGATCCATTATGTAAATTTAAACTCAAGGCCAGGGCCATGAGGAAAATTAGTTACCTTATTTACGTTATTAATGAAAGCAATTGCAATTGAATTTACAGGATTATAATGGAGAGGAGAATGAACTCCACTGCTACTGCTGGAAATAAATCAAGAAAGTAAAATGTGAAACACTCTTCCCATAACCTTTTGGAGTCTGCTGCTAGTATCCCGTTCCTACAAAGTCACCGGCCTGATGGAGAAATCTGACATCTGTGGCAGGAGTCACCACAACATCAGCACTCAAAGAAAACTTTTGGTGGGCAGACAGACGAGAAATCTATACAGAAAGCAAAGGGGTCTATAGAATCTGACAGGAGCTTTCTCCATTTGTGTGACTTCAATCATAAATTCATAGCACTGGCAGCGCATTCACTTTGGCTCGCAAACAAATAATTTGTCTCCTCCCTGTTCCTACCAGTTTGTGTACAGTCCAGATGACACAAAGGGCATATTGATGTGATTGCCTCCCTTATCCAACAGAGTAGCAAATGATATGCAACACAGTTCACAAGAAACTCCTGTGTCACTTTTTTTTTTTGCCTAATGCAGCAGAAAAAGGCAAAGCCACAGTTTCTTTCTTCATTTTCAATTACTGCTTATTATTCCCTACTCTCCCACTCCTTGTTCTATTTTGTACAGAAATATGTTCAAAATAATGGCATGCACTTAATCTGGAAATAGTTTACAGTGAGCTGTGACAGAAGCATGTTTTGTTGAGTAAGCAGAATAGGAAAACTAGTTGCTTTGATTTAAAACTTCCAATATTTCAAGTTTTATTGGTAAAAAGTTTATTTCTTGCAAGTGGCACCATTGGAGCCAATACTATTTGGTGTTCCTTAACTACCATTTTCTTCTGAAGGACCTCTTGCATATTGAATTTTTTAGGACTGACTGTTTTACTCATAGATTTAGGTGGAGTTACCCTGCAGTTACTGGATTTGAGTTAATCCTCAGGGTCTGCCTGCAGACCTGAGTCACCCATTTCAGTAGGGCTCACTGAACATAGACAAGCTAAGGGTGCTGTAAAAGTATGGGATCACACAGTGACATCAGTGTGTCCAAACTCAGATCATTGTACTATATACCTACAATTATATTCAAGCGTATACATAATATTGGATAATATTTCAAAAGATGTGAAAGCATATATGCATTTTGCACAAAATTTCCTATTTTGCTGGACCTGTCAGGCCAGTCAATCCTCCCCAGAGCAATCCCATGCCTACACAGCAAGGATGGACTGAGATGCTAAGTAGACTCAGACAGACTGTTCCTCCAGACTGGTCCCTGGTGCCACCCACAGCCTGCTCCTTAGCTGATCCATGGCCTGGACTCTGGGATACATGGGTGAGAGGGCACATGGGGCCAGAAGACTGAAGATAGAGGATGCTTCAGGTCCCTCACTTTGGGATCTCAGTTTTGAAAATACTAAGCTATCTCCTTAGAACATATTAGTATGATTTTTTGTGATAATTTTTAATAACATAGCTGAATCTTACCTGAAGAGGAACTGATACCATGCTTCATATAAGAAGTGTTGTATTTTTGTCTGGTGTGAAGGGCTTTGTCATTAATATGCTGCTTTATTACCAACACCAGAACATTCATATGCGTGATTAAAGCTAAATCTTGTGCCCCATCTCTTACTGTTTAAATTTGACTTTTAACCTCTTAAATAGCTCAGCCATGTTTCTCAATTTCATTTATATCCTTGATGGTTTTCTACATATGAATTCTTTTTTTTTTTGTGGTGTTGAAGGAACTTTGTTTCCATAAAGGCCATGCAGTTTATTGAAATGAAGCAAAGTGGAGGCCATCTTTTCTTGAGAGATTGTGTTGTATATCAAATGCAATTTTTTTTGCCAGTACAAAAAACCTACTGCACAAAACATGTTTTGCAGACATGTTACTGTTACATACCTTCAATGGCTGTGACTCAGCACATGACACCAGCAGAAACAGTCAGATGAAAACAACCCAGTCATAATTGCAATGCCTTTAAGAAGGTTGAGTAGACACTGACCATGGTGAACAACGGCATGGGAAATGTTCCTCTGCAAAGTGCAGAGGCTCTAATTCGGGGGCCCAGCCTACAAGTGGAAGAACGGCTGCTATACATGGAAACATGCCCAGCCACACAGTGGGGAGCTAGCAAGTTCAACTGAGCATGGCAAGGTCTGAGCATTCACAGACATCGGTGAGGACAACCTGCACAGGTACCCATGCCCCGGTGTAGTCTGTGATGACACCCATACCCCTGCTACAGCACCGCATTTAGTACCCTATCCAGTTAAATTCAGCCTAAGTAAGTCAGAGATTGTGTGCTTCCCAGCTGTTCTCTTGAATCTTAGGGCTCATTAGGAAAGAAGAATTATTCCAGGGTGATTCAAGCAGAATTTAACCCACCCTTTCAAATATGCGTGGGGCAGCAGCAGTTTTAGATTCAGCTTCCCCATCATGTGAATTATTATTCACAAATAATTGCCAGTTCAAATCTTCATCTGTTATAAATTACTTAATTTTCTTGTGGTTGTGTCAGTTTACACCACTGCAAATCCAGACCGATGACATAGTTAGAAATCTGGGATAAAATGCTAATCTCCAAGAGCATCATATTCTCTTCACACAGATGTTTCCATAGCAACATAACCATCATGACACAACCATGGTGAATGGGGGTTTTATGAGATTTATTTCTTCTTCTGTGATTTTTTAAAATGAAAGTATAGGGATGGGGACAGTATAGAAATAATTCTAATTGATCCACAAGTACAGGGAGGATTTGGCAGAGAAAACATGCTAACACGTCTAAGGGGGATATATAGACATGTTATGAATGAGAAGTGGGAATATGATCTCCCTCTAATATACGTGTATTTTAGATTGAAAAACCTTGGCAGTATTTATATAGATGTATAAAAGTCACCACCAAAAACATTCTACATTTTTTACAAATATTAATTTTCTCACTAACCAGAATAGTATATTAAAGTGCTATATCAACTGCCTCTGCCTCATCTGTCACAAGCAGAGCCAATGTCCTGACATAATCAACCCAAGTCAGTGAACATCCCTGCATAAGCCTGTTCCACCGTGTCCCTTTCCCAAATGCCCAAGTCCTTGAGAAGCAGGACTAGTGGTGCCTGGTTTCCTAAAGCTTTGTGTCTCAGGTATCTAATGCAATACAATGTCTAACCAAAGCATTCTTGACATTTATGGCAGTCATGATAGCTCTTCTGTATGCATTCTCTACCATTTAATACAAGTTGGTCTCATTTGTTGGTCTCCCCAGTACAGAAACTGGCAGGTTCCATCTTCCATGCCTTTTTTGGAAACTTTTAGAAAATTAACATATTTGGGATCATTATCCTATCAAACTCCATTCCATCAAACATGGCTGAAGTTGGTGGGTTAAAAAGTTACGAAGTGCGAGTGGGCAGGTGTGTATATTTGCTGCGAAGACATGCTTCTTCCCTAAGAAAAAAGATGAATGAACTCCGTGATATATCTGAACAATAAGAATCTGAAACTTTTGTAGATTAAATGTCTCATCTGTAAGGGCCTTCACCAGTCCTGTGCTGCCCTATCCCAGATCAGATGTACACTGCAGGAACGTAGGGATGGTGGGACTATGGCCACTGGCTTGGAAACCACTGAGAGCTGGAAATGCTGTGCAGGTGAGGACAAACCACCTCTGAAGAGGGGAACTGATTGCCAGGGGCAGGACCCACCTAACCAGCTATTCAGGTTTGCCGGAAGAAGTTATCTCAGTACTTGCAGGAAAAAATTGGTACCTTGTTTGGATCTTTTCCAGGGTAGAAGTGACTTTAGGGACTTTTCCCAACCACAAATGATTTATGATGCACTTAATATAACAGCAATGTCAATAAAAAATAATGTGAATAAATCAGGCATTATCAACAGCCACATGTTGCTACAGATAAGACTGGGATACCTAAGTTTTCTAAACTTGAATGTCTTTCATGCAGACTCATGTAGTCTCTTCAGTTTTACCTACTGCTGGAGCTTCAACTGGGTGTTTACTGAAACCTTGACTGCACCTTTCAAATAAGCTATCTGTACTTCCCCAGAAGGAATCCCAGGGGAAATTGCTACTCTCAGAAACCCTTGCCTGCTATTCCCCTGACACAAAGCTCTGCTTTGCTGAGCGGAGGAGCTGTGCCCTGTCAGGAGCCCCCAGGCTGGCCCTTGGGGTGCTGTGGGGCACTTGGGGGCTCACGCACCCCCAGACATGCTCAGCAGTGGGCAGTGGGGCACAAACCAAACCAGACAACACAGGGGTCATCACGTTCCTGCAGCACTTCCCCTCAGGCCCTCCCAGCTACCAGGGTCAGCCAGGAAGCTGCAAAACCCCAGGCCCTGGGGAGGTGCAGCCTCTTCACAGCTCAGGCTTTTAGGCTTTCAAAAATGACATTTAATGCAAGTAAACAACAGCCTCTCTGCTAGCCCATCATCACTGGGATGGTTTGATTTTTTTTTTTTTTCTGAGCTCATGGGTTGTTTTTTAACTCTGAGAGCACCAGAAGCAGGGGGGTGAGCATGGTGCTGGACAGTGTCCTGACTCCTACTTGACATATGCTCTCAGCATCATAGCTGGACCTGACATTAGAAGATGGTTTACTGCGCCCTCCACATCTCTATGAAGCTGAAAACTTGCGCAGATTTACTGTCAAATCCTGAATTCTGCTCAGTTTTATGATGACTTTACATTTAATCTGCATTTGCAAAAAAATCCATATTTGCGACCAAAGTCAAAATTGGATGTGGAGGTTGCAACACCCCATTAACCTGCAGGGACACCAGGTTTGAACAGAGAGATGCCTAACCTCCCATGGGTGACCCTGTAGGGAGAGCAGCAGCCCTCTGGTAGGCAATATCCCCTACAACGGCAAAATTTGTCCATATGGACAGACTGGGGGTGTCTTCCAAACCTGCTCTGGAGCTATCCAAAATTGGGTGGGTGGTGGCATCACAAGTTAGCCTCAAAATCAGGGCACACTCTAAATCCAGGCTTGTATCTCTTGCCCATGGCAGAGATTAAGTGCCAGGTGCAGAATCTGAAGCCCTGCTAAAAGTTCCTGTTTAGTTTAACTATCCCACATTACAGTTTTTGTTGAGCCCTTCAAAGTGACCTGAGCCAAACAAGTGCTTTCCTCAAAAGTGTAGAAAGAAAATAATTTGAAAAGACATTGCAAGTACAAAATGAAAACAAGTGTGTCTGCGTGACTGAAGAACTGTTTTGTTTCTAAAACTGAAATTTTAAGAGACCATAAATCCAACAATATGGTGTACTGTCTTTAGGAATTTTAGGGGGAGAAATCACAATATTTATTTAGAAATGCCATTCATTGACCATGTTAATTGTTTTGGGTTTTTTTCTAAGTATAACCTAACAACAAATTTTAGCATGTGTATTTTCAGTGTTTATGGCTGACAGCTGGATGACAGAATAGACAATATTTTTATGGATTATAGGATCAATAATCCATGTGCTAAGAAGGATTTATGTAAGAGATCGTAACAGCTTAAGCTGTTAGGACAGAAATAACAGACATTCTCTAAATAAAAACAACATTTTTTTATACCAGAAATGAAAATAATACATGTAATATTAAAATCAAAATACTTTTTTTAAAAGGTAAATAGAATGTATACTGTTGCTTTGTAAGAGGTTTAAGTACATATTTGCATGAATTGAAATATGTTTCAAAGCCTGAAATATCAGAACAAAAGGAGCTTTTCTGTCTCTGCCCATTTTATCAGCTTCTATGATAAAAAATAATTTTTCCTTTTTCCCTGCTTGAAGCTCAAATTACAATCCCTGAGTGAATTCATGAGGCAGTGGAGGAGGTGAAAATAACCTCTACATTTGAATACTACAAAAGCCAAGGCACTACAAAGGTATATTGGAGCTAATATTTTATTCAGGGTTTTTTTTGCTCTATATTCCTTTTTATGTGCGGTAGTGTGTTTCCTCTTTTGCAGAGGGAGCATCAGTCTAAACACTGAACATCCTGGCTTTCATGGTTTATAAAAAGAAGTAAATGTGATCAAAACTTTTTTTTTTTTTTTGCCTTGGAGATATAGCTTTGATTTCCTTAATTACACCCATCACTCTGGAAAGGTCATAGTCTAATTCTCGTTACTATTCTGGGAGAAGAAGGAATAATTCTGAGTTTTTTTCACCTGCTTTCACAATCCAGAGAGGCTTCCTTCTTCTTTCTGTTACAGGAACAGCTACAGCCTCCAGAGATTTGACTGGCATGTGACTAGTCAGTCAACAGGAAATTATTTACAGTTTGATTTTTAATTACTTGTGATAACACAAATGCCTGAAAAATTGTAATCCAAGGATAAACCTCTCCCTCACTGAGAAAAGTCAAATCATTTAACACTGTGTTGCCACATGCTTCTTATTTACAAACAAACTAACCAAACCAGGTTAAACTTTTCTGGTTTTCTTTGTGTGTAGAATTGTGTACAGAATATATTCTGTGTGTATAGAAAAGCCTGAGCATGGTTTAAAACAAAACCACAGCAGGTAACATTTTGCAGATGACCTCTTCATATATCAGGGACCACCATGGGCCAAGAAATTGCTGTCCACACAGTATACCACAATACTGTCCTTGGGATTCAAAGAGCTGCAGGCTGCAAGGTGCTAACCCTTTTGGCCTTAATCCAGCAACACATTTAAGCATGTGCTTACCATTAAACACCTGAGTTGCCCTGTGGGCTTCGGCTGGATTACCCGTGTCAGAGTGCTCTGCTGGATGACAGCCAGAGCACTCAGCACTATGCTCTGCTTTCAAGGGGGAGGAGTATAAAGAAAGTTCATCTGCTTGGTGGTGACTAACAAATGATGAAGACGTTACAGCTCTTTTTCTTAATTGATGGCCTGATTTATTGCCTCCTGCAGTCAATGGAAGGATCCCTTTGGCCTTAATGTGATTACATAAGGCTCCACATGATTAACTAGTTAAACCTGTGACTTTTCTGACTTTTCTGGTGAAATGACAATGCTAGCTGATGTAGATCTGGATCATTCCACCATTTCACTAGTTTACCCCATCCCCTACTTTCCAATGGATAATGGGTGGTACCAACAGATGCCCTCTTTATAGACTTAACAAAGGCATTATTCTAGTAAACCCCACTTGTCAACGTAACTTCTTTTCTTGTTTTAGTTTCCTCAGTTCCTCTGAAACAATACGTCAAGCTTTGAACAGCAGTGTTTGTAAATACTCTTTCAGAGTGTTGTTATAAGTAGTTTATAGTTCAGTAGGATACTTCTTGCATCCGGTTCTTCTTCTCAGGATGTGACCACTAATGCGATTCACCCCCCGTTGATTATGTCATTGTTTCAGCCAGCTGGTAGTTAGGGTTGGAAACCCTAGGGATTCTTCCTGCTCGGACGGCTCTGAGTTGGCTGATAATTTTGGTGATGGGAATATCTTCGGGAGTTCTTCTGGTGTGGATGCATGTTGCCTTGCACTCATCTTTTGCCTGGAGGATTGAATTATCGCCTTTCTTCTTTCACACCAAAGGGTAAGGGGTCAGTTGACTCTCTGTGGTTTCAAAGCAAAGGTGGGGATTTCTCCCCAGATGCTTATATCTGCAGTATATGCCTGCAGGCACCCAGAAGACACTTGCTGGCCCCCAGCTGCTGCCACTGGCTCCCAGGTGGGTTAGCCACCCATCTGGCAGCCTTTGGCACTCCATAAAAGTAAGTTTTGTTCCCTTGGCCTCTCTTCTGTGAAATGCATATGCATGATGTTTGCTATGGGCATCAGCGCAGGCGTTGCGAAGAGCAATGTCCTCATCAAAGGCCCTGCTGGCAGCTGAGCTGAGGAATCCCCTCTGCTTGTGAAATCCTGTACTGTGGGAGGGAGCTTCATGGCCTTGTGCAGCCTCTCCTGGAGGGGTCTTTACGCCTGGAAGGAAGAGGCTCGTGAGGAGGTTGCAGCCTCACCTCTCACAGAAAATCTCTGCAATCCCTTAATTCTGGAAGCGAAGATGGTTCTACTTCAGCATGTGTCAGGCTGTTGGGTTTCTTGGTCCCCCACCAGCCCTGCTCCTGCCTGCTGGTGCCCAGAGATGTGCAGCTCTGCTAGCCCAGCCTCCTCCTGCCCTGTGTTCCTCATGCCCATGGCAATGCCTGGGGGAGGCTTCACCGATGGAGCACCCACAGCAGCTCTGCCAGGTTGTGCTGGGATGGACTCCCAGCAACAGCACTTTTGGGGTCGGCTGTTGTTGTCATAAAAGACATCCTAGAAATGTAGGGCAAGGTTACATGCTTAAGCATGACTGTAATTCCCAGCATAAAAAGGGAGCTTACAAATACAAGTACAAAGGAGCTGTGCAAATACTCTTTTTCCCCAGAGTAGTCACTGGGCCTCACACTTGTTTGAGCTCTTACTATAGCTTCTCTCTTTCCTTTTAGCAACCTGACAAAGAAGGATCTCAAGCTTGTCCCCCAAACTGTGTTCGACCTAACTGAGTGCTTGTCTTGTTACAATTAGTTTTAAGGTCAGGATTTTAGCTCATGCTGTTTCCTGGAAAAAAATTAGTTTCATTCAAGAAAGTTGATACAGGTGATTCTGGCACCTCACTGTTTTTCTCTTCATGTATTTTCTTTGGTAACACTATTTTCTGAATTCAGAATAAATTACTCAGCAATTTTAGTCCCCTGAAAGGTATTTTTGGCAAGCATAATGGTTTCTCAAACAACTTTACCTGCCTCTGTTCACTTCAGAAGACAATGCCCACTAATTTGTTATAAGAATACAAAAGAACAGCCAGACCAGGTCAGAAAATAGTGCAGGTGACCCCGTGCTCCATCTCTGGTACAGTGAAGCCTGTACTTTGGCCGGGTACAAGGAGTTCCCTAATGTTCCCAGAAACACTTAGGAAAGGGAGTAGGAAATGCCGGTCATTCTCCTCGGGTGATCCTTCCCCTCTCCCGGTGCAGCATCTGGCTGCCAGTGCCTCGGGACTTGCTGAGCTGAGACAAGGCTGGGAGGTTTAATAGCCATCCCTGGGGCAGCCCTCATTTAACCCTTCTGGGATCCAGTTGAGCTTTGGCCTTGGCAGCATCCTGTAACAATAAATTCCACAGTTTAATTTCCACTGTGTGAAAGAGGACTTCCTCTATTTGTTTTAAGCTTGCTGCCTGCTAATTTCAAAGAGTGCCCTTAGTTCTGTGCTGAGGCAGGAGGGGGCAGCTATTCTCCACCCACCTTTTCCAGATCATTTAGGATTTATACACCTCAGTCATCTCCCCTTGACTCCTTTCCAACCTCAGCAATCCCAGCCTGTTTAGTCTTTCCTAGTACCATTGCCTTCCCATACACCTAATCGCACATCTTGCTCTCTGCACCTTTTCTAGTTCTCCCATGCTCAGCCATGTCCTGCTGTGAGGGAAGGAAATCCCAGTTTTGCTTTTGCAACATCCTTCCACCCTGTCCCCATCTAGCAGACAACAATCCACGGACACACACCTAGGTTTCCCAGGGACAGTGCAGGGCTGTTGGATGGACCGATAGGTCTCCCAGGGAAACCGAGTCCTGTCCTTAAATAGCATGGTCTGCAAGGGCCTCTCCAAGCAAAACCCAAGGGAGGTTTTTTCCCTTCCTATCCCAATGGTTTCTCAGAGGGGGACTCTCAGCCCCCAAATCTTCCTCCCACCAGAAAATGTCCCAGCCAAGGAGGACATGTGAGGGGTGCCGGGAACTGAGCAGTACATGGCACATCCTCTGGTGACCTGGATTCAGCCCAGCACCTGGGCTGTAAGCTACTTTTATTAGAAGCAAAGAACTGGTGTGTGACCTCAAGCAATTTCCCTCATGAGTTGGGCCTTGCCAGTGCCGTGTTTTGAGCCCAGACAGAAACTGAGCACCAGGCAGCCGCTCACTCATGCCTTCCCTCTCAGGAATGGGAAGGAGAAAATGAAACAAAAGGCCCAGAAATTGAGATAAAGACATGGAGGGATGATTCACCCATTATGGTGATGGGCAAAAGACACACTTGTTAGGGGAAGAAAAAGAACATCAATTTAATTCAGACATTAACAACACCACCACTTAACAGACAGAGTAGGACAGTGAAAAACATCACCACATCTTAAAAACACCTTTCCCCCACCCCTCCCTTCTTCCCAGGCTCAGCTTTGCTCCCAATTTCTCTACCTTCTTCCCCACAGCAGCGCTGGGAGCAGGGAATAGGGGTCATGGTCAGTCCTGCTGCTCCTTCCTTCCCAGGGGGAGGACTTCTCACATTCTTCCCCTGCTCCAGCATGGTGTGTCCCTCTCACAGGAGACAATCCTCCACAAACTTTCTCCGACATGAGTCCTTCCCCCAGGCTTCAGCTCTCCCCAAACTGCTCCAGTGTGGGTCACCCCTGCATGTTGCTGTCCTTGCAGTGTTGACCTACAATAGCGGGGACTTCTTCTTCCCACAGAGTCCCAGCCTTCTTTGGGCACAGTCACCTGCTCCAGCATGGGGTCCTCCATGGGCTGCACATGGATATCTGCTCCACCATGGACCTCCGTGGGTTGCAATGGTACAGACTGCCACCTCACCAGAGGCTGCAGCAGGAGGGGTCTCTACAATGACACACCTCCCCTCCCTTTCTCCTCCTTTCTTCCACTGACCTCCGTGCTTGCATAGATGTCCTCCTCACAACTCCTCCTCACAGTTACAATTCCTCCTCCCAGGTTCCCCTTCTTAAATATGCTATGACAGAGGTGCAGCCACCGTCACTAATTGGCTCAGCCTTGGCACAGAAGTGGGTCCAACTTGGAGATGATGGAGCTTCAAGAAGCTTCTCACAGGGGACCACCACTGTAGCCCCCCTCCCCTGTTACCAAAAACCCCGCCACACACACAAACCCTGCACAGCCAGGCAGACTGTCACCCACAAAAATCCCATCTGTCAGCCACAGCCGGGGTACACAACCATCTCAAACGTGTGGAGGAATTTGAAGCTGAGACACCAAATTCAGCAGCCCCAAATGCCAGGCCTAGAGTCATTTTAACTCATTTGATAATACCAGGCCTCCTTCCTCTTTCACTTGCACTGGGTTTTCTCTATGGATTTCAGTTGAGCCAAACCTTCCTGGGGCTGGCAGGGGAGGCGAGGGATGGAGCAGGCCCTTTGTGTGCAGTGGGCTGGCAGCCAGCTATTGAGGGGAGCTGAGGACCTGGTCAACAAAAGACGGCAGTGACATTTACCATGGCGGAAAAACTGTCTGCTGGCAGTCCCACTTCCTCTGCTGAAGGAACAGGATGGCTGGGCAGGCAGCTTTTGCGGGGGAGATGTGGCAGGAGGAGAACAAATCGCTTGTGTCTCCTTGACTTTCCTTTTTCCTCATATGAATAATGATCTTCCACATTTTCGCAGAAGGGGCACCGCTTTCTTTGAGATGTTATTGCCAAATATCTATCTTAAATGTCACACACATGGAGAATAAAATGCACATAAACAGAACACTAGATGTGAAGGGCTGCTGAGGACCAGAAACTGATACTGAAATGATCCTCCTGGGGTGTTGTGCAAGTGCTGGTGTTGAGTGGAGCCATCTTCTTCTGCTGAGATATCTGAATGAGCATCTGTTGTTGCTGACTAAATAACAGTATAGATTGAATTAATCCTTGTGACTGGCGAGCTTTCTTCCAGAAACAATAACATCAGCTGGGAGAGTTAATTCTAGGTTTGTGTTATTAGTCACCCCAACAAGCACACATTCAAAGCAAGCAGCGCGACAGGACCCTCTGCGGTATCTAATTCCTCCACCACTCCATTCTTCTTGCTGTCCCCTGCTTTAATTAGGTGCCATTAATCAGTCACTGGTTAATGAGGAACCCATATTAAAATGTTCGGCAGTATAATACAGCTGGAGCAAGATCCATTCTTGCCACTTGAGCCTTGCGTGCCAGCCCATATGGAGCTGCATTGCAATTGCAGCTGTTGATTAGGCAGCTGTGAGCCCATCCAAGCCTCATTCTCTTAAATAAGTGGCATTTCTTTTGCTCCCTCTTCTGCTTCCACCACAACAATGAATGACTGTGAGCAGAGGACTGAGGTCTCATTCTGCTATTTGCTGTACAAATGGGAATAGACATGGCTGAAACTTTCAGAGATATTTTTAAGCCCAAAGTCATGATAGAAGCCAACTGGGATTTTCTAAGGCTTTGGGACACCAAAGTCCCTGGAGGTTGGAGAGTGTGGAAGAGGAAAGACAGAGAACTGCTAAAATACTTCCTCAGGTTATTTCCATGGAAGTTAGACAGCTGAGCTGCTTTATAGATTGGATTTGGGCTTTTTTTAAATATCAGTGGGGATCTGTTTTTGTCTTTTAAAATTTTCTCCATGTGTCTTACCTGAAAGTAAGGTTAATCTTCCAATTTTGCACTCAGGGTGCTTGGGCAGATCATTGGCTGTGGTTGGCTTTGAAGTCAGAAATATTTTAATCAGAATATATTAATCACTGGATGCTCAGGAAGGCACAAAGATCTCCACACATAGAGCTCAGTGGAGGACTGGAACCTCAGCAGTATACAAGAGACAACCACTGGGAGAGAGAAGAACATGTAAATATGGAAATCTAATTATTGTAAAATTATATTTATTTAAAATAGCACACAAAATTATGATAAATTACCCACTTCTTCCAACTACTCTTTAGTTGACTTTTCCAAGTGCATCTCTCTTATCCACAAAATATTGACTAATAGAAAATGCATAGTCTCAGTGAAGGATCATTGAAAAAGTGGGATGCTCTGCCCTGTGATCAGGCTGTTCCTGGCTACTGTTTACTAAATGTCTGCAGCAACCACTATGGCACAAGGACTTCAGAGGCAGAGAGAGTATCTTTTTTGTTGTGGTTATCTACTTTCTGTTGTATGTGTTTGCTGTACAGTATCAATCCTAATTTAGGATACAGTCTTTTGTCACTTGAAATTATTTCACAGCCTTTTATAAGACAAACTGAAATCTGATAGAAATTCTCAGATCGTAAAAAAATTTGTACTTGATTGCCTCACTTCTGGTTTCCTCCATCTCCTTATCCATATGCAACTGATAGCAACTGCATTATGGAACAAGATATAAGAGTGTTGGCTTTGAAAACAAAACAGGGTTTTCTATCACAATCACTTATTATAGTTATTGTTCTTTGTTTTCTGCAAATTGTCTTCATGAAAACAGTATCTGACTTGTAATAATTTTCCAGGCTTTCTAGCTACAGTGCACACTCTCCAGGACACAGTGGCAATGGTCCTGAGGAGGGGAAAATGAAAATTTCATTGAGTAGCTGTGGAGTCATAAGTAGTATTTTTCATTTTTGAACTCTCTTTAGTTAGTATTTCTGCAACTGTTTCCTGCCAACCAACTCTGACACTCTGGATATTGCTTTGAATAGTAACCCACCATATTTTTGGATGCCTAGCATCCCTGGCATCCTATATCTCATGCACAATGAGACCAATTTATCCCAGACATATGGAACTCACTGTGTAAGAGACATTGAGCCTCTCTGCATTCACCATGTCCATTGCATCTGGACCATGTTGTGATGGTTGCACAAACCTGGGTGGGCACATTGAGCCCATTTCACCCAGGTAGCATCAGAGTCGCCACCAATGTGATGCATAACTCATCTGCAAATAAACAGAAAACCTGGGGTAGCTGGACCCAATGCACCTGAGCGGATGTCCTCACACAGACAGTAGGACTCTCAGATATTTTGGACTTCTATCACTGTCTAAAAACATTTTGTCAAATATTCATTTTCATTCCCTTTCCCTCTTGTCTCATATGTTCCACTTCTTGAGACAATTCTCCTGCTCTCATAAACTTGCCTTTCAAGCCATTTAACCAGTAGACTCCTAGGATATTGTAGAACATGGTCCCTGTTCACTGGAAAGTAAAACATTTTGAAATTTCCCAATAACAAACCAGGTGTTAAAGAAAGATAAGAAGATTTTTCCCTAGTGAAGATCACTTTTCAGTAGAATGCATCTCTGATTATCTTTCTGGTAAAATGAGGTTTTCTTCTAAGCAGGCTTACAGCCTTATTAGTTTGACACTTAAATGTTCTTTAAGCCAGCCGTGATGGCAGCACAGGCAGTTTGATTCTTTAATGTAACGGATCACTCAGACTGGAGCCCAATTACAAATCGTACAGCCAGAGAGCCCAAGGTCAGAGAGACTGTTTGCAGCCTAGAGAAGATCTCAGAGCTGACATACATAATGGCATCTGCCTAATGATCCAGTTTTGCTCCAACTACAGCCAAAGAAACAAAAAATCTTTCAAATATTTGTTTGAATTTGTAAAGGTATTTTCATCAGCTAGGCTTGCATATTTTACAGACAGAGTAAATATGGTAACATTCAAATTTGCCTTCATAAACATTCACAGATGCTGGATTCAAAGTCTACCCATGTGAATATTTGGTCTGTAAGATTTAGTACTTTCCTCCAGTCGGTGCAGAGAAATTGTATTACTAGACTTCTGTGACCAATTACAAGTAAATGGTTACATAGACATTAACCAAGTACATCTGAAAAAACAAATTTTTGAGGATGCAAGTTTTTTGTAAACAGTGTGTTGAAAGCAAACTAGTTAAATGTGTTTTAAAGTTTCCTTTTTGCTCCTAATTATTCCCAAAGCACTAATAATAGCAATGTTTAAATGTTATTAAAGAGGGCTCTAATATGGCTGCTTCTTGTATGTTGACTTTCTGAACCAGAGATGCAGAAGTGGAGATGAAGGATAATCTTATTAATTGATTACATTTATCACTTTAAGCATTTATAGAACAGTTTAAAAAGCATTTCCTTATATATATTAGCTAGACTATACTATCTATACTCTAGACTAGATAGACTTCAATGTGAAACAATAAGGAGCATTGCAGTAAACAGGCATTTCCTTATATCGATAATTTGGTATCCAAATACACTGGAGTAAAGACTGCTGAAATGCATGGGGATGTTTTGACAGCCAGTGCTTATCTGATGCTCAAAACCTATTTATGACATTCATTTCTATAAGTAGCACAGAACTTGAGGATGCCAGTGAAATACATTTTTGTGTGACATGGGTAATCTTTCATCCCTGTGTGGACTATAGAATTCCCGCATAATGCTGTAGTAAAAACATCTGCATCTCAGTGCAAAGAAAATGATCACAGTTTTTAGAACCTATGCATTTAGAGTTGCTGCCTCTTTCTTTTTAAGATTAAATTCCTTCTTATGCCCACAAATAAAAGGTAATGCATTTTTGATTTAAAATTATGTTTTTCTGAATTCAACTCTGTGTTCATTTCTCTCTTTTTCTGTTTCTGAAAAGGGAAAACAAGGATCGGAAAATCCACCAAGGTTTCAGGCTGCTATGGTTCTGGTGGTTTAGATCTGCCTTCACTAATGAAAAAAAATCTCCTTCTACATGCCCCACTTTTAAAACCATCCTTTATTTTAAGCTTTTCAAGATGCTCATGTTCCCATCAGTATCAGATGAAATTCCTACAACATGAGTAAAAATCTGTGGAATTAATTTGTAGCAGAACAAAGCAAAACAACAAACATTTTGTTATTGAGAATCACATCTTTCTGAAGAACAGCACCTTTATTTTTATTTCCCTCAAAAAAAAAGACAATATGCAATACTTCCATAGCAATGACCCTAGTGGAGGTGGTTTACTATTTCTTAAAACACTCAAAATTGAGTTATCACTGGCTCCTGCATTGTAGAAAAAGCCAGGCAGTCTCTGAATACTTCAAACACACTTGTGCTAAAAATGACATGTACAGTATTCTTTACTGATGTTTATGGTCAGTGCTGACACAAACCCCATGGTGAGCTACTTCAGGGCATGCATGTGGTACTTCTTTTAGTCTGACTATACACCATGTCCAGTCATCGCAGCATCTGATGTCTCTGTTAGACTTTTCTAAGAATATTTAACTAACGTTTGGGGGGATGGGGACAGGGGGAAGTGCTTTTTGACAAATCTAGGGCCTTTGATTCACCTGAACTGATCACCTATCTGCATGTATTTTAGATTTATCTCATGCATTGGTCCTGGGGTTATAGTAAAATTAATAATCAGTCTCAGATTCACCAGTGTGAATGGCTTCTTTTAGTCTTCTGTTCACATCTCTGGCTGCCATTATAAAATCATATCCAAGCAGGTCAGCTCTGGAAGATAAATCATGTCAGCACAAAGCTGGTTTGTGAGCTCTGATTTATTGGCTTTGTTAGGCCTGCAGGGCTTGTGAATCTCCACACATTGTAATCTGCACTTTGAGACCAGTCTTCTCTGAAGGCTTGGATTTTTTTTCCCTAATTAGAGAACAAGTAAGCTGTTACAAAAACATTTGTGACAACATGAGATGAGTAATAAAAGACAAGAAGTCTGTCTCCCAGGAACAGTGCTAATAATGAAGCTGCAATGTCATTATACAAGTTGGTTTGAGCTCAGGTAGCGAAAGTTTCTATTGGAATCAGGTGGGATGCACCTCTTGGATTGCTGGGGCACCTTTACTGCTGGGGTTTTGTAAATTTATGGCACTTCTGGTTTCAGAAACCTGGAAATTCACTTTAGTGAATTCACACAGCATTCTTTGCTGTGGTTTTGCAGCTTCTCCAGGTGCCAGTATCACAGCCCGTTGTATTGATGAAGCAAAGGCAGTCTAAAGAAGCGTTATCTTTTTGCATGTATTAGGATGTTGTATTAATTCTTTCACCTTATGTACTATGAGGATGTATAATCCAAAAGCTGTAAGTGTCTGTATGTGGAGATAAAACCTACTCCTCAAGTTCTACTAAAAGTCCCTCATAACAGTGTAGCGTCCACCTTTCAAGATCCCAATAAACACTCTCGAAAACCTGATATGCTTTCCTTTCAAAACCAAAGATCTTCCCAAACTGTGACTCCAACCTGTCTGCTAACTCCACCCTTCTCTCACTGACCCCAATTGTTACTCCATAAGACCAACTCCATCCACCTGCCAAACCAACCTCACAAGCTGCTTCCCAAACCTGCTCTGCTCCTGCCTCCCGCCCCCCACCAAGCACACTGCATGCACCTCCAGGGAGCCCGCACTGTACAGCTGCCTGACTCCCAGTGTTGTGGGTCCTTGTGCTGCGCATCTACACTGTGCAAATGCAAAAAAATGGGGGACAGGCCCTGCCAAGGCAATGATCAAGACTTCCCATATCTCAGATATTTGCAGCACTGCTACCTCTTTCTTGGTTCACAGTCCATGCAGCTGACGCAGCTGACTGACATGACACTGCTTCCCAGCAGTTCCAGTCTCGTGCAACCTGAGGTGGAAGAGGATTGAACTGCTACAACCAGGAGCAAGCCACTGCTTAGCTACCTGTGGGTGCCAGCACATTGAAAGGCCTATTAGAAGGTGCAAACTCAGATACTGATGTCCTTCATTCACTATGTAGTACATACTCCTTCCCTGCCAGGTGACCTGATTTAATCCTTCTCCCAGAGGTCTGTCACATAAAGAAGCTGGTAGAGGGGTAGATGTGTCAGTGAGCTGCACTTTGCATGTTTAGGAGCAGCAGTTTTGGAGACACCCTGCTGAAGAGGGTAACTCACTTTGACCAGAGGGACTACAAGGGTCTCTGCTTTCACGATAGCATTTCATTGTGGCAGGGAACCAACGTCTCACTCTCCCAGCAGAGCCCTGGATATGAGTCTGCACTACTAAAGTCAAAGGGAGGTACGTCACTGACTATCCTGGCTGCAGGAGTCTCCCTCTGGCTCTGGGCTCACATGCACCATTTGCCAGGTATTCTTCTCTGTACGCTGTATTATGGTATCCAATCTTACTGCAGTTGATTGAACTCTCTCCATTGCCCAGAGGGATGATTAAAGCCAGGCTATAGCGGACACTGAATGTGCTTTGAGAGCAGGAGTAACAAAAGGTCATATAAGTGAGGAAAAAGTTAGTTCACTTGATTCCAATAGATAAAACAAACATCAATATGAATACAAAAATGCACTGAATATAATAGTGCAGCGCTATGAATTGTGAAGCTGTGTTTATTCCTTTGAATTCAAGCAGGAAGGAAAGGATTTTTGCGGTTCTGGTGCTGGGCCAGCCGGTTTGCCTTTCCCTAGCTCCCAGCTTTTGGAAACAGGAACTGACTTCTGCTGGCTGTGCTCCCCACCTCTGCCCCTGCCTGCCCACAGCAGGCTCAAGCTGCCCTGTTCCCAACCACTGCTGCTCCGCTCTCTGCCCCAGCTGCACACTTGGGACTTGCTTCACTCATCCTTCATTGTCACACAGTGCAACTTTCAGAGACACATCTCTAGAGCTGCTTACACTATAATGTATGCCCACAAAGTGAGCATTTTAAATCGTCTGTGGAGTACAGTAAAAGTGCTCTCTTCTGGGTTCCTCAAGTAAATGGAGCACATATTTTTCTGAAGAAATACTTAAAAAACTTTGGACCTCAGATAAGTGATCATTCAAGGTAGTTTACTGGGCTGCAAAATCTCTTATATTTTTAACTCCTCATTAGAAACTGAAAGTTTATTCTTCCATTTTTAAAAATGTCTAGACCTTGTGGTAACCCTTTGCAGAAGGATATATTTTGATTTCTGATAATTGCTGGAAAGTGACATTCCCATTAATCCTCACTTGTACCATTCAAGGTTTGAGAAACTGCTTTTAGATACAAGCACAGCTCTGCAAATCCCCTAAGACAGACCCATGGGTAATGGGAATATAGAGGTCACTTGAGTCATGAATTGTGAACTCTGCATCCTGTCAGATGGTATTATGGAGGGAGGAGAAAGGAAAATAATGGTTTTTTTCATTCCTTTGAAAAAACACTGCGGGAGTGGGGACACTATACTGTTCCCTGCAAGAAGTAGGAGATTTCCCAGTATGGTCAGATGACCATGTTAAACTGGAAACTGTGTTGTGACAGGGTGTGCTGAGAAATCCAAGCCCAGATCATCTGGGACTAAACTGAGTTAATTCCTGAATGCAAAAAATCTGTCATTTAACAAGAAAAAATTGTAAGTGTTGTGAGAGATGTCAGCAGGCTATGTCTGACTTCTAGTTGTTCCGTTGTTCACATAAGGGTTTTGAGTCCTTGGAGCAGATCATCTGATAGCAAAAATGTTGGCAGTCTCTCTGTGTAGCACTCCCTGTTACCCACAGTAGTAGATGTACTTAAGGTGGTGCACAACCCTCCAAATTGTCCTGAAAAATGCTGGTGTGCATGAAGATCCCATCAGGTCACTGAAGTCAAATGATACTGCCTTGAGGGAGAGAAAAGGAAGGCCAATTTTTTGCCTGAGCAATACTCCTGATAGACTTTATTTCTTCCTGATGAGATCAGGTGAGTAATAGTGTTGAGCAGTGCCACCAAAGGGGTGAAAACTTCAGCGTGGTGACATCTTGGAGGGTCTGCTGGGACAAGGGGGTGAAAGGCGGCTGTGAGAGGTGATCTCGGGGAAGAGCAGGCCATTGCACGCACTGCTGTCTTGGACAGGTGGCTGGAGAAGAAGGAAAACAAAGCAAGAGCAACAGCCAAAGTGCGCTACAACTAGTAATGGCTCTGCCTCAGGCGTACAGCTGGCCCAGCTCATAATGGCAAGGGTACTGATCCACATTCTTTGTCCCCAGGCACCGACAGTGGTGCATGCCCCATACATGCCTCCCCCCCAGCCCCAGCAGCTGTGTGGTGAGGGGAGACAGCAAGGGCTGCACTAAGGAACAGCACATAAGTGGGTTTTGTTTGTCTGCTCTTCCCTATGGAAGGCCTCAGTTACTGCTACATGCTCTCAGCAGGAGCAGATTGAAGCCTGCAATGGGGGAAACCATGAGGGGTGGCCATGAAGGAGGGATAGATGCCCTGCATGTGGGAACCTCTTGAAGAACAAGTCCCACTGAAATACTCCAGGAAAGCAGCCCTCTGCTACACACACAGGTGTGGCCGTGTAATTCTTTATTTTAAACCATTGTGAATGACAGCGTCAAGCTTTCGAGCTTTTTCATCCTTACACCTTACAGGGAAGGATGATATCATCTCAGTTTTACAGAGGGGGAACCTGCAGCAAAGAGAAGAGCATCCAAGAGACACATGGTCACCATCAAGCCAATGGTGCATCCAAGAACAGATTCAAACATATATCAGTGCATGCATCATATAAATGTCAGCTCATTCTGCTGCTTGTGCTGTACAGACTGAACAAGAAGTTCAATGTGCAGGTCACTATGCAAGCAAAGTTTGTTGTCTGCAATGTAATCATGGGCTCTAACTATTGTTTCTGTGGAAGTAAAGAATAAAAATGGGTGGGTTTTGATTTTTCTTCTGTTGCACCTCTGTGAACATTTTGGGTTTCGGTATAATGTCTAGGATTTTTCTGAGTCCTTTATTAAAACTTTCTCTCTTCAGCAAGGTCTAAAAGGGTTAATTTTTCCTTCCTGCAAAACCAGTAAAGTCTGCAGCTTTGTCCAGCTAAACAATTAACACTTCAAAGTTTCTACTGGTCAGAGCTTACTGATAACAACCTGAATATATTGGTGCTTGGTAGTTTATTATTCAAATTAAATATTTCAAAGGAATTCAGATTGGGACATCATGCCTTTGAAGCTATGGAAAGACCCCATCTTAGGGTTACCATTTCAAAGAGATTTTTACAACAACTTTTAGATGCAGCAATATTGGTGGTGACCAGAGAATTGATTTGCAAACTGGCTAGACTGAATAAGCGGGGACTGGCTTAGCTGAAACAATGCATTAGGTGTTCTGTAAGACACCCTTGGAAAGGTGTTTTTATATGGAAGGATGAAGCAGAATATCACTGAATTTTCAGGTTGTGCCTTTGCTCAGGTTGTTTTGAAGCTGGTCTGAGCCCAGCTCAGAAAGAGAGATGTGTCAGGAAAACTTACAAAGATGAAAACCCAAGGAAAAGCAGAATTGTTTTTTTCTGTCTGGGTGCCATCAGAACTCACAGTTAGGTGTAGTTCTCCTCTTGAACTCCCTCAGTCACACGGTGAACATCATCCTGATCACTGAGAAACAGTACTGCTAACCCTAAGCATTCGGAATTCATAAATCAGATATTCAAAGTATGAGATATGAAATTTAAGACCTCAAGATTTAAAAATATTACTGCATTGGGTTTTATTTATTTACAAACTTGAACCTTTAAAGTTTGCATTTTAAAACTTTACTCATATAGGCTAGCATTTTTTTCAGTTGTATCATAGCAGCAGCAATCATAGACTAGGATCCCTTTTTTGTTGAGTGCTGTATTAACACAAAGCAAAATCAAGGTCTCATTTCCAAAGGCTCTTAAAGCCACAAATCATAAAAACATTGCACAGCCTGAATGATTTTGACAACTGAGTCCCATTTTCATAATTTCTTAGACAATTCATCTCCTATATCCTATTGAAAGCTACTTAGTCTTGTAAAGCTAAATGGAAAACAGTCTAAGTAGCCTCAAAAATCTGGGCCTTGCCATGTGAGGTCACCTGACATTAAAACATACATCTTAAGAAAAAACAAAAAACTTAATAAGACAACGGTGCTAAATAAATTATAAAGAATGAAACCAAGAAACTATCTCTAAGGAGACCTCAACAACTTCTTTCACTACCTACCAACACTGTCCCAGTGAACCTATAGGGAGAATGTAAGACAGATAGCACAAAACATTAAATGTAACTTGCATCCCAGGATATAACCCTTTGCTCCATAAGACCTTTGACTTTATTTGTTCAGTTCAGTTATTCCATTTTTACGGTGACAGAAACAAGCTTTTAAGAATATATTTTCCAATAATGCTATTCTTACTCTTCTTTACTAGAAACCCAAAATGAACTTGCCTTCCCTCATGAGGCTTCTGTAGGCTTATGTTTAAATATTTTATGACTGCATTTTAACATATTGTCAAGTAATTTCATACATGAGACTGATCTTTATCCTACTGACTTGCATTTTGTCAATTCATCTGATCATTTTATGTAAGATAGACTGCATTATTACAGTTGCAGTCTTGGTCAGTTATATGTCCAACTCCAAACATGGCGGGGAGCTGAACTGGTGCAGGTGAGGTGTAACTCCCATGAATCAGGCCCTACTGAATGAAAGCCCCACAGGAATGACTTATGCACACAATGGATTTTCAGTCTGAGGAAGAGAAGGCTGAGGGGAGACCTCATCACTCTCTACAGCTACATGAAAGGACATTGTAGAGAGGTTGGTGCTGGTCTCTTCTCACAGGTGATTAGTGACAGAACAAGGGGAAACGGCTTTAAACTCCAACAGGGGAGGTTCAGACTGGACATTAGGAAAAAATTTTTCACAGAAAGAGTGGTCAGACAGTGGAATAGGCTGCCCAGGGAGGTGGTGGAGTCACCATCCCTGGATGTGTTTAAGGGTCCTTTAGATGAGATGTTGGGGGATATGGTGTAGGGGAGAACTTTGTAGAGTAGGGCTGATGGTTGGACTCGATGATCCCAAGGGTCTTTTCCAATCTGAATGATTCTGTGATTCTATGATTCTATGATTTGGCCGTAATGTTATAAAATGCAGACTTCTCTCCTCATGAGGTCAGGAGGATGCAGATCAAAGAAGAAAATGGATGTTTTTTCCAGCTTGATGGTGTGGCATGCTTCCGTCAAAGATCAAAGGAGACTAATGTAAGGTGGAGGTTGCAGCCGGCACCCTCTTACAGATGCTGGCGAAATTATGCTGACATGTGGCTTCATCAGTCAGAAGGAAGATCCAAGCATAGAGAAAAATGAAAGGTCAGCAGGTAACCTCCCTAGCACTAATTGAACCCTCTGGGCAATGACTGACAGGCACAACCAGCATAATGCTTTCTAGGTTTGCTACTTGTAACAAAATGAATCAGTTGATGGATGCAGCTGGTTTCCTACCCAGTATGCAGAGCTGCCCATGATGAACTTCTCGATTCAAACACATTTCAGAAGAGGGGAACTGCCTTCTGAGGAAGGTGAACCAGTGTAAACTTAGCAGGCAACTTCTCAAGATGTGAATGGCTGCAAGAAGCCATATCAATCAACACTTCTTTGACATAATGGAGAGTTTTGTGGTTTGGGGGGGTGGGGGTGGGGGTGGATTTTTGCTTAATTTTCAATAGAACAATAGAAAATATTAGAAAATAAGCCATTCTTAGACTGGCATCTAAACCTCTTCTCATGGATTAGTACAAATAGAAAGCCAACATAAGTACAACACATGACCTACATAAGCTTTTAGGCCCGGTTTCCCCACAGCTATAAATTTGCATAAAAGTAGTCCTTGGGGAATGTTGGGTTTTATGAGAGGACTTGGCTTGCAGTGATACAACTCTGATCACAGCTGCATGTGTAATGACTGCTATCACATACTGGAAGCAGCTTCAGTGATGACCCCCAGGACTTGGTATTTGGCCTACAAATTGTCTCTGGTAGGCAGCAGCCCTTGGCCTGATCCAGCCTGACTACCAGTCCCAGCTGCTTCAGAGGCAGGAGAGCCCAGAAGGGCTGCAGCTATCGATTCTGTCTGCTGCCATCATTTGCAAGGCTAGCCAGACTAATGGGAGGGTCCACAAAATGTTGAGATCTGCCAGTGCAGATGGGTAAATGCACTTCCAGGGATGTTCTAAACCCCAGGGATAAAATAATTTTTCACTGGAAATACCAGGACTTACATGGTACTGGCCTGAAAGGTGCTGCCACAGACAGGCAGTGTGGTATTTGTTGACTTTGGTTGACTTTGAGGCTGTGCAGGAAACAAAATCCAATCACACATTAGTTTTAAGTTGCCTAACCTGTATAGATTAATGAATTTTTTCATAGGTGAATGAACTATACCAGTATAACCAGATAACCCTATCTCCAGTATAGGGGTTACACCATATAAAACCTCCTAGTAAAATTAGAGCAGCACACACTTTTTTCTACTGTCAAAGATGAAGAAATCCTTTCAACAGGTCATAACAGTTGGAACTGGTTAGTTTTCTGAATGCTTTTAAGCAAGGAAATTTCAATCAGTGGTTATTTCACATAAACTGTTCACTGTGACTAATCGTTCTAACACTTGCTGTTTGTTATTCATGGTAGGGGAGTGTCAGGCTCTCTACTCCAGGGACTTATTTTTCCCAAAGAGTTCATCTGCATTGGCTTCCCTGGAAGTTAAAGCCAATGTAACAGCAGGGGAAATCTGTTCTCAGATTGTATGACTAGAATTTCTATAAATAGGAGTGACTGATGTAGAGCTATGAAAATAATTGATTTTTCAGTGTGGCAGCTGAACCAAAAAATTGAAGGGAAAATATAATTTAGTCCATCTCAGCTCAATTTGTTGGGCTTTTATTTTTTTCTTCTTCTTTTTCAGTCTGTGGGCTGAGCAAAATATTTCATTCAACTTCAGACAAAGCCGTTCATTTCCCAACCAGGTTGTTTCTGATGAAAAGCTGGTTGGTGGAACAGACAGGCGAGATTTAATCATCATCTACAAAGCAGATGAGGAAATGCAAACATAGCTCCTATAAAAGGGCCTCCATGAGGCCGGGCTGCAGAGCCTTCCTCTGCCCACAGGGACCCATCTCTGAAGCAGCAGGTTCCTCATCCACTTCATGTTGAAGAAGCAAGCAATGGACCCTCCAGAGAGGATATACAGGGGTGAAGCATCTGCCCCCACTCACCTTCAAACGTAACTGGCAAAAAAGGCATGGAAGGGATTAACCCAGCTGCCTTGCCTGGTAGGGAGCACTTCTTTCAGAGACCGGCTCTGGAGTTAAACCTAGTCTTCCCAGGAATATGACTTGGCATTTGATTTCAGCACAAATTATTCTCTAAATCTGATGAGAACAGCTTCAAGAAAGACAAAATGGCATTTTTCACAGAGGTCATCAGCTCCATAAAAGGTCACTTCCTAGCTGATTCTTGTACATGAATATATTTATGACAGCCCTTTGCTAGGACAGATACTTTTCCGTGGACATCAGTGTGAATGACCTTGTATACATTTCTATAGATAAATCAATGAGAAAGGACAGAGATATCATCAGACCTGTGCTTATAAACAATTTTTCACAAATTCTGAGTGTTTGGGGTTTTTTTCTCCTGATAAAATTGAGAACTGTCTTGGTTATCTCTGTTTAACTAGATTGAGATCTGAGGCTGCAATGACGTATGTAGCTGAGCCAATTTAACAGCTGATTGTTACCAAGGCGGGGGAAGTCTCACTTCCCCTCCTTCTCACCTCTGTCTTCTATGTCCACACAACCTAGCCATCTCTTGGGCTGGTCGAGATACCTGAGCTAACAGGTGAGCTTATGTGAGCTGATTTAACTCGTTCACCTGCAGAAAAATGACCACCCTTCTGCTGGGATGATTTTGAGCTGGGTTAAAGAGTGAATCAGCTCCTGGAATGGCCCAGACAAGCACCTCTCCTCATGCCTGGTTGGCAGGAGAAGGGCTGGGGCTGCTCCATGCTGGTGCTGCTGTGACAAGACTCCTGTTTGCTTTCCAGACTCAGTCACTGGTTGCATTTTGCCATGTTGCATTAGTGCTTAATCCCTTGGTAACTGATTCCAGCTCTTAAACCATTGCTAAAGTTGGTGAGGTTCTTTCCAGGCACTTCTGTGGAGCTAGATAAGCCTCCAAAAGGGCAGTTTCCCATATTGCTCTGCCTGTGAGTCATGCTGTGCTTAATGTGCAGTCATGCTCGTTTTGACAAAACAGGAGATAATTTACTATTAGATAGGTCTTCAAAATGAATGTGAGTAGTCTTGTGATACTCTATATTATATATGATTATAGATATGGCTGTACTTGTTCAGAAAAGGAATTTGTCCTGAAAGAGACAGATGCATAGGAAAATCTCTTTCTATTTTCCTGCCCTACATTTTGTTTAATAATAAGGGATGAATAGAGTTTAATAGAGGGAATGGAAGCAGCTGTGTTGCAATTAGAAGGCATAATTAGTATTTGCCCAGAAGTTTGAACATACGACTGTATTGGATACAGGGATAGCTCAAATGGTCAAAAATGACTGGTTGTGTGGTTGGTGCTTCAGAAATCTGTTTCCTCCTGTGCAGCTAATGTTAAGCTAGTACAGTACACTGAAAATATAATCCTTTGCAAATCACTTTCTGGATCTGAAAGTAATCAATTATCTGTGACTGATTACTGTCCTAGGGCCAGAAAAGTACCAGACACCTGCTATTTCCATTCAAGCCACTGAGAATAGTTGGTGCCCTTCTTACTGTTAGATCATTCATGCTCTCAGCATATTCAAATTTGGTATTGTAGTGTATTGTTAGTTAAAATGAGGACAAGCACTGACTTCCCAGCAACAACTCTCCCTAATGATGTCCTTATTCTAGGTTTGAGATAAGAGCAGTTCAAATACCCTTCTGTTTGACTGCCAGTTTTACACAATTTCCTAATTTAGCATGAGACCAAGGACAGTGCAGTTTATTTAGTATTGTGCTTTCAAATTATATCTCCAAAAGCTTTACTGATTTAATTAGTATTTTTGAGAGTGTGCAAAGAAAAGATGAGAAGATTAAAATGGTAACTGGCTAGCTGTGGCACAGAGGTTTTCAGATCAGATCTGAAAAGAGATGGAGAAATTTGAGAGGGCTGTTGCTGATGCAAGAAACCTCAGAGGAGAGAAGTCAATAGGAGTGAGAGTCTGCTCTGGGACTGCTAACAAAGCCGTTCTCTCACTCTTCACACAAATGTGTTTGCTTCCTGCTCCCGATAATCTCATATGACTTCTGTTACTAAGCAGGGAGAGTGTCAACATGCTAACTGTCAGCTGGAAAAATTAAGTAACCCACTTTTAATCTGGTTAGTAAGGAAATACTTTAAGAGTAGGCTAATCAGATAGTAAGGTAGAATTATTAAATAAAACCATCACTATTCATTTCTGGATATATTAAATAATTGCCATAGCTATTAACAGTGCAGTAACTGGACAGTTTCACAATAGGGAAAATCTGGTCCACAGATGGATTTTGTTCGAGGCTCTGCCAAGCCTGAAAAAGCTGGCAGGATGAGATGTGGATGCAGACATAAATTCATTTCATTTAAGGACATGAGGACATGGCATGTCTGAACAGGAGTCAAAACATGGGAAGGGCAGGCTGGTTAATGTACAGATATGGAAAAGGATTGGAGGACTCTGATGTTCAAAGTGGTGTGGGTGCTCTTTGTTGCAAAAACTCAACACCTCTGTCTTATGACAACATGCAATAAAATAGCTTCATGGGCTAACCTTGATTTCAAAATAAAATGGTGGAGTGAGCTTTCTGTAGCTCTGACACTGGTATGAAGGTGGGTGAACATGTGTGGAAAGTCTCTATGGAAAGAGTAAGTGTGAGAGAAACCTGTAAGGAAGGTAAGATCCCTGCTGTAAATCCAGTCAATGCCAGTACAGCATCCCTCACTTGTCCGGAACTCCTCCTAGACCTTCAACAGTTCCCCAAACCTAGCAGAGTACAGCTTCATACAGGCTATTTGCTACCATAAAAAAAAAAAAAAAATTTATACCATAACCGTTTCATAGGGTATCAGAAAGCACATTCATATACATGACCTTTTCTTTTGGATGCTTCTGCCATTTGTACTTTGTCTTGAGCTAGTTGTTTCCTTTCTAAGAAAAGTGAGTGAAATGTCTTTTGCCAAAACTTTAGTAAGACTAGGGAAAACCATTTCCATCTCTTAGACTATTCAGCAAACTACTCAAATGAGACACTCCTCAGAACAGTTCAACTGGAAGATCTTAACCATGCTTCTGTTTCATGTGTCTTCATGTCCTTGTCAAGTTTTCCCATTGCCTTCAACCTCAGAGGGATGAGAATAGATATTTCCTTCTTCCCTTTCACAAAATACACTTGCTGCAGCAGAGTAATGACCAAAAGGTTCCATCAACACAAGGCAGATACCATCATTCCTTGGATATCCATTCTGATGTTCATCCCCAAGTAGTCAGGCAAGAGCTTTGAACCCTTTCCCTCCCTTCAGCTGTCAAGTGCAGAATACACTTTGTTCCCCTGAGTATTATCACATGCATGGTAAGTATGAGCAGCATTCCATCTTCCCTCTGATATAAGCTACTGTAACTGCACTGAAGTTTCCAACCAATGGGACCTAAGAAGATAATTAGGAGGGGTGGGAAATACTCCTCTAATTCTCTTTTCCCTCTACCAAGAAGAGTTCTTGCCCTGCCCTCAAGAGCAGACTGCCCTCCATGTAAGTAGCAAATTTAAAACCTGGACCCTGGTATGACCAGGGTGTGCTGCCTGGGTCACCTGGGGCTTTATGCAGACTAGCACAGCCCAGGCAGACCTCCACAGGCTGTCCACAAAGTGTTTCTCCAGAGAAGTGATGCAGCTGGGAGGTGGCACCTGCTGGGCTTTCAGCACATGGATCCCTGCACCTCCCGCACCCTCTCCATGGGGTATGCACATGGCCACAGAATCCTGCTGAAACAGAGAAGGGAACACTGATTAAAGAAGCCACACTTGCAGGTATGGCCATTTACAAAACACTCTCTGAGGCTAGTAACTGAAGAACCACAATGTGTTTATCAGTATTTTAGGAGTCAGAGGATGGATGTCCACTAGGCTCCCTACAGCAATGGTAGATACTTGGCAGTAAAGCAGCTGCGTTGTTGCTACAGTTTATGTGTTGGTGTGACAGGGGTGGAAGATGTAAAGAGCATGCCATACCTCTTCAAAAAGAGTTATAAGTTGGATGTTGCCTTTTGAACTGGGAAGAGGTGATTAGAAAGTAAGTGTGGAGTCAGGATGAATGTTCCCAATTTCATCACTGACATACTTGGCAACCTCACTTCTCTCAGCTCTAAAATGAATATAACATCTGTCCCCAATGGTATATTAGGAACTTTGTTCTTTTAGTTCAGGGGAGGAAAAAAGCCCTATGCCTCCTTGGCACAGGGCACTGCTGTGCGTGAGTTACCCAGGCTAGTAAAGCTGCATTTGTTCTGTAGTAAGAACAAATGTACATGTGCAGCAATATTGACAGGATTTTTTTTAAAAAGGGTATGATCTGTCACTCCTTCATTTTTACTGCATTTCATACAGAATTTTTAAAGTTTCATGAAATTCAGACATTGGGGAATTGCATATTCTTAAAATTAGGACCTTCTAAAAATGTAAATACCAGAAATTACCAGACACTGAAAGTCTTCCTTAAGCTCTTACCACCAGCTTCCTGCTGTCTGGAATTAATTGTCTCTTTCCACACCAATGGTCATTTCAGGAATTTCTGGTGATAGTGGCATTTCAAACCTGGCATTTGACACTTTTCCCTGCAATCCTCATTAATTAAAAAAAGATGCACAATATCTCTGTCATTACAGCAATAGTATTGATGGAGCTTTGATGGCCTAAAGACTTAGCAGCAAGCCCTGTGAGGAAAGTTTAAAGCTTTTATTAGGCCAGCTGATATAGCTGGGGCAGGGGAAACATGAAAGACTTGTGCACACAGGTCAGAAACAGATGTAGCTATTCAGTCTGACTTCTTTTCCCTTCAAGTTGCACAGTGTCCCTTTCAAATGTCGAGAGCTTCCACATTGCAGTAGTGCTTCCATGTGTCTGGGTGGGCTGAGGACCCCACCAGAGCAATGTGGAGTGGCCACACTGTCTGCACCTCCTCCACTTCCCAGCTCAGAAGCAGTGGGGTGTGCACCCCCTGACATGGGGGAAGACAGCCTTATAAGATCCAGGTCGTGCTGTATAACCTTTAATTTGCTGGAGGCCACATTTCCTACATAGCGATTGGCAAGATTCTTGTTGGACATGGTTTTTATTAATTCAGTGCTAGCATCTGTTTTTAACTGCACATCTAGTGTCTCTCTGACTGTGCTAGAGGTCATACCGCATATAACTTCAACATTGGCTGAATACAGATATACACCGCACTGATTTACTTATATAGATATACACCACACTGATTTACTTATATAGATATACACCACACTGATTTACTTATTGCCTGCCCATGGCTAACTGAGTTCCTGGATGACCAGATTTTTTAAGGTTGCAAGGACAATGACGACATCAGAATACTCTTGCAACCATTTCTGGTGAATCAGCAAGTAGGAGGCAGTACAATTTAATAAAATAATCACAGAATCATAGAATCATTCAGGTTGGAAAAGACCCTTGGGATCATCGAGTCCAACCATCAGCCCTACTCTACAAAGTTCTCCCCTACACCATATCCCCCAACATCACATCTAAAGGACCCTTAAACACATCCAGGGATGGTGACTCCACCACCTCCCTGGGCAGCCTATTCCACTGTCTGACCACTCTTTCTGTGAAAAATTTTTTCCTAATGTCCAGTCTGAACCTCCCCTGTTGGAGTTTAAAGCCGTTCCCCCTTGTTCTGTCACTAATCACCTGTGAGAAGAGACCAGCACCAACCTCTCTACAATGTCCTTTCAGGTAGGTGTAGAGAGTGATGAGGTCTCCCGTCAGCCTTCTCCTCCTCAAACTGAACAGTCCCAGCTCCTTCAATTGCTCCTCATAAGATTTATTCTCCAGGCCCTTCACGAGCTTTGTTGCCCTCCTCTGCACTCGCTCCAGCACCTCGATATCCCTCTCGTATTGAGGTGCCCAAAACTGGACACAATACTCCAGGTGTGGCCTCACCAATGCAGAGTACGGGGGGACTATCACCTCCCTACTTCTGCTGGTCACACTATTTCTAATACAAGCCAGGATGCTGTTGGCTTTCTTGGCCACCTGGGCAATACATATTCAACATTCAATAATGTTGAATGCTATTTCCTTTTCCTGTCTTCTTTATAACCTGCTTGTCTGATATCCAGTTTGCTCTACCCAGTCTCCTTGTTGATGCACAAAACAGCAGGTATATAGAGTAAGAATAAGACCATGACCCCCACTGGGGCCATTGTTCTGCAATACTCTTGCTGCTGACAGCATTTCTGAGTGCAACTGAGTTTATTGAGGCACAGAATTTTTCTCTCTCCCTTTAGAGTGATCAGGCAAATGCATTCTACAAAAAAATAAATAAAAAAGAAATCCAGTGATGAAAAGCTGAGTCATCACATGGGGAGATATTTTACTCCATCAGAAAATGTGTGGCAAGCTCTGCTAACAGCTGCTTTGTTGTAATCTCCATAGAGGTGAAGAAGTATAGATGCTGAAACTTATACAAGGTATTCTAAATAAGCTAAAATAAAGCAGTATTTATGAAGACAGGGCTGCATCTTACTTTCTCCTGAATTCCTGGGAGGAGAAAAACTGTCTAGGATGATGTTAATTACAAGCAACATTTATTCGCAATGGCTACTGATTACATCTTCTATTCTTGTAGAACAAAACATTAGGATTTCCATTAAAACACAAAATCAGATCTAGTTGTATTGAATCGGCATTTTTTAGGAAAGAAAAAAAGCACAACATGTTAACTCCTTTGACTCCTATAAACACCAACAGATAAAAATATCTTGCATCAAACTCATTTAAAGAAAAGTTGGAAAGATATGTAGTGAAATCAAGGGAGAAATTTTGTCAGAAAGAAGCACTTCAAAACCAGAAGAATAAAATTGCTGGTAGAGTGGAAACAAATAATCAAGCAAGATCAAAAGTGTCAAAACTCAACAAGCTGCATGCTGAGAAAAAAGCTGTTAGGAAATAGTAGATATATCGGATATTTTTCAGTGCAGCAAGATGGCTTAAAAGTCTTGCTCTTTGAAGAGAAAACCTTGCGGGGGTGCCTTAGGAGTGTGATCTCATTAGCTGCTGTGGCCACTCTTTCATAACAGGCAGTGTTGCTCTGGCATCACTCCCATCCTCAAGCCCTAGGGAGGCTTTACAGCAGTGAGCAAGGACCAGTTTACAGAGGGGACAGGAGAGGGTGTCTGAAGCTGGGACACAGTACTGGTAAAGGAGCTGCTGTGGGAGGATGACTCAGGGTTTTCTCCTGCCCATGTTACCCTCCCTTGCAATATTAATACAGCTCTTCCAGGGCAGGAGTGGCCGTATTCCTGTGTGCAGTGCACATGATGGAGCACTACTGATCTACCCTGATGGGGTCTCTCAGTGTTGCTCTGAATAAGCACAATCCTAAATGCTCCCTCGAAGAAGAAGCAGTGGGCACTGGTGGTGCTGGGCTTGACAATGTCTTGCACAGTGCAGTAACTGCATCAAAGGATGCCCCGAGCAGTTGTTTTCCAGCTTCATGGTCTGGAGTTTATGGAAATGTGTATTTCTCTCAACAGTCAAAACTTCTCGATGTGTCCATTCCTGCACATCCTTTGTCTCAGCCTTTGTTACTACTTTTTTCTTCCACTGAGTGTTTCTTCTTTTTTCTTCCTCTGAGTGAATTAACTGATGAAGAAAGGCCTCTACCTTCAATTGCTATTGCTCCCGAGCCCTCGCTGTTCCACTGGTATTACCTCCCCACACACTTTTCCTTGCAAGCATTGTGTGGGGAGTGTCATTTGTCTTCCTCCATCTTCTATGCTCTTGAGAAAAACATCCTGCACTGGGGGTGTGGTCACATCCAAAAGATTTAGCAGTAGTATAGTGTCATTAGAGCTGCGATGGCCTAAGGGTACATGGTGAAAGGTATGTCAGGAATGGCAATATATTTTCTTGAGCCAACCAATGTACATGTCAGAAATGAGAAGCCTTTTGGTGCAGGGGACCTTTCCCTGAGGGATTATTTGCAGGGGCAGTCATTAGTTACATAGGGGACATCTCTCCCTCGTCACCAGCTGTGCTGTGTTACCTGATACATTAGTAATCACCATGCTAGCTTTGCACTTTCTTGTCACCTTTTGTTCTTGGTTTCCAGGAAAGTTCAAGTGCGACCAGAGCATCACAACAAGTCTGTCTAGGTAAGGATCAAACATTTCACCCTATTGATAAATGCAGCCTTCTCTGTAGGGGGACACAAAAATAGCAGTATGGAAGCACTGGAGACTTAGTAGTATTCAGACCAGGCTGAATAGACACAACCAATTATGGGAGCATAAACAAAATACAAAAAGGGGACACCTCAGCAGCATTAGGGTAAGTAAAAGATATCTGAGGTCAGCTGTATCTATCTGAGGCCTGATTCCCTAGAAGAGGTTCATTTCAGATGACCTTAGATGTCTGTAAAGCAGCTGAACTAATCGCCGTGGCTCCGCTTACAACCAGGGAGAGAAGTATGAGGGTGTGATTAATCTCACCTATAATAGGTCAGTGTAATAGTAGGTCAGATGAATCCTTCCCTGGAAATGTTTGCTCCTCTCTGCTGTAAAGAGGAGTCAGAGTGACTAATGCAGATAACAGCACCTGCTTTGTAAATGTCTGCAGTTATATAGAAGAATCCTGCCCTCCCTGCCCAGCTTGGCCCATAGCCAAAACACACTTAAACTGCTGCCTAAACTTAAAAGTATATTTGAGGTTACTCCTGAATTTGTAGTGCAGGTAAAGTGTCTTCACTGATGCTGAGAGGCAGAAAGAGGGAAAAAAGCAGGGATTTGTTTTTTAACCCTGTTCACAGGCAGAGTAAATGCCTGAGAAAGAGACACAAAAAACAAGCACCAGCATTGCCTGGACCAGGACTGATGGTATGGGATTGGAAAAGTAAAACTGGGATCACTTGTTATGGCTGAGGGCTGGTAGAAGGAGGTTTGAAGCTATCTTTTATGTATTTGCAAAGGTGTGATTGCATCAGAGGACGTCTGACTTGTCCAGTGATTCTTCTTCCTTACAGAAGCAAGCTGGCAGGGACCACCCAGACCAGTCGTCGTGAGCAGCTGGCACACATCTGTCTGCAGTGCACGACTTCAGCCCACAGAACTTCCTACAGTCCCTCCCATCTATACCCGACCAGGTCAGGACTCATCAGTTTTAATTACACTGGCAGGTTTTATTTCAGTGACTCTGCAGATTAAAAATCTCTCCAAGCTACAGCCTGCTTTCTCCTCCATGCCAAAATAAAAAAATCTGGTTTTGCCATGCGGTAGCTGCCCCTGGCTATCCTACAGTCAAAGCCCAGTGATGCCAGGACACTGTGATATGACTGCAAGGTAAGAAAGGCAAAAGGAGCCACAGGCAGAGCTTATGGTTCTGATTAACATGATGATCCTTGTGTGAGACATTGGTGCCCTTCAGGAGCTCTGAACACAAGAGCTAATTTCTGCTTGATTTCATTATACAAGCGAAACCACCTTAGCTACCGGTAGAAGAGCGAATCTTGGTGTAATGACACGCTGGGCTGTGGATGGATCGCCCTGTCTGCATTTGGGAGCAGGCTATTTCCCCCGGGTGCTCAACCCTATGCTGCTGATACTCACCAGCCCTTCAGGGCTGCCCAGAGGGAGTGCTCCTCTGGGGAGCTGCAAAGATCTGGTGGCAGGCAGGACCTGTCCCCTGAGCTAGAGTCTTCTGCTTTTGGGGTCCACAGGAGGGGATGTTGGCAGTGATGAGTGGACTGGGCAGGCTCTACAGGGAGAAAGGTGGCTTTGCCATCCTGGTGCCACATAGGTGGCAGCAGCAACAGTGAGATTTTTTTCAGTGGCAGTGGAGCATTTGGTTTAGCTGTATGCTGCACAGCTGTAATTCTCCTTTTGGATGTGACTGTTGGAAAGAAAACCTCTTTCATTCTTCTATTTCCCTGAATCCACTTCTGACTGTGAGGCACTGCTACCCTCCCATAGAGGATTAAAGAAGAGAATAGGGTGCACCCTTGGAACATGAGATAAACTGGTAAAAGCCACCCATCCTTGCTGAACACGCTTGGTCTGCATCAAAACCATGGGTCTGAGAGAGGGAAAAAAGTGAACGAACTGATGAAGTTGCAGCAATTCTGCAGCCAACATGCTTTTCAAGATCAACAACAGATAAAGCACTGCCCCTCCCATCACAGCGTCACTTTGGTAGAGATTATGAGAGCTGTACTCTTAGTTTGCCTTGTTTTGAGCAAATCTCCAGGTTGGGTTTCAGCATTATCTGTTGGTAAGTGCAGTTTCATTCATAGCCCAGTCCCAACGGCCTCAGAGGGGCAGGTGTGTTTTGCCACCTGGGAACAGATTGCTGTTCTTCAGGTTCAGTTTTTCACATGAGCAAATCTGTCTTTCAAATACTGCTTTTATAGCAAAGAGAGTAGGAAAGAAAAAAAATAAGCCCAAGGAAACACGTAGATCAAATGAGCACTGTGAGTTATCTGTATCTGGCTTGTCATATAAAGCCATTGCTAATTTTCTGTAATTTTCCCACAGGGTTAAAAGAATGCTATCCAAAAGCATCCATGTGAGGACAGATGCCAGGATTAAGAGGCATGATGTGTATTAATTCCACATAAATCTATATCCTGTTTGAGCCTGAGTCAGAGTATCATAAAAGAGCTGAAATGAGGCTTCACAAGAAGGATGTAAAGGTATTTTACCCTGCCCTACTCATGAGAAAAGTAGGAAAAGGCACCCTCCCATTTATTTGAGGTGTTAGGAATTATTTACTCCGTAAAAACACGCATCCATTTTGTTTGGATTTGGAGTAAATGGAAAGGGAGAGAGATGGCATCTAATCTGGAGCAGGAGAAAAGGTAGAAAAGAAAACAGCAGACACTGAAGATGAACTCCCTGATAGTCTGCTGTCTCCAACACCCAGATTTTTAGACTGAATGCTTGGAAATAGATATTAGGAAAAGGACAAGGCATTGTCTGTTTCCCTCCAGCACTGGGAGAGAAAGAGAAAGGTGCAGAAAAATCTGTTCTCTCCCAATAGAGAGTAGGAAGTTATTTTCATGAGAGCAGTGGAATTAGACTAAACTATATGATATCTGCATAGAAATATTTTTACATGCTGAATCAAGCTCTGGTTAGGCCAATATTCTTCCTTTCAGCAGGAGAGATGCATCTTTCTTCTGGGATCTGTGCCTTTTACATGCTACATTCAGTACTCGGGCACCTTTATTGATGTAATATGTGTGGTACTGGAAAGAATAAATGCTTTAAGAAAAATTATCAGCCTGAGGACAAATGGCATTATCACTAATTGTACTTTACTAATTCTGCCTACTCAAAAGGAAAGGTAATCTGAAACAAAGTATGTGGTTACTGCAGGATGAAGAAATTCTGCTTGGAATTGCAGCTCGCAGCGAGTGACTCATAGTGCACAAACAGCCGAGGTGTGGGTAGCACTAGCAGACAGTTGCCTGTAATGACTACCGCATGCAACATAATGAATGAAGCACTGAATAAAGAGCTCTCTGCGAATTGCAGCTATGTGAATGGCAAGCCTTTCATTTTAAGCCTGAGACCTGTATCACAAATATTAGGTTTGATAAACACATTTTTAACATGTTTAAGTATATCCATGAATGGGGTGGAGAACTGAGACAGCAGATATTGCATCTGATTCCTAGAATTTCAGTCTGGCTGTAGCATTTTAAGAGACTCAAAATGTACTTCTATAAAGGCAAACAATCATTTCTGAAAGGTACATTCCATTTTGGGTTTGATGTCATGCATGGAAAGGCTGTGGCTATTATTTTTATTCTGGTCCAAGCTTGTATTTTCAGCTATTCCATGTATATCCTGCTGTTTGTAAATGTTCTTTCACTACCCACTTGCAGTAGGACTGCACAGATTGTGAGCAAAAAGGGATATGTTCCTCTGGCACAAGCCAACTATGGTATGACAGGGCACTAAGGACACTTGTGGCTGACATCAAACTAGCATCTATGGTTCCCAAACTGTATCTGGCCTGTCTACTGTCTGGGGCTGCCTGGCTAGCAGCTACTGTCAGCGGAAAGGAATAGGTGGGCACTTCATTCTTGTGTCAGTATAATCCTAGTAGTTGTGATGATGATTGACAACTGAGCTGAAAGTCTGCCAGGTGTAATTTCAGGTGCAAAGGCCATGCTTTGCAAAGGCTGGACTATGAAGTAGACCAACGAATACTGATTTGTGAATTATTCCTAGTCTGCTGTTTGAGGAAGTATTTTAAATACAGTTATGATTGCATCTTAATAATCAGATAAATTTGTAAATGCTTATCATGGTAACATGTACTTCTAAGGATCATAACAGGCTATATAATGAATGAAGCACTAAGTGAAGACTCTGTAAGACAACTTTTATGTGAATGGGAAGCCTGTGATTTGAAGCTAAAGATTTACCTTTGATCTTGATCTGAAAGTGTCCTGAGCACTACATTGCAAGATGCTTCTTGCAGTGCAGCCCCTCCCTTTGTGTCACCACCTTGGCGTAGCAGCTGACATAGGTCAGATACTGAAACTGACTTTACCAACATCAGGGTGAGTCCTGTTGTCAAAGTATCCCCCAGCAGAGTCAAAACATATTAGTTTACAGGAACAGTGTGTTACTCAGCATCATTGTTATTTAACTGATTCCAATTTATTTTTCAAATTTTTAATATGACCACCCTTAGTTTCCAAACTAATTTTGATCATGCTGAACTTTAGCTGGATCTGAGTTGTTGCTCTTCTACTATGACCTGGTCTCAGTGTCTCATCTCTGTATCTATGCTACCTAATACTTACCAGCCACAGGTGTCCTGTCCAAACACCAGTTAATGAATGTAGTCTTCCTCCCATTTATTTAGTTAAGGTATAAAACTCTCATTCCTATGGAAACAAGCCAAGTTGTAGATACCACTGCTTTTGCTATATAGAATCATAGAATCACAGAATGGTTTGGGTTGGAAGGAACCTTAAAGCTCACCTAGTTCCAACCCCCCTAACATGGGCAGGAACACCTTCCACTAGATCAGGTTGCTCAAAGCCCCATCCAACCTCAAAGCATATACACAAAGCAAAATCACTTTAGCTCTCTGATGCATACTTTTTGTTCTGCAAGTCTTAATAAAAAGAGACTGTGGTTTGGGTGAAACTGTTGTCGAGTTGGATGGCCCTCACAGACATAGAACAATACTACTTCCCTTATAGATGCTGTTGTTGTTTCTGTGTCATTGCTGCTGATTTCTATCAGCCTTGTTTAAAGAAGCCCTTTTTTAAGAGGGAAAGCTTATGCTTTCCCACCTTGCTTGATAGCTTTTCTTCTCTTAAGAGGCCTTCTGACAGGATCCATCATTATTTACTGACCTCTTAATTTATTTTTCCCATATGCACATTCTTGCTGGTTTAACAATGTCTCAATTATGTAATGAAGATTGCACTATACCCAAGAAGAAAAATCCATTTCTGACATAGTTCTAATCAGGGAATCAAAAATGTGAGAACTTGAACATTCACAGCTCAGGGTTAGCTTAATATCAATACTGAGAAATGTGTAGTCTTTGGACCCTGGGAAATAATAGTCAATGCAGAAGTTTATATCATTTATAAAAAGGAAGGTGATCTCATGTGTTACAGAATCACGGAAGTGAGAAATGGAAAAAATGTACTTGATCATCTTGACCTCAGCTTAGGTTTGTTCTGTGCAATACATTTTCTGGTGCCTTCTCCAGATTTCTTTTCAGGTGACTAGGGATTTACTGTTTGTTGCAATCTTTGTTCATTTCTAGAGAATGGTTTTCACTCAGAGCTGAGAGGGGAACTGGAATTTTGTTTGTCATAATTTCAGGTCATTTTTCCCATTTTTCCTCAACAAAGACAGCTTAGCTCCTGGCATTAATTGCATTATAAGGACGGACGGTTTATCCCTGAGCAACGACAGTACTACTTAATACAGACAGTGTCCTTATCAAGAAGTAAAAATGCCAAGGCATGTTTCTTGAATTAAAAATATGAGAGTCAAATACTGATGGTTACAGCCTGGTCATTGATGGGACAACTTGCACAGAAGAAGAAGAAAACTTGCTTTTTCTTTTTTTCCTTAGTTTTGAAGACAGTTTGCTTGACATAAGATCTAATTTGACCAGCTGCAGTACTAATGATAGAAGAATAAAATGAAAGAGAGGTAGAAATATTTTTAGTGAAAAGCCAGCCCTATACTTCATTTAAAAAATTCATGACTCAGAGAACGTCAAATGGATTGAGTTCTCCATGGCTCCTCAATGACCCTCACAGATGCTTCCTGCCTTGATTTCAGTGTGTTTGTAGCCTTTTGTAGGTTACTTGCATCCCACGCAGACATCCCTTTACCAACATCCTGTGAACCTCTAGCTGTGTTTCCTTGTGAGTACTCGGCTTCCTAGAGCAGAAGGACGGGTTTGTGTGAGGCTGCTTTGCCGTAGCGAAGCACTCAGGGAGCTTGGCTGGCCTATACAATGATGCAAACTCTGGTTTGACCAAAGCAAATATATCTCTTGTACATACGGTAACATTTCTGTTTGATTTTTAGTGTTGACTCAGACTTTGTGTTTAAGTAAAGATAGTGAAGGCAAGTGGCTCAGGAGTGTGAAACCACAGCAAGACTTGGTCTCCACTGGCACCATTCCACATATATTTTACGCAGACTTATTCCAGCCCTATCCTGTGAGTGCATGACTTGTCCTTAATAACAGTATTAATAGTGATTCACTGCTCAAGTGTGTGATCAGCCACCGGTCACCTGTTTTTGGAACAGCTCAATCCCAAGACAAATAAAAGCTTGCTAACTAGTAATGACATACTAGTACACCTGGTGCACTTCCTTGTAAATTGCTCCCCATAAATGTATGACATGAATCTTAACATAAACTTTATAGGAAGTTTTCAGCCAAATGTAACTGCGAGTCTGAATTCCCCTCTCTCCTCTCCTCTCCAAATGTTCTTTAACTCCTCTGCTGGGAACAATCCTTGGCCATTAAACCATAATGTTCAGCTATTTAGAAAGAGGCTTGGCACAAAGGGTTACCTAAAGCTTACACAAACCAGTTTTTCCAGGTTTTGTGTGAGCATTGTGGTTTAAAAGAGTGGAAAGTTACCAGAAGTAGCACAGAGCCAGGTGTTAGTGGGTAATCAGAAGGAAGGATCACAGAAACAACTGGGAAGCCTTGACCAGGAGGATGGGAGAGACAAGCTTGTATTTAGAGGAGGGAGGTATGGCAGGGTCCCTGAACTCAGAGAATGCAAAACACGAGTTGTAAAGGTAAATCTGAGCTCACTGTACGTCACGTTGCTCTGAATCAGTGATGTCTGAGTATAGTGAAGAAACTGAGACAGAGAAATGCACACATCATATACTATTTGTACCAAGATCTGTTTACTTTTCGTGCCACTACGTAAGCCTTGGGTCTTGGTTTTCTGTGTGGGGCATGTGTATCCAATGATATACGTGTAGCATGTGCATGTGCATTGTGTGTGCACATACATCATCTCATGGATGTCATCTGCCAATGAAGAGTTAAGTGATGAAAAGGAAGGCTTTGCTTTCTTTGATAAGGAGGGAGCAGGAGGCCAGTACTGAGTCTTGTGGGTAGGGAGGCAGACCACTGTCTCTCAGACAGCCCGCTAGATAAGGATTTTGCACCACAATGGTATAGATAAAAATTTATGAAGAGGTTACCCACTCTAATTTGGGTAATGTACGGTCTCCGTGACTTATACCAATAGGCTCTTTCAGCCACTTCTTTTCTTTACCTTTGTACCATCATAGCAACCCAGGAGCAGAGGCGGAGGCAGGGAACGAATGCAGTGCCTGGTGTCTTCCAGAGGTCAGGACAACATGAGGACAGGAGGTGAGAGTGCAACACAGGGGTCTCCTGAGTGGCCAAAGATGGAGTTTGACCAAACCTGTCATTCTGAAATAAGCTGCTCCCCCTGCTTTCTGCTCCAGTGTGGTTCCAGGGAAGCAGGGGACAAAGCCTTTCCTTGTGGGCACCTTACCTTCCTCTGACCTTGCCCAGCAGGACTGCACCAGTGCTGCTGTGAGCCGGGCTGCCTGTGGCTGCAGAGGACAGTGTCACGCTGGTGTCACCCTGTCTCCGGGGTGCTGTGGGTGGAGGGAGGGTGTCTGTCAGGGTGCAGGCAGCCGCGCAGGAAGGGGAGGGCAGGCTGTGGGGGAAGGGGAACAAAAGGAAATTCATTGATGGAAAGCAGAGGGGGGTTATGGTCTTGTTTTTATTTTTAACAATGGGCAGCTGTGAATTTTTACACAGGATTATTTTAGGTCTCAGGCCAGGCTGTTTCATGCTTCGTCGGTGCCTGAGTTTCCCCTCCAGCTATCTGAATCCAAGTGATATTATTTGCAATTACTTCAAGAAAGCAGAAGCTCAGAGGGAGTGTCCTTGGTGAATAGCTGTAATTTCTGTGCTGTGGCTGCCCAAAAGCTATTACGGCTCTGCTATCTCTGGCTGCCTGCCAGCAGGAAGGATTCCTTCCAGAATTAATTGCATTTCCCGCCTTATCCAGGGAGTGGGGAGCAGGCTCACAATAGGTGTATCACCTTGCAAGTAAATAGCGACATGTCTTCTCACGTGTGCTGTAGAAGGGCAGCACAAGCAAGAAGTCATACATGCCACTGATTTTCAGGACTTTGCCCATAGCCAAAAATTAGTAAAGGTGGGAAAGAGAAAGTAACTCTAGTGTTAGGCTCATTCTTGTTTCTGGTATGGAGGAAGTGGGGGTTGCTTCTACAGAGCGTTATTCACAGTGACGTGCAGAAGCTGTCACCACTTTGCTTTGCTGCGTGAAAGAAGGATATGCAAGAAAACTGCAAGCTCAGGGTCTTGGCTTTGTTTTATTTAAATGCTATTTATATAGAACTACCTTGACTGCATCTATATTTTATGGTGAGTAGGTGCACAGATTTGAACTTGCCCCTCATCTACATGACATAGCCATGTTTGGGTGCAGCCTTTGAGCAAGGTTTGAGATGTGCTGGCTGAGCTCAGGCTATCTTTAGCACAGGCCCCTTGCTTGCAGCACAGGGCAGGAGGACCTACCTGGTCCACTGCCACTTATCATGTACGTTTCTGTCACACCAACCACTGGTAGGAGGGACATCCAAGGCAGGGGGCCAGGCCACACATCACAAGGGCAGGTGGGAACTTTTGGGCAGCTGTAGCACATCGTCCCCATGCAACACAGGGATGCACTACACAGAACTTGTGGCCTCCTCTAGTGATCAATGTGGCCCTGGGGCAAGGAGCAGAGTGAGCCTCAGCCCCTGGCCCAGCACCAAATGGCACTACCTGGATTTGACAGATCTGTGAGGTCTGTTTATGAAAAACAGCCTGTAAATCTCAATGGCATGATGGTTTCCCCATTCCTCATCATGCCTGTAAGGCAGGGAGCCATGCCAGCCACCCCCTGGCATGGGCTGCATCCATGTGGCTGTTCCAGGTCCATGTGGAGCAGCTGCTCCTTCCCCTTCTCCCTTCGTAGGAAAAGAAGGAGGCATCACCTGAGAGGTCTTCCTCCCTTCCTCACCATATAATGAGCTTACAGGGTGGATTGCAATCTGGCCCTATAGATTTCTACTTGGTAACTTTGGTATTTTTACAAGAGGGCATAGAGACATTATGTATTAGTAACATTTTCATTAGATGCATTCAACAGACCTGAAGTGGTGGTTAGATAGAAAGAACCAGGCAAAGGGGAAGAAAATAAAAAGAGAAAAGGAAAGGAGAAAAAAAAAAAAAAACACAACAAAATCCATTTCTTTTTCTCTGTCTTTTAACACCAAAGTGCCAAGGACCCCAGTGCTGAGACCTTTTGTAAACTGACATGAAAATGTTCATGTTAAAAAAGACACCAATTTATTAAAGCACTGGGGTCATTTTATCTGTTGTCTTTTTATCTCTTCCTCTAAAAGGCAACAAAGAAAATTAGAAAATAAACTAGCTGTTCATGTAACCTAAATGGAAGCAGAAAATACTCTACATAGCCAGCTGCTGTTCTTCTCTGGTTCATCTCCATTCACTTTTGTGCTGTTGCACCAAGACTGATGTAGTATAATATTATTGATAATATTTGTATATGACAGGTTAGATTAGTGATATTTCAGATATCACAGGTTAGATTAGTGATATCTGAGAAGGGGCCACATTCCTCTTTCTTCACCTGTCAAGCAAAACCTAATTCATTCAACACCCCCAATGAGCTTGGGTGGCTACCTATGGTATAGGGCCCGTGCTGAAAATGCTGACACTGGAGTCAGCATTTGAGCAGTGTTATGAGTCATGGGCCAGATCCCCAGGGGGATTCAGATGTCTGATGCATGTCTTACATCCCCGCATTGCTGCTCAACTGCACATAACCATGGAAGCAAGTCAGTCCTCTCAGGGTCCATGTTTCTGTTTGTGAAGTCACCAAGGTACCTACTCTGCCACCTCTACATGTGCATATTCCCATCCTAGCCAACAGTTTGTGCTTGAGAACAAGTGGGAATCACAAACCTTGGCTGCTTCAACTCTGGGACCCAGTGCAGTAGCATAAAAGGAATGCAATGCCACCTTAAACCCAGCAGTGATGGGGAAGCCCACACATGCAGTGTGACCACTCTTTCCATACATTCCCCACACAGAAGCAGGGATGGGACTGTATAGACTTGCCAACCCAAGGGGTGGATGGGAACTTGTGAGCTGTAGAGCACTGGTAGGCATGCTACTGCAACCTCTCCTCGTTAAACTGTTCTGCTTGGCATAAATAATTAAATGCTGTTGGGTTACACAAGATGAAAGTGAGATTAGCTTGGGAAGGCACTCACTTGGGAGACAGAATAGTTAGGCTGAAATCCCTGTTTGGGCATTTAATTATTTATACCGATCCAGAAGAGATTAAGAGACACCCACCTAATTTAGTAGTTGGCTTATGATTAATTTTAGCAGTGGTCAGGCAGAACATTAAGATGACTACTAGTATATATCTGCTTAAAAGAATCCAGTCTTTTGTTTAACATTATTAGGCTGACAAAAAATGCACAATGCTTGCTTTGTGCATATCTCCAACATCAGTAATGCAATCAGTATTGTTATAACAAAGCATTAGTATTTCACTAGTAAGAAATCATCTGACTTTCCAGTCATAGTCACTGAATTAGTAAAAATTATACAGATACATAGAAATGATTGAATGCTGTTGTAGAAAGGTGAAATTTTAAATTAATGTTATCTCATGTGGGATGCAGTGAAAGAGGCAGCTTACAATATGAGATAGGTCATCCATACCCGAAAAGAAATCACAGATTTGGTAACTTGTTAGAGATGCTTTAAATGTGAACTGCATAAACAAAAGGATCCCATTTGTGTGATAGAAAATGTTTATTTATAATTCAGAATTTGTTTCCTTTAGCTGCTGTCAATGAAATGACCTTGGTGTTAAAATATTAGTGGAAAATTTGAGTTAGCCGGTGAGTGCTGCAAGTGGAAATAACTGTTGTTGGCTGTTTGTATGAAAATGGAGAGCTGATGTGACAGCTGATTTGGTTGAACATGACATAGCTATATTTACCCACAGTAGCAAAGTGTGGTGAAGTCTGGGCTGAGCTCACTGGAAAAGCATTGAGAAGATGGAGAGCCTGGGATCCCATACATGGTCAGACAGCTTGATCTGCTCACTAAACCAAGAGGTATGCCTTAGTAATTTTTTGAGGCTATTTCTGGAGCGGTACAGTTCACTCAAACCAATGTTTTGCAATAGGCTTGGAGTATAAGATTCACACTTATTTACCACTGTGCACACCCCTGCTGAAGTTACTGGACAGCCAAGGGGCATGGTTGTCCAGGGAGCATCCGGAGACAGGAGGGTACAGCTGTGTCCTTCACATCTGCTCTGTTCTGATTCCCTACAGCTGTGTAGCCCCACTGCACCCTACAGCTGATCTCACACCATCTGTCTGAAGCCAGCACATTGCCATTGCCGTTGCCGTCATGACCATGCAGGCTCCAGGCTCTTGAGACCTTCATTTTCCTCCAGGGTCAAGAGGATTCCTTGCATTTTCAGGTGTGACTAGAGCTTCAGAGGGACCACGATGCAGAATTGCACATATTGACTGTTCTTTTATGTTACGAACTGCACTGAAATGTTGCTAAAACACAAAGGAATAACATTGGTGGTGTTAAGCAGAAGGTACACTGCAGATGTCAAGAAAGACATTTATGTCAAGGTTTTCAAACTCCCAGATAATCTGGAAACTGCTTAAAACAGACACTTATTCTGCTCATGTAGTTTATTTTGCCTGCAAGGCCCTCTCTGATTTCACTCCTTCAGTGCTATTAGCACTTCTCATCAACTATTTCCTTGTTAGAGCATGAGTTGGAGAGATTTTATGTGCTTGTTATTGCTAAGAAAACTTCTTTGCATATCCATCATGTAGTTCCCTTATCTGTGTTTTTCAGGCTACATCTTGGCAGGAATATACCACAGGGCACTATTAGTGTCCCCAGTTTCTGATTAAGTCACTAGCCACATCATTGTGCAAATGCACAATAACGCCGTGTCATATCACATTAGACAAACAAGCCGTTCAGGGTTGTTTCTCAAAGGAGAAAATGGCAAAGCTGGGGATGAGGGTCACTGTTCCAGTTTGGACCACATTCACCACATAAAAGGGTCAGAAGGATGTAAACAGATCCTAGTACTCACTGGTTTTAATAATAGAAAGCAGAAACATGAAAACTTTCTGAGAACTATTCTTGTAAACAGGACTTGAAGTGAGCAAAAATGGCTTGGCACCAAAAACATTAAGGTCTCTCTTCAAATTCTGGTCTGCATCTCCTACAGGTGAGATGGAGGATCACATGCAGAGTATTTAGGTTTTCTTACATCTGTCACTGCTCTTAAGAGCTACTTACATCTTGCACCTGCAAACTGGACCTGAAGAAAGGTGGAAACTGAGGTCAAAGGAGAAGGAAGTCTTCCTTCTAGGAGCTTCTGCACTTTGCTGTAAATGCCTCCTCAACATGCAGGTTATATAAAGTTCTCTCAGCTTCATGGCAGTCTGAAAAAGGGATTTAGCTTTCTAGAGTGAAAACAGGGCTGATGAGATGCTCAGAAATGAGAGGACAATTGCAGTGTAAAATTGGCTTGCATGTGCACGACAGACTGGATGGTGATGTGAAAGGAAGATTGTAAAGGCTGATTTGATTAAAACGCTGTGAAAGTAGCGTCTGAATGGGTATGTCTGGAATGAAAGGGTGTCTGGGGGGACCATTTTCCTGCAGGGTGGGGCTTTTGGTGTTTGTCTTTGCAGATGCTACTAGCTACAGAAATGTTAGGATTTAAGAGCACACACTTGGCTTTAAGTCCACGACAGGCCACATTTTCAAGGGTGTGCATGGATACATCATTAATGTCAAAGATTTTAATTTTATTTTCTGAAGGCAAGGGAAATTCTGTTTTTCTTTTCAGAGGTAGTGATATTTTAGGAGTCCTGTACAAGACCTTTTCAGTACCATGTAGCATCTGCCTACAACAGACACTCTTTTCTCTATCATATTATCATAATAAAGGATTTTCTGTATAATAAAGACAGTCCAGAACAGGAAAAATTCATGAAGCTTACAGGATCATGTGAACGTGTTTCATATTTGGACATCATTATGGGTTCCAACTGAAAAATGGGACTCTCAGATGTGGTCACAGTACAAACTATTATGCTTATTATTAACGGCAAAAGGATCTTCGGGTTGACAGCTAGACAATAAACAAGAAAATGTTGCTCTTCTGTAAGAGCTACATAGTGAAACTACATCTGCTGTATGTCAGTCACACATAGGAAACTGTTTAAATATATAAGATGCGCTTCAAAACCCTGTAGAAACAATCTGCTGACAGCAGCACTGTGCATTGGCAACATGCCACTGGCAGGTGCCTATGGTTAAAGACATGTCACAAATTTTACGTTTTGCCACAGATATTTAAAGAAGGGAAACTGAAGCGCATGTTGATTCATAAAATGTAATGGCCTTTCCTTTTCCTTTTCTTAGTAATCTCTAATCAAGTTGAAATTGTCTTTCTAATGAGTTATTTGCTACCACAAACCTCCATGCTTTATTCATGAACATTGTTGAGGTGTTTCGGCAAAACCAGTCATAAATCATTACTCACATAGCTTAAATTTTTGTCAACATCTTTCATTTCCAATTTGTATCAGAACAGGGCTTGCACTCACTTGAGTGCACAGAGTGACAGGTTAAAACCCAAGCCAGGCTTGAAGTGATTCCCACACACAAGACAGCTCCTGTTCTTGGGTGGGAAGTACATGGGAAGATTCTTACTGTTTGTGATACTCAGCAAGCATTCACAATATTTATTGAACATAAAGTTTTTTCAATTAGATGAATTTGTATCAGCGGAGTTATTATTCATATGTGAGAGATATAAATAATAAGAGCCAGAAGACCCCAGCATGCTGCAGTCTCAAAGCCACATGATATATAGGGATTTGAGTGGGGATCATTAGTATTAAACAAGTGATTTGTTAATGAAAATGTGTAATTTAAGGAACACTCATTTCTAAGGATGGAGAAAGGGTCTTTAAGTAGGAATCTTCTATCAAGTGGAAGTGGTGTAGACTGACTTTAAGGGTCTCTGATTTAAATTTAGTAAGAAAGCAGGAGTGCAAAGACAAGCCTTTCAAAAGCTAGAAAAAGCAAGCCTGTCCCTCACCCAGGCCTCAGGAAACAGGGTCAGGCTCCAGGGGAAAGAAAAGGAATTTATGTAAATATACAAACTCCAGCTGGAGGTTTAGTTGAAATATTTGGTCCTTTAAAATCTGAAACAAAAACCTTCCGCAGAGCTGGCTACCTAGGTTCTGAGGTTTGGTAGAGTAATATGTTCCCTTGTGTTTTTATTCATGTCATCATAATGAAAGCTGACTTGCCTTTTGAATAATATATACTTTATCTACACAGTGAGAGGAACTGAAATGAGCATCATTTACTGCAGGTTTATTTAAACGGCACCTCATACTAAACAGAGTACACTTTATAGCTCTAAGGGTTTTCAACACAAGGAATGGAAAAACTAACAGAAAATACATTTTCATTGTAAGCAAAATATTTCTGAAAAGCTCGTGTCTCCTGCCTTGTAGACAGGTGAAGGAGACATTGCATTAGCAAAGTACCTGCTAGCTTTGGGATGTCACATAGCCAAAGACTGGGACCTGGAAACCTTGAGTCTTTTTATGACAAAACACATCTGTGAATACAGAGCAAAACAGACTTTGCTTTGGCATTTCCCTCAGCAATGTCTGGATGTAAAAGAAAAAGATTTGGGGCTTGCCTTGTCACACCACCCCTGCCATGCAGATGCTGGAGGAGCTGTTAGCCCATTTGACACCTCTTTCAGCAGCTTGTGCAAGGGACAGCCATCAGTTGCTGCTGGCATGCAGCAGTCAACTTATCCCCATAATAAAAGACTACAGACTGCAACTGGATCTGGTGAATAACTGGGGAGCAATACAGGAGTGGAGGAGTCAAACTGTAGAAATGTCCCTGGTAAAATGTTACTTGTCATATAAACTTTTGGGGATGACTTTTCCTCCATCACCTTGTTGTAAGATTGATTCAAATGATCTCAGCAACCATTGCTGCTGACTACTTTTACATCTTGTATAACAAAACACACCACAGTGCATCAGCCACCAGCTGATCAGTGCAGTCAATATTTGCGCTGGATATTCAAGCAGATCCTGGCCCTGCAGTTCTGCTAAAACATCAGGAAGCCACAAAGCATTTAGATACACAGCTTCTTCTCTCCTTGCTTGTCCTACTTAATACAGCCCCTTTGCAGTATGCATAGAAGGTGTCATTGCAGTAGAGAGCAAATGATTAAGGATTTAGTTGCCGTTCCTCACATGCCTCTTCCACAGGTCACTTAGATGCAGGACTCTACCTAGCAAAGCTAAGAGGCAAGGGACACCACAAGAAGTTGCAGTGTATTTTTCATGTCTCGACTATTGTAACTCCTGCTATGGGCTGCTCACGTCCCAACCCTCCAGATGAACACAAGTGCAGAATTCAGCTGCCTGATTTACTTCACCAGTGCAAGCAAGCCTTAACCACATCTACACCATTACCAACTGGTCACATTGCCTTTCCATCCCTATCTGCATCCAACACAAGCACACAGTGCTCCACTTTTTTTTTGTTTACTGTTATTGATGTTATTTTGGTGAACCAAAAAAAAAGGCAAAATAACAGAGAATATAACTGCTAATAGTAAATTTTTCCAACAGTTTTTGCAGGAGAAATAGGTCCTGGACATGAGGAGGAGTTCTGAGAAGATTGGAATTCTAAACGATTAAATCCGTATACCCTCATCCCATCCTGGTAGTAGAGCAGAAGCAAGTTTTTCTTTAGGGACCTGCATTTTCCTTCACTGGTGGGAAAGGCAGCCTTCAAAAGTGGATGGTTCTATGAAATGGGTAAGGAAAGGTGGGCCCACTTTGATGTATTATTGTTATACTAGAACAAAACTCATTCCAGAAAATGAATGCCAGCAGCCATATGTGCATGCAGCTGGACAAAACATCTGTGTTTCAAGAACACAGTGGGAAATGACCATATGCGCAAGGAATCCTAATTCCTTTGTTCAAAGCTAAACGTGAAACTATAACAGGAAGCCCTTCTGGTGATTAAAACCAGAGCAATACCTGATAGCCAAACAGGTATGAGCTATTTAGACATGGCTAAACCCTGTATTAACAGAAGATCATTACATCTAAATTGGTTTTCTTGGAAGTTGAAAGGGTTTCATTTTTAAGATGGGGCACAAGCCAGCATGAAGCAATCCAGTCAAGAGACAACCCAAGGACAGAGTTGTTCTGTGCACCACAAGCGGGTGTAAGACTAGGGACAGTAGATGTCCTCATGGTTTTATGGGACTCTGTGGGTATTAAGAACCCTTGCCACCAGCTAAGCTGTGATTTCAGTTGCAGACCTTTATAGCCCAGTGCATTAATGTGGTTTTTTATTGAGGAACATGAGCTGGGGCCTAGTAGTAATTAGCTGGAACTCTAATAGTAGAACTGTACAGCAATGTTCAAACATGGACTGGCTGCTGCTAGCAAAAAACCCTCGTGCCAATGCTTGCAAATAAAAGAGCAGGAATTATTTCCCCAGGTCTGTACAGTTGTCTGCCAAGAAGGATCTGACTCTCTCAAAAACTGTTAATAGTCCCAGTACCAAGCTAATTAACTGCAATGGACCAGGTGTTACTTCATGATTAGTTTGTGCACAAGGTTTTTAACTAGCACAGTGAAGAGAGACAGAGCCCCAGTAGGATGCAAAGCTCCCTCCACTCTCACCTGTACGCCTGTAAGGAATCTGGGCAGGATCCAGACCTCGACACTAACCACAGTAACACATGTAGCTTCAAGGGGAAGTATTCATTTTAACTAATTCAAGTTGTTTGGCAGGTAGGTCTCCAGCCTAAGATAGTTGTGCAGGTTCTTTCTGTAGTTAGTGAAGAGATATAGACACTTCCATGAGCAATTTGTCCCACTCATCTCAAATGGTAGCCAATCTGATGTAGGATTTCTGCAGCTCTCTTCCCATACTTGGGTGCACATCCAAACCCTTGCACTATCCTTTTGGTCCTTGACTAAATGCACGCTCAAGGGATCTGGTCCACCAAAAATATGTTGCCTTTTTCTCTCCTGTCCTGTCCTGTCCTGTCCTGTCCTGTCCTGTCCTCTCCTCTCCTCTCCTCTCCTCTCCTCTCCTCTCCTCTCCATTCCTCTCCTTGGTTAGCTTTCAGCTGGATCAATTCTCATAAGTGCTTCATAGTACAGTTTTAGGATGGGAGTCTAAGCATCATACATGACAGAGACTAAATGCAAAATTTTGAGAAGATGGAAGCTGAGATTAACACCATGCTATTTGTTAAGGTCATGGCTGGGGGGCTGGAGAAGGAATAAAGAAGAGGAAGGGGAAACGATTTAATTTCACACAATTTTTGCAGGAAGCATTAACCCTGAGAAACAAGTGAACTTTGAGGTAGTCTGCCCACCCTTTCTTCTGCCTGGTGACCTCTGTCTCCCCTCTTTACCTCAAGGTTGTCCCCATAGTAATGTGACCTTGATAAAGTGAAGCCAGTCATGCAGACACTCTCACCACACTGAATAGGCTAGGAGGGAACAAGGACTGGGGAAGAGTTGAAAAGTAAGCTGTGTGAGAAGGGACAGTTGCAAAATTGTACAGGGAGGTCACAATAATTTACTTGAAGTATTGAATGCACCTCTTGTCTGACTGGTGCCCTAGTGTCTCAACAATAACTCAAGAAAAGCAACGTTCTTGCCTCAAAAAGCAAATAATTGCTACAAAGGAATTTCCTTTGTTTTGGAGCTATTTGTTAGTTTTTATCTTCATGTCTTAAATATATTTACATTTCACTATGATTAGTGGTTGCAGTCCTTAATTCAGGCACTTAACTGTTTAATCTAGTCCTAAAACCAGATAGATTTTAGAGATAAGATAATTAAATTTTGACCCTGTGATCAGAAAAACCACAAACCCAGAAAGAAAACCTTGATGTTCTACCCACTCCCTGGGCAAAAGCAGCATTTTGACTGAGACAATTCTGCCTCTTGATTTTCTGCTGCCAGACATTGGCCACCATCAATCCCATTAATTAGTATCTCCCTCCATTTTAGTGGGACTAGCGGTGGGTGAAGGTATGCCTCAGCAAGGATAAGTGAGAAAGAACTTGGGACTTCAGTGGCTACAGATAGAAGGGGGATGAAAGAAATGACTCTTTTGGTAATTTAGCTCAGATTTTTCTCTCATTAGTTTATTACCCTTGGAGCCCCACAAAGGTGTTACTAAGCCTCATCCACTTATTAAGTAGGATCCTGCTCCCATGCATGTGGGTGCAACCCTACAGTAGTTCCACTGGAGCTTCTGCTGCCACTTATTCACTTGACCATGCAATTTTTATTTACATGAACATATCTAGAACATGATACTCGCATGAATAACTCCAGATTTTTCTTCTAGGCTGGCAGCCTCAGCACCAGGTTCAGACAGCTGTATTCACTTGACTACAGTGTAGGTGCTGTGAGCCTGGTGTACAAGCTCCTGCTGTAGGTGGTGGAGAGCTGGGGCTTGATTAGTTGTGTTCATATCAGTGTCTGGAAGGGATAAAGACATCTTTGATTACCCTCAACTGCCTAATGGCACTGAACACTTCAAATCAAACAACAGACTTGAGCCCTGATCAGTTCAGCCAGTGGAGCCTAAAGAGGGATTCAGGGCACAAGAATAGCTGCTCACCTGAGGGTGAAGTCAAAGGGGTCTCTAGACCCCTTGGACTGTACTGGCTGGACCTCCAAGACTACAGCAGGAGCATGGGCATGTAGCATGCATGTAGGAACCTGAGCTTCTCCCAGGTCATCTAAGGGCAGGTCTGTGCTCGAGTGTGCACTGCTCACACACTTAGCCGGCTACAGCTGGGCAGTCAGGTGAGTGAGATGCTCAGCCCATAACAATACACATACTGACTCCTTGCAGGGTGTGTTAATTTAGGCTCAACACTGCCATAATCATAGCCACGGGGCTTCTGGCTGTGCTGAGCAGAACCTGCTTAGGACTGCCTGCAAATGCCAAGCAGACATACCCCAGAAATTAGGTATCTTTTCCCTCTTTCCCTTTTAGAAGTTTGACCAGATGATTATTATTTAAATAAGTTGAGTTTTCCATGTACTCAAATGTAAATACAAACCATTTATTTTCCTTAGTGTTCAGGGATTATGATTCTGTCTCTTTCACAGCAGTTTGTAAAACAGTGTTCATTATCATTGTTTGTTTTTCTAGCACATTCTTTCTGTCTGTGAGGTTTGACACTTTGGAGCCATATTTGATCTGCAGTGTTCTCTTAAATCTATACCTGGCTACACTGTCTTTTTAATTTTCAAACGGCTTCAGAAGAATCCTTGAAGAACTTAGGGTGGCATTCAAAAAATATTTGCCACCTAACGCCCCCCTGAGCAACTAAGTCTCTTGAGAGCAATAGGACTTTCAGCCCTAAATTCTTTTCCCAGTGAATACAAGTGTTGGGTTTACTATTTTCTGTCTGCAAGAAGAACAAAAAAATGTCCACAAGAAGAAATATTCTGAAACATTTTGTTTCCAAAACATCCATGTATTTCATTTTGGTCTGTTAATTGACATGAGCTCCATTTCGGGTCACCTGGGGGTTGAAGTGGATTTCTCTGTTGGGGTCCGTTGCCTTGTGATGTTGTGGTTTTGGAGCCTGATGCACTTATTTTTCCCTGGAAAACAGTTTGACCACACTATACTTCCCCTAATGATAAGACCTTCTTGTAGGTGTTATTTGGAAGGTGTTGGCCTTCAGGAACTCCAGCCCAAAGGAAAATATAAGTCCTCATCCCTGTATATCTAAGTGACATGATAAGAAAGGTTAAAATTGATCATATTTTAAATTAAATATATTGAGCACAGTCTTCTGAATTAAGATGAACTTTTCCAAAAATGAAATTGAAAAAATAAATAAAGCTTCCTACTGACCATCTCTTATTACTTACTGGTATAAGTAACTATTGTTGGCTGTAGCACAACAGGTGATTGTAGAAGATGTAAGTCATGCACCAAGCATAAAGCCAAATTTAGTGTTGAGGAAATAGAAGCTGATTTCCAACCCTTTATAAATCTCATATGTCAACCATTCATCTGCACTAGCAAGCAGTCAAGCTACATTTTAATAAAAACATAAATATATCCTTGATGGCAGTGCAATATGTAGCAAGCTACTTGTAGACTTGAAGTCCTCTATTAAAGTTTATCAAACTGATTTTAGATTATTTTTGTCCTGCTTTTTCTTATGTGAATATTTAAGAGAATACTTTCATTAGGTGTCCAGATGAAGCAGTTCAGAAGTACAAAGTTTCTGAAGCATTGAAAATGTCAGATAACTGATTAATATGAGTGCATAAGGAAATATAACTGCCTGCCCAGACACAATGGCACCCACATTTGCCACCCACAGTTTTTCCCCTGAGCAACTATCATCCGATTTAGCTTTCCCTGAGACCGAGTAGACACATTCATGGTAATTATCACTTTGTAAATTGTCACTCATGGCTGTCTCTTTAAAGGATGGCATAATTACAGAATCATATTACAGGTAATGTTATTTATTGGATAGTCTTTCCTAGTCACCTGTCAGTAAATAGCTCTTCTTTAGGCTTTTTCTCTGTGGATACATCTCAAAAATATATCTTCAGAAAGTACTGTACACCAGATCTTTTGATTTTCCACCTCCAGGTACTACTGAGTCTTCTAACTCTAAACTCTTGAAGATGCCATACAATGGGGAGGATGGCTAGAAATAAATATGGGTTTCAGGAAACCTGTGAAGAACTTATTGCCAAAGAAAAAGGTTTAAAAACCAACCAACCAACCAACAATAAAGGAGGTTAGCATAATTTTTTTTTTTTTAATCTGACATTTTATTGACTAGACTGGCATTTTATTCTAGACTTTCTCTTGATCTTAGAAAGCTGCTCAGTCTAGTTAAAGTGGCACAGAAGTGTATATGGTAGTCTAAGATACTCCCATATGAGAAGGGAATAAGCTTTGCTTCTGTAGTGCATGTTTTGTGCCTCCAAATTCTCATTTCTACTAACTTAAATTAAATCCAAAAATTATGCTCCTAACTAGCATAGTGATTTGGGCATGAAAGCTATATAGACACAGCTACGTAGGCACTAATTTGTCAATGAGCAGGGAAAAGGCATCATACTACTATTATTTAGCATCATTCTCTCCAGCATCCAACTCTGTTCTGTTGGCTCAGGGTCTCCACAGGTCCTTGGCAGTACGATGCCAGCAGGCTTGTTGTGGTTTTTGGAGTAGATGTGGAGACATAACATCTCAGTGCTGGATGCCTCATTGAGGTCTTGTGGACCTCTGTTCAGGGCAAATTGGCTCCACAGAGGACAAATATCCATGGGAAAAATGTCCTTGGTGCTAGTAGAAAGACAGAACTCTCTTCTTCTATTCTTCCCTCTTTATATTCTCCAACAAGCTTGTCAACCAAAGTGGCCATGCCACTTAGTACAGTGGATATTTTATCTACTGAAACCACAACATTAGCCTGACAAACAGTACCTTGCACACAAAGGAATGCAGATTTAAACATGAGTTAACTGCACATATGTTACATAAAAATGTGGTGAAAATTGGCATGTATAGGTGTCCTGTTTGACAAGGAAACTCTCCTGAAAATCACAGAGCAACCTAACGGCAGCTCCTATAGGACCATGTCACCTATCCCTACAAAAATCCCTGAAAGAAGGGAGGAGGAAGATGCCGTAAGGCATGCATCCAGCTTGTCCAAGTCATTTTACTGGGTTGGGCTATTGCTGTGGCAAGTGAATGCTGTTCCCAGAAGCACCCATTTCAAGTTGAATTTGATTTTTCTTTTCTGCTGAATGCACCTCTGGCATTCCTGCCTCCCCAGTCAGGGGCTTCCCTTCTTTGTTCCCCCTGTCCTGGTGTGGAGAGCAGGCCCTGCTGTTTCTGGAGGATGAGGAGGGTTTAGGCCTGGCAGGCAGCTGGAATCACCCACACCCGATTGAGGATTTGAGGATTTTTGGAGACTTCCCCTTAATGACGCATCAAGTGCCTTTCTGGGACAGGGGCTAGGACTGGAATCACTCACAATCACTTTGCCTTAAGTGAAGTTACTGCCCATACCCGAACAAAGAGGTCCCAAACAGCCTTCAGCAAACCACACAGTGCAGCTACCCTTTACTGATTATATGGGCTAATAAGTGTGTTTGAAAACTCTGATCTCAGGTACTGAAGACTGGGCTTGTTTTCCAATACAGTTCCATTTCCTAGGACACATTTTTATCAGCTTTTCATGAATAATTTGTCTTCGCCATTCCAGTTAATTTATAGGTGGGTGGGTTGCTGTGTCACAGTTACATTTTGCTGTTGTTGCTGTATATAGGTGTTGTTGCAGAGAGAGGGGTTGGCATGCCTCTGTGCTTCCAGGGAGGACGCAGGTTTGCTTCTTTGTTCCTGGGGAGCTGTGATGTCTCCAGAACAAGAGACATGCTGAGAACTATGGGCAGGTTTTGGAAGGTCTACCAGCTACCTGCAGGTCTGCAGTCCTTGTCCCATAGAGAAAGGAGCATAGCATAGCCCTTGGGTTTGAAATAAAGTTGGGTTTGATTCACAGGTGTCACATAACTTCAGGCACAGAATGTGAAGTGGGGTAGCTGACTCAGTCCCTGAGCTGGCCAGCTGGGAGCCAGCTCTGGGCTGGAAGCCATGCAGCTACATTAATGCACTGCTATGTCTGAACTCATAGACCCTGCTTCACAGCATGCTCTTTTGCTTGTGCTTATGTCAGATGTGGGTTTGGGGCTGGCGGATGTCTGGTACCTGAGGAGCATAAAGACTGGGATGAGTAAGCTTGCATCTGCAGCTGCCTGCATAGGCAGAAACGTCTGCCCCTTGCTTCATAGCCCTCTCACAGTAGCTTCCTGGTCCCAGAATGACCAAGAAAATGGGGTTATTGCACACTGTGAGGACCTCAGATATTACAGTTCTAAGAGTTGTATCAGAGGGGCAGATGTACTGGGGAACTAAAAGAATGCTGGAGCCCCTTTCCCATAGCCCCAGGCACGGTGGCAATTCATGGTCACATGTTACAGGGCTGCATAGCTTTGTCACTTACCTTGCGCCATCCTGGAGCTCTGAAATGGATACCTACACTAGCATGAAGAGACATATAATATATACAGAGCAGGTATGGAGGAGCTGCAGAGGAGAAAGTCACAAAAGTTGAATCTTCTCTGGTTTCCTCTGTATAACAGGCCAGTGTAATGTTCCTGGTTTCCACTGCTTTGAGCCTCAGAACACTTTTGGCCAGAGTGTGTTTTTTGTAGTTTGAAGACCAGAGGGAGAATCCACCATTCTCCTTTTTCATTTGGTCCACTGGCTGATCTCCCTCAGTATTAAAAAATGTGTTTCTTACAGCAGAATAACCCCTACCTTAAAAAATGAAAAAGGTATTAGGCAGAGACAGTTAAATCTGACCTAAGTAAAATTCAAGAGCGAGTGAACATTCCAAGATCATGTTATTGCCCACAGCTTATCAAGTATTAATGCTTCTGGCAGTCTCTGTCCCTGAAATAAAAGGACCTCAATTTAAAAAAATCACTTAGTTTCTCATATAAACAATGATGAGATGTTAAAACATATATGAGAACTGAAGGCTCCATCTGTCTTGTAAAAATAAGTCCCACATAGCCACATGTTACTGCATAAGCTTCCTGGTGGGAAAGCCCTTGTTCAGCCGGGCAGGATCACTTGTCATCGCTAAAGAGAGGAAAGAAACAGTCTGTCCTGCTGTCTCTCCCAGTCTGGCTGGTTCTCTGGGTAGAACAGCTTTATGGTGATAGGGACTGCAGCTCTCACAATTTATGGAGGCCTCAAGATTATTTCATTTTACTGCTGACCTTGTGGCAGAGCACAACACTGTGCATAAGGCTACAATCCTTTCAGCTGTTTAAAGCCCAGGTAATGCCATTGACCAGACTGGGCACTGAGATTTTTGGTGAGGAACCTTTGCTCTGTCAGTAACCTGTCCTTGTGCGCTTGTGTTTTTCCCTTCCCCCTCTCCTATAGTCATCGCATAACCTCTTTGGAGCAGGCACTATTCCCCACTGTGTTTGTTCAGCACATAGTAGAACAAGGCCTGTCCATGCTATACAAATAGTTACACACTGTTAAATACAGATGTTGTCTCCTGTCATGTCATAGCCCACCAAGAAAGCGTACATCACTGTTTTGAAACTGCAATACAGCATTAGAGGGACTAAACAGTTAAATTCTTATGGAAATTGGACATTTTGCTCCAACACTTCCCCTTCCTTTTGTTTTAAACCTTGCTTTCCTGTCATATGTTATCCTGTCCCCCACCCCATCCCTCACTGCTGGCTGCCAACCTAGTGCTTACGTGTGCGTGGAAGCACAGCAGCTTGCCTCTAGGAACAGCACTGCTCTCCACAGCAAGCCTTGGCACTGCTGAGGCTTTTCGATGTCACTCGTGCTCTCTTCCTGCAAAGGAGGGCAGTTTGCAGGCTCACCATCCTTGGCCTGGAACCTGAAAACCTGTCCCCACACCTCCCACCGCTGTGGCCTGGCGGAGCTCCTCCACAATGGCAGGAGAGAGCTGGCTGCAGCTCTCCTCTGCTCCTGCAGCCCGCCTGCCTGCAAGCGCATGTTCCTACCCCACGTGCCTGCAGACAGCACGTTAGGAGAAACATCAGGAATACATCCAGCCAGCAGTTAGTGAACTGCAAACAACAGAGAGAGCAAATTGCTGTTAGCAGGCAGGCGCTCTCCCCAGGCAGATATAATGCCAAAGCGAAAGGCGAATGCAGAGCAACGTGGTATGTGCAGGAATGATAGGAAACTTTGGCGGAGGCAGCAGTGACACCAGGGCCGGAGCTGGCAGGATGCTTTTTTTGGGATGGGCTGGCAGGAGAGGACGGGTGCTGGTGCAGGGCTGCCAGACTTGCTGCTGCCCTGGGTGCAGAGAGAGAGGGGGGACTCCAGCAGGGGAGTAGGAACTGTAAGAGCCATTTCGGAAAGGAAATGAGGACTGAAGAAAAACAGGCTCCCTGTTTGGGAAGCCAAGTAATAAAGTACTGAGGTATCTGAAACAGTAAATAGCTATTGCTCATTACTTCCCTGTTCATTATTTGCTGGCTGAAAACAAATGGAGCTTATAGGACATGGAGGGAATTTTTCTGAAAGTTCTGGGAATTAGGAGGACATAGAAAGGGGGACGGGGTCGGGGAAAGTGGGAAAGGGAAAGCAGTAGCTTCCCCAAAAATGTCAGATGCAGGCATGTGCCTGTCTCCTAGCAGGTAGGCTCCATGGCTGAGGGGCAAATGGCTTGCGTGAGAGCAGAGGAGTGGTGTGGAGGATCACACCGTCTGGGTGCAGAAAACCACCCCAAACTGTATGGCATGCCACAGTGCTGTGCTACTTGGGTCAACATCAGGAAATGGCTGAGGGAAAGAGCTGCCTAAGTCCTATGATTTCTAGACCCATATCATCGATTCCTCCTGGAAAAATGAGGGTTGCCTTTTGTAGCAGACCTGTTAAGAAAGCTGCCCAGGAGAATTCAGTATCACAAAAAACCTTCAAGCCCAGTAATAGGCACTAACATACTGTGCTCAAGATCTTTGTTTGCTCCTGTGATCAGACTCAGGGCACATTAAGAATTTCAAGCTTGCCTTGAAATAACAAGGGTGTATTTAATATAACATTTCCAACCAGTTAAATCAGACTGGAGAAAAAAGTCTGCCCATATTTGGCAGCAGACTTAATTCACTCCTCAAGCTTAGTAGCAACCTGACTAATCAACTTGCATATTCTTGATTACAGGCTCTCACTTGCTTTTAAAGACAGACTTATCTCTGCAAATTGGGTGATTCTTTGAAGTTCTGTGTCTAGAAAGAAGAAAATGAGCAAGAAAGGATTTATTCCTGTCTTTGTTTACTTACTAGATATCAGAAGTGAACAATCATTTACCTTTCTTTCTTTCTGGCAGCTTCTTCCTTTCTTCAGAATAATTTACATTAAAACATAGACGTATCTGTCTATGTAAATATAGACAGAGAGCTTGCAGGACAACAACTTAACAATGCTGATAAAGAGAAACAGTAAAACCAGAGCCATGGTTTTATGGTTTTTCTATCAATTTATATACAGGCACTTAGCTGCCAGTTACCTTGCCCATTTTCATAGCTGGGACTTTAATGCAATAAATACAATTTCCTTAGAGCAGAAATACATGCATTGCTTTTCATATCTAGGATGGAAGATGTTTGTTTAGGAAGATGAGGAGTTAGGTGAAGAAGTGAATCAGACAAAAAGCTGAAATTCCCAGCTGGCTCTCCCTTTCTTTTTTCAAGCATGGGAATCAGCAAAGATGATGCTATTTCCTTTAATGAAAAGAGAGTTAATGTTCAAATGTGATTAGTCAATGTGATTTAAGGTTTCTGGAATGAAGCAAGTTTGATGCCAAATATAGGGAGTTCCTTCCTAAATTGCATCATAGTTGCTTGGAGAGGTTATCTGCACTTAGAATAAATGGGTTAGGTGTTAGCTTAGGAGTGTCTTAAATTATGAAGGCTGAGCCCTGTTGGCTTTAGGCCGGGAGGTTTGATCTTTTGCTCTCTTTGAACTGAAGCCTGGTAGCTCAAGAAGGAAGGTGTATAGCGCTGCTTATGAGCCAACTGATGGGTAGATTCCCTTGCTGATTCTGATGTATGGAGCAGCATGGGTGACACATGGGATACGTTCCCTCACTCTGTGTGATTATCTGAGTTATATTTTTCCATTTTTCTCTTGAGACCCAGCTTCCTGGTAATTATACAAATGAAAAAGTGCCATCTGAGGAAAATAACAGAAGGGTTCAATAGTACTGGTGGAGAAGTATCGCTTGAAAGCAGAATTCAGAGAAGATGAGTAAGGCTTCAATGTGCTGATGCAATATGAATGAACATGTCAAAGAGATGTCAATTGCCATCATGTTCTTACATGCATTTAAAAGCAGGCCTTAGCAATATTTTCTCATTTAAGAGTTTGTCCCTCTACTTTTCTGCTACTGGAGATTCACCTCGATAGAATTAGGTCTTGCAGAAGTGGGGTAGCAATTCCCCAGGAGCAAGGGGAGGAGGCACCTGCCTAGAGGAACACTACCAGGCAGAGAGTTGGTTTCTGCTTGAGTGTAGAGACAAAATGGCTTTTCCCACCAAACAGAAAATTCTGTTTTAAACCAAATTCTGTTTGAGCAGTTAGGACATGTGAAGACAGGGCAGGGCTGGGGAAGAAGGGGCTCCTCAGGCTTTTGTTATTTTGTTCCTACCTTCCCATAGTTTTCCTCAGAAGCCAGGCAACCTCGTGCAGCTGGAGGCTTTCGTTACCTGTATTTGTACAGCTTTATGAAGATGTGCAGAGCATTGTGTACAGAGGGAAGCTGTGTCAAACAAATAGCAGGTCCCTATCCTTGGGAGTAAACATGAATGCAGAGACATACAAACCCAGAGAGCCTGATGGGCTTGTGATTTGAAAACAAAAGCAGCAATCATTCAGCAACTTTTTACAGGAGTAGTCTGACATCTATCTGTACCCTGTCCCGTCATCCCCGTGCCTGTGTAGCTTGTACAGACGTGAATGGGCGTGATTGAAAGACACCGATGTCAGAGGGAATTCTTTCTATTGACGTTAATGGGCTTTAAATCAGGCACCATTATATCCAGGATTTGCCAAAGTGATTAGTGACTTTGGATTAACCTTAGCATTTGGGAAATCTCTTTGTGTCAGGGCTCATATCAGGCACAGTTAAGTTTGGAATATATGTAAATAAAACATACATGCACAAAGTGTGCCTGTTAGTGTTAAGAAGTCAATTTATATGCGTTATAGAGCTGAATCCACTCTTTGCAAAGAAAATTCTGGTGTTGTACAAAATAAATTCCAACTACTAAAATGGCATTTGGAAAAAAACAAAACCCTGGACTTGTCTACAGAGAGCAGAACGGTGCAGCCAGGAAACAAGGTACATTGACAGCGCACATCTGCTTTCTTCGTTATTTCTGTATTTGGCCAGGTTTAGCAGGGACATCCCAGAAGGCAAGCCACCCCAGACAAAGTCTGCTGATAGAACCTCTGTTTTGCCCCAGATTTTCTTCTGGATGCAGTACCCTTCTGCCTTCTCCACTTAAGCCGCAGCCCTAGGATTTAGGCCTATGTCTTCTGCATCTCTGTGCAGTACTGTGGGGGGACAGGGACCCTAGCCTGGCTATACCTCCAGTTCTTGTGTAACCCAATGGTGGGTTTGGCCCCTATGCTCTAAGAGATGTGCCAGGCAGATACCTCTGTGTCTGTTTAAAAAACCTCTAGTTGATCACTATCCTCTGCAGAGCATCACGTAGTGATTGGGACATGGAAGTGTACATCAGCCACTCCGTCTCTCCAAAAATCCATCTTCTGCCTACTAAGAAGCATCTCCTGCTGCAGTGACTTGAGCACCCTGAGACATCAGCTGAACCAAGACCTCTTGAAAGGAGCTCACATGGGAAGCTGAAGATTATGACAGGAAATTATGGAGCAAACAGCCGTGGACATTTAAAATGTGCCTGCCCTGCTGGCAAAGATGACTTTCCCACAGCAGGGTTGGCAGAAGGACTGGTGTACCTGAGCTGCTGCAATCCCTTGCCTGGGCCCCTGAGGATGTGGTTTCACATTAAACCTCAGATAATAGGAGACCTTTCCAAATGCTCCTGCTTCTTGGCCTTTCCCTCTCCCTTGACCTGGACCTGGTAATTGTCTGGCTAGAGGATGAGAGGATGTAGCAGCTGAGTTAATGAAATTTTTTTCTCCCCCTGTTTTGCACGGCTGTTTTTTGCCAGCTCAGCCAGCTGAACTGACTCACCCTGTGACTGTTGGAGCACACATGAGAACTGGCAGGAGTGTGAGGTGGTGGGATGAGGGAGGAACAGCAGCTCTCTTTCCTATCACACTAGGTGTAACCTGAAACCAAGAACTTAACTTCAAAGACATTTTTATCAACCATCTAAACTACTACATCCGGAGGTGAACTGTTTTTTTTAAAAAAAATTAACACCCAGCTCACCTTGGATCAAGCTTCATCTGTCAAGATCCGCCTTTGGCCTGTCCTGCCAACAGCTGCTCTCTTTGCCTGGGGTTTCTCAAAAGTGACCACAGAGCAGGACATCAGTCAGGTGAGGTGGGCTCAGTCCTGCCGCCTGCTCTCTGTGGTGTCTCTCTGGGCTCAGCCTCGGCCCAGGAGCAGGATGTGATACGAACTTGTCCTGTGAGTGTTATGCATGTATCCTACATACTGCTTGATGGCAGCACATGCTTTCACATGGTAGGAGTGAAGGCACCAAAGTGTCTTGGTGACAGGTTTAGCTGAGGTGACCTGCCATGCTAGCACAGCCACCCGCGTCCTGAGACAGGAGATATCTGTGTGCTGGCTGTGCTGTGAGATGCACAGTGAGTCAAAAGGACCAGACTGCATAAGTTTCCCAAGAATCTGCTACTTTTTCACCAAACATTAATGTTTAAATCTCACCACCGAATTGGAGTGTGGTGATGCCCCATCCCCCATGTATTTTAAATAGCAATTTAAATAGCAATAGCTATTTTTGTGTTGTGTAAGGCAGACTCAGTTCAGTTTCCCCACTTTCCACCTGTGGCCATATTTACTCCTGCATTTCAGCCCCTGTAGTGATCTTGCTTTCTGAGCAGGAGTGAAGTGAATTAGTCCCATCCTGAATAACCTGGAGTCTGGAAAATGTGAGTGGGAATTCCCTAAGGTTAAGGAGCAAACTGGATATGAGAAAAGGCTGCCATGGGTGTCTCAAGTGCAGAGCAGAGTGAGTCTGCAGCTTATGTGCATCAGATCATGGACACCCATTAGTCCTATGGCAGTCCTTAAAAAAATGTTGGACTTAGTTTGCATGTGCACAGGTATTTGGGGCAGATGGAGCTGAACTTTCACTTAAGTAAAGAGATTCAAGCAGAATCAGAAATCCCTCAGAATCTGCCAGGGTGAGAAGAAAGAGAAATGTCTGGGAAAAGCCTGCAGAAGTTAGCCCTGATCACAGGGAGACTTTATGAAGTTATTAAAACAGGAAGGTGTAGCTGCTGCATAGGTGTTTTAAATTAGTTATGGAATTGAAATCTGTGAGGAACCTGTTGGTGAGCATTAGGCATGTTCCAGGCAAACCTGCCTGGCCTGGCTTTCTCAGGGGAGGAAAGAGGAGGAACACTTTGGGTTTGACTCTAAAATGGGCTTAGGGATCAGGCAGGTGCCCCGTTGCTCAGTCTAATCAGGACTAGGATACTTCTGGACAGAGCGGGAACTATGACTTGACATACTTGGAGAATTTCATAGTGATAAAGCAAGGTATCTGTGAAATTTAACAGCCTCTAAGCTAGGGGGCAGTTGAGCAAGAGTTTCTGGACTTTGTTTTAAAGATTTAAAGATTTAAAAGAAAGACACAGTGAAGTGTATGCATGCTTTCACTGTACCGTGAAGGATGTTGTAGGTGAAATTTAGCAGCAAAAGCCCAAAACAAACTCTAGGTCTTACTTGAGGACTTTGTGCCATAGAGGTTAAAACAACCAGCAGACCTACTGCATACCACTACTGCACAGTGGTATCTTAAGGAATGTGGTTGCCCTCCACCCAAGCAGAGGTGAACATTTCATGCTTCTATGAGTAATGCTGGCTTCATTTGTTAATGGGTCCAAGTGATGTTCCTTCTCTCAGGTTCAGGGGCTCTGGGATCAGGGCTGGAAAAATTGGATGAGTAAGTGCTGTTCTCTTGTTAGCTGAGGTAGGTAGTGCTTTGCACAGGGGCTCACTCTAACTTGTCTTACACCAGCTGTTCGGGGTATGTTTAGCTATCAGTCTCTGGAAACTGGTATTTTTTTGCCAGGTGTGGTACTGCCTTTCTGCCTCATGGTGGGAAATAGCAGAGAAGCTTGTGGTGACACAAGTTTTGAGTGATCCAGTCCCAGCCTTGCTTGTTGCTTTCTGCTTGGGAAAGGTGTCAGGGATGCTGCAGCCTCATCAAGTGGCAGCTGTCTCCTTCAGCTTCTCAGAATATCACTTCTTGAAAGCAGTGCCAGCTTCTGCCTGTCTTTTTCGAAGGGTGCCTGGTCTGTCAGCTGAAGGCAGATACTGAAATGTTACGTGCCCGTACGGGTCCCCTGCATTTCTCTGTGTCCTACCTGAAGCACAAACCTCAAAGCCACGGTAGCAGCATCCCCAGTGGGACTTTATAGGAGGGGAGACAAGGTGATTCTTATCTCCAGGTCGATTTACATCGGTGCAGCTTCCTTGACTTCAGCTCAGGGTACGCACTTACGTAGGTGAACATCAGAGTGAGCTGCAGTGCAGGTCCCCATGCAGGTGAGCGTGTATGTGCTGGTCCCCGCCGGTGCAGGCCGTGCCTCAGCGCTCCCCAGCCCACACTGCACCCACGCTGCTGGAGCTGCTCCCCGCTGCAGCGTGCTGAGTGGCTGCTCCCACACATCCACGCACAGGGCCAGCGGGCCGGCCACGGCACGCACTAACTCACGCCTGCTTCTCCCTCACATCCCTGAGATGCCTCTTGTTTCCAGGGGGAACGATCTAAAGATAAGCCGTTAGAGGAGGATAGTGCAGGGGATGCAATCCACCACAGTGGAGAGATTACTGTGCTGCAGTGTCATTCTTTCTTTCCTCCATATCCCCTTTTTTTTTGAAAAAACCCACACTGGATTGATAGTGTGAGCACTATTTTCCCCCAGATTCTGGCAGCTAGCTACCAGACTTTTCTCTGAACTAAAGCGTGGTCATGTTCATAATTTTACTGAGGCTGCAAACCAACCTGTGTTGGTTTATGAGTCCCACTAACAGGTACCTGAGTCTTGTGCTTTTTTTTTTAGGAGGTGGGTCTATGCTTTGTATCAAAACCTCCCACAGATGTGTGCCTTTCAGCTTCTGGTGGCATGGTTGTTTGTGCCAAATGACTTTAATTATTCTGAGAAGTTTTGAGCTGCTTGAAATTGAGTTAATTGTAGATCCTTCACTCTAGTCTTCTAGAAAACAACTGCTGTAAAGAACTGAGCTCATGCTGTGTGCAACCTTTATCTTGAACCATAAGAAACAGGAAACCTATGTGGGTTTTCTTGCAACAACCTGACATTTATAGTTGCTTTCAGAGCAACAGCTAGTGAGATTATGCAGCCATGCACAACAACTCTCAAAGGGGAAAATTTATCAGAGAGGCTCCTGTCCAGCTTTGGATGCATTTGAAAGACAGCCACTTCAATTTGCAAATGGCCTTTTGTTTACGTGCTTTTCTTCCCAGTGCTTTGTCTGTTTTCATGTCCACCGGGGTGCTAGGCAAACCGAGATGAACCCTGCAGTCTCAAAATTCAGAGTTGGCTCCAGGGAGCAGCAGGAATCCTCTTTAGGTGTGCTAGAGACCTGCTCTTCCCAGTCCACACATTCATGACTTGCCAGTTCCTTCCTCACTGTTATCCAATGGGATCCCAAAGAAAAAAAACCACCTTTCCACCCACTCCTCCTAGGCCAGAGAAAGGACTAAGGATTATGAATATTCCCTGTTGCCTCTCGCTCTCCGCTGCCAACCAATAGTCCGTATCATAATTGCCATAATCCCTCTAAATTGGGGAAGTGTTGGCTGGGGACAGTGCTTTCAAAAGGGCCTTTCTTAATGCATTACATTCTAATTGTCATGCTCAGCTGCTTGCTGAGGGTTAAAAATGAGTCATGATAGTGAAGATTACAGTGGCCATGAGGAGATGGTTTGGGGAGTCCGCAGTTTTACCTTCTTCTTTTTTTTTTTTCTTTTGTTTTTTTTAAGATGCAGGAACAGTATTTATCAGGGAAAGAAATGTAATGAAACAGACTGGAACAGCATATAACATTTTTGACATGTTGCTATGTATGCTTTTATCAAAGACATGCATTTAGTGTTGCAAAATTTTGACTTGAAAAGCAACTGGTGTTCTTGTTGAAAAACAATTTGAGCCTTGGGGGTTTCTGACAAACATAAAAAACCTACGAAAATCTGGGATTCCTCCTGGAAAACACCATTTTGAATAAAAAGGGATATATTTTGTTGAAACGGGACTTTCAAATGTTTTCCAAATTAGTATTTGAAAGTCTTTCTTTGTTAGAAGCTTTTTTCTTACAGTGCCCAGTCCCATCACTGAGGACAGATTTTCTAATAGGCTCATCTTTCATTGACACACCAGAAGCATGTGTCCCTGAATGTAGTGTAGCTGAGGGCACTGGGAATTTGGCACTTTCTGAGATCTGGCTACCTTTGCTCCACTTGAAAGTGCAGAACACAAATTTGGCCTTTTGTCTCAAAGGCTCGTGGCTCTTCAAAAGTAGTTTTACATCTAAACTTCAGCTCCTTCAACTTCTGAATTGTGAACATAGCAGCTAAATAGTCAATAAGCTGCATGCATGGGCTCACTTGTCTGCCACTTGGTTGTATTTTCTGTAGAATGACTAATTGCATACTTCGCAACCAAACCTAGCGATTCATCAGCCTTTCAGATATCTCAAAGATATCTTTGCTTCCACCATCACAGATACTGGAACTGAAGTTGAAAAATGATGAACCGGAAACTGAAATAACAAAAGAGAAATCTTTTTATCTTAACTGTGCTACTTTTTATTTTGCCTTAGAAGAAATGGAGGAAAAAAAAGCCTAATACAAGAAGACCTCCAGGTCTGTAACTGATGCTAAGACACAACATATCAGGTTCATTTTTCCAGAAGGAACAGTTCGATTGTCTAAATGTTTAATTGTTCAAACAGTATAAAAATCTGTACAGGCAGAAGGGCCAGCAGGCGTCCCAAATGTATTTATGTACTGGAGAAAGGCAGGTTGGGAGCAGGGGGAATTTGCAAAAGGGTAGCTGACCCCACTCGGAGGCTGTGCTAGCTGAGCCCCCGCTGCAGTTTGGGGCAGGAGCTAAGGGTGGCCAAGTGCCTCTCCAGTTTCAGATCTGCACAGGAAGCACAAGATGCTCTTTTCTAATTTCTAAACGACTTGTGCAAGCTCTCTTCGTAACAGCCTGCGGCATGCCACTGAGAAGGACTTCCTGCCTGGTTGCAAGGATGATTTGGACACCAAAGCTCCTTCTGTAGTCTTTGCTTTTTTTTCCTGCCTTTAGTTTTCGTCACAGTAAAGCCAAGCCACAGAGCCCCACACCGTAGAGGCAGTCAGGCAGCTTTTTGTCAAATACATAACACTGTTTCAAATGCATTCACAGGAAGTTAGCAGTAACTCTATAAGCATAATTAATAGCAACTGGAAGCAAAAAAAGACAGAAAGAAGATTAAAAGTATGGAAAAGCTGAGGAGCTAATAAATGGTTGTCAGCATAAACAGACTGAAAGCAACCATAGGAATAGAAAGCTGTCAGACATTCTTCAAAGCCAAGACGAGGTGGAGATACCAGAGCACCAGGTGGCATGCATAATGGCTGATGTCTTCCCTGCGGGGCTACATGGAAAACGCAGTGCCTGGCTGCACTTCCCAGTGATGTTGCACCCCAACTACCTGTTGTGATGCATAGGCTTCTCTCTTTTTTCTGCCAGTGTCGAGGGGAAGCCTGGGCAGCCAGGAACAGTAGTGCTCCTCAACAAGACTCCCCACCTGGCTGCATGGGAAGTCGGGACTGTGAGGCACAGCACTGAGCACAAGTTCAGATATGCCCTGGGAGAACACCCTCTTCCCCAGTCATGGTGTCGCCATCCTTTTCCCAGGCACCTTCAGTCTGTGTCACATCAACCTTCCCTAACGCTGAGGATGCTTTCAATATGCCTGCCAGTTCTTGGTCACAGATAACTGCAACTAGGCTTTAAGTAGAGAACAACTGATGAATATCAGAGCAGCTAAGCCTTGGATGCATTGGTGCATCCAAAGAATAAATCGGCTCCTAATTCAGCCAAGCAGGAACTTAAAACTGCAAGCACGCTTAATGTTACTTGCTGTATCAGGCTCTTCCTCAGGCTGCAGTTTGTAAGACCCTTCCAACATGCTGCCAGTGTTTTCATCTCTGGCTGGAGGGAAGAAAGCGAAATGGTTTTTCAGTCAACAGTCTTTTGACAAGTGGGGGGGGGGGGGGGCAACAGGACCCATGAGTGCCGATGGCAATATTTTCCCATGCTTTCTCAGTCTTGTCCTCTGTGTTCTGTAAAATATGTGGAGACTGCTGAATTTTATGTGTAGATGTTTGGACTGCCAAGTCAGTTTACATTATGAATAATAACTCATCGACATTTCACCAGAAAGAAAAAAAGATTATAATTAAAACAGACTCTAAAAATGATTTACATATTTTGCAATACCACAGGAATGTGGTGGTTTATTATGTCAGGTCTGTCAGGATAGGATTATTCCTGTACATGTCAAATCCCAGGTTCCTGTACAGCCATGGCAAATTAACCGCAAGAACAAAACCAAATGTGCCTGATGCTTAAAACTGAGCTAATTCTGCAGAAAAAGCTCATTTTACCGTTTCCCTGTGTGTACTTTTATTTTATCCCTAACTAGGCCTTCTTCCCTCTCAGGAACGATTTCAAAAGTAGTAAAAGCTCTAACAACCCCAAAAACAGAAATGAAAAATGGTCTTGTGACTGATCTCAGTTCCCTGTGTGGTCTGAGGGCTTGGTCCAAAACCCATCCAAAGGAGGTACTGGCCCAGGGCAGGGGGAAGGAGCATGTGACTGGTCAAGGTGGACCCACAGGACCCAGGACACCAAGGGTTTGCTCCCAGCACTTCCATCAGTGCAGTGTTTAGTGCTTTGGAAAACCAGTGAGATTGCGTAGTTTACCCTGAGGCAATCTGCGAGACTGTTTTTTTGATTTGTTTTATGTTTTCAAAAGAGGGAAAGCCTGAGGGCCTAAACCCTTTTTAAAAATTACCTCCAACTCATGGAGGTGCTTTTAAAATTACCACATCGCCTTGGTTACCCCAAATGGAGCAAAGAGCCGGAGAAACAGTGCTAACAGAATTATAACAGATGATTGACATGTTTATAAAGTTGAAGTTATTTGAGCTGCTAATAGACAGTTGAATCTAAATGAAGCCCTCCATTCCTCTCTTTCTACAGTAGGAATAAGTGTCTTTGATTGTAAGAATTAAACAATGTACAAGTAGCAAAATTAAGTAAAAAGAAGCACTGGTGGTTCAGTGTTGCTTTCAGTTAAATTCACTGGGAAATTCTGGTGGAATTAATTGTAAATGAAATTTTCACGAGATATGCTACATACCAGTGATCTGTTCTTTTTAAAATAAAACTAACTATGCATTATTTTCACATAATCAACTACACACATGTAGCATACCTGGAGTTTGTCAGTTTGGGGTTTTTTTCAATTGCAAATTCTTTCCATCAGAAAATACCACTATGCTAACTCACAAACTTGTCACTCTGACAAGACTTTGAGTAGCAGGGATTCCTTGTTAAACAAGAAGGATTGGGACCTACCCATCTGAGAAGGTCAATGGCGCATGGTCAAGATGCCAGAGAACCAGCACGTCTCCAGAGCTCACTCTCCCTGACTGAAATTTGAGCGAAAGCCATATAAATAACTGCACCCTCATTGCAGTAAGATTTCAGTTTGTAGGTCTGGAGACGCGTTTCTTCTTTCATAATATGCAATTATTTACTCAGAAGAGAACGTCTCCAGAAGGAGAAACTAAGAAAGCTGCATGCACTCATTTCAGAAGGAGTCCTTTGGGATGTAGCAGATTCAGGTTCGGTCCCCTGTGTGAACTGAAGATGGTGCAGGGATTTGAACCTTAGCTATCTGCACCCTACAGCAGTGTCATATTAACTGTAATGTGCAATGTACTCCCAAAATCAGCTCATGATTTGCTTCAGGAATTCCGTTGCATGTGGATTCTCTGTGGATTTGGTTTCCATGAGGTTCAGTTCACCAGCTGAATCCTAGGCTGCTGGTGGCTCTCAGGCTGCTGGTCTGTAGGACTTCCTCCAGAACCAATACCATCATCTTTTTCCCTATTATTTACAGTCTGTCCAAAGCAGGGAGGAAAAAAAGACAATTTCTGGAATTCAGGACACACCAGGCTTTGACTTGTCCTTTTATCACTGGGGAGTCACAGATGTCACCAACAGTGCTTGTTCTTTGGGGGAAAGCTTGGCTGACAAACAGGATAGTCCTCACACCAGGACTCTGAGCTGCACAGGCTGGAGGGAATTACAATACACCAGTCACCCCCCTTAGTACCCATTCTCCCATCACAGTCATCACGAGGTGCTCTGACACAGGTGTAAAATCTCTGTAGTTGTCATTATTACCATGTCTGTGGAGCACTTTTAATTCTCTTTTTTCCCCTCCTCCAGATTTTGCTGTTGATGATTTTACTGTTTCATTCCATTTCCAGCTGCAGCCAAACTCCTCTGAGATCTAAAGGAAACAGCAAATCAGTAATACCCAATCTGTTAAACAGAGGGAGTTAATAACACAAAAAATTAAGGCAAGGCAGGTGAGATTACACCCATCTGAGACATCCACAGCAAAGTCTTCTGAGTTTTGGGTTGGAATAAGTGGCAGCTTTCTATAGTTTTACCAACCATTGTATGTCTTCTGTACAGGATTTCTGCAGCACCAGACAGAGTAGCCTGTACTGAAATACTTCTTCTGATATTGTATTACCAATAGCATTTCTATAATGCCAGGGCCTAGAAGTCAAGATTTCCAGAGGTCACTCTTGAAGTAGATCAGTTATTGATGCCCAAACTAAGACCAAAGCTGTGCATTTTTCAGTCTGCTGGATGAATCACATTATACCTAAAAGACATTTTTCAAGTTGCATGACTTTTTTTTTTTAAGAAGTGAGATTTTTTTTTAAAGTTGTGCTTGATAGAAACCAAATGTTTTATTTGATCTAAAAGGAAATGCTAAATTTTGTTTTCAGGATTTAAATGTCTTTATTTTTAATTATTGCTCCAAATGTTGTTTGAAAAGCACTGAGGATAACATACTTATATTTTCTACCTGAAGAAATCACCAGACCTTTTAAATTCTAGGAATAGTTTCTGTCTTCCATTAAACCATAATTTTGATGAATAACACTTCTTTCACCAAAATATCTGAATGCTGTCTGGTTTAAAGGAAATGAGTGCTTTTTGTCTGCAAAGCTGTTACTTCTTGGTTTAATCAAAAAGGCCACCAGAAAAATGAGAACTCTGGACGTTATTCAAGACAAAATCCTTGTGGGCTGGCTATGGTGCTATGATAGGTACACAGTTCTCTTGTTACTAAATACAGAATAATTGAGCTTTAGATAAAAATCGTTCCATGGGGGACAAAGTGAGAATGTTGAGTGACAGATTTATGATTCAGAAAACGTTCCATAGCATCAACCAAAAACGACAAAAAAAGGAAAATATAAAGATATGGAACATCAGCCAAATATATCACCAAGGGCATGCAGCAACTGTTCAATGCTGAGAGGAAAAAAACAGTAAAATCACTTGGAAAGTTGATGTGTGTTGGGCTTTGCTGAGCTTGAGTGCGTGAAGGTCAGTGTCCAGCAGGAGCTTTGGTGGAGATCACATGTGGCCAGTGGTGGATGGCGGTGTGGGTGTCCTGCTGCTGCCTCGTCCACGCTCCTGTGCAGCAGTGCTGGAACAGCTCCGGGAGAAGGCAGACATCCCTGGTGGGGTGGACTGCAGGCCCCACTCCAGCCCAGAGCAGCACCCTCCTAACAAGGGAGAAAGGTTGCTGCCTCTCTGGGACGCAGGGCCCCCAGGAGACAGGTGACACCAAGCTTTGCCAAGCATGCAGCTGGAGCTCTCCCTCGTCCAGATATCTCAAGGAGAGTAGAAAGGGCACAAGCCAGTGCGGTGGCCAGGCAGGGTTTACGGGCTCGCTCTGTCCCCTGCCAACCTCGGTGGGTGGTAAGCCTGAGCTGTGCTCAGCATGCAGGCCAGGCACCCAGGGCTGGAGTCACCTCTCCCTTGTTTGGTGCTAAGCTGAGCTCCAGATCCCTCTCTGCAAGGACTATCCTTCTCCATCGACTCTACAGAGGGCCCCTGGTGACTCTCCTCCTAATTGCAGCACTTCAGATAAAATTTTGCTGGGATGGCTCTGGACCCAAATAGTAAATTAATAAGATCTGATAACTCAGCATCTCTACTACATCCCCCATTTCTCTGCATAGTTTGTTTCAGCTGCAAGTTCTTTATGGCAGCATCTGTCTTTCATTATATGATTGCATGGTATCTGGGACTGTGGAGAAGTTAGGCATAAAAATATGAATAAGAAATGTATTTAATTTATTTAAGTTACATGTAACTTTGCAGGGCTGAATGATGGTAGGGAAGTATGACCTCCAAATAAATAGTCTGCTTTTATTCATGCTGAGTTTTATTCATGTCTGGTGTACTGTGCTAGTTCCTCATTGAAGCAAAAGCGTATCATTGACATATGAAAATCCCAATGACCTGAAAAGAGGAATTTACCAATTGCTGTGTTCCTGTGCTGTGCAGTCTCTCCAAAAGCCTTGCAAGCACCTTTCCCCTTGTCTGGGAGGGCATTTCACATGTTTGTGTGTGAATTATTGCTAAAAGAAAGATGCATTCTCACTCTCAGGCTGTGGAGCTGGCACACATTTTCTCTGGAAAACATCAGGGCTATCTGAATAAAAGCTACTTTAAAATTGCCTTACTAGTGTGTTCAGCTCTGTAGGAAAATGAACAATGGATTTGTTTCTAAAAGTGCCATAAATTATGTTTTATTTTTCTTACCACCTAGAGAGTAATTAAAAAGCCATTTAAATGGAAAATAAATTATGTGGAAAACATAAATTGAATTTTCATGCAACAAGACCGTTCAGTAATATAATCATACATAAAGTTCATGGTAGAGAGGTCTGCTTTGTTTCTTTATGGGACTTCTGAGGTAAATTGCCCCCCAAACTCTAATGAACTGCATGTACATACACTTTCCCATAAAAGACTCCATTTAATGGTCTGTCAGATATGGCTACTCTTATGTCTGGATGCTTTTTATGTAAATATCTTTCTGGTGCTGCTACTAAAAAAACTGAGCACAATTGCAGTCAAGATCAGCTCTGAAGGTAACTATATAAATGATGCCAGAGATTGCGCCTTCTCTTTTGGGTAGGAGACACATTTCTCATTATCATTAGTTTTTCAGCCCTCTGCTCAGCTACACAGAAACAGTGGTGGTTATTCACAGCAGGACCAGCAGGTCCCTCCCACACACAACAGGCTGAGGCAGGTAATACCAACTTCTGCAGAAAACACAGGAAGCATTATCACTAATAAGCCTGTTTGCCTCACTTAGTTGTTTGGCTAACAGAAAAAAATGTCACATGAGCAGAACAAACAGAAATTAAGATCACAGTATCCTTTGCCCAGAGGTTAGCATAGCACTGGACTGAAGGCAAATCCTTCATATCAGCTAATTGGGAGATTCTGCAGTGAATCAGAAACTTGTGGTTCATTCCTATCCTAGACATGCCTGCAGGGGATGCAGCAGTGTGGGGGGAATGGAAGATTTGCACTTGGACCAGTCAAGTCCCTTTGCTTTTCCTCCATTTCCTTGTCTGTAGTGGTGACTCTAACAGCCGTTGGGATCTGCTGGTGAAAAGCTCCATCAGGACTGTGTGAGGCTGTGCCACGGACACCGGTGGCATGATGCACACCTGTGAGCAGTTTGTCCTTACCCAGAGAATGGGAAGAGATGCTCATGAAAGAAGAAGAGCTGAGCCGGCAAACTGGAGGGATTGGCATAGTCCCTGGCAGGAGACCCAGTTGACACTGAGGGCTGCATCAAAACACTGAGACCTCAGGAAGACCTCGAGTTTGTTCCTGGGCAGGCAGTGAGAACATGCTAAACAAGGGATGTTACCCTGTGGAGGATGGACAGTGTGCTTGCCCTGCAGGCAGACAGCCCGAAACACCACAAGTGAAGGGATGTAAAGCAGAAAGGTTTGAGGATCCCCAAGTCACAGTCCACCCAGAAAAGCTGAATATGCTGTGGGAGACACCAGCCAAGCCCATCACTTGGGGAAAAGCTGCAGAAAGTGAATTTGCTGATAAAGTTTTGCAAGCGTTTACTGACACCCACAGAGTATGTGTACTGTGGGGGCAAGGACAGCGATGTCTCCCCTACTAGGGGGTTCTGCCTGGGACCAGTGGATTACACTGCAGCAGAAGATGCCTGGGTTATCAGCGTAAAACCAATTCAAATTCTTCCTCCTTTTGAGCTGGATGTTGGTCCACGATAATGTCATTCCCATGACAGTGACATCAAAGGAAAGCCACAGACAGCTGGGTGTAAACAAGTGAAACTCAGGTCAGTGTTGCTCTCTGTCCTCATTAAGGCATTATGTGAGCTCAGCATACTGAAGAAGCAACAATACATAGGGGAGAACAAAGCAACAGTCGCTGTATTTGGAATGTATTGGTCTGTTGATCTTTCCTAGGAGTTTGCATTCATTTGATAGATGTGGGGCCAAAACAGAAGAGGAAGCATTTGAAGTGTTTGAGCTCAAGGACTGCAGTGCCGCAACATATGCCACTCACACAGGGGCTGAGAGAGAAGCTGGGCAGCCCCACTGCCTCACCATCTGCAGCAGAAGAGCCAGGGATGGCCACTTCAGGAAGAAAAACAGATCCTCTCACTCATTAGACCCCAAAGAATAAAGGAAGTAAAAAAGCAAACGTTTTGCACCAGCCAAAATAGGAGACATTTCTGCAGAGATGACTGGTGCTAAATATATCCCAGTGCTTGAAGCATCAGCAGGGCTCTGGCAGGGGCCCTTGGATAAATATTGCACAGCATTGTGGCCATGTAGCTCTGCCCTGGGAACCCTTTGGGTTCATAACCAAGGATTTTTCACAGAAAAATAAGAGTTTGGAGGGAGCTATGCTCTCTATTAGAACATGTGTCTGGGTCCCCAGCATCTTTGGAAACAGTGGTAGTGGCAGCTTGTGCATCACAGCTCTAAGAAAGCCTAGGCATCGACCAGCAATGCCAGAGAGGGCAACTTCATCCTTAGTCCCTTGTGCACAAAATGTTTTATCTTTGCTTATGAGAAGGCACTGTTAAATGAACCTGGCCATAAATCATTTCTTGCCTCTGGTGAATAGAGGTGATTTTCAGTTAGAAAGTATAAATTTTTAATCAAAAAGAAAGCTAGTGGGGAAATACTGTGCTTCCAGCACACTCTCTGGAGGTTTTGATGAAAGTGCTGGGGAGTAAAATGCAGAGTTGGAGATTGTTATGAAGTGCTGTGACTTAAAAAAAAAAACCACAAACAAGCAAAATCCTGTCAAAGTCACAGACAAAACGTAGATTGTTATTACCAGAGCAGAGAAAGATGCTGTATAAAATAATTGAGATTGTTAACATGGGGTAGCTGACACAGCGTGTTCCGCAGCTCTTTTCACAAGTGAAGGGCCTGCCCTTGGTGGTCTTCAAACAGACACCCAGCTGGCTAATTTTCAGATATTACCAAAAATATGCAATAAAAGTATGCATGGTTTAGGGATGGAAATATTTAAGAGAAGGCAGAGGGGTGTTTTCTATTAGCTTCACAGGAACATTAATGTCAAAGAAGTTCATCTGGCAAAAATGCAAGGCAGTGAAGTAAAGGAACTCATTTTGGTATCATTGGGAAACTTTTTTTTTTTTTTTTTTTTTAGGAAAATGTAGGCATGGGTAGATTTAACTTGTTTGGGAGAAAGGGCATTAATTCCCAAGATAAAATTACTAACTTTATAGTAGTATGGTACATCTGAAATAGTAATGCCTGACTTCACAGTTTGGTTGGCAGGGATTTAATATGTGACATAATATTACTATGGATATATCAACACCCATCCTATCATTCCTCTGTGACTGTTAAGTGAAGAAGGTATCAAAATAATATGTCTCGCAAAAATAGCATGGAGTCTGTCTCCAATCTGTGTTTATCGCTGTTACTGAACAAAGCTTTGCTAGTAAAACATGGATTATCACCTACTGATATTTGGTTCCCACAGAAAAAGATGTGGTTATGGTACTTTTTTCTAAATGGTAGTTTTGCATAATGCACAAAATGGTGCAGTATTGTGTATGTGTGGTGTCCACACATGATGAGAACTGAAAATACATGGTACCAAGGTATCCACAGCTGCAGAAGGGGCATTGGATTTGATCCAAATGCTCCAAAAAGCCTGACTGAGCTCTGGGAGTCTGAAACAGGTGAATGAATGTGCTTGCCAGCTGTGAGTAAAAGCAAAAAGATGCAGTGATGGCTCTCCTCCAGGTGGATGAAGGCAAGAGTGGCTCCGAAGTGGAGCACCTTCATCATGTGGTATTGCCAGGTCTCAAGGAGGGTCATGTCCCAGGAGCTTGTGGCTGGAGGGTAGACTTGCCCTGCATGGAGGGAGACCCTTGGAAGCACAAGGGAAGTGAAAGAAAGAGACACTGTATGTGAGTACAGGAGGGAAAGAGAGAGCTCGAAATCTTGGAAAGCCCCCAAAAGAGCATTTAATTATTAACATAATTAATATGGGGAACAAACAGGATGAACTGGAGCTCTGGGCCCAGTCAGAAAGTTGTGATAACATAGGAATAACTGAAACGTGGTGGGACAACCCACATGCCTGGATGATCACAATGGATGGCTATAGGCAGTTTCATAAAGACAGGTAGTTAAGGAGAACCTTGAATATATAGAAGTCGGCTAAGGCAATTGTGGAAACCCTATTGAATGCCTCTGGGTCAAGATCAGAGGGGTCATCTCCAAGGGGAATCTTACAGTAAGCATCTGCTACGGACCTCCAAACCAAGATGATAAGGCCAATGAAACAATATTTTGATCACTTAAGCAAGCTTTGGGTCAACAGAACCTGGTTCTTATGGGTGACTTCAATTAACTAGACGTTTGTTGGAAGAACAATACAGCAGCTCACGTCATCCATCAAGTTCCTGGAATGTGTAGAGGATTGTTTTCTCATACAAACGTTAGATGTACCAACCAGGAACAAGTCACTGCTGGACTTGCTACTCACAAACCAAGAAAACCTGCTTTGTAAATCTCGGTTGGCGATAGCCTTGGCTGCAGTGATTAAAATATTGTGGAGTCTGGGATCCTGCTAAGCACGCTGAAGGTTAGTACTAAGACAAAGGTTTTAGATTTTAAAAGAGCAAACTTCAGCTTGCTCAGAGCTCAGTTGGGAGGGATTCTGTGAGAAGCTTCCATGGAGGATAAAGGAGCTAGCAAATACTGGAAGTTTTTCAAGAGTGCTCTCCTGGAAGCACAAAAACAGTACATCCCCTTTAAAGGGAAGGGAATTGGGTGGAGCAAGAGATGCCCTTGGCTTACCTGCAAGCTTCTGAGTCTGCTCAAAACCAAAAGACAAGCATACCAGAGATGGAAAAGTGGACTAATACCCATTAAGAACTACAAGGGTATTGCCAGGGTGTGCAGAGATGCAGTTAGTTAGAAAAGCTAAAGCTCAGCTTGAATTGAAATTGGCCAGAGATGTCAAAAACTACAAGAAAGGGTTCTTCAGGTATGTAAACAGCAAGCAGAAACACGAGGAAAATATTGGCCTGTTGTTAAACAGAAGTGAATTAGTCATCAACAATGCTGAAAATGCAGAGTTTTTCAATATTTTTTTCACCTCTGTCTTTACAGGCACTGTTGGGCCCCAGGCCTTCGGAATAAAAACCCAGGTTGATGCAAAGACAGACCTACTGTCAGTGAAGAAGAGTTGGTATGTGAACTATTACAGGAGCTTGATCCCTACAAATCGATGGGCCCTGATATTATCTACCCAAGGCTGTTAAGAGAGCTGGCTGATGTCATTGCGAGGCTGCTCTCCATAATCTTTGAGAAGCTGTGGAGACTGCGGGGACATCCCAGAAGACTCAAAGAAGGCTAATGTCACCCCCATCTACAAATAGGGCTTAAAGGAGGATCCAGGAAATTATAGGGCCATCAGTCTTACTTCAGTCCCTGGGAAAGTTACAGAATGAATCCTCCTGGGGGCTATCACAAGTCATTGGGAAAAGCTAATACAGATTCACCAGGGGCAAATCATGCTTGACAAACCTGACTGCTTCTATGACTAAGTAAGTAACCTGCTCGGCTGATGTGGGGTGAGCGGTGAACATTGTCTACCTGGATTTCTTCAAGACTTTCAATATGGTTCCTCACAGCCTCCTCCTAGAGAAACTGATGTTTTATGGTCTAGACAAGTGATCTGTGTGGTGTGTGGGCACCTGGCTGACAGGCCGCACCCAGAGGGTTGTGGTAAAAGCTCCTTTTCAAACTGGCAAGCTGGCACAAGTGGGGTCCTCCAGGGATCAATATTGGGCCCAACACCATTTAATATTTTTATAAGTGATCTGGATGATGGGATCTAGTGTACCTGGATGAAGTTTGCTGACGATACCGAAATAAGTGGGGAAGTGGACACTTGGAAAGGGAGAGCCACCCTGCAGGAAGTCCTGGATAGGCTGGAAGAGTGGGCTAACAAGAACCTTATGAAGTTCAGCAAGGACAAGTGTAAGGTCTTGCACCTGGGAAAACAAAATCCAGAAGTGCAGCACAGGCTGGGATCTGCCTGGCTGGGGAGCAGCTCTGTGGAAAGGGACCTGGGGATCCTGGTGGACAACGAGATCAGTATGAGTGAACAGTGAGCTGCTGTGGCAAAGAAAGCCAACAGGATGCTGGGTTGCATCAACAAGGGCATCACCAGCAGAGCAAAAGAAGTCACTATCCCAACTCAGTGCTTGTCAGGCCACACCTGGAACACTGTGGGCAGTTTTGGTCCCCACTATGCAAAAAAGATGTGGGCAGGCTGGAGAGGGTCCAGAGAAGGGCCACAAAGATGATCAAGGGACTGGGAAGCCTGTTATATGAAGAAAGCCTGAGAGAATTGGGTTTGTTCAGCCTTGAGAAGAGATGGCTTAGGGAAAACCTTATCACCATGTTCCAGTGTTTAAAGGGTGTCTCCAAAGAAGATGGACACTCCCTTTTTACAAGGATTCACATGGAAAAGACGAGGGGTGATAGGTACAAGTTACTCCCGGGGAGATTCAAATCTTTCAAGACGAAAATTTTTCACAGTGAAAAGAATCAGTCACTGGAATAATCTCCCCAGGGAAGTGGTGGATTCCCCAACATTGGACACTTTAAGATTCAGCCAGACAGCGTGCTGGGCCATCTTGTTTAGACCATGTTTTTGCCAAGAGAGGTTGGACCAGGTGATCCTTGAGGTCCCTTCCAACCTGGTATTCTATGATTCTGTGAATATCATCCACATATCTACTCTTGTTTTTCTTGTAGGCCTCTGGCGAGTTGAACATATGAAACAATATTTGTTTCCATCATAGCCATTGGGCTTTAGTTGTTTGATTTTCCATTAGAACAACATCATGCTGAATGCATTTTATTCAGATCGGACACAGAGAATTCAAATATCCAAAGAGTAAATATAGGCAGGCTTGTAAAACACACTTTGAGACAATTTCTTCTTTTGTCTTGTTTCCAAAGGAAATAACACTTGTGCAACCACATTGCCTGTATATATTTCTCTGTCTGCCTCTCTGCCTGCCTGCCTAAGGTCTAAGCCCATTCACAGACATCAACAAAATTTGAGAGAGGGGCAGAAGCATCAATAAAATATGTCTCATGGAAGCCAGTGACTAGGAGGAGAAGGGTCCATGTCAGTGGAAGAGAAAGGCTCTGTGATGTAACAGAGGGGAAGGCTGGAGTTTGATCTTACAAAGTTGGGTACTACCACACCAGAATAAATACACAGAAGAGGAAGCTGTGAAAACCCCATTCAAAGCCAATGCTTTAATCAGAGCTTGAACCTCACTAGATGTAAATCAGCCAAAGGACAAAAGTCTATAGGAAACAGATTTTCATGAAACTACCTGAATAATACAAGGCTGACATATACTGGGTAACCAGGCAATGGCTACAGCTTGGTTTTTATTCAGTCCAAGATTTTATCCAAGCTCTTTGGTCGTAAAGAGGTTAGGCATTAGCACAACCTATGACAAGCTGTGTTCGTTTAGGTTATGTACGAACGTGCATGAGATCTTGGTTACAGCAGCTGTTCGTGCCTTTTTTCTTCTGTGATTGTAGCAGGAGGAACCAACTCTCTGGGGACCTAGGCTGACCTTACGAAACTGATTTCAGTTTTGGATTTGAACCAAAATTCTAGTTTCCAGCACTGGAGGAACTTGGCAATATTCCCTGCTGGATTTGCTAATAGAGTAAAAATGACGTTTCCATATTGTTAGCAGGAAGCTGAAAGCACCTGAGGAGCTAGGGAAAAGATGAAGTATCACTTTGCACTCTCATCCCTTCTTCAAGCAACAGACAGTTGTCTGTATACAGTGCATGCAGGATGGAGAAAAACACGTGATAGGATTGAAGTTTAGCACATGTGTAGCTGACAAATGCAGTACACATTTCGTCTGTGAATGAAACACAGTACTCGGAGTCAAGGAATACCAACAGGTACGCTTGCCCTGGACTCCTCTACACTTTCATCCAGTCAAAAGTTTGAATTCATTTCTAGAGGGGAAGCTAGTAATTGCTACATTCAGCTCCTGTTTCTGCTTTTATCCCTCCCATCAAACCAGGAGAGAACACTGAGGATAACCTCAATGTACAACTGTGCAGTTGCACAACCGAAATCACACTTGTTGCCTTTCCTTAAATAAGGCTTGCCTTTCAGATGTTTAAAGATATCTGGGCCTGGTCATGCCTGAATAAGCTGGAACTAAGTCAGGTAACCATGTTGTATTGTACATTTCTTTTTCTAAGACACTTTTCATTATTTTTGAGGCACTGTCTTATCTTGTGCTTTGTTCATTTATTATACAAGGCTTCAAATCACACACTGCTGTGCAGTGCTGGGTTGTAAGTCAAGCATTTTTCTCTTCTTTACGCCACTCCCGAATATTTTTCCAGCAGTCACTACAAAGTTAAGCTTTTTGACAATACCCAGTCACACCATGTTAATGAGAAAAATTTAGCTTTGGCTCTAAAGTTCTACCACCCACAGACATTGTACCACCCACAGACATGTTGCTATAACCTTGTCTTCTTCCCTTTATTTTCCTTCCCCCTTTCAGTACTCACTAAGACTGTGAGCACTCCATGAGAGGGGCTCCCCGCAAGCCTCTCTGCTCTGCAGTTCTGCCCCCTTGCTTGTCCCTCATTGGAGATCTGCAGGAAAATGTTGTGCCCCTGTCCAGCTGGAAATTGGGTCTTCCACGGAAAGCAAGGTACACAGAGCATGAGTGGGACCAAAATTATGTTTATCTGGGTCCCAACCTAAAATTTCTTCGGGACCTGCTAGATGTTTTTCTCTACCTGAAAACTGGGAAGCGCACCTGGGGTCTACTGCTTCAAGATAGCTCAAAATGTTGTCAAGAGCATATTTTAAGACACTCTGTAATAAATTTAATGTTGAATTGAAGCATTTAACAGTTGCCCTGCTCTCACAATTCAAATAACAAATGGTATGGTAGGTAACATACCCTTGCACACAGATTTAAATGCTTCCATATGAAAAGTTCTCAAACAAAGAGGAGAAAATTCTGAAAAAACAACCAAGAACTGAAGTGAATGGCATGTGTAGAAAACTTGAGAGCACAAAATATGTGCTAATATTACAGCTGGTGAAACAATGACCAAGGCGAACCCTGGTAATTGTCCACAACAATCTGAGAATGTAAACAGGCAAGGGAGAAAGAGAGAGAGAGGGAGAAATTATTTAGCCTGGCAGTCAGCAGCGATTTGGGGTTGTGGTGCCACAAAAAAAAAGGACTGCCAGAGCCCCAGCAGCGTGTACACGCTCAGTCATGCAGAAATTGCCTCTCCGGGTCAACTGCTCGGAGGAGAGATCTCCCGTTGTGCAGGGGCAGCTGCTGCGCCAGCACAAGAGAGATGCGGGAGCAGAGCCACCAAGGCTCTGCACCGTGTTTTTGCCTCCCAGACAAGATTGGGAAAGTGCAGCCCATTGTTCCTGGGTCTTAGACATTGCTTTACGTGGTCACCTCATTTCCATAATGCTCCCTGGCCTCCCAGTAGCCTAAATTGATTTGATGAATACAGTTTTGTGTGTTTTAGGATTCATTATTCCCCATGTCCCACCCTCTCAGTTTTGTACTAGGTGATCTCGGCCCCTGTGCTGAGACATCCTGCTGGAGCCTTAATTAAAAACTATGGGCACAAAATAAAAGCATTTTCCTTTGCTCCTCTGTGTGCCAGCCTCATACTGCTGCCTGCTCTTCTGTTTCAGCTGAAAACGAGCAGGAGGGAAGAAGACATCACAGCCTGTAGCTCTGGGATAGAAGAGCTTGGGAGAATGGGGGAGGAGACTTCTTTGCATCTAGAAAACCTGGACCCATGAAAATATAAAATTCAGAGTGGAGAGAGTAAGGGAGACTGAACAAGTTCTTCCTTCTCCACCCTCCCATCCCCAGGCATGTCTACATTTCTCCACGTTATCATTGCAGCTGAAATGCTTGACGCAGAAGGATTACTAAGCTTCTCTTCAGAAACAACTTGGTGCACTTGCTATGTGGTGACCTAGATGTTTTCCAAAGGCTTCACTCAGCCTTCATTTGCAGGCTTTTGGTAGACCAGGGAAGAGTGAGGAACCACAGAGAGGAGCCACAAAAAATGTAATGTCTCTTCTAGGAACTTTTGCTTCATGTTGAAGTTGAGGTACTGCATGCCTATATGAGGTAACCTTGATTTTTGGATGTCACAGCTAAGCTGTGGAATCATAAAAGTGTTAGAGTTAGAGGATATCATCAAACATTTGGTTGTTTTCGTCATCTTCTTGACAGCACAGGCCAGTTCAGCCAACAGACCTTCTAGGTTTTTTTATTTACTCCAAAGATGGGAATTCCTCTTCACCTTGGGACTCTTCATAGTTTGTGCCTTTAAGAGTATTTTTTCTGTCATTAAATTTCTGGATTCTTTTTCCTCTTCCTTACCATCTTATCCCCAAATTAGTACCAGGCTAATAATTCCTTTATCTCTATTCAAATCTGTCACCAATATCATCATTCACCCATTACCAGAAGACATCTTGTCAGCCTCAGTGATGTCATTTGGTGGGTACAACCTTTGTTCAGCAGTACATCGGATTTAAGATCTCACAGTCTCCCATATAAATATTTGCAGGTGCTCCTTCAGAGTCAGCAAGAATTATACATTTAGTCACTTCTAATAAGTCACTTCCTATAGCTCATTAATCACTGTTATTATGCTCTCAATGCATTTGGTAAATGTAGCAATATGGTATTTGAGTAATTCTGGAAATCAGACAGCTCATTAATTGAAGCAGTGTCTAAAACCACTTTTATTTTGCTATTCAGTAACAAATCCCCAAGTAGGTTTTAGTTCACAAGAAACTTTGCAGAATTCAACAGCACTGTAAATATTTGTGTAAATATATAATCATATTCAAAATAACATTCCGAATAGGAGGTCGTATTTGCACAAAAGATTTGCCTGACCACTATGTGGTTTTGTGTCTATTTCATCTGTTCAAGGAATAGACTAAATATTTTTCTCTAATGTGATTAGCCTTGCTGTTCCAACAGAGGCTATTTCTAAGAACTACTTTTCCAAGCAAGTAAAATAAAATTCATGTATGCAAATTATTTTTGCAATAATTTCAAGTGATGCATAAATTCACAAAAATCATAATTAAAAATTACCCAAACCAAGGTCACTTGTGCTTTAGATACAAAGGTCACATTACTAATTTTATTCACTTTTTTTTCTGTTCTTCTGTGTAAAAGTGTATTTAGTCTGGGTGACTTCTCTTCTGGAGAGATATAGAAGAAATTCTGTCCCTTCCGTACTCAGGAATGTTTTGTCTCAGTTGGTGACAGCAAATATGCATTCATAATTGAGTACTGCAACCCCCTACTAAAATCTGTCCCCAGTGTTTGATGGTTGACATTAATGTCTCCCTGGAGTTTTCTGTCACTTGTACAGTGTGACCTTGACCCTATTTGTGTAAACCATCTTCAGGCAAGACCATGAGCATCACCCACAGCCTCACTTTTCCTTTCCCCCTATGGGTTACTTTCAATCCTGATGAATCGGAGATGGATTTATTAGAAAGGGTGAAGGGATCCTTGTAGGACCTTGTCCCTCTTCCCATGTTGAAATGCCAACATATTTTGTATTTTAGTCCAAAGCCACAATACTAGAGATGGGGAATAGGAGACAGCAGATTGCAGGGGAAAAGAGCCGCCTCTAACGCTTGCTTGTGGTGAGCCCCAGCACCCCCCCGCTCCTTTCAGGCTTTCAACACTAGTCCTCACACCACACTCAACCTGAGACTCTAGCAGAGCTCCACTCTGTCTTTTGGGGGAACATTTCAGTGACCCATTACCAAATAGCTCCATGCTTGTTCTGGCTGTACTGAAGAACCTAGGTGTTTAATAGGATCTCGTGCTGCCAAACCTAGGCTACTGACATTTTGTTTCTCTTCCCCTCATTCACATCATGTCTGCACTGTAGAATAACTTCAATGAACAAAGGTATTAGTTTGACCTCATGATGGTAGGATCAGATCTTTGTACTCTAGCGTAGCTTCTTTCATTCATCTGTGCTCCACCAGTCACCCTGCCATTGCTGTCTGGGAAATGTTCTGTGGCATAAATCTGCTCCTCAGTGCATGTTGGTATCAGTGCATCAGCTCTGCTACACAGGTAAGGCTACAACAGAATGAGAGAGAAGAGAAATGAGATTATGTTTAATAAATTTCAGCAAATGACATGAAAGCTGCAATCTCAAAGATCTGAAAGGACTATTTCAGCAGTAGCAGCATCTTGTGTGTTCTGTGCACAACACAGAATCATAGAATCACAGAAGAATTTAGGTTGGAAATGACCTTTAAGATCATCCAGTCCAACTGTAAACATAACACTGCCAAGTCCACAACTAAAACATATCCCTAAGCACCATGTCTACATATCTTTTAAGTACCTCCAGGGATGGTGACTCCACCACTTCCCTGAGGAGCCTGTTCATGTTCAGAGCTCTGCCATCCTGCACCTAAGTAGATGTACTTCTGTACCACAGATTACATGGTGTTTAAAATGATTACGGAGAGGAGAAAAAAAACACTGGCCTGCAACACAGAGACGTTTTCTTCAGTCTGTGTTAGCACGTGTACAGCGCAAGTGAATGCAGTGCTCTGACCTCAGTGGGAACCGTTGGGTAGTAAAGACAAAATGCTACAAAAGCCAAACAAGTTTTTGAGACACAGTCACTAAATCCCACTTCCTCTATCCACCCCACAGGAACTAGGCAACTGCAATGGTGATGAGGAATTCAAAAGAGCCTTTCTGTGTAGGAAAGTACATATGTAGGTTAAACTGATGTTCGGATGGTGGCTTTCCTGCTCTTAGTGCCTGCTGTACCTCCTTTCTTCCTCCATGCTCTAGTAGACAAGAGGCAACACTGCGCAACACACCTTGCAGGAGCAGCTCATACAGCTCTGGTAACATTGACTAATCCCAGGTTATGATGCAGGCACCAGCCTCCATAGGAAGGAGAGCTGGCCATATAGCCATATTCCCTGGCTCCTGGCCAGTTTTCCCCAGATTTTCCTACACCTGTCAGCAATGTGATTGTTCTGTGGAATCATCTCACAGCATCACCTGTCCACTCTAGAACATACTGTGGCATTGGATTGTTTTGCTTTAATCCATATGGATGTGCTAATGGCAGGTATCAAAGTAGAATAACATTAAAATACCTTTAGCAGTAAAGACTACACTGGAAACAATGTCCTTTGCCAATGAAAGGAAACATTTATGAAACTGGGCATGTATGCTGAGTTGCCTCTTAAAAAGTCATGTGCAGATCATTTAAATCCACTGCTAACTTGGATTGGTATTCCATTCAAAAAGTTTCTATATAGCAGATGTTATTCCATGGTTATTATAGGTATCTTACATGCTTCTTACAGGGAGGAAGTGTTCTCTTAGATACCACTGTGGTAATTATTAGCAAATGTTCACTAGCAAAAGGTAATTAGCAAGTAATTATAAGGAAATAGAGGCAATCAGGCCCTGCAAAAATTTCTCCACGGGGATCACAGACTGAAGAGAGGAGATGCAGAAAACCATCTTTTTAGAAGCTTAAAAAAATAAGAGTTAATTCACATAGAAAAATGATTCAGCACAGCAGACTGAGGCTGCAAATATCTTTGAGGGATGCTGCAGCCCCAACAGTAACCTTCTTCAGTCATAAGGACAGCTGTGTCCAGAAAATGTTATGATTAGCAGGTTTGCACTGTGTGCCTTAAGAACAGCAATCAGTTTACAGGGAAGAAAGCAGGCAGGAGCATACATTTGCTGTTTCAGTACAATGGGAAATGCAAAGCACTGAGGAACATCAGGGCTGGCATGTACTACTCACTAAAACTGGCAGGAGGGGACAAGAAGCAATCACAAAGTTGATAGCTCTTTTAGAAAGGCCGTGGCAATTTTAACTCTTCATCACTGAAAGACTGGACTTTCAATGTGAGGATATCTTACTAAGTAAGAATATATTCATTCATCCTCAGGGCAACATAAACAAGGAACTCCTGTTTCCGAAACAGCCCCCTGTCACACGCAGAGCAGCTGATGGAACAAAGAACCACATTTGTACATGCTCAGAGTGACACCCATGAATACGCATTGCTGCTGGAGCCTGGCGCTGCTGGAGAGGTATCGCTCTACATCCACAGAAATCATCCTCTCATCATGCCCTGTGCTGCATCCAGTCTCAATGTTAGTATTTTAGTTCAGAAGAGTATACTGGGCAAGGATGCAAATGCAAAGGAAATATACTGCCTGTGAGGTTGACAGATTGCTTCATACTTTATTCAACATTAAAAGGCTGATTGCTTTTTTTTTTCAGCCATGAAAGTGCAAGTTCTCTTACTTTACCACTTAATATTCTACATTCACCCATGCCAGATACCATTTCTGATGCCAAATCACCCCGTTCCCCCTTGGGATACTGGCAAGACTCAGGGCTGTTTTTCTCTTTATGAAACAGAGAAGTTAACTCTGCATTGGGACAGCTGGGATGTAGCTGTCAGTTCCTTTTCATTATCAGCAGCACCCAGCTGGATGTCTGGAATTCACAGACACTGGGGGAGAATCATGTTTGCTTGAATTTTAAAAACACGTTGCTTGCTGGGAATGAATATCCTGCAACAGTTGCTCAACTTTGCCTCTCTGAAAGCAAAAGTAATCCCAGAGGCTGCTAAATGCAGAAGAGAAATCAAATTGCTCCTTGCTCATCAGTTCAGAATCTGGTTAGTGCTTGAGAGTTTTGCTTTTGCTGCAAAGTAATCTGCACATGAAATATTTTTTAAAAGATTAATATCGATAACAAAATCAAATCTAAGGAGAAATCCCAAATTCTCATTGCTTGAAAATCAGTGCCTATTGCTACTATTTCCTTGAGAAGTAAATAATTATGCAGCTCTGGCATCTTCAGGATTTGCATGAACTTTGGATGAGAATCTATCTCTTCAAATTATGTTCTGTTTGACATATGTCAAATAAGCAACCTTTGCTTAATTCATAGCCCAAAGATTAGGATTCGTGCAATGGCACTGCTGCTTGGAACAAGAAAATTTGCTGAATTTATCCTAGTGGGGGCTTGCAGCTGGTGTCTATGACAAGAGTTTAAAGTATTTCCCTCCTTAACCCAAATTAAGCAAATGACTTGGAGTAGTCTTTTACTTACTGGCCTCTCAGGTAAACTTCCCATTGCTAAACTAAGCTTGTCATTGTGACATATGAAGGCAGTTCCCTATTGGGACTTCAGGCTGCCCTTAGCACAGGGCTCCACTTCTCCTTGTTTTGGCCTTGCTTTGAAATAAGCCTGGTTTCCATATTGCCTACACAGGAACAGTGTGTCAGGAATCCTGGTGGAGAACTCCTCAGACATCTTTCTTCTTCCTTTATTTTAGGTTGGGATTTTTTTTTTTTTTTTTTTTTCCTTAGACCACCAAAAATAGCTTGGGCTAGCTAGGTGTCATTTCACTCCCATTTCTTAGAAGTCTGAGTTATTTTCCACCTAGCTAAAGTTGTGACCATCCCTCAGTTATTAGGTCTGGGCTACATCTTACACGTAGCACACTTTTCATAATGACTGAGAAATCTCTGCCTGTTCAATATGTCCTATGCAATGAGTTTTGCTAAACTAACCATCACTGAAAAGTATAACCAAACTGTGAGCTTAAATACCTAGCTCTAAACACTTGAAAAACAAACAGGTGTCTTTTGTAAAAGATCATTTACATATAAACCAAACTAACCAACTAATCCACAAAATTACTTTTATGTGTAAAAGTAAATAAGAGTGACATGATAAAATACTTAAGAATATGAAAAGAGGGGATGCAGTGAATGTTAATGGGCTGCCATTCTTCTCACAACTCAGAGTGTCCATGACAAACTGTAGGCTCATTCCAACTAACCTGCATTAAATATGATTTATATCAATGGTGTGCAATTCCTTTCAGTGTAACTGTTCTAAAATACCAGCATAAAATTTTCTCCTGCTGCTCTTACGTTCTTCACACTTGTGCTAGGTCATCTGGGACAGAGTTACTTGGTCCTGCCCAATTCTAGCGAACCAGCATCCAGGTCACAACCAGACAGTAGCTACAAATTTTGCTGGTGGTTTCAAAGCATTAATAAATGGAAACACGGACTTAGCAGCTGACACACATGATCAGAAGTACATTGGCACTATTACTGTTCAGGATCTTTAAGGTAGGAGAGAAGTGAATCCCAAAGTTTAAGCAGTTTCTAGCCCCAGCCTGCAATGTACACTCTAGCCCTACTTTTTTTTTTCCTGAAGTGTTTATATTACAGAGTAAAAACGTTTCCCTTCAGCTGTATTAAATAAGACTATTAAGAAATGTAATCTCATTCCACCTTCCCCCAAGGCCTTCCAGGATTCCTTGGGAAGGAAAACTGCTCTGTTCCTACCCCAAAACTCTTGAATTCCAGGTGTGTATTTAGAGATGTGCTCAGCCTGCAGAAAGGCTTCTTTTCTTTTTCCAAACCAGGGTTGTGGTCTATTAAAAACTCAAGCAGACTGATAGGTGTGTGAATGTCTTTTGGTGTTATTCTCTCTCTAGTGAGGCTTGGCCTCCTGGTGTGTGCACATGTGTCTGTTCACGGCCACAAGTTCAGAGCAGATTTCCAGCTGACCTTGTGTCTTGAAAGTCCCAGCCCTCAGTCCACCTTCCCAGAACATGGCTATAGGTTCTTTAAGTCCAGTGGCTAGAAAGTGGCAGCAAAGGGAAGACTGTCAGCTTTAGTTGAGCATGGCAGAAAATCCACTTTACTGGCTCATACCTGAAAACCAAAGGTAAGAATAAGCAGGCTGGTTACTTTGTCTTGGGGCCTTGACTAATTTTGGTGGGAAAAGTTGCAGCTCCCATTTGACTCATGATCTTGTGATGATCAATATCAGAAATATATACCAGCAGTCAGGTGTGATTTGGACATAGCCTGGGCATAAAATGGCATTTCTGTTGAATAAGGCATCGTTCCCAGCAAGGTGTTTATCTCATCCTTTCGGTTCTATGTTCATGGCATTCCAGTTGTGAAAACAGAAATTCTCAGGGCAAAATTAGAGTAGCATAGACAAGCGTAAAGGCATGAAGTTTTCTGGGATGAAGTTAACCCTCCAGAAATTTTCACAGACATTTAAATCACAAAATAGTTGAGGTGCGAGGGAACATCTCAAGGTCATCCAGTCCTTCTGGACATCATCTGGTCCAAATCAAGAGAGTGCATTTCTACCAGATCAGTTCTCTGCTTCATGGACCAGCTGGATTTTTGATGTGGTGCTCAACAAAAGAGACCAACTCCCTGCATGACCGAACTACAGTCTTACTGATCATTTTAAGTGTTCTAAATTAATCTTTTTCATTTTTTAAAAATATGCTTAGGTTACAAAGGAGTGGGAGAATCTGTCAAGATGGTCCAGATGCTGTGACTTTATTATTGCATAAAAGAAGTCTAGGGAATCATCTTCCACCAAGCTGAGACTCATGGTCCTCTCCAGAGCAGATTTCTCTTCTTGGAGTAGCCTAAACCAGAGTTAGGCAGTGAGCTAGCAATGGGGCAGGGCAGGTGATCAGCGTCCAGTCTTGTGTGCTCATAAATAGTTGCTGAGTTCCTTCATTCATGTGTACTATATGTGGAATATAAACAGGCAAAGGTTGCTTTAAACACCCTTGATAGTTCCCACAGTCTCTAGAACATATGGCCACACATCCATTTTCAACTTTAAACACATGATCTTGAAATGATCCACTTCATAATCTCTGAACTGCTCCAACAGCTGCAGATGGCCCAGCCATACCTTTTTCTTCCTTACTTTTTCCCATTTTTCACTGCAGACAAGAGGACCACAACTCCAAAGTGCTCCCAATGTGGAAAGGAGCACTTCTTGACCAAATCCAGGCATTAAAATATGGTGCAAGTGGAGCAAGAACTTCATGAATGACCCTTATCCAGTTCTCAAAAGGTGAATCAGTGGTAACTCCACAGTTAGGAGATAAGCTACAGAGATATAAAACCAGAAATGCAGGCCTTCTACAGTGGGTTTTACAAGTTTTAGCCTGAAAATACACAAGCCTATATCTGGAAGAGGACCTAAATGCACAGAAACTTCTCAGAAGTCTATCTGAGTTCTATCAGTTTGGAGGCATTTTTCAAAAAGCAAACAAAGCTGAAAAAGACCCCTTGGGATTTCTTTTTATTTTTTCTTAAATGGTTTATACATTCCCATACTTTTCATCTGCTGAGCCTAGCAAGTGGTCTGAAAAGTGCACCTGGCTCCAAGTCTGAATTTCAGAGCCGACTTTCCAAACCATGACCCCAAACCAAAGTAACACACCATTTCATAAGTACCCCTGTTTCTAAAACATCAAATCTATACAAATTACCTTCTTTGTACCTTCTTTGTACCAAATTACCTAGTTACTTGTTCAACAAATACCCTGAAAAAAAAGAGATTCAAGGTGACTCTGAATTTATCTTCAGCCTCCAAGAAAAGAGATCTGTAGGAGGGATCAAAGAACCGTACGTGCCACCTTCTATAGCACAGTTGAAATCAAGAGGAAGGATCACTAAAACCTCTACAACACCTGGCATACAAAATCTTACCTTCCTCAAAACCAACAGAGATATTCATGGAGCTTACCTGCAAGCTTGAGAAATTAAACCAATCAGGCTGACTCAGTGTTTTCTAGATATGTGAATTCTACGCTGCTGCATTCTTCTCCACAGTAGTGGTTCAAAACAAAAGCAAAGCTTGCTTTGTCATGGAGCTAAGGCATTCAGGCAGGATCCCTTTTGCATCCAACTGTTTTAGAGTCAGTATCAAAGCATTGCAATGAAATTCTGCATGCTTCTGCCACAACGTGCTTGTCCCAGTAAATGTCATGTCGTTCAGTGGCAGCAGATCAGCTTGTCTTATGGGTCCGTTTCTGTGGTGCTATGGCCCTGTGAGGGTGTACTTTCATGCATCTGGGGGGGACACTTGATGGTATGGATGGTGCTTTGGGTGTTCAAGTCACCCTGAGCCTTGAGGATATGAACAGCGGATGCTCTTCATATGGGGAAATATTGACTGAAGAAATACTTCTACAGCTTCTGCTGAAGAACGCATTCCATGGTAGATGCCTCATTTTGAAACAAGATGATTTTCTTCTTATTGATTATGAATAGTTACTCTGCTCTGGTCAGAACCAGGGTAGAATGAATGAAAACCAACCTTATTCCAAAGAGATGTGTCCACTCAGTTTTACTTACGGCTACCCTTCAAACTGAAACATGTAATGCAGATTAATTCCCCAGCAAGGACAAACCCAGACTTTAGATGACAGCCTGGCTGTGGGAAAGGCCCTGTCACTGTTGCTTCTGGGGCACTGAAGCAAACTAGATGTTTGCCACAGGGACTGCCTGTGGCCAGCTTGCTCTCGTTCCTTACGATCTGGAGTAAAGTATGATGGTTTCTGGGCTGGATTATGAGGAAAACACTCAGCGCTTCACCTCCTTCCGCCTTGCTCCTCCCAGCATGGCCAAGGTGAGCCTTGGCTGCAAAAAAGTGATTCAGACCCTTCTGGTCAACTGACTCAAGGTGATTCACAGCAAAATGGGAACAAACACAAAATCTGTCACCTGTATTGCAAAAGCACACGATGACATTGGTGAAAAACCATCAGTGGGTATTTATTTCAGGACACAGAAAGTATGTCATGCCTTTCATGAAGTGTCATTTAAGAAGAAAAAAATAAGTGAGATTTCACTTTCTGTCTGTAACATAAGTGGCAGCTCTCTAATGTGCAGCCAGCTTTACCATATATTTAGAAATAAAAGCATATCTTCTTGTGGTAAGTAGTACCAAATGCAGGCAACTCTTATGCTAAATTGTGTCTGCCTGAAGAGGAGAGTTATTATGGTGCAGCATAGAAGATTTATTACATGGTGGGTTTTTTCCTGAAATTAACAGCTGTCTTTTGTTTTAATCATTGTGTATAGAAGGAAAATAAAGTCATAAGACATTGAGCACTTCTAGCTCTTAAGGGCACTCTGCGTTGCCAAGGAGAAATCCTAAAGTTTGCATAACAGCAAAAACCAGAGCAGCCTTAATTTTGCAAGCCTGTAGTAATTTTGCTATAGCTGAAAACTCCAAAAGGAAGTCTCCTTTCATTTCCAGCACAAATCACTTGTTTGTGTGACTTTTTGGCACACAAATGCAAGGAGAAAGAGTAAGGTACTTTTCAGCTAGCAGGCATCCATTTCCCTTTCTGAGGCAGCAATAATCATTGTTGAAATCCATCTTCAAAAACAGGAAGCTTTATGATTATGATTTTCTGGCTACCTCGCCCTTTCTTGTGAACCTGACCCTGGCTACAAATCATCTGCTTTGATTCAAACATGACTATTGTAAGACTGAAGCGCAGATATTTCCTATTGTGCTTTAAAGCACATACAGCATGTGCTTAGAAACAGCCCTGCGCAGGGTGATTCATCCAGCCTGGAGCAGGAGCACTGCTTAATAGAGCTTTACACAGGAGATCCATGTGTTTATATTGTGTTTTTGTTTATGTTTCATTTCTGCGGAATAGAGGGAGTGAAGTGAGATCTCTTGCACAGGGAAAATATTATCTGGGAGGAAAACAGCAGGAAAGTGCTGAGGATGAATTTGCAGGTATTGCAGCACAGATGATGTTTTTTGACGTATAAGTGACAAGTAAACACCTCTCCTGGCAGTACTTAGCAAAAGGGCCTCTCTACATGGAAGTATAGCAGACTCACTGCTGCAGTGATGTTTTCAGATACATTCAATCCCTTCTTGAATGGATCATTGACAGCACATACAGGGTTGCACACATACGTGCTTGGTGGTGCCAGCTGCTTGGTCCCCGGGAGATGAGTCGCTGGCCAAGACTACTGTCCACCCAGCACCACCCGGAAGTGTGGCAGGCCCGAACTTGCTGGGGAGAGCCATCGAAATCCTCAGTCCCACTCTGTGTTTCTGCAGCAGAAACATCCTCTGAGATGCCCCAGGCACTGGGCCACCCTATGGGAGAAAATCTCTCCACACCCCACTCCACAGGCGAGCCGGTGCCCAGCTGCTGAGCCCCTGGGCCATGTTAGCCTGGGAGACCGCTGTCATCGCTTTTGTCTCAGGCTTTTGGCTTTTGCTAGCTGTGAAATAATCCTGGGGTGATGATGGTTGAGGAAGGGACATTGGCTCTGGTGGAAAATACCGCTAAAACTGCTTTATCTCCAGGAGAGTTTACTGAATGTCTCTCTAAGCCAAACCATGGAGTGGGCATTTAAATGGCTAACAAGAAGAGCCAACAAGAAATACTTTGGAAAGGATAGTAAACCAGGTCATTGTAGGTTTACAGTCATCTCCAGTTCCAGTAGAGAACAGCATATCTATCACTACTTCTTGCAAGGGTTTTACTGCTTTCCTCAAGCAGGCTGGAGACAGGTAATGGGAGGTGGTCTTGGAATTCAGTTTCTGTGTTGCCTTGTACCATTTGCATAACCCTAAACCTCTTGTTTATCTTGGGATCTTTCCCCTCTGTGTCTCCCACTCCCAGCATAGTGGCTGTGCAGAAGAGCATCATGCGGGCATACAAGGGTCCAAGTGCATGTAGAGTACATGCATTGACTGAGTTACGTTGAAGCCAAGGTACCTAAAGAAGAGGAGCCCTGGTTTCCCATTCCAGCACTGGTGGCACCCCCTTTATGGCATTGTGTGCTCTGTGTGTCATTGTGTCTTCGTGGCATGTCTGCTCTGCAGAGACATCAGCCGAGTTAGCTGCAGAGCCAGAAGCCAGGGCTGTGCTGGAAGTAACTGCTCTGTCTTGGTAAAAACTGTTAAAATCACAGCCACTTCCTGAAACAGCTGATAAGACGTCCTCCAGTAAGCTCCACTCACCGGCTGTCTCTTGGGGGCAGCTGCCTGCACTGCCTCCAGTGCTCAGCCCCTGCTTCCCCTCCCGCTGCCTGTGGCCCCCGGGCCTCTGCCCATCACTAGCACTCCCGGGGAAGCCCCCCCCTCCCCCGGCATCTCTGGCGAAGGGGCACATGGGTGTTAACTGGCCAGTCTGCTCCTGGTGCCTTCCTGAGCACTTCTACAGAGCCCTGCCCAGCGTGGGCTCCCTTCGGTGCCCCCCATGCCCTGGCATGGCCAGAAGTGTCTGGGGAGCTGCTGAAGAAGTGACGAGGGCTGGCCACAAACACAAGTTGTGTCCCAGCTGTGAACTTGACAATCAGGAACTGCAAAAGACTTCTGTGGTCTAAAGCAGCATTTTCAGTGCTTTTTATTCTCTGGGGTTTGTTTTGCTTTGGACACAGCAGAGATCACTGATAATAGATGAGAAAAGGGGAGAGAAGGATTTCTCATTTGCAAACACAACACTCTGCTTCCGGCACAGGAGATTTTGCAAATCTTCTGCAAGCAGGGGAGAAGCAGCTCACCACAGAAAATGCACCAGGCTTTACAGTCACAGTACCTGTGTGATGATGCCCAGCTGGCTGGCAGGAACAGGCTCTCTCAAGCTTTGTTTCTGCTTACTGTCACCAGGAGGTTTTGAACATGTCCATGTCACACTGCAGGAAGATGTGTGTAAACTGCATGACACAGGGCAGAAAGCATTTCAGAGGAGAAAGGCAGAGAACAGCTACAGACTGGGAAGGAAACATGAGAATAAGCAAGCTGGGCCAAGACTCTAAACTCTTTCCTCTGAATGTCTTCCTAATCCGTGATCTCTCATTATTTGATTATCACAAGAGAAATCTGAAGAGTGTACTCACTGATTCCTGAATAAATGCTAACCGGTAACATGGCCCATACTTGCATACATTTTTACTTGCATACATTTTTACCGGTGCATATGAGGCCTGAGCACTCTGCTAACATGTACTGAGACAACTGCCAAAAGCCAGAACAGCTGAGACACTTCATATTGCAACAGATCAGTCAAGGCAGACCAGGTCCAATGCTGCTTGATACTGGTTTTTGTATTTCTGCTTATTATAGGTTTAATGAATGTAGTGCCCAGTAACTTCATCTGTGGTTTCTGCTATGCATGGCTCCAACCAGAGAGCTTACTAAAGGCTTTTCCTGGTCCCATTAAGTAGAAGCTGTGCAGAAGATGGACATGGATGATCAAATAAGAGAGCAAATGAGGCAACACCGATCAGCACAGCAAGCTGAAGGTATCACTTCCTTGTTGCAGTTCAGATTTTCGTAGGCGACACAGCAAAGGATTTAAGTATTTAAGAGCACATTCAAAGAGCTACACAGTAGCCTGCTGTGAGAGCAGTGGGCTCTGTAGTGAATGCACCCCAACTCTGACAGGAGGCATGGGGGGCTGCTGGGTCTGGGGTAGACCAGATGGGGCTCCGGTAGTGAAGATGTGCAGCACTTGCTTATGTAGTCACAGCAGGGTGCAAGTGGTGGGAAGAAGACAAAATGGTGTGCCAGGAAAAAGGCAGCCCATGGTAAAATCTGGTAAGGGAGGAGAAAGAAGGGGCTGCAGGGGCTGTGCCCCTAAAGCAGAAGGGTAGGGCAGCTGGTGACAGTTTGGGAGGGAGAAGCAACAAGGGATAAACAGCCTCTTTCCTCCCCAGCCTTTGTGGTATACAGTGATGATTAAGATCCGAACTGATTTATATTGACCGCAGCTATCACTGTCTCACTTATCCCAGTTCTTTGCAATGTAACCCCCTTCTCACACCCAGGCCGTCACTCTGCTCTTACTGATCATGATTTTGTGTAAGGAACAGGCTGACTTTCCTTCCCACCCACACACACTTGTCAGGCTTTTTGTGTACAATAGTGATTCTTAAAACTTTGGGCACTGATTTTCTTGCTCTGAAATCTTCCAAATCACTCTTGACAATATTATTCTACCTTTCTAGCCTGTAAAGCTCCCAGGAAAGTCACATGTAAAGCTAGCTTTATTGTAGCTATTGCAGAAATTCGAGCTGTGCATGTGGTGTGAACCTTATGTCTCAGCAAAGTTTTCCATTTCTTTATGCAACAGGGATGTGCATGCACAGATCCTAGCTTTGCTCATCAGATGTTGTACGTGTGTCAGTCAGGCACATGCAAAATTGCAATTCTTTCTGAGAAGCAGTATCCAAGCAAATAACATTAGTGACAATCCCCTGCATTGGTGGTGTTCTCATATATTCTTGGCTGCTCAAGTCCCTAGGAATTGCCCTACTCCTAATACCATATGTCTTTTATAAAATAAAAAAAACAACCTTCCCTTTCTTTTTCTGAGGCTGAGACTTGGGCTATACAGACGTCAATCAAGGAAATCCAAGAAAGATTTGATTTTTTTTTTAATCAGTGTTAACAGGTAGTGTGTAGACAAATAATTATCACAGTGTTTAAGCTGCATTAGTGAGTTGCATAAAGAGAGTCAGCAGAAAAGCAGTAGAAAAGATAATGTTCCTTTCATTTTCTGAATAAGCCTAGAACTCTATTCCAAGCTCTTTAAGCAAACTGAGTAGTTATTGATTTTACGAGGACACCTGAAACTAAATAACACTTACAAATTCTGCCTGCAACACAGCCCCTGTGGTATCGAGAGGCTGTTCATGATGAGATTGTAATTTTTGACATGGGTAGAGTCTTGCACCCAGACTGACCTGGTCCACACAAGCCACTGTTGAGAATAGTGGTCTCCCTGCATCCTCCAGGTGCCTTGCTTCCCCATGGAACAAAACAAGTAAAATATTCACCGTACTAAAGGAAGGGGTTAGCTTAGCACCCTGCAATCAGTGCTGACACAAGGGAGGGAGGAAAAGGAGGAAGAGTGAATCCGCCTTTCAGCATTGTAACGTGGATTTGCACCCTGCCGTCTTGCCCATGCCTGCCTTTTTTGTTTCCTTCAGATTGCACAATCCATTTAAACCGATTAACTAATAGGATACAAATTCACAATGTACCCATGTAACAATCAAGCCTGTATTAAAGAAAAGCATTTTAAACTCCTTCTTATTAGCAGCTTTGCCAAAGTGAGCTTGACTCTAGCTCAGCCTGGTGCTCTGCCCCACTGTGCCATGCAACTCCTGCTGCTGGCAGGAGCTCTCTGCACTCCCACCCAACCCCACCAGCTCCCTCCTCCCCTGGGCACAGTCCTCATGGGGCTGCTTTTGCAGTGGGGGGCTGATGCAGCTTTTGCGACCCCCACCTCAGTTTGTCATGCCATCACACAGGGAAGGTGCTACGCAAAGCCTGAGCTTCCCTCATGCTCTCTTTCTGCCCCTTCATCCTATGGCCACCAAAGGGAAAAGGGGTCCCAAAGAAGTGGGGAGAAAGAATGGAAACAAAGGTGAGATGGATTTTCCCTGGTCCATCTCAAATTTATTCTACGCTCCTCACTTTGAGAAGAACTGATCTATCTCATATTCCCTCAGCACTCTGACTAGGCTTTTGGTTTTGATTAAAAATAACCACAACATAAAAGAAACTAAGATAGCTACTAAATTTTTCTCTTTCTCCCTTTAAGAAGCCAAAGTAGATGAAAGGAAGAGTTAATGTCAGGAATTTTCCCAGATGAGTTTTCTTCTGATGTCCTAGTGCAGTCTATATTTATTAATGATATTTAATGCCTGCTCTCAGTTTAGTGATTTTATTTATTTATTTATTTATTTGTTTGTTTAAATTTATACAAGCTTGATAAAGGGATGCTACTGTTAGAGTTGCATTTCAGTCATCTCGGTTATCCTGGAAAGGTTTCTGGCAGGCTGGATAGGAAGGAAATAGAAGGTTTAATGACATCAAGGCATCGGTTGCTGATACCAACACATGACCTCTCAATTCACAGCAATAGGTTAATGATGTGCTTCTGTTTTAGAAAGAGAAGTATTTCTTGTTTTGAATGGTGAGAGAGGACACAAGTGCATGTTGTTTCTTTCAGAAAAGCTTTTACTCTCACATTATCAAGAGGAGAGATGGAATCTCAGCAGACTCACTTTTAAGCACTGAGGAAATAGTCGAGTTTCAGAGTATTGGCATCTTTTTTTGAACTAAAAATTGCTTGATATTTTTATCCCTCCAAACATTTTTTAGCATCCAAATTTGCTTTAGGTGGTTTCCCCAGGCAATTATGTAAAGAAAGCAGCCCAGTACTATTCATTTGTCTTTATCTTGCTTCATGCTGTGCCTGGTGGCAGAGTGTTGTTCTTCAGTTTCCCATGCTTTTTCATGAAAAATGAGAACAATGAATTCTTTGCTGGACAATGCAGTTCTGCAGTTGTGTTTGTTTTTGCAGATTAAAATCCTGGTTTAGCACAGTGTTAGCTTTGGACCTAGCAGCTAGTGTTAGCGTGGTGTAGGTTTGGCTGCTACATTTCTCCAGGTAAAGCATAGCTGGCAAGCCTTAGACCTTCATGCTCAAAATAGTCTTTTCTATAGCACAGTGATGAGAAAAAAGTTCAGGGATTAAGTTATCCACCAGGTCTGTTGCAGTGGTTGAGCTCATAACATTTCTCAGTGTTCAAGAAGGGTAAGGATCCCTGAGTGCTGGTAGTGGAGGATGGTAGCAGTAATTTTTGAAGAAGATCAGAGGGGAAACACACACTGAATGAGAAGAAGAAGAGAAATCAAGTGGAGGAAAGAGATGAGAGAGAGGAAAGAAAAGGAGAAGCAGACAGAAATAAGTAAAACACAGTGGTGCACTGGAGCTGTGAAAGCAGAAATGGAAGTGAAAGAGAGGGTGTTTGGGAGGGACGCACCAGCTTGGCCGTACTGCACTCAGGCCTTGTGTGATTCCCCAGCACAAGCCTGGAGGAGTGATCTCTCTCCTGACTGCTGCTTAGGGACACTGCTGCATCACCGGCCACAAAAACAGTCCCAGACTGCATTCCTCAGTCAGTCAGAGCAGTATAAAATGAGGCCTCCTGGAAAGGGAGGTTACCACAAAATAAGGTGGGAAACCCCTCCTGGCTAAGCTTCCCATCATCACTGTTATTCGTATCCCTTCTGATCCATTTTTATGCTGAAGTAGCTACATGTATGGCTGCCCCAGTTGGCTGAAGCTAAGAGAAAACTGAAACAAAGGCTAGCACTTCCCCACGGTCAGCAGCCTCCCAGTAAGTAGCCAGCTTAGTGGAAAGAGGATCCTTGTGAAGTCAAGGTCACTTGTTATTTTCATTCTGCCGCATCAGCCTTTCTGGTGTCTGTGTCAAAGAAAAAAGTCAGCTGCCTGAAACAAGCTCCAGTTGATCTGAAGTCTGAACTAGCCCTACCAAAGCCTAATAATTCATTCCCATATCTTCCTTTTTTGTTCACTAGTCAAGAAAAGTTCCCCTTGGTTGGCTGAATTTTCAGTCCTTGTGCTGTAAATTGGGAGGGTTTTTTTGTGGATGGTTTGACTTGCTCTTTTTATTTTGTTCCCCTTTCACTCTATGTGGTTACGTAGCGTGGCAGGGCAGAGTGGACAGGAATGCATTACCCTGGCCCATACACATTTTCATGTTAGGTAACTTGGAAAGGTGAACTCTCTTTTGGAGGCCAGGCAACACATCCTAATATTCAGTTACTCTCATAGCTGTGGAAGTTGTTAGCGAGGCCAGTGCTGTTTATTCTGAAGTATTTGTCAAGTTGTGCTGTGTGAATCCAAAGGAACAGCTGGTCTGAATTTCTCTAGAAATGGTTATCTCTGAGCAGATTTGGCTCATTTCTTTAATTTCTGCTTTGGTTTTGGTCTGCCTGGCTTCCACACCACCACACCACTGGGACAGCTGCACTTTGAGCAGAGCTTCCTTTTGAAAGATGTTGGTGCTGCATATGCTCCTATCATGACTCTCTGCAGCCCTCTGAACTTGAAGCCCTGCTTCACTTGCAGAACAAAACCCAAACCAGAAATAGGAAGTTCATAGCCAGGTTGCTGGTGTTGTAGAACTGAAGTAATACATTAATAAATTAATCATGCAGTCAGTTTGCACACTCTGATTTTGTCCTAGCAAAAGGGTTGCGATGGAGCTTTTGTTAGGCTATTCAATACTCTTACACCGCTTCACAAGTTGGGAGCTTCGTGTGTCAGTGAAGGTACAGAGCAGGATGAAGCATCAATGGCAAACACTAAACTTTTAATTCAGTAACTTATTTAATGGCAAGAGTTTGCCAAAGTTTGAAAAGAACACTTTATGACTGAATTGCAGTCTTGATTCATACAAGCCCAGATTTTAAGCGGGCTGCTGCCTTCTTCACTACCTATTCATTTGTGTTCATTGCAGGCTATATTTTTATAACTTATGTCAGAGTAGTGTCTAAGCCTACCACAAAAATTCATTCCAACCCTTCTTTTTGCAGTGACCTTTCCATGCAGATGCTCTGCAGCGAAGCTGGTCCCCGGCAAACCCGACGGGGATGAGCCAGGAAATGAAATGCTGAGAATCTCAGGCTTGAGCTGGAAGGCAGCCAGGGCGCACTCCGAAAGCAGGCAGCGAGGCTTCTGCCTTGAATGTAGGTCACTGCTCACTTATGGAAATTCACTGCTCATGTGAAGAGTGCCATGAAGAAGTGCTTTAGGGAGAGGACACAAAAGTGTAATGCTTTCTGTGTGGTAATTACAGCAGTGCGAGGGGGAAGGCTCCTGATTGCTTTGGCTTTCTCTACACAGTTTTCACCACCTCTGTAGAAGCAAGGCATATGAGTGTCTGACATCACTAGAGAGATTCCTCGAGGGCACATTTCACTTGGAAGCGTAGTTTAAATACAAAATTTCTAGACATAAATGAGGCATCTGTCTTTTGTCTTTTTAAACAGATTATGCTCAAAAAGTTGTTCCCGGCTGAACTCTATTGTCAAAGTGAGGAGCTGCCTGTGAGCTAATCTCCCCATTGCCTGCAGATCCCTGCCCACAAGCCTGCCCACAGCAATTAATGGGGATCTTTCCTCACTTGTGGAATACAAACACACACACACAGAGATATGCATTGTGGAGATCTGACTTCTGATCGGCTCTACTGAAACCAACGGCAGAGCATGCTTACTGTTTGCATGTAACCACACAATTAAATATGCTGAGTATTGTGCTTTGAAAGCAGGGAAGAAAAAACTAGTTTGGTTAAAATTAGAGCCGACAAACCTTTCTTTGGTTTTCATTTCCCTCAGCCTTTATACTCATCAGAAGAACATTCTCTATTTTGTATCTCATTTAACCCCAGGACAGCAATGCCCAGTTCTCTACCACATCTCCATCCCTTGCTTTGGAGCTCCATCACCAGTCACTTAAAGCCCTGCTCTGCTGACCACTGTCATCGCACCATGCCATCATTCTGCATCTTCAACATACCTTAATGCATCTCAGGCATGATGATGCAACGAAAATGTAACTGTTCAAAAAGAGGTCTCAAGAGAGCTTGCATTAAAAGACTTGTAGTGGTGCTTCAGTCTCACAGATGGATTTTCTTTCATATTGTTGATCTGTTCTGAAAAGAGAGCATCTCCTGTTATTAATGATCCTGATCCTGCCTTTCCATCCTCCACACTGTACATACTGTCCCTCTGCATTTTACACTGTGTGTTTTTCTTAGTCCCTGCATGAATTCCTCTTTGTTACACTAAACCTTATGATAAAAACGGCTTTTCTGTCCATCATACCACTAACAGTTGCACTTTCCAGAAACACCCTCCTGACAAATAATGCAGTTTGGCTGTATGATGCACAGCAGTACTATTAGCTCTTCACTAAAGCTTTGGGCCTGAATCAGAAGTTGCCCCATATCTGTGACAGCAGTTACTATGAAAAAAGTGCCTCCTATCTGCCAGCAGAAGAAGGGCTGTAAAAGGAAAGGATGCTGCTTGGCAGACAAAAGTAGGACATCAGGCCCCAATCTCATACTGTCTCAGTTCTGGCTTGATGTCATGATTATTTCATCTTGCTGGGAAATACTGTGATTAGAGAGATGGTGCATCTCAGTTCAGTCACTCCGAGCTAAGAGGAGAAACTCATGCAAGTGAGTTTTGGATGCCAAATCTGATACATATTTAATACATTTTTTAACACAACTGTCAGGACAAAATACTTTACTGGCCAATGACCAGTTCTGAAGAAATACATCTAGGATTTAGGGAGGATGTAGGTACCTACATCCAGAATTACACTGCAAAAGACGCCACTGGCCCAGACTTTTGGGGAGTTTTTTTCCTTACTGTTTTAAATTCCTCCACCCCTAGATATGTGTCTCTGAGCATGCCTAGAAGCGCCTTGCTGCTAACCTGGTTGAACAGGTTACCATCTGAGCCTGATCAGAATTCACAGACTGGAATACAAATTCTCCATTCTATCTCTTAGCAGCCAAGCCAGACAAATTTTCCAGTTCCTCCTTGACTTAATACAGCTAGTTACAGTGTTTCTGAAAATGGCCAGCTTTTCATTGCAGGAGCCAGAAGCAGCCACAGCTCTTTCTGTAAGATAATAAATACTGAATTGCAGTTCTGCTTCTGGAAGGCAGTGTCACTTGTGCTCCAAAAGAAACCCAACCCACTCTAGCCAGAGTCTGGGCTCCAGCACTCTGCTGTGCAATGACTTGTTAAATCACTTAACCCCCCCATGCCCCAGGTTGCTGAGCCATGGGACAGGTATGCTATGAACTCATCAGATGCTGAGAAACTTTGTTCAGGGTTTGTGCAATAATGCATACAATGAACTGTCAGTGAGACTTGCCTACAAAGCCTCTAGCTCCAAAATACAAGCCTCCACCTATTTAGCACAGGAATAGCTCCATTAGTTGATAATATCAGGAAGTGACTGTACTTTATTCAGACACCTATAGGAGAAAGGTATGATAATATGTGGTTATTGTACAAAATTAATAAAATGCCCCAAGACCCTCAGTGGAAAGAGCTGATAGAACTTGAGTTCTCAGAGGGTAAATAATTTATGATCCACCCATCTGAATTATTTATCCTCCATTAATTTCTATGCCCTGGAGACAGATTTCTATTATGCAGCTCTAGTCATCCAGAAGTTGGATATCTAGTCAAAGTTGATTGCCCAAGGTTACTTGATAGTGGAAATATGGGCAACTCTAGAGGAAGAGTTACCCCTCCTATCTTACACACCCTTAGACTCCACATTGACCAGAGAAGAAGCTGAGATTCCTAGCTCAGACTAGACAGCTACCTTCAAATGTTAATCTGTGCAGGGCCCATCCTGGGTATATGATTTAGACCTAGTGTGGGTGCACCAGTGAGTCTGTTGCTGCCCCATGCTGAGACAGGGCTTGTTGCAGGCATGGCACCTTGCCTGTTCCTGCCTCCACTGCCAGACTCTCTCCAGAGCCACCAGCACCTGGCAGAGGCAGCACACAGGCTGAGTGATAGCAAGAGATTAATGCCTTGGGAAAGACAATGGAGACAGGGTGAAGGAGAGAGAAGAAAAGAGATGGAGAATGAGAAGAAAGCAAAAATTCAAGAAATGGAAATCAGATGCAGGAAAGACAGCAGTAAGGGGAGAAGGAAAGAGAGGAAGAAAAGGTTGCTTGGGAGAAACAAAAAAACCCACTGAACATCATTTGCAGCCATCATTTAAGGTTGGTGCTTGGCAGTTCATGCAGGAAGATGGATGGATGCATGACCAGGCAGAGCCATCCCTCAGAGTGGGGCAGGCGCTCTCCTCTCCTCTGCCCAGCGCTGCCCAGCTTTCCTAGCACTCTGCCCTGCTCTGAGAGGCTTGCTTAATGAATCACACTGACAGTCAGGCGTCGTAAAACACCTCCCGTCACACAGCTCTCACACTCCCATCCTCATACACGCTCACTCGTTACTGTGGTGGGCATGTCAGAAATTGGGCTGCTGAAGCAAATCTGTCAGAGGGAGGAGAGGCATTGCTGCACCATCTGCAGCCCAGAGCATGCCTCTCCCCACCCTCGAGAGGATGGCCTCCACAAGGCTTACGGGAAGGGCAGCACTCAGATGTCCTGAATATGCAGATTTATATTTGGAGGCTGTTACAAATAAAAATTATTTTAAGGCAATCATATTAATCAGGGCCTTTTTATGCATTTGCTGCAATGAGACATAAATGAAAAGAGTCACAAGTGCATACTGAATGTAAAGGTTAATCAAAAGCAGCTTCTTCTTTTGGCAGCTACATCCTTCTGCTGGTCTTTGCCAGGAAACGTTCACTTCATTGTTTCTCTTTTCTTCTTTTTTTTTTAACTATATATGTCCAACCCCCCATTCTCAGGTTTTCTAAAAATTAGAATTATATCACACCCATCTTAAGTACCTGGAGAGGAAAACGGTGAACCTGTAACATTTCAAAGCTACTTTGAAACATGGGTTTTCAGCTTCAGTAGTTTTGACTGAGATTCTTCTACACGTATTATAAAAGGTGCTGACTGATCCTTTGTTGCAGGCACTGAATGTAATCCCTTTAAGAAAACCACCTGAGCTAGCAGAAAACCTCAGAGTAGTCCCAGCCCATCAAGAAGCTGTACAGGCCTGTTGATATATCTGTTCTGGGGACATTATTGCTTATACACTGCCCAGCTGGGAAGCATTTGGAAACATTTTATGGACCGATTCAGCATTAAATGGTGGGTTGACTGCAGACTGTAGTGCAGGATAGTAGCACCTCAGCCAGCTTTTGACAAGCCCGTGCCAATTTAAGATGCTGTTTACCTGGTAACATTCACTTTGGGGAAACACAGATGTTGCCTGCATTCTCATTCACCTGAGCAGATCACCTCACACAGCTTCAATCACAGCTAAGCCGTCACAGAAGCCTTGATGACAGAACTTGCAACAGAAGCATTAAATCGAAGCACGGCAATTCAGCTGGATTATGTCCTTTTCTCTTGGAGCACTGCTCCCATTGGAAGTAGAACAGATCTGCCTATGTGGGGCAAGGCTTGTAGGGCTTCCCAGACCCTCCTGCTGCTGTGAGCCAGAGCTGGAACAAATCACAGTGGTGATACTTGGTCCTCTGGTACAGCAGCAGTGCTGACCTTGGCTCCACTCTCTGCCACAAGCAGCACACTTCCCATAAGTCATTAATTTTTAACTTTCTTCAGTCTGTGCCAGGAACTGAATTGCTGTAAAATAACTCATACTGAATTTCAAAAAGATGCTGAGATAAACCAGAAAATCACTTTTCCTCATTGAAAGGATTTTACTGTCCAAGATCAAGTAGGTACAGTAGGACTGTTTTCACATCCCGCCATCTCTGTCCTTCCTTTCTAACCCTACGCTGTTTTTTTTCTCATGACAGAAAGTCTCTAAAAATTTTCTTCTTCATATTCTTATGCCATTTCCAAACACAGCTCTCTCAGCTTTCATCTTGTTTACATTTCTCTTTCTCTACTCTTTCTGCTACTAGCAAGGTATAAGGGGTGAATGAGAGTTTAACCCTACAATGTAGTTGTACTTTCCTAGTCAGACTCTGGTTCTCATCCTCAAAACTCTTCCATTAAAACTTCCCCTTCAGATTTAAAATAGATGCAGTTAAGGTGCCCAAAATTTTGCTAGAAAAAGGCAGATTTCTGAATCTCTTCTGGCCTGATGAGGTAAAAACCTACTTTTGGCTCTGTTCTCGAGACACATCAAGTGATCATGCTGTCTGCTTTCAAATCTTCACCTGAAATGAGTTTCCATCTTGGTTTCTCATCCGTGTTTAGACTATTTCTTTTAAAATTTCTAATTCATCTAATAAGTTTACATAGAAGGTATGGATGAGATCAAAAGCCCACTTTGGGTGTTTTGCTTTGTCCGTGCAAAGCAGTAGACTTTATAATCTCATTGTTTTTTTTTCCTTGCTTACTGTGGCTTTAAAGGTAGTAGATACCAGTGAAGCACGTTATCTACATCTGCGTTATAAGCATTACTCATGCTGCCCCAAACACTCAAGGGAACTTGGTGGTGACATTAAGCTGGCTGCAGCACAGCAGAAGAAGGTAAGGTCTTCTGCATCTGAGCTTAGTCACGAGACATGTCTGTCTGTTGTTCTTGTGCTGCAGGGCTCTGCCCTTCTGACTAGCTGTGATCCATCCAGAGTCTCCAAGAAGGGATAAAATAATGCTTCAGTCACAGGATGGGAAGATTTCCTACTGTGCCAAAACACACAACCACCTAAAGCCCTAACAGGGGCTGGCAATTTTGCTGGAAGTCTTGATGATGACAGCTTGTCCATCCAGGTCGGAAAAAGGTAGATGGGTGGAGTAGCCCTGGGAAGCCTGTATAACACATGTTGTTAATAACCCACTCAGTGAATGGTTTCATCTTCCAGGCAGTTCGATAATGACTTTTCATGGAACATAAGATGGAGAAGATCAGGATTTCTTCTGATGAAATGAGATTGGTAGTCTGCAGAGAAATGCAGTTTCCTTGCAAACTGAACAGTTACTGAAGAGGACCAATTTTCGTATCACTGATGGGGAAAGGTCTGTTAGATACAGAGGAGGAGATCTCATTTAAGAATGATTTTGTTTTAGTGATAGAATGCAATTCACATTTCTTAATACAAAAAAAAAAAAAAAAAGGACAAGGGAGAAGAGTAAAAGGAGAAAAGAGAAGGTAAGGGCAAAGATCTGATAAATGTTGGAGACCATGGCCTATTACATATGAAATTATTGTACTGTGAAAGTAAAAGTTAGTTCTTTTCTGCTTAGGAATTTAGGTTCATAAGACAAACAGCATTGCTCTGTTCAAATACAGCTTTTCAATGAAGCTATACATTGGTAAACATCACAAGCTGTGCTCTGAAAATCTTTTATTCTGCCAAATTCTTAATTTCTTTGAACATCTATTATCTCTTTAATGGACACTAGCTAACCAATCTGCTATGTAAACTGTTTGTATCACTGGTGTTGTAGGATAAAGTACAGCCATCCAAGATGTCTCTCCACCGATATGATGATTCAAAGCTACTTGTATGACTTGTGCTGCCTGTCCCCACAGATATTTTATTTTTCTCCATGGCTGCTTTTCCAGATTTTATCTTATTGCCACTTAGCATAGTATTTGTTGTGTGGGTGTATTGCTAGTGAACAAAGCCTAATTAGATTTACTTTACAAATGTTGTGAGCTTAAACTGAAGTAACCACTCTGAAAGTTATTATGCCTTATCAAGGTGCAAATATTATGTTCCTACCCACACGCCTCTTGCAGAGCTGCAGGTCTGCAGACAGGCTTTGGCAGTGCTTTCTCCTGCTCAGTTAGTACAAAGGCCTATGCAGAGAAATAGACATCCATATATGTTTGGGAAGCTGAACCAATGGGTCCAAAAAGAATTTAACCAATATTCTGAGTTTGTGTGTGCATGCATAGCCATGGTGTATATCAGTAAAGAGGTTCTTTATCCAAAAAATTCCTTCTTTCTCTTTTGCATCCCTTCCCCATCTTCACTGGCCAGAGCTCAAGGGTACAATAAAGGTCACCTAGAGCACATTAGAGGAGTTGGAGGCAGGGCTACAGCATATTGGAGTCTACGTGTTTTGCTCTGGCAGAGCAGCCCATGAGCAGCTGGTATGAGATAACACCAGTCCCAGGAACGGCTCAGAGCTAACTTTCCATCAGCAGCCTCCCATCTTGTCCTTGCTTTTCTGCTCCAAAAGTCAGCGCACCTCAGATCCTGGCTGTACAGATGACTTGTAACAAAGCCTTTTGAAAATCAGCATGGCTATTTCCATCCAGGAACCACATGAGCGTTACTCAGGACATACACTGAGGTTCATCAGACCTAGCCCTGGGAATAGAGAGATGGTAATTTTCTTCAGCTAGTGGGGAATTTTGCCTTTTTTCTGTTCAGTTCCTATTGCAATTTCTGTCACCACCAGACAAAAGAGACCTTTAATTCTGGCTGATAGCATGGAGGAACTAGGAATCCTTGTTCCTCATTATGGCATTAGACTTAGCAGTCCCCAAGCTGTTATGAAACACTGCAGAGAGGTCACAACAGGAAGCACAACCATCAGCAGCAAGTAAAATAAAGGGTTTCCTTCCTATTCTAAGATTTCAGAACTTCCTTATCGTCCAGCTCGAAATTCTCTTACAAATGTTGCATTTATTTAAAGGAATTTTTTTTTTCTTATTTCTGCCTGGGCCACATTACAAGGCCACCACCTGCTTGCTCCTACAGCATGCTCAATTTGCATGAGAAACAAGCAGAAGGAAAATAAAAGATGCAGCTTGATCAATCCCCAGAGGAGACCTTGAAGCCTCTGGTCAAAGGTATGCAGACTGCATTAGGTACTCACTCCCTTGGCTCTATCTGTGCTCCTGCTGCAACTATGTGTCTTGTTCCCCCAGCCTCATTTATCTTTTTCTAATTGGACATGGTGCTGCCATTCAGGATGGAAAGTAATCTCACAGCCTATTTAATATGTACCTGTTGAGTCCTCAACAATTTAATCAGAATTTGATAGGGTTTGAAGGCAATCCGTCTGTTTAGAGGCTGAACAAATAAAAGCTGTCTGAGAGACTGCTCTCAAAACCCAAAAGAAGGATTATTTCCAAGTAGGTGCAAAGCCTGGGTCGGATCCTATTCATTTTATTTATATGAGCAGTCAAACTGTGAATGGAATGACACGACTGAGCTAGGTAAGCAGGATCCAACCTATTACTTTCAGCTCCCTGAATACTCCTAGTCCTCATTCATCAAGAGTCCCAAGGACCTTTTGACCACAGTCAGACAACATAAGCAGCAAGTTTAAGCATGGGATTATCTAAGCAGTTAACATTAGGCACATGCTTAAACGCTTGCTGAGTTAAAGTTCAAGAGCAGCTCTTGGGGTTTGGTCTTCCCTGCTCTCATTTGGGGACATGGAGGAAAGTCTTTGTGAAGATGTGGCTGCTTCTAGCTTTCACACAGATTAATATGGTACAGTTCATAATTTTTTTGTCAGCTGAGGAGATTACTGTGTGTGGGAACTTCTCAGACTGCACAAACAGAACAAAAAGCAGTGACCCCCACTAGCGGGATTTCTTTTCTCTCCTTTAACACTGACTGTCTGCATGGGTGGAGATGTAAAAGAGCTATTGCATAAATCCCAGGAGGATGGATGAGAAAGCGGGTTTGCAGGTATACCATGGTAAAGTACCACTACTGTTGGCCGCAAGAGCGATGGCTGCAGCTCCTGGCCAGGGCTATGGGCAGGAGAGGGAGCCCAGCAGCTCAGGCAGTGTTCATGCACGGTGCCAGAGCAGCACGCCTACGTTCACTCGCCCACCGTGTGCTTGGCACTGTGTTTTAGCAGGCAGGTACAGCATTGCTCAATCATTTGGAGAAAAAAGATGGGGAAAACATAATATCTTAGACAGGCTGAAGCAGATGCCCTTTTTACTTTACCCTTAGTGCTCTGAGGAAATTAATACTTAAGCCCACTCCACAGACAGCTGGCAGGTTGCAGGCAACCTCCCTGTCCTCACCATGGACTTCCGTAGTGCTCAGTTTTTGTTTCAGGGTCCTGTAGGTGCTCCAGCTGGAACAGCCCTCAGGGCCTCCCACTGCAAAGTAACCTCTGCAAACTCCAGGATTATCTGGCTGTCAGGACCCAGGGCCTGGTGATTTTTGTTTACCAGGCTCCTCAGGCAGGATGCAAAATGAAGCAAGGGGAAGGGCAGCAGGATATAGGGTAAGCGTATGCCACAGCCTCTCAAGGTTACCCAGCAGCTATTATTAGCCCTGAGCTGTTGATCCAGGGGCCGTTTCTTTGTCTCTGTATGTCGGGTACAGACTGCAGAAAAGCTTGCAAAGGAGTGGCTGGGTCATTTCACTCTGCCCAGGAGGATGCTGATTTACAGGACAGGTAATGCAGTGAAAATTAGGTTATTTGCAATTGTTGCAAATTAGGCATTCAGAGAATCCAGACCCTGTTACAAAACTTGGCCCTTGAAATTTATCAATTGCAAATTCTCCATACTACCACTAAATGATTCAAAACACATTATTAAACTCTCACTGTGAAGTAAAATGGTGTTGTGCACAGACACCCACATTTTTTTAAAACCCACTCTTAGACTTGGCTCCAGTTTTGCACAGTAACACTGCTTGTGTCTACAGTTATGAAAGTTTGCAAGTCTTCTCTCTCCCAGCAAATTTGAAGGAACAATATCTGACATGAGTCCAGTGACTAAATATAAGTACAGCACTGAAAAACATCAGGTCATTGAGATTCTTACAGTGTTCCTTGTTAATATGCATCTTCTTTAAATGCGCCATGTAAAACAAGGGTAGTAAACTTCACACAAAATAGTAGCACTACAAAACACAGCTGTATTAAAAAATAATGGAACTCTCTTGAGATAGGTGCTTGCCTACAAAATTTCAACTGAACAGTAAGCTTTGTGGATAAATTAATTTCTTAGGAGATATAAACATCTGAAATAGGAGAATTTTAAAGAATAACAGGCATAATTTGCATATCCAGAAGATGTATACAACTATCCACAGAAATTCAGACACTGCTTTCAGCAAGTCATTCCAAAATACCCTTTCTTCTTCGTTTATCTTTTTTTTTTTCCTCTTGGTAATCATGAATATCCTTTAATATTCTTATGAGTTTGTCTGCTTGTGATTCTGATGAAAAAATAATCTTTTCAATCTAAGCCAAAATAGAATGAATTAAGCCAGAGACACCTCGATATCAGCATGTAAATGATGCTCCTGGAGTCCATGTGATGCTTATGGTAAATGGTTGTTGCAATACAGCATATTTTGCAAGTTCAAAAAAGACTAAATTTTTATTACATAGATATGTATTGTACTGTAGTGCTGAGTGCATTCATTAAAAATATCTATGAAGCATTATTTTTTCCATATTTTTGTAGCCAATATTGCTTCCATACAAGGGTACATTTTAAAAGGTATTCTGCAATTGCTCATCACCAGCAATTATTCCTAATAATATCTTTCAGCTACCTAGCTATTCAGCTAGACGTATGTAAGATAAGACACACCTCACAGGGGAATGAACTGTGTTTTAAAGTCTTTTTTTTTCTTTATGAAATCTCCTGCCTGAATTTTGAACTGTAACACACTGAACTGATTTTGAACTCCTGAAAGAACAGGAAGGTAAAGAAAGAGCAAGCTGGTTAACAGAGTGGTCCAGAACAACAGTTCAGGTCTCACCTCCTAAGGTACACTAGTTTGCAATTCATTTCTATAATCACTAGCTCTTCAGGTTGACAGTGACTCTCACCATTGCTTTGTGTTTACAGAAAAAAATCCGTAGGTCTTTCCCAATCTGTTAATACAGATTATCAAACTTCTCTCTCCAGTCTTTGTCTGAAGGGTAGGTGCCCTGAAAAGGGCTTACAACTGGAGTACTTCTTCTAGTGTGCTTCATTGCACATAAATTGGCAGTTACCCTGTGTGAGCTCATCTTATCTCCTAAGCTACACTGGACCAGGCCAGTTCAGTTCTTGTGTGATATCTTTGAGAAAACCCCAAGAGCACTAGAAAGTATAAGTCATCGTTTGTTAAGGGACTGCCCTCTATTTGAATGATTTAACTATTTACAGGCAAGCAGGCAGGCTGGATCGCTGTGGCTACACCTAGCCTTGCGCACCCTCACCCAGCTCACTCTGGGGCAACATTCAGGCTCCCCAGCCGCTGCTTCCACAAAACCCAAGCACAAGGTGTCCCAACCACAGTAACTCTTCCAGAGGACCAGGCACCTGATGCTCAGTGTTGTCTGAGGCTGAGTCCACCACCACCCTGTAGTCACAGGTAACGGGCAGGAGAGGCATAGTCCAGCCCGATCCACGGGTTATTGCCTTCCCCACATGCCACAAAAGCCTTTTCAGCATCCTAATTCAAATACAAGGGCCAGTCCTACAGATTTACACAGAAAATGAGAAATCAAGTGCAAGCATTACTATTATGGGTGCTTGTGTTAGCAGTGAGTTTATAAAGTGTCAAGAGAGATTTTTCCTCTCTATTTGTGCAAAGTTTGCATTTTCCCTCTCCCAGTAGTCCCTCCTAATCCGATGGGGAAAATCGGTTTATGGCCCTAATTCAGGTAATTAGTTTAACCTTGAGCAAATCAGCAAGGCATGCCAAAGTACCTGTCAGCAGTGCCCACCCAACTTCTTAACTGTGGCCAGCCTCTCAGGCTAAAGGCAGAGGTAAAAATCCCCTTACACATCTTCCCCAAACTGGTTACCCATTAAGGAGGAAGCTGGAGGGTGATGCTTCACAAGTTTAGTTTCTAAATCCAGGACTGCCTGTATCACTATCCTTATCCTTTAATTTCAGTCATGCTTCTTCCTCTTTAGTATGCATTCTCCGAGTCATGTATTTAGGAGAAGTAATCCTATTCTTTCCTAACTTTCTTTTTGCTAAACTAGATAAACCAAAATCCAATAATCTCATTAATTACTCTCATTTCCCATATCACCTTGGTAGCTTTTCTCTGCTCCCGTTTCAGTTTAAATTTTTTTTTAATACAAAGCAACTCTAATATTCTCCAGGTATGCATAGATATGCCTTGCATAGTTGTACTGAAGCTTCCTTTTTTCTGCTGAACATGCCAGGATTAATGCACCATAGAAGTACACCCATGCAGGATTGGAAAATGACCACCTGGGAGTACACCAGCCATTCAGTCCTGCTTCTCACAGTCCCTAGAGATTGAGTCCCAGCAGTATCATACAAGTGGTTCAAAGATCTTCAGCTACCGATCCACATTCCCCCTGTCTTCCCTGCTACCTCTGAGACAGGTACCCCTCTTCTTGTGATTCCATGCCCATGGCTTTGAACTTTGTGCTTCTATAATTCACCCTGTTCCAGTTGCTCACATTCTCAAGGTGCCCCCAGGCCTCCCTGAACAATGCTCCTCTCCTCTTCAACATTAGTGACCCTGTGCCACTTCATATTAGTGACAAATGTCTTAAGCTTAGACCAAGTTCTCGTGCCAAGGTCAATAACGAAAGAATTGGATCGTGTTGGTTTCCAAACATGTCCCTGAAGAACGCCACTGATAACCTTGCTCATGCTGGCTCCTCTTGACAAGCTCACCTGCTCCCCACTCTAATTTCTGTGCAAAACCCACTCACCTCATTACATAAATGCTTGCAATTACAATTTCAGCAATGCCTAAGGCCCATGAACTTATTCACAGAAAGCATAGATGACAAGTGTTCAGTAAAATGTTCTGCAGGGTTTAAAACCACAGTTTTTTGGTTTTGATAGAAGCAATAATGAAGACAAGACCTCTTGTAATCTAGGGCAAGGCTGGTGTAGGAAGCTTTATTGTTTTAATTCTTTTATATTAAAAGTCAGAAGACTGAAATGAGAACTAACAAAGTATAATTTTTGCTTTATTTCTGGTGCACTCTAACATGATTGAAGTGAGCTATCTCTACTCAATATAAATAATATTAATAATAATAATGCATTCTCAAATGCATTAATGACAATAGTAAATAATATGCAAATAATGAGAATAAAAAACTAGAGACTGAATGGAGTAAATATCTTTAAGAAATTTAACTTGGGCAAAACGATTGTTCTTCTATTGTGCAGCTACTGAGTATGACTTGAAAGTCATGTACTTTAATAACACCTTGGAAATTGTCATATAGCAGATATTTATTGAAACTTCTTCCATTGTCCTCCATTTCTCACTCCCTTTGTAAGACTTGGAAATAAATTGGTTTTGTAAACTGTAAGCATGAGAATTTTGAAACAGCTAATCTTCAAAGGATATTACAGTCATAAATTACCTCTAAAAATCTTGGGTCAGGAATCTGGTATAGGAATCAATACATTATTCAATTATGAGGAACTACCTCCAGAAGCTGTTATTAATGGGAGCAAAGAGCATTAGTCAATGAGTTCTTCTGACATTGCATTATTAATACTCACAACACAAATTTTCTGAGATGAATTTGCAGGAAAAAAAAAGACAGTAGGATATCTAATTTGTGCCAGCCATGATATGAAAAGAAATACATTTTGCATGCAGCACTATTGTATCTGCAAAAATTGCTGCCAAATTGCCACTTGAAAACATCAAGTCATCCTTTTGTTCAGTTTTATATTTATTTACTAAACCACTTATGAAGGTCTACAATCAACAGCCTTTTCTTAAATTATCTAAAAATACCATTCAGTCAAATTCTTATATCGTTTCTTATTAAAACACAAAAAGGCAGTTTTATGGTTAGACAGCAATAGATTTATAGTTGCATATGACGTTTGGCAGCTCTGAATATGGGATAGAAATAGGGAGCTGACTTTTGTGTGTATTCCTTCCGTTGTCCCTAAAGCTATCTCTCCCTATCTTTCAGAAACATTGCTTAATGCTCTTTTCTGACAGGCAGGGAGGCTCCAAGCAGAGCCCAGCTGAAATACAGGGTCCGAATCAGCAGACCTCAGCCTTCCTCCTGTCAAGTGGCCACAGGTTTCCTCCACCAGCCTTTTCCTCTTTAAGTTCTTTATTATTTGCACATTGTGCTACTTCAGACAGTGCTTTGTCAAGCAAAACAAAGTCTACTGCTGCTAATATTTTCTATTCTCCCCTACTTTTACAGACCTCCCCTCTGCTACTGGTAAAAGATCACACCTTTGGTGACCTGATGCAGAGAGGGCTTTAACTTACCGCATTTACAAGCCAAGGAAACCTTCTGCCCCAGAGTTGAAGCTTTGCCTCCCCCTCTTCAGAGGCAGCTGACATTTATTTAAGTGAGCTGAGATTTTAACGTAGGTCACTACTAGGTGCAGGACTCCCCGGTTGCCTTTGCCAGCTCAGCATCACCTCGCTGGGTCCCTGGGTGTGCTTGCAGTCACACCAAGAGTCAGGCCGATCCTCTCCGCTGTGGCTGTGAACCGCTGTGGCTCTAAAGTCCTCGCTCTACTCAGGGCAGGTTTCACCAGAAATCAACCGAGCGCAGTGAAAATGAGTGAATGCAAACCTTTTCACACCATGCAGTAAAAATACACACCATTCATTTATTTCACAAAGCGGGGAGGATCCAGTTCATAGATTAACACTGTTGAAATTAGCAGTTTGGGTGGCCAAATTCAGAGTCATGGAGCTGGGGACATGACAGGGCAGCAGGAGCCACAGGAGGGAGGGGGGGAAAAGCCACAGCAATGAGCCACCCTCCTCCTCCCCACACCACTCCCAGATCCCAGTGTGAAACACCCCAGTGCACATAGGAGCGATAGGGTGCTCTGATTCAGTTCCCCTGGTGAAATGCTAGTTTTGGGTAGACAGTGCAGCCTTAGTGTAAAGGGTCAAAGCAGCTGCTTAGCCCCAGGTGAGAAACGGGGACAGATGTGGCTCTGTGCAAATTTTAGGTGCTACGTTCCTGTGATCAGGAGTGGAGGGAAAGCCTAGAAGACAGCAAGGGGTTGCCACTGGCCCCAGGCATTCAGATCCCACTCCAGGCTCGGGAGGGCTGTCACAGTCCCTTTTCTTGCTCTGGGCTCCTTTTTATGGAAACTCTAAACTTGACTGCATTTTTATTTTCGTATTCAGGGTAAATGAAGAACAATTCAGTGATTTGGACATATCTTTGGAACAAGTCATTTTCAATCACTTCCTCCTTTATTTGATACAAATACAGCTTCTCTGCGGATTGCTGGCTTTCTCTGAACTCAAGATAGCGGCAGTAAAGACAAGCAGCCGTCTCTCGAGTCCTCCGGCTGCTGAAAGGAGCTATTTGCAAGTGTATGCTGTGGGGAACAGAGTCACTTCCTTACCATGTTTGGCCAGAGAAAGAGTTTGCACTAAACCCGGAAGTGCTCGTCATTGTGCAGTTCAGGAAAATATTTTAAACATCTCTTTTGCCTTCCTGCTCTATTTTTTTTCTTTTTGGTAAGGGAAGATGCATATACTTCTATGTTATATTGTCTGAAAACAAAAGGCTGAGCAGTCTCAGACTTGTCTCAACAGTTTTATTTGATGAAGTAGGATTTTGCGGTTGAGCTGAAACTGGCTAAAACGCAGTGCAAGGTTCAGCAAATGCTCTCAGGGCACTTACTGAGCAAAGTGGTGGAAGGACCAAAGCACCTCATGTGTCCCTGCCTAAGTGAGGTTATATTACAACTGATAAAAAACGGCTAAGTTATGAAAGAAACTAAGCATTGAGCATGAAAGCAGTAAACACTGAGTGAAGGACTGTTTTTAAAAATGTACTTTTAGCACTCGCTACATGAAAACAAAATTAAAATGCAGTCATTTTCCATTTTCAAGTAAGCTCTGCTGGGATGTGTACTGTTAGCTGGACATCAGTTTTAAACGCTATCAAAGCTGTTACTTCTGGCTTTTTTTTCTTTTCTGTCTCATAAAAGGTCAGTGTCTTGAAGAATTCAAGTTAGACTCACACCTTGGGAGCAGAGTGTCCATTAACGTCTTTCTTGGTGTAAGAAAGATGGATGCATGCAAACACCCCAGGGTCTGAGTCCCAGCACTTGTTGTCGAGTGCCAATGTGGCACAGGGAGCTGGAGCGAGCCCCTCTGCCCCTTCCGTCTTTGGGCTTCCTGCTGCGAAAGAGCTCTGAGAGGGCTCAGTGAGGGCCATCAGGGCTTAAACCCTCATGCTCTGGGCTTTGCTGGCACCATGAACAAGTGGCATAAGCCACAACAGGCCTCAGACTGAATTGTAGGGATCTAAGTAAGGCTGAAGTGTGCCAAGCAGGGCTGTTAGGGCATGTCCCGCAGGCTGTTTGGGAGGGGATGTCCCTCTTGTCCCGGCTGGGTGTCCATGTGCCTCCTGCCCCACAAGAAATGTCTCCAGCAAAGCACAATGCCAGCACGACTGCATTTGCAGGAAATCATTGGGTTTGCTCTCAATGCACCTTTTCCTAGCAGAAAGACAAGCAGGAGGTGAGAATGCCCCACCAGAAATGTGAAGCTACGGGTGGCTGAAACGCCAGGCCTGAGACGTGCTGGGCCGCGCAGTGCGTCCCTTTGCACAACTGCAGCAGGAAGTCTGCAGCCGGAGGAAATCCATCCCTTTCCCAAGGACAGCCCTACATGTGTTGGGGCACTTTTTTTTTTCCTCCCACAGGACTGAGGCTTGGGAGGGTGTGCCTGCTACATTACTCATTTCAGAATCCTAGACTAAATAAATCCTTGCCTATAGGACTGGTTACACTCTTGTCCTCTACTGCAGGCTGGTGGTGCTCCCTCCCAGGCACCAGAGCGATGCTCCTGAGAGTAGCCCCAGGGAGCAGGACTCCTGGAGAGCCGTTCCCCCTCAGCTGCCAGTCTGCGGGTCAGGGGCTCCATGCCTTTCACTGCTGTGACATGCCACAGCACAGGGGGCCAGAAAAATCCCCCTCTCTGGGAAAGCAGTTGATCCGACTTCTACTGGGGGAACATTTCAAAGGCAATTATGGGGAAGAAAGAGAGATTCTTTATAATAATAATAGTAGCGACAATGGCAGCGGCAACAGATTGCACTCATCATTCTCTGCACTGAAAAGCTTGTACCGTTGTCTGCCTTAGTTTTTACATGAACAGCCTCTGGGAAATTAAAGCTTATTGATTTCCCTGGGATTTATCCCATTCCCTGGGATTCAGCCCAGGTTTAGGAGGATCATTGCTCTATCACCACAGCTGCTTTGTGAGGCAAGGTTGGTTGTTCCCCACCCCTGCAGATGCTCATGGCCTTCCTCAGAGGCCATGTGCAGATGTGCGGAGCCCCAGAGTCCTGCCCAAGCTGTAGCTAGAGATCGAACGTCCACCCCTTAGGAAAGGCCTTTCTCTGACTACTGATGATCCTATGCAAGGACAACATCTTCCAGCAAACTCTTTTTCCTGAGAAAATGTTGAATTCTTCAAACATCTTTTCCGAGTACCAGCCTACAAAAAAAGGGTTACTCCTGTACCCAAACTAGGAGTTTCCAGTCACTCTGGAGTGGGCTCTTTCCTCCATCTTCCAGCTTGATGCTTTCCTGCTCTGAAACCTCAAACTTTTTCACAGATTAAAAATAAAGATTCCAAACCCGTCTCCTCACAAACCTCTGTGGCACCTTCATGCCAGGGAGAAGTGCACTGCCAATGGAAGGGACAGGACAGCCTGACTACCACCTGTATTTATCTTCCAACCTGAGGCTCGGTCTGTCCTTCAGTCTCATCCAGTGCAGCCCCTGCCTCTTAAATTCAAGCCCAGTTTCCCTTCCTTTTCCTGTTTTTGCACACATTTTTTCCTCGCTTCCTGTCACACTTCATGCTCCCCATGCTTGAGAGCAAACCCCATGATAAACGTCACTGGCGGTTACTACCATGAGCACAAGACAGCTGAGGTTAACCATCAACCTTTTTTTGCATCCCATAAGCACCTAAAAGATGAGCAGCAGCATTTTCAGTGACAGAAGGTTAAAAGCAAAGACTTTGCAGTGGCAGTGGTGGCACCACCCAGTCCCACCATCACCTAAGGGGTGGCTGAAAGCCTCGTCCTGACCACCACACTGTTGGAGGTTTTCCTGTGTATTTAAGGAGTAAGATCTGGGAGCACCATGTACAGCCATGTGGTTTTTGTATTGGCTTTTGCCTTCAGTTTATCATATCAAATATTACTCAGTTTATTGCCTGGTGGATTGATGGTGGCTCTGTGTGGTGGGTGGTGACTCGGTGGCAGCGCCCTGCCCAGGAACAGTGCCGGAGCTACTCCCCCACCTTCACAGACCAAGCCTACACCAACGGACTTGGGGACCAAAACAACATGGAGGGACCGTGGGAAGGAAAACCCTGATGGGTGGAAACTGCGACATCCACTTTGCACCTACCCCGTAGCCTCTGAGTCATCTTGAAAGCAGTGCCAGTGGACCCTGCCACGCTCACACAGCTGTTTGCCCAGCCAAATGTCACCACCCTCATGGCATGGCTACAGTCCAAAGACACCTTCCTACACCTCATAATGAATGAGGTAAAACAGAGGTGCTTCCAGAGAAGAACAGCCTGACTCATGTTGCTAAATACAGCCAACAGGGCAGGTTTCTTCCTCGTCTGCTTGTCTCCTGTCCAGCAGAAGAGCTCTTGAACCACTTGGCCAGAAGTGGTGGCACAGTTTAAGGTGTTGCTCACTGAGGTGCCTGATGGAACTGGCAGAAACCACTCCAGGGTCCCTTAAATTACCCATGACTCATCCCTTTATGAAACCATGTCCCTTTTGTGTTTATCTTTTTTATCATTTTCTATGCTGTCTGATACTGTATTGCTTCTTGGTTTTTATTAGACTTCCAGGTCAAGGGTTTTGAACTTGTTTGTCATTGTCTTGTGCAATAAAATTACATATGCCAGCTTGACAGCACAAAAGAAGTCACACATAGCAACTTATGAACACAACTGACATTATGTGACTGGCTATTGCCTGCCTGGTGTAAATAATGCCAGAGGAGTCACCACATTGCCAATATTTGCCTCACTCCTTGAAGAAAAGGAATGACTGCAAGCCACAGCCAGGCAATTCATTACAAGGAGCACTGCAGCACTGATCTGGTATGATAGCTCTTGTCTAGCAACACACCTGGTGAAAGAGCAGGGAAATAGTTCATGCCGTGTTGACCATATGATATAAATTGTATATGGCTTCTGCTGCCCAGTGCTCATGCTTTCCCCTAACATGCAGCTGCTAGTTTCCTGCCTTCATGCCATGAGCTAAATTATCATGGATTCACAGAATAATTTATTTTACAAAAGACGTCTGCATGTCATCTGTTCCAATACCCCACTCAAAGCAGGGCCAAGATTGCAGTTAGATCAGGGTGCTTCAGCTTTGAAGATCTCCGGTGATGAAGGTTCCCCAACCTCTCCATTTCCAGTGTTTGACTATTCTGATTTTCATAAGCTTTTTTCCAATATCTAACCAGTTGCAACGTGTAGGTGGAAAGACTGGTTCCATCTTCTCTATAACATCTCATTAAGGCTGGGTTTGCTTCAGGCTGAGCAAACCCAGCTGCTCTCTCAGTCTTTTCGCTTATGTCGTGTTCTTCAGTCCCTAGTTGCTCTCCACTGGACTTGCTCCAGTATGTCAATGACCTTATTGCACTTAGGAGCCCCCCAAAATATTTTCCCAGCTGCAGTTTCCAACCCTCCATTGTTTTCAAACTTGCAAGAAGAACAAGAATAGTTAATCTATTTATTTAAAGGAAAGAAAATAAGAAGTCATATAAGGGCACAGTCCCTGGGCTGTCTCTGCATTTAGCATTAGACAGATGGCTCAGATTCCACCTGTGTCTCTGGAGGCAGATGCAGCCCAGATCTAAATGGGGAGCTGCTCAGCTGTGGCCATGTCAAATGCTGAGCATATGTCACAACTGCTGGTGTCACGGGGAAGAGGGGAAAATAGAGCTTTATAATCCTGCCCAAGTGTCCTCCAAATCAGGACCAGAGCCCCATGTAGTGTTTCCTATTTGCTATAGATCTTAAAATTACAGGGACATCTTCTGCAGTCATCTGTCAGGTAAATAAATTGCAGCAAAGGATAAAAGTCACCACAATACATAGCATCTCCTAATGGCTTGTTCTAGAGTAAACTCACCTTCATGAGAGATCACAGAAGAGAAGTGGCACCAGCTACATGTAAGACAGCAAAGTTCATGGGGAGGTAAGGATGTAAGCCCACATGAAGGTGAGTACAAGAGCATGGGAAGGGTGGCAGCAGTTACATACCTGCCTTGAATAATTGAAAAACTTAGACCGGTCCATGTTTTTTAGAGGGAAATGTTGACTATGGAGAGCCTCAGCACTGTACTCATGCACTGCTCTGCCTAAGAATTAGACCCTTGACCTCAGCTAAATTAAGTGCTGGATCTCACCCTTAGCCCTTCCAATAGTGTCTCTAAAGATGCATCCCAGGGCACCATTTCTAATAATGCTACACAGACAGCAGATATTTATACAATCAGTACACAACAATAATGCACAATCATCATCACATCAATATTGATGTGCTTCATACCAGTTTAGTCCTTGAATAACACACCAACAAAAGTAAATGTCTGCATACACAACTGTGGGCAGCAATGTCTATGAAATATAGCCAGGTGTCTGGACAAAAGTACTGAAAAATGTGCATTTGGAGTGTCCCACTGACTTCTCATGTGGTTATTTATGACAGAGAAGCTTTTTTGGTGCTTATCAAAATCCAGAGTCCTTTAATGTATCTCAGGTTGGACACTCAAACAGAGTCATGCTCTATCTTACTGGACAATAAGAAAATTTTAAGTTGAACTGCAAAAACATCTAAAAATAAAAAGTAATGGATCTAAACACACTGCTACGTACTGCTGCCACAAGTAATTGCCAGCGGTTGTACCACAGACACGATCGTTATATCAGTGATGTCCTGGTGGTGGCCCAAAAATAATTGTACTATTGCGAGGGATGACTCAAGAAAAAAAAAAAGACTTTTGTAGCTGGAGAGAACCAAAGGGCACTGCATCCATCTGCTTGCCTTATGGCAGGCTCAGCTTGCTATTTATCATGAGCAGCGTAGTTTTGAATTCTACCTTCTGTAACTTGCACCTCTCATTTTGCCCCTTGGCAGGGAGCTGACAGCTCCGAGTCAGCTGAGTCCTGTGGTCCCCACTAGAGCAGTCATACAGTACATATCAGCAAATCTTGCTGAGTACGCGGGAGTAGGAGTCGAGGAGAATCCACATCTCAGAGGGTGCAAATTACATGCTTAGCAGGCCAGAGAAGGTGCAAAGCACACCCAACTGTGCTGTTCTGCACTCAGCTACACCCCTTCCTGAAGGCTGCCACCTCTCCTTCCCTGTGGCACGGAGCCTCATGTCATGGGAAGGGAGGGGAATGGAAAATCCGGGAAAGGAACCCTTTAGGCAAGGGAACAAATAGCTGCTGAAACTGGAATTAGCGTCTTGGTGGGAGGTTCAGAATAAATCTGTCATACTTAGCTTCTCTTTCAGCTATTTCAGAGGACGTTAGATCTAATGATGAACCCAGCAGGTAGCATATAGGAATGATATGGGCTGAAGTAGAAGCAACTCTCTCTTTTCTGTCACTTATTATAAGCATACTTATGTAAGTATGCTCATTATTTATCAAAGACTAGAGTCCCCTGATTTTTCAGCATTACAATAGCCAAAATGACAGAGCACTTGCTGTCTGTTTAGCACCTTCAGAGAACAAAATAAGGAGGAAAGTGGAATCTCCCATTCAACTAACGTGGAAAGCTGCAGCAGCACTGTGGGTGCATTGGCTTCACCGGGTTTCCAGCCCCACTTACTGATGGAGGGCCCCAGTCCTTCTGCCCCTGCTTTCCTCCCACACCTCTCTGTTGAGCTGGCACAAGTCTTCATGCAACTGCCCAGAGAGTTGGAGCAGGCAAATGTTCTTGCCAGGAAAGAAAATGGTTTTGAGTGGCAGTTCTTCATCTCAGTTGGGGTCACTATGTGTCCATACCAACAGCTCTGCCAGCTCAGTGGAGGAAATGGCACTAGTGTGGATGTAATTCAGCAGGGTTTGGGAGTGAGAGGGAGGAGAAGGCAGCACTGCTTAAACTTAGCTCGTCACTAAACGTGTAAGCATGGCCTAAAATGGGTAAAACCTGCTTGCCAGGCTGCTCCCAGGGACCAGGCTCCTCTTCCTCTGGCATGGCACCAGTGTCTGCTGAAGTGTGCCTTCCTGCATGCTCCAGTCCCAGCATCGGTGTGCTCCTTACACACTGCTGCTCCGCTGGGGATACTTGCCGCTGGGGGAGACTTTTGAAAGAAGGCAGGGACTTTTAAATCCTTTTCAATTTGCACACCTCTAAACCTTTCCAGCAGAGCCACAGAATTTCATAGCAGATTTCAATACTTGGTTTTCTAAAGTACTTTTTTAGCCAGGATTCCAGGTGGAAAATTGTGGGTCTGAGTTGCCAAGCACAAAAATAAGTTCTTGTTAGAGAGAGCTCTGTCAGCTTGAAGGTCTTGGTCTGCATTTCCTCTCTTGCTTCATTAAATTTGTGCACAAATAGTTCCCAGTATGCTAACTCAAAGTATTATGAAAGCCTAATGGCTAATGATTCATAAAAATGTGTGATAAGGCTGCCTGTGCCTTATCAAACAAAGAACAAAATATCCAACACAACTACCCAATCAAACAGAATCAATTTCTAACTACTTTGGAGATACCTATCCGTAGGTTCAGCTAATGAGAACAAAACCGATAGGGAAGTTTCAGGTAAAAACTCATCCAAAATGGGACTACAGGAGATAGTTTTTGTCAGAAGTAACACAATAATGTCATAGAGTAACTGGGAGTTTTGTTAACTGTGAACAAAGGTACAAAGAGGAAGGGATCTTAGAATGCTCTGTAATACAGAAATGAGCTGAGCGTCTCATGAATAGACAAAAATTGACCTAGGTATACATTGAATAAAGGCTGTACTGTATTACCTACTGGAAGAAGTGAGGTGATGCTTATTCCCCAAGCCACCATAATACCTACAGATCCCACTGCACCTGGAACAGTGTGGTAGACTCCATAGGGTCTGCTTTTTAAAATTTGACCTGAGCCCAATTTTTAAATGCCCAGTTCTGTAAGGGTGACTTTACAGAACAACTAGAACTCCTACTGAAAGCCAGGGTTTCAGTGCATACATGTGTCTGAATGAACTGGATACTTTTGCAGATCTGTCCCTACCTGTGCAAGTTAACTGATTTCTGAGAGCCTATGTAAACATAATGTAAAAGATAGTCCAGGCATTCAGGGCATTTTACAGTCTAAACAAGAGAAGTGGAAGTGTAATTAAAATTTTCCTTTTTAAAGAAATACCAGTTGCTGATATTGTTAACACTCTGAGCACACTTTTTAATTACGAGATATGCACTACAGTCCTCTCCCTCAGTCAGTTTGCGTGGACACTCTGGGATCCTTTGCTTTCATGGGAGCATGAGCGTCTGTCCTTACAGACCAACACAAAGGAGCAGAGTGTGAAACATGATAAATCAGGAAACATATGGGAATAAACTCAAGAAGTGAAAGACATAGGAGAACCATATTCATGAAGGCAGTAGGGCCAGGCAAATGATAAATAGGATATATAAGGGTATATATTGCCCTATAAATGCTTCACATAACTACAAAGGTCTATACTTAGAACTTTTAAATTTAATACTCTGGGGCTTATATACATGCGCTCCTAAATGCAGCATTCACCCAACATACAGACCTATATGAAATACTCCTACTAAAACAATTGCACGGGATCTAGAAAAAAAACAAGATAAGACCATCAGTTAGATCTTTTTGCACATATTTTAATGTTCTTTTAAGTTATTGGAGGAACATCAAAAAAGCAAGAAGTTAATGACAGTAACAACCCTTGATATTTGGTTCATTTCATGGGGGATTTATGAGATACATATTTTATGTTTTTACTAAGATTGCTTTGCCTAAAGTGGACTAAGTTTTTATGCTTTCACCCTGAAGTCAAAAGTTGTAATCAAGCAAATAACAGCCATAAATTTCAGTTTTCACAAGAGAAAGCAACAAGGTATTGCCCTGTCCCAAATTTTATCTTCTAGATGATGGAAATTCTAGCTAATATCAGTACCTGCTGAAATTATATCAAAAATATAAATCAAAGGAGCATACTGCATAACAAAGATGTACATTTGTATGGTTCAAAGTCCACTGCCGCTCTAAAATGACTGAATGTTTACCAGTAAGGTAAACTAACCAGAAGACCTAGTAGAGGATAGGTGATAAAAGTGAGGTGAAATTAGAAGCTTGTAAGATATCATGGGGAAAAGGCAGTTATTCATTTCCAGTCCTATTATTTTGCTGCTGAGATACAACTTTCTACTGTGAAACAAAATCACCGGTCACAACTGAGAAAAGTATTAAAAAGCTGAGACTAAAAAAACTACTCCCTATTCGAAACTTCATTTAAACCTCATGTATTCACGCCTACTTTCTGAAGGTGGTAAAGTATGTATATTCTTGTCAGTTAAACTACTGACTGAGTTAAAAGTGTGGGTTTTTTCAAAAATCATCATTGCCTTAAGGGATAATGCACGTATGATTTAATGTCTGAAAAGCAAAGAATGAACATAGTAGGACCTAAAGGAGATAGAAGGTGGCACCTTATGTGTCTAAGAGTTGAGTTCATAACTTTTGTCTAGCTCCAGACAAACCTTGAGCTAGAAATAAAACATTTCTCTAAGTAACTATAGTGCAGCCTCAGGTTGCCTTCTTATTTTGGTGAGCGTGTTGCTGGTTGCTGAAGGATGAGGAAAGGAAGGTCTGCTCTTCAGTGGGGACCAGCCTCCTCACCTGTGAGAGATGGGGATGATGATGAGGACGATGAGGAGCAGGGAGGTGATTAGTCCCACAGAAAGAACATCCTTTTCCTTCTGCTTGTAAAAAAGCCTATCTGTGTCGGCACTTTTCCTAAGCAAGCCTAGTAATATCAGGCAGTAAATGATGTGTCAAGAGTCAGGGTGGATACAAATTTCCACAGTTCCTCCAAGCTCCATTCATGGATCCATCCACCTCCTGCTAGTCCAGCTGAGTATTTGAAATATAACCTATAAAACAAAGAGCGTAATAACAGGTTCTTGTTATAAGGATATCTACACCATCTATTTTAAGATGGTTGGGTGATCTAACTTCTTTGCAATTTGAAAGACCAAAATTAGCAGGCAAGTTCCCTTTTAAAGTCAATAGAGATGTCTGCAGTAGCTAGCTGAACATCTCCTTGCTTGTTGAGATAAAACTGAAGCATGGTTTAACATCAAAGATATTTGTCAGCTTGGTCAATTAACATAATAATTCTTAAAATATTGCCAAGAATGGTATATGCAAATTAACAGCCAGTTTTCATCTTCTCTGTATATCATTTGCCTTAAGCAGCACAGTATACACTCTAATAAATCGGATACCACAAAATTACACTGGAGAGATTTCATCATCCATCAAGTACTGTTTGAACATTCATAAGGACTTGAGTATGTTTGTCTTCCTCACTGGAAATACTGTTTTGCATATGAGGAAGGAACGTCTGCTTATGATATGCCCCTTCTATGTAAGCAATAAACTGTGGACAAATTGTGCTGAATTTGTAATATGGCCTCATTATTGTCAAAAGCAAGAATAGTAGGTGAAGGCAGTGGACAGTCCATTACCAGATTAAAAATCTATACTCTGCATCTATAAGGGCCCACTAACATGAAGACATATCTCAAAAGATAATTCCTCAGACTTCATTAAATCTGTTGAAAGAATTCAGTGTACATGGCTGAAATTCAGCATGGTGTTATAAATAATTCACGTTTGCAAAGACCAAAGTACATGCCTTGATCACATAATAAATTGATTTATCTGAGCAGAGAAGAACTGGGTACTTAATCCTGCCAAATCTTTGTTCATCTATGTGGTGTTTACTCATGTGATTAGTCCCACTGGTTACTGCCACCTTTACTCAGCTTGGAGCATGCCTCTCCCATAAATAGCCCTCCACACAGGAGTGGACAAGGGTGTAAACTGCTAGTGATTTCTTCATAATCATAAGCTTTTATTGGGTTGTCCTCTCTAGTGGCCCATTTTCTTTTAACACCAATAACATTTTAGAAAGATACCATGCCTGAAGACACGTGTGATTAAGGTGCCCATAACACAGCGCTGATGTAAGCTATATTACTTCTGCATAAAAATCAATAAAAGGGAATTTTAAAACAGATGTTAAGTACTGCAAGGTACTCCAGTTTCCTATCTGTCTTCTAGTGCCGCATGCATCATCGAATACATCTCTGTGTGAAGGATGATGGTCAAGATGCTCTGTTCCAGGAGACCCAGTGCTTCAGGTAGTAATCTCCTGGTTGTCTCTGGGCCAGCAGCAAGTTACAAAAATGACTGGCCACTCTAGATCATTTGCCAGAGCAGAGCATGAGGGGATGGCACTTTCCCCCTGCCCTCCTTTGTGGGGCTGCGCAGAAGAAAGTTGCCAAAGGCAAGGCCCTAGCTGGGGCTTGCTGCTTCCCTGGATGTATCCAGCTAAAGTCATGGTTGCCCTTCTCATCAACTGTGGCTCCATTTTGTCACCTGTACTGGAGTGGATTCCCACAAAGTTCTGCAGAAATAGCAGTGGTCTCAGCCACTGAGCAAGGCAGGGCTCAGGGCAGAAAAACCTCAACCAAATAGTACAAGGCTTATTCTCTCAGCATTTAGAAGCACGCTGCATTTGGAAATTGCATCTTTTGTGTGTGTGTGTTTGTTATAAACAAAGGGATCTCACATTCATTCAGGCCAGTTTTGCATCGGGTCAAATCCTGAGCAACAGCAAAGCTGTCTCCTGTCCCTGCTGACTCTAATGAGAAGCAGCAACGATTCACTGGACGCCACATGGAGATTTCGTACGTGTTTGCCTTAGCATAAATGTCAGTCCTGCTACATACAGTCTGTTAGCTTATGGCACTGCTGACAAGAAGGACGTATGGCACCTCCACATCCCTGCTGTGCAAGATAAGCATACGGTACTGATATAAAATGTAATTGATTTCACTGGCACAGCCTGACCTGCAGCTCACACGCAACATACTAAAATAATTTGAAGGGATCAATAATCTGCTATGAGATTGCAACTATTAACATGTGATATTGCTCTTTCAAAACCCCCAGTGAACAATTTGCAATGTCTTCCTTTCTTTCTCTATAGCTTCAGCCTCCTTCTTTCTTTCTCCTTCCATATATATTCTCCATATATACTTGTCTGAGCACTCCTGGAGGATGACATGCAGGGAAAAAAGATATACCGAGACATAATTACACTGGTATAGCCAACAGAAAAGGCCTAGATGTTTCAAATGTCAGTAGATCTGAAGATGTGTGGGCAGGATTTACAACACTAGTATGTTGCCACTGGTAACTGACTGCATTTTTAACCTTCCCACTGCTGTCTAGCAGCGTGAAAGAGCGTAAGTCTAGGGACTTAGCACTAGAAATAAACAAGCTCATTAAAAACCCCTAAAACTTATTGTTGTGAAGCTGAGAGGAACAAAAAGAAGGACTGCATAAAGGTTAGATAAGAGCTCTTTCTTCCTGATGGACAGCCTACACAGCACCTAATGCTTCCAGTTTGCTGACGTAAAGCTGCTTCCTCTGCTGGGTCAGCTCCGAGGGACCGGTTTTGGCCATTCCAGAAAGAGGGGAAAGGAAAGAGTGAAGCTTTTAGTGGGAGTACTTTAAGGGCACAGACAACTCAGGCAGAAGATATTTGATGGAGTCCCACTGTCAAAAAGTTGGCAGCAGCCTCCTGCTGAGAGTGAGCGATTTGGAGACACCAAGCAATCTGACAGACTATTAGACTGTATAATGGAGTCAGACATATAAGGTGAAGTAGGGAGCAGTTGCTGGCAGGGGTGGTACACCCACAGTTTGGGTACGATAAGCCAAGACTGAGGAGAAGACCAAGTTTCCTGGACATGTGACTGTGGTATTATTAGGGTGCCTATCCAGAGGGAGGGGAACAAATTTAGGGAAGGAAACAGGATTTGGTGAAAAATAAGAATATGTGAAAGGAGATAGTGAGAAGAGAAAACCTTGAGATATGCGATTGCACTTCACATGTCATGCAAAAGAGGGGATACTCCCAATTCCTTCTAAGAAGTGCTTGTTGCGACAGAGTCCTGCCTAAGACGCCCCATGCAAACTAATATCATAAACTAGGAGGAGTTGCAAGGGACTAAAGCCACCCTTAATTAGGCACTCAAATAAAAACCGGCTTGACATGCAAGTACCCTAAACGTCTAGAAAACTCACTGAAAGAAGGCAACCACAGCTGCTCAGCACCTTGGCATTTCACAGGGCCTTTAACTTCAGCAAGGAGGGAAATTTCAGGGGAAGCTGCAAACATCCAGCTGTTCCATTAGCATTATGCATAAATATGTATTTAGGAGCCTTTCAGGCTACCAAATTGAAAATTGTGTGAAACCATTCTTGGTCTCAGAACACTAACCCTGTTTTTTTGATCTCAGAGAGCACAAACTGTATATACATAGCTACAGCATAGTCTTTGCTGAAAACAAACTCTGTGCCTATCAGCTCACAAAATCCAGCTGAAAAGGATATAGAAGAGACAGTGCCCGTGCTGCAATGCATGTGATTAAACAGCTCTGTTCCATTTAAAGGCCTTTTGGAGAATGCCAGACTGTTCCTAGTTTTAACCTTTAAAATGCAGCAAGGACTTTGAGAGCTACTTTGGCATTTCTCAGTGTAACCCACACCTCCCACATACAGCACAGATGACTTTAACAAGCAAAGCATCAGGGAAGCAGCCATATATGGGTATGTACAGCCTATGTATGAACCCCTGTAAAAGGTTGCATCTCTCCTGAAAAGGTTTTTCACCTGTATTCCTCTTGGCATCACACTAACTCCTCATGCTGAGAAGTGGTGTCATCTATAATAGCTTCACTTGTTTTCAGAGCTTCCCCTTCCCCCCTCCACTTAATGCTGGCAAGCCAACTACCAAGAGCAAAGCAGGCAGCAGATTTTTGTGTGTCTCCCAGACTGGTAATTAAAGTTGCTCAAAAAAAAAAAAAAAAGAAATTAAAGAAACGTGAAGTTCTTCCTGGGAGTGATGTTCTCTGCATGAGCCAACCAAGCATGAGCTGCTCCTGTAGTCATGAGCTATGGAGACAAGACTGTCTGGGATCAATCTATCCTGCCCTAACATGTCAGAGTGGTGGGGTAGCACTCAGCTGCTAGGAGTTTTCTTATTCCTAATCCATGCTGAAACAATACGGTGGGACTAAAATAATTGATGTATTCATCAACTCACTTCATTTCTTGTAATGCTTTGTTTGCTACTGCTAGGGAATAGGAATGTTTGCATAAAGTTCATTGTGTATTGCTTTCTTGTGGAAGTCATTTTAATATGCGCTCTGTGATAACTTCTCACGGGACCTTCTAGCCTTTGACCTAACCTAAGGATAAAATTTTCTGAAGACCTAGGCATCGGGCTCCCTATCAAGAAGACTACACTACACAGTGTAGTACACTTAATCTAGTAATTAGATTCTTTAAGTAATGGATTTACACATCAGCTGGTTTGCCCCATTCCTAGGATGCAAAGCAGCCCTAAACCCAGCCCTGAGCCTGAGCCTGCAGTGGTAAGGTTAGGGCTGGTCTATATTTCTGCATAGCACAAGTAGGGCTCAATCATTTTACAGTATTTCTCTGTATGGCTGAAACTTCATAAGTAGGAGCTTCACTGTCTACCATTTCCCTCAAAAAAAAGCCATGTTGCCAGTGCTTATAATACAAAATATATTTCATCTAGAAGTTTCCTATATATTTTGAAATATATTTTTCAAAAGAGGTTCCAAGAAAAGACTGAAACTAGCAATCACAAATAAAAAGAAAAAGCTTTTTTGCCAGCTTCTTTCAATTCAACTAACCAGTCCCCTCTGCTCTTACAAAGTTCTTTTTCCGTTGCTATCCTTGTTTTAATAAAATTTGTTCTCTGCGTTCCTCCTGACCCCAAGGTAACGAAGAGATACCAATGCCACCCACTGTTCTCACCTCTAGGCAGGGCAGCAAAAGTGCAGGACTGAGTATTGCTCAACATCTGGGTATCTCCAGAGAGCAGGCAGAGCAGAGCAAAAGGCACTGGAGCTGGTATGACAGGCACACAGGACCCCGCAGCACCCAGAAACAACCGCATGCAGCCAGCGCCAGCCCTAAGATGGGCTGGAGTTGGCCTGGTTTTGAATAGCAGCTTGCAGATCATCTTGCAATGAGAACAATCATCCACTGGAATAATCTCCCCAGGGAAGTGGTGGAACCCCCAACACTGGACACTTTTAAGATTCAGCTGGACAGTGTGCTGGGCCATCTTGTCTAGACTGTGTTTTTGCCAAGAAAGGTTGGACCAGAGGATCCTTGAGGTCCCTTCCAACCTGGTATTCTATGATTCTATGAAATGAGGTGACAGGAAAGCTGAACAGAAATATTAAAATAAAAAAGGCTCAGCCTCCCCGGGGAGTGTCCTGGGGCTGTCCCCAGGATCCCAGCCTGTGATATTGCCAGTAGTGCACACCGCTGGGTGATACTGTAGTTCACCTGCCCATGCAGTCCCTCTTAACGAGAACACAAAATGGTGTGAATAATCCTGCTGTGAGCCTGGAGGGTACTCAGTATGCTGAAGATAGTTTCCTCTTTGGGAATGTAGATGCTTAGAGCCACATCCACTTTTCAGTTTGGGGATGTCACTCTGAAATGGCTTTCTTTTCCTCACCACTGGTTGCTCTTGTCACGCATTAAGAAAAAGGTACAATGCAAAGAATGGACTTTTCTCAAGCAATTCTCTCCTGGTCCTCCTCTCTGTGCTTTCTTTTCTTGAGTGGAGGATCAGCTGCCTATGAAACCAAAGCTAAATTTTAGTAATAAACCAGTGGTGAGGATATGTCAAATCATTGGGGCGTTACATGCATGCAAAGGTACAGCTGTATATAGGAAGTCTGGCAGAAGCAGTCATCTGGCAAGAAGGGAAAGCAGGTCACATTTTCAAGGCAGGCTATAGTCTGTTGTAGCCTTGGATCTACTTCATGTACAACTCAGCCACGCTTGCTGTGGGCAGTCATCATTCAGACTTCTGATTTTTACCAAACCTGTGCCCCTGAGTCAGCTCTGCTCCTGAAGGAACAGTTTCTTCACTATACACATCCTCATATCCCTAGTTTTATGACAGGCACCAGGGTGCTACCATACCTTGAAAAAATAATAGTGATGATAAAGTCCAACCAGGGTGTAAACCATCATCTTCTTTTTATTGTCTGAGTTCGATATCCTTTGTAAGTGATAAAATCACACACATGACATGCTGTAAATGAGTTAGAGAAGGTTTCCTTCTATTTTTCTACCTGGTTCACACCTTGGTTTTGATAATTATAACTGCATAGTCTCAGAGAGGACCATAAAACCATCTAAAGCCGACCTAAAATTAGTTTTCATTCATATTGTTGTCCAATACCAAATTAGGACCCTTCAGAGTGGTAAGCAAGTGTTATGAGCCCTTTGCCAAAAAGATGAAATTTTTGTCCCACAGGAAATATCGTACCATGTCAGATCTTGTCACATATATAATACTGACTGCTATTCCCACTGCACGGTGGGTCACTGTGGTTTCAGAGAGGCAGTGCTCAGTTTGGGGGGAAGGATGAAGAATATCCCTGTGTTAGCTCAACTTTCTTACACAGGCCAGATGATATAGAGTCGGTGAGGTGAACTGAGATGCATGAAAAATTAATCCAGCAAGTGATTTTTCAGATTATTATGTAGCTCCAAAATTCTCTACATCGTCTTGCATCAAAATCTAGTTGTGCAGAGGGCCTTAAAGATAAATTCCAAAGCTGCAAGTGATGGGTTGAAGAAATATTTCTCCATTTCAAAACATTTTTAAAACGCTATGCCTGAGTACCATAAACCAGATCATACATAGTTATATGTCAGATGGAAAGGAAGCTCCATTATAGGAAATAAAACTTAAACTAATATATATGAAAATTTGTAAAATACTTAGGTGAGATTTGAACCATCTGAGAGCTTGAACTTAATCCTTTTGGTCTAGAGAGAAGTAGATTTCAGCTAGTTTATCTGTCTTATTTTAGAGACCTGAATGTTGCTGCTGTAGATTCAAACTGCTAGAAGAGACTAGTGACAACGAAATTATTAATGGCAGATATTATAGAACATGCAAATGCAATCCTCTTCTTGGTTTTGTTTTTTTTCCTTCGTTTTCAAACACATCTCTAGTCAATTTGTAAGTGTACTCAGTATTCATCCATATTACGCAAACAAAGGGCACTGCAAATGTCTGTTCATGGAATACGCTATGTCTACAAAGTCACGAGATTGTTTCCAGGCCTAAATTTCAACCCCTGGACAACATGTCAAAGGTAAAATGATTAGAATTACAATACTAGGAAAAGTTTCTTTGTCACCAAGAAGCCTTTGGTCAATGGAATGATGACTTTTTTTTTTTTCAAGACAATGTTTTGATTGAACATGTTGTGAATATTTGGGGACTATTCGAATGCAGGAAATATATTTAAATTAGAGTAAATCCACCAATTCATTTGCAAAATACTGGTGAATGAAAAATCTATGTTAGCTAAACAATAAATCCAGTGCCATCAGAAAACCTGAGGCCATGCAAATGCTGAATTTTTAAAATCAAAAAAAAGAGATTTACTCTTTACAACCTCACTCTGCCATTCTTTGCATATCATGGCCTGAAACTAACACTATAGATTTGACTGTGCTTTGCCATCAGCATCCTCTTATTGTGAGGGAGCAGTGGTTGGAGAATCTCCCAGTTGCCAATTCTCATTACATTGCATGCATCTCATCGTGCTTGACAGTTTAAGCCCAAGCTCCAGGAGACTAAAAAACCTCCTGAGAACCTCAGCTTTTGATTACAAGGAAAAAAGGAATGTTGTAGTCTTCATGATTCCAGAAACAAGAGAAAAAAAATGTATTTTTGCTGTGCTTCCAATATGCTCAAGGCTCATTAACCCAGAGGCAAAACTAAGCATCTTTCAGAACCCGCTATGTTTGAAATGGTATTTTTTTTTTCCTAAGCAGGAAGGAGACAAAGTCAGAGAGGGGTCTGACATTTTTAAAACCTGGTAAAAGAAATACTGGTATTCAGGTCATTAACTTCAGCTGAAAACAGAGAAAAATGGGCTCTTTCATGTCACAAGTCACAAAATTTTGAAATAAGTGTATGGTAAAGAGCAGAGTTTTTTAGAAAAATCATCATATCAGAGGACAATAGCAAATTAATCCATCAGACAGTGTACAAATAATGGATAAATGTTGTCTGGAATTGCCTTTCTCCAAATTAACAAAATAGCCCATTTTATTTACAATACGGTTGCCTTGCCTGTTGAATGGAAATTGCACAAAATTGGTGCATCAGATGATCTCACAGAAGGCAACTCTGCCAAGACTGCCATAGGTTGCTTTGCATAGTCATCCTACTATATATCAACGAATAAGCATGAGCTGCATTTTTTTGTTTCTCCACACCCCTTTTAGTATCAGCCCTGTGGAATTATTGCACTAAACACTGTGTTATGTGCTCATTGTATTTGATATGATGCTTGGATTAGCGGATGGTTCCTTGTTAATAAAACTATGTTGTGCAGCAGCTGTATGTGGCAGCCATATATGATTACAATGCACAATAGGAACTGCTCATTTCTACACTGTTTCTAGGGAAGTAAAGGGTTACTAGGGGAAGTGGTATTTTATCACACATTCAGCATTGCACAAAAATAGCCTAGAAGACCAAAATGCTTGCCTTAAAGTCTCCACATATCTGTAATTTAATTTTAATACCACAATGATCTATTTTAGATATTGTTAGCATATGCTTTCAGTCCAATATACACATAGTTAATGATATCTGGGGAGGTGAAAGAGAGAGAAAATCTTTTCTTAAATATTGAGAAAGGAAGAATTAGGTCCAGTACTTGAGGGCAGAACTACTCACCACATAGCCTTGATGGAGCTGCCTCTCGGCTGGGGGCGGGGAGGCAGCACACCAGACACCATAAAGCCTTGGTCTCATAGGGCTGGGATAATGTGACTGCACAGCAAGTGAGATCAAAAACCATATGTGCCTTTCTGTTTCAGATGACCCTTTTTCATAACCAGGTTTTCAGCTGTATTTTTTTTTCCTAGTCAATTTGTTGCTGGTGAAAGTTTCTAGACTGGCAGCCAAAAAGATTCGTCTCTTTTATTAGTCACAGCCAACAACCAGCGCAGACACAGCATGGAATGTTACAAGCGACCCACCCGAGCCTTCATTCTTCATTCCATCAATTGTATTGTTGTAAAGGTGTCAGATGTGACCACCTCAATATTGCCTATGCAAAGCGTGGTGACTATCTGCCACAATTTGCTCGGAATACATGTAAAGAACTGAACAAGGAGCAACGCAGGGGATGATACGCTCCAGCAATTCCTGAATTTGACCTGGAAGATTTACTTGTCAGTTGATTTTGCATTTTATACAGTCCTTGATGCCAGAAACAGAGCTCCTAACAGTAGTAGTATCTTATTGCCGTATCTCCTGAAAACAGATCTGAGCTTCACCACCTCTTACCACATGCTTGAAGACACCAGGCACATCGCAGATGGTGGTACCCTCTGGCCAGCACTGTCTTCTGATCACTTTGGACTTGCAATTCTGAAGTCAGAGGCCTCATATCTCATTACGTTTTTGCTGAACGTCACTGGCTTGCAGCGTGCACCTTCACTGACTTACACCAAGCTATGTATATCTCATGCTTTGCCTCTCTCAGAAATATGTTGCTTTGGTTTTCTTCCCGTTGATGAATCCACAGTAAGCAAGAGCTCGCTTTCACTCATTTGTGCACGTACAGTTCAGACTGTAAGCTTCTGAATTTAAGTCATGTTACATCCTGTTACCTGATTAAGATCAGTAGCTGGGAGTTGATTGACTTTTCAGAACCTCAGCTAAGTTTCTTATGTCTTTCCCATTATATATGTGGAATAAAATGAAAGCTTGAAACATTTACAAGAGCAATAAATGGGTCACTTAACTCCTGAACTCATCAGCTTGAATTACTGTGGAAGTCCTTATGCCACCAGGACTTTCTAAACCTTCCCATGGACTGCATCAAAACATCTCAGGCCTGAAACCTAGATTCACATCTAACACTTGATACTGCAAGTTTTCCACTTGCTGGGGACTGCGCCCGCAAGTACACAGCACCCCGAGGGTCCCTTCTTCTCCAGCAGCATGCACATCCACCAAACCTCCAGGCAGAGGAGCCCCACTGCCCTCACTGGTGTAAACTCAAGGAGAGAGCTTGTTGCTGCAGTCAGACCCTGCTAGGGAGACGTAGTAGGATGAAACTCCAAACCTACGTGACCCCACCAAGTCAGCAGCCTCAGCAAAACCCAGACTTCCCCAGAGACTCATTTTGCTTTACAGGAGCTGGCTGAAATGAATACAGGCTCAACTCCTGAAGATAAAACTAAGGCACTGCAGAACCATGCTCACCACCCTCCTACAGGCTATCTGACAGCATTTTTTCCCCCGAATGTTAATTACTCACTTCAAAGTGAAGTGAGTAATGGATGAAATCCATGACTACTAAAGTCAACTCCTACTGATCTCCCTGGATCACAGATTTTAACCACTGTCATTTGAGGAGAAATAACATAAAAGTATCCCAGGCCTGAACAAACTGCCATAAACCAGCAACGTGAAGTGTTGCTATTTGCATAGAGGATTTATTATCACTTTCGTTTTATAAATTACCATATTTTTTCCCTCAAATTGTCAGTTTTGAATTAGTAAAGAAACTGTAGCTTTTTATTAAATACAAATTCTTAGGATCAAGCAACCATTAAGAGATTATAAAACAGTGTTCGAAACATGAGTAACATTTTAGTAAAATGATTTTTATTTGCATGGGACACCAACCGCTAAAATAGCTTTAGGATACTAAAAAGCTTATGTTCAATCTTGGACTTAAAATTCAAGTTACATCTTCCTTTAAATACTGTATCAGCAGAACAAGCCTTAATTACTAATTAAACAAATTATGGATTTATACAACCGAGGTTGAATCTCTGCAACAGTACAAAACGGTTCTTATGAAAAGAGCTATGCTATGGGCGGGGCAAAGCAATAAACGAAGCCAGATTTTTTGCCTTTATCAATCTCTACATTAAAGAAATATTTAAAGTGATATACTCACATGGAAACAAATTACAAGACATGCAATTTTTTACTGAAATTTGTCTAAAAGTTAGCTTCAAGGATCGCAAATTTATCTATTGCTGAGAGCACATACTGAAAAAAATGCGAATGGTGATTTGAGGTTTGAGTCATCTCCAAAGGTTTTATAGTATCCCATGTCTCAGTACCGGCTTTTATGCTTCATATCCTTTGATATAGTTCTCCAAATAGAGGACATAAATACCATCCAGGTTTTAAAACATTTTATTTGCATATTAAAAAAATTGTGCATTCCAATAATTAAAATCATTTGAACAAAAAAAAAAAATGGCACTCGATTAACTGCATTTTACAGCTCGCAGGACCTTGGTACAGCTTTGCATTTATTCGTGTGTTACTCTAGTTTACTGTAGTCCCACCCAAGTTCTTCTTTCATCAACATGCAAGCTCTTTCATGCCACCAGGACCAAAGCCAGACAGGCAGAGGGAAAGGCAGCGCCTTCATTCAGTGTCAGTAGTTCTCTCTATTCTTTTGATGTGAAAGGGGCAGTACAGTCATTTTAAACTTTATCCAACCTCTTTGCATCTTACAAAGTTAAACAGCTAAAAGAAGTAAAATAAGAAGGCAATGCTTGTGGAATGTACAGTGCATAATTTGGAAGGGCAGATTTCATTACGATTCACCCGCTTGCTTCTCCTGTTCAATTGCTAAAATGGGGAAAAAAAACAGAAAAGAGAAAAAAAATGAAGATCCAGAACCTGAAATGCATTCACATCTCAATTCCTGTAATTTGTAAAAATATGTGTGTGTGTATATATACCAAAATAGAAACGTAAATAATTGTAAACTAAGCGCTGCTCCGCGGTGGGTTCAGGCTTTGGCTGCCTGGCACAGCCACAGCCGTGTATCCTCCCTCACCCGCACCCGCCGCACCCCCGGCTCCCCGCCCGCCGCCCCTCTTTGTCTCCTCCCGCCTCCCTGCCTGCCTGCCTGCTTCCCTCCCTCCCTCCCTGCCTGCCTCCCTCCCGCCCTGCCTGCCTCCCTCCCTCCCTGCCCTTCCCCGCCGCCTGCCCGCACTCACTTTCTTTTGAAGGCAGCGGGTTTTTCTCTTGCGTCTCTGTCTTCTTCAATTTGGACTTGTCAAATTTCTCGATCTCGGCCATGTCTGGCTTGTCGGACATGTTGGCAGGTGACTCTGCGCACACAAGGGAGGAGCCCGTTACCCCCGGCGAGGGCTCCCCGGCCCCCCCGGCGCCCCCCCCGCCCCGGGCCGCGCCCGCCGCACCCAACCAGGGGCAGCCGCGCCGCCGCGGGAGCCCAAAACGCAACCCACGACGAAAAAAAAAGACGCTTAATCCCCGGCAGATTTAAACATAATGACAATTTTAGGAACTCTTAGTGTAATCCAGCACCAGTGGCAGCGCAGCTCGTCACCAGCCGCCGCCGCGGGCAACTCCCAGTATTTGCGCGCTGCGGAGTACAATAGAGGGGAGGCGCCCGGCGCCGACCGCGGTTTTAACTCGTTAAGGGAGAATTAATTAAAAAAATGAAGCCCTGGGATGGCAACAGAGCCGGTTTGCGGCTCGCACGCCGCCGCCCTGCAGCGGCGCGGCCCCCAGACAATACACCCCCCTCCAGACAATAGCCGCCCCCCCCCCCCTCCGGACAATAGCCCCCGCTCCCTGCCCTGCCCGCGGTCCCTCCCCGGGCTGGGGCTCGTGCTGCCCGCGCTGGGGGACCCGGGGGAGGGGGGGGGCGGGGGGGGGGGGGGGGGCAGCGGGACCCACCGGTGTCTCCGCGCGGTGATGCTCAGCCCCGCCGCTCGCTGCTGCCGCCGCTCCGCACGCCAGTATAAAGGGCGCTCGCTGGCGGGGCGGTTTTATCCCCGCGCCTATGCAAATGACGGTGATGTCACCCGCTAACCATTTTGCCGCTTTCCGCCTTTTTCTCTCTCTTCCCCCCCCCCCCTCTTGCTTCCTTCCCCTCCCTCCGCCGCCCAGCTCTCCTCCCCCCGCGCACACACAGCTACACACGGACACACGCGCACGCCCTTAAAGCCGAAAATCGCTCCGGTCCCGGTGCCGTGGCGACACCGGCCGGAGGCACCCCGGGACAGCCCGGGGGGGGCGGCCGCTGCCCCTGCCCCTGGCTCCCCGGCCCCTGCCCGCTCTGCCGGGGCGCCTCCGGGCGGGGGTCGGCAGGGGCGGGAGCGGGCGTAGGAGGGGGGCCGGGGGGCAGGGGACAGGGGGACGGCGGGGCGGGGGGGCGGTGGCAGCCGGCGGCCGCCTTCCGCAGCGGCGGACTCTGCGCCCGGCTTGAGCCGTGCGGTGGTTTTGCTTCAGCTCTGTGTGTGCCCCTCTCCCGGTTGAGCAATATCAGCTCGGCGATTATATTACTTAAATTTCCGCATTTAGAAGGAAAAGACGAAACCTTCGTCCCTTCGGAGCTCCGGGGGCTGCCCCCGCCCTTCCCTCCCTCCCCCCGCGCCACTGCCTTTGCAAGCCCGCTGCTGCAGGGAGAGAAGAATCCCGCCGCTGTCCTTGCAGCCTTGCAGCGGCGAAAGAAACCATCGCTCTCCTTGCAGCCCTGCTGCAGGGAAAAGAGACAATCCCATCGCTGTCCGTGCGACCCTGCAGCAAACGGAAGACAGACGCTCCCCCCCCCGCCGGCCCAGGCCAGGCCGCAGCGGGGCCGGCCCCCAGCAGACAATAGCCCCGGCCGGCTGCCGCCGGGCCCGGCCGCCCGGCCCCGCTCCCCAGCAGCGGGGCGGCCCCGCCGAGGCACCTCCCGCCCGGCCCCGGCTGCTGCGGCCGGGCGGGGGGGCGAGGCCCGGGCTGAGGGCACGGTGGGTCCCGGTTGGGCCAGGCCTGCCCCCCCCCCCCCCCCCCCCCCGCCCCCCTCCCGCAGGGCTCCCCCAGAGCTGGCCCGGGGAATTCAAACACAACCCCCGGCAGCCGTCGGCCCGACAGCCCCGTCACCGAGCGAGACGGGCAGTGGCTGCTGCGTGTGTGTGAAAGGGGCGTCTGGCGCGGGTGGCGCTTGTTTCTGCATTTGCAGCGTTGGGTAATAAACTGAATTATTCACGTGAAAGAACTGGAAGAGGAAGGGGGGGGTGGGGTGTGTCTGTGCGCGTGTGGCTGAATGACACGGAGCCGGGGAAATCTCTGCGCCTTTGTCTGGCGGCGGCTCCGCAAGGGAGCGGGGGGCGCTGGCCCCAAAGGTGTGAGGTGGGCTGGGAGCCGGCGCGTGGGAATTCACTTCATCTCTGCTCCTTCTGGGACATCTGTCTGGAAACCATGTAGCGTATTGCTCCTTGCTCCCTGCCCTCCAACAGGGTATCTGATGGGAGGGTGATTGCTGATGATTAAAAGCCCTGAGTCGCAAACAGTATTAATACATGCAAGGAGAACTGTAAATACATTTCAATAGTTCCCTGGGGATTCTGCTTCCTCTGTCCTCTCCCCCTTGGCTGGCCGTTTTTCATAGCATTTCCAGAGCTGTAATTTCAAGGGGGTAAAATCTTGTCCCCATGACAATCCCAATAATTCTTGCTATAGTGAACCAGGATTTCCAGTCCAGAGTCTTCCTAAAGCCAAGCTCCTTCACATTTGGAGGTGTGATGTATAAAGTCTGGTTTCCTTCTCTAGTCCATGAGCACCTCCAAAATTGAGATGAAGAGGGTATTATCACTGAGAGCGATGGTGTGAGCTAGAGTATTCCTATAAGCCAGGGACTGTGTGAGACTGAAGGCCAAAGGAATTGCGTAGGAAATGGCAGGCAAGGAATATATCATATAATTTGGGAATATCCACAGATTTTCATAGTACTGTCATTAAAAGCATTCCCAGAGGATCTTCTGTGTTGGCTACTGGTTAACTGGTAGCTTTTGAGCAAGTTCTGTAAAATGAGTTTATAGCCTTTTACCGCTTTGATGCTTTTGAGCATTGAACCTAGTGACTAGGGATTGTAAAATTTCTCTGATGATCAGTTCATCAGCATCCACAATGATGTTACAACCTCAGACTTTTCTTTTGCCCGAGATTTTTTTGGCTCTTAAGTGAGGGTAAATTTAGTATAAATATTCTTAAAAATTGTTCTCCTGTGTGGCTGCTGCAGTCCCTCACCTGTGTGTCTGCGCAAATCAGTATTCCCCTCACCTTGGTGCAGGCAATGCACTCCTGAATTTAAAGAACAGTGAATGTTTGTGCAACTGGGGTCTGATTTTTCAGAAGTCGCTTGCCCAGTAGCAGTACTGCCTTCTTTTGCTTCTGCTCATTTTGGGACAGAGCCACAGATCCCTTAAATCAGTGTAACCCACAGCCTTACATGGAGCTTTGCCGCTATCTGCAAATCAGGCTCCTGCTGAGTTTAGATTTGATTATAGTTCTGAGAGACGGAGACAAATAAAAGATTTACACTTCTGCCACTTCTCTGCCTTCCTGTATCTCCTTTCTGGTGGATTAATACTGAGATAGTCACAGTATCTTAGAAATGTCATATGTACTTTACTACATATGTGAAGACAGTATTGTTCTGCTGAAGCAAAATGAGGATGTTGCATTTCAGTGGCAGGACATAGGCTAATTTCTGTAAAAGTAAATCCTCTTTATAGCATTTTGTATTAGTGGTATAGCCACAGAAATTGTGTACCTCCATGTCCTTTTATGTTTGCTTCTGTTTGTTGCTATTTGGAGAATGCAAGGAAGGTACATGTTCATACAAGTCTGCCCCATGTCAAATAACTTCTGGGGATAACAAACTCCAAAGAGCACTTGGATGGGACAAAGCTGACATCTTCAGTAAATGTCCTAGGCCACATGATGTAGCTTAGGAATTCTTGTTTTGAATATTGATGAGCTGCTCCATTTTTTTTTTTATTGCTTTATTGGGTTTTGTGTCAGCAGTTTCTTATTGTGATTTTTAAAAAAAAAAAAAAAAAAAAGACAACAAATATTTGGTGGTGTAGTACCCGGCTGGACATGCAGTCTCTCAGTTGTTTGCATGTTAAAGGAGAGCACTTTTCAGCACATTGTTGATCCCATTTGCAAGAAGGAAATTGGACCCTGGCTAACATAGTTTTCAGCTAACAGCTTTGAGGGTTTGAACTAGAGCAAGGCTGCAAGTTCTTTCTTGCCTTCTAGGAAATTCACATAGTAGGAAAGGTAGTAAGTGGTAAACCATGGTTCTTGCGTCTCATTTGTACATCCATGTTTGAAGCCCTATAAAAAACATGAACACTCCTTTTCCAGGTAAGTATATACCGCTTCCGTTTGCAAAAATGTGGTGAGAAAAGACTTGCTCAAAGCCATGCAACAGGGACTTCATGAGATATTAACAGATGTCAGTGAAAGTGTCTGTATCTCAAAGTGACTTCAGTGGGCTTTTCCTTGAACTCTGTTTAAAGAATGTTTTAAAACATGACCAGGAACACAAATCTTCTAACGTTATGCTAATTCTGCCATAGAGGCTATGTATTTATTAAAAAAAAAAAAAAAAAAAGTAATTAGGGAAACATGAAATGTCTATGTGATAAAGCACCCAAGGTTAATTCCCATCTCAGCTTATTATTTGTAATGGGATCCCAGGCACATCAGATGACTAGTAAGATAAAAATAAACTCTGTATGTAAATTTCTCGATCATATGGAAAATAAATTAAAGGAAGAGAAGCCAAATGATTGTTTTCCAGGTCTCAGTTTCACATGTGAAATCTTCTTTTCACATGCTTGACTCTGTGAGAGAGAATGCTTTCTCTCACTCCATACACCGCTAGAGGAAACAGGAGCTGGCAGCGATCCTGAGAGTTTAAGTGAAGAGACAATACCTTTAGGTAGTTTCTTACTGTGCCACCTCCCTGCCAGCAGCAGCAGGGCGTTGATGGTGACATCAGGGTTTGGGTGTTCAGTTCTTCAAACTTCAGAGCACAATATTTGTGGTGTGTCACATTTCACCGAATGCTATTGACAATTAAAAAAAAAAAGGGTAATCGATTAATGGAGCAACACATCTAAAAGTAGAGCCTTCCCATCCCCCCTCAGCTTAATTTCAGAAGGATTGCAAAATGCCTGTCCTAGCTGGACAAATACTGGCACTGGTTGGCTTTATGAGTAGTGGTATTTCCTTTTTTACTGTGCTTGACAAAGGGAACTTTGCAACAGGTCATGACTTTAAGAAAGTAGTGCTTGTGGGAGAGGAGAAGCCAGGCTGGGAAGCCCAGATTGCTGCATGGGAAACTACATGCCCTCGAGTAGCAGATGCTCCTCTCCCACACCAATCTGCCTGACTCTGCTTCCCCTGCCTTCCCTGCACACATAAACAATAAAAGAAGAGTGTTGAGCCTTTCTTTTAATGCATGCAGAAAGCTGTGGCAAAGCAACAGTTTGGAAGATAGGCTATATGATACTCCAAGTGCAGGGCTGGCTGTGTACAGTTAATAACAAAACACACAAGATGAGGCCTTCAGCTGTGGTTTCCAGCTTTTGAGGGATGCTAAGAATTTATAGTCATCATGTTCTGAAATTTTTAATAAATGGAGAAGAAGCAAGAGAAGTGTGTTTCCAACTTTCAGAAAGATTTCTTTAAGTTTGCAGGGAACCACCAAGCTTTTAATTATTTGTCTTACATTTTTCACACAGGATTATTTTACAAAGGTCTGAAAGTGTCCAAATGACCTGTTTTGGCTGGAGTTCCTTGCTGCTAGATGCATGTGCAAACACTACCTTTAAAAGCTAGCTCTAGAAACAGTGGTTGATTTGCAAGGTACCTGAGACAACTGAAAACAATACCCTACCACATCTCCTGCCTGAAGAAGGCATCTCTGTGCCAAATTTTCACAAGTGCTTGTCATCACTTTCTGAATTTTGTAGCAGCTTTTCTTCCCTCTTGTTTATATGAGTAAAAATAATAATTTTGAAAGTGTGTAAGTGACAACATCAGCATAATGCATCACAAAAGCATGATGAATCGTTTCTCCTAGTACAACTCAGCAACTCCTTGATCCTCTGTTAGGCTTCTCCTAAGTAAAACTGCTAATTTTACTGCCTATGCATGGGTGTCAACAGAGATTACAAACAGAAATCTCAGGCAAATGGAGAGACTGGATTTTTATGTTACCATTGAATATGAGTTTCTTTCAACGCAAAGATAAAGCCAGATATACATTCAAAATACTGTGGTCTCTATTCAACATACAAACAAGTCCATATGTAAAAAAGACAAGCTGGCCATTCTTATCGGAATTCCATTGAAAAAGGGATGACCAAAGTAAACACGCAGAATGAAACAATGACTAATAGCGTCAAACTGCCTAGGCTATTGTATGGGCTTTGGCAGTCCCTTTGGGGATTGCCAATCCACTTGCTCATATAAAAGAGCACAGAGATAGGGAAACACCCATCAGTGAACATCCCCACGATGCCCATATGGCATACTGTATTCATAGATGAGTTGCAGAGCAACAAAATGTAACTGACGTCATTAATTAGGTGAATTATGTCGTTCCAGCAGTGGGCTTCCCTCCCTCCAAAACTGACATTCTCATGACATAACTTGATGTGATACAGAACAGTAGCATAAGTCACTATGCATGAGCATACAACAGGATTAATTTATTTAGCTTGGAAAATAGCACTACCCTTGAGACCACACCTGTGCCATGTACTCCATATGCAGCTATCTCTGAGGTGGCTTTAAACTAGTGGCAACTTGGAACTCACCCCAGGTTTATTGCTTTGTGTTGATTTTCTTGGGTGGATTTTACCACTTGTGCTGAATGCTGCTAGCCATATCTGAGCCATTTGCTTTAAAACCATTTTAAGCATATTCAGCTATCAAGCTCCTTTGTATTTTCGGCTCCCCAAATCCATACAAGTGCAACAACCTTTTGTCTCTTGTAAGACTGTAGACAGGCAAGATTTTTCAAAGTTTACATGTGGGTTTATCTATCCAATCTATCTATTTATTTTTCTCCACTACTCCCTTCTTAATTTAATTTATTTTTAGGGGGAAAAAAAAAAGAAGAAACTAAGCTTGCCACCCAACCAGATGTAGAAATGGCTAGGTCAGTCTGCGCAAAACCTGACTCACCTCCTTGACATTTGAGCTTTCACCAGGGTAAGGAGTGAAGGATGGAGCTGCTGGGGTAAAGCACATCCAGTCATTTAAACTTTATTGACGTGATGCTTTCTCCACAGAGCCAGTTTGTAAAAACCAAGTGGGAAGAAGTGTTTCTTGTGACTGTCACAACCATGGATTTTAGTGGCCTCTGGTGTACTTCACAGATGACAGGGACTGGGAGAGTGTTGGGGGGGTTATCTTCTTGAGGATGAAAGGCACAGCTCGTGCAGCTTGAAGGCTTCATCACCCCACCAATGTGTGTAACAGAAAAGGTCATCCTGGCACCCACACAGCTCCTGAAACTTTCAAGTCTTTTGTGCTCACATTTCTCTTTCAAAGGAGAGGGGAGTTACAATGTCTGAGCGCAAACAGAGGTGGAGACTGGGAGGGACATCTGTTGAAGCGAAGTCACACGCACGGGACGTGTGGGTTGAAAAGGACCCTATGCTTGGTAGGCGTTTTCCTTGGTAGGTTTGTCTATGTCTCACTTTTTCAGACAATCTCACGTTGCTGAATATTACTGTTGGCGCAGTTAAGGTGGGCAGGCAGGGGGCTCAGGAAAGCACCACTTTGCCCATGGGATGTTCAGGTTATTCCATGCAGAAGGGTATGAACCAGTGCTAGAGGTTAAAGATTGATAAAGCTTGTGATTTTTGCGTTTAAAGTATCAGGCTTAGAGAAATGCTCCCAAGAACATGGTCTCCGGCAGTAAAAAGTAGTGGTGGGACAGGCGGAGCACAGTCCATTTTCTCATGCAGGAAAAGGAACCTTCAGGGTCACTCACAGTTTCTGGTGGTAGCAGGGTCTGTGGCATCTGCTCGCTCAAGTGTCACCTGTGTTGCTCATTACCGCTAGGTACAAGTTTGTTTATATCTAACAGAAACAAAAGCATTCCCTGGCATGTTTTAAGGTTGGTAGGAAGTTACTGCACACATGCACAGGAAAAACAACAACAGTAACATTAATACATATTGAAGTAGTGGGATTATTGCCAAAACATGTCACTGCAGGCAGGCAGGCAGGCAGAGCTCATTTCTGCAGAGAGGTGTACAGCTACTTTGCACCTGAATGCAAATTATCACAGAGGAGCAGAAAGAGCAAAAATACATAGGTTCTAATTTTTTTGGTCCAGGGGTGTTTTGCTACTGATATTAATAAGAATGGGATTGAGTCCAACTACCATTTATTGCAGTTATTCAGTGTGCCTTAAACAGAATGAATGTGAAACTGGGGATGGTATCAAACTTCCCAAAGGGAACACGTCTCAACTTATATGCATAGCCTCTTTATCTTCTGCTGATTAGTCTCCTACATTTGTAATATGTTTTATTTCACAGCTGCGGTCTTGATAAAATCAGAATTACAGGATGAGAAAGAGGAGCAGCCCTGTAGATGGAACTAGATGTGAAAGTTTGTTGTCTCTCCCCATAAAACACATATGTGTGCAGACCCCATGTTCAAGCATTTTTGCCCACTAGTAACGAACTGCTGCCACCAGTGGGCTGCGGTTTGTATCGACACACACTTTTAATGTCACACATCTGCAATACTCGTAACAAGAGCCAAAATATTCCAAGTCTCCAGGTTTAAAATCAAGCCACGCCTGCACAGGACAGTTGGAGGGAACCATGTACTAGATCAAAAATTTCATGTCTGTCTCTGCAATACACGCTGAGCATAGACGTTACTCTCTTGGTTTAGACACACTCACAAATTTCATAAAGGGTAATTTTATCCCGATAAACTTCACACCACATCTGCTGGTGTTAGTCCTCCCACACTGGCTTATTTGGCAGAAATATGATTATATATGTATAAATTGTAAGGATCAAATTTTTACTGGTGATTGCCATGGTTTTGCACAGGTTGGACATCAGTATTCAAGGAAACACAAGCTCTAGATACACTTCAGCAGAAAAGATACATACGTGTCCTGAAACAGACGCATATGCCACAGCATCTTTGAGCACCCAGTGCCTCACTCTTGACTAAGTTTATCAAAGATCTAGAAACAAAATCACTTCAGAATCCCTTAGTGCCTGTTCAGACCATGGCTAACACACACTAGGAAGCCTGACTGCACAAAAATGTGATTGTTTCCACCATTTCTCTGAAAATGTGGCCAGAGGTTGTGGCGATGATAATCTTAACATATATACATATGAACCTACTATATATACATTAAAAATATAATATGTAATATGTAATACACATGATATACAACATAAACATGCAGCATAATATTACATTTTATGATGTAATATAAAATTATAATAGTATAGTATATGTATTATATTACATTGTTATATTGGCTCCATGGTTTTAGTTACATTTCCTAGCCTGAGGGTGATTCAGATTAACATCTTCTACCTTGCTGGAAAATATCCTAACCAGGCAGTTATGGTTAATGTAGCATATCCAGTTTACACACCACTAAAAAGAAAGCAAAGCAGTAGGGCAATGGAGATTCATTCCTACTTGGATGGATTACTGACACAGGCAAAATTATTTAAGAGGACAAATTCAGGCTCCTCAGTCAAAATGGATTTCCTGAAAAGATTCATCATGCTGTAGCATCCCATCTGTCCTGAGCACTGAGGGTTGCAGTCTGTGCTGCCATTTGCATGACAGAGACACAGCCCACAGTCTGCTCAACTCTCTCTGCATCCTCAGAACATCCACCCTGACATAAATTTTCACCCATTAAAAGATGATACTGAATAGAAACATAGACCTTACAGTGGGTTCATGCACAAACTTAATGTTCACATGCAGTTTACTACTATCACCATCTTTTCTACAATGTTGAAAAATCTCAAATACGCTTCCAGTTCTTCAAGGCAATGACTAGGACTCTGTAAATGTGGGGTGGTTTGAGTGAGTAATGCTTTACATTGGTCTAAAGAGACCCTCTCCTGCTGATGCTTGGGCAGAGTCCTAGCAAGAGCTTCATTTATCACTTGTTGGTGAGTAAAACAGTTGCTCCAATTCCTGCAGTGAGTCTAAACCCATCATTTGTTCTGTGTTTGCAACTCCAACACACTGACATAAGAAAGATTCCAAGCATTACAGGAATGCTGCTAATAAGTATGTAGTACACTCCTTTTCTAAAATTCCCTAATATGAGGAATCTAAAATTATATATCCTCTCACAGAGTAATATGAGGTTATCAGAAAAATAGCAGTGGGAGGATAGTCTGTCGGCTGTCTGAATGAATCTATAGAATACTTCAACACGAAACACAACAAAATATTTTGTTGGTGTTTGGTCAAACGTCTTTCTTCAGGCCATACTACTGAGCACAATTGCTTCAGCATCCTCTAACCATCTACAGCATCTGGGCTTCCAGCTCCATGGTTATGTGCTCCATAAATAACTTTCTTTGGAATTGCTGCCTTTACTGACAGATGCTGTTTACACAATACTTGGAAAATAAGATAATTTATTTTGAAGGTGAAACAAAGATTTTGAAGACTAGTTTTATCCATTTTTTAAAATAAAAAACCACAAAGCCAAAGAGGAAACCCTAGCATTTATGGATTTTTTCCTTCCTAGTGGGAGAGAGAGAGAGCAAGGAGTGTGAAGGGAATCAGTCAAGAGGAAATGCTGAGGCTTTTCAGTTTCCTGTTCTTGGTGAGAATGAGGGACCCAACAATAGGGAACCTGCGGTCAGAGAGAGAGTCACTCACTTGTTATCAATTTAATTTGCAATACTTAAGTCAGTAAATCACCCCAAAAGCTTTGAAGAAGCAGATCTGCTAGGAATCTGCATAATCTAATTACAGTCAACTGCTGGGCAAGTACTTTGGTGGGTAGACAGCACTGCATACGTTCTGTTTAATTGAAGGTTTGTATGGGTTCATTGGTTGAATTATAATTGGAGTTTTAACATATGCTCAAAAAATATTCTATGATGTGTTAGTATTGCTTCTGGAAAATATAAAGACATTGCTTCCTAACACATTAGGATATGAAGGCTAGTAGAGCAGAGGATAAAAGAGAATCAGTAACTAAAAAAAAAAAGCCTATGGGAGAGATCTCTTATGGGGACTCTGAACTCAGACATTGAGGCAAAAATAGTGCCATAGATTAGAAACAGTGGGAAAAACAGGTGGAAGCTAAATATTCAGGTCTGAGTATGATAAGTTATCAACATGGGAGAATTGCAAGGATCCATGCAAAGACTGCTGTATGGATGCTTCCACATCTGTTACTGTTGTGGGAACCCCACGGTCCTTTGGAGTGAAGCATGAGGCTTTATATTCCTTCAGGAGAACAGAAGAACATAATTGTACATTTG